>NC_069373.1:50132500-51382500 GCF_021730395.1 Mercenaria mercenaria
ATTAATCCTTGTACATTGCAGTCATGTTGAACACTTAAAGTTTTTAAATTTAAATTTTGATGATATTTCTTGATGGCTCGATATAACTCTTTCTGGATATCTTATTAAGTATAAAAGTAAAATTTCCCTGCACAAGATTGTAGAACTTCTTACAACAACTTTGTACAATCGTAAAATACATATTTTGTCACAAAATTTAGATATGTAAAATTAACTGAAATTTAAAAAAGATCTTTCTACACCCTCTGAAGTCTTTCGAATGATGTAAACTATATAATATTTTCTTGGTCTTGCAAAATTAAGCCGACGGATTAGGCTTATAAGGCAGCTAGTTAACACTTACCCTGCTAAATTTCTATAATGAACTTGTCCATTTTTTAGTTTGGACAGTACCATTAACTGTTAAAAGGGGTGCATACTAAAATGATACCGACTGAATGGCGAACAGTGCAGGTCATGATCAGACAGCACGGATGTTCATGATAAGGGATGCAATGAACTTACATTTCATATGCAATCTTCACGTAGTTAGCCTTGCAAAGTATTCAAAATAAAAGACTGGAAAATGATATTTTATTGCAGTCATGCAACAGAAGTAAACCTAAATGTACCGACAGGTTATCTTAAGCATTTTATGCGGGGGTGGGGGTTGGGGGCGGGGGAGGGGGAATTCACAATACAGTTGAAGTCAATGGTCATAATCTTTAATCTGCAAACAAATGTTATAAATATAATTGTTTTCCAGATATAAATGACATTAATATATTGAATCAACCTGCTTCTCTACACAGCTGTCGCATGTTTCACTGTTACAAACAATCTAAACAGTCCAGATGTATTTATTCTTAACAAACGTCTACAATTTCTAGCTATCATTAATGTTGTTTTTTTTCTCAGAATTTCCGTAATAAACCCTGAAAGAACAAGAATTCCCAAACACAAATAAACATAACTATTAAAACTTACAAATATGGCATTGAGGTTAATAATTACCGACACAATGTCTAGCTTGAGGGAAGATTGATTATTGGCTATAAGTGTAAGCGACTCTAACAAAGACATATTTACAGTTTTCAAAAACAGAACATTTAGCTAACAATTAATCACACATTGTATCTCTTGTTGTAGGTTAGGTGATCGATGAAAAGCTGTTTAATACAAGAATAGATTTATACGTATTTGCAATTTTCATTGTTTCTATTGACTTTTGATAATTCTCTTCTTTTATCTTATACAATGAAAATAAATTGTTTCTTTGATGACGAAACATTTGTACAATCTTATCCTTCTTTTGCAATTATTACACTCGTGTTGTGAGATAGATGTAAAAGAAATATCTGTCTGTTGTAAAAGTAGAATCTATTTCATATTTAGCACATCAAATGTGATAAGAGCCTCCCACGAGCGGACGCTACAATGAACATGGAATAAGAAAGCTTTGAAATTAAAATGTACACGTAGTTATAGATCCGGGCTATCTTGAACTACTGAGTGATCAACATATGCATTTTTCTATTAATCTCTAGGGGTGGCAGCATAAACTATTTATGTGATTTTTATGACCAACATGTATTTTCACATTGATTGAAATTGGGAAAAATATCGAGAAAAATTGCTTAGGAACTTTTGCAAATTCTTTGCATGGAAATGTTGCTTTTGTGCGAAAGAAATATCCGTCAGCGTTTTGTACAAGCGCATGAACAAAGCCATTTTTTAATTTTAAGATATTGTGGTGTCTGAAATGGTGGAAAAAGAAAGTAACCCACCAAAATCGTTTTTGATGACAATTCAAAATCTTAGTTGCAGAACACGTGTAATTTTGGGAGGGACATTTTTACAATGGTGTTTGTTTTTGCCTTTAGAATTAAAATAGTATAACAAAAAATGTGCCTATTTGTTATCGATATGAAGGCAAATCCCTTTGGCAATTTTCTGGAGATAAAAATATATATTGATTAATATGAATAAAAATAAAGAATATATTTCTATTGAAAAATATACATTGTACCTGAAAACATTGTCTATAGACTGCTAAAAACGTTTGGAATCTGTACTTTGATGACTGTATACAATACCAGCATTGTTGCAAGAAATACGACTGAAAATGCACTTTTGACACTTTAATATAATTTAAATGTAACTCGTTTGATAAAAAGCAATAACGCGATTCAGAACCATACCAAAATTTAAAATATACGTACATAACTTCAGTTTACTTCTGACTGTGTTTTTCAATTGTTTGTTTTTCCCTTAGAAACATCGTGCACAACGATAATGTTTATTAGGTTTAATTATTCTATTTAAAAGGGGTAAAGGCTCGGAAAATTTATATCCTTTCTAATGATAGTCAGTTGAAGTTCTCTTTTTGTTGACAGGTTTTAGGATTAAAACATTACTGTCATCTTTCAAGAATTTCAAATTGTTGAAAACATCCAAGAAATGTCTAGCAGAAGATATTTCAAGTTATATCCAAGTAGAAAAAGTGGAAGAAATAGGTCGCCCAAATGAAAAATGAAATTGTTTCAGAACCTAATGGTCCCGTTCAAACCCTCCAACCCTGATTAAGCAGAACCCAACATTTGCAAGTGTTAAAAGTACCTACCAAAAACAATTAGAGACACTAATCATACTGCGATGTACGTACATGGAACCGTCGATAAGACACTAAAGTGCAATTCCATGCGTATTGTCCTCAATTGAAGTAATGGACGAGCCCTGAACGAGAAAATAATGTGAAGAACTAAACGAACTAGAGTTTACAGAGCAAATCCAGGGTTATGGAGCCTGATTCTTTTAGAGGATGTTGTTTAAACACTTCGTAAGATTTTAGGTCATGGCAACATTCAAAATGTGTTTTATAAAACGTTTTATATAGCTAAGTTATGACCTGACACTTTGGTGTTCAACCCGTTTACAGCTGGTTGCAACTCTTTTTCTGATTGATATTGATGAGGAATTGGCAAACACCTTGATAGACAGTTCTTAAGCCCACATGGACTTAGCTAATTTGAAATCTGTCTTCTTGACGGTTCGTCCGGTCATTTATTATGTTTCTCGTGATGCTCTGTCTTCTGCAAATATATAAAGCACAAATCTACTGCTAAGATGTAATTCGATATAGGTAATTTACAAAACGAGAGCAATCTTACACACACCTAGGTGTATGATTGAATTTTCCAACACGGATGAAATTAAACTTATTATCATTTTTGCTCAAATTAAGTTGAATATCATGAAAAGAAAGGGCAATTAAAAATTACAAATTGACATTAATTTATTTAAGAACCGTTTTACATGTTACGGCTACTATTTCATAAGTGTGTATACTTCCTTCCACCTCCCCTGTTATGCCATATCGTATTAGTGGTAATTAAGAATGTATATCATTAATGTGTATGAAGCAGAGTTACCATCGGGATATCCATAAAATACCAGATAGTAAAAACTGGATATAAGTCTCTACAAGTAAATAACTTCAATAGAGAATAGTGTAAGTTTAGTCTACTTTTCAATACTTTGAAAGAGCCTATACTGAACTTTCTTTTGTCTTTAAGGTTTAGCAACCACAGAAATGTTTAGTAAACGAACAACATTCTTGCAAACAACCTATCTGTCCAATACATGTTTACCGTTCTGTCCCGTAGAATTGGATACTTAAAATTTTCTAACGGAGTTGTCCCCCTTTAAAAAGAATGCAATTTGTAAAGAAGTAAAAGTTACGGTGTTCTTAACGTCGTAAAATATCTGGGATTGAATATATGCGGTTTATTTTATTTTGATACACTACAGACATTCTACAAGGGCCTCGGCTTAACTTATAAAATAGCTGTCAGTGTTAGCCATGCGAAAAGTGTGCATATTGTATATCGAATTGTCGAGTTTTAAATAAATGTAGGTAATACTTTGTCTGCCCGATCAGTTGTTGGGAATACCCTAATAGTATTTAGTTTTGCTTTCATTTTTGTCCGCTGATTTTATGTTGGCTTCAGTTTATTTGTCAATTCAGAGTTATTTCCTTTAGATCTTATTGGGTAGGTACCATCTCTACAATATTATTCTTTTGTCTTCAGACTTCTTAATATGCAGTTTCCTTTGCATCTTAAATAGTACAAGATTCTTGTTTTGATTACTGTAAAGTAAAAATGTTTTAAGCTTCGGATATTTTGATTGCGCATGTGTCATATGGAAGATCAGAGAAACGTTTATCTATTATAAAAGAGAAAGAAACAGAGATAGAACTAAACACGTGAGTAAACTAAGTAGTAAAGTATGCTTTTGTGATAGTTAATATAATCTGCAAGAAGATTCTTCGGAAGGATACAACGAAAAGACTTGAGCTAATGGCAGACTTGGATTGCATATGGTTATGAGGGTAATGAAATGTGCAGCACCCATCATCCCCCTATCAACGATTCACGCGGACCTGTTACAATGAGAAAAAGGTATGAATTCCATGCTCCCAAATATAACAACATTGAGCCAATACCATACAAAAATCATACAAGCCAGTACACAAAATATTTATTGTATTATTTAACGACTCCTTAAATAAATTGCTGGTCCATACTTTGTGTTATTGCACGGTCTATAGTTTTACACACTAAATTTTGCTGGGCATTTGTTAAATCTAAAATAGATAATGAATCATGAAAAATAATATCTTATGTCATGTAATAAAACAATCATTGAAAGACTTTCCCGTCAATAGTTACAACTATTTCTTTGGGGCCTGGGCAACAGTTGTGACAGTTGACCGACAAGCCTTTCAATTAGTGCATATTAGATGTATTATGTATTATCTGATCGTCATGTTTGTCTAAACATCGGCTTTTTCGAAAGTATGTTTGGTCCAGTATCAAAGTATTCTAACGTGAAAGAATTGTTATAATACTATGGAATATTCATTTACACGCATGAGATAGATTGATGACGGATGACAGCACTAAGTTGATATATTATCAATAAATAGGAATCAATCAAGCAACCCTCATGGTAGAATGTTTCTACAAGATCATTGCTTGATTGAAAACAGTGGCAACATGTGGCTTATTGGAATATATTTAATCAAAGAAATCATTCCAAAACAAATTCTTGTATGCTGTCTGAAAATTATTCGACTCATGATAATGAGTAAAAAATGGTTCTACCATATTTTGTCTTTCTTGGTATACTATCCTCAAACATGGGTACGGACACATCCTTCTCAATATATCATTCCTACCATTTTGTTTTACCAACACATATCACAGTTTTGTTATGAAGGATAGATTATGCCGCCTTCAAAATCATGGCATAGGTTTTGTTCACGGAGAAACATGGATCAACGACTTCAAACTGAAAACTTTACAATGATGCTAAAGAAATAATGGAATCTGAGGATTGTTTTCATCATATACCTATTCTGCAAATGGTCCACAACCGTATGATCCCAAGCCTTACAATATCCACTCACTAAGCTGTAGTATAATAATGTTGGTATATTTTTTCATTTTCTTAAAGGAGAGGGCATACGTATATTCAACATATACAAGTATGAATTAACTTACAGCATGGACAATAGCGATAAAGTTGTGTTATAAATGCTAATAATTATATCGTCAGTAATAAATAAGAACATAAACTATGATAAGAATTTCTTTCTCTCCATCATATTTATGTATTAGGTTTGATACTAAATTGTTTTGGTATCAGTCGTTTGGCTTGTTGCATAGCCTCTCTAACCCAGTGTTCATAGAAGTCTTTGAATATTATGTTAGCTAAAAGAACTAACATCGATTGCCTGCAAGCCATTTTCTTTTCGCTAAATGTTCACCAAAAACCATTCAGCAAATTCCTATGGGAGTAGATCTTGACGGAAACGATTCTGAAGCATCTTGCCATATTACCACTGGCTCTTATTCATAATTAATAAGTTTTCCCCAACGATGTCTATAATTAGCCACTGACTCCAGGACAATTTGTACACTATTTGTACTTCATTCTCTGCATAAATAATTGAGTAATCGTTTACCTAATTGAATAACACACTTTCTAATCCATGCTCTTGAAAACTTAAATGAATTATGAAACACACCTTACACCCAGTTTTCGCACTGGTCGATTTAATCAAAGTTCCAATATAACAATCAGATTGACTTTTATTGCTTATGATACACACGATAATCGTATGAATTCTAGACCTAAAATATTAAAATGTACGAAAATGCAATACTAAAATGAGTTTACAATCCAGAATGAGAATGGTAACACCGCTGGATTGCACAATATTTGTATTTAACGGAAGGAGATGCCAACTTCTCATATCTTTAGACGTATTTTTGTTAAAGCTTATAATACTGGAACATGAAATTGATCAAATAGTTTGTTCTCAGAATCGGCAATTTCAACAAAGTTAAATAATTGAAAGAGTTTCTGTCTTGATTTGCGGAAAACACGATTGATACGGCTTAGGTTGGTGTGGTTGCGCATTTCTGTATCTCTCATGAACAGGGTCAGTCAAACCGAGCTTGCTGTCAGTTTGATTTGTTGTGTTCTATGCCTTTGAAGTATCTTCTTATACATGTAGATCTTATAACAAAATATTGCCTCAGCGTTTGCTGTACATATTAGCTCGTTATGAAGGCTCAAACATTGCAAATAAGGACTAGTTATTCTATAAATTATCGCTACATTGATTTGATTTGATTTAATTTGATTTATTGGGTTTAACGTCGCACCGATACAATTATAGGTCATATGGCGACTTTCCAGCTTTGATGGTGAAGGAAGGCCCTAGGTGCCCCTCCGTGCATTATTTCATCACGAGCGGGTACCTGGGTACACCAATCGACCTTCCGTAAGCCAGATGAATGGTTTTCTCAGATGAAGAATTCAACGTCCCGAGTGCGGCTTGAACCCACATCAGTGAGGGATGGGCAAGTGATTTGGCTACATTGAATGTCTGTACCAATATTGCAATAGACACAGAAACTGTTTGTATCATTTCCTTGTTTTCTCAGGGAAAATTGTTCAAATTATAAGCATAGGGCAGATTGATAGGCATCAATACTTTGTTCATTTGAACAGCTCGTACGATCACTTCTTTCTGAAAGGATATATGTTGATTAATGCAGAGATATCATGATGTATATCGGGATATATTTGATCAAAGAAAACACTTCAAACAGAATGTTGTCAAGAGTGATGGAAAGAAGTGTGTGCAGGTCAAGAAAGGCGACGAACCTGGATAACCCTCTTAATGATTTTTGTAACTCGCTGGTGTTGGCAGCTTTAGATAATTTTATTTATCGAGGGGGATACGCAATACTAAACCAATTTTTCTCGTTAACTTTTAATTTGCCCAGGTTCAATAAACAGGCAGAGCTAAAATCCTGAAATATTAGGCCTAACAAAAGAGGAAACTGTTCATAGTTATGATGTTGATCACTCTACTTCTTAATCTGACTGTTCTTTGGTCACTATTGTTAATATGAATGGTCCTTTGGGATCATGAAGTGTATTAAATAGTTTCATACCTGATATTTTTTATTTCATCTGCAAGAGTTATGACCCTTGACTAAGTCAAACAATAAAAGTCTGTGTATCATGTATCTCAAAATACACTTGACCTAGAGTGATAAAACATAATATGATTTTACATGGCATGTGACCTTGGGCACCTTGTGTTTTCTTTTGGATTTCACTCAGATAGACCTAGGATTATAGTCCTTGATTTAGTGAAAAATGCTAAAAATGTTTGTGTTACAAACACTTTAAAAATATTTTACCTAGGTTCATGAAACCACTTACAGTGAAAGGAGTGGGAGCACCTGTATCCTATTGTCAAACATCTAGTTAGACTATTGTTTATTTCCGCCTTTCCATTCCGAGTCCTCTGCTAAACCAACAAAGCTTATGCATATTTCACTTTGAAAAGGAAAAGAAAGTTATAGTATTTTCACTCGATTGGTCAGTCGAAAGTTATACATTATGTCCTCTTAGATTGTTTTCAGAAATAAAACATGGCACGTCGATACTGTTCTTTAACTCTAGTCCCTCGATAATTTGGAGTTGTTTGAAAAATGTTACACGTCAAAAATGAAATTAATACTATTTTCTGACAAAGCTCCATGATCAAAGAGTGACTCTGTCTTTAAAGATTTGAAGAAAAAAAATGTCTTGCATAAATGAATTTGGTTACGTCTTTATTTTCTTATAGTTAAATTTAACATGGCACGCATCCTTTACAGAAGATCAATATACACGTATAAACGAAGTTATCATGTAAACATAGATTCTGTTATGATACATGTAGATGTTGATAAAGTAAGTGAAGAGGGAGAGAACTAAACATAATGTTTAGTGAATTGTTTTGCCGGATAAACAAGAAAGATTGTGTTAGCGATGCGGACCAAGTTGAATGTTCTCAGATAGGGTGAAAGAAAAATTAAAAGCTAGAGTCAATTTGGTCACCTTATTCCTAATAAATCACTGTTCATTTGTTTATCATTAGCTATGGTATATGATTACTTTTTGTGGTTTTTCCTTTAAGGACACACTTAGAGGTCGAGAAGTGACCTGCACTGTGATGCACTTTTATAGAATATCCTTCAAAGGAACAGACTGTCAATTTTTATGCAATTTCCTTCATAAATAAAGGAATTAATGATAACCCTCTCCACCAAGACTGCAAGTCAGTTATATTTACCTAATGAAAATCACCTATATAATTTTGATTAAATCAAGGCAATATAACTCCCATTAACGCTCCCTCTAGAGCCTTGAATGACCCAATTATAATTATTGAGATTCAGGAAATCAAATGAGCCGCACCATGAGAAAACCAATCTGCGCAGTCTGGTCAGGATCCATGCTGTTCGCTTTCAAAGCCTGTTGGAATTAGAGAAACTGTTAGCAAACAGCATGGATCCTGGTCAGACAGCTGGTCTGGATCCATGCTGGTCGCAAATGCACTATGTTGGTTTTCTCATGGCGCAGCTCAAATGCTATACTGATGGTCCAGAAATACCGTGACTAAATGTATAGCCTGAAGGGTGTTTTTGTAAACACATTTCAAATATCTAGTGTTAATTTTGAAAGTTCATCAAATAAAGGTTTTATATTTGAACTTTTAGGTTCATTTTTTTCTCATCTGATAGAGGTTATTATGTTGAATTTATATGAAAGCAAAAATGTTCAAAGGTCAATTGACCCTTATGTGTGTCTTTAAATATAGTTCATTATTCTTACTGCAATTTTAAAGAAATACATAACAAAGCCAGGTGCTTGACAAATAATATACATGTATCGGAAATTCACTCTCAATCCCGTCCTACTGTAAATATGTTACTGAATCTAACTTCATGAAACGTTTCGTGTATTATTCAATGTTTGTTTAAACAATTCTTAAACTAGGATAACCTGTTTCTTTGAATAATCTGTGATACACATCTTCTGCTGGTTACCGTGTCCTTCCAACTGTTAAAGAGGTAGAGATGCTCGCATTAACTGCGTTTCGTTTTATGAACACGTACTAAACATTCGTTTAGGTACAATTATGCATAAATGATTGATAATATGATTACTAAAACTAAATACAAATAATGAAATAGATTTCTAGCTGCTTTGTAAAATTTTAAAGAGCTAATTTTAACTGAATTTGCATTAAATATAGGGTTATCACTGGGCATATCATACAAACGATATGCTTAGTAACAGAAGAAGTAACGTATGTCCAGTCGGTATAAACTTCAGACAAGTTACAAGCTTTCTTGGGGAAGAGGATTATGAAAAAGAATGATTTATTCTGTTAGACCTTTTTGCAAATATACTTTTGAATATGTTTTCTTGACTTTCATCTCTGAACAATTTATTTTACCTTTTCTGTGGAATAAGTAGTTCTTATATATGTTATATTTAAAACTGTTACCCAGTCTGTAGCTAATAAACATTAATGTTATCCAACTTATTGATCTATTATCTGACTGAAATAAAATAGGAAAAGTATTCGTTAAACAGAAATAACATTCCTAACTAAAATATGTCATTCAGATAATCAGACTAATCAAGCTTACTTTCTTGTTTGAAGTTATTGATCGACATAAACATAACTGTAAGATACACAAACGGTTATCATTTATTTGTTTTCCACTTCCCTACCGACATTTAGGTTTCCATTTTAAATCTATAACAATAAAAAGTAAGTGTTGCTTTGATGATGACACATGCGCACTACTTTACAGCTCGGCAGAAGTTATCTCACTAGTGTTGTGTGACAGTTGTTAAAGAAATAACTGCCTGATGTAAACAAAGTAGAATTCCTGGAAGCCATAAGCATGAATGAAGAAAAAAAAACATAAGAGCTATCCAAAAATTCATAATGTAATGAGAAAAGAGTACAAAATTTGGACAAAATAATATGCAATAGGCAACTTAAGAATTGTATACACCCATAAAATGGGACACCATTTGATTTTTTTTCGAAATTACCAGATGAGGTCTAGTAACTATTAATATGATTAAAATGAATATATGTTTGGTACATTAAGTATTTAGTTCGTTTCTGGACACATTTATATAGTGCAGGTATCGACTTCAATAACTTTACGGCAACTGTGATAGCGTTTCGTTTATAATGTCTATATTGCAATACTTTTTCGGATTTAACATCGAAACTAAGCCTGTTAGGTTTCCTTGTGTTTCATTATGTCTGATGGTGAAGAGTACATTATAGACACAATAACTGAACCAGTGCATGTCTGATGATTCTTTAAATTTGGTAGCAAAGATTGTGTGATACTTTATAATAAGAGTTTAGAAATAAAAACACCTGGTATTTGATCATGACGGTGCGAGTCTGGAGTACCAAACTTATTTATCTGTATATTTGACCGTACCCAGCGGGACAAATTGTACAATGTATGTCTCTTCAAACTATCTGAAATCCCTGTTTACTTAGTAAGATTACACAGTTACCTATTTAAAACAAGAAAACCAGTACAAATATTACTTTATATTGTTGTAAAGTTCAGGACGTTTAGAAGATTATGCAAAATTCCAACTGCGAACTTGATCTCACAAATACGGGAATATGAGATGAGGGAAAGCAACATCCAGCGCAAATTTAATTTATAAGCCTCACATAAATTTTACTGTTTAGAAGGAAAATTGTATTTATAAATCACCAGTTCTTTTATTTAAAAATGCGTCTGCTTTCAAATCCCTTTTTATATGTGTGCATGCTAGTCCTTATGTTGTCAGGAATAAACGAGGTGCTAGTTGAAACTCAGTCATAAATTATGACAAATATATTTCTTCTCCCGTATCATTTGAAAATGTACAGGAAAAAGCACTCTCCCTTTGTCAGGAAATATTTATAACCGTACTCAAACCCCAAAACATCGATATTTAGAGATTTTTTTTTTTTAAAAAAAAGTTTTTATTTTCGCATTAAAGTTTGTATGAATGAAATTAACTTTGAATTTGAAAAAATACAAGAAAAGTCTCCGCCATGGACCCTTACCCCTGCAACTATTATGTCTGGCATGAAACAACCCCAAAAGTCAGAAACGAATCCTGAACACACATCAACATACAATAACTCAACAGATCTGAATTATTCATTTAAAATCATTTTGCAACCTACCGCGTGACAGGCCAACAAACCAATCAACCGATCGATGCAAAGAATATCCTATATTCCCCTTTAATTTTGTTTTCAGGGGAATAATAATTATAAAAATAAACTTCACCACCTTCTCATAGCTTTATATGAGCCGTGCCATGGGAAAACCAACATAGTGGGTATGCGACCAGCTTGGATCCAGACCAGCCTGCGCATCCGCGCAGTCTGGTCAGGATCCATGCTGTTCGCTAATAGTTTCTCCAATTCCAATAGGCTTTAAAAGCGAACAGCATAGAGCCTGACCAGACTACGCGGATGCCCAGGCTGGTCTGGATCCATGCTGGTCGCAAACCCATTATGTTGGTTTTCTCATGGCACGGCTCATATGTTAATTTGCTGTTATTTCAAAGCAATGGGAAAGCGATCGCTGCGTTGCAACAGAGAATTGTTTCATTTTCTAATATTTATAGAATCCTGTGGGATTTTACCTTATTTATTAAACAATCTTTCATTGCACAATACTCATCATGACCAATTTAAGGATCTTTTCAAAACCATATATAGTAATTATACCTGCAATTTTAGAGCCAGGATGTGAAATTGCATGATTTGAATGAAATAAAAACTGCCATGTGATATTTAGTAAACCTAAAATACAGCTTTATGGAAGTTGTCTCCATTGTTCCCAAAATAATTCACTACGATATTTTAGTCGGCTGAAATGATTAATTCAGTAATATAATGTCTGCAATTTGATGCGGTTAGCTACACATGTATCTAAAATAAATAATGCCTAGTTAAAGTTTGAATTTCTAGTTGCAGTGCTTAGTTCTTATATGACTATTCAAACTGACAATCGTCAATTTCAACAAGGCCTCTACTGAGGGAGAATACCTCCCTTGTAAAACAATATATTTACATTTCGCATTCGCTCCTTTATGGTTTAACGTTCTTGGATAGTTGCTATTCCGTTTTGATCATTGCCCCTTTATTAGTTTTTAAGACGGCGCGCGAACAATCGAGAGTCCATTTTGCACGCATCAAATGCACAAACTATACAAAGTTGAAGTTGATGTACGGATTGTATGGTGTTACTTATAGGAAATTGATATTTTGAATCTTTGGACAAAACTTTAAATACTTCCTCTAAAGGAACAGAAAACTATTTTGTATCATTTCCTTGTTTGGCAGACATCCATACTTTGTTCAATCGAACAGCTCGCATGTTAATGTGTTCTGTAAGAACATTGGTTGATTAATATAGGGATAACATGTTGTACATTGGATTATATTTTATCATAAAAAGTTCTTCAAACAAGATGCTGTCAAGAATGTTGTCTAGCTATGATTCATGGTGAAAATGTGCGCAGGTCAAGTAAAAAGGCGACCCTGGACAACAACCCTAATGATTTCTGTAACTGAGAAACATTAGCTTGTTTTGGCAAATTAAGCGTTCTACATGGAGGAAAGAAATCCCCTCCAAGGCTTAATTTCTCCAACCAAGTTGCTCATCCGGCTAAAATACTATATAAGAAAATAAACAAACTTTGCAAAATCAGAAACTGTGTCAGACCTTTATAGAAGACGAAAGAAAAAAGGCTAATTCTTGGTGATGGAGGAAACTTTTCAATACTGCTTTCTCTGCTTTTGCTGCTGCTCCTGTTGATACTGCTGTTGTTTTTCTAACGATAATGTTTTAAACTTTTCAGGTTAATAAAAGGCAAAAGGACCATTAAATTTGGTGAATCACATATAAGCAACATTTATATATTTCGTATATGATATTAGAGATATATTTAAGGAACAAAAAGACCCATTACAAAGTGTTATATCCCTATTACAAATGTATATTTTATTGACTTTTATAGAATTTTGTAACTACGCCCTCTAGTAGGAATTTATTTTAAAAGCTAAGTATTTTTTTTATTTCAACGCAATTTCTAGTTTTAAAATTGCATTTGAAAGATATCGGTATATTACAACAATCTGAATCAAAGTTTTAACTGAATTCATTTATTGCGCAACCACGATAGGAAAAGGGAGGTAATAACAGTTTTTCAAACTTGCATTTCTAATGAATTTCAACTAAATATGTATCGTACAGTTAGTTACCTGAATCAGTGGGACACCAGAATCGGTGTATTTTGTTTAAGCATGCGCTTTGTTTGAACAGCTTTGTTTGCACTGGTTGTGTAAACTTACTAGCTATATCACAGCTGTCAAACTTTGCAAAATGTGTCTTAAATAAAAAGTGATAATGATTTAAAAACCTATGTGTAAATTTTCATGAATTTCTTATTACTTTTTACCACTGATACAAAATCTCATCCACTTTCCACACTTTTTAACCAATAGAAACAATGATCTGTAGGATGTAGTTTCAACATCTGCCGAAATTATAACTATATTATAAAATGATATGCATTACCCAGAATTAGCATACAGGGTATTCCCAAAATTTCATCTTCTTATATATTTTCCCTGTAAAAAGTACTGTTTTACCTCCATTTGTTTTATATGTGGATGTAAATAAATCTTGTTTTTGGCCAGAAATCGAAAGATTGCAATTGAATAGTTGGATCACATTTGTATTCACTCAATTGGGACAATGTAACTACAAAGGATGTCACCATCATCCACTCCTTATACTGCTGCATGCAAATGGTGGTTAGACTACATGGTGGTTTTCATTGCCAGTGCTATGGTTAACCTTATTAGATACACATATTACAAATACCAGTAAATATATTCATTTTCATGATAAGAACATATTGCTTTTATAATAACTTTAATGTTCTGGACATGCTTCTCCATTTTAATATCACTTAACCATATGGGCTGTGAGTTCACTGATTCAGGTGACGGCATTTAGACATCTGTTTATAGGAGTCATGTTATTAAAAAGACTCTGATTTGAAACTGAAAGCTGGTTTGATCTCTTGAGGATGCACAAGTAAATAATGTATCAAAATAAATTCATTTTAATATATTTAACCCAAGTTTAGATAAATGCATAAGAGATGAATCCTTATCCCCACCAATACTGATAACTCCAGGATAAATGTGAATACAAATATGAACAAGTATAATATAATAGGTCTTCTATTTATACCGTTCCTTAGCAAAGTCCGTTTATCAAATTTATACTTGTGCTTTATAAATACCCCCATCTTGGTTGGGCAACCAGACTGGGAAAACACCATCAGTGAAGATCTATTATGCACTAAAGGCCCAGTGTAAATAATTAGATAATAAAGTTTGAAACAAATCCGTCATATGATCAAAATCTGAATGACCATCTTTAAAGGAAAATATTTGAACTTCACCTTATAAAACATTGAATGACCCAATCATCTGGAAGACACTGTTCGTGTGAATTATCTCGAAATAGAGAAATAAAGTCAAAATTTAGGTTCAACCTGAGAAACTTTTAAATCTTTTCTGCCATCGTTGCTTTTAGCATTTTCATGTGAGTTGGAAAAATTCTTGAGAGGAATGGCATATATAGAGGATAGAAATAATTCGACGAATTAGATAAAGATTAAGTTCTAATGACATCTCCAAATTAATTTGGAATGCTTGGAATATAATGGCAGAAACTTTTTGCAATATTTGCTTATTTAATTAAATCAATAGCCGTAACGTGGTTTCACACAAAATACTAGTATGTTTTTAAATAGTTTATTTCAAAACTTATTGGTTCTTTTCTATTAATGTGCAGTAAAACTGGTGTAAACACCTACTTGCACAATATTATTTGAGATAAAAATCAATACATAAATTTGAAATAAATAATCGGATATTTATCCACCGCATAATGTTGTTACGTAAAATGTAGCTTTCATGACTCCCTGCGTGCAGTAGAATTAACTCCACAAAGACATTCTAAAGTTTGAAACAAACAGTTATACAGACACAAGCATTAGTTTAGATTTATTACAAAGACAGGTATAAGTAAATAGCAGAATATGACAACACAACACACTAGATTTATGAAAGATAAAATATTTTCTCAGACAGCTATTTTTTGTCTCCGAATCAAAAATTGTTCATAAATATTATACCGAGGCTCGTATCCAGGTTCGTTGTGACCTCGTTTTTGTTAATCTATTTAGCTACAAAGTCGGTAGTAATTTAACACAAGTGTAGGATTATCAATATTTTATGAAATAGTGCTGGTTTACTGACCTACTGAACCTAATTAGCGAGGTTTACTGACCTACTGGACCTAATTAGCGAGGTTTACTGACCTACTGAACCTAACTAGCGAGGTTTACTGACCTACTGAACCCAATTAGGGAATTTACTCATCCTATTATGTAAGGGCCAAGGTACACTTCATAGACATGCGTTATTGTATACTAATGTTACAGGGTCGGAAAATGTACAGTCTATTGCAAGCAAGATTGTCACGTCTTTATGTAGGGAACAAAATGTCTCAGGGTGAAAAAAAAACGTACGGTCGGTGCGGGACTGACAAACCCTGAATTTCTATTTACAGGGCCAGTACCCTAGTGACTAAGATAACCGACTGCTTTACACATATTCTTCCCTAATGTGACTAAAATAAAATCTGGAAAGTAGATCCCTCGGAAGCACCGAGAACAAGGCAAATAGTGAAAATTGCAGACTCGGTTTGATTGAGTTTAAGTTTGTACCGCGACATAAACTCCGTAAACTGGAAATTCGTTCTCGAATTCTGGAAATATAAAATATTACAAACGTCTTAAGACTGACCAAACAAGTTTATCATTTTCCCCACGAACCCAGTGATCCACTCTTACCAATCCAGGACACTACCAAGCTACCTTGCATATATTCTTCTATGACAAAGTACGTACCATGGTACTAACCTAGATGTTTTGTAAAGATATAACCTTTGAAAATTGATACTACCTCCAATTTTATGCAGCTAAGTTTAGACAAATCTTAGTATGCAACCTTGTTATTGGTTTGTTGGGGCCATGGTACTAACCTAGATTCATTGTAAAGATACAATCTTTGAATTTCTCAATATTATACAAATAGGTTTTAGACAAATTATAGTATGCAACCATATTATTGGTTTGCTCGTGACCATGGTACTACAAAACGTGGTTTGATGTTGTCATATGGCAAGTTTAACACTATTCATTATTTTACGTCATTTCATCTTAAACAGAAAATGAAATTATAACAGAGTACCGAAGTTCCCCTTCTGTTGACATTTTTCACAAAACATTGCATGTAAATACAATGTCTTCTTCATAGTAAGAGAGCCACATACTAAATTGTCTATCTAATTATATATAATTGATGAAGAAATATGTAGTTAAATATGACAATATCTGAAAATCTGTAATCTGTATTAAAAGGAAGCGTTTCATAAACAAATAAACTGCATGACTTTTTGAAACAACATTTATATGGTACTAACTATGGTAACTTATTTGTAGCATTTCAGTATGTCCTTCTGTCGCAGCGACACAAAGACAAAGGAACAATGATATTTTTGCATGATGAAATGTTTTGAAGGTACAAAAATTAAATACATGAAAATTAAGACTTATTCAGGAGAGTATCGAGAAATCTGCTTAAACAGGACATTTTTGTCAGTGCATTTCGGGGTTATTTTTTTGTGAATATAGTGTATGTTTATCATTTTCACCACCATACCTACAATGTTATTAGGTTGCTGTGTGAGGGGGCAGAGTTCTAGGATCATGACTTTTAATTCTTGTTTAAGATCTATCATTGTTCTTTGTATTATATATATCAAATCGTTTTACATTATACATTTACACAGAAAACTATATGGTATCTGTTTGTGTCGATTTGTCGTCAAATCCAAGGCACTCACTCACCCGGTCGCTCCCTCGCTCAGTCGGTAGGTAGCTAGCTTGTACACTGTCAAGTACTAATAGTTTTAAATACTAATCACTTAATATCGCTTTCTTTGACAATTGAGTTTGAATGTTATACACAAATCTTTTGTTTGTTTTACCTATTCTGTCACAAGTTTTTATTTCTTGATATATTTGTCAATACTGCAAGGATGGATTTAGGAAAAGTTTGATTTTTTAAATATCTCGATCAGGTTTAAACATTTTTTTAAAAAGATCTATTTTGATATGTATGTTATTTCATTTTGTTTACTGTAATCATTTTACGCTACAACATTTCCAAAACAATCGGTGTAACTTATTGAACTGACTCATTTTAAACTTTCATTATTTGAGCCGTGCCATGGGAAAACCAACATAGTGGCTTTGCGACCAGCATGGATCCAGACCAGCCTGCGCATCCGCGCAGTCTGGTCAGGATCCATGCTGTTTGCTTTCAAACCCTGTTGCAATTAGAAAAACCATTAGCGAACAGCATGGACCCTGACCAGACTGCGCGGATGCGCAGGCTGGTCTGGATCCATGCTGGTCGCAAAGCCACTATGTTGGTTTTCTCATGGCGCGGCTCATATGTTACTCGGCCCAAAAGAGTAGACATACGTATTGTTTATAAAAATGTTTTTGAAATGTTCTTGAGCTGATATTTCTACATGGATTTTCCTGTAAAAATACATTTTGGTCCATAATGTCAAAATTAATCAAAATATCTTCCAAGAGACATGTATTAGACATGTGTTAGAAAAAAAATGCATTAGATGAAACATAATCAGAAAAGGTGATAAATTTATTCCTATATCCTCCAGTTTAACACAAATATTTTTACAAACGTGAAAGTTCATATTACTAAACAGACTTTTTCATTGTTTGTTACAATAAGAAAAATAAGTTATATTTGTTTATTTATGAATGCCCATTTCATCACAGATGCAGATGTTTCTGTGAATTTGTGTAAAAGCAAAACAGCAAATGACACATTACTTTATAACTTCAAAAGTTATGAAAAACAAAACAGCAAATGACACATCACTTTATAACTTCAAAAGTTATGAAAAACAAAACAGCAAATGACACATCACTTTATAACTTCAAAAGTTATGAAAAACAAAACAGCAAATGACACATCACTTTATAAATTCAAAAGTTATGAAAAACAAAACAGCAAATGACACATCACTTTATAACTTCAAAAGCAAATGACACATCACTTTATAACTTCAAAAGCAAATGACACATCATTTTACAACTTCAAAAGTTATCAGTCATGCGCTGTTTTGTTTATGTTTTTGTGTGGTTCAGCAGATAGGTCTCAAGAATATACGTTGGTGCTCTTATTTTCGTGACGTCTACCAATATTTGTATGTTACATCTCAGACGTCACTTCCTGTAACGTTATTGTTCCTGCATTAACAATAAAGGTTCTGACCTGGAAAAACTTGTACTTACATGTATACACTACTTCATTACTTTCCGACAAGAGGACAGCATATTGTTGGAGTTATCTAATATAAACATGTGTTAAAGTACGTTAAATAATGGATTAGTCAAGATGTAATTCAGTAAACTTATATCTAGTACTATGCCCATATGTAGAACGATTATTGCACATTTTCTAAATCTCCTTGGTTTTGTAGGTCAAACCGAAAGAGATAAATTGCCATTTCAGAAATAAGTGATGTCAAATATCATTGTATATCAAGAAAAAAAACGATAGTTTGTAAGACAAAACTACACCCATCGTAAATGAATTGTCTTTTTTTCAGACACGTACATTTGTTTAGCAAAAGCAAACGTCACTACGTGGTAGTTCAGTAAATCATTCTGGAGGAAGGTAACTGTAAAATAACTGTTTCGAATTATTCCTGGTTGTTCCAGTCTATGAAACGCGAAACACTCCTTTTTTCCCTTTTATACGTTGTACAGGATTTTCGCTGGCTTTAAGGAGACTCTTTATCGAAAATGAACGTGCATGAATATATTCTAAACTTCCATCGACCTATTTCAATTCATAAGAAACAGAAACACATTCTAACTGTACCTCTCTTAAGAAGCTGTTTGATCCATATCTGTCGAAAGAAAGCGCAAATGTTCTAGTTTTACTGCACGAATGATTTCAGTTTTTAGCACGATAGATTATACTTAAAATAGTTCAGTCTTCCCAACATTTCTAATGCCCGATTCTTTCCACGTCACACGAAAATTCGGCGGTAAAGATGCGTAAAGTTTTTCGCACCGAAGGAAATTTGGAAAACTTGTTTTTGTTTCTTTGAGATCTCGCGAAACATTTGTTCAAGAAAATGCTTTGGTTGCGTCAATAAATATTTATATTTATGAAGTTCACACTTTATCTTCAATGAAGAATATAAGAAACCACAACAGTTACTCATGATTATCTTCGCCTATCTTAGTCTTCTATTAAGGTCTGATATTTTGAGCTGTTTACCCAGGACCACACCAAATTAATTTCTTGGTCATCAGATGTTTTCCAAAAAATTTAGGAGCGAGCGAGCAAAATAAAAATAAAAATATTTGTTTTTGGATTTCACCTATTTTCGGAGCGGACGAGGGGGCGATTTTAAATAAAAAAGTAAAAAACCTTGTCAAAAGAATTAACAAGCACTCCCAAAACATACATGTATCAAAAAGGCTTGAAAATACATAAAAGAACCAAAGATCCTTAAATATTGAAGGTTTAATGACAAACTGCCCCCAAAATACATGGCAGCCGTTCATCACCTGACTCCAATATATCTTAATGTTTACTTGGATGCGCTACATTGTAATATTTACAAACATTGAGAGATGTAAACAAGCTGAAAGGACAGCAGGCGGATACAAGAAAATCTGGCAATTTAACTATATTTCTAATGTATAGAACTAATGTGTTGGCTAAGTTTGTATCCCAGGCAAACCAGTGCCCTAGCCATATTAACAAAGGGCTCCTCCTTGGATTATATCTTACTACATAAGAATAAGAAAGCTGTTACTCCCATGTAGTGTATAACAGAAACCATTATATGTATGGAAAACACCGCAATCACCTCACCAGTACATTAGGTACCCATGATCTATATATTATAGTATCTGACAACTTTCAATGCAATTTCGCCAGATGCCAGGAAATCCATCATCCACTTATGACCCTGTTCACTTGTAAATTCAATGACTATTTTTGCAGTTGCTGTTGCTCTTTGTTTTAACATTTAACTTTGGCAGAAAAGGAAAAACACACTTTTGATGCTGCAAGTCATAACAATAAATGAATAAATCAATAAATAAAATAAAGTAAGCCTTTAATGCATGTCTTCTTGAAATGAGAGTTTGTAAGCTCTTTAGGATTATTTTGCTCTAATTAAATTCCGTGTGCGTACCCCTTCTCCACTGAAAAATTGTGCTCATTTTACACAGCCGATAGAGGCAATATAGCATTCCTTAAAATCAAGGTATGTCAACAATACTTCATTTCTTACAAGTTATTAGGGTAAACAGCAGTCAAACATAAAATACTGTATGCCTCTGGATTTGCATAACTTTGGGAATAGGTGAATGTGCGGATGTCAAAGGCTTGAACCCTAAAAAAAACTCAAAAGCACGTATTTTACAGATGTCAGATTGTATTATACAAACACATATATGTAGTTCAATTGCCCTTACTCTATTTGTCCTAAAAATGCACAAACACACTAGACAACAGACTTGTTCAATTTTTATCACATGTTTTACCCTTTTTTGGTCACAAGGTAAGGTATACACATCATTGATTCATGGACTTTGTAGGTAACTTAATTCTTCCCATGTGTACAAAAAGTATTAAAATTGAAATTCTCTCGAAACCAATATAATTTTACGGGCAATTTGATCAACATTTTAGAATGGACAAATCATGTGAGGATACTAAGGAACTGTATTTGATACGAAACTTGATTTTTACGAATAAGAGATTTAGCGATATTGGCAGTTTGTAAAGGCCTACTGCCTTCTTGCTGAAGGGCTAACGGGATAATGTGTAATCAACAAATTTTTGATGATAGAATCGTTAATATTACTTGAATCGTTGATGGCACCGTTCTAAATAATGAGAAATTAATGTTCATCTTGAGAAGAAAATGACTCGCAAAAATTCTTCCTAATGACCTTTCCCAGATTTATTTACACAATCTAACTGTCATATCGACTGTCAATTTTGCATACTGGTGCAATTGTTGAGACAAATACAGAGGCTCAAACATGTTCTCCAGGTGTTTTAATGGACCATTATGATTAAAAGTATTCACTTTTATGAATCCCTGTCGCTACACAGTGAAATAAGGCCCATACGCAGTAAAAAAATGCCCGCTCTGAAATTTTGAAATCAGTCTGCAAAAGGAAGCTGATTTTCAAAAGAACAATATTCTGTAAAAAAATGGAGCGGGAAATCCGTTGACCAAGTAATGAATTTGGTGTGGTCTTACAAGGATTTTCAGTAAAATTGTGTTTTAGGGACATGTCTTTTTTCTTACAGATTTCATTAACTACCACAGCAGCAAGTTTTACTTGCCATGTGGCGGCCGTAAAAAGTCTCAACGTACTTGCATTCAGTGTTGTTATATTTTCCGGTCTTTCCGGATCACGGAGACCACTCAATATCTATGTAATATAATTCCGCTTAAAACCTGTATTAGGGGGCGTGAGGGGTGTTGCATTTTCCATCACCTCTCAGGACCAGACTCAGTCAAACCGGGTCTGCTATTATTTTGCTAGGTTGCATTCTATACTTCCAAAGGACCTTCTCACATATTTTATTTTCTGAATTCATACGATTTCTCAAATGGCCTAAAACAACTGAACATGTATCAGTAAGAAATATAACTAGGGTAATAGTTCATGGTCGCCTTTCTACTTGACCTGCGCACATGAATCATTACTAGACAACATTCTTGACAGCATCCTGTTTGAAGTATTTTCCTTGATTAAATATATTCCGATATACCACGTTTTATCTCTGTATTAATCAACCAATGTTCTTATAGAAAACACATTACCATGATATGAGCTGTATGATTAAACAAAATATTGATGCCTGTAAATATAATCTAGTATGAACGATTTTTCCTAGTAAAAGCAGGAAACTGTACCAACCTTTTGCTTTAAATTATTCAAATACTGGCATATTAATAGACATGTGTGATAGACTAACTGGACTGCCACTGGCATTTAGTATTAGCAAAAAAGCTGTTGAATTCGCATGTGTCAACCTTCAAGGTAATGCTTTGTTAAGACTTACGAAATCATCCTATTGCCTGAACTCGTTCGTATTGAAACTAACGATTGTCAATTTGAATTGTCATGTGAGAACAAAAACGACAAAGTCTCCTACGTTGCAGGTTTCAGATTTTACTTCATATCCTGTTTTCGAAATATCTAAAATAAAAAAGTTACTGAAAGCACATTTTAATCGCATCACAAGTATGAAACTTTCAAAACTATCAACTTACTAAGATTTATTTCCTTTTTTCTTTTAACTATCACGTCCTATTTTTAACATCACAAAAATACACATAGAAGTTGAAGGGAACGAGCAATTACTATTTATATGAAATTTTATTTTATATTAGAAATATCACCAAAATATTAAACGTTTTCTTTGATGAGGCATGACCTAGACGTTTCTAATTGCGTAACACCAGCATTAAACCAGAAAGAAATAATCACTGTATATGTTATATCATACCCCTAAGTATACTACAAGAACCATGATCATGACCGGGAAAATATACTAACCCATGTCAATCGCGCATTACCCACCTAAAACGCTATGTTCTGTAAATGGATACTATTCATATTGAACATTATCCCAAATAAGGGTCCAAGTGAGGTACTTATAATAGAATTACGCTTTAGCTATGATTGGGTCTTGAAGAAACTTTTACATTTTATTACGTCCCGAGAACAGCCTATACCAGACCCAGTCTGCCTTTGCTTTGCTTGGTTGCACGGATCGTCTTGTATAGATATGTATTATTTGTTCGTTTCCTTCCGCGACATACATTTCCTTTTTTGTTGGAAAATACCTTAAAGGATCTTTGGAATTTGTGAAGCAATATCGTTTTTGACATAGGAAATCATTACTATATATTAAATGTTCTTAAGCATTATCATGCTGGTCACGATTGATTCTGCCTTTGTGATCAGTGTAGATAATTATCAGCTCTGCACTGTTCGCCATTCAGTCAGTATCATTTTGGTAAGCACCCCTTTTAATAGGTAATGGTACTGTCCAAATTGAAAGATGGCCAAGTTCATTATAGAAATTAAGCAGGGTAAGGGTTAAAACGTTCTGATCAAATTAAGTAAATGATTTTTTCAATTATTTATGCTGGGGAGGAAGTACAAATGGCGCACAAACTGAGCAAATAACATTGATCAGGAGTCTGTGGCTAAATATAGAAATCGTTTGGTAGGATTTATCCAATTATACATAAAAACCAGTAGTAATATGGCAATAACTAAAGATGCTATGGAATCGTAACTGCCAAGATAAACTTCCTGTGGAATTTGCTGTTGCCTGTATTTACTTTTGAAATTCAATATGTGTTCGTATCTGGTGAACGTCTAGAGAAAACAGTTGGGAAAATTGATTTTTCTTATTTATTTTAAACTTAAACAGTAAATTAAAATCGGACATTTCTTACTTTATTCTTGAACAGAAAAGCACTCTCAACTCACTTGAAACTGGTAGAGTATCTTCAGTGAAATTTTATACCATGTTTGTATGTTTCTACATGCACGAGCGGCTCTCACTATCCTTGATAATAGTAAAAATACAAAAAAAACATGGTGTCATATTATGGTTTTTGTCGCATGTTCTTTCTAACGACCATATTTCTTGCTTACTGTAGAAGGAATTAAGTAATAGAAAGAGCATTGAAACTCGAGGGTAAACGATTTGTACGAGGGGGCGTAGCCCCCGAGTATAAATTGTTTAGCCGAGAGTTTTAATGTTCTTTCTGTTTTGTATCATAGCCTGCCATATATGGTAGTTGTAGGCGTTCCACATTGCCATATACAGCAGTTCAGTGTGTACTAAAATCCTTGCTTTACAAATGTGTAAAGCCCAGGTAAAATAAACCAATGCTAGAGCAGAAAATCAATAAAATACACTTCGCAGTCTACTGTTTCAGACACGCAGGCATACTTTTCTTTCCAACAGTGCGGTAACTAGCGTGCGGGTATTAAATACCTGCACACTTTTAGTTACCGCACTCTGTACTCAGAGTATACGAATTACCTGCACCAAATTTGTTAAGAAAAAACACCGAGCTATGATACAACTAGACAAGGTTCATTTTAGTATTGAGCAAAATAGAACAATCTGTTCAAGTCTCAATTCCTAAACAAGGCAAAGTACTATCATGTTGTGACAATATGCTTACGTTTGCTTCATAGTGGTAAATTTCTCAAAAACTTGGCCAAATATCTTGAAAACTGTAGGAGGAGCTATTTGGACAAAGATTTCGGGACGGACGATCGGACTAACATTGGATTTTGCTTTTTGTATCCAGTCAACCTTTTATCAATATATTTTAAAAAATTTAAAATCAAGCCAAATAAATATTATACCCTGGTTATACAGTTCACTAAATACATCAAATACTGGGCATACGGCTAGGTTATTTCAATAAAAACATGTCTAAAATGAATTTGTAACTTAACATAATAGATACTGTATTCCTCTTCTTTTGCAGTTGGTTTACAATTAGCATCATGGAAAATCAGTATACTCAATTAATTCTTTGGTGATGTGCCTTTAACGATAGAAAAAAATACCACATCTTAAATGAAATGTCTTTTTTTCTTACATAATAATTTGTTCACCAAAGGCAAACCCCACTAAATTGTAATTCAATAAATCATTATGGAGCAAGAGAACAGTATAAAAACTATGAATTGTTCAAGTTTGGTAAGTCTTGAGTGTGACACTTGTTACAGGATGCACGAAGGCTGAATTACAAACCAAGAGCTTAAATTTTAATAACTACATCGGCCTGTTTAAGTAGCAAATTTTCATTTTACGTCACAAATGAAACCTGTAGAAGTTTGAACGCACGAGTAAATTCATATCTGTTTTCAAGAGCAATAACATTTCATAAGTATCTTTCTCTAAATTAATGACGGTATATATGTTTAACAATGCTCTCAAACACATTCATATGGATATTTTTCTGCGTATCACAGTTAGTCACTAAATGGAATTAATTGTAAAAATATCCAGTACATTAGGTACCCATGATCTATATATTATAGTATCTGACAACTTTCAATGCAATTTCGCCAGATGCCAGGAAATCCATCATCCACTTATGACCCTGTTCACTTGTAAATTCAATGACTATTTTTGCAGTTGCTGTTGCTCTTTGTTTTAACATTTAACTTTGGCAGAAAAGGAAAGACACACTTTTGATGCTGCAAGTCATAACAATAAATGACTTGAAAATAAAATAAAGTAAGCCTTTAATGCATGTCTTCTTGAAATGAGAGTTTGTAAGCTCTTTAGGATTATTTTGCTCTAATTAAATTCCGTGTGCGTGCCCCTTCTCCACTGAAAAATTGTGCTCATTTTACACAGCCGATAGAGGCAATATAGCATTCCTTAAAATCAAGGTATGTCAACAATACTTCATTTCTTACAAGTTATGAGGGTAAACAGCAGTCAAACATAAAATACTGTATGCCTCTGGATTTGCATAACTTTGGGAATAGGTGAATGTGCGGATGTCAAAGGCTTGAACCCTAAAAAAAACTCAAAAGCACGTATTTTACAGATGTCAGATTGTATTATACAAACACATATATGTAGTTCAATTGCCCTTACTCTATTTGTCCTAAAAATGCACAAACACACTAGACAACAGACTTGTTCAATTTTTATCACATGTTTTACCCTTTTTTGGTCACAAGGTAAGGTATACACATCATTGATTCATGGACTTTGTAGGTAACTTAATTCTTCCCATGTGTACAAAAAGTATTAAAATTGAAATTCTCTCGAAACCAATATAATTTTACGGGCAATCTGATCAACATTTTAGAATGGACAAATCATGTGAGGACACTAAGGAACTGTATTTGATACGAAACTTGATTTTTACGAATAAGAGATTTAGCGATATTGGCAGTTTGTAAAGGCCTACTGCCTTCTTGCTGAAGGGCTAACGGGATAATGTGTAATCAACAAATTTCTGATGATAGAATCGTTAATATTACTTGAATCGTTGATGGCACCGTTCTAAATAATGAGAAATAAATGTTCATCTTGAGAAGAAAATGACTCGCTGAAACTCTTCCTAATGGCCTTTCCCAGATTTATTTACACAATCTAACTGTCATATCGACTGTCAATTTTGGATACTGGTGCAATTGTTGAGACAAATACAGAGGCTCAAACATGTTCTCCAGGTGTTTTAATGGACCATTATGATTAAAAGTATTCACTTTTATGAATCCCTGTCGCTACACAGTGAAATAAGGCCCATACGCAGTAAAAAAATGCCCGCTCTGAAATTTTGAAATCAGTCTGCAAAAGGAAGCTGATTTTCAAAAGAACAATATTCTGTAAAAAAAAATGGAGCGGGAAATCCGTTGACCAAGTAATGAATTTGGTGTGGTCTTACAAGGATTTTCAGTAAAATTGTGTTTTAGGGACATGTCTTTTTTCTTACAGATTTCATTAACTACCACAGCAGCAATTTTTACTTGCCATGTGGCGGCCGTAAAAAGTCTCAACGTACTTGCATTCAGTGTTGTTATATTTTCCGGTCTTTCCGGATCACGGAGACCACTCAATATCTATGTAATATAGTTCCGCTTAAAACCTGTATTAGGGGGCGTGAGGGGTGTTGCATTTTCCATCACCTCTCAGGACCAGACTCAATCAAACCGGGTCTGCTATTATTTTGCTAGGTTGCATTCTATACTTCCAAAGGACCTTCTTACATATTTTATTTTCTGAATTCATACGATTTCTCAAATGGCCTAAAACAACTGAACATGTATCAGTAAGAAATATAACTAGGGTAATAGTTCATGGTCGCCTTTCTACTTGACCTGCGCACATGAATCATAACTAGACAACATTCTTGACAGCATCCTGTTTGAAGTATTTTCCTTGATTAAATATATTCCGATATACCACGTTTTATCTCTGTATTAATCAACCAATGTTCTTATAGAAAACACATTACCATGATATGAGCTGTATGATTAAACAAAATATTGATGCCTGTAAATATAATCTAGTATGAACGATTTTTCCTAGTAAAAGCAGGAAACTGTACCAACCTTTTGCTTTATATTATTCAAATACTGGCATATTAATAGACATGTGTGATAGACTAACTGGACTGCCACTGGCATTTAGTATTAGCAAAAAACTGTTGAATTCGCATGTGTCAACCTTCAAGGTAATGCTTTGTTAAGACTTACGAAATCATCCTATTGCCTGAATTCGTTCATATTGAAACTAACGATTGTCAATTTGAATTGTCATGTGAGAACAAAAACGACAAAGTCTCCTACGTTGCAGGTTTCAGATTTTACTTCATATCCTGTTTTCGAAATATCTAAAATAAAAAAGTTACTGAAAGCACATTTTAATCGCATCACAAGTATGAAACTTTCAAAACTATCAACTTACTAAGATTTATTTCCTTTTTTCTTTTAACTATCACGTCCTATTTTTAACATCACAAAAATACACATAGAAGTTGAAGGGAACGAGCAATTACTATTTATATGAAATTTTATTTTATATTAGAAATATCACCAAAATATTAAACGTTTTCTTTGATGAGGCATGACCTAGACGTTTTTATTTGCGTAACACCAGCATTAAACCAGAAAGAAATAGTCACTGTATATGTTATATCATACCCCTAAGTATACTACAAGAACCATGATCATGACCGGGAAAATATACTAACCCATGTCAATCGCGCATTACCCACCTAAAACGCTATGTTCTGTAAATGGATACTATTCATATTAAACATTATCCCAAATAAGGGTCCAAGTGAGGTACTTATAATAGAATTACGCTTTAGCTATGATTGGGTCTTGAAGAAACTTTTACATTTTATTACGTCCCGAGAACAGCCTATACCAGACCCAGTCTGCCTTTGCTTTGCTTGGTTGCACGGATCGTCTTGTATAGATATGTATTATTTGTTCGTTTCCTTCCGCGACATACATTTCCTTTTTGTTGGAAAATACCTTAAAGGATCTTTGGAATTTGTGAAGCAATATCGTTTTTGACATAGGAAATCATTACTATATATTAAATGTTCTTAAGCATTATCATGCTGGTCACGATTGATTCTGCCTTTGTGATCAGTGTAGATAATTATCAGCTCTGCACTGTTCGCCATTCGGTCAGTATCATTTTGGTAAGCACCCCTTTTAATAGGTAATGGTACTGTCCAAATTGAAAGATGGCCAAGTTCATTATAGAAATTAAGCAGGGTAAGGGTTAAAACGTTCTGATCAAATTAGGTGAACGACTTTTTCAATTATTTATGCTGGGGAGGAAGTACAAATGGCGCACAAACTGAGCAAATAACATTGATCAGGAGTCTGTGGCTAAATATAGAAATCGTTTGGTAAGATTTATCCAATTATACATAAAAGATAGTAGTTATATGGCAATAACTAAAGATGCTATGGAATCGTAACTGCCAAGATAAACTTCCTGTGGAATTTGCTGTTGCCTGTATTTACTTTTGAAATTCAATATGTGTTCGTATCTGGTGAACGTCTAGAGAAAACAGTTGGGAAAATTGATTTTTCTTATTTATTTTAAACTTAAACAGTAAATTAAAATCGGACATTTCTTACTTTATTCTTGAACAGAAAAGCACTCTCAACTCACTTGAAACTGGTAGAGTATCTTCAGTGAAATTTTATACCATGTTTGTATGTTTCTACATGCACGAGCGGCTCTCACTATCCTTGATAATAGTAAAAATACAAAAAAAAATGGTGTCATATTATGGTTTTTGTCGCATGTTCTTTCTAACGACCATATTTCTTGCTTACTGTAGAAGGAATTAACTAGACAAGGTTCATTTTAGTATTGAGCAAAATAGAACAATCTGTTCAAGTCTCAATTCCTAAACAAGGCAAAGTACTATCATGTTGTGACAATATGCTTACGTTTGCTTCATAGTGGTAAATTTCTCAAAAACTTGACCAAATATCTTGAAAACTGTAGGAGGAGCTATTTGGACAAAGATTTCGGGACGGACGATCGGACTAACATTGGATTTTGCTTTTTGTATCCAGTCAACCTTTTTTCAATATATTTTAAAAAATTTAAAATCAAGCCAAATAAATGTTATACACTGGTTATACACTTCACTAAATACATCAAATACTGGGCATACGGCTAGGTTATTTCAATTAAAACATGTCTAAAATGAATTTGTAACTTAACATAATAGATACTGTATTCCTCTTCTTTTGCAGTTGGTTTACAATTAACATCGTGGAAAATCAGTATACTCAATTAATTCTTTGGTGATGTGCCTTTAACGATAGAAAAAAAATACCACATCTTAAATGAAATGTCTTTTTTTTCTTACATAATAATTTGTTCACCAAAGGCAAACCCCACTAAATTGTAATTCAATAAATCATTATGGAGCAAGAGAACAGTATAAAAACTATGAATTGTTCAAGTTTGGTAAGTCTTGAGTGTGACACTTGTTACAGGATTCACGAAGGCTGAATTACAAACCAAGAGCTTAAATTTAATAACTACATCGGCCTGTTTAAGTAGCAAATTTTCATTTTACGTCTCAAATGAAACCTGTAGAAGTTTGAACGCACGAGTAAATTCATATCTGTTTTCAAGAGCAATAACATTTCATAAGTATCTTTCTCTAAATTAATGACGATATATATATTTAACAATGCTCTCAAACACATTCATATGAATATTTTTCTGCGTATCACAGTTAGTCACTAAATGGTATTAACTGTAAAAATATCTGTCTTGGATAAAGTGCAGTTTTTTAAAAGTATTTCTATTATGTAACGTCGTACAATTAATCCCGCCAGTGTTCCTTGATTTTGTACCAGTGCTTACAAGTTCTCCGCGAGCAACTTCTCCACATGAATAATAGAGTATTTTTTCTAATAGTCATGGAGAACTTATGCCTCACTTGGGGATTGACTGCACGACTCCTCGATCCGTAGATCTGTACTCTTAAGATTGAGTTAAACGAGCGGGCAATAAGAAATTCGTGTACAATATTAACAAATGTTTATAGTAAGCGATTGGACGTTCAGACAGAGCAATAGTGAATACAACTTAAACTGACTCATATAATATGTAATTACGTCTATACAAGTCTCAGGCTTTACGCTGTTCAAAGTCTTTTGAAAGTACAATTATTCTTGAAACTCGAGATGCAATATTATGCTATGTATTTCACACTTGAAATGTCGCCACGAAGATATTACACCTATTCTTTGTCAAATATTTTTTAAAAATGTATCTCTTTTCGAAACACGTTTAACGTTATGAACAGACATGGCGTGTGTTTTAAGCTTTGTTTACCACACATCAAGATCAAGTCATACGTTTAAAAAAACTTTGTCTTGTTTAAAATGTAACTGTTCTGTGCGTATATGCTTAACTGGTGAATAGCGTCTTCGTACTGGCGGGGATGCAGGCCACAACACGAGAACACGACGAAGTAGCATTCTTTCGTGTTGTCGCAATTTGACAGAATGCTACTTTGTCGTGACCTCGTTTTGATTCTGACTGAAATGTCTGATAAACTTACCTCAAAGATCCTAAACGATGCCCTAACTGAAGCAAAATAATGGAAAAGGTGTTACTCAAACTGATATGTCTGAATATACTAGCTCAGATGTGGTTAAATTCCGAGGCATTCCATTCTGAAAAGTGCTACTCATTGAGAAAAATTGAATAATATAATCTATGAAAGGATCTTAGTGAAGAGTTCGCTAACACAGTCTATCAAAAGATCCTATGGAAGCATGGAATAAAACCCAAATAAAAGGAGACTCGGTTCGATTGATTACGTTCATGAGACGTAATGAAATGTACTACACCCCTCTACAAGTACACCGAATGCTGAAAATAATTTACCCGTGCCAGGTGACGAACAGTGCTAATACTTATGCTAACTACAAACGTTTATTGTGAAAATGAATAAAAAGATGAAAACAAAATAATAAATTTTGCGATGATGTGACTTGTGATGATGATATCATAGTTGAGGATGAACCCGAATACGACGAGACTAAGAATGATAAACACTGTTTAAGTTCAATTATGAATCTGCAACGTATCACTAAATTGTAAATGGTGTCCCTGCCGAAATATTCAGAGAATGTTATTTAAAAATTGAATCCACAGACACAAGCTATTTCCGGTGGAGTTAAAATACTTGCTGAAAAGTTTCAAAATGATTAATAATTAAATTGTGACGGTTTCAGATGTAGCCAGGAACAGCAAAATGTTATTAATATAGTTCTTTTTTTTTTGTTTGTTATAAATTATGTGTGATACAGTGAATTAGTAATACGTTTGACAGTTCCTGATGCAACCGGGATTGCTAGAGAGTATTGTGTATTTCTTACTAATCAACTTGGTTTGGCTTTTTATGATATGCGATGCTGTGAATAAGCAATAATTCTGTATTTCGCTTAGCATTTTCAAAGTGAACATTTATTTAAAGCCAGACTCTGGTAAAGGAATCAACTGTAGTCTATTTCTTATTTCTAATTTTTAAATAGTTGTTTTGTTGCTATATGTGTTACTGTCTAAACAAGTAAAATTTCATTATAAAATTGAACAATGCAATTCAATTCTTCCAAAGTATTCGGTGATGTAACTATTGGACTATACGGAATAGTGGGCATTAATCATTTTTGGCAGATGGTCCTAGTAACTAAACGGCGTATTTGTAACCTAGGGAGGTGGAAGTGTTAACGATGGAAGCTATAGGTTTAAATGGTTCATGTCGAATGCAGAAGATTGGGAGATCAGTAAGTTTTACTGCTATACGGCCGATTCGTCACACTAATCCATGAAAACCAGGCTTTAAATGTTTTAGGTACTCCGTTGGCTGCTTGATTATACTTGATCATAAATTAAATATATTAGAAGATTTTCTAGAAGCATAGAACGCAACCAAGCAAAATAATATCGGGCTCGCTGGGACGGTCCATAGAGCCTCCACCTTTTCTGTTTGATTGAATTTGTTTTTGAGAGGTAATGAAATGTAAAACCCCTCTCCGGCACCCTTTTTAATCTTTGAAATCGGAATGTCTAGTTATATAACAAGATCTTTAGGAAGATATCTGATCTTATAGAACGAAACAAAGCAAAACTGAAGCAATCTTGGTTGATTGATTCTGTTCATGAATGTAGGTGTTGGAATTTGCAAGATTATTCTCTCGCGCCTCCTAGCGCCGATTGTTATAATGTAGCCTAGATTACTATTTTCGCGCTAATCAAACATAATTAATTATACGTCATACTTGATATTCCATACACAAGCTATGTACAAACGTAATTTGATTTCACTTGAATTATTAAGATCCAATAAGGGTCTAATTGGTCTATTCCGGCTAAGTATAAAAATGCGATTGCAAATTTGATTGTTTCAGGCGACTTCACGCATTCTCATCTAAGCTGTAACAAGGACAGAATTACTGAATCTATTTATCGTAATTCTCAGAAGGCCAAGAAATAATTTACAACTCTTTTATAGCATGTGCCGATTGATGGGAATTACTATTGGAGATTTGTTCTGGGAAATCGCCTTTTGTTCGGGCCCTTTTTAGATTGCCTGTTGTAATTTCTGTCTAGTCTGTCCGTCTTATCAATCTGTCTTGATATTTCAACACGTTTCTCATGCCAGTCACTGATATTTTTAATCCGACTTTGCTTATATGTTACGTTTTGTCGGTCACAGTGCTTCTTTCGGCGAGGTCCAGGCTAGCAGGTGTCATACGCTTTAAACTTGGAGACAAAACCTTCATCTAGACTTGTTTTCATTGGAATTATAATATTTCACCTGTTTTAGCGTGAGTTGCCCATTTTTGTTAATGCTTTTACGGTACAATCCCGTGTTTACTTGTCACCACATTTACATTGTCACTTTCAGTATTGTTACTATTTCTTGCCATTAGGGATCGTGGATTTGCTAATAACGGTGCTACTGGTTGTTTTTGGTTATGTATATGTCATTACCTCTCATAAACAGGGACTGTTATAACTTCTTTAAATGCTTCCTTAGGATCTTCTTTTTCATTTGAAAGAAATACTCAATTTGGAATAAAATGCAATTGTTTGTATTGGGTGTAACGCCACGCCGATACAATTATAGGTCATATGGTAACTTTATAGCGTTTGGTTGTGCTTGAAGACACCATATGCCCATTCCTGTATTATTTTAGGCACGGATAGACACCCGGCTAGTACCATCGATACTAGAAATACTTTTTACTAACAAGCTTATTTTCTTTTATTTGGCAATGGCAAGACACCATGCAGTAGTGGACGAATTAATCATTATAGAAAACGTTCCGTCTGATACCAGTAGTATCACTGTTGCATGTACGGTTTATGGAAACCAGATTATAAGTTTCCTAGGAGACAAAAAGCTACAGCAGTGAAACACAGCTAGAATAAGCAAAACATTACGATCAACGATTTCCTTAAATTCAAACTGAACCTAACATTATATTTGGAGTTTCTTAGAGCATTGACCAACCAACATTCAATTAACGAAGTCAAGGTTCTCACTGCTAAATGTAAACTGACTTTTTATTTATTTCAACGAAATTATGTTTTCTGAATATTAAATAAACAGCATAGGAACGATTCCTTTGAGATTTTATTTCATTTTCTAGTCAATAGGAAAGTTTAATGAACCCAAAGATTTTTGGTTCACCTAGACGACATTCTATTGTGTTTACCAGTTGCCAGTTAGAACGCGCATGTATTTTCGACTCATTGAGAGATCGAGCCTTGATTGCCGAGGATATTAGTGAACGTGTTTTTTTTACTTAAAAGTATTAACTATGAAAACAGTATGTTGCATGGTATGTACAAAATGTAATAATAAAGCGACATCAGCCATTGGTTACCATGTCAATTCGCGTTTCACGATATTAAAAATGAAATTAAACACTTTGTTATTATATGTCACAATTAGCCCGATACCTTTGTTCTTTATACTTGTGTATTCAAAATGACTGATCTCTACTATACACGTAATGTTTGTATAAAAATCTGAGAGAAGACTTGTTCTTTCCACAGAAAAATTAAAGTTCATTACAGAAAAAAATCTGTTCTATTTGTACGTGGTCAAACAATTTTTTATTTAATATTGAAGCAATGAAAATTTTTAAAATCGGCATACTTTCAAAGATTTCGATAAGAAATGCCACGAAACACCACTAAATGTGGTTCACGAGGATTTATAACAAGAGCTCCACCAGGCGTTACAATATACGCCCGAACGGTTATATCAGAGGAGGACGGAAGCAAAATTTAAAACAAAGAAAAAATTCAAGATTTATTTTGGTGGGAGTATGTGTGTTCGTGTGTGTGTGTGTGGGGGGGGGGGGGGGGGCAGCAGTGTGTGTGTGCGGTGTTGGTGACAGGATACTAAAGGACATGAAACTAAAGAACTTTTTTTTCTGGTAGGGGTGTTAATAGGAGGGGCTGTAATGCAGATTGTTGCAGCTTGCTCATCGTCTCAACACCACCTGCCTATATTTCAAGTTTCAGGCCAATACTATTCATATTATTTAAGTTATGCTCTAGACACGAAATATGATGCTTAGTTTTGACCTTGACCTTAAACCTACAGACCAGATGCATGTTCTCTCCACATCGTCTCGTCGCCACCGACCTACTTTCCAAGTTTGATGTCAATATCTTGAATTGTTAATAAGTTATGCTCCGGACACTAAATATGACGGGTGGATTTGAAATTTGTGATCTTGACCTTTGACTTCTACAGACCCCGTTTATATGTTTATCTAATCGTTAATATTTCTTTATTGTTTTCTTTAGTCCAAACTTTGCTCTCCTTTTACGTATTATGTGAAAATTAGAAAACGGCTATGTCTGTTAACTTGTCTGTGCACTTTTATCAACCGTATGTTATAATAACAATTACTTTTGTTGTTGTTGTTGTTTTGTTGTTGTTGTTGGTTTTTTTTTCTGTTGTTTTTAAATATTTTTTAAAGCGATAAACACTGCATACGTATGTCTTTTATTGGCTATAAATACGAAGTTTTGTCGTGAAGCTGCTCTTTTCAAGAGACGCTTACTGTAATGTCCGGTGATGTATGCAAATGACTAATACATGGACGCGATGTATATTACAAACATAACACACATTAGGTACACAAAGTTTGAAACATTTGTTATAAAAAAAGTTGTTTATATTGAAAAAAGGTAATTAAATACGGGCTATTCCGAATCACCATATTTCTGTCTGTTCCAGTTGTTTATTTAAAACATAAAATTATGTGCCTCGCTTTTCTTTCATCACCCTTAAGTACTAGCCGAATGTACCCAGTTTTTTAGGCTGGCGATATTCGCCAGACCATTATAACCACGTATCCAGTTTCTGTAAAGTTCAACAGGTGCTGAGACTGACAACACAAAATATAATTTCATGCGCAATTCAAATAGTCCGCCACGCTAATCAGTTTTGCCATAGAATTGTATAAAGATTGTTAAACTTACCTGTTTCAATAGATCTACTTGCGCAAACATGTTATAATAATGTTTTATTTTTCTAACGGTAAATACTTCAAAGATAACATTAGAAAATATTACATAATGATGGTAAATTAATTCGCCTCCATGAATGAAATGTCCGTATGAATGGAACTAACTCAACGTTGACCGCTTCGTTATAGATTATGACCTCGGTCTATAAGGAGCTAAGTAAACAAGCGCTGGTTCCGAAAAAACAATCGCCGATATGAATTATACTGCGCAGTATTCGACGGCCTGGCATAACGTGGAAAATAAGAAACATGAAATATCAATTAAAATGAACTTATAGTGATATGAGTTATGTCAAGTCTTATATTTAGGGCTTAAGTTTTAAGAAACTATTCTTTCAGATCATTTGCTATAGGTACTAAGGGACGTAATTCCTGCGTGATTGCCACAGTAAGGTGATAAGAAACAAATGACCACATTATACCTGTTTTTAGGCTATTTTTATACTAAATTCGTTTTAAACATTCTGACGAATACTGAAAGATATAATGTAAAAAGCGCTTTGTCACCAATTTGCTTTAAGGGTGGGGGTGTAGATGTAGCGAGTTTTGTTTAAACACTTTTGTTTTCAACGTTTTTCAGGTTATATTAAGATAGTGGACCAGTATTGTTAATGTTTAACAAATGCACTAACTCGATACAGTTCTGAAGATAACATATTTCGCACTGTGATTAATCTTTAAATGACTTTCATCGTGTCGTTGTTGTTTGTTTGTTTTTTATTTGTTAATTTTGTATAAGTTATGTCTTTTTTCCTCCAGCTGAAACAGAGACATGGGGGCCTCCGTGGCCGAGTGGTTAAGGTCGCTGACTTCAAATCACTTGCCCCTCATCGATGTGGGTTCGAGCCTCACTCGGGGCGTTGAATTCTTCATGTGAGGAAGCCATCCAGCTGGCTTACGGAAGGTCGGTGGTTCTACCCGGGTTCCCGCTCGTGATGAAATAACGCACGAAGGGGCACCTGGGGTCTTCCTCCACCATTAAAGCTGGAAAGTCGCCATATGACCTATCATGTGTCGGTGCGACGTTAAATCCAAAAAAAAAAAAAGAAAGAAACAGAGACAAATTTCAAAGTGATAGCCATTGTGCAAAACGATCACAGAGAATTCATTTTACCAAATATTTTTCTAAATGAAACCTCAAAATATTGCGTAATAATTATAAAAAACAACATAAAATTGGCAATAACAATTTTTCTGGGGAGTCTCGAGTAAAAGGATTTAATCGGAAAGAAATTAAGCTCCAACTTTTGAAAATTATGGCCTTGCTCTATGCATTCATAAAGAACCACAGGGCAGAAGTAAAACAAACCTACCTACATTTATTCAAAACTTTGTAAAAATAAATGCAAAATCAAGAACTTTTACAAATGTAATTAAGTATTTTTCAAAGATGTCTAAACATTCACCCTTTAGGTCAAATTCATTTGAAACAGCAAGAAATGACTAAGAAATGGCTAATCAAATAAAACATTTCCTCTTTTGTACGACAGATAAATGATAATATGTCTTAAAAAACAACAGTTTATCTTACTCGAAAAAAGAAAAATAATGAACAAAGTTTGGTCTTAGTAGGGTTTGAACCTACGCCCTTCTGAAAAATTAGTTAAAGTAATCTCATGTTAGGAAGCAACATGACTAGACAATAATCATTAACAGTCCGGTTTATAGCGGGGGTCGAGTCCAAAATTTCCCTCGTACCGACAAGAAAATCGCCCCATTTGATCAATGTTCATACATTCACACATAATGTGTGTGTTGGGTGGGGGATTGCAGATCGAAATATACATATTGTGTTTGATACCTTTATATTTTATCTGATATTATGTCCCTCAATGTTTATTATCGCTTCGTAAGAAACATATATAAACGGTTATGGCACGCCAATTGTCCAATAATAACGTTAACCCAGGTTTACGGTAAAAAAAAGTAGAATTAACAATTACAAATAAACAAGGGTTTTCGAACGTAAAACCATGTTTTTCTAATACTTACCCATATTTTCGGGCGAAAACACGCCCGTGAACCCAGGTTTCAACTAGGTTTTTCAATTGAACTTTGAATTTCGGCCGTTATTTTAAGTTCACGAGCGTGAACCTGTTTACGGGAGTAAACCAGGGTTCTCAGGTGTAAACCATAGCTTACGAACGTGAACATATGTTTACAACCGCAAACATAGGTTAACGCTGGTGAACATAGGATAATGACCAAAAATCATAGTTTTGTTCGAGAAACCAAGTTTTTCCAACTTAAACCTACGTTTACGTTCATAAACTATGGTTCACGCTCGTAAACCCAAGTTCCTGGTCGTAAACATAGGTTCACGTCCATATACAATGGTTCTCGGCAATCAAATTATCCAACAATTACATTCTTTGTCGAAAAACTATGATTATCGAATACTAACATAAATTTTCGAGCGAACACACAGTATAACGGGCTTAAACTATATATTTTACTCTCTTGGACCCATGTTTACGTCCGATAAACTAGGTTTCTCGATTGAACTTTAACTTGGATGCACAAGTTAATCAGGATCACAACAATACCCTATGCTCGCCTTAGTTTAATATGGAAAACCCATAATATCTAAGATTTTGCAAACATCTTTCCCTCAGTGTTTTGTGGTAGCCAGCCTTTCTGTACTTTCAGTACTTTGATTTGAAAATGTCTTGAACCAATGTCAGTAGTTAGTCTGGATCATTTTACATGTTACTATGTATTACATTGAATAACAGTTTGTTTCTGTGTTAACAATAAACAATGAATAAGTAACAATAAATATATATTATGCGTTAATTATAGTCATATGTTTTAATTTAAACGTATTATTTTGTGTGATCTGAATGAACATGAAGTCAACGAAGCATCCCGAAGCCCATTTCACTAAACAAGTGTCCATAGCTGGACATCTACTTATAGAAATGAGTGATGACAATAGTGTTTCGAAATAACCGGAAATGACTCGACATAGCCGAGGAATACGGAGGTCGGGAAAATCTAAATATTATGCAAAGTAAGTGACGTTTCATAAATCAGATAAAATATTTTTATTGGCAATATAATGATCTATTTAAGAATATATAAAGACGATATTTTACATGTTGAAACATCAAACTAATTTTTGGAATACCCGAGAACACTGTATTTTTCTCAACTACTTTTATCTTCTCTTTCCTGCTTCGTCTAGGAAATGCTGGCCTGTTCAAAATACTTTTCACACACATCGTTATTGTTCTGTTCAGTCAGATGACTTGAACATCGGAATAAGCCTACTTCTATCCCCTAAAGGCGGAAGGATGTAGATTTTGCATTGTCCGTCCGGCTGTTTGTCCGTCTGTCAGAAATTGAAAATTCTTATTATTCAAAAAGTATTTCATCTAGAATCATCAAAACTCATATGATTTATAATGAGCACATGGCCTCTGCTCATCTTTCGTATTATCCTACATCTAGTAAAAGCAGAGATTTTCCGCTTGAATTGATAAAAATGGGGATTTTTTACTGTCAGTAACCTTTTGATGGATCTTTATAAAATTTAACACAAACATATATCACTATATAGCAGTGGGACATGCACATCTTTCATCAAGATCTCTACAATAACTGTAGAATTGTTTCGCTCAAATTGTTTTAAATTAAATAAAGTCCAAAAAGCAAAGTAACCCAGATGGTTATGGAACAAACCAAGCATGGGTTGACAATCTTTATAAAAATGGTTTTTCTGTCACAAAAAAGCAGTTCCAGTCCCAAGGAGTTGAAGTAATGGGCGTACGGTTCCAGTACAATACTACTTGCATCTCTATTTTGGCTGTTTACAAGCCTCCAAACCATCAAGTGATAGAGTTCCTACAGAAACTGGAAAACGCCATTACAGGTGTTGTTATATCTACTCAATATATTATTCTTGGAGACTTTAATCAATCTCTAGACAGTTCTCACTTAAACGTTTGAGAAATTCCTTATTAAGCATCGTTTTTCACAGCATGTACTTTCAAAATAGAATACCTTGAATCACAAAACAGCCTACTCGGCGAGGGATATAAATTCACTGCATTTGCTTGTTCGGAGTATTTTTTTGAAAACGTTTACAGTTATGCTAAGATCTGTTCGAACAGCACAATCGCTCGGTCAACCTTCCAGTATCTCTTTTAGGTGAATCAATATCATAAGCCTTTTGTAAGCTGCTCTAATTTCTTTCTACATGGATATGTATTAAACTCATAAATGTTTTAAAGGTGTAACATTATTTACGTTTATTATTGAAAATTCGAAGTTAGAAGTCATTATTTTCCTGATTGGTTGCCTTTTTAGCTCACCTGAGCAATGCTCAGGTGAGTTTTTCTAATCACTCGATGTCCGGCGTCTGTCTGTCTGTCATCTGTCCGTCAACATTTAGCTTGTGTATGCGATAGAGGCTGTATTTTTCAACTGAACTTCACGAAATTTAGTCCGAATGATTACCTTGATGAAATTTAGGCCGAGTTCGAAAATGGGTTATCTTGGGTCAAAAACTAGGTCACTAGGTTAAATCAAAGAAAAACCTTGTGTATGCGATAGAGGCTGTATTTTTCAATTAATCTTCATGAATTCTGGTCAGAATGATAGCCTTGATAAAATCTAGCTCGAGTTTGAAAATGGGTCATCTGGGGTCAAAAACTAGGTCACTAGGTCAAATCAAAGAAAAACATTGTGTATGCAATAGAGGCTGTATTTTTCAATTAATCTTCATGAATTTTGGTCAGAATGATTATCTTGATGAAATCTAGGCCGAGTTTGAAAATGGGTCATCTTGGGTCAAAAATTAGGTCACAAGGTCAAATCAAAGAAAAACCTTGTGTATGCGAGAGAGGCTGTATTTTTCAATTGATCTTTATGAAATTTGGTCAGAATGATTGCCTTGATAAAATCTAGGTCGAGTTTTATTATTGGTCATCTGGGGTCAAAAAATAGGTCATTAGGTCAAATCAAAGAAAAACCTTGTGTATGTAATAGAGGCTGTATTTTTCAATTGATCTTCATGAAATTTAGTCAGAATGATTGCCTTGATAAAATCTAGGTCAAGTTCGAATATGGATCATCTGGAATCAAAAAGTAGGTCACTAGGTCAAATCAAAGGAAAGCCTTGTGTATGCGATAGAGGCTGTATTTTTCTAATTGATCCTCTGAAAGTAAGTCAGAATGATTGCCTTGATGAAATCTAAGTTGAATTTGAATATGGGTTATCTGTAATCAAAAAGTAGGTCACTAAGTTAAATCAAAGAAAAACCTTGTGTATGTGATAGAGGCTGTATTTTTCAACTGATCTTCATGAAATTTTGTCAGAATGATAGCCTTGATAAAATCTAGGTTAAGTTCGAACATGGGTCATCTGGATTTAAAACCAAGGTCACTAGGTCAAATCAAAGAAAAACCTTGTGTATGCGATAGAGGCTGTATTTTTCAATTGATCTTTATGAAATTTTGTCAGAATGATTGCCTTGATAAAATCTAGGTCGAGTTTGATTATTGGTCATCTGGGGTCAAAAAGTTGGTCATTAGGTCAAATCAAAGAAAAACCTTGTGTATGCAATAGAGGCTGTATTTTTCAATTGATCTTCATGAAATTTGGTCAGAATGATTGCCTTGATAAAATCTAGGTCAAGTTTGAATATAAGTCATCTGGGGTCAAAAAGTAGGTCACTAGGTCAAATCAATGGAAAACCTTGTATATGCGATAGAGGCTGTTTTTTTTTTCTAATTGATCTTCCTGAAAGTACGTCAGAATGATTGCCTTGATGAAATCTAGGTAGAATTTGAATATGGGTCATCTGTAGTCAAAAAGTAGGTCACTAAGTTAAATCATAGAAAAACCTCGTGTATGTGATAGAGGCTGTATTTTTCAACTGATCTTCATGAAATTTTGTCAGAATGATAGCCTTGATAAAATCTAGGTTAAGTTCGAGTAAGGGTCATCTGGGTTCAAAACCAAGGTCACTAGGTCAAATCAAAGAAAAATCTTGTGTATGCGATAGAGGACTTATTTTTCAATTGATCTTCATGAAATATGGTCAGAATGATTACCTTGATAAAATCTAGGTCAAGTTAGAATATGGATCATCTGGGGTCAAAAACTAGGTCACTATGTCAAATCAAAGAAAATACTTGTTTTTGCTCCAATTTAATGATAATTGGTCAGAATATTTTTTTCTATGAAATCACTAGGTCAAGCATGTTTACACTGTTATGGTGTATTATGGTGTGTTTCTCAGGTGAGCGACCTAGGGCCATCTTGGCCCTCTTGTTATAACTGCTATTTTTTACAGGTGAACAATCATAGTCTGGATACTTTGTTACATATATATTACTTGACACATGACTAATGATTGTTTGATTCAGCACTGTTCTATATCTTCACACACATTTAGCCGCATCATGACTCTTTCTTAGACAACTTAATAGAAAAACTCGTTCTAAAAAAAGCCTTGATTAATTACAATACAGAAATAGAATATCATATAATGGGTAATTGTTTTCTAAAACGGGACATAAAAATATTGTCACTCCAGAGAAAGTGAGGTTACATTCTTTTCTAAATCGAAAATAACAGGGTTTCATCCATAAAATACTATTTCCAATGGATGCATTACTTTATTTTGCCGATACAGCAATTTTTCTACCAAAAACTAGGCATCACTTAACTTTGGCTGAATGAAATGAAAAGACGGCACATTTTTATAACGCTGCATTACTCTGATAGCAACGATTGGTTATAATGGCTGATAAACAAGTTCTAAATATGGTGGATGTTTTCCACTTTTTCTAATTTTTTGTTGATTTTTTATTATTATTAAAGGTATGGCATTTTGTTAACTATGGTGTACAGCAGGTATTCATATGTATAGATTTACACGTATCATAGACATGAAAGTGCGGAACGGACAGGCGCATTCTTTAAATAAGTATTTTACCGTTGGACCTTTGATCAGGGACATCGCACTGGATCGGTCGGTCAGTAAATTACGTAAATGGAACTAGGAGTATAAACGCGTTTGCTGCTAGTCAATGTCACACTTGCCCTAAATAATAAAATGTACTTTTAGACAAGGAAGTGTAAATAAAGTAACTGAATGAGCACTCCAACATGACATTGTAATTCCTTTGGGAACCGATTATGCCCCACTTGTCACAGATCTGTTTTTGTACATTATGTTGAGCCTTTCTACAGATAAAGTTACTGCATTTATTAACGTATCAAGCTATATTAATGAATTTCTTACTATTAGTATGAATAATTCTTTTTTTTTAGCTCTAATTTTTGATAACATTTTTTTCCGTGGGCTCTTCAGTTAAATAAAAGTATCAATTCGGATACTTTTGCCTCATTTTTTGTAACTGTTTTCTGTAACTTATGATATTATATATACTAAGATCTACGAAGACTAGCCACTATACTGATAAATAAATTATTTTTACATGTTTTCTCTTTTTGTCTAATTCCATTTCGTAGAGACAAAAGCCAGCCTATTCTAGAGATTTTTTTGAGGAATAATGTTAAAATTATTGGAAATACTTTACTTATATTTATTGCTATATTGCTATATTAAACGATATGTTTGGGTGTTTTTTTTTACAATAATGATATTTAGAAATGTTTTTCAGTGTACTTTTTAACGTAGTTATTACTCGGCGATATGTAACCTTTTTTTTGAGGATTTACGTTTTCTTTTACATATTTTACACGATACAGCGTATAAAGAGTAACTGTTTGCACAGATTTTAACCGGTTTAAGTCCCCCATAAGTATCTGGCAAACAACCGATCGAAGGTGGTGCCCCTGTGTGTTCCTTAATTTGTATTGTCTTGTCTATTTCTTTTACCTTTTCTATGTTTTATGTATATGAGAATATTCTACACATGTATACATATGCTGCTGTGGGGTTTTGGTTTTCCGAACATGGCTTTTTCAATTAAATCCTTGTATTTTGTACATTATCTTTAAAGAGGGCCAATACGAGTATCAGCGCACGCATTCCCTAACTAACATTAAAGTAAATTATCTTAATTTATATTTGCCGAGGGAATTTAAATGCAATGTAATGGCACATCAGCGACCCGACATTTATTGCGATGTTATTTACACAAACTTTGTCAGATTCTTGGTCAAACAAGTTTCCAAATGAATTTCATTTAAAGCGACTAAGCCCCAACTATTCTGAGATATATGTCATTTTTATGTACAGCCATTTTACATTTTAGCGCTATATTTTCCTTTCTGACTGTGTCTGGCGGAACATGTGAAAGACGCCACGATTGGCAGTCCCTAAAGATATGTTCTTACCTATTTTGTCGGGCATCCACGCAGTCTGGTCAGGATCCATGCTGTTCGCTAACGGTTTCTCTAATTGCAATAGGATTTGACAGCGAACAGTATGGATCCTGACCAGACTGCGCGGATGCGCAGGCTGGCCTGGATCCATGCTGGTCGCAAACACATTATGTTTGTTTTCTCATGGCGCGGCTCATTAATTTTTTTTAAATAAGTATAAAACAAATATTCAACGAAGACATCAGTATAGGATACGGAATAAAACCACCAGGATTCCATTAAAACACCTTTTTATCATTTTTAATAAATATCTATTCATATGGTATCATATAAGGCAAATAAATGAAAATAAATTTTCTGGATTGATTTTTTGATTATTATTCAAGTGGTTTTGCAATTTGCCGAAACAATTTATATATTATTTTTAATTGGCTTTATCCATTCCAGCAAATAAGTGTGTTCTTATTAAAGAAAAATGTGAAATATGTTCATATAAAAAAGAAAGAAAGAAACCCATAATGTCTTAATTTGTTGTGCCAGTTTTAGTCTCTTACATTAAAGTTTCCACAAATGTTAACAAGTCAGCAAAAAAGTATATCTGTTTCTTTGGTACTGTATTTAAAAGCAGTTGATTTCAGTTTTAGGAGAATTTATCCTATTCTAAACAAACATGACAATGTTTTCTCTTTTAAGAACACCTATATGTACGTGACTGTCTATTTCTATACTAATTTAATATAAATTGTAATCACTTGTCACTGAAAGAATACCGAAAATCAACGTTTTTACAAAAAAAAAAAAAAAAAAAAAAAAAATTAATTGAAAGATGTATACGTGGTAGACAAAAAGCTTTAATTGACTATTAAACCTTTTTTGAAGGACAAAGACTGTTAAAAATGAAACTCTTTCATATTCAGCAAGATGTGTGTAATAATGTCATTAAGCCTATGAAAAGTAAAGTGGAATGAAACGTATACCAGTCAGAAATATTATTTCTATCCTAGATCAGTAAAAATAACTATTAGACAATATATGAACTTTAAGTTTAACCCAGATAGTGTGAACTTCAAGGCTGTTCACAACTAGTAGGACTGTAAACAGGCAACCGGTGGCATTTCTAGTAGATGTATAAACTTAACAAACCTGCAATCATCTTTGTTTAAATATTCTCGACCTAAGTTGCCCCATTTATAATTTCTGATAAGCACAAGTTACACCTTGACATAAAAAGAATAGAACCTGTTCTAGAGGTATTTTAGACCTGCTAGTACAAGTATCTTAATTTTTTGAAAAGCCATCTGAATATTGAAAAGAGACATTGATAATATCAAATATGTAAAAACATAAGCCTCGCAAAATCTTTTGGTTACATAAGTATTGTACAAATCTAAAAGTAAAATATTACTATCTATAGCTTTAGAAACATTTAAAAAAAACTTAAGTAAAGATACAATTTATTGTTTTCGTTATTTATGTTGGTAAATAGGTGAACAAAGCTAGTGTTGTCTATTTCTGTACTACCGACTTTAAATAAATGTGTATATTATCTGTATGTGTATGGACATGATCAGCTTGCGATCAACAAGTGATTTTTATAATAAGTTTCTATCGAATATTTTATATTAAACTGAGTATGAGTTAGCTTTGTGTCACTTCACTGGGGCTTATGTTTATTGAGTAAATCTAAAAATCACTGGTTGATTTAAAAGTGGTTTGATTAATTTGATCTCTAGTACTAAGCCATTATTAAATATATTTGTTTGTTTCAATGTAAAATTATTTCTTTCACAGAGTAAACTCCAGTGCGTTTACGTCATTCGTGAAAATGTTAAATTTGATGTTCAGAACTGAAAGGCTTTTTACATTTACATACAAAAAAGCAATTTTCAATTAAGTTCATGTATTTTCTTTTGTTCAAACCATATTTGTCCCATTCTGTAGTTACGTATATGTGTCAGTCTATTATTTAAGTTATTCACTGAAAACGTAATAAAGTAATATTTTTACTTTCAATACAATGAATTAGACCGTCTATTTTTTCCATTACATTCTAAAAGCAACATACCAATGTCTGCTTACAATTATACTAAAAAGCAGTTCAATTAAGCATTAATTTAATTTGTTTGAACAAGATTTGGGTCGAGACAGCAACACATAATACATAAATATAGACGTCAGAATATCATTGAACGCAAAAATTTACCGATAAAGTGCAATTAAAGTTCATTAATGATATGAACTTTCTCATCTAAAAATAAAATACTTTTATTGATTGCGTGGATCTCGTTCCAAAGCGTAGGTCACAGTTTGAAGCATAGTCTTTTAATGAATTGATTCAATAGTTTCTGTTGACAATATTTTATCCCTTTTAAAAGAGACAGGACTATATCGTAAAATTTGAACATGAAATATTTTACATGCATTTATTGCGATCTTGCTTTATTTACAATGATAAACGTTTTATACAAATATTTGTTTAAAGATGTTTTTCTTTGTGGATATTTGACCTTTTGTTTCAGTTCTTCGTAAAAAAACTGATTCATTCATTATAAGTGAAAGAATTAGTGATTTGTGTACATCATTAATATTTTGGCCGCCGATAAACTTTAAAATATAAATAAGTCAACGGTTATATTGGCATTAGTATTCTGAAACTGAAAACTTGAGGAAAATGAAGACTGGGCAAAATTTATGGTCGTATGACCTTTGCCGGCAGAAAGAAAAGCACAAAAATACCTTGTGCTTATAAACGAAGGCAGCCAGTCTGCGTGTGTTTATAAGAGAAAAGTAGTCAGTTCCGTGTGTTTATAAGAGAAAAGCAGTCACTTCGCGTGTGTTTATAAGAGAAAGATAGTCAGATCGTATGTGTTTATAAGAGAAAGGTAGTCAGTTCGTATGTGTTTATAAGAAAAAAAGTAGTCAGTCCGCGTGTGTTTATAAGAGAAAAGTAGACAGTTCGTATGTGTTTATAAGAAAAAAGTACTAGCAGGATGACATAGTAATTACTTTTCTATTTTACTGACAGATGTCTAATACAAGAACAAAAACGCATCTCTAAAATCAGAGACTAGAACATATTTCGCATCAGTCTATCCATGCAACGAAAGAAAAATTTGTTAATTAGTTCCTGTTCGTCTGAGAATCTAACAGAAATAGATTATGTAACACTTGTTGCATGCGGGAAACCGAAGAATGATTTTTCGCATATTAGCAGTCAAGCCAGAATAGATAAATTAGTCCCGCTTTGTTTGTTAAATAATTGAATATGTCTGAAATGACATTTTAAGAACAGCGTGTTCATTGTTATGGTGATGGGGGTCCAAAAGTAAGAGTACTTCAATAAGCTGATTGGATTTTTGTCGCCTTGCTCAACAAAATGAAATGTTATGTTTATCAACCGACTGTGCAGACATATATTATTCCCTTTCACAATGTGTATATATGTAGCTGATAACGTCTATAGTAATAATAATGATAATTTAGATTTTCAGCATGTTCGGGTAAAATCATTTCTACATTGTAGAATTAAATTAAAAACTTTGATTTTTCTGAACCGAAAAGTATTAAACAAATAGGAAGAAACAGGATGGGATCGAGTGCTTGATTTTGCGATATACTTATTAGAAAGAAAGGATTCTAAAAATACACCAGAGTCAAGGTCAGATTGTGAGATGTTTTCATGCTTTTTTGGAGAGACTTAAAAGTCACCGAACTTAACTACTCATCCGCGGAGGTCCCGAATTATTGCTCTTGGTGAAATGGTAAATTTTTAAGACTATAAATAGTTGTAATATTTAATTGATCTACGTAAAAAAGGTAAACATTCAATAAAAATTGCAATGTCCTATTTCAAAAAACTTAGTCTACAAAGTATAGATTAAATTTTTTAAGTCATTTAAAAGTAGTATACATTTTCGGCGCAGCTTTATTAAGATAAGTTTTGTTGTTTGATTTCTCGCATGATGTAAACCAGCCCTACAAGGCAAATGTTCATAAACTTAACAACGTTTGTAAAAGTCCATATAAACAGTTAAAGGGGGATGTTCATTTCCCAGGGAAACATATTAGCACCCCAGCATGTCAGTAATTAATAGTCATCAGCAAATTGGATACTCCGTTAGTGGTCAGCCAGATATATTTATCTTGCATATTAATTACCATCACATGGTTTGGCTTGGTGTTATCAGTTACGAGTACTTTCTTTTTTCAAGATAAAAAAGAGATTGTGGAAACGATGCTTTTTGCTGTTGTAGTATTATTTTCTTTGCAATATGCCATTCTCGCTATTAATTCTTTGAGGTCGTGAAGTCACGGTCAGTAAAATTTATTTCATCTATAGTATGTAACTACTGAAACAAAATGCAAGCACCAAGTTGGTTATAATTCAATTTATTATGGATGCATTTCATAAAAATTAGCATGATGTAATCAATGGTTAATTATATTAATTAATTATGAGGTTACTATATGTATACGCTGGTCAATATCAAATCGTAAATGTTATGTGCATTTTCTGCAAATGTTCCGTATATACGATTTTTTAAGTTAAATTAAATTTCGTACTAGATCATAAGTCGACGCACACTTTTGAGGATGAGACGGGGTGGTTCAACATTTGAATTGGAATCACACCGACTGGTAGACTTTTGATTCCGTGTCCATGTTAATAATGCAATATTATTTGGTATTCCTTTTTATAATATTATGACGGCACTTTTTGTATCTTTATAATTGAGTTCTTATGAATTTTATTTTAGAATAAATTTGCAGTATAAAATCCTCACAGTATAATACAATGAATGAATTCAATACATTGTACACTCAAAGTGGACACCATGCAATGTATTGGTATGAAACCTGGCCCGGGATTACAACAAATACTTTCGCTCAGCACTCGAATTTCAAGTATACAAAATGCGCTATTATTTGTCTAAGATTGCAAATGTAGATAAGAAAGACCTATGGAAATGTTATAAGTGTATTGGCAATAAAATTCGGTACCTTTTTCGGCCTGGTTTACTAGTCATTATGTATTTAAACTGAGAGCCACTTTCTGCACTCAGACTCTGGTAAATTACAGTTATACTATATAATTACAATGTACTGAACTATACTTGAAAATGTAAAAGACCAATATAACAATCACATATTCTTGCTCTCAAAATATTGTCATTATGCACCTCAGAAGAGGAAATTTCACATTTTATTCTTGTAGCTGTATTAATTACAGAATTACATGTACTTGATTATTATTGACAACCCTGTCGGTCAATTTTGAATGATATTTTCAAAACAGGGTAATTGAAAAAAAAAATGAATAAACAATCAAATAAACAATATTGAGAAAAAATATTTCTGATGAAAACCTAACTGTTCGTCTCTGTAGAAATTGTTCTTGAAATGCATAAAATAAAATGGAAGTATCTCGCATATTAGTGAACAGTTTGGTTCTTGATCACATGCGTTCTGGCTGAGTTAATACTGGCTACTTTGACAATTACCAGTTAGTATAATAATGTACTTTTGTTGCTCATTGCAAATATATAGTATATATACATGTATCTACATATTCCTGACTGATAGATAATCAAAGCAGATCAGATGGCCAAGCTGGAAATGGATGGTCATGTTTGCTTCCAGTAATCACTGGGTAATAAAACAAATGAAATGATGATTCTTAATAACCTGACAATAAGCTACATGCTATGACCACCAACCGCTAGGAACATCCCCCTTTAAGTTGTTCTAATCCGCAAGACTGACATTACTATAGGCAATATTGCTACCTGCTAGCTTCTCCTTGTGGAGGAGGACACAAGTTACCCTCCGGGCATTATTTTAGGCTTTAGGGAATGAAGGCCATATAAACAGATGGGTTGTTTTGTCTTTTTGCTCCGTCACAAAGTCACACTTATAGGCAATATGGCGACTTGCTGGCTTTTCTTGATGGAGGAAGACCCCAGTTCCCCTCCAGGCAGTTAAAACCACTGACCTTCCGTAAGCCAGCTGGATGGTTTCCTAACATGAAAGAAATCTACACCCCAATCGAGGTTTCTAGTCCACGGCGACTAGGAGCTGCATTTTTGTCTCCCAAAAGAAACCAAAACACATTTTTACTAAAAAACGTATTGCTTCTATATAGAACACTGTTTAAATTCGCACATTCACTTTATTGTCGTCAATGTAGACATAGAGACATAATTTGAAAACCATATAATTTGAAAAATTTAGTCGTAACTGGTCCTGAAAGTATAGTCTGTTTCTGAAATTATATAGAATGGCTGTAGTCGTTGCCACGGGGAGTATGTCGCTTAACTAAAGCTAAGCTTTACTGACAAGGGGTAAGAGTGAAAAAAAAGCCTTGCCCACGGGTTGCAATTTAGTGTAGTGTTAGTTAATTTGTAAAATATCTAGATAAGTCGCTTATCCAATGAGTGGATTAATATTATTCTGCCATGTGTTTCGAATCGGATAGAAATATCCGTCCCGAGGGCATTGGTCGGCAATCAGACTTGCCTGATATTTTTTCTTGCATATCGTATACATATAAGCCTTTTATTCTGATAGATTATTTTTCTTGCATACCATATATTACAAATAACAGAATAAATAAAGCAAATAGTAATACTTTTTTGTAGCACTCTTTCTTATAGTTGAGTTTCTACACAAAGCGCGGGAAATTAACGTCCGTAGGCAGATGTGACGCACAATAACAGAGTTCCACTTTAGTTTTATCGTTTGTAGCGTAACGGTATGTTCTTACCGTAAAATAACGTATTTTGAGTTGAGAAATATATTATCAGAAACGGGAAGAAACTATCAAGGTCCCTGCTTTTTAATAGATGTGCGGGAAATAATAAAGGCTTCTGCGGAACATGACTAATGTCTATGACCTGTGCAAGACAAAAATCTTGAGATTGCAACATCTATCTATGGTTCGAATTGCGCCGACCATCTTTTGTAATGATATATTTTGTTTAACAGACACTTTTTAACTGACCTTGACTTCAGTAGATATATTTGTACATACTTATATAAAAATTTGTAGTGCAGTCCAAACGCTTCGATCAAAACAGTGACAGAATGACACAAAAGAGACCACGCTACAGTGTTTATTTTTATATGTCTTATGACGAAACAGCTAAATATGAATTATGTTCAGCTGTTAATTTGTGACGACTGTCATTTCCAGGCTGACTATTTTAGTCTTGTATATTTCTAGAAATAAGTTACATATAAACGTTTGTTATGACCCCCCCCCCCCCCCCCCCATTCGAAGAAGGAGGGGTATATTGTTTTGATGATGTCGGTCGATCTGGTCGGTCGGTCTGCTGGTCGGTATGTAGACCAATCCGTTTCCGGATGATAACTCAAGAACGCTTGGGTATATGATCATGAAATTTGATAGGGAGGTTGGTCATAACCAGCAGATGATCTCTGTTGATTTTGAGTTCAGTAGGTCAACGGTCAAGGTCACAGAGACACGGAACAGATAAACGGTTTCCGGATGATAACTCAAGAAAACTTGGGCCTAGTATCATGAAAGTTGATAGAGAGGTTGGTCATCACCAGCAGATGACCCTATTGATTATGAAGTCAATAGGTGAAAGGTCAAGGTCACAGTGACCCGGAACAGTCAAACGGTTTTCGGATGATAACTCAAGAACGCTTGGGCCTAGGATCATGAAAGTTAATAGGGAGGTTGGTCATAACAAGCAGATGAAACCTATTGATTTTGAGTTTAGTAGGTCAAAGTTCAATGTCACATTGACCCAGACCAGTAGAACTTTTGTGCACAGTGACTAAATAATTTTTGTTCCTTGTTCAATTACTGAACGCATCAAGGGGGCATTTCGTGTTCTACGAGTTGACAGGACAGCATATTATCCATATTGATTTTGAGGTCAATAGGTAAAAGGTCAAGGTCAAAGAGACCCGGAACAGTTAAACGGGTTTTGGATGATAACTCAAGAACACTTGGGCCTAGGATCATGAAAGTTGGTAGGGAGATTGGTCATAACAAGCAGATGACTCCTATTGATTTTGAGGTCAGTAGGATAAGGCTCAATGTCACATTGACCCGGAACAGTTAAACCATTTCCAGACGATAACTTGAGAACGCTTGGGCCTAGGATCACGAAACTTTATAGGGAGATTGGTCATGACCAGCATATGATCCCTATTGATTTTGAGATATATAGGTTATGATCACATTGACCCAGAGCAATGGAACTTTTGTGTACAATGCTTAAATAATTTCTTTCCTTGTGCAATTACTGAATGCATCAAGGGGGCTGGAGGGGGCGCATTTCGTGTTCTACAAGCTCTTGTTTCCCTTAATCTAAATATAACTTATTATCGTTATGGATCTGTAAATAACGTATATTTTAAACAACAAGCAGTAGAAAAAAAAGACAGCAGGAACTACACGTGAATTCTATAGTAAATAATGTTGCTAGTGTCCCTTAACCCCGTGACAACATATATCAGAATACTGCGTTATGTATTTAAATGTCCTTAGTCACACAGTGAAACGTTAAATAAAAGGCTCCGTTACGTAAAACGATGTTTTAAAGGCTAAGTCTGTAATGTTTTAAGATTTCGATATAGAATAATTACGGACCATAATTCGTTAGAAATTGACCAACAAATAAAGAATCCCTTTTACAGTAAATAACTTATTACGTATACATATACTGTTCTTTAATCGACCGAAAGAATTTTTATGCATATACTTATACGTTCGAACATTACAACAGTGTTCTTTCATGAATATAAAAGAGGAAAGGTGAGTTCTGAAAAGTACGTGATTTTATCTCCATTTAATTCCGGGTGTATTTAAGGGTTAATTCCTGTTTTGTATAAAACTACATTGGGATGACTTGCAAATCCATGATTCGATTCATGAATGATTTGCAAAGAGTCTCCATGTGATTTATAACCGTCTAAATGAACAAAAATAGCATGCAATCCTTATATTTGCATTTTACAGTAACTTGCTCCAAAGACTAAGTGGTCGCTTTCCATGTATATCAGAAATCCAAAATATGTTTAAGATATCAATAGAATACGAAATGACATGCCTACGTTCAACTGTACTTTGCCTTACGTTATTTTTATTTTAGACATCGTTAAATCCAAGGATAATTCGTATAGTCGGGTCGACACAGTTTTGATGTTCACCGTCAGTTAAAATAGCTTAAGCTATAATTTAATGTTCTTTTGAAATTGTAGTTTCCAATTTTGAAAGATTTTTCGAACGGCGCCATTTTATTCGTGTTTTGGGGAATAACATCAGATCGCGCGTGCCACATAGCTGAAAGAGCCATCCTTGATTTTACTGCACCAATGTTTTTTGGATCATTAACGTTTGTTTTTCTTCCCATACAAAATATACTCAACATTTTTAACTCAACACCTGGTTTTTTGGTTTTTGTCTTTTGATACATTTCAATGAAAATTATTCACGCTATGTTAAATGCTCAATCAGGCTACATATAACATAACGACTATAACAACAGGGAGGGTGTTACTTGACGGAGCTGTGACATTTGCAATAATGTGACCCAAATATAATAAACAAGAGGGCCAAGATGGCCCTTGGTCGCTCACCTGAGAAACACACCATAACAGTGTAAACATGATTGAGATAGTGATTTCATGGAAAAAAATATTCTGACCAATTTTAGTGACCTAGTTTTTGACCCCAGATAACCCATTTTCAACATTGGCCTAGAATTTATCAAGATAATCATTCTGACGAAACTTCATGAAGATCAGTTGCAAAATACAGCCTCTATCGCATACACAAGCTAAATGTTGACAGACGACAGACAGACAGACAGACGTCGGACATCGAGCGATCACAATAACTCGCATAAATGAGCATTTCTCAGGTGAGCTAAAAACACAAAATAAGTGCAACTTGGTGCTGGTCGCTATGCCGTGACATTTTCAACAGTATTTCAGTTATGTAACGGCGGGGAGTGAACCTAACCGGTTTTCATGGACCCTGCGATTGGTAGATCTGCACTCTCCCTATTGAGTTAAGCGGGTGGACGTCATTGTCAATTCAAGCCCATACACCACCTACACCACCAATCAATCGACCTTGTTTGGAGAAACCTACAAGCACATTAGGCGTCTGGTCAAGATTATATTCCGACATGAATCTAGATGGAATATCAAGAGGAAAGGTTATGGGGAATAACAATTAAATAACAATATTCGGGAAGGGAGTGAAAAGTGTATATCAATCAATTATAGATCTGTTTCTTATATGCTATACAGTAACAGAACACATCCTTTACTGTTGCTTTTAGAAACAGAGACGCCTTACTGTTGCTCATAATCACGATCCAAAACTCAGCAAGAGAAATGTCAAGCAAACAGATGTTATTCTTGTAGAATTTGTGAAGGGATTCAACATGGCTCGTTTATAAACTATATTTCTACTGAATCAATGTTTCATCTTCAGCTTGGTGCGGAGGTTCCTACTGTGCGGCCTGAAAAAGCATGTTCTGGTGGAGGATCCACATCGACAAAAGCCAACGTCAACGTAGTATCCTAGACCCCACTTCTCTTCTTTGCGTTCATTACATTCCCAGACGCTGTTACTTCACTATTGAAGTTCTTTCTCGACGACAGTCCAATATAGTGTACCGTCACAACAGTCAAACTTGAACAAGACTTTTCAGCATTTGAAAAATTGGAAGACGACAGGAAAACAACATTTCTCCTCACAAAAATTCGCAACAATCTGAATTCTGAATAATGAGTAAGAGACACTCTGTTAAGGCTAACTACTATCTACATAGCTATTATTTAGTGATGCTCCCTAGACGTACGCCTGAGAAACGTGTGTTATGACTAGACAACATCAATTAGAATGCAGTTATATGCATAAGATGAATGTAATTCCCAAGACGAAACTTAGAATACTAGGAAAAGACATATACTGCACCTGTTATGTCTCTCTTTGAATTCGCATCATGTGTGACACTAAAAAGTCCGACAACTTAAACGTCCAAACTCGGAACGCTGGAGTTTAATTCCCTAGACCTTGATTGTGCCACAAACAGGCTTGTCGTGGAGCCGTTTTTATTTGGTTTGTTTGGTTTAACGTCACACAGACACAACTGCAGGTCATATGGCAATTTTCCTGCTTTTCATGGTACAGGAGGAACCCAGGTGCCCCTCAAGGTATTATTTTATCACGGGTGGGCGCATGGGTAGAACCATCGGTTTTCCGTACGCCAGCTTCATGACTTCCTTTTATGAAGAATTCTACGCCCAACATCGATGAGGGGCAAGTGATTTGACCTTAACCACTTAGCCACGGAATTCCCGTACGAGATCTACCATTTTGGAGAATTTAAAGCATAACATAACAAAACATCATAACATCGAAGCTGTTTTGTCACTTTAACAATCTTACTGTAAATAAATGGAATTCGAGGAGCTCATCCAACACCCGCTGGAGTCCGTTCACATTTCATGTTGAGGAAACTTCAGACAGGAAGCAAACATTTATAAATATTTGTGTATCTATAATATTTCATTTCAACTATACATGTACCAAACAAACTTCTCTCCGTTTTTCGGAAATATTTGTGTTGGCGACAATCTTGAAAAGCTTTATATAAAATAAATGTCGTTATATAACTTGGTGTGTAACCTAAACAATAAATGTGATATTTACACATTTCTTTTTGCAGAAGGACTTCTGTTTTTAAATATGTCATTAGCGATTATTTTCTTTATAACTTATCTTCTGGTCCCAGTCTTCTTGAGACCCTGCAAAGCAAACGGATGAATATGGAAAGTCCAGTGATTTTGTTTACTACTATTGCAGGAAGCAAGTACGCACAAAAAAAAACATATTTTTCAAGTGGCAAAAAGATACTTTCATAGGCAAGACAGTTCAGGGGACAGACTCTAGTAGACGCACCTAATAATTATTACATATAATCTGACGAAGATCTAACACTTTTAACACATTTTCTCGCATTTGTTAATTATTTCCTATTCGCCTGAGAATATACGATAAATAGATTACGTAATATTTTTAAAAGTTAAGATGGAAATACGGAAAATCAATCATGTTTTAGCGTATAGTCAAACCTGAACGGGCCGATTAATCCTGCATTTAATGTAAATGATTCTGGTGAATAAGTCTGGAAACAAACCTATTTGTGAACAGCATGTTTATGGTATATTGAAAGTTAAAGGTACAATGTTATACGGGCTGGATCAATATCGCGTTGCTTAACGTAAGGAAATGATATGTTTTCACTCTGCCAAGTTCTACAAATAGCTGAATAGAGTGTTTCTGTTTAAACATTGAACCTTTGTGTTTGTAAGTTGCTACGTTAAAAATAGAAATATATAGCACACAGTTTCGATATCAGAATTGTTTCCCGTTCATTTCTATGCAAAATTCATTGTTAGGAGCATATTTTAGATCTAATCAAGTTAAGCCATTTAGACCTACAGAGATACAAAAGTCTCCGTTACGGATAACGATAATTTCTTAAGTTTGTGTCTGCCATGTTGTATGATTTTGATCAGTGACAAAACCATAACTTGGGAGTTCAAACTACCTTTTTCTGACTCCAAACCACTTTTTAACACCTTTAAAGACACGTTTTCAAAATTTCGATCGACTTTGTTATCGGCGTGAACATATACACGATAAAATTGTTTCAATCCAGTATTTTATTATCTGATCGAGCAATCTTTTTCCTGAGGAAAAGCTTCGAAATATTAAGTGAAATAAGTCTCTTGGACTTTGCAATCATAAACAAAACGTAAAAAGTAATATTACTTTTTACAACAAACCGCTTTTAATCCACAACGATTTATTTTACTGCGCCATTTTGGCGTCTTGCCTTTTGCCAAACACATTACCCTGTCAGCAAAAAAGACGTTTTTTCCGGAATTGGTATTTTGTGTAAGAAGTGAGTGATTTCGATTTTTAGGAGCATTTAACTGCACTTTTACTAGAGTGAAAACATGAACTCCTTTTTTTCTAATTTTATAAATGTGAATGCTTTTTCTATTCTCATTCAGTGTGCTTAGACAATATATGAATTTGTCAAAGGAAGTTACATGAACTGTATTACCAGAGGCCAAAGAATAAAGATTAGATAAATTTTGTAAGGAGTTGCCAATCCAAAAATATTGAAACAAACAAGGCAATGGACATCGTCAGCTTCGATTTTATATTAACTTGCATTTACTAGATATTTTACACGTTACTTTATATGTGAAAGAGCACTATACATTGGTACGTCAATCTCTCTGGTTATAAAGTCATTAAGGATTTTTTACGTTCAAGCCAGACGCATCGTTTTGTTTAAAAATCAAGACTATACTGAAAAGTAGACAAAATGACAGCGACATCTGAGCACGAAAATCGCATATAGTTAACTGTAGTTGAACTTTTGGCGCTATTCTCTGTATGACACTTCAAATCATTGGTGGCGATCCTGACGAGCATATTATTACTAATTTATATAACTGACAAAATTATTTTCAAGGATTTTATTAACTATCTCAAAAGCAGTGTGCCGTCTGTAAAAGGACTGCCGGTATTTGGAGTGTAATGGTCCTTTGGATCATGGAGTCCATGTTACTAAAAGTTCTAAATTTTAATTTTAATTATAAGATCATTTGAAAGCATAGAATGCAACATGCACAATAACAGCAGACTTGGTTTGACTGAGAACTAATGTGGGAAGTCGTGGGTTCGATACCCGTCTGCGTCATACCAAATACGTAAACAATGGTAACGGTTTTTTTTTTGCTTGGCGCTAAGCATTAAAAGGGACACTGGCTTCTCTTCTCTCATACCCTTGTGGCGACAGATTCCAATAAAAATGAGGGGTCGAGAATGATTGATGTAAGTTGTAGAAGTTGTTTCACAGTCGATCTTAAAAATTCGTTCTAAAAGGAATGACTTGGCAAGTTGAGGAAAAAGAGTCCACAGGCTTTATTCATGCTAGTTTGTGTCCGGGTCCTGAAAATATAGAACAAAAGTACGCGATATCTTGAAGTCGCATTTTCTTGTAACCTATTTACTCAAGCTGCATAAAGATGTTTGTTTGTTTATTAACACTACCCCTTTACACACTAATGGTATTGGCCACAACATAAGCAAAACATATTGCGGCAAAATTTCTTTATTATTATTTTATCGTATCAAAGTTCCTTTTCGAGCTAAATTTTGGAGGACAAAAAGCTTTTAATTTAGAAACTTGTCTTATTTGATAAGTATCAGCAAGCAGCCATAAGTAGATCTTAACCAATTTTATACACGTAACAGGCAACAAATAAAGCATTTAACTTTAACGAAATAATATTTCAATAAATCACATATATGCTTCGTCAAAGTGATTTCATCAGTTGTGGACAGTTGCTAAAATTCATTAATCAAACCTTTCTCTGTCAAATACAGTCACAGCACTCTCACAGCATGTTCAAATTGCAGTTTCAGTTATAATTTCACTCTTCTCTACTTTTGATAAAGAGGCAAATCTCTTTCTTTTGTCGTCTGTTTTGACATTCATTATGTTAATACCAAGAAGCACAAAACTTAATAACGTCAACTGGAAATCAGCTGGCGAACAGTAAAAAAAGCGGATGGTAACAGGAAGTTGCTGTTTTCCGCTTAACTAGTATGACTCACAGTTATATTGTGAACTAAGCAGCGTTCTATATTTAGGAAACCCACTGTGCTTTTTCAGACATTATATTTCTCAGGGAAAAAAAGGAATCTAATGTCTGTTTGAAAGCGGTCCACCCATTGGACTGAATCACGTAGCGTTGATCAAGTCTTAATACTTTCCTCCTTGTTTGCATTTTGTTTCCCGGCTTCTCCAGTTACACTAAGCTACATTCGGAGATGCAAAATAACAAAAAAATATTATGTAAGCATAGGATATAGAGAGCAATATAATTGCACCTTTACTTATCCTACCTTTCCTGTATTACACAACCTGCTCTATTGTGACATTTTGTAAAATACTTACTGATATTTCATTTTATTATCGGCTTGTTAAAAGTTAATTTTTTACCAAATGTAAGCTGACAAAAACATATGGAGCAGTTTATAAAGGGTAAATATAACAAACATGAGTATATCCTAAATGGTTTAGTTGCGCAAAAAGGTATGGTAGTGTGTTTAAAACCGTTTTTATTTTCCACTCAATTGTGTAATTGCAAGGGAAGTAAACTACTGGCCTAAGGCAAGAGTTGTCATTCTTTGCGGATCACAACTGTTGTTATTAACTTAAAAAGGTATTAGACCCATTATAGTGTACCTCCTTTTGAAGAGTATTCAATTCCTACCATAAACCTATTTTGACTTAAATTTTTCAAGTGGGCATAGGTTCAAAACTGAAACTGAAACTGTTTTATTTGATTAAACGCCTATTTTTACGCAAAACATATTCAATGGCGTTTTACAAATGCTTTAAAGATACGACAAAAATTAAGATATTTAATGACATATAACATAAATGAGCATAAATATCATTGTGAATAAACTATTTAGTAAGCATTAAAAAAAGATCAGACATCAGATAAGATTAAAGAAAATATTTGATACAGTAAGACAGCTGTTTGTTATTGAGTAAGAATAAGTGGGTTATTGCAACATGTCCAGAAGTTATTACAAACAACTGTATTTTGTATTTGTTATAATATAGTTCGTATTCGAATGTATTTACAAAATAAAAATAAAAATAAAATCATCCAGTTCACGTTACTTCAATCTCTTAAAAATTACAGTCACAGTCTCTAAAAGAGTGCAAAGTAATTTCCAAAATAATGAGTTTTCAACTTCTTTTTGAAAACATCTATTGTGTCTGAGTTCCTTATTTCGAGAGACAATTCATTCCAGAGTTTAGGTCCAACAGTAGCAAAACTTCTGTCGCTGAACGTTTTGCGCTTGTTGAAAGGAACAACGAAACACCCAGTAACGGAATTTGAAGAACGCAAGTTCCTTGTCTGTGTTTGTTTTATGAGAAGTTCAGAAAGATATTCTGGAGAGTTTCCAGCTGAACAATTATACATCTAGGTGAGCATTTTAAATCTGATTCTGGCTTTGATTGGCAGCCAGTGAAGATCATACAGCGCTTGCTTGGAACTGTCATATTTTCTTCGATTCAGGACAAGTTTTGCACACATGTTCTGAATTCGTTGCATTTTGTTTACTTCGCTTTGAGCAATACCATACAGAATGACATTACAATAATCTAAATGGGATATCACCAATGACAGGACAAGGGTTTCGGTAGCCTCTTTGGTAAGATATTTCCGGATACATTTTATTCTGAAGTAGTTGAGCATTGCTGTTCTACACTTTCGTTTTACATGCTCTTTTAGATTCAAGTTTTCATCCAGGAATGCACCTAGATATGGAATAAAGCTCACTGATTTCACTACATCATCTACAATGCATACTTTGTCAGCTGAACACTTAGAGAGCTGTTGCCTACTACCAAACATGATGAACTCGGTTTTGGAAGTGTTCATTTTAAGTTTATTTTCATTCATCCAGTTGTTGATTGTTTTAGCACATTGTTCAAGTTCTCGTATTGCCTGGGATTCTACTGTTGGAGATGATGGTTTAAAGCGTTTATTAGCAGTGTGGTCATCCGCAAAGCCGTAAACTGAAATCGACGGCGGAATAACATCAAACAGTGTCCCACATATGTCAGATATAGCCAAGGTCCTAAGCAGCTCCCTTGTGGAACGCTACAATTTAATTGGCGTGGAAATAACATGGCTGAATTGACACTTACACGACAACTTCTGGGGCGCAGATAGGAATCAACCCAGCTCAGTGCTGTTCCACGAACGCCATACTGCTTGTTTAGCACATCAACAAGAATGTCATGATCTACAGTATCAAAAGCGGCACTGAGATCGATGGCAATTAGCGCCGTAACTTCTTTCTTCTCCATAGCATCCAGTAAATCATTTACAAGACGTAACAGTGCTGATTCGCAAGAATGGTTTTTCCTATAAGCAGATTGGTTTTTTGGTAGAAGATTGTGTTTGTTTACATGATCATTTAACCTAAGCAGAACTGCTTTTTCAATTAATTTTGACAGAAAAGATAGATTACTAACAGGCCTGTAGTTCAAGCCCCACTGGGACCATTTTCCCCCCTTATTTTCCTTCCTTTTCTATAGTAACGTTTTACATTTTATCAATACTTATGATTGATTTATGGTACAAGAGTGGAAATTTTTTATTAGATAAGCGATTTCTTGCTGTTCAAAATGAAAACGGCGCGGTAAAAGTTGTTTAAAAGTTGAAACACAGTGCGAAAAGCAATGTCAACTTTAAGAATATACCAAGCGAATGCCATTTTTAAAACACTACTATGAGGGGTCTAATACCTTACTATATCCGGCTTAAGCAGAACATTAGATGAACTGTGGCTGATGTTCACGTTGTTCTTTTTTAATGAAAAAAATGAATGTTTTTTATGAGGTTGAGTGCTTACTATAAATCGGTTTAAGCTCCCCAGTGATGTTTTTGCCACTGACCGTTCCGAGGCAGTGCATCACCGTGTTCCTTTATGTGAGTGTGCGTTGGTAGTGTGAATATCTGCGTGCTGTTATTTTTGTTTTGGGGAGGCTGCGTTTTTTGAACGTGGCTTTCCCTGTTTGATATTATCCTCGATTATAGAATGAGCTGGCACTACGTATTTTTACAGTGCAGATACATGTCTTAATACATCGCATGTTGAATCAGTATCGGTGTAATAAACTTGATCTCAAGTACAAAACCCATATAGTATTGTATATCTTAAACTACAATAGTGGTGTATATGAGCGACGTAATGTATTCGCATCATTTCAAAAACAAAGGTGTTAATTCAATCGCACCTTTAAATGATATGAATCTATTTTGCAATACGAGCCTCTAACTTAAAAGATACGAGCACTCGTATTTTGTAACTGACTTAAAAGTTATCTTATGAAATACCATGCCATCAGACACAAACCAATCAATAATCAGATTGGATAAGAATATTTAAGAAAGTTTCGTTAAAATCAGCTGTCCGTGGTTTGACTTGTGAACACTTACTGTTTGAAGACACCGTTTGATCTTTCAGTAGGAATAAAATAGCCTGCATATGCATTTCAAATAATTAGTTCATGACCAGGAAACCGTTTTAGGAAATTATGACCATTGAGATAGGCGTTTTATGATTAGTAAGTAATAACCCGCAAAAAGAAATGTGATTATTGCTTTTGAAGTTGAATAATATTTAAACAAATGGGTATATATAAAAGACTATTCCCTAGCAAATACACTTGCCGACAAATTAGTAAGCATGCTTAGTTAGCAAGTGCAAAAAAGGTTATATTTTCAGAAAAAACTACGATGAATTACTTTCATTTATTATGTATAAGTATATGTATTGTTGTGAAAAAAATGATATGGTATTCATACTTCTAACTGGCATCTTTCTTACCTTTTTTGGAAATCTGGTTTAGTCTCTCTAGCATATCATCTACATCCAAAATGAAAACAGGATGATGTGCAAAGTTTCCGCCCGACAGAGTTTACTTATATTGCTATATTTGTTTCTTTACTCCGTATCATACAAAATTAATTGATAAAGGACATGTATTATACGAGAAAACATACTGTGGTTGGCGCGCATATTTCGGTGACGACTAACAAATATATTCTTCTTTATTTGGCATCAGAAATCTCATTTACTATAAAGAGCCCCAATTACCGATATAGATTATTTGATAATTAATGACCACAATGCAGTAAATATAGCTTGTTGCTGTTTTCTCAGAACATAGCAATTATTTTCTAAATCCATGTTATATCCCTGAAAAAAAAACATGAAACAAAAATGACCTCAGTTAACCTTTGGGTCATAATTGAAGTACATAAATTGGAAACATTGTTTAATAGTTAAAAAACAGTATACAATGTAACATATCTAAGTAGTTAAATATTTAGACGTACCTGTGTTTATAGGTTTAACAAGTGTATAGAAATTATAAATTTAAATGGCATAAAATTTGAATATTTGTCCTTTTTGAGTTTTATTTTTACCTTTACAGTTTTATCGTTGGTAACATGTTTTAAGTCGGGACTATAACCTTTACATACATGAGCATACAACAGGTATAACGCTTTAGCAAAGGCATGGTTTAAAAATTATATAACTGAACCGCCCTGGCAGTTAATGGTCAATACGTTAACATAGCTCTTGGCTAAACTGAGGGGGAATTACTCGGTATGATAAAGGCAGCTTTTTAAAATATCTGATTGCTTCATTGACAATATGATATTTAATTGTACACTTGACCGATGTGTACACCTAAACTTTCAAATATTTGTGATTTTTGTGATCCATTTAGGATCTAGTACCGAAGTTAATAAATTATGCATTAATACAGTTATTAATAATACATATTATGACATGTTTGACGTCGCGGGAGTGTAATAAAGCCATTAAATAAAAACGGTAATACGCTAGTGTAATAAAGCTTTGACGTCGACGTCGTTTATAGTATCGGAAACGTTGGTCAAATTGACTTGTTTATACAGTAAAAGAAAGTAGAATTTTTGATGTTTCGACAGGAAAGACTAACATGTGATAAAATGAATATTACATTTGTGACTTTCCATATTGAATTTATTAAACTCGTTGAATAAAATTGATAAAATGCTCGTCTGAGCATCGCATTTTATCATTTTATTCCACTCGTTAAATAAATTCAATATGAAAAGACACTCATGTAATATCCTCTATGTAACGACAGAAATGCTATTATTATATTTAAAATTTAGTCTAAGACAGCGCATTCAAAGATGAAAATATATCGGCAAATTGAGCACAAAATTTGGCATTTAAGAATTTTATTATGTTAAGCTAGTCTACTGTCACGGTTATAAGATGGGTAAACCACATTGTATATGCACATAAGGGATTTGGTGGATTTTAAGTCAAACAATTCGGTGCCTTCTTTTTCAATGAAGTTGGGGAAAAACTAAGGTGGTTTTCCGGGATTTATGCACAACGGGATAGAACCATCGATCTTATGTTTAGTTTTTTCTTTAATCTATATTTCAGACAGATGTATACGATTATACTAACAACCTAATTGGCAACTGGGTAGAAAGCTATCGATTTAGTTTAAAATAGATCTTTAAACCTTCCTTATCATTTTTTCCATGTTTTAATTACCGTTACAGCGATATGTATGTGGTTTGTCTTCCTTTCTCTGTCCACGTACAATTTCGATGGTAATAATATATATATATAAACAGAAGGAATCTAATTTTAGTAAATGTCTGCCAGTCTGTAAATGAAACGATATCTTTCCAGTATGTCTACCAATGTGTATATAGCTGTCATTCTATACAAACGAGCTGTCATTTCCAGGTTGGGCAATTTTAGATGTGTTTTATTAACAAGAATGAGTCGGTATATATATATGTACGCTAGTCTCTCTTAATGCAAGACTGGTTTCGTATTGTTGCAGATAGAAAAATATGGAAGTGTCAGTGATGTGTTTATAAATATAAGTATTGTTTTATTTATTTGAACTGTCAAAACATGTCTGACTTTCATGTTAATCTTATATAGGTGTGAACAGAATATAATGAAAGCCGGGAACATGTTTTGACAGTTCAAAAAAAATAGTACAATACCATAGTGAATGACTGAACTACGATGTTTCCTTCCGTTTGGCCTGGCTTCACCATAGTACCATCATAACGTCACCATTGTTGGCCGCTCGGACTATGTCAATGACTGTTCATTTGATTGCTAGTCTTTAATAGTTACACGGTACCTAACATCATATATTGAGATCGTTCTTAGATTTTGGATTGATGTAGTTTTTCTAATTTTAGCTGATTGTCGTGATAAAACCGTATACTTACGCACTCGTTTTAGAATTAAAATGAAATACAAGGCTCCGTTACGGAAACGATGTTTGTAAGGATTGTAAGTGCAATGTTTTATTGTTTTAGATGTAGAAAACGTATCGAGCTTAGTCTAGTATCTTAGCAGTTCATATCTCCTTAAAACCATTATGTCTTCTGAGAAATAAAAGACGGTGTCCAAGATGACTACTAAGTAATGATAAAATCACTATTTCTGTATCAAAACTTGTATTAACATTACAATGTTTTTATGAATATCTGGGATGGGGATTGGGTATGGCTTACTATTGCACAGTTAGTATCATCAGAATTACTTCAATGCTTGACAAAATATAGCAAAATGATATTCTTATTGCCCTCTGCAAAATATCCGAAAACATCGAAAGTATTTTCTGCGTGCAATTCTGATGAGTCCTTTGCAATAGCAGATACAATTTTGTCTTACCAACGAAATCAAATGACTCTTATCTCCTCATTGCAGCAGACAAAGTTTTGTGGAGATATAGCGACAATTTTTTGGCTGTCGAAAAGATCCACATTATCCGGACAAACATACGGACTAATGGGATGCCGACCTTAAGTTCCATCACACCGCTTAATTAGAATTATAAACAATAAAGAGACTTTGAAACATGCGTTCTTAATACATGTATATTAATAAATTATGAACTCTTCAAAAACTACAATTCAATACACTTTTCTTAACTAATTGAAATTAGCTTGGGATTGTTTACTTAAAAACAATATTCAGTAACATCCCCCGGATAATACTCATATCATAAATGTTCTTTATAGTTTGCATGTTTGGTTTTAGGGATTACTTATTTCCTAAATGTGTTACTCTGTTAATATTAACACTTTTGCAAGGATTATAACACTCACAGACACTTTACCACCGTCTTCAAAATAGTACACTGAAACTCCTTTGGTTTCTAGGAAACCTGATAAAACATATTCGTAAATGTTAGGTGACCATTTAGAAATTTTGTTCACGTTCAGCGAAAAAAAACTTACAAATTATTAGTTTCAGTGTTGGAATGCTTCTCTGCCTGTCATGAAGTCTTGCATCTAACCCATCAGACACATTCAAAGAGAGACGTGTCATAAAAACTACACGTTAAACTCGCTGCTTTCGCACTTTTCGTTTATTGCTTGCACATTCATGACAAGAAAGTGTGTTCTCCTGTTTCCTATATGGTAACCGAAGTGAATGATTTAAAACGATGCTTTCCTCATTCATCTGTTCAATTTCGATCTTTCAGGTTTTTCTAAAGATCTATCATCTAAAGTATAGTCAATGTTTACATTGTTTTATTTTATTAGGTGCGCATATATACATGTATATATATGTAAGTAATATTTTTATTGTATTTCCAATTTCTATTTCATTAAAGTACATTGATATTTATACATATACAGCATGTTCATTTTATGGATACAATACTCATAAAGTTTCAACATTACATGTTTCAACATATATTTTTGTCCATATATTTCAACAAAGTCAAACAAATGTATATATTGTACATAATAATTATCTATCTCTGAAATGTTTTTCAAATACAAATGAAGGATGGAAAATGATTGATTAATGATGAAATAATGGAGTGTCCTTAACGAAAAAAAAAACGGAAGAGAGCGGTACATATTTGAATTAAAAAAAATAATAATAATAATAATAAAATATTAAGAAAGTAATAATAAAAAAAATATGTATGTAATATATCAACAACTTCTTTGCTGCGTATATATGTGATATATCAACAACTTCATTAGGGACCTCAAATGCGGAGTAATAAGGGTAGTTCACTTTATATCACTTGTCCACAACACTGTAAGTTCGAGCCTTGTTCATGCTGAAATGATGCCCGAGTCGGCACCTGAGATCTTCCTTCACTGTTATTACTGGAAATGCAATTCGTCATGTTACATAAACTGTGTGTTTGTTTGTTTGTTTGTTTGTTTGTTTTGGGTTTAACGCCGTTTTTCACATAAACTGTATAACTATTTCTTAACACCTAACAACACAAACAAAAAACTTCTCTAGTATGCATTTTTTTTTACCTTTATTTGTAGATAAGTAGAATAAAAACGTTCCAAGCAGCTGAATAGATTTTCTTTATTGTTTCTTTTTTTTATTATTTATACGATATTAAAATTACTTCGTTTTTCGCTGAACAAGAACACTTTTCTTGTTTGATTGCACCTTCATAATTCTTAATATACATTCTTTCGCTATGAACATTAACTAAATACAGCAGTGAATCAAGTATGTTGATATTTTCTTTCTCTCTCACTCTCTGAATTTGGTAGTATTCCATTCCTTTTTATCCGTATGCTGTAAGGAACTTTAGTATGTTTATGAAGTCATCTTGGACGCCATCTAAAATTTCTCAGGCAAAATCATGATTTTAATGGGACCTCACTAAGTACCAACTAAAATTTAAGACTGGTGGAGAAAACAATATTCATAGCAGAGACATTAACACTTGCATTATATAAATATTTACGTGAGGAAATAAATAGTACCATATATACACTTTGAGTCCTTCTATTGTTTAAACGTTTTGCTTCAGAATAAAACATGATTCCAATTTAATAAGAGAAATGTTCGATCGTTGAAGTTTTATTTGTCATTAAGTATTGTTATTTCATTTGATTTTGTGTTATTTAACTACTCAATTCAATTCAAATTCATTCAGGTATAACATCATATACAAAACATAACATAGAAAGTAAAAAAAATAAAGCATGCGAGTTAAAAAAAAACCTATTACATAGCAAATAAATTATTTTAGATATTTAGGTAATACAATGCACACAATCTTATGATCTGAGATAACCAATTCCCTATAAAGCTATTAAAGATATATATTTTTGGTATATGCAATGTTTGGCATGTTCGGCGATTATAATGGCTGTCAAGAGGATATATCGCACACTACCGTTATGATAAAGGGTAGTATATTGAGCAAACTAAGGGGAAAAAGAAATTGTTTGAAATCTAAACATTTTTTATATTTTACCTTAAGTAATACAAAGGTATAGATCAATTTTATGTTGGAATAGTAACAATTTTTCAATGACTTATAGGTAATTTCAATGTAACTATAATGGTGCACAGATGATATTCAATACTTTTAAGTAAAAGAGGCATAACACAGAAAATATGCACAAATATATTCATCAATTTTAAGTAAAAGGAGCATAACACAGAAAATATTATACAAATATATTCATCCATTTTAAGTAAAAGGAGCATAACACAGAAAATATGCAGAAATATATTCATCATTTTTTAGTAAAGGGAGCATAACACAGAAAATATTACACAAATATAGTCATCAATTTTAAGTAAAACGAGCATAACACAGAAAATATGCACAAATATATTCATCCGTTTCAAGTAAAAGGAGCATAACACAGAAAATATGCACAAATATATTCATCAATTTTAAGTAAAAGGAGCATAACACAGAAAATATTACACAAATATATACATCAATTTTAAGTAAAAGGAGCATAACACAGAAAATATTACACAAATATACATTCATCAATTTTAAGTAAAAGGAGCATAACACAGAAAATATGCACAAATATATTCATCAATTTTAAGTAAAAGGAGCATAACAAAGAAAATATTACACTGGTGCAAGAGTAATGTACATTTTCATACAGGAGTTTGGTGATAATCACTGCATTTACTTTGAGGTGAATCCGTATAACATATTTGAAGTCCACACAACATTAAGGTATGACCCGTGTCATAGTGTACCTCCTTTTTGAAGAGTATTCAATTCCCACAATAAACCTACTATGACTTAAATTTTTCAGGGGCATAGGTTCAAGCCCCATTGGGGCCAATTTTTTTTCCATTATTTTTCTTTTTTTATAGTAGGTTTTTACTTATTTCGAGACTTATTATTGATTTATTACACAAAAGTAAAACAACAAATGCATTTGATAAGTGATTTCTTCCTGTTCAAAGTGAATTTACCTCTGTAACAGAAGGGGGTAGAGTTAGACATCTTTAGAAATACTGAGTTACACGCGGAAAAAGTTCTCTGTTTTGTCTTTACTCTTTAGATTACATATTGTGGAAGAAATATAGGTAAGTTTTACTTCTGCCCCAAGGTTATTTTTGAATGAAGTGAGAAAAATTTAAAACAGTCTCGCATGACTCGACCTTAATTTTTCAATGTTGGAGTTAGAAATCCGTCTCATTAAATCCATTTACTTGAGGCACCCTACAAAAATTATATTCAGTTTTATTAGGTGGGTCATACCATAACCTGAAACGTTTAGTAAAGGAGACAGTATTAATGTGTGGGTACTAGAGAAATGCATTTTGACATTATCGATGTTGGTATAATCATAAACCTAGTAAAACATTATTTTACTTTGAAGAAAATATATCATGTAATTTAATTTTGAGGAAAAAAGCATGGACACTTTAAATATGAAATCTTAAATAAAGGCAGACCAATTTATTGAAACATCAGGACAATAGTCGTGGACCTGTCATATTTGGTGCCGGTGGTGATGCGGAACTAATCTATTTAGTAATTTCAAAGGTGATGCGGAACTAATCTATTTAGTAATTTCAAAGGAACGGAAAAGTACATAAAGTCTTTAAAATAAAGTTCTAGGTGAAAAGGGACATAATCCATGAAACAGTGGTGCCAAAGTTAAGAATACATCACATACGATGGAATGGCAGTTTTGGTTTCAAGTGCAAGTGCATTAAAAATTTTAACATAATTCATAGAAATATTTATAACATTGTTATTAACATATTCGCATATAATAATGAAAACACGACAACTTAAGTCCGAGACAAATCTGCTGAGTAATTTCAAATTAAGAGGACATCGAAAGTTCAACAAAACTTGCTAAGAACCTTAACATTATATAATGTAGGTGATGGCCAGGGACAATTTATGTCAAATCTGAAGCAATCAATTTGGTAACGTCAAAGATTGACGGTTAGTGCATCAGAAACATAATCTAATTTTCTGAGTAAAACTGGGACTTTTAACACACATATTGAATACGTCACATATAATAAGGGTGATTATTCTGAAAAACTATTCGCAAACGGAAACAAATGTATTGAGTAAGACAAAAGGGAAAAAGAAATTTAAAGTATATTAGCACCTTAACCATCCTTTTAAATGCATGATACCCGCATACTTTGTACAGTTTAATAAAAAATTGTAAGTCAATGTCATCATAAGATATATCACAAATACAATCAGCCGTTCTACTATAAATGGAAGCCTGTTATCTTTGTTTTTGTTTTTTTTTTTAATACACCTTTATTTTCCCCGTCCATAGGTGTGCGTGGATCGGGGCACTCCACGGGAACACACCGTACAAAGAGTGCAATATATACAAAATATGAAAGACACATAATAAAAGATACTAGTTAATCTGTATCTAACAAGCAATATAATGTTGTTGTATTGTACCTTATATGTTAGGAGATAAACATTCAAATGAAAAGTCATATTACATTCTAGCAAGACAAGTATAACTTAAGACCTTAAGACACTGGTACACTGGTATAGAAGAAGAAAAGTTCTGTACAGCTTACTAACACTTTTTATAATAAATACAAAAGTCTGTTATCTTGACTGAAACTCAGCGCCTATTAAATGCAAAATGTGGTCCGAAAAAGACTTAACAAAACGGGATGATAAACTATATTCTTGATTGTCTATTAAAATTAGCCATGCAAAAAAACGCCTTTTAATGCCTTAAAATGTTTTCCGAAATAAACTGAAGTATCAAAATAGTGTGCAACATTTATGGCGGATCCTGACATTAAAAAAGCTTGACACCGGAAATATAACCGGCTTGTTATTACCATAAGCCTGTAAGACAGATGACACAGTATTGAAATCTGCTCACATAAATGGTAAGTTTAGAAAGAAGATTCCATGTTTTTTGTTTACAACAACAATGAAAGGGATTATTAGTGCAAATATAATGGGATAAATATGCAGCTGGTAAAATTGCGTGCCAGATATACAACCTTCTCAAAGCGTAACTCAAAGCACGTGGATGAATGTGCACACACACGCGCACGCACGCATACACACACACAGACACGAACAAAGAAAGGAACACCATTTGGGCACCGCCTTGAAATAGGCAGTGGTAAAATCACCAATGGAGAGCTTAAACTTGTTTATTACATGTTTGTAACGAGAGTGAAAGTGTAAAGTCATTCCATAAATTATAATACACTAGTGTAATAAAGCTTTGACGCTGACGTCGTTCAAGTATCGTAGACGTTGGTCAAATTGACTTGTTAATGATAGTTAAAGAAAGTAGAAAGCTAACATGTGATAAAAAGAATGCTATATTTGTGACTTTCCACATTGAATTTATTTAACTCGTTGAATATTATTTTATTCAACTCGTGTAATAAATTCAATATGAAAAACACTGATGTAATATCCTCTAAAAGTGCGCAACTAGCCACAAGTCTACTGAAATATCAAGTATGTAGTCGCTGTTGATAATAAAGCCAGAATAGACCTTTTAGTCTAGCATTGTATCTTTTATAATTTCAGTGAATAAGTCTGAAATCAAATCATATTTCTGTATAGCGTATCTATAGAATGTTAATGGTGCTTTGAAAGTTACAAGTCTGATCGATATTGGCGGCTTTCTCAGCGTGAGAAAAAAGTTAATATTATGTAAACTATTTGATGTCATTGACTTGTGCGTTTGAATCATGATCCCAAGGATGAACAGATCAAATGTTTCAACCGATACTTTTTGACACGCCCTTTATTTAAACCTTGCACGGATCGTACTTGACATCTGTTAAATAGGATTGTTTCTTTAGAAGCTGTAACCAAAATTAGACTACTCGCCATAATAAAGCTTAATGATTTTTTTTTAAATCAATCGTTCACGTTCAAGATTTCTTTAAACTTTTTAAATTAAAATAGGTTTAAAGTACATGTGTATGAACACATCTGCGAATGTCTCTAAATTGTATTTTGATACTTATAAGATGGGTAAATATTGTGTTCTGGTCAACCCGGCAATCAGTATAAAAACTTGCACAATTCTCATTTTTGTCGTGTTTGACGACCTTTCGAGTGTTCGTTTTAAAGTTTTGAGTGTATGTGAAGTTGACTATGTATGTAGCAGTTAGCCGTCCCTATTTGATAGTGCAATGACTAATCAAGTGTGTCGTTTTCCCTCAAATCCTAATGAGGGAGTAGATTTTTTGTTTTGCCACTTTCCATGTACATATGTAGTTCCCTTTAAACTTGTGCATTTGTTGCTATGATTTCTGCCATATTATTGAGTACAGTGGTGTACTGATACCTCAGATTTACCCTATCTGTATGTTTCACTTTCATCAGTGTTGTATTTTGTCACTTAAGTAATAGCTTCTCTCGGCGGGGTATTATTTTATATTATTTTATTTCAATCTTTTGATAGTAGGATAAGTTGAAAATAGGGTAAGTGTGAAGTTGGCATGCCTTAAATGCCTTTAAACCCACAGTTTCTTTTATATAGGCTACTAACTCTTCCAAGTTGGTACCTATATTTTCAGTTTGCATTTTTTGTCCGTTTTGCCTTATATGTAATGTATATTGTCTTGTAGGTGGTATTTCTTCCTTTCATCTCCTCCCCATACACACACAAGCACACACCACAATAGGCCTAATGCCTTTTACTTAACCCCGAACCCTTTCTTTGGCAATCCCATTTTTCATATACTTTATATAATCAAAATGTTCTAGTTGATTAACATTTGAAGCAGCTAGTCTACTATATATTTCATTTGTGGTTGGCCAACTTTATAATGTGTGACTCTGGCTGTTTTTGCTGTACTTAATGCTACCAAAGAATCTGGTCTTGCCTTTTTATTTGTAAGAGCGTCTTTTGTGAAGTGTGGTTGAATTATGAAAGATTCAGCTATGTTAAGATCTCCACAGAAGGTTGTGTGATCAATTTCCATTTCTGAGATTTTATAACCAAAACCTTTTTCCCTATGTAAATTTCTGGGTCATGAAAACATTTTTTTTAAATCTATTTTGAACTTTTATGTTTGTAAATAACATACTTGCAAATATTTCTGTACTGCTAACTAAATTATCTAGAAGCTTTTTTAACAATTCATTTATATAATAAGTAAAAATCTTAAATTCTAAAACATATCCGAAAAAAGCTTAGAGTTACGATGGAAAATCCACACACCCTATAAAAACCCTTGGCAATAAATTAAAGACTAATAAATCCTATTCTGGACAGTAATTTCTTTTTTTTTTTTCAACATAATCTTAAAAATCTAAAAAGTTACTGGTACCACCCTTCGATTTCTTTTAAGTGATGTATAGCATAAATGTATATTATTGTCTTATGTTTAAAGCTTGTTACAACGGAAAATAACATCGGGTTGTTGTTTTTATTGTTGTTGTTGTTTTTGTTTTTGACAAATATTCAAAATATTTCTTTCAAATTTAAAAAGTTCCCCTTTATCTACGAGTTATTTGTCATAAATGATATTGTCTTAATATGAAAAAAAATGTAATGGAATAAAAAAACAGTAAGGTATGTACAGTTTAAATGGTGGACAACAACATCACTTTTGAACAAAGAACCATTCATTTTAATGAATGATATTTAAAAATGAAAATTATTTTTAGCTACTGGTTCAAGTCGTAAATTCGGCCACTTTTTGCGGTTTTTCATAAATATTGCTTTCGTTTTACAATTGATTTGTATAAAATTTCTACCATATGTGCTTTGATACAAGCAACATAGATTGTAATCATTAACGGCCGTTTACAGTATGGTAAACAATACAACCGCGATTAAAATAACATACAGGTTTAGCCTCCACATTTTACCTTCTAAAGGTTGTAAATATTCGGCCACTTTTTAAACATAAAGTTGGATGTATTTTCAACATTTTCTTGGAAATAAAATGATGCTACAGCCAAAATTGTTCTTTTTTCAACAAACTGCAATCAATTTTCAACAGTATACCTCGTGGGAATCATTTGCCATCAGAGACTTAAAAAGCGCCTGTCATCCTTCTCACACCAGCATGACGTAGTTTAATTTTTACATCACTGTTTATCACACAGTGTAGCATAAAACTGCTGTTCTTGTCATTTTCGGGGGTGTTTCAACAGGAGAGTAAAGAGAATATCTCGCTCACGTGCTATTATAACACCTTTTTTATATATGCGCGTTCCGTGGCAAAGCATAAACGTATTACGGCCCCAAAACGGATAATTCACAAGGAAATGACGTCAACGTGAAAAAACAACGTAGACATGGAAATTCAATGACGTTGAGGGACAATATATTCATTTTCTTGGTTTTAACGCGTTTTATGCTAGTTAGCGCATGTTCTTGTTGTGTTATAAAGTTTATATTTGAATTAACCCTTGCCGTGCCTCAGCATAAAAGAGCGCGTGCAATGACGTCACGCGACCCGCGAGACAAAATATTTGCCATTTAGAGTACACAACTTTAGGGAAGGACAACTTTTTTTCTACTCACCTCAACTTGTTGTTTTTTGCTGACTTTGTTGCTAACGCAAGTGCTTGTGAAGACACAGATGCGTTCTCAAGCATCTGGCTCGAAACAAAGCTTTAAAGCGGTTGGCCGAATATTTACGACCTGGCCGAATTGACGACTCGAACCAGTATAGAATATTTTCTTGATGTGTACGTAAGAACGAAACTGAAATTATTTCACATTTTCTTTGAGTTTTATTATAAAAGTTTATTATGAGAATTATGACAAGTAGTTAATACCTTTATAGCAAGGGCAAGAAAGTAAGTGCTTTTTATCATTGATTTAGGAACCCAATTATATGCTTAAAGCAGGTATGTCGGAGATACTTACGGCGCGTTTTTTAAATATTTTTATTAAAACTAGCAATTCCCCTAATTTTAATGAAACCCGCATATTTTGGCTACCCCACATACTTTTATTACAAAAAATAAACATCGACGTTGCTCATTGCAGACCTGGAGCGGTCTTCTGTGCATGTCCGGATGTGATCACGGCAAAAATACGCTAATATTTGCACGCCTGCAGGCATTAAGTGTATAATATATTATAATATACTGACTAAAGGTTATGGTTAGTGTTATTAGTATCATGGCTACAAAATATATATATTAAAGATACTATCTACGATCTTTCAATTCGCTCGAATCCGGTATATACCGGATTATGTAATTTATCACAGGCGCTCCAGATCTGCAGTGAGTCACAGTCATTCGGAATATCCGCGACATAATATTATACGTACAAGAACCTTAAACAAACAGATAGACGGAAAATGTAATTATAAAACGTCCTCTCTGGAGCCCTTGACAGGATTCTTATAGTTTAAAATATCCTTGTCAACTGAAAAGAAGAAAAAAGTTATATCTTTTTCTGAAAATTACCCTGGGTAATCCCTGAAAATGTGTATTATAAACATATATATCATTTTGTTCAGTCTTTAAAAGGGCATGTCTCCAGATCAAACATGCTAGCATATAGAACGTTTTCAGGTCGAAAATGATACCAGAAATCTGTAAATTGTGGTACAAAGTCGAGATAATTTCTACTAGAACAACTAGACTAAGTCTGTTTTTGGGACGCTGCGTTCTTGGTTATTCCTGTTAGGTATTTGTCCTTATTTCTACAGATTTGATCAGCTCAGAGTGTTCTTGTAGAGCAAACCTCCCTCAAACGCATGAATATCACTTTCGGTTTCTTCAAAGTCGTTTCCATATTTCTACATCTTTACATAAATTTGAAGGCAGGTAATTTCTTATATGTTTTATTGTTGTTGTGTTTTGGTGTTGTTGTTATTGTTGTTGTTTAGCGAGATAGTGTACGACGTAAAGAAAGAACGTCCTTGATACTTTATTTTTTATTCTAATGAAGGCTACGACCGAAACGTTAATAGCATTTATAATAGAGCTCTGTATCGTGTTATAGTCGAATTCTCTTCATTTTATCATTTCTATTAAAGCGTGGACAAATGCATGCAGTCCCATGAAAAAACAAGTTCGAATACACAGTCGCATTAAGCCTTAAACGATCGGTCAGTCCCGCATTATATTTGATTGTTAACAGTATAATATGAACTGACGGAAATTGGCCTGCTAACTGATGCATCTATTGCTAGAACTAAATATCATATGAGCCGCGCCATGAGAAAACCAACATAGTGGCTTTGCGACCAGCATGGATCCAGACCAGCCTGCGTATCCGCGCAGTCTGATCAGGATCCATGCTGTTCGCTTTCAAAGCTAATTGCAATTAGAGAAACCGTTAGCGAACAGCATGGATCTGACCACACTGCGCGGATGCGCAGGCTGGTCTGGATCCATGCTGGTCACAAAGCCACCATGTTGGCTTTCTCATGGCGCGGCTCATATGGTGTTGAACGTGATAGGTACCAGTGTACATACGGTTGTAGCAAATATATGCAAGAACAACAATAAAGTCATCATCAGTTATTTTGTAGCAAACAACTGAATGGTATATATAGCCTTTATTTAATATACATACATGCAGGTATGCACTTAACATGGCGTGTATATGTTTATTTATTGACACAGCCGCTGTTCCATATGGACGACACCTTCAAAAGAAAGTTGTTTAGGGGATTCTTTTGGTTATAATAACCAAATTATACTCATTAATATGCAAAATATAAAACACCATGCTTGGAACATTATTGTAATGTCAGATAAGTAAATAAAAAAGACCATTGTCAGATAAGTGTAACCGCGTTTTGTCCAGATTTATCGCAAAAGTCTATATTTCATTATAGATTAATTATTCACAGCTTAGGATGATCTGACGTAAGGTTCTCAAATTCAAAGATATTAGGCAAATAAATAGTGATTTCTTCTTTAAAAATGTTAGAAGTGCAAAAATGGGAGTGACAAAAGTACGATTCTGTCAACGAGTTGTTGACCTTCACTTTGCACTCGTTTAGACAAGCCGTCGAACTTCAAGTGCCATCTGCAAGAAATTAAAGAAGAAAGATATAACAAAACGAATGTATTTTAAATAAATGGGCATTAGGTTGCTCTTCGTCCTCAACAATGAAGCAAATGAAAAGCTGTTATTTACTACTTCATTAAATAGATCATATCATTCTGCTTTTATTACAACATTGACAAGGTTGTGTGGCAACAGTTTGACTGTATTTTCGCATCCTGATAACCAAATCAGATTAGTGCTGCTGCAAGTATCTCTGCAGCAAGTAAGTCTGAAATGTACTTTTGTTTACATTAAACCTGTTTACTTGATGTCAATGGTGAGTATAATGAACTGTCTGGCTGGAAGTATTATTTATAACATCAGATACAGATGTCATTAGCTTACAAGAAATTGACACGCATAAGGCGGCTTATGTACAAAGCTGGATATGATCTAGGACTGGTTTGAGATAATTTTGTCATATTCTGTAAAATTTCAGAGAGGACATTTTTCTTTATAAAGCTATGGCGAAATTATGCTTCTCCCGCAGCAACCTAGCAAAGAAGCTAGTTTTCATCCGAAGAAACTAATAATACCCTACAATGTTATTTTCTTTTCAAAATCAGATTAGTTTTGACGAACATTGACATATATGTATCAAACAATGAACAATGTAATTTGTACATGTAATAATTCAGAAGAGTATCTGTTTGAGAAGGTCTATTTAAAAAAAAAAATCAATGTTATAATAGGACAGTGCATAGTCTAGATATAGAAAAGTTCCGTTGAAAAAAAAAGTTATAAATCCACATCCTCATTGAAGTGGCTATAATAAATTTCCCATTTTTACAGTTTTATTGACCCAGCTTTTTCCAAGCGTGAAAAAATAAACATTACACCACACATCACCAGTGACAAAATATTGTACAACTAACGAACATATTAGTTACCTCCGTTTGTAAAGTACAAAATATCCGTGTGTACAGCTTTATTGGTTGATAATTTATTAAAAACGTGATAAAGCTAAATTAATTGAAATTCGCTATATTGTATAAGTGAAGGAGAAATTCTTTTGTCTATTACCCATATATATCATTTTAATTTAAATATCAAACATTTCTGAAATACATTATTCATTTTTCTTTCAAATCTGCCCACGTGATTAACTAATATATATAAGTCAAAAACATTTCTACAATTTACTATGGGCATCCATGGCCGAGTGGTTAAGGTCACTTGCCCCTCACAGATGCTGGTTCGAGCCTCACTCTGGGCGTTGAATTCTCCATGTGAGGAAGCCATCCAGCTTACGGAAGGTCGGTGGTTCTACCCAGGTACTGAATGTACATGGATATATTTTACGGCCGCCACACGGCAAAAACAATGCTGCTGTGATATCAACTCGCCTATTATAGCTGAATATGATAACCCTAAATGTGCATAAAGAGTCATGAAGCACGTTACCATTCCCATTTAGTTTGCATTGTATATTTTGCACCTTCTCGCATTCCGGTAGTCAGTATTTAGTCGATCCGCTGTTCAAATGTGAACAAGTTTGCTTAGAATGAATCAAATATTTTGATGTATTACGTTTGTTCAGATCATATTTATCTGACAGACAACAACTTGTAGATGTCTCTGGAACCTTTTCTAAGCCTTGTAAAATTACTTCTGGTGTCCCGCGTGGGTCAATACTAGGACCTCTTTTGTTTTTAATTTATGTGAATGATATGTCTGCAGCGGTTAAAAATAAACTGTTACTCTATGCTGATGATTCTGCTATAATGGTCTCTGGTAAAACTAAGTCATCTATTGAAAATGATCTAGCTAAAGATCTTGAAATGGTTAGTCAATGGTTAATTGATAATAAATTGTCCCTACATCTGGGTAAAACTGAATCTATCATATTTGGTTCCAAGCCTAAACTTAGGACTAATAGGGACCTTAATATAAAGTGTAATGGTCAAAATATTAATCCTACCTCAGCTGTCAAATACTTGGGTGCAACCTTAGATCAGAGTTTAACTGGTGAATCTATGGCTAGTTCCATTATTAAGAAAGCTAATGCCAGGTTAAAATTTCTTTATAGAAAGAAGGCCTATCTTAATGAACATACTAAAATACTTTTTTTTTTTTTTGGTTTTATCCCTTATTCAATGTCATTTTGACTATGCTTGTTCATTTTGGTATCCTGGTTTAACAAAATTTTGGAAGGACAAACTACAGGTTACACAAAATAAATTGATCCGATTTGTATTGAACTTGGAACACAGATGACATATTGAACAACATCATTTTATTTCCCTAGACTGGTTACCCGTTTCCAGAAGAGTTGAACAAATTACTCTTTGTCATGTTTTTAAAATAAAAAATGGTCAATCCCCTGATTACATGGGTCATCATATCGTTAAACAGGATTCTGTTCACGCATACCAAACTAGATCTAGCCAAAATGGGTCATTTGTGCCACCGAAAGTTAAAGGTTTTGGCCTAAAGTCTTTTTTTTTCTACTTGGGCTGCAAGTTATGGAACATGCTGCCTCCCCACATAAGACAATTGCCCAACATATCTAGTTTTAAAAGGGCGGTAAAGGACCACTTTCTTAACGATAAGCTTCGTTGCTGAACGTATGTGTTCTTTCTGTTATCTAGTCCCTGGTTGTAATGCATTTTTTTAAGAAATTATATTTTTACAATGTACTATGATATTGATGTGATATTGGTGTCTATTAATTCATCTGTCTTTCGTTTAATTAAGAATCATAAATTGATTAGTTTGAGCAATTATAATTACATATGCATAACATATACGTTATTTTATAATAATGAACTCAGTAATTTTTTTATATATATTCATGTTAATGTTTCAGGTCTCTCTATGTCAGACCATTGGTACCAAGGACCACAATGGAAATAAGAGATTTTTTGTCTCTTTCTTGTGTCATCCTTGATATTGATGTGACTGACATAGTTCATAACACATTACTTCATATGACAACTTTTATATGTGATTATAATTTTTTATATATGCATGTATTGTAACTATGTTATGTTTGCTCAGTTATCGAAATAAATCTATCTATCTATCTATCTATCTGTCTAGCTAAACCGTCCACACTAAAGCTAACAGTACGATTTTGACTAATGATTAACACTAACAAGCTAGATTTATGGTTTTGGTACAAACCTCAAAAGTTCAAAAACTTATATATTTAAGTAATTATTGTAGGAAAATGAGGTGACAAGGTGATATTCACCTTGGCGTGTGGACTTGGATATTCGCCGATCAGGTTTATGGAGTAAAATATTTAAAAGTGGGATACGTGGTAAAATATTCAATGTTATAACCAACATGTACCAAAATATTAAGTCTTGTGTCTCGGCAAATGGCCAGATCTCTGATATATTTGAAAGTCATGGCGGGGTTCGACAGGGCGAGAATTTGTCTCCGGTCATGTTTTCGTTGTAATTAATTGATTTAGAATTGATTTAGAAGACCTTTTATCCACGAAAAATGCAGGAATAAAACTAAATGCTGAAATTGACAACGCAGTCGTATTCCTACAACTACTGGTTTTACTTTACGCAGATGATACTATTGTCATTAGCGACAACGAAAAAGATTACAGCCTAAATGATTTTGCTTCGTATTGCCGCGCTTGGAAGCTCAATATAAATTTTACAAAGTCAAAAATTATTGTTTTCGGAACTAATAAGCCACAGAATTATAATTTTCTGTTAGGTGAACAACAGTTGATGTCGTAAAAACATATCTAGGAGTACTGTTCGCATCATAGTTTCTTACAATGCCAAAAGAATATTGTTTCACAAGCCAATACAGCAACGTCTGCACTTTTTTCGAGAATAAATAACCTAAATCTTCCTTCGGATCTTCAGTTAAAGCTGTTTGATCACACCATCTTACCAATACTAACTTACGGATGCGAAGTGTGGGGCTATAGTAATCTAGACATGATAGAAAATGTCCATTGTACTTTTTTACATAAAATAGGAAAATATAGGAGCAGCACCCCTAGGTATATGCTGTATGCAGAATTTGGGCAATTGAAATTATCATTAAAGCTAGAATGATAAAGTTTTGGAATAAAATAATCTTATCCAAGCATTCTAAAATTGTTTATATTTGTTATCAGAACATAATACAGTCTGTACACGCTTTTAAATGGTCATCTTGTATTAAGAGCATTCTAGACAGTACGGGCTATTCCTGTTACTGGCTTAATCAGGCGACATTAAGTTGTAAAGGTATCGATATTTTGGTTAAACGGGTTCTAACAGACCAATTTAACCAGCAGTGGTCAACTTCTCTAAACGGATCCTCAAAAGGTGCAGGTTATAGCCTATGGAAAGCTATTTGTTGTCGTTGCCTTGCTCGCTCCGACTAAGTCTCCTGCATTCCAGAATAGGAAACTATCGACTTCCGGTTGAAACCGGGCGCTGGCGACAATCTTATGTTGCACATGAGGAGAGAAAGTGCCCACGGTGCCAACTTAACGATATTGTGGATGAAATGCATTACCTCTTAATTTGTCATTTCTTTACAGCTCTTAGGAATAAATACATCCCTCGTAGATTTCCCCATAGACCAAATATCCTGAAATACAAAGAACTGATGACATGCAAAAATGAAACAATTATTCATAATTTATGCTTATTTGTTAAACATGCAAGAGAATTTAAGTAATTTCCTATTTGTATACATACCTTTCTTAAACTGTGTCTACTATGTACCAAATGAATTTAATAAGATTTAACTAACCAGTGTAAGTCCATGCATTATGAATTCTTGTTCGTTTTATGTCAGTTAAGAAAGAGATTAAAGTACCTTCGAGTAAGTCCACGCATTCCGAAATCTTAACCTTTTTTGATATCAGCATAAGGAAAATGTAATTTCGAACTTATTTTGTCATTACAATTTACGATAAACTCTCGATAGTAGTCTCCATTCATAAACTGTACACGTGGATTCCGTGATCTTCGCGCGCCCTGCGAACTCGTCCAATCAAAACAGAGTATATGCAAACCTAGCTACTTCTATACTACACAACAGAAATAACGTGCCATATAATGTGAAAGCAATGTTTGTTTTTTGTTGTTTTATTTTTCAATTTCTATTTATGCTTTTGCTTTTTATTTCTACTCGCTATTTAAATCTGACATTATGTTATTGATATTCTTCATCGTATAGTATTATTTTTTTCTATTTAAAGTGTCTTCTTGATTTGATCACTTCCCCTTCAGAAATTACCACTTATGAACTTTATCAATTATGTGTATGTATTTGTTCACATGTATTTACACCATATAAACTGTGACTCTGAACAGAAGTATTGACTTGACTTGACTTGTATTATAATACAGTGAGTGTTTTTTTATCACTACATTTAAAAACAGCAGTGTGATTTTTATATCAAATTGTCAAGAAAATTGTTTGAAAACAGTCAAAACACGGTTCTTTTGAAATGTAACAAGACTGCTGATTGGATTACGCGTTCATAGAAACCAGATACGACTGGCTGGTATTTGACAGAAATATGTTTTGTAATGATTCAAATCTGTCTACAAGAATATCACTTTTTGAGTCGAATATCACTTTCTATGTATCTCGATGTAATCGGTTATGGACAAATAAGATATTAAGCGGAATTTACGAGTCGTAAAATCATTAAATTTATTTTCAGTCAAAAAAAAAAAATAACGTCGTTTTTACACAGAAGAGTATTTGTTACACGAGGAAACTGTGCTTTTAAAATAATGTTGCCATGTGGTTATTCATAATTTTATTAAAATGCGATCAAAATGTTAATTTGGTATACTCAAGACGCATTATGGTGATATTTTTAAGTGTCTTTGCTGTTGTTTTTTTCCCTTTTATCGAATACATAGATACTTACTTAAAAGTATCACATTCAAAATGATCAGTTCGTTTTTTTATTATTCTAGAGGCGCTCAATTTAATGTACTGGCCTTTTCATGAAAATGTTAGTGGCATTGCTTCATTAATAATTCATTGATTCCCCATTTGTTATTGAATTTGTACTTTTATGGATAAATTACTATTCACATCTCATGTAATTTTCCTTTCAGTTATATTGCACTTTAAAAGGAATTGGCCATAAATTGTGAAAGTTCAAAACCGAATGAATAACTGAATTTCACTTTATGTTATACTAAATTATTTTAGCTAGATTGTAATGAAAGCTTAAAACTTATTTGAACCACCTTTTGAGCCCACTTCCTAGAAAAACTGGTGTCAAATAAGAAGGTGTGGATATGAAACTATAAATAAATGTTTAATTCAATGAAATATTCAAATGCCTTTAAAAAACTTGAAAATACCTTGTCTCGTTAAGTATATATGGTATGACAAGCAAGTTAAATACACATTGTTGTTTTGGACTCGTGGCATAATGAGACATAAATACGAAACCAGAATGCCGTGTTTTTATGTTTTTTTTTTTTTTTTTTTTTTTTTTGGTTTAATGGCGCACCGACACAGTTATAGGTCATATGGCGACTTTCCAGCTTTAGATGCTAGAGGTGCTCCTCCGTACACTATTTCATCACGGGCGGGCACCTTGGTAGAACCAACGGCCTTCCGTAAGCCAGCTGGATGGCTTCCTCACATGAAGAATTCAACGCCCCATATAAGGCTCGAACCCACATCTGTGAGGGCATGTAATTTGAAGTCAGCGACCTTAACCACTCGGCCACGGAGGCCCCCAAAATGCTGTGTACTTACGACCTTATGAACCCGGCTAACCACGACCTTTTAAACAGAAGTAGCCCAATAGTGAAAGCAACGAAGTAAAATCAATAAAAACTATAAAAAAAAGCAACTCGGAGAGTGTAAAGACGTCCTCTTGCAGGGCTTGATAATGTTAAATAGTCTGATTTATATGTTACTTTGAGATACAAAAAACAGATTTGAAATATTGTTTGGCTTTCTAAGAATTACTAGAAATAATACCACTCACGTCAAAGCTTTAAAGGGATTGCATGAGGCTGGGTAATAAGATAATTCATAATCAAGTTAGAATACATCGATAAGTCGCGCGTTGTATCTTCAATAATTCCAGCGAATAAGTCTGAAATTGAATTATGTTTGTGTAAAGCGTTTTTGTGTGTGAGATGTTCATGGTGACTTGTAAGTTAAAAATGAAATGAAACAATTTGATCGAAATTGTCTAGCAGGAGGTATCACGCTTATTTCAATTTATATATGTCATTGTTTTAGGAGGTTTATGACAATTATGTAGCTTCATATGTAAGTTGACTTACTATACTGGTTTAAAAGATATGTATTTGAGAAAATAGTGCTTAATTGTCACAATAAACAGCATAATTGAGCCGTGCCATGAGAAAACCAACATAGTGCGTTTGCGACCAGCATGGATCCAGACAAGCCTGCGCATCCGCGCAGTCTGGTCAGAATCCATGCTGTTCGCTAATAGTTTCTCTAATTGCAATAGGCTTTGAAGGCGAACAGCATGGATCCTGACCAGACTGCGCAGATGCGCAGGCTGGTCTGGATCCATGCTGGTCGCAAACCCTCTATGTTGGTTTTCTCATGGCGCGGCTCATATGTTTTCTATATAATACCGTGGTGAAATTTGACTCCTTCGCACTGTAACCTAGCAAAGCAGGTGAAATTCCTCCAAAGGGGCTAACATTCGCCTTACTTAACTTTGTCCTTATTAGATAGTCTGATATGTATATCAAATTTTTCAGACTTACTATAAACGAAAATACTCAACGATTATAAAAGATAAGAATATACTTAAAAATAAGGTTTTTGTAAAATTAAAACATCAAATTTTAAGTATGTAAATGTGTTTCTTGTCGTAATATTATCATGCATAATGTGTTAATTTACTATGGCTTATACTTTGAAATATGTTTATACAATGTGTATAGCTTAAAATTTCCTCTTCAAACGTACTAACGCATCGGCATATTGTCTGAAATAAGGTTTATTTATATTTATGTTTATTTTACTCAGAAATTATCGATAGAAGTAACAACTACTTTGAAACAGATTCAAATGGTTGTGTAAAATTAGAACTTCACCAACATTCAAATTCAACGCTATAGAATATTTACAATTATGAACATGTACTATAATACTTGAATACGTCGAAGAATATTATGACGTTTGAACGCAAAGCCTTTTGAAAAAAAATCTTCAATGATTCTTTTTCTTATAAGTAATGTGAATGGGCAGATCAAACGATCAAACAATGTTAGTTCAATAACTACTTTGTAGCCACTTAAGCCGAACGAAGGAAAATCCGCTGACTGATAAGACAAGATATAATCACTCTAAGTAAGTGCATTTACATTAGATGACGTCATTGTATTTAGGTAGGTTTATAAGATGAACTTCGCATGTCTCCCAGATGCGCTAAGTCATCATCATCATCATCATCATCTCCTCAGTAATCGCCTCACTCTGGTAGAGTGTACTCGCGATTTTATTAAAATACTGTACATGCCCTGCCTTAAGGGACAACTATTTACATCTAAAAGACTAAAAGTCTTTCTTTGAACACTGTTTCAAAATTGTTAAGCCTGGTGTTTAGAATGCGTTGATGTTTCCTAGAACAACTCTAATCGGACAGAAAAAGCACCACATGACATGCCATAAAGATTAATCTGAATCAAAATACCGATGACAAAATATTGTAGACAAGGCAAGATAGTTAAGGTATATATACAGTCAGACAGACGGACGAATAGAGTCTCCCGTGAGGACTTCATCAAAGTATACTTTCTTCTATGTATATTAATATAGATGCGTTAACAGTTACTGTAAAATTACTTATTTTCATAGGGACTATTTGGTGGAGTTCGTGTTTGAGTCAATCTGTGAATTTTAATCCCAACAAAGCAGTAAAAAATTTCATTCAGTCAGACAGACGGACTAACAGAGACTTTAGTAATTTTCCCTGACAATTTTCCTATTTTACTATGGTACAACCGTAGCTATGCTCTTACCGGTGCAAAGAAAGAAAAACTCATGAATTATTTCTAAGTCTACCGAGAATAACCAGAAATAGGTTATTTAATTTTGTCCTTGTAACAGCTTTGTTTATATCGCTTGAAAAATCGAATATATTGTTGCACATATTGGGAACCAAGCCAGAACAGATAAATAAGTCCCTCATGGTATCTTTAATAATGTCAGTGAATAAGACGACTGAAATCAAATTATGCTTGTGTACAGCGTATTTATTGGATGTTTATTGTGGTTTGAGAAAAACATGCCAGGTTGCTATATAAGCTTGCTTAACGTGTAAGAGGGAATATTATGGAGACAGTAAACAGTTTTCTGAGCTTCTCGGCCTAGAGTCGACTACCCAAGTTTCAAAATCTCACACAAAAGTCTGTAACCACACACCTGAAATAATGATATTGCAACATTAACATCACTGAAGGTCTATCGTTACAAACCATCTGCAATACATCTCTTATATCTAGTTTTCTGTTTACAAGACCTGAATTTTGTGCTCTCCCGGTCGCGGAAACTGATGACGAAAAAAGCTAAATTTGCCAATTTTCAAATCGCTGTAGAAAGTTCCCTGCAACATCTCCAGTAACACTGTAAAATCTGAAAATAAGCTCAAATATATGTGCCATCCGTACCGTTTTTTCACTATTCCAGTTTTCCTGAGGCCCCTGCTAAAATGACAACCCCACTTTAAGCTAGCTCAGAGAAAGCATGTAGACGCACCTGCAAGTCATTACGTCATACTATCAAGATCAAGGTCATTCGACTGATTTTCTTTAAATAAGTGAAACTCAATTCTAGCCGCTGAAACTTCAATTCTAGCAATTATTATTATTTTAAACTTCAAATATCCACTTCAGTCCTTAAATTGCCTCTTATTTGTAAATTTGACCCTGGACAATTCGACACTAACAGCTGAAACCTGTTTACTGCCTCCTATACATCTATCACAATCATGTAAATATCATTGACATAGGTAGTGACGTAAATTGCAAACTTACTTATAAACTTGGAAGTGTTCCGCATTAACTTTGTATGAAGGAAGTAATTTTGAACATGGGCAGGAAATGTGTTTATTTATAGAAAAGAAAAAGTGCATTTTCAAGTATCTGTACCCAAAATTTATCAAAACAGCCATTCCGGTGAAACAAGGTCCTCAACAAAATGCCCGTCCACCTTGAAAACACTTAGTATGAGAAGGAAGTGTTTCCAAAAATAACTTACAAGCTATCAATTAAAAAATTTTGTTGGTGCAACATTTTCAAATCGAGACAATATGTTTGCATTATATATAATAAATAAACATTAAATTTCTTGCTTTCGTGAGAATGAGCGGTGCAAACCACTATAATGGTGACAGAACTATGAACATGTTTCCTCGCGACGTTTTTAATTTGAAACTGGAATGTACTTCTAATGCTGTATGTTTCTTTTGCTTTAAATTTCCATTTCCATTACGACATTTTCGGTCTGGATGGGCTCATTTTACACGTAAAACTATTTCTTTAAAGAAGTAGTGAATATCCTAAAAACATAATCAACAAAACAGAATGGATGTCTGGGTATAAATAGTGAAATTTTGAGCCGCACTATGAGAAAACCAACATAGTGCGCTTGCGACCAGCATGGTTCCTGACACTACTGGATGCACATACCATTAAACGTGGTTTAAAACCCTGTAAAATATCCATTAAAATAGGAAAAACCGTTAATTAACCCCATTAATTCTTGCATCACTTTATTTAACAGGTTTCACAATATTAATGGGTTACATGTTAAAATACCATAAAAACACCCATTTTTGACCATGAATCGTGCCTTAAAAGATTTGGTTTGGTTGCAATAAAAGTTAATGGCTTTGAAAAAATAATGAAATTCTGTATATTTTGAATTTAACAGGAATATTCATGGCCCTTAACTTTGATTTAATGCCCATTAAATGTTTAGGTTTTGAACGATTTAATTTAAGAGTAAAATTAATGACCCTTAAAGCAATGTGACGCCCATTAAATCCTAGATTCTGTAAAATGTGATTTGTATATTTTCAGAGGCACAAAAAATATTTTTTGTTTTGTTTTTGGCTTGCGCTCGCCCCATTGAATGCTTAAAATTATAATTCCAGTCCCATATTGTACTTTAATCACAACAAATACATACTACGCACACATCGTCTATAATATATCAAGATGTTATATTTAGTTGCATTAAAGTTATTTCCCCTTGATGCAGTTACGCAATTTTCTTCAAATGTTTGCCAAATTGTGTTCCTACAAAAAATTGGATTTATTTCAATGAAAGTCGGATGAAAACATACTTATTTATTTGATAACATCAATCTACATTATTTTGGTAAGGGTAAATACGTATTGATGCATGCCACTTTTCTGTTTTTCCTGTCCAAATAATCAGCATTTGTATACGAAAGTGGGTGGGGTAAGGAATTTACATTATGAGTTGTGTTCAGACAAGTTTAGTTTTTCAAATTTTCCAATCCTCGAGTAGAAACTAAGGTTTATAGAGAAGTGAACAGTACACATGATTGTGAAGATTTACTGTCTGATTTAAATTCACTTGGGGCAAGGGCAGACCAATTGCTTCTTCGTTTCAATGAACCAAAGAGTGTGATACGCTTGACTGGGGGAGCTACTTGTGAGGCAATCCCTCAAACATTTGCTCTTAGCTGTTTAAGTGCATGCACCTGAGCACAAAATACTGAAGGAGAGCTAAATTGTGATCGCCCATTGTGTGCTGACGTTGTCATCAACGTGGCTTTTTGAATACACATGACGCCTAATGTCTGTACCAATAAAAACTTGGTCAGAATGTTTGTCAATATAAAAATGTTGGTTAGTTAAAACTACCCACATGGTCACTTGATCTTAATAGTAAAACCGTTAAACCGGTACCTGCAAACCCTTCTCAGTACAACACAAAACAATACAATATCCATTTATTTTCTCATTTCATATGAGATACAATATGACAAATGTTTGTACAAGGCTGTTACATGTGTTTACATAACAAAATAATGAGAAAAATAAAGAATCAAATATTCTTCTAGCATTTTACAAAACATATGTACAGATACTAGGCTATTACATATGCAGTAATACGTAGTTTAAATCTATAAGGCAAATCTCAATATGAAGTTGATTATCTTAATGATGCCTAATTCTGGTGGTAAATTTTCATGGCCCTTAATTTGATATACCATTACAACATTATAAACTCATTAACATTGAATCTGACATATTTAATGAGACCATTAACTAATTCTTAATAATTAACAGCCATTAATATAGTATTAAAAAATAATGGCCCTCTTAGTTTTTACTAATTAATGTGACATTAAAGGGTACTTTTTTAATGGCTCATTAATTTAATGCCAATTTAGAAATTTTCATGGGGTGTTAAGGAACCAATTAAATTATTTGAATGGTTTATTTTTTGCAGCTTTTCATGGCCCTCAAAGTCATTTTAACAAAGCATATTTTACCAGGGTTTTAATGTACTTATTTCATGGCTTTTTTATATATGGCATTAAAGCTATGGTCATTAAAATGCCATTCTAACGCTTTTGAATATTTTAAAACAAGACCTTCTTACTGATAAATACTTTGGAGAAAATAATCTGGATTTTACACCGAAACCAGCATAATATTTTCTTTCTTTTCATATATGTGAACAAGTCACTTTAAAATTCAAATATCATCAAATTATTTGAAACGCTTTTAGGACATTAAAGATCGACGAGAACAACTACAACAATCTTGCCTGATTCATTAATAAGATACTTTATTGTCAGGACAATGAAGTACAGTAGCTAGAATTTGTGTACATCCGATGACCTATTAAACTCAGGGTTTATTCATACATTTACCATGTTTTTGGTAAGACTGTCTCGCCGATCTGTAAAATTGTCTGAAAATATACGGCGGAACTTTGTTCTTATCAACGCAACGAAAGAAAAACTCTAATGAGTTATTTCTCGACCGTCTGAGAATTATCAGAAATAGATCATTAGATTCTGCCCTTGTTGCGGATTAGCGATGTCACTTGAAAAAAAATCGAATATATTGTCGCACATATTGATGATCAAGCCAGAATAGATCAAGTATTCCCGCATCGTATCTGTAATAATTCCAGGGAATATGTCTGGAAACAAATTATGTTTGTGCATAGCTTGTTTGTGGATGTTAATTGCGGTGGTATAACAAACTGTTGTAATCGATATCGGCTTTCTTAATGTGAAAATGAAAATAATATGTATACTAGTATAGAGCCGTCACTTAGGCTTAAAAAGACATTGTTCTGTTTAATAAAACGCTGTATTAACTAAAATGCATGTATTATGAAATGCAAAATTGGCATTCCGGCAAAACATCGGAGTGGGGGGGGGGGGGGGGGGGGGGGGGGGGAGCATCTGATGCGTCGGCTTATAACTAAAGAATTGAAAGTTGCCCCAGATCGTACCCCAAAGTAATTCGCCCCAAGATATTGCAGATAATATATGAAGCGGTCAGTTTACCTAGCTTTAAGATTGTTTTAAGTATGGAAAACAGTAATATTGTAACATGACCTCCACAACCTCTACCAAAATAAGTAATTTTGTCTAAACTGCTTATGCATAATCTACACAACATGTATAATTGACAAGTTTGGATAACTGGGTAACTATGTTGCGGAGCAGAAAAAGCTATGAAAATGGTTAAGGTAAAGATGTATGATATGATTCTACAATTTTATGATAATTGAGCCGCTCCATGAGAAAACCAACATAGTGCGTTTGCGACCAGCATGGATCCAGACCAGCCTGCGCATCCGCACAGTCTGGTCAGGATCCATGCTGTTCGCTAACGGTTTCTCTAATTGCAATAGGCTTTGAAAGCGAACAACATGGATCCTGACCAGACTGCGCGGATGCGCAGGCTTGTCTAGATCCTTGCTGGTAGCAAAATGCACTATGTTGGTTTTCTTATGGTGCGGCTCAGTTATGTAAATTTTATCGTTACGACGCTGGAAGGGTTGGCTTCGCGTTTTTTATCAGTATAACCAATAACAAAATTTAGGTCCTGTTAACAGAAACGTTAAACGTACGAATAGATGGCAATGATGGTGTTAAATGAAAAAGCTTCTTACAATGCTGTCTTTTAAAGGAATAAATGAAATGACAATAAAAAATGTTTTTCTCGTGGAAAAAAATCAAAAAATGCAATAAAACGAGCTCTCTTAAGTCATGGGCAATTATTTCAAACCACATGGAGCTGTGCATTGTATTTTATCATATGACAGAAAATAATTATATAAATGTACAAATATGAAAACATTTATTTAAAATCTGCATTCATCATTCATCTGTCCTCAAACTTGACTGTATTGTTTTCAATAGACTTGCGTTAAGAAAAACTATTTGATGATGTCTTTTTCAAATCACTCCAGCAAGAAATCAAGAACACGGCCCTTTCATTTTATGGGCTGAATGTTTAGTAAAACCATGATATTCTAAAAAGCTGGTCTTTACAGACAGGTTTTGCTGTATACACTGTGTACCACGGTGATGATAACATAAGATCAACAGGTACAAGTAAAAGTTTGATGCAGAGAATGAAGTCGCCGGCATTCTCATCCATCAGAGATTCATCAAAATCCCGAGACGGTCATCCGGGAAACCATGGTAGACCTCTGGTATGCGAGAATGGTCGCCGGAGAACTGAATTTATTGTGCAGAACACGTAGCGTATCGCGAGTTATCCACACAACGATAACTAACCATATTGTTTCTCGGAAATAAGAGTAAAAATGTTAACCTAATTACTTCTACTAGTTCTATCATCTAAGCAGAAATATCCCGTATTCTTAAAACAAAATTCTTGTCCGTCCAACACATCGTCTGTTAATTTGTGAATTTATTTATTTATGTATAAAATTTAGTTTTAATTTCTGTGGGTCATTTAAAGGGAAAGTCAATGTTGTTCTTATGTTAAAGCCTTCTGTGAGGATGCCTGAAATCATTTTTAAAAGTGAAAGAATTTTCAAAATCGTCTTAAAAATGAGAAAGTTATAAACAGTTAAATATTTGATCAAAATGGCGGCTATTTTTTTCCATGGCAACAAAAAAAAAATGGCAGATTTATTAAATTTCTAGATATATATTTGAACTGCATTTACCTATTTCTGAAAAAAAACTCTACTTTTTCAAGCTATAATAAAAGAAATTGCTATGTTTTACAAATAACACTCAAGAAACATATGAAATTATTCTATTTGAAAGGTTATATACCAAATAAAGAATTCAGTAGTGTATAAATGACCTCATAAACACACCTTCATGATCAGCCATTTTCGTAAATTTCAAACTGCCATAATTTTTTAAATAACGGCCCGAATTAAAATATTCTTTCAGCTTTATGAAAGGCTTGACAATGGCTTTTCATATAAAATAAACTTATTGTCAGGTATTCCTTTTTCTTTAAATAAAACAAACTTCTTGAAATGTTCTTCGATCTTACATGTAAAATTAACTTTTTGTCATTCAAATTCCTTTCATAGGTTTTAATCAAGTTTAACCATTTTTCTCCCACATGCACAAAAAAAATCTGATATTTTTTCAGTATGAAATTAGAAATCTGCTAGCTATATTTCAGTAACATTTCAATAATTAACTGACACACATGTAATAAAATGATATTATTTTGCTCTAGATTTTAGATGCATTTATTTTATGTGTAATAAAACTAGATTTTCTGGAAAAACTAGTGGCATCGTTTCATTATTCATTTATTTATTTATTATCCACATCAATCTAACTATAGTACATCTCCTATTACGCTACGCATAGGATCTGAGAACGACCTATTCATGGCCTCGTTCTGACGACCCTTTCGCTAGCCAATCAGAGCATAACTTACAACATTTTGCAAATCTACCCGTAGCCTTTACTTTTGATATTTACAATTCTTATGTCATAATGTGTCAGATAGCCTGTTAGCTCAGTCGGTAGGCCACTTGCATTGTAAGCGAGGGGTCCCAGGTTCGAGCCGCGGAATGACTGCACATTTTTCTTACTCTTTAACATTCAAACAAGTCGTCTGATTGGATAAAATAAAAATAGCAATACTGGAAATCCAAAATATACAGAAGACGTCTGTGAATGGGTCGTTTTCAGATCTTCGTTTAGAAGATCAAGTACTTTAGTCAGATTGTACCCACATTTAACAAAAATTAGGTATACTATAATTTCATAGACAACATTTTTTTCTATTTTTATCAAACTTATTTTGTTAATATCTATGAAATATTCTATCATTAAAGAAGGACGAAATGAATTCTTGTAATTGTCTTGTTCGATTATATGATATGTGTTTTTGACATAATAATTATCACGAACTCCTTGGGGAGGAGCAGATCGACAAAATGCACTGGCTGCAACTTTTCTGATAAATAGGTAAAAGTGTGAAAGTGGGAGAAAACGATAACTGATGAAGAAAATAAGATTTTAAAAAAATCCATATTTAAAGCCTATCGAGTGCCGTTGACTTTCACCTTACAAAAATAAACATTGTGTCGCAGTACATATGTACAATTATCAGAACACCTGAAATTGCGCAGCTAGGAATTTCAGAACAAACTGAACTCCATGAAGTCATTACAAAACATTCTCTTGTGAGGACTTGATATTTCTTAAAAAGCCCAGATTTTTATGGTTCTTCGTCCCTCACCAACGAAGCTATAGAAAAAGCTGTTACTAGTTACTTTCTTCTGAGGATTACCAGACTGTAGTGGCACATGCAAAACATATTTTATATTTTCTGATACTTTGTGATCATGGACTTCATTCAAAATACCTGTTTCATAAAGTTCCGCTTAAGTTGGTGCTAGGAGCCATAAGAATATTGCTTATTTCAATAACTCTGATCAAAATGCATCTGCTATTTATTTGCTTGACTGCGTTCTTTGCTTCCAAAGGTTTAATGAACCACCCTAGATTACATGCTTTAAGCACTGTGTAGCGTCATAAGCATCATCCTTTACCCAGTGTTCTTATATATTCTGGTCTTTAGAGATCATGTATCTGTTTAATAGAGTTCCGTTAAACCGGTGGGCATGAGAAATGTCGTACATTTCATTACCTCTCATGAACATACTTATACTCAGTCAGACCGAGTCTGCTATAAATTTGCTTGATTGCGCTGTCTGCTTTTAAATACTATATAGACATTATTGTAATGAGAGACTGGTTCGAATCTGTGAAATAAAAATAGAATATGTCTGCTTTCCCCAGAAACCTAGCAAAGTATGCTGGTAACTTCAAAAATTGTCTACAGGTTGACAATTCTCGAAAACCAAAGCCATTTCAACAGTTTTGAATGACATATCAAGACTGATTGTCTAATGAAAAAGTTCCGTTCAAATTCCCGTTAAAGCTGAAAGTTCGATTTAGATCACTGATCAGTGGTAATAAAATAAACAATTACACTAAAGCTACGTTTACTATAAAGAGATAAAAGTGTTTGTTGTCGTAATGATTTATATCTGATTTTCAGTTTTGTGTCGTCATTGTTTCACATTGTTTAATTAAGCCACTGTTTATAAACACTTTTCAAGTAACAAATTTTTAGACAACAACACTATCAACTGACGGCGCATGTCTGAATAGCAAACGTTCTAATCTCGCGTACGTACGTGTACGTATTATAACGTATATTTTCAACGAGAAACGTCCGGCAAAATGCACGTATCGACATATGTAAACAATCGATGCCAATCAAATGTTTTGATTGTTTTACAATATTCTGTATTTTCGTCTCTGTATCCCAATCCTCGACGCACCGGTCTTTCTTTACAGCCAAATCAAACACTTTGTTATGATCTGGAAAAAAAATATTAGCTCTGGATATTATTTTAAGTAATTTCAAGAGATTAAATGCTAATGCAGGCAATTTCGCAAAAGAAACACAATAATTGTAGAATTACTTTTTTTACATTTGAGGCTCCATTTAATTTATATATGATACTTAAACATACAATTCATATATATATATATATATATATATATATATATATATATATATATATATATATATATATATATATATATATATATATATATATATATATATATATATATATATACACCACACACACACACACAAACGCGACAATATTATGTTGAACATAGTTTTTTTTTATCATCTTTTAAACTGTTGTGGATGTTAAAAAGATTGAACAATTTGAGAGAGAAAAAGCAATGAAGATGTCAAAGGAGTTTTTGCCATTTTTGTTTGAAGAGATCTAGTTTTTCCTTTCTAAAAGCTATTTCTTTATCCAGTAATATTCTGTTTTTTAAGTTCTTAATAAAGCTTTCTATTTTTGGAACTGTTTTACAATTTTTCATGTGCAGAAAATAAAAACTTGCACAGAATAATGATAAAATTTATAGAGGCACTTGTTAACCCTTGTTCTTGTATACCAAAATAAATTTTCCGAATGTTGAATTTTATATCGATGCTTTTTTATACTTAAATAATCACTAAGTTTATTCCACATGTTTTGTACAACTGAACATTCCCAGGAAAAGTGTTCTAATGTTGCATTACTGCAAGTGTATTAATATTAGCGGAGTACTCATTTTCGCGCTAATAGCGGAATCTGGCATGCGCTAATTCATGTCTAGCGCTAATACGAGTATTAGACTGAAATGAAAGGCTTTCCTAATATAAAAGGAACATTTATCGTATTGAAAATACCGTAATTACAATGCAGCAGAACACAGCGAAATACATATTTATTGTGTAAATATGACAATAACTGCATTCCTAACTAATACTCTGCAGAAAGTTTTGAATGAAATAATTAAACCTGTTTGAACATTAGTGCAAAAGTCATTCTATTTTTTGTAAATTAAGTTGCATTTTTTTATCTTCGCCATTGTCCGTAAACATCGTGTATAACATCTTCGGAGTAGATCGCCAGTTTGTCTGGTCGCGCTAATTACAAATGTTACCACAACATTTTACTGCTTTGAAAACCAAGTGTGAATTTAAAAACAAACAATTATCACCATTCTGCACTGTATACATGTACAAATTTACAGCATACAGAGTTCAACATTTTATTTAAGTCTCATCTTTTTGTACATTCATATAATACATACATATAAGATTTATCTTAAAACTGCACCACAAAGCCAATCTATAGAGATCTGCAAGAGACTATAATGTACAGTTGTTAAAGAACAACAACATTTTATAGTAGTCTAAAACACATATTATCTTACATTTTACGATTAATCTAAAATATCTACTTTTTATTTTTAAAAAAATCAGATTAACACTGATCTAAATGATATGCATGTTTATTTGCTTGCCTGTAATATAAGATATTTATCTTTCAGGCAAAATACCGTAAGATATTGTACAAGGATGGAAATTAGCTCAATATTTCCAAAGATCGCGTCAAATAAAGTGTAAAGAAAATAAAATGGAGATAATAGCTCTAACATTTATTTAATATGAGATTTTTCCACAGTAAGAGAAGAAAGAAAAAGAAAACAGATCAATATGCATACTATATATATATATTGCTTTTTATTAAAAAAAAGGCTTTATTTTATCTGTAGGACATGAAAATAAGAAGCGACAGACTCGCCCGCACTCTGAGAGACATGTTGTTTTAACCATGACGAGAACTGACCTAGATTTTAACCATATATCAGTAAGAGCAGTTTGTCGCTTCTGACTATTGACAATAAATAACAAATACTGATTGAACGGGATAAGGCCGTGACTTTTATTATTATAATATCATTACAGAAAATTAATGAAATATTATGGCATATTGTATGAGATAGAAATATCATGAAATGAAGCATGAAATGATAGATTTCTAGTCAAATTGCATAGAAACAAAATAGGCAACGCTATGATGCTGAAGCTCTAAATTTATGATAATTACACATGTACTAGACAATGGAAGGAGAATGCAAAATTGCAAATTTTGCTAGCAAATCCAGCTGACGAAATTCCGAGGCCAAGATGCTCAACGAATTCTCAACATCATGATAATGGATTTTGCTCTGATTGCATAAATTATATTGATGATTGTGTATACAATATGCCATACCGAAATGCACAAAGTGTGTTGAGGGCCACCGAATATTTTATGAAATCAAATAACTAAATAATAGAAATACTATACAGTTGTTGATTATTGATAAATGATTTCGTGATTACGATAAAGTCACAAAGCGCACAGCCCTAGATTTGGCACTGTGTACGAAAATTACTAAATAGATGGCGGCATTAAGATACCATACTAATGCAATATTCAAGAATCAATGTTACTGCAATTCCTGTACAACTAAGCCACTGGCAGTGTAATGCGGAATATTTTCTTACATAATACATGCATGCGCAGGCACCATCTAGCACTGAAAACACAGTCAAAGTCGTAATTCGAAAGCAAAATTTGTATGACATATGCCGTTCAAATCAGTTCGATCAAATTAACCTCCTTACAATTTTTGATTTAACAAAAGCCACAGTAAAACAATTTAATTACAAGCGTAAACATAGATATTACAGACATAAACCAATGTATAGTCTGTATCATATACGGTAGAACACGGACCAAATACAACTTTTCAATAACATCGACTTTTTATCTTTCGCTTCTACAACATCCACATCAAAATATTTTTTATAAAAAGCGTTAACATAAATAATGTGGTCATAAACCGATTTAGATGGTAGAACAAAAGGGACCGAAGACAACGGTTTAATAACATGTAGCTTTTACCTGACTACTTACCTTCAGGTATCGCTACCATATAACATATTTTAACTACTTTACCCAACACCAGCATAAATTTCTATTGTCCACATGCCTGTTTTCTTTACCCATAGCCCAAAAGAAATTTACTTTCAATATCTGCTTAAAATAAAACAAAACAATAGATTGTACTGCTGTATAATGAACGAAATGTGACGCAATCTAATACTTAATGTATGATTAATTTTAAACCATTTCCAGTTTCGGAAGGTCAACATAGTACTGCTGTAATTATTACCCGATGTACAGTAAAATGCATAGTCTAATCATCATCATCATAACCGCCACCACCATCATCATCATCACAATATTTTAATTTTGCGTTCAAAGGTATGATTACTAGCCCAACGTCATCATCAACATCATCTCATCATCATGAGGATACCATCAAAATTAGAACAATTAGAACAATTAGTAAATAACCACGATATTATATTTCTTAAACTAGAGATGCTTTTGAAAAAGACGCATGTCACCAACAACTGCCTTATCAGACTTTCAGTGCTTTGATTATAAAAAAAAGCAAGTTCCAAGGGCCTTCATTCCGAAGTGCCTGAGCCGATTTGGCAAGTTAACAAACTTGGCCGAGATATTATGATCAAACACATTTTCGTGAAATTTGGTGAAGATCGGATGTGGAATGTTCATCTTAGAGTGCGAGACACGCACGCGCGCGCGCACGCACGGACACACACACACACACACACACAGGAATAAATAATATATGTCGTCCGCACCACTATGCGGACCTGGAAAACTGAAAAGATAAATTGATATCCAACGCACAAAATACTGGAGAATACTATTCCACAAACTGATAAATTTGTTTAGTTATAAATTGTACGCAACAGACACGGGTGCAAAGGTGAGGATCGGGAACATTGTGCCGCGCAATAGTTAACCCTCCAAGCAATGGGAGTAGCCAGGATCCGAACCAGGGGCCTTCACCTCCGTGGGAAAGCGTCTTAGCCCTCTCGACCACTCAAGGACATAAACAGGGGGGTGATGTCTGTTTCAACATACCCAAATGTTAGAGGTTTGTAGTAAAGTGATCCACAAATATATAAAATATATAATATGTACTGACTTACAAGTACACATTTATAAACAACTTTCGACGGGTCAAAGACCAATTGGCCGAAGAGTTGTAAACCCTGTTTAATATAAGATACAGTCAATTCGAGAAATTTGGTTGAACGGCCGACCATGTAGATCAAGACCCCCTCTAACGGTTAAGAAGCGCACGCCCTTAACACCAATAATAAGAGAAGGCCAGTCGAACGCCAAACTTAAGATGCTGATCTAGTGGCCAACCTAGGAAGTGAGCTTGAATTTTAAGATACTACCGCAGTATCAAACCTTTAAAAGGCATACCAAAATTGTGGATCATATAAATTTTATATAGCTCACGTGACCAGTATCTCCTCTGAGAGACATAATAACAACGTCAGTAATAAAATTGATAATCATTGTGATCATCATCAAAATCGTCCATTCCAATATCATCATAAGAACCGTCTTGACCACTAGTCGTGTTCACCAACATCGACCTTTTCTGTACATAAAATCTACTAAATCCGTTCTAGTATACTTAGTATTATAACCATCTGCAACGACAGCAACATGACGATAATGGACAGCATGATAAATTATTACGCTTTATAAGTATTCAGCTGCTAGAAGCAACAACCATAGAAAGATGCGTTCATTCATTCTCAAATTTTCAATCGTTTTTTAATTTTTGCATTACATTTGTAATTGAGTGTATATCTAAGGCAGTAGTGAAACAAAATGTTTTTGATAATGCTGTTGTAAAATATGTAGGTATTGAGGCCTTCGGTCTTGAAATGTTCAAAGATATTTCATTTATTCGTTGAGGATAGTCCTTTAGTTTTGACTGTATAAGCAGTGTAAACTTTGAGCTTTCATCCTAAATTATTAGAATTTTGCGACGTGTCAAAGCTTTGACATGAGACATGTAAAACTGTCACCCAATAACCAAAACTCAACGTCCCAACAAAACGGCAACAAACAAATAATGACGATTGCTGCTACTTTTCAATAGATACGGGGATTCTCCTCGAAAAGCACCCAGCCCCTGATACCGCAAACAACAAATGACTGTTGGATACAAACAACACATGAAAACATCCAAACCACAATGCATTCATGTGCCCCAGCGGCCAGCCGCTGCAACCTTGCACCTTTCTTTAATTTAATGAAATACACTGTAAAGGAAAAAGACAATTTGTTCAAAACTTATCTGCATTTTTCTTGCATCCTCCTCTCTGTGGCAACATTACTGGAAAACGCCAGCTCTTCAAACATGTGATGAACATATTTTTATACACGAGGTGTCGACTTGCCTGCTTAGTTATCTGTGAAGGAATGAGCCGGTTTGAAATACAAAAATGATCAAAACGACCCGACCCGTGAACCACTCGTGCGTGAAAGTGATTAATCGAGGCACGTTATATTATATTGACTGGATTAGAGTAACAGAAGCAGAAATTATAGCTCATGCGTACCTACTGAAAAATAACATAGATTTATTTCTCAAGAGAATATAAACTCCTTTAATACATAAACAAAAATTATGCAAACTTAATTAAGAAATATTTTTTAAAGAAAAAAAAACGTGTATATATAGTCCCTGGCAGAACTGTTTGATACAACGGTCACGTTCGGGCCATTCCGTTGGTGTTTCAGATACCGCAAATTGGTTATTTTAGCGCTGCTGATTCTGCGCTAATACAAGTACGCGCTAATAAGGCGAAACTACTCAATCTAGGGCGTTTGCGCTAAAATTTAGCTGCGCTAATATAAGTACACTTCCAGTACGCATGTTCCAAAATTCACATAGTCTTGATGAAATTAGTTGACATTTATAAAGGTATGTATTTGTTAGAATTAATCTCATTAGGAATTTATATTGGAAATTTCTCAGTATAGTATCAGTTGTGGACACAAAATTAGTTGAAAATATTTTTTTTTCCAGTTTTGTTTACTTTCTTTTTCGATAAGACGTTCCCATATTTGTAGTGGAGTGATTGTTTCTTCTTTCATATTTTTTATTTGTATATTATATAATATTTTTTTTTATTTTTCAACTGTCATAATAAATGTACTTCATACATATTTAGTACATAATACATGAAACGTGCACGTACTTAGCAAGGAAGGTAAGCTCTTTTTGATGTGCCCTTATTAACCATTGTAGTGCTCATTGTATCCACAATGACAAATTATTTAAACAGCAATCGGCCCATTAGATTTAATCATCAACTGTCCATTTAGATTTAAATAACAATTAACTTCCCTAATAAAAAGTTAAATTCAAACCAGAAAACTAACGCTTCTTCATTCTGAAATATTTATGTACATTTTAAAGAGAAAATAGAACATTCGCCAAACTTTCTTCTCGTTGTATACCGTATACGACAGATGTTGTTATTATAGCAAGTGTTGACCATTACTATTCATAATTTTAATATTCTGAACTGTTCAGAAGAAGAAATATGAAAATACAAGTTTGTTTTATACAAAGTTACGCCTTGATATATCCAACAAAACTGTTTAACTGGTTTGGGGGACTCATAAACCTGTACAAAAACTCTGTTTCTTAAGTTACCCGCATATTTTGCTAGGTTGCTGAGGAAAGCAGACTGATTTTGCTTTTTATTTTACAAATAGCTACTTTCGAACCAGTCCGACGATGAAAGTAGAGAACGTAGTCAAGCAAATGTATAGCGGTTTTATTGAGTCTGTTCAAGACGGTTAATTCAATGTGCAACAATTATCACGCCGTCTGTCACCAGCTTAAACGGACCTCTGTTTAAACAGATATATTTAATGGAATACATAATCTGAAAGGACCAGGAAATAAAATAACATTAGGTCAAGTACGGGTAGACGTCAAAGAAATCACACAGCTGCTGCGGTGGTAAATAAAATGTAAAAGAAAATATTTGGGATGCAAAGAATGAAACCAAGCAAAGAAATAAGCTTATCAGAAGTAATGGAGTGTGCAATACTATAAAAACTCCTTGCACTGGCTTAAACTGAACTTTATAAAATGTACTCCGTGATCCCGAAGCACAAGAAAATATAAGACAGTTTATGTGCATGCCACTACAGTCTATTTCTCGGAAAAGCTATTGATATGCACACTATTCCATAATGATTAGACCAGTTCATTGCACTTTGAAAAGTTACATTCCTTAAACACGCTATACATACAGTTTATATACATTATTCGATATCAGACTTTTTCATTTGAATCATCATAGATACAATGAAGAACTAATAATGCAGTAGAATAATAGAGAAAAGAAACTAAACATTGCAGCAGAGTATATACAATTTCTGTTTTTTATGTTATATTGAACAAAAAACTACCGAATGACAATTTGTCATCATTAGGGAGAACTTTTTATCTGCAAATGATCAACCCCATGTAAAGGTGCTAATTTTTATTAAATAAATAACGCCATGAACACATTCTTTCTTTTATCTTGTTTACAGGTGCTTATAACAAGCATTTAAGAGAACTTTTTTCAAAAATTCAGTAGGTAAAAACAAATATAAGAAAAGTGTGGTTATGTCTGAAGAACCCATCATTTTACGATAAATCTCCTTCAAAATAACATACCTGTAGAATACAGATCAGGGGAACTTCATTTTCATTCTAAAGACATTTCATCTGAGATAATAATCTGATCAAATAACATTAATATTTCTTTGTTTAAAACTATTAGTACAATCTTGTGTTCAATTAACTGAAGTCAGTATAGTCGTGTGGCAGGTACTATAACATGTTACATGCGTAACGGTAACGTAATATGTTACTTTGCCACTCATTAATGAATAATGCGACCATTATCCTAAATTCTAGTATGAAAATGTGCTTTATGTATATATTGTATATATAATTGTGCATTAATAATCAACTTAAAAGAATAATTTTATATTTGTCAGATGACCATGAATAGTTTTAGCAACAAGAAAATAATAAAATATCACCTGTATAGAAATTCAGTTATTCTAATATAGCAGTTTAATGTACAAGTCGCATTTATTTTTGATAGAACAGATTTCATGTTCTGTGGCCGTTTGAATTACAGTTAATGGCAACTTGTGGCAAGGAATGATTGTGTCAAATGGATTTTTTATTCTTTAATTAAAATAAATCAAAATTCGATTAAGGTCACAACATTGTTACTTCCAATTTTGTGATACGTAAAAGAGTATTAGAAGACAAGTGGTCAGCTTAAAACTAAGAATGTCACATGTAGATTATTAGTTTTGTTATCATTTTTTATATATCAGCTTTCCTTTGGATATAAGAAGATGTCAAATAGACAGTGTGGACGGATTACTATTGTAATTTGTTGCCGGGATAAAATGTTAAATGGAAATTAATGAATGGTGACATAAAGCATATTAAACTAAATATCAAATAAAAAAGCAAAATAATTCATACCTGGTATATGACAGTAATAATACATCACTGTTACCAAACCATGCCATAAACATGAATAATGTGGTAACAAAAATAATTAAGAGAGTATGGGAAAAGTCAAAATGCTAATCAGTATCCTTACAAATGATTCTCAAACATCAAAGGACACATTATTCCATTATATAATGATAATCAGTCAAAGATCTACATCTATGTGGTAGTCTAAATCAATTATAACTGGTAACAGCAGGAAGGCGGAAGTATGTTGATAGCTATTAAAAGTGAAATACAGACCTTAAAAAGTGGTGTGTTAAATATAAAAGTAATCATACTGGTACAGTCAAAACAAGACATAGATAGCTTAATTAAGAGATATAGTTGACAATCGCTCAGCAATTAGACTGAGACTACTGGACATATACATGGCTGAGGAGGGCATTCAAGACGTGGACCGTGCTTTGCTAAGGAGGGCATTCCAGACGTGGACCGTGCTTTGCTAAGGGGGGCTTTCCAGACATTTGTCTTTCCGATGGGTTTAGAGTCACACCGACGCAATTTAGGTCGCATGGCGATCATTTATCTTTTGATGGTATAGCAAGACCACTTTCGTCCCTTCAAGGCGTTGTTTCAGGCATGGGCGCGGACCTTTGAACCACTGACCTGGATGACTTTCTCACATAAAGAATTTACACCCTACGCGATGCTTTCATGGATTATGCGGGTGGGCTAAACAGATATGATTGCATTTGATTTTGTAAAATATAATAAGAGAGGTGTTGAGAATATGCTAGTTTAAATAGAGAATTGATCATTTTGGAAAAACTGCTTCTTGTTACAGACTTACCACGTCGCTGACATGCTTATCATTTAAAATTTTACTAATTAAGAGATTTTAATAGACTTTCAAAACAGTTGACAGGATTCTAGATGTATACATGAATATGCAATTTAAGTTTTTCGATTACCAAATATATTCAAAATAAGCTTGTTTCTTCTGTCAAGTTCGTGTTCATAGGTATGTTTACATTTATGTATTTAAAAATATCGTTAGTGTAGCTGTTTCTTTTTTATGTTTTATATGTGTTTTTTTTCGTGTGTTTTTTTTTTTTTGGTTTTGTTTTTTGGGTGGGGAATCAATAATTTTGTTTCAAATGGTTATCATTTCTGTTAAAATTAAAATTGAAAAATAACAACTCCATCAACTACTAGGCAATCAGCTAAAATGAAATATGGAAAAAATCTAAAATATATAAAAAAAATCTAATTTTCTGATTGTAGCCATTTCGGACTTCTGTAAACAGAAAAAGAGCCCAAGTCATATGGAGTGAAAACTATCACATATTGCGTATGTTCCATTTAACTTACAACATAAAGCAATACAACATTGAACAACACCCACTTCAAGGTTCTTCACTATTCCATTCAAAGAAAACCACATTGAAATTTGACGATGGCGGCCATTTTAAATTTTCTCAAAGACGACAAGAATTCTCATTAATTGAATCTTAAAGAACAGGAAACTTAAAAGTACCTTGTATATGCCCTTTTCTCGTTATTCCGAGCCCCTAAGCCGGTTTTTCAGTGCTGGTCAGTAGAAGATTTATGTTTCAAAAGAGTTTTTGCTATAGTTTGGTACTCCAACATATAAACTTATAAAATCCCCATGAAGAAAAATTCTAAGGATTTTTGTAAATGAATAATCTAGGCTTTCACATGATGACCCTAACCCTCTGAAACAGCCAGATTCTTTCTCGTTAAAACCGAGACTTGCAATCATTTGTACTAGCTCTGAAAAATTAAGGCTTTTTTGAAAAAGTTCTTTGTTAAAATTTAGAACAGATATATTATTGTGTTAGCAGACAAAAAAGTTTTTAAATAAGTGCTTTCTGTTTTCTGTAAGAAGGTTATATATTACCCCAATGATTTTAGATAAGCAAATTTTGCGCCAAAATTTTCTGTTGTGTATATTTCTATTTTAATGCAAGTAATTCTATTTTCTTTTTACTTTTGTTCATCTGTCGTATGATTTTTTACAACATACATAAAATTTAGAAACAGGAAATAGCTGCAAGTGCAAATTTTCCAAAGGCTCGGATCAGTGAGAAGGCTCGGAATTACGAGAAAGAGGCATATATATATATACATATACTCTCCATTGCAAGGCTCAGATTAAGCTCTACTGGATTATAATCGATCTGTTCTGGTACAGCATTCAGCAGTAGATTCGATTTTTATGCGGCCTCACGCAGTCCCTTCCAAGGTAATAAGGTCAAAACTACGGACTCTATCTAAGGTAAACCGCAGACGAAAATAAACAAATAGCAGCTTATTCTATCGCATTTACTGATGGGGTTGATGAACCATAGACGTTTCCGGCTATTAAACATGTATCAACTCCTCACAAGAAGATGTGTTGTAATTACTTCGTGTATTTCTCTTTGCCCTCTTGAAGTTCATTGCCCATGCAATATCCGGTGTTCCCATTATTTTACTTACGGAGTTCGATGTAATGCTTTAGTTTCGCAAGGTGAAAGTCAGTAGGACTCAACAGAACACTAATATAAATCAGCTTTGCTTGATTCTTATTATTGTCATCTTCTGTCAAATCTCTTCTCCCAAAGGAGGTAATCAGTTGTCAAAAACGACACAAGATTTTACCGTCCGTCTTTAATGGCATCCGTATATTTCATTAATATTTACAATATATTAATTTCCATTAAAAAAATGTCTTTAAAATTTTGCCACACATTGCTGATTCTTCTTGAAGTGCAAAATAAAACAGAGGAAATCAATAAGATATGCATACATTAATTTACTCACAAAAGAAAAAAAATCAAAATTATGATATATTTTCAATAAGTTTTTTTTTTGCAAAACCGAGTAGACAAGACTTGTCCATGAGGCAACACATTCTCAATACAGTTATATGACTGGTTGTGTATTTAATGCAAAAAGAAAATTAAAGTTTAAAATCCTTGTAAGGAGTTTTGAAACCTCTCCTCAAGCAAATATTTGTTTTATGTTTTTACGTCTCATATGCATTTTTGTTTTTAATAAAAAAAATTGACTGTTCAAAAGAAGCAGAAAAAGCCGAAGAAGAGGCAACAAAACTCTCAATTTACTGTGCCTGTCGGAATAGCAAACGTTCTAATCTCGCATAACAAGGTACACTTTCCGCAAGATAACGTCCGGTTTAATGGTCTTATCTCATGGGTGACGTAAAATGTCGCTGAAAACAAGTTGATAAAAATAAAAGAATTTCTATCTTCTCTTTAAAATATACAAAAACAAATTATTTCAGAATGAAGAAGTGTCAATTTTCTGGCTTGAATTGGACTTTTTAATAAGGAAGCTAAATGATATTTAAATCTTAATGACCAGTTGAAGGTTCCATTAAAATAACTGGTCAATGGCGAAACAAAATAAACAATTACACTGGAAGCTTTTTAATAGGTATTATTTGTAAAAGTTACGTTCACAATTAAAAGATAAATGTGTTTATTGTCGTTATACCAGATTACATCATGTATAATGTATACCAAGCACAGTGTAAAGCAAGCACATGAATCGGCCTAACTGGAAACCATGGGCCAGATACGAGGGTTGTCCTAAAATAACGTGACAAATTGCGTATTTTTGAAACTGTACAAACTATATGAACGAAATTTTACCATCATATAATATAACCTTTTATGAGTAAATACATATATTTTCATATCAGTACCTCTAAAAACGAGATTTACAGAGAACTTCAAACACAATCACATATCCATGCTGTTCGCTAACGGTTTCTCTAATTGCAATAGGCTTTGAAAGTGAACAGCACGCGCAGGCTGGTCCGGATCCATGCTGATCGCAAACGCACTATGTTGGTTTTCTCATGGCGCGGCTCATTGTAGATTTATGAAGGAAGCAAACAATGTAAGAACATAATTGCATTTAGTGTATATTGTATTTAAGGATCTTGTCATATTCACTCATGTTTTATGTTTACATGTGTATGTTCACTGTTCTTTAACCAAATACATATGTTATACCGAGTTTGCTAAATAAATGTTGTTGTTGTTGTTGTTGTTGTTGTTGTTGATATATATACAGTATTTTGATGACGTGTCATATCATGAGGACCTAAGGTATATCATATGATAAGTATCTAAGGTATACACGTACGGGACACCGTGGCCGGGTGGTTAAGGTCAAGGACTTCGAATCACTTTCTCTTCATCTATGCGGGTTCGAAACCTCGCTTATTGTGTAGAATTCTTCATGTGAGGAAGTCATCCAGCTTGCAAAGAGAATGAGTAAATATCTCAAAAACAAGCAGATGGGCCTATACATCTTATGTGATCATATTTGAGACGATATGTTTATTTATGACTGTGAGAAGTTTCATTAAAATTTGCCTTGTAGAAAAATTTCTTTTCGCGAAAATGTTATGATTTTCCCATAGACGCCCATTATGAAAACTTTTACTTTTTATTTGCCAAATTTTCTATGTATATCCTGAAGTTTTGAAAATAGTTTATTCAAATGCTACTTTGTAGGGAAAAAATGATCCGAACGTGCTGACCTTATTTAGATAAAGTGAATTTATACTAAATGTCGCTATAAAACTGATTTCATTTTTCCAAAGAGCTATAAAATAAATCTGTGTATTTTATACTTCTTTGATTTTTCTTACCAAATATTTAACAGACCACTTTAACCCGCAACTGAAGATTTTGAGGCCGCTAAAAGTGATGTTAAATAAATTTGTTAAAATCAAGTATAATTAGCAAAAATAAATGGAAGGTTAGTTGTTTACAATTGAATATGAGGTACACGTGTGTTTAAAATTTGTGGTTCCGTACGCATTCATGCGTGCATAAAACAAAAGCACTTGTTTTATATCCGAAAAGAAATCAATTAACTGCAATTAACATCTTATATTTCAGTTCTATGTCGTCACTTTTTCACATGGTTTAATTAATCGAGTGTTTTTCTAAGATATATATTTTGAGACAAAGAGACACAGACATCGTCAAATTACGTCACCTGTCGGATTAGCAAACGTTAACACAACGTATGCTTTCCACGGGTAACATCCGGGAGAGTACACGCGGACTTAAAACAGCAAAATACATCTTATATCCAGATCATGACTTCATAAACATAATTGCTAATATTTATAGGTTTCTTTTCTCTTTCTTTCACATAGGTCCATGTGTTCCACTGTGTTTCATTTTTTTTTTTAAGAAGTAGATCCCTGAAACAATAAAATGGTTGGACAAAACGGCGGCTGTTGGTACAGCAAACGTTTGAACTTCGTATCACAACGCATACTTTCAATGGACAACTTCAGGGAAAATGGCTTACATTGACCGTGCATAAAGGAGCATCAGAGGGAACTCCTGAAGTTTAAAAAGAAATCGAAATATCTCTGACAAAATATTGCACTCGCAAAACATATCAGAAAGACATACAGTCATACAGACGGACGAACGGAAGTCATGAAGCCTTCATAAATGTAAAAGTGCCTGAACGTTTTTCGAATGTATTGCCACGAAAGAATAACTTCTGAAGTATTTCTTGGCCGTCTGAGAAGAATTTCCTGAAATAGATTATTACAACTTTGTGAAGTCAATTGAAAAATCGAATGTCGGACATATTTATATCCATGCCAATATAGATCGATCTGTCCCGCATTGCATCTTTAATAATTTCAGTGAATAAGCCTCAAATCAAATCATGTTTGTGCATAGCGTGTTTATGGGATTTTATTGCAAAGTAAACTGGCCTGGTCGATATTGGCTTGCTTGACGTGGAAAGGGAATTATAATATATACACTATATATTTTCAGTGTGTAAAAGAGTAGAGCTGATTCTAACCTCTGCGCAAATATAATAAACTAATATAAAAATAAAGTTGAAATTTTTTCAACTGTTATGCATGCGCTTAATACAAGAAATGTGTTTTTATTTATGAAAGAATGAGGTATGCCCTACAACAAAAAGGCGGCGGAAATACAAACAGGGGTCCCTTGGAATTTGGAATTTGTGGGACCTTGCAAAAAAATTAATTAAAAGCGCTAAAGACGCATTTCATACAACTCTATGGGGATCGCCTGGTCGAGTAATGCAGGTACTTGGCCGGCCAGTCAAGAACTCAAATGTGACAAAATAATATAAAATATATTTTAGATTGAGATTTAGTATTTTATACTTTGTGTATATTCCACTATTTTGTTGTTGTTGTTGTTGTAATTGGGGGTTTAATCTGTTTACCCTCTGTATTTTATTACCATAATGTAATTTTTAAATTGTTTTTAATAGTTTTATTACCATGGTCTATATTATACAGATTTTTTATATGAATTTTAATATGAAAGGAGTGTTGAATAAATGTTGTATATAATAATATTAATCATCATAATAATAATAATAAATTATAATAATAATAATGATGATAATGAGGTGGACCTACGTGTTGCATATGCGTCTAATGTCTCTTATGTCATATAGCATTGGCACATGGTCAGTCTGAAATTAGATTAATACTCAAAGAAAGAGAGAAAAATTGAAGTTCCATAAGGCTTTTAATTCTATTTTTAAAACAGATAAATCAGCTGTCCAGACTGATGTTTTGCATAATTGAATGGTAAGAAAAGCACTGATTTCAATTCTGCACATGAATATATACTGTTAGAGCTATAAAGGGAGATAACAAAACAATGAATTCGACTTTATTTTCTAAAAAATTAATCAATATTCAAACATTGGACGAATGTATAAGAAACATCTGACAATGTCAAAATAGGATTTAGCAAGAAATAGTATATTTTATGTCTATAACAAAAATGTGGCAGCCACATTATAATTAAAGGCATTATGACCTTTAAATGGCATAATATATTCATTATATAAATAAAATGTATACCTTACACAGAGAAATAGCGAGAGTAAAAAAGAAATAAAAGCAATATAGCGCTATCACATATTGATGTTAGATGGATATTTCGCAGAAAAGTAATAGCTAACCGTTTGTACACCAAAGGTCACTTAATCAATAAACTATTCTGAAATAATTTCATTTTTTCTTATAAGACAGTTAACGTCTCGTCTGAAATCACAAGCGCCCTTTACGCAACTGACTTAAATGTTTATAGAGCATTTATACTGCTACAATTTTATTGTATTTCCTGCAGTTCTGGAATGTGCATTCAAGCATAGCGGGTCTATGTTATTAGTTATACTGCTTGCTGGTGACAGGATACGGGATATACGCTGTCGAGCGAAGCTCGACCCTGATATGGATTTTCGAGACAGCGTATATCCCGTATCCTGTCACCATCAAGCTGTGTAACGATTTTATCTTGCCGACTACTCTTTACTTACATGCTATAATCCAAACATGTTAACAAAGCTACTTAGCCTACAGTGCAAACTGGAATCCTGCAATCATTTGTTTGGTCATCATATCTTGTTTATAGTTGATTTACACCAGCCATAAAATGCACAATGACCTGTATTTTGATTAAATGCCACAAAACACAAAAGCTCATTTACACAGGTTATGAACTGGTTTAGATCAGAAACTTGCTGTTCCATCCTTTCGAAATCACCAGATTTCACGATGTCACAAATGTCTTGAAACTTCGGCTTTCATCCCGTTTCCTGTTAAATCATTTATCTTGCACGTAGATTAAATGATCCTACAACAAACTGCTGAGTAACAAATAGGTCAATTACATTGCTTTATGATGATTTAACTTAAAACAATATTTCAACATCCGTATCTCCCATACAGAGTTATTCCGCTTTTACAGCTAACTTTTGTCAAACTTCACGAGCCTAAACTAAGTAGAATGAATAAAAACGGCAAAAAAAACACTAAATTTACTCTCGGAAACGATACTGTCGCTGGAGCTAATTATTAATCTGACTTGATTCAATTACGCCAGCGATGCGGCAGCCATTTTGTTTTAATCAAAATTCATATCTGAAATGTACTAGCAGGATATGTAATATATCCTGTCACCACGTGACGTCTATTGACCAATAGAAATGCAAGAAAATTGTAGGAGGCTAGATAAAATACAATAGCAACCGACGGACAAGAACACGATGTTATTTCATGTGTGCGCTTACATGGGTATACACCAAATAGGGACTTCTTGCAAATCCATAAATCGTACTTATTTGCAATATGTCCCAATGAGGTTTTTAGCAAAAAGATATCAATCAGTTCTTATATTTTCATTTTTACAAAACATTACTACAATCATAAATGGTTTGCATTCAAAATATGCAGAAAATCAAAATAAATGTCAGGATATCGACTTTTTCAACATCTAAATAGAACAGCCAAAAATAACCTGTCCATGTTAAATTGTAACTCGCCTTCCTATAAAAATACAATCTGATTATTATTCAAAATATTTTTTAAGTAAGAAAATATCATATAGTCATGTAAATTCAATGTTCAGAAAATTTGTTTTAGCTATTATTTAACGTTTATTTAGAGATAGAACCTAAAATTTTCAAACATAGGAAGACATTAAATAAAGTCTGAAAGTTGATTCAAGAAACAAACAAAAAAAGTTATTTTACAAATGCTAAATTTATTAACGTATTGTTTATATCAATAATTAAAATTTCGATACTAATTCTATAGCTGTGCTCGCAAAGAACGGCAACTCATGTCACAGGCAAGTATTTACAATTCTAATATACTTGTCTCTGTTAAAACACGCTTACGCTGGAATGACGTCACGTTAACGTGCGGTGACGTCAATGTTTTTGTTGCGACCAAGAAAGAGCGCTTCTATATTTTATCTACTGTTTTAAAATAAGGCCATATCAGAATCGAAATAATTTATAGCAAAAGAGTGTTTTAACACTATTTATACACTCGAGCGGTAATACGTCGTACAAATAATTTCACTCGGGCTGCGCCCTCGTTTAATTATTACGCCCGACGTATAACAACCCATCGTTCATAAATAGTGTTAAAACACTCTTTTGCTATACACTATTTCTTAAGCAAAGATTAGTTAGTTTACTTCTCATACAGTTACACAGCTGTGTAGAATATACTAGTAAACACTTCATAGACACAACTACGATATATTCAAATGTGTTTAATTTACACTTCCTGAACTGCTACAGATGTTATGTCAGCTTATTTATGGTAAAACATTAACTTTTAATTGTAGTATTTTATGGTGTTTTTTTTGTATCGAAAGGTCACATTTATGAACAGGTGTTGTAATACATGACAGGCAGGATACGTTAAGGTGCAAATTTATTGATCGGTATTACATATGCCTAGTTCATCTCAAATTTTAAAGATGTTTTCGAACGACGCCATTTTGTTCATGTTGTTTTTTTGTTGTTTTTTGTTTTGTTGTTTTTGTTTAATGACGTCAAATCGCGCGTGCAGTTTTGCGGAAAGAGCCCCATTTGATAGTATTGAACAAATAATAAACACGTTTTTTCTCTTTCTTTACAAAAGATATAGTGAATGTAAATATTTGAAGTTATTGAATAACGCCTCGATAGCCTAGTGGTAGAGCGTCCGCTTCCAGTGCGGGACGTCGTGGGTTCGATCCCCAGCCGCGTCATACCAAAGACGTGAAAAATGGTACCAGTAGCTCCCTTGCTTGGCGCTCAGCATTAAAAAAAGGGAAACTGGCCTCTTCTCTTATAGCCTCGTGGCGATGGATTCCATCAGGAATTAGGTGTCGAGAGTGATTAATATAAGTTGTAGAACTTCTTCACAATCGACCTAAAATAAAGTATGTAAATGAATACAAATCTACATGGATTTTTGTTTCGAATCTTATAAACTTGTCAAATTTCTTAAGAAACTGCAAATCTATAGCGAAAAATAATGCAGCAGTTATGATTGTATTTTCTATGTTTCCTGTTGCAGCTCAGTGTGTTTGTACATGAGGCAGGCTCAGCTTTCGAAAACATTAATAGCACAGGAAAACATTGCAACTTAAATGTACTTTCTATCGTTTTCAGAATAAAATATCGATTTAAGTAATATGAGCCGTGCCATGGGAAAACTAACATTGTGGCTTTGCGACCAGTATAGATCCAGACCAGCCTGCGCATCCGCGCAGTCTTGTCAGGATCCATGCTGTTCGCTAACGGTTTCTCTAATAGCAATAGGGTTTGAAAACGAACAGCATGGATCCTGACCGGACTGTGCGGTTGCGCAGGCTGGTCTGGATCCATGCTGGTCGCAAAGCCACTATGTTGGTTTTCTCATGGCGCGGGTCATATTAATTTAATATTCTTAAAACTCCGTATTGACTTTTCATATCTTTTCGGTACTACGAGAATTTGGCATTAATCTTGGGGCCAGTTAACATAATACGAAAGTGCAAAAAAATTTAAGACATAATTATGTTGCAATGTTCTTGAAGTTTTAATTTTCTTTGCATTATGCTGCAACATATCAAAATTATTATAGCATACGCTAACAACAGGTATATAATTGTAGTTATCATGGAAACGATCAATTCTAGTTGATTTAATAGTGCATTACGTAGTAAATATAGAAGATAAATGAGGTATTAAAGCAACATGCCTCCAGATTTGGCTAAAAAGTAATCTTTCTTTCAAATTGAAGTTTGTCATAATATGAACATTAGAATATGAATTTTTGTTTCTAAAATATTTTAAAAGTTCAAAATCAAGAAAAAAAAATGACCGCAACGGTAATCGAACCCCTGACCGCCGCGGCAATAAAGACATTTTTCCGTCGTCGTAACCAATAGCGCTATAGCTGAAGTAGTGAATAATGACTTCAAAATACAGATATTATAATCGAGACAGTTTCAATTTTCGTCGTAAAAAGCAGTAAAAACAGCAAATGTGTGTCCGTAACATAAAGTTTGTCAGTAATAAAGTTTTAAAAACTTCTTAAGAAATATAGCATTTATTTCAAGATATCTTTAAAAAAGTTTGTTTTTTTTGTTATTGAACGATCTGGAGGCATGCCGCTTTAACATGTATGTCCTTTTTTATGTTTCCGAGATGATATTCATTAAACCCCAGTATAAGCATCAAATACAAGTATTATCATCACAGTTTCACAAATGTCAGATGGTACAAAAAAAAGTAGTGGCATTAAAGTGGATTAAATTTGTTTTTTGATGGTTTTGTTGCCCAATTTTGGTGATAGTCCTCACTAAAAGATGATTGAACTTCAGATTTTTTCGTTGGAACTTCAAGTTTCAAAGTTAATTGGTAATTTGGCATCAGTTTCAGCAAGGAAATATGTCAGCATTCTTACATTTTTAAAAAAGAATTGTCTGCGTCAATTTCTAAATTAGTTACCTAGCAGCCTGCACGATAATATATTGTTCCTCATTTCAGAATAGTAACAAGTATGTGGATTGCATATCCTGTTCATATGCATTTCTCAGTGCTGTATTTATTATACTCGAGCTCAAATTTCTTCATTTATAAATGTATGATTTCGTCCTTAGAAACCAAACAGTCTCCATCCAGTTTCAGAGAAAAATTAATAAATAACAAGAGCACCACCTGCGTGTGGAAACGCTCATCATTAAGTGCTCACGTAAGGCAATATGAAGGAAAAGAGTTTCAAGCTTGAAATGTAATTTTGCTTAATAAATCAGTATCTGACTCAACCGTCTACAAGGTAATACATTTGTACATTGTTTTATCGCTAAAGAATAAACCTTTTATCCAGCGAAAAAACAAGCTCCGCCTCACAGACTTCCAGCAATCGCGTCGACTCAGTCATATGACTGACTGAATTTCAGGAATCGCGCACATTGTTGGTATATAAACACAGAAACCGATACTTTCGTTCTTTTATTACATGGCCGAATTTTTTTTTCTTTAAAAATCTAAATCAATATACATGAAAAAATTTCAAAAATTAAAAAAAAAGAATATTATTTAATGATATTGTGTTATCGTAAATATTATCGTTTATATTATCATGCATTTTTTAAAATAATTATTAAATTGTGTTTTAAAAAAGTGGCTCCAACGTGGAACAAAAATGGATAAGATCTTCGTTTTGCCACCTACTATATTTTATAAACTTAATAAAATGTTGATGATGATCAGTTTTACTGCGTGAATGATTTAATTATAGATCCGGATGCTGTTACTACCGTCATATTATCGATGAAGATGATGATGATGATGATGTTGTTGTTGTTATTGTTGTTGCTGCTGCTGTTGCTGCTGCTGTTGCTGCTGCTGTTAATTGATGATGACGATGATGATAATAATGACGATGCTGTTTATGATGAATGGTAACAAAGATGATGATTATAATGTTGATAAAGATGTTGATAATGATGTTGATGATGACTATGATGATGACGATGATGATAATGATAAGTCATAAAAGATCTTTATTGTTTCCAATTACTAACTGTTATTTTCTCTTTTATCTTAATAACAGTGACAACACCATCACAATACCAAAGTGCAGACAGACCCGGACCAGGCCATGAGTCAATTTCATGACCAAGCCTTCCGCCCGAAGGTCATATCTCAGGTGATTTGATTCAAACTTGCTCTCGTAATATGCTTGCGTCTCGTGTTAACATAAAACTTAAAGAGAAAATTTGGAACAACGAATATATTGATTTATACCATCTTCTCCAAAATAAACCAGAAGTGTCAAAAAGAATTGCAGGTTGTAAACGGTGAATTCTCAGACAGATAATTCAGAAAAGGACATGAACAAGATCGAACCTTGGTCTGACGCTTTCATCATATTCATTGCTATATATACAATGAAGCGTCCGGATGAAATACATAATTTACTACAGTACTTAGCTAATATAAGGCTTGCAGCTTTACGAAACGAGGGTTGGCAATTATATGACAAACAATTCAGACTAAAAAAGTCTCTGAACCCAAGTCTTTACTGGAATTCTGTTGACCCAGAATTATGGATGTTATCTATGACCCCAATAAGTTGGAAAGATCAGTCTCTTAATGTACCAAAATTAACGAAATGTTACGCTTTCAATAGTGGATATTGTGGAAACAGCCTTTGCCAATGTACATGCGTGTTTAAGATGTCATGGCCTACATGCTGTCCTCTTTTGTAAAAATGGTAATGGTAACTTCAAGAGGTTCTAGTCTCCTACTCAAATAAATCCAGTACGCCCGGCTAGACCGCACAGTATCGGTGTATATTTCAGGGCTCGCGCTCAGACACAGTCACCAAGAAACCAAGCTCAAGGACGGGCTATGGGACCTAGGCAATATCCCTATTAATGTAAATGAACTAAAATATTATCCTAATAAACATGACGCTGGGTTTATCTTAGATGGTTTTCAGAAAGGTTTCAAATTACAGTATAAGGGTCCGAGAGTTCCAGTGGTTTCAATTAACCTTATATCAGCCAGAAATAATGAATCAGTTCTGCGTTTGAAACTACATGAAGACCTTCACTTAGAAATAATATTAGGCCCCATTAAGTCTCTACCTATTTCGAACCTTAGAATAAATCCATTAGGTTTAGTTCCGAAACAGACTGGGAGTTGGTGCTTGATAACAAATTTATCCTTCCCAACAGGCCAGTGTGAATAATTATATCAACTCCGATTTTAAACATGTGAAATATTCTCCTTTCGACAATGCTGTTAAAATTGTATGAAAAGGCGCATTTATGGCCAAGGCAGATATTTTCGTCAGCTTTTAACTTGTGTCCCATATGGCCGGGAGATTTTGATCTTCTCGCCTTCAGTCAAGCGAAGGATGCTGGATACAAAAGATATTACCTCAAGGTGCATCCTGTTCTTGTTTCATATTTGAAAAAAATGTCAACTTTTACAATGGCTCGTCATAAAACAAGCACTGTCCGAAAATACAGACCATTTGTTGGACGACTTTTTTATGGCTAATCATTTGTTCGGCAGTTGTAACCATCTCATGCAAACTTTCGAAAATGTATGTGATCAGCTTAATGTTCCTTTTGGTGAAGATAAGTGGGTCGGTCCAGTTCAGAAAATTACGTACCTAGGTTTAGAAATAGATTCATTAAATCAAATTATCAGAGTTCCAGAAGACAAAATAGAAAAAGCGAAAATAGCCTAACGCACCTAATTAGATTGATACATAACAAAAATTAAATTGAGGCAGTTTCCGTCTGTTACAGGTTTACTGACTTTCGTTTCAAAAGCTATACCGTCCGGTAGAGCTTTTAATCGCCACGACAGTATGTCCCAGTTCAAGAAACCCAACCATTATATTAGGATAAATAAAGGTATGATTGACAACGCAAAAGTGTTCTCGTGCCTATTTTACTGGCGTTTCATACATGGAGGGTGGGCACTCTTGTCAACAAAAAATTATTTTGAGATCGAATAATGAGACATTGGTTGAGATCTGGAATAAAAGATCATCTAAAAACAAAAATGTAATGAGACTTTTACGTCATTTAATGCTATTAATTTTAAAAAAGAAACATTCAGATTAAAGCAAAACACATTTCCGGCAAAGGAAACAAAATATGTGACGCAATTAGCCGTTCTCAGTGGGACCGTTTAAACACGCTTCTCCCACACCACGCTTCCAAGATTCCATGCGAGATATCAGAATCTTTCAAGCAGATCTTCAACCTAAAATAGACAGACTTACCAAATCGTCCCTTGCGGAGAGTACTCATAAAAGCTACCAGTCGGCAATAATGCTTTTGACAACTTTTGTTAAATGACAGACCATTTACGTATCTGGCCCCCATAGGTTGATAATTTATGCGAATACGTAGCTTACTTGTCACTGAGACAGTATTCTCATTCTTTCATTGGCATTCAGCTTTCTGCAATAAGCTATGTGAATAAGATCAATGGTTGCGTTAAGCACTTTATGGTACGAAGCATGATGGGGGGTTTACGTAGATTAAGGAAAAGCATGACACAAGACAACTAGTACTGATAACGCAAGGTATTTTAAGTCAACTGATTACTTAATGTGATGGGCCGGCGACCACCTTTAATTATTAACGAACTTCTCTCTAGCTCCGTGTTTATGACATCGTTTATTGGTCATAAACGCAATTTTCAAAACGAGAAGAATTAGTTGTTTCAGCTTTTGTGAATGCTGACAACTGTTTATTGGCTGGCTCTTACATAAACCCCGTAATAGTTACCAAGAGAGCTATTTCTATGATGTGTACTATGTGATGAACAGATTTAATTAAAGTTATGGAAATACGTCACCGTTTACCGGGTAAAAAAAATTTCAAAGAGAAGTAAAATTATATTGCTCAAAATGCAATAAATGTATATATCCATTGTAGTGCGGAAGATTTATAATTATAAAGATCTAAAAATGAGTCGATGTACGGGTCGATGAATCTGCAAGCCTTATATATACCGAATTATTAGTAAAAGACCATATTTCAAAATTCAACATTTTGCATAACCTATTTAGTTCTTTCATTTCATAACCTATATAGTTTTTTTCATATGAAACTAACATTACAAGTTGGGTTGTTGGCTCATCTATAATAAAGGGAGCCTATCATAGAGCCTGTTTACGTCCAGACGGAACAAACCTAGGTTTGTCGTGTACAGTCTTATGGGAATCGTTAAGTGGAATGAAAATCTATCACGTAAAAGAAGACACTATTAAACATTTGTTAATGTCCAACAAGCCTCCAAAGTTTCTTGTTTTGCACTTCAGAGGAAACGACCTTTGCTGTCAGCCAACAGTTGAATTACTGTGGAAAATTAAAAGTTGATCTATGAAGGAGAAGAAAGTTTACAAAAATGTTACCAAATACTGTAATTGTATGGTCAGAGATTTTACCAAGGATGAGTTGGACATACAAAGTATATTTCATTTAATTTCATCGCGAATAAGATAAGAAAGCGTGTAAATAGCTGTATAGGGACATACGTGATCAAAAAAGGCGCATACATCAGGTACCCTGACATTACTGAAAACAGATACACATTTGTCACCATTGGGATGCGACATTATGCTCAATACAATTTCCGCAGCTATTTACACGTTTTCTCGATAAAACGGCAATATTTCCCTGGGGTTTTTTTTTTGGCCATGGCTATTTTCTGAATTCTTTCAATTCACAATTTTATGCTATACCGCTTTGGCGGAAGAGCCTCTCACACTTTTCTTGTACTGCATAAAAAGCATAAAATCTCGCTTTGCTACCGTTGGACGGAGCTAAATTTCCGGACTATTTACATTTAATTTCATAGAATGTAATCTATTTTAACATACACCAGCCATGGCCAAATTTCGCCATATCTTTAAATAAATTAGTATATGTGAAATAGCTTTGAATTGCTTGTGTTTTTGTTTTTGTCGAGTTAAACCTTTTATCTACCGCAAAAACAAGCCCAACCTCACATACTTCCAGAAATCGCGTTTCCCGGTTATGAGACTGAATTCCAGGAATCGCGCACGTCGTGGGTATATAAAAACAGAAATCGATACTTTCATCCTTTTATTACATGAACTTCCAAGAGGTAACTTCTCTGACCGAATTATTTTATTTCTTTAAAAATTTCAATCAATATACATGTAAATACCCTCCCTCCCATTACATTAAATAACTGTCGCTTTCCAGATTTTGTATATAATTTCAGGGTTCCCGGAAACACGTTGAAAGCACCTCAATGTCATGACTGGAAGATATGATACAGAACAAACTATGTTATAAGACTGATTCCAGCTTATATATTACAATACATGTAACAACTAGGAAGAGTATTTCAAAGACTTTTGTGAAAATATAAGTATGATCTTTGTTATAGTGACGTTATTTTGCCGTTGAGGCATAAATAGCATAAAATTACGGAATCCTGTTCGCGCCTCTTAATTAAATTGTCGCCTCGCCAACACGCGACAACGCGATAATTCGCCTTATTCGAAAACATATGTACATGCGAGATTTAACAATCCTCGCGAGGTAAAGAGGGCGATAATTATCGTCTTAATTGTCGCATGTCTTTCTTAATTCTCGCGTCGTGAAATTGAAATCCAATAGACATAGTTGCGAGAATTAGTTCAAGGTTCAAGGTTTATTCGGCAAATTCGGCATTACACATGCCTTTGGCCATTAACAAATATAATAGGAACAAGGCATATTAACAATTGATACAAATACATGTATACATATACAGTTCAAAAAAGTAAAAGTGTATGCATACAATAAACAAACATATAAATTACAGAAGAAAAACAAAAATCTTAGGAAACATCTAAACAAACAAAACATATACAATATTCTACGTTACATTATGTAGTATTGTTTTTAAGTGTATCAACTCTATATTGCGTGGCTTCTTTAATAAACTTAGCTAGCTTAACAAGCACCTTCGCATTTTTTGAAGACATTAAATTATTAAATTGTTGGACAGTGGGCCATTGTGTATTACCAAGGTGCTTTTTTCTAATATCAGTATATTTACTACAACAAAGAATGAAATGATATTCTGACTCCACAACATTTTGGTTACAAATCTTACATAGTCTGTTACTTCTATCTATATTATTATATCTACCAATCTCAATTTCAAGCTGATGTGAACTTAATCTCATGCAAGTAAACAATTTTCATAAATCAGTATTTTTTAATTTCACAATATAATCCCCAAAACAGAATGACGTTTTATATTTACAGTATCTATCCAATTTAGGCATAGCATTTATAGATTCACTCCACTCTTGAATGAATTGATCATATAATCTGTTTTTCAACAACGGGAAATAGTTCACATTATTATCAAAGTTCATGCGTATATCCGTGTAACCAAGGTGATCTATAATAGAGTTATTTTGACTTGACCAGCAAATACCGTTAATAGTTCTACACTGGTCAAGATAAATATCATATAAAGAAGTATTAGGGTTCTTCATGATCTTTAACCAAAATTTCATTGCTCTTATTTTACAAACAACAGACAAAGGTAGTATCTCTAATTCACCATACACCGCATAATTTGGGGTCTGACTTTTAACACCCAGGAGGTATTTATAAAACCGAACATGTAACTTGTCAATTTCTTTTAACTTGTAGACACCCCAAACTTCTGCGCCATATAGTAAAATAGGTAGGACCATTGAATTAAATAAAGACAATTTTGTTTTAACATCCATATCTACACGATCAAATAAGGACAGAAGATTAAAATAAGCTCTAAGAGCTTGATCATGTAGAAGCTTAACAGCATCTCTGAAAGTTCCTGTACGTGTAAGTTTAATTCCTAAATAAATAAAACTGTCATCAATTTCAACTTTTTTTATCATTTATGAAAAATTCTACGTTATGATTGCATTTTCGTTTCTCAAAAATACAGATTTTAGTCTTATCTATGTTAATTTCTAAGCCCCATTTAACAGAATAGTGCCATAGACTGTCAATTTGTGCTTGCAGACTCTTTGGGTCAGTGGTGAATAAAACAATATCGTCTGCAAATAAAATAAGATATTTTGACAATAAGTCTAAGTCATTCTCAGTCAAAGAATTCATATCAATATTATCAACTATATCATTAACAAAAAGAATAAACATTATCGGTGACAAGGGTTCTCCTTGCTTTAAGCCGATAGTGACATTGAAAAACTCTGACATATTCATAGAGCTTGACATACGTACACATGACTGAACATTGTTATATATTGACTTAATCATTCTAATCATCTTGCAACTTATACCTGATGTAATAAGTTTCTCCCATAATGCCTCACGGCTGACAGTATCAAAAGCATGTTTGTTATCTACAAATATACACTATAACTTGGAATTATTCGATAAAACCTTTTGAATGACAGCATGTAACAGAAAAATTGCATCAGAAGTAGAGTGACCATCTCGAAAACCGAACTGAGAATCGTTAAAAACATGTTCATTCTCACACCATTTGTTAATTCTGTTTCTCAGTAATAAAGAAAATATTTTTGCTATGACATTCACAAGGGTAATGCCTCTATAATTTGAACAATCATTTACATCACCTTTTTTAAATATAGGCACAATGACTCCCTTTGTCTATTCATCGGGATAGCTACCACTATCGAATATATAATTAAATATGGTACACAAATAAGGCGCTATAAAAATTTTCGCATCGATAAAAAAATCAGCCACATTATTTTCAAAATCACTACTTTTGTTTCTTTTCAACAACGAGATTGTTTTGTGAATTTCTTCTATACTGATAACACAATCAAGCTGCTCAACATCTAACACATTATCACCTGTACTTTGAAATTCCGATTCAATATTTGAATCATCAGGCCTGCTATTAGAACTTTGTGAAAAATGCTTTGCAAAGTCATCAATATTTAAATCAGTAGACACATTTTTAGATTTTCGAAATTTATTTAAATATTTCCAAAATTTTCTTGGTGATTGTTTGCTAAGTTTGGATAGTTTATATTTTTCCTTGCTATAAAAATTGTTTTTAGCTCTACTCTTAGCTTTGGCAAAATTGGACCTGCAAGTTAAAAAATTGACTCGATTGTCGCACTGTCGCTTGGGATTAAATTTCCGGACAAATTGATCGATGTAATTCTTCCTGGGAACTATTTATCAATACCACGGTGATGTAGTAAGAAATTATCCCCTACACCGGGCGACAATGCGAGGTTTTACTAATTCTCGCAACTATGTCTATTGGATTTCAATTTCACGACGCGAGAATTAAGAAAGACATGCGACAATTAAGACGATAATTATCGTCCTCTTAACCTCGCGAGGATTGTTAAATGTCGCATGTACATATGTTTTTGGACAGGGCGACAAACGCGATAATTATCGCGTTGTCGCGTGTTGGCGAGGCGACAATTTAAGTGGCACGAACAGGATTCCGTATAAAATCCCATTTTGTTACCGTTTGACGGAGCTAAATATCCGGACTATTTACATTTAATTTCATAGAATCTAATCTACTTTAACATATTCCAGCCATGGCCAAATTTCGCCATACCGATACCTTTAAATAAATGAGTAAATATTAAAATAGTTTTGATTTGCTTGTGTTTTTGTCGTTTGATAATTTACCTTAGACACGTCTGATTGCGTTTTTCTTATGCCGAGATTTGTTAGGTCTCGTCCCATACCTGTAAAATTAAACACCGCATAGATTTTATCTTCAGTTAGGCAGATATTGTACATATCACTTTTGCACAGAGATGCATCTTTTACAAGGGGATGCATGCCCCTTTTACACAAAACTTTAACTTAGAATTTTGCTCGAATCGCAATCTATAGGTCAAAATTGTATATCATAGACGGATGGTGAGGAAAACTGAGAGTGAGAACAAAGATCCAGACAAACATTAACATTCAACGAATGCGGTCCTACTAACATTGAAATGTCTCAGTGGCCTTCATATGAATACGTGAAATTATGAACATACCTTAAAATACATATATTAGATAAATTTAAACATATGGACAATAATGATAATAATAATAATAAAAATAATAATAATAAATTCTTTATTTAAAGAGGGTAAAACTTATTAAGTTTCATACATAACATACAAATCTTATTTTCAATGAGTCCCTCTAACAAATACAAAACCATTTACACATACAAATGAAAATGTCACAATCAATCAATAGAGCAGACTTGTAAAGAAGATAAACACATGTTAACAGTCACATAACATTGAAACTCTACACTGTATTAATTAAAAGAAAGTTTCAAAGTAAATATTTACGAAACACAGTGTGGCATCGACTTAGAATAGTCAGTGGCAAAAACACCACTGGGGAATTTAAACAGGTGAAGGTGAAACAACTCTCACTGATTTGTACATTTTCACTACCCGGAGAAAGTACCAATCTTATGAAGATTAGAATGTAGCCCTTACCCTGCTAAATTGCTATAATAAACTTGTCCGTCTTTTAATTTGGACAGTACCATTAACTGTTAAAAGGGGTGCATACTAAAAAGATACTGACTGAATGGCGAACAGTGCAGATCATGATCAAACTGCACGGATGTGCAGGCTGAACATTATCTACTATGGTCGCAAAGGCAAAATCAATCGTGTCCAGCATGATAAGGGTTAGAAGATATGTTGATGTCTCCAATCATTTAGAAATACGTAGATATAGTTGCACAAAAATATATTCATCACTATCAAAAATATACAAATTTGTAGTCTCTCATTTGCTGTTTACTAAAACAAAAGAGAAACCAGTGTATAGAAACACAATATCTGCGTATTTACCATCAAAAGTAAGTATCTTATTTAAATATCTGTTAAACGTGTTCAGTTGTAGGAGAATTATATTTGACAACAAAAATTTCTTAATTATAGCATTATGTTTGACCAAAATGGACGATAACTCACAAAGTTGAAGTGTTCACTAAACAAATAGTATCGACGAATACATTTTTTAGAAAAACTAAGCTTGTATACCGTTGTTTGCTTTATAAAAGTTACAAATATGAGTGTCACTGTTTCAGATAAGTGCAAATCCTTGTTGGTCGGATGAACTTTGTTGGATTTTTTTCCTTTGCTCTAATAATTAGTAAATTAGTGACACAATTGATTTATTTATTTGGTAATGTCAAATACATTTGATAAGGTTGTCTTCATTTAAAATATCCAAAGGTAAAACATCTTAGTGAAAGATCGGTATCGGGTGTCTTTAATGGTGCACCTCACCTCAACCTTAATCCCTGTCTTGTTGCAAAGTTCCAAAGAATAATGTAAATAAAAGTTATCCCCATCAGGTGAATCTCTTACATACATAATGGTACCAAAGGCATATTATGTAAAACAAAACAAAAATATATTGTAAATTTATTTTAAAAAGCAAGCCTGAACAACAACATACACTTACTCTATACCTACGTAAAAGACAGGACATCAACAGAAGCATCAATAAGGGTCGGACAAAACATGCAAGATTGACATATATTAAAGTAGCTAAACCCCTGGGATTTCTACGAGTGCTTGTCGCGGTGTCTTCAACCTATACCACCAGACATAATCAAAGAGAAAGTGTAATGTACGCACGAAAAATACAAAATGTCTCAAACACGTTCTATAAATACACGCCCTTGAAACCCAAATTAATTCAGAAATATGTAGATCTTGTCTATGATACATTCCCGTCTAGTTGAAAGAAATTAACATAAAAATTACTTAAAAAATCATCTCCATTATCATAATTTAAGTAAGAATTGTTACATAGAGAAGGTAGAAATAAAAAAATGTAATATTGACCGAATAGTTTGTTTTATTTAGCTAGAACTCTTCGGGATAAAAAGTTTCTACGGATTTAGCAAACAGAAACGGATTATCTAGATTTGCGTGATGTAAATAATTGAATGCAGTATTAACTTCTGCTTGTGTACATTTATATATCTGAAGAAAGGCTTTACATCAAACAAATCTGCGAAAAGGTGGTGCACGGTTTTACTCCATTTTACTGCCACTTTCGATATAAGACGTCAGAAAATACATCCGCAATAATATGTTGAAATCATTGGGAACAACGAGCTTTATTTTTAATATCTTTGTTGATACTGTGATGGTAACAGTTTTCATTCATTTCGAAAACAAGACTAAATTTCAGTTGTACTAACATAACAATATACACTGATCTTGTTGTTGTTGTTGCTGTTATCACTAGTTTTATTTGTAAACAAAGGATGTTTTCAATCATGTGTTTATGATAAATAAAAAATTCAAGTTTCATTTATGGTGTCCATTCAATAGATGTGTAATGGGGTTCCACTTAAGCCGGTGCTAGGGGGTCGTGAGAGGTGTTGCACATTTCATTACCTCTCATGAACAGACTCAAACCAAGCCTGCTGTTATTCTGCTTGGTTGCATTCTGTGCTTCCAAAGGGTCTTTTTCATAGATTTTATTATTCATCAGGAATATGGTTTTCATTTTCATCTCATAGTATGAAAATAAAAAAAAATATTCATTGCAAAAATCTTGCATTTACTATAAATCTTGAATTTTATGTTTCAATAATATGCTGGAAAGCATGTAATAAAATAATATTTATTAGAAAGGTTCATCTTTGAAGATGTTTATCCAGTTTAAATTTTAGAAGGTTTGGTTTTTAGTTTAATAAAAACATTTTTGTTGGAAACCCAGTGACATCCCTTCATTATTTATTTACTGATTCCCATTATTCGGGACATAAAATCTCAATGGCATTGGCTTTTTCTGACATGCTTACACCTTGTTGATGATAGGCAGATAAAGTCTCAAACTTATAAATATAACTATTATCACAAACTCTCTATTAACCGCCTTACTAACTCTGCTGGCATTTAAATTGCAGAGAGAAGCACCTCCGTAATTGGAATTATTTTAAGGTAAACAGATAAAGTAATTTCAGGACAATCTCTTGCGAAGGTTTGATACTGCAACACTAAATTCATACGCTTCTTCATCATCAACAAAGAAGCGTAAGAAAAAAAACTGTTATGAATTATTTGTTCGCCTTCAGAGTATCACTAGAAATAGAATCTGTAATTCTTATCTTGTTACTGTTTAAAAGGGATTACATGAGGTTGTCTAATGTATTGCCGCACAAAGACAATCAAGTTAGAATATATCGATTAGTCCCGCATTGTATCTTTAATAATTCCAGATCAAATCATGTTAATGTACAGTGTGTTTATGGGATGTTAATGGTAACTGGAAAGGTAAAAGTATAATAAACTTGTCTGATCGATATCGCCTGGCAGGAAATGTTATGCATATTACCAGATATAGATGTTATTGGCTCACAAGATATATTAAAGTACATAGCGGCGTATGTAGTAAATTGACTGGTTTGAAAAATAAGTATGATGTACTTGTGAGATAAGGTTGCATTGTCACACACAAGAGATTTATGTGTAAGAAACTGTGGCGACAAAAGATTGCTTCACACATTAATAAAGGAATGAATGTCACATTAATACTTTTGTTTCTTTTTACAGTCATTGTTTTCAATTTATTTCAAATCTCTGTACTGGCAGTATAAATAAAAAGTGAAAAAAGTAGTCCAACATCGGGAGCAGCACAAAACTTATCCGAATAAATTTGTTTTACACACTTGTAAAAAAATTCTGTTAGCCAATCAAATTGAAGGAAACAGGCCTAAAAAGAAACAAACTGCTTTCACAGACTTTTTCGAAGCAGATAAGGTTTTATATTCATTCACAAGTTTATTTGTTTGTTTGTTTGTTTGTTTTGGGTGTAACGCCGTTTTTCAACAGTATTTTAGCATGTAACGGCGGGCAGTTAACCTAACCAGAGTTCCTGGATTCTGTACCAGTACAAACCTGTTCTCCGCAAGTAACAACCAACTTCCCAACATGAATCAGAGGTGGAGGACGAATGATTTCAGACACAGTGTCTTTTATCAAATCGTCATGGAGAAAATATGCCTCGCCCGAGGATCGAACTCGTGACCCCGCGATCCGTAGATCTGCGCTCTCCCTATTGAGCTAAGCGAGCGGGCGGTATGTTTTTGTTTATCTACCATGACCAAAATGACCAAAACATATGCAGCTGAAACACCATGCCTTGAACTCACTTATCTCAAAACTCCGGATATCTACTCCTGTTAATGTAGGTATTTTCAATCAGTCGAAGTCAAATGCGACAAATTCTGACTTTGGTTTTGTCGAAGTTAGGTTGATAGACAGGTGGTCTTCGCGACAAAAGTGCCCTAGAAATCATCCAATGAAGGCCGGCATTGTAATACCCGGAGATAATATATATGTTTAAGCTTGAACCTTCTCTATTACTTTGATAGCTGTCTCCAAATTTATGCAAATTAGAGGGGTCAAAAGGTCATGCTACGAAATTCTGCTTTTGCGATTTTCTGTGTAGGTTATATTTCAATGATTATGTGCTTGCATCTTTTCTGGAAAATTGTACCACAAATGTATCATGAAACTATATTTAGTCATTTAGAGTTTATGCAAAGCTAAAATCCAACATGTGAAGCAGAAAAAAAATGTCTGAAATTAGGGTCAAAGAACATGCACTTTATCTATTCAGTTTAGACAATGTCAATTTATAGATACTATCAATACATCTACAAGTGATGAATGGAATTTATTCAAACTTCATACAAAGATTAAGGGCATTTGGGAAAAGTGCTTTGTACAAGTGCAATAAATCTATCTAGCTTACGGTTTTAATTATCTCCCTTTATTAAATTTACATATAACATTTCTTTTCCAAAGAATAACTCCAAAACTGTCCAATCAATTTTGTTGAAATTGTGCACTGATAAAGGCCATTGAAAGAAACTGCAATGTATAAAAAGCACGAGTCTATCTCGCTCACTTTTTGAATTATCAATTATCTCCCTTTATAGAATTTAAATATCTGAGCCATAACGTTAAGCACTAAATGTCACTATTGAGGCATAAATGCGCGTTAAATTGCTTACCCATTTCAATAAATTACTTTCTTCAATATCAGCAAACTAGCCATTCCATTTAAATAAGAGTAGAGAGAGACTATACTCGCAACTGACATACTACTAAAAGCATTTTATCTTGGTATTTCTTTCTATTCAGTCGTCTAATTAGTGCTTATGTCACTGGCATCAGTTGACGAACATTCTGGTACCGGTAACCTACTTGTCTAAGGGATAGTTCAATTAAATAGAAAACATTTCAGCAGATGGTCGGAATCAATAGACAAAGGGATCAATAATTACTGTATTATATACATATTTAAGCACACATCAAATATTCGACCTCAGCTATAGGAAATGGGGTTACTTTTTAGCATGCTTCCATGGTAATGTATGTACCGATACTTAAGTTATTTGCTTTTATAATTGAAAAAAATATACTACATAGCACAGGTGTAATTCGATTTCTTTTGTATTAGTCAGTTCTTTTACAAGTCACTTTCATTTCACATAATTTTAGTGCCCCCTCACACAATTTACCAAACGTTGATGGCATAATGGAGTAGTTTAAACACGATTAAAAAGAAAAGAATAGCACACAATGTTTTTTATTAATCAAAACCCATTTGATCTCATTTTGAGATATATTTTACAGTTTAGTTCCGATTGTAAAGTTAACTGCATTTGTGCCCTAAGAAAAATATTTTAAAGTTCTAAACTCTTCATATTCTTTAAACAGATCACAAAATATACATCTGACATACAGAAAGAAAAAAAGTTAAAGTTTATACTAACGGCACTCTATTTGCAAGGCCAGAATAAACGATGCAGAAACGTCAGTGTGAAATGAACGTTATTTCCTTAGCATCAAAGTCATGGAAAGAACATAATTTTAACATTATAGCCATTCCATTTAGAAGAACTTGCATACCCATGCTAATTGCGTCTGATGTTGTTCCTTTAATGAATAAGCTAATGCTTGAATAGGATTTGATGCAACAAACTGAGCCAAGTAGTCAGTAAAGTTTTTATATTTCTTAGTATCTTTCTTTAAAAAAGTGCCTAACTTCAATAAATTACGTACTTCCTTCAATCGATCTGGGGTTGGTAAAATTTCATTGGCGTCTTTCCATAATTATTACACTGTACTGAATCAATACGATTCACTATTTCTGAAAAGTCTGTACGAAGAAAAAGGGGACATAGAAAAAGGTGGCCTCCTTCCGTCCGCCACACTTTGTGTTTGGTCCATAACTCTACCATCCACGAAGGGATTCACAAATGTTCCCCATAAAGAGACAACGTGTCACATGACCAAGACCAAGGTCCCTGTCTAAAGTTCAGGGTCACACTAAGAGGTCAAACATATTTTAGTCAGGTTATTAAGTTTACTTTGCATGAATGGATAGTCAAGTAACTTGACACAAACACCAAACAAATTGATTTCTCCCTTGTAAGATCCAAACCTGAAGCTGAAGGTCAAGGTCACAAATGTTCCCCATAAAGAGACAACGTGTCGCATGACCAAGACCAAGGTCCCTGTCTAAAGATCAAGGTCACACTAAGAGGTCAAACATATTTTAGTCAGGTTATTAGGTTTACTTTGCATGAATGGATAGTCAAGTAACTTGAAACAAACACCAAGCAAATTGATTTCCCCCATGTAAGATCCAAAACTGAAGCTCAAGGTCAAGGTCACACCTGTAGATAAATCAAATTTGATATTTTTTGTCTGGACTGTAACTTTTAATGCATGGATGTATATTTACATAACTTGGCATAAATATGTACCATTACAAGAAAATGTGACATATGCACAATTCAAGGTCACGTGCGCCCAAACTAAGTTTCTTTTTTGTTGGTACATGAAGTTACTTCCCTTTCATATCATACAGTATAATACATGTGTTTCTCATCAGTTTTCCCTCTTATTCAAAGATGAAATTAAGTTTTAAGTAAGACCTTATATATTTTTATGGTATTGATAGATATAAAAAAGCCATGAACAATTGTAGATTTCCAGAATATGAACACAGTCACAAGTCACATCTTAATAGTATATCGCCGTGGACATTTTATCTATAGTAGATTCACAAGATTGCGGGGTCATCGCAATTTTCCACCTAGGTTAAATATTTGTGTCGGTGGTAACACGGAAAAAGCAAAGTCCGCAAGCCAGGGACTATATAGGTAATACAGCATTATTATGATTGCAGCCCTGCATTGACCAACACTGGTATTTTTTAACTTTCACTGATGCGTTATTTAAAAACAAGTTTAATTAGTACTATAAAATGCCTTGCATGTCATTTGTTTATTAATTACTTCCCTTTAATATGATAAATATGTTATTACATTTTTATTTCTTATTTCTTATCAATTTAAAAATAAAATCACATTCATTCTTTTAAATTCAGATATTAACATTCGGAAGCATTCAATAATATTAGGTTTCAAGACATTTCAAAACTTCATACCTCCTTATGAATTACATGATATATAGTTATAATTTATAAACATGTGTTGTCATCCGCCCCCACGCCTCCTTACTTTAAAAATATTGTATTTGCATGTAAGACAAGACAAGACAAGACAAGACAAGACAAATTTATTAAGTCTTGCACAGTGTACATCGTCTAAACACATGAAAATTTTAAACATATTTGGTCACAAAATAATGAATGTATAATAATAACAGGTATCATATTAACACAGTTGTGTGCCTAGATTTTAATGAAATGTTAAGATAAACAATTTTACAAATCAATATTCTGGAGGATAACTACTTATAGTTATGTAATAATATTAAGACAATTGTTTCTTAAAACTAATGCTTCTTTAACAAAGTTTGCTAATTTGACAAGTTCTGATTTATCAGTTGTATTTAACAATTGGTGGAATTTGTAAACAGAAGGTCGGTTGTAATAGTATTGCTTTAAATACTTTCGTCTAATATTAGCGTAGGTAGAACATTTACAAACAAAGTGATATTCATCTTCAATATCTAATTCATTGCAACAAAGACAATAACGTTCATTTCTTGGGATATTCTGACCAGCATATCTTCCAGTTTGGATTCGAATCGGTAAGGCTGAAGTTCTAAGCTTGGTGACATACTGTTTTAGTGTTTTTGGTACTTAATCTAAATAATGCTCGTATTTAAAAACAGGCTTAAATACACGATACATATCTAATACAGAACTATAAGCAACACATCGAGACCACTCTTGTTTATATGTGTCAATTACAACGTTTTTAAAGTAAGCTATAAATGTATTAACATCGACTGAGCTTGGATTATCAAACACATACGAAAACCCATGTGTGTCTAACAGTCTTTTTACATTCGAAACCCAGTTTGTACGTCCATTGTAGCAATCCTGTAAGGCTTGCATGTATACAGATTTTAAGATAATATTTTCAGTTTGAAGGATTTTAAACCAATATTTAATTATTCTTATATATCGATTAATAAAAAGAGGGTATCTGCCTAGCTCGCCATAAACTACAGCATTACAAACATTTTGTTTAACATTCAACAAACGTTTACAAAACTTTAAGTGTACCCTTGTAGTGCGTTATGTGAAAAATGTCCCTAGTCGGAAGACGTCGGTACCAATCTGATTAAAGTACATCTCCTATTATGCTACGCTTAGGATCTGAACACGAGCTATTGATTACCTCGTTCTGACGACCCTGCCGTTAGCCACCAAACGCTAACTTACAACATTCTGCAAGCTTAAAAAAGTCTTGGTTTTTAATATCTACAATTTTTATGTCGTAATGTGTCAGATAGCCGGTTAGCTCAGTCGGAAGGGCACTTGCTCTGTAAGCGAAAGATCCCAGGTTCGAGCCCTGTACTGACTGCAAATTTTTCTCACTCTTTGACATTCGAACAAGTTGTCTGATTGGTTCAAATAAAAATAGATTTGCGGAAATAAGAAAAGCAATACTGGAAATCCAAAATATACAAAAATATACAGAAGACGAATGTGAATGGGTCATTCTCAGATTTCGTTTAGAAGATCAAGTACTTTAGTCAGATTGACGTCGGTACCAAATTGGGCAATTTCTTGTCTAATTTTTACCAGTTTCAGTTTCAGTTTATTGGCAAATCAGCATTTATACAATGCCTTTGGCCATTTACAAACTTTTCCTTCCTAATTTTCGTTGCACTATACACATATTTTGCAAGATTTCTAATGGTTCTGACATTTGAACTAGACATAACATTTGTAAATTTGGAAACAAATGCCCAAGAACTATTTTTGACAAATTTTTGGAGTAAATGTGCAAAAGACGGACAACAAAGTAAGAAATGGTATTCACTTTCAATTTGATTTCCGGTACATATTTTACATATCCTGTTATCTCCGTCAATTCCGTGGAATCTACCACTTTCTACTTCAAGACTAAGCCTAAATCTAGAATATTTTATTCTAACTTTTTCACTTTGTAAAACATCGAGATTTTTTTTCAAATTTAAATTCTGTTTTAAACTTTACATAGTATTGCATCTTTGGCTGGTTACTTAAAATATCGTTCCAATTCTGAACATATTGATCTCGTAAACGTTGACTTAACAAAGGAGAGTATTTAATAGTTGCATCTAAGTTCAACATAATATCACTATATCCTAACATATCAAGAAACGTTTTCAAATTATTGCACCAGTTCTTATCATTAGCGCCATAACCAAAAACAACTTGTTCATTATAAACCTTGTTCATCAATGAGTTCTGATATTTTACAATATTCAACCAATACTTTAAAGCAGCATGCCTCCAGATTTGGCTAAAAAATAATCTTTCTTTCAAATTGAAGTTTTAGTCATATTATGAACATAAGAATTTTTGTTTCTAAAATATTTCTAAATCAAGAAAAAAAGATGACCGCGTCGGGAATCGAACCGCGGTAATAAATAAAGACATGTTCCCGTCGTCGTAACCAATAGCGCTATTAGTAGAGCAGCAAAACCTAATAAATGGCTTAGTTAATGAGTAACCTAGCCACAAAAAGTTACAAAACATGTCATATACCAAAATGTTTGGCAGGGACTGAAGTTTATTGGTCTTGCCGGCATAAATTGCAAATTTTTGGTGCGGACCGAGAAATCCAAGATGGCGTCCAAGATGGCCGCCACTTTAAGATTTTATAGGTAAATTTAAAAATAAGGATGTAAATAATTTATGAAGAAAAACCCTGTAACTTAACTGTATACAAGTATTTAAACTAACAATGTGTAAAATCATATTATATTTTTGAGGTCACTCAAGGTCATTTCAAGGCCATAGGCAAGGTCAAAAGGTCAAAAATATCTAAAATTACTATTTTGTCTGCAATTGTTTTACATTCTCTCCAAATTCTATGACATAACTGGTCATTTTTCATATTAGAACAAGTTTGTGTGCATGACAATTTTGTTTGCAGTATTTTTAGAGGAGTACATTTGGCTAACATGGTTACCATGGTGAAACAAAATTGGTTCTAATATATCTGTTATTAATATCTAGGTGGTGGAATCACATACAAATTTGAAAAAAACACATTTTACAACTCCCTTTAATTGTTTGTAGTGAAAGATTCTTTTAAATGTTATATTGTTGGGAGTGATTGAGGTCATTCAAGGACAGTTGAACAAAATTGCAAAAAAAGGACACATAAAAGAACACTTTTTAATATACTCTTGGCATACACACGTTTTCATTCTTTTTCAAATGGTACAAATTTTCATTTCAGAATAGACCTATGTGTTTTACCATTTCATTTGCAATCTTAATTAAGATATATTTGCAATATACTCAAATGTTTAAAATACGTTATATTTTAGGTTTATCAAGATAATTTTTAAGTTTATACGTATGGAGGTTAAAATGTCAAAATAACCATTGTATCATTTTTTATCTATTAAATTGTTTCGTTTCCAAAAAGACATGTTCGTATTTATTTCCTACATTAACAAATAAACTTAAACTAATATGAATTCAGTTACAAGATCAATATTAATACCTGTATTTAAATCATCTTTTGTTTGCAGTTATAAAATACTTAAACAGTACTTGCATAAACATCTTTAATTACAGTCGCTGCATGTTTCATTTTGAAGCTTTAGCTGAAGTTCCAACGCTTAAAATTGACGTAAACATTTTTTTCTGAAAAAACTACTGCCTGTAGCGAGACAGAAAATAAGCTAACCAAGGACTGGGTTTAGAGATATAAAGAAATAAGGCTGTTTTGTAACGTAACTCTGAAAAATATTTCTACGCTATTTTCTATCTTTGTGGTAATGCCAAAGCCTCTTTCAGACTTATTAGTTATGGGTCTAACATCAGATAAAGTGAGAATGCGCAATAAGATGAAAAATCTGTTAACGTAATGTGTGTAATTATGAAATAAGTACAATTTAAAGATAAAAACATTGCTTACAATGCAGTGGGGTTTTTTTTTAATTTCATTTTATCTATTTTTCATACAACATGTTTTTTTTCTTTAAGAAAGTATAGCAGGAAAATTCTCCAAATGGGAATGTGGAGCAATTTCAATTTTGTGTGTTTTAACTTGAGTGTATGGATGCAGATGGTAGGTGTATATTCTAGCTATGTCATGTATGGATGAATAAGAGTTTTATATGGTAGAGTTTTGACATTTTCACTGGTTGTTGTGATGTTTCGTTTTATGAAGCCTAAAGTTAAATTTGCATTTGAAGCTATTCTAATGATAAGTCAATGTTTTTAACAGCTATTTGACATGTGGCTTTAAAACTTTGAACACTTGTTTATATATATTAGTCTCTATCTTTAGGAAGAGTACAGACTTTTATTTCTTATTTCAAGTAGAAGTGTAAATTAAATTAATCAGTAAATGAAGCTTTAAACATTTTTGCCAAATTCTAAAGAATTCGTATCGGGTTTGTTTTGTGATATCTTTGCGTCAATGTCGACAAGTTACACCATTTCCGTGTTAGTTTGAAGATAAGAAAAGCGAGCCTTTCTTTTTTAATACAAGAAAATCTTTTTGTGTTTTACTGCCTATAATGTAAATATCGACAGATAAAATTTTTATGTTACTTAAAAGAATGATATCAAACGGCAAAATCTATATCAATGAATACGAATACCCGTTTCGTGTTTAATTACTTTCATTCGATCCAAAAATAAATGACTTTATACAAACTGATAAAAGAGATTACTCACGTTTTTTTTAGAACAAAACAGAACTATATTTTTTTTTTAGGATTTGAATTTACAGTCCTAAATCCAAAACATGACATATAAATTAATGTCAAGGTCAGAATAAAAATATCAGTTTTTTTTTCAAGCAATAAACATGTATAAGCTAATAGATGTATGTGGTTACGCCTCTTATAATGTTGGGTAATATGATATATGGATAAAACATGACAACTACGAACTCTGTATTACAGATCGAACTATGCTCCGAATGTAGCTGATTATTGTTTAGTTAAATCCATACATTGCGGCCCAGCTGCATCCGTGGAACAAGTCCGATCCAAACATTAGCAAAGAAAGCAACAAAGCGATTATTACAAACTCATGAAATGCATATATAAATACTAGCGTAATAGTAACAAAAAAACACTGCATGTAAATTTATAAAAGCAACAGTTGCAATTTCCCATTCCTATGGGTAAGTGTATTGAGCCTAATTTTCAATGCACATCGGATGAAACATGTCGTTTTTTAGCACAGTGTAATCTTGTGAATTAAACAATGACAAAATTTGTAAACATTCGATCTAATAATACATTTGTAGACAAATAACGTTTTCAAATAACTTTGTATTTTATCGCATACCAGAATAAAATGGAATTCATCCTCTATATCACCTTTATTACATAAACTGGCATATTCTTTGATTACGATCTATTCTGTTTTGACCATACCTTCCTGTCTCAATTCTTAGGCTATGTGCACTGAGTCTTAACTTTGTAAACTCTTTCCGATTTTTTTGCACAGTTGATCCAAATAATTTTCATAGCCAAAAGTCTGTTTAAGGTACTTATATCAAACAATACACTGTTTTTTCCAATTATTTTTTCCAACCCTGAAAAAACAGTCAATAACACGTGTTTGAAAATGCTAGAAACCTTTTTTTTTCAACTAAACTAGGATTTTCCCAAACATAGCCAAGCCATATTTATACAGTAAGATTTTACATTGGACGCCCCAAATTTTTCTTGTTATTTTCGCAGTCTTTTAAGAGTAAGATAACATGTTCTTAAGATACAATTGTCTGTATTTAAAATTTTCAACCAATATTTTATTATTGTATGTCGATTAACTAAAGTGGGTATCGCCCAGCCCCCACCATAATACCCACAGTGTGGTGGACACTTTAACATTGAGAATCCGTTTGCCAAAATTTCAAGTGTATTCGTTCTAACTCTTTGGTTTAGTGTACCCAAATTTTGACGGGAAAAACATAAAATTGAAGTGACAAAAGCATCAAATAGCTGACACAATGTCTTTGGGGGTAAACTCGAATTCCTTTTTTTACACAGAAGAGTGTTCATGGCTTTGAGTGCTTTACCCGTAATCAGTGTTGATTGCTTTCAAAAACGCCATTTAAATCTAAAACTACACCTAAATAATTAAAACTTCGACAACTTCTAAGTCTAAATTTTTTTTGGACCACTTTTCGTTTGCACGTAATTGTCCGCGTTTTCGAAAGACCATCACTTTGGTTTTTGAATGTTAACCCTGAAGGCCCCATTTACCCACAATAGTCATTTAGATCGTTAAAGTTGCGTTGCAAGTTTTCAACAGATTAGCTAAGATAACATATCATCCGCATAAAGCAAGAGGATTAATGTTAGTTCATCTAAATTGAGCCCGATGCTTGATTCTGTACTTACGATAACTCCAAATCTTCTTAAAACATGGACCAGAACAAAGGCAAACCCAAATTTCCCCTTGTTTTAAACCACAGCAACCCCATAAATGGAGAAAGTGTTACAATGTCGTATACGACATCTCACATGCTCATACATTGCTCCCCACAATACGTAACTTTTTTCCCATTTACACCTAATCTATGCATTTTTAGCCAAAGGGCATTTCTGTAACCAAATCAAAACATTTGCTCAGGGTCAATAAAAGCACATTTATAACCTTTTTTCCGTTATTTAACATATTTTGTATTAAACAATGAAGATGAAATCGCGTCAGTGGTTGCAAACCCTTTCGGAATCCAAATTGTGAATCAGATATAACATTGTTTTTTCGACCATTCTTTTTAATCTTTTATTTAAGATGAGGAAAATAAATTGGCAAAACCGCTAACAAGGTTATCCCTCGGTAATTATTTACGCGTTCACACTTTCTTTTTTGTGCAACGGGACAATAATGCCTTCCACCCAAAAGTTCGGGGAAAATCCCCCCGCTCTCAATTTTATTAAATAAGTTGTAATGTGTGATGTTAGTATGTCACCTGCTTCAATGAAAATTTTTCATTTATTAAATTATCGCTTGCTCCTGCTTTACCACGTTTCAGCGTTTTCAACGCGCAGTTCCCTCCTGCAAGTGATTTTTTTCGAGCTTTCAAAAATGGGACGTCTGTTTGTAACTCCTCGGAGCAGAAATGTTCGGGCATCTTATGTGTGTAATGTTTTTTGTTGTTAAGATTTTTAAAAAAAAAAAATAAAAAACGTCTGTGAAATGTTATGCATTACATTCCCTTAGTTTTTTGAAATTCTCCAGAAATCGCAAGGTTTTTTTCTTCAAAAATTTTATTCAGCTTTTTTAAACTTAAATTTTTTGTTTTCCCTTTTTTTTTTTAAAAAGGATTTTTATGTCGTTTTTTATCATAAGGTGTTCTCTTTTGCATATTCTTAAACTATTAAAAAAGTCAAAGCCTTTTTTTCTTGTTTTTTTCTTGACAATCGGTATCGAACCAGTCAGACTTTCAAAGACGGGCTTAGTTTTAAGGTGGATATTTTTCACGTTAAATTACAATTTTTTAAAAACGTGGGCCCCAACATTTTTTATAGCATAAAAAAACCAGTATGGCGTTTTACTGATTCTTTATCTCTACCTTAATATTAAAAATAATTTGATTTAACTTGGTAATTTTGCTATAGACCACTTCTAAAAATCCTCTTTTCTCACACTCCTTTTAATCTTTGTTTGGGTTTTAATTTTTCGCTTTTAAAATTTTTCTCCGTTTATTTTTTTACTTTTTACTGGTTCGAATTGACAGTTCAGTCTATTTCGCGATAAGTAATTTTTTATTAAATGTTTTTTTCAAAAAGTACAAGTTGTTTAATGTTTTTCCGAAACAATACTAATAATGATGTGATGCCCTTTTGCACCCAAATCTTTTTTATTTCCCCAATTCTAATGATATTATAAAACAAAAGTATATACTCGTTCCAAAAGAAATGTTGCACTTTTTAAGTTTAAATTTTAAAAAAAATTCCCCGACGTTTTTGTTTCATTTTTTTCATCACTAACTCTCGGGTTTAAAACTCAAAATCAAAAATGCACCCCAAGGGTTTTTCGAATGTTTTAAAATTTTTGGGTACCAAAACATTTAAGTTTTCATGAAAAATAACGAGAAAAAATAACAGAAAACAAAGGCCACTTTTTTTGGGAAACGGTGTATGAAAGGAAAATTACGTAGTTCTGCAATTTCCTTTGAGGTTCTTTAATGCAATATAAATTTAAAAACCCTGTGCCCTATAAAAACATTAAAAGCCGTTCCGTTTAAACTTTAAAACCAGTTTGTGGTCGAGCCCAAAAACCCCCCTGAATTACAACATTGCATAAGAGTTCCGTACGGGTGTTTTCACTCGGAACGTAAGAAGTTTTCATTGCAGAGTTGGGCACCCTTCTGGTGCGCGGAATTATTATCAAATGGAAGCACGGCAAAAAAACTCATTTTTTTTTTTTCATGTCCCCACGTTTTTGTATAATGTGCATAATATATGACTAAAAGGGTTTGGGGTTGAATCCCATCGTTACAAAATAATTATTTTTAAAGGGGTTTTTGTTCAAATTTAGTTAATCCGGTATATACGGGGTCTGTAATATATCAAGGGCGCACCCCCTTATTAGTCACAGCCGAAAGCTAAAGAAATTTGGGAAAAATTCGGAAATTGGGGGTCTTCTTCTTTTTACTACCCCCCACCCAGACAATAAATTAAAAAGTCTTCTAGGGAGTTCCTCTTGGGTTACCGGCGGGACTGTAAATATGCTTACGCGATACCCATTTATTGAAAATTCAGGTACCTTTTTTTTTCAGTCAAACGCTACCGTGGTCATTTGTGACTAAGTGTGAGGTCGTGGCGGAAAGCGGTCCAACCGCTAAAAAAGTAAATGCTTGGAAACCCCTTCGCACCCGGTGGGTATAAACCGTACAAATAGTGCCATAATTAAGTTTCGTGTATGATAAAAGAATATAAAAACTGTGGGTTTGTAAAAGGTGCAGTTAGGTGCACTCAAATTCTAACATGTGAAAAAGTCGTATCATCAAAACCCTTACCATCTACGTAATTCATGTAACTTTATCAAATACATACCCCACACTTTCGTAGTAACAACAAGTAGTAATTTTGTATCAAAAATGTAAGCTAATATTTTATTAGTATTATACAAAATGCAACTTTACTATTTCTAATCTAAATCACATTCATACAAGGGAAGTGGCTTATGGAAGGTCAGTGGTTCTACCCCAAGTGCCCGCCCATGCCTGAATTAATGCCCCGAGGGGCATTTGGGGTCTTCCTCCACCACCAAAAGCTGGAAAAGCCGTCATATGACCTTAGTTAAGTTTGTGTGACTCTTAACTCAACATAAATACAAGGGAGCATGGAGCCCATTCTATGTCTCTGAATAACAGGGTTCCGCGTAAACCAGTATCAAGGGGGCTCGATGGGTGCTACAAACTTCGTTACTCAAACCTTTTGTTTGGTCGCGCTTTATGCTTCACAAAGATCGTCCTAAAGATGTGATCTAACGCTACAGGGCTTTACCAAATAATTTACAGACTGCATACTTTTTTTTATATAAAAATACATGGTCTAGAACTACAATTGCTAAAGAGCTTCCTAATTCTTGAAAAGTTGGCACAGACCGGGAGCTGTGCCCCTTATTAATAACAGAAAGTGCAGCCCACAGACTCCGAAAGCCTAAACGTTGCCGGATAAAAACTCTGATTTCATTTGTTAATGTGACTCACCTGCAGTTTTTGTGGGTAAAAGTAAAGACCTCAGATATGCCTGTTGTAATTTTTGTTTAATTTTTTTTATAACGTATACCAGTATAAAGTAAAAAGAACAATAATCAGTAATAATAAATTTTGATGTCAGTGAAGTTTCTGAAACAATGATCATTGATAAAAGTCTATAGTTTATATATATATATCTATTACCCGTGTTTATAGTGATATTTTCTTTTGTCGTTTCTCGATGTCAGATGTGCTTTTTTTTTATTACATTTCTTACATTTTTTACATCCTTGAAAAACTGCAGTGTACAAGAAGTGGGCACAATTGTTATCAATAATAAAAAATACTGAAACAGTTCCGTCTTCATTTTTTAGACAGAGACATTATGTAGTATTCAACCCCACTGGTGTTAAGCAATACTTATTAATCAATCTTTAATGTAATTTGAAGGTCTACATATCTACATTTGTATTCAATAATACTAGTTCCTAGTTCTTCAGATCTTTTTGATCATTAATTCAGGCAATGCTATTAAAAGTTTTGAAATTTTACAGAGTATTTTATGTCGATTTAAGAGCACACCAGGGTAACGTGCAAAACAGAAACAAAGGCAGTCTAACATATATTGCGAAAGTTAAAAAAGCAATCTTTATTTTTATGTGCAGGTAGAAGTAAAATCGGGAATTAAACATGTCGTCTATAAAGCGAGTAGGTCTCTGCTGACAGGTTGTTTTAGCAAGGGTCTGCCTTTGTCGGATTGACCTAAAAACGTATGGCACAACAGTGTTTTCTGTCAGAATATTGGAAGGCATGTGTTGCAAAATGTGCACGTGTACGTGAAGGCATGTAGTACACGTAGATCTATAAGACTCAAACACCATTTATTTTGTTGCTGTTTAAAATAAGACCGACTGTCATTTTTTACCACATTATGGCAGTTCTGACGGTTAAGATAAAATATTTTGAAGAAGTACATGAATACTACATAATTTTAATGGTGCAATTCTCGAAAGCTTTGTCAGAACAAAAAGCTGCGTTCAATAAACGCTTGATGTCCCCAGTGGCATCCTTGTCGATAGATTTTGCACCTAAGTCCGAACGAGGTCAAGATCAAGGTCAAACTGAGGTCAGGTGATGTTTGAATATGAGGAATGGTCACAGTTTACATCTGTATTAGTATCAATTCATTCTTGTAAGGCCTAAAAAAAAAATTCTTTGTTTCCGGTAACATGCTCAAAAACATTAGGGTAGGTAGGTCGGAAAACTTTTTTTTTTTGGAAATTATTTTTATCAAGGGAGACTTTTCGGAAATTATTTTTTTGTCAAAAAATGATTACAAATAAGGGGGTTATGCCTTTAGAGCATCAGTAAGTTGATTTCTAACATCACTGGCCATGTTTAAAGCATAAAAAGTGCAGTTTTGCATCTTTTTGTTAAAAAGCTGAAAAAAATATTCTCCAAGGCCATAAAAACATTTAGGGTCGGGCCAAAAATTTAGGGTAGGTCGGGATACCGGAAACAAACAATTTTTTTTTTTACGCCTAAGGGGTATTGATGCTAGACGAAACGGTCCCATTTGGTTAACCAAGAGATGGCCCATATAAAGCAACTTAAGTCCAAAATGAGGTCAAGGTCAAACTGAGGTCAGGTGATGTCTGAAGATGAGGAGTGGTCACAGGTTAGATCTGCATAAGTATCAAGTCATTCTAGTAAGTGGTATTGATGCTAGACGAAACAGTCCCCTTTGGTTAACCTCGTACGGACGGACGAACGAACGGACAGGTCAATCACTATATGCCTCCCGCATCAGATGCTGGGGGCATAAAAAAGGCACATTCCATGTGACATGCCTCAACAGGATCGGGTAAACACTGGCTCCCTAAGAAGTTCCTTATTGTATTGTAACTTTGGTGTCTTGTATAGCAACATGTCAACTTTATATAAACTGATCTTTTCTTTATATTTAACAGACTGTTACGAGTGTATTACATGTATAATAAATGTGCACCAACTTTTAATTATGTTAGATTTTTAACACACCACCATGTCTTTTACAAGATGTCCGAGGAGCTGAAAGATCATGTCCATAGGGGTTGAAAGAAAATGATGTTCGCTTTTAAAGCCTACTGGAATTGGAGAAACTGTTAGCGAACAGCATGGATCCTGACCAGACTGCGCGGATGCGCAGGCTGGTCTGGATCCATGCTGGTCGCAAACCCTTTATGTTGGTTTTCTCATGGCACTGCTCAAATGTCCTTTACTATATTTGCACAACTAGATCTCACCTGCTCCAATATAATGAGGAAGTGTTCCATACTTCATATCAAATCAAAATTTTAAAAGATAGGAAGGTCACCTGATGTGCAACTAATGTTCGAATCCTGATTGTTGATCTTGACCCTGGAAATACGGACCACACTCTTCAGTTTGACATGTCTGATAATGTTTAACATTTGCGCTTAGTTTCATTCGAATCGCTTAAATAGTTCAACAAGAGGGTCATGATGACCCTGGATCGCTCACCCGAGTACAGAGTAATATGAGCTACATAGACAAGTGTAAGAGATCAGGTAAGAAAGTAAAATATAAGTAAGCATTGAAATCTTTTCTTTAAACAGTCTAGGAAATATGATTAGATAATTTCTGAAGTATTTTTTCCTATATAACTCATATAACAAGTGAACCACAGGGGCGGGCCTCTTTTCACCCCAGGGGCATAATTTGAAAAATCTTGTTAAGAACCACTAGGCAATGTTACATACATGTACCAAATATTAAAGGCCTAGCCCTTGAACTTTCAGACAAGAAGATTTTTTAAAAGTTTTTTCCTATATATGTCTATGTAAAACTTTGGACCCCCGGGGCATGGCCTCTTTTCACCCCAGGGTAATAATTTGAATAATTTTGGTAGAGGACCACTAGGCAATGCAACAACCAAATATCAAAAGCCTAGGCCTTGCAGTTTCAGGCATGAAGATTTTTAAAGTTTTTTCCTATACAAGTCTATGTAAAACTTGGGACTCCCGGGGCGGGGCCTCTTTTCACCCAGGGTAATAGTTTGAACAATTTTTGTAGAGGACCACAAGGCAATGCTACATACCAAATATCAAAAGCCTAAATCTTGTGGTTTCAGACAGGAAGATTTTTAAAGTTTTTTCCGATATGTCTATGTAAAACTCGGGACCCCGGGGTGGGGCCTCTTTTCACCCCAGGGGCATAATTGGAACAATCTTTATAGGGGACCATTAGATGATGTTACATGCCAAATATGGAGGCTCTATGCCTTGTGATTTTGGACAAGATTTTTTTAGTTTGTCCTTGGCAACCTAAGTTCTGTGTGGAATTTAATTCTTTGAATAATTTTAAGAGGCAGCTACCCAAGGATCATTCCTGTGAAGTTTGGTGTAAATGTGCCCAGTGGTTTTCAAGAAGATTTTTTTAGAAATGTTAAAGACGCACGACAGACATCAAGCGGTGACAAAAGCTCACCATAAGCCTTTGGCTCAGGTGAGCTAAAAATGAAAGCTGCAACATGATGTTTTTCTACAATAACAAACCACCAACATTCAGAAGTACAGGCAAACAGTGTGCTTACTCTTTACCTCCTTTTGGTGGTTGGAGGTGGGGATAGGGGGATAAAAATTAACAAAGATTTTACAATTACATGTACATCATTTATTCTAAAATACAGTCTATTTTTTTTTTAATTTGAACTATCATATTTCTATGTGTATGATTTCAAAAATATTACTGACTGAAACATATTTCTACGGATTCAAAGCTACCATTGACCTTTTATTTGTATTGACTATTCTCTATTCCTATTGCATACCCTCTATTCCAATTGAATATTCCCTATTCCTATAGAATATTCCCAATTCCTTTTGAATTGTCCCTATTCCATTTGCATATTCCCTATTTCTATTGAATATCCTGTAGTCCTATTGAATATTCCCTATTCCTTTTGAATATTCCCTATTCCTATTGCATATCCTCTATTCCCAGTGACTTCCCTATTCCTACAGAGTATCCTCTAGTCCTACTGAATATTCCCCTATAGCTTTTATCCCGAACACATACAGCAGATACTCCAATGAAGTTTTAAGCCATTTTCAGTAGCACAATAAGACTTGTATAATTATTAAGACCATGGCCAGAGGGGTCATAACATCTACATCAACAATTTAAAAACAAATGTTTTGATAAGGAACACAACTAGTAGTCTTTAGAGCTAGGTGATCTTTATTCACAGCTGTTTCTTTAAGCACATGTGTGACTGTATTACATATATTCATAGTGGTCTATTTGGGATAGTGGACCTCTAATGGCAGGCAGCAAAAATTCTGTTTGAAGACATATTCTTGTTTGCTAAACTGGCATTCTATAGCCTTTAATGAAGCTCATATGAACACATGACTTTCCGGAACAGTCAAGAAAAACAAAATTGTGTATGAAAAACACAAAACTGAATGAAAATTGTCCCACAGTAGAAAAAATCTGAATAATGAACATATATGCTGCATTCCCATTTTATTTTTGTGTCTCATTATAACACATTTTAATGAAATAAAAACATTATACTGTTCTGACACTTAGTTTTCAAAAGTTTAGTTTGAAATGCCATTCACTATGAAACATAAGTGTCTTTATAGTTCTTACACTTTTGTTTTCAAAAGATAAGTTCATCAAGGAAAACAATATCTATATCAGTCTGCTAACAGTTCACAAAGCCCACATATTTTGCCCAAACTCTAACAGAATGTTGAGATAAAAACATTTTTCTGGTGTCATTTGCATGCTAGGTCGGCATATCAATGTCTGCTCCAAGATCTAATCTTCGAAACTTGTCGAGATTGAAAAAACAGCATTTCACTACACGGCCACCAAAGTATCTTCCATTTAAATCAATAATTGCTGAAAAAGAAATATATTTTTGCATATAAACTCGACTTCTATTTATTCTTGTACACAGATATATACATGTGATAATATTGTATATAGCCACGAGCAAATACATGTATATTCAGTGCCAGTCACGATTTCTAAATGAAATTTAAATCGACTGTAATCAGAACAGAGTCAGACACAGTGGTCTAGTGGTTAGACACAACACTACAAAGCTTAAGGAATGAGTTCCGTCTGAAGTTCCCTGAAGTAAAATTACTAACATGGATCATTAGGATCAAGGTCCAGGATATGGTGGTTTTAATTACTATCCAAGCACCAGAAAACATTGCAGACAAAACAACTATATACATAATGGTTCTGGTCAAGTTATCGTGAAAAAGGGAAGCTCACTGGTTAAACCATAACTGAGGTCGCAAAAGAAATAGCCAATACATGAATGCAAACTACACTGTTATATACCTTTAATTGCAGAATCTATTCTGTCAAACTCCACAAATATTCTCACAGCCTCATCATCTGGATTATCTGGCATCTGTAATAAATGTCAAATTGTGAGTTATCACAATAAACGTGAATGTATTTAAACCTTTAGCCTGCTAAATTTCTAAAATGGACTGGTCCAATTTTCAATTTGGGAAAAAACATCTATTATTTGAATGGGTGTTCACTGAAAATTTACTGACTGAACAGTGAACAGTGCAGACCATGATTAGCCTGCACAGGTGTGCAGGCTATCTTGGTCTGCACTGGTTGCAAAAGCAGAAGAACTCGCCGCCAGCAGGCTAAAGGTTAATGAACAAGAGGGCCATGAAGGCCCTGTATCGCTCACCTGACCTACTGACCTAAAGATCATCAAGATTAACATTCTGACCAAGTTTCATTACGATATGGACATAAATGTGGCCTCTAAAGTGTTAACTACCTTTTCCATTGATTTGACCCAATGACCTAGTTTTTGACCCCACATGACCCAGATTCGTACATGACCTAAAGATCAACAAGATTAACATTCTGACTAAGATTCATGAAGATATAGTCATAAATGTGGCCTCTAGAGTGTGAACAAGCTTTTCCTTTGATTTGACCTAGTGACCTAGTTTTTGACTCCACCTGACCCAGATTTGATTGTGACCTATAGATCATCAAAATTAACATTCTGACCAAGTTTCATTAAGATATGGTCATAAATGTGGCCTCGGCAGTGTTAACAAGCTTTCCTTTGATTTGACCTGGTGACCTTGTTTTTAATCCTACATGATCCTGATTCAAACTGGACCTTGAAATCATCAAGATTAACATTCTGACCAAGTTTCATGACAACACAGTCATAAATGTGGCCTCTACAGTGTTAAGCTTTTCCTTTGATTTGACCTGGTGACCTAGTTTTTGACCCCAGATAACCCAATTTCAAACTCGTCCAAGATTTTATTGAGGATAACATTCTGACCAAGTTTCATTAAGATTGAGCTAAAATTGTAACCTCTATGGTGTTAACAAGCTTTTCCTTTGATTTGTCCTGGTGACCTTGTTTTTGACCCCAGATGACCCGATATCGAACTCGTCCAAGATTTTATTGAGAATAACATTCTGACCAAGTTTCATTAAGAATGAGCCAAAATGTGATCTCTAGAGTGTTAACAAGCTTTTCCTTTGATTTGACCTGGTGACCTAGTTTTTGACCCCAGATGACCCAATATAGAACTTGGCCAAAATTTTATTGAGGGTAACATTCTGACCAAGTTTCATTAAGATTGAGCCAAAATTGTGACCTCCAGAGTGTTAACAAGCTCTTCCTTTGATTTGACCTGGTGACCTAGTTTTTGACCCCAGATGACCCAACATCGAACTGGTCCAAGATTTTATTGAGAGTAACATTCTGACCAAGTTTCATAAAGATTGGGCCAAAATTGTGACCTCTAGAGTGTTAACAGTCAAATTGTTGACGCCGCCGATGAACGGACAACGGACACAGCGATCACAAGAGCTCACCTTTGAGCACTTCGTGCTCAGGTGAGCTAAATATCTTAAAAGAAAATTTGTTACAACTGGTCTGTGAAAATATACATACCAATGAAAACTTTCTACTGTTATTTTAACACATCATTTATGTTTTTGTTGTGTTGGTTTTTTAACTGCACTGACACCGCTAAGGTTGTTTGAATACTTAGCTGTATTTCAAGCACAGGACTGGTGTTAACTTAGGTAGAACCACTCACCTTTGAGGAGCCAGCTGCAAAGTTTTGGGCATATTTTGGTCCTTTTTGGATCAAGGTCTCAAACCAACAGAAGAAAGGGGCAAGTGTGAAAGCATGAAAATATACACTGGATAGGAAAATAGGGACATGTAAACATAAATTACCTCGAATATAAGACATTTGATGACCTTGCCATATTTTCCACACTCCTCAAATGTCTCACCCTCCAGCTCCTCATCCACCTCCCCAGGACCAACCATGTTCTGTAAACAACAATAGATGTCAACTTTATTTAGGAAATGACCAATGCATCAGAAGTGGAATGCTATAGTTGCCTGTGTTTTTTTGTTAGGTTTAGCATTACACCAGCGCAGTTATAGGTCAAATGGCAAGTTTCCTGTTTTTCCTGGTGGAAGAAGACCCCTGGTGCCCTCCTGGCATTACTTCTTTATGGGTGGGCATCTCAGTAGAACCACCAACCTTCCGTATGCCAGCTGGAAAGCTTTCTCACATATAGAGTTCTACCCTCCAAGTGAGGCTCGAACCCACATCAGTGAGGGGCAAGTGCTTTGAAGTCAGCAACCTTAACCACTCAGCCACAGAGGCCTGCCTTGCATGCGAGGGGAGGGGCAAAACAAATCAACTTAAAGTGTACGAATGTCAGATTTTTTTCATTTTTGGACACTGAAGGTTTGACAGTCCTGTATCGTGAACCACAGTATTCACAGATGATACAGTAATTATTTCTAATTCTTCAAGGTTCCTGAAGTACTACAGCTGCTATATAAACCCAAACAGGAAGAGTTAGAATCCTGAGGTTGTGAACTGGTGCATGATTTTTGTAATCGTCCAGGTAATGGTAGTACATAAAATGATTTTATCCTCTATGTCTAATTTAAAATCCTTGAGAAATGACATGTAACTGTATTGGAGACCATTTTCCTTCCTGACAAAACTACCGATCACTTAGTTTTAGTTTATACTTCTCTCTACAAAGCTACTTTAGTGACTGTCTAATATTTCATATCTGTCGGGATGATACAGCTGTCATATTTGTAGCATTGAGGCCATAATAGTAACAACTTAACATTCAACTAACTTACTTGTACTTAAGAACTTTTACATACATGCATTAACATCCCCAAAAAATAGCCATTTTAGATGAAACAACATAGGAATGCCTTGCAAGTGAATTTAAATGATTCTAAAATGGTAAGAGAGTTACAGTGACTTGCTTCTAGAGTGCCAGACTCACTGACAGTAAGATCTCTAGTTCAAATCTTGTTGGTAGAACTTTCGTGAGGAGTAGGTTCTTCTTTCCAGTATTCAGTCAGCAAGTACAATAAACTTGTGGTACAAGGACTTCATTAACTTTTATATCAATCTGAAATCAATAGGCTTTAACAGATAGCCTTTCTTAAATAAAGATACTTCAATTTACAGCCGCTACTTACGCGTAATAAGATAACTTTTGTGGGATTTCGTAACAAGTTTGCGTTGGTCACTGATTCTCTGGGAGTGTCTGAAATTGAAGGATTAAGATGAGACTTATAATACAGTATGCAAACAGTAATTAAACTTTGTCGGTAAAAACTGCTCATTCAAAATGTACTTCAAAACTTGAAATAATATTTGAATTAAAGGAATATGTAAGTGGAATAAACATGTTTAATTGCATAATAAAAAAGGTATGATTATGTAATTGTCCTTAAATGAACCAGTTATATGGATATATTTAAACAAATCATAAAATAAACATCTGAAAGCCCGTTACTTAAGAGATGAGCAAACATTTATAAAAAATGTCGCATCCTACAGTTTACCGGCTACTGTAAATAAATACTGAATATAAGGGCTTAATTTAATCAATCTTAAGTGCAGTATCTTATCTATGTAAAATCACTTTATTAGAAATCATAAATTTTAATGTAAACACATTTTTTTCTTTATCATGAAAGCAATACTTTTTGTGAAACCAAAGGGCTGAAAATGGCATTATACTGCAAACTTACTACAGGTTAACAGTGTAAAGAGACAGAATTTTTTTTTAAGGTATACATTTATTGGGCTTAAATTACAAGCACCTGGTAACTTATCAAACGAAGATTTAAACCAACTACTAGAAACAGTGGAATTACAGTACCTTTTGGCAGATCTCTTTCATGTATAATTTTGCCTCCCCTCTTGCTAGTTTTCTCTACAAATAAAGCTGTACTCATTCCTTGTTCTGATTTGCCGAGACCTTGACCTTCCTTGTAGCCATACTTTGCCATAATCTTAGACGCTACTGACAACCTGAATGTTATATGATTGTTGTTTTCTGAATTTCTTAATAAAGGCTAATAGGTACAGCAAGATAAAAAAACACACACCCCATCCCCTTTAGAAAACATTTTTTAGTAATGTCGTAAGTCAATTCCTGCACTGCTTTGGTAAAAACTGTTGACTTAAAGTTCGATTTACAGCTATAAGCATATTCAAATACAAAGTTTAAATACTTGGTATGAAACTGGGTCCCTTTATAAATGTTCTCCACTCCAGCTTCTCCAACTCACTAGCAAAATTATGTGGAACTCTCATCAGCAGTGTTTATTCAAGTATTCATACACTAATTAGTAATTAATTAAAGATTTGATACTATTAACAAAATACAAGAACCTTGTTTGAAAGATGCTCTTGTTATATAAATTTTTTACTCTGTATAAACATATCTGCATATAAATGTTCCCGAGTTACCTAAAACCTGTAGTACAGATGGCCCAAAAGCATCGCATCAAGGGTCTACATTCTAAAAGGTTTTTACTAGTTTTCACTTCTACAGTTTATTTTTCATTTAAAACTAACATTTTTGAAAGACAAGAGGACCACGATGGTCCTGAATCGCTCACCTCTTCCCACATGACCCAGTTTTGAGTATGACGTCGTTTTTTCTATTATTTGACATAGTGACCTAGTTTTTGAGCTCATGTGACCCAGTTTTGAACTTGACATAGATATTATCAAGATATAAATTCTGACCAATTTTCATGAAGATCCATTGAAAAATATGGTCTCTAGCGAGGTCACAAGGTTTTTCTATAATTTGACCTACTGACCTAGTTTTCGAAGGTACGTGACCCTGTTTTGAATTTTACATAGATATCATCAAGGTGAACATTCTCACTAATTTTCATGAAGATCTCATGAAAAATATGGCCTCTAGAGAGGTCACAAGGTTTTTCTATTTTTATACCTACTGGCCTAGTTTTTGACCGCACGTGACCCAGTTTCGAAACTGACCTAGATATCATCAAGGTGAATATTCAGATCAATTTTCATGAAGATCCATTGAAAAATATGGCCTCTAGAGAGGTCAAAAGATTTTAATAATTTTAGACCTACTGACCTAGTTTTTGATAGCAGTTGACCCAGTTTCAAACTTGACCTAGATATCATCAAGATGAACATTCAGACCAACTTTCATACAGATCCCATGAAAAGTATGGCCTCTAGAGAGGTCACAAGGTTTTTTTTATTATTTGACCTACTGACCTAGTTTTTTAAGGCACATGACCCAGTTTCAAACTTGACCTAGATATCATCAAGGTGAACATTCTGACCAATTTTTATGGAGATCCATTCACAAGTATGGCCCCTAGAGAGGTCACAAGGTTTTTCTATTATTTGACCTACTGACCTAGTTTTTGATGGCATGTGACCCACTTTCGAACTTGACCTAGATATCATGAAGATGAACATTCTGACCAATTTTTATGAAGATCTCATGAAATATATGGCCTCTAGAGAGGTCACAAGGTTTTTCTATTTTTAGCCCTACTGACCTAGTTTTTGACCGCAGGTGACCCAGTTTCGAACTTGACCTAGATATCATCAAGATGAACATTCAGACCATTTTTCATACAGATCCCATGAAAAATATGGCCTTTAGAGAGGTCACAAGGTTTTTCTATTATTTGACCTACTGACCTAGTTTTTGAAGGCACGTGACCCAGTTTTGAATTTGACCTAAATATCATCAAGGTGAACATTCTGACCAATTTTCATGAAGATCTTGTGAAATATATGGCCTCTAGAGAGGTCACAAGGTTTTTCTATTTTTAGACCTACTGACCTAGTTTTTGAGGAACGTGACCCAGTTTCAAACTTGACCTAGATATCATCAAGATGAACATTCTGACCAATTTTCATGAAGATCTTGTGAAATATATGGCCTCTAGAGAGGTCACAAGGTTTTTCTATTATTTGACCTACTGACCTAGTTTTTGATGGCACGTGACCCACTTTCGAACTTGACCTAGATATCATCAAGATGAACATTCTGACCAACTTTCATACAGATCCCATGAAAAATATGGCCTCTAGAGAGGTCACAAGGTTTTTCTATTATTTGACCTACTGACCTAGTTTTTGATGGCACGTGACCCACTTTTGAACTTGACCTAGATATCGTCAGGATGAACATTCTGACCAATTTTCATGAAGATCTCATGAAATATATGGCCTCTAGAGAGGTCACAAGGTTTTTCTATTTTTAGCCCTACTGACCTAGTTTTTGACCGCAGGTGACCCAGGTTCGAACTTGACATAGATATCATCAAGATGAACATTCAGACCAACTTTCATACAGATCCCATGAAAAATATGGCCTTTAGAGAGGTCACAAGGTTTTTCTATTATTTGACATACTGACCTAGTTTTTGAAGGCACGTGACCCAGTGTCGAACTTGACCTAGATATCATCAAGGTGAACATTCTGACCAATTTTCATGAAGATCTTGTGAAATATATGGCCTCTAGAGAGGTCACAAGGTTTTTCTATTTTTAGACCTATTGACCTAGTTTTTGATGGAACGTGACCCAGTTTCGAACTTGACCTAGATATCATCAAGGTGAACATTCTGACCAATTTTCATGAAGATCTTGTGTAATATATGGCCTCTAGAGAGGTCACAAGGTTTTTCTATTTTTAGACCTACTGTCCTAGTTTTTGATGGCACGTGACCCAGTTTCGAACTTGACCTAGATATCATCAAGATGAACATTCTGACCAACTTTCATAAAGATCCCATGAAAAATGTGACCTCTAGAGTGGTCACAAGCAAAAGTTTACGGACGGACACACGGACGGACGACGGACACCGCACGATCACAAAAGCTCACCTTGTCACTTTGTGACAGGTGAGCTAAAAAAAAATTACACATCTTCAAAAATTAAAATGGCCCTACTAGCCCCAGAAAATAAAATAAAACCCCCACTCTTCCCCAAGCAAATTAACCCTTACCATGCTAAATTTCTATAATGGACTGGTCCATCTTCCAGTTTGGGCAGTACCATTTATCATTTGAAGGGGTGTTTACTTTAAATTTACTGACTGAATAGCGAACAGTGCAGACCATGATCAGACTGCACGGATGTGCAGGCTGATCTTGGTCTGCACTGGTCACAAAGGCAGAATCACTTGCTGCCAGCAGGCTAAGGGTTAAGTAACATCAAATAATGTGCACACCAGTTAAAAGAAAACAAGGGCAGGAAAATCTGTATTAGGATTAGTTAACTGTAACTATTCAATAAGTAACGTGTCTCCGAGAGTGGTTGTCTGAACAATCATAATCAAAACAAGAGGACCATGATGGTCCTGAATCGCTCACCTCTTCCCACATGACCCAGTTGATAAACATTCAGACCAACTTTCATACAGATCCCATGAAAACTATGGCCTCTAGAGAGGTCACAACGTTTTTTCATTATTTGACCTACTGACCTACTTTTTGAAGGCATGTGACCCGCTTTCGAACTTGACCTAGATATCATCAAGATGAACATTCTGACCAATTTTCATGAAGATCCATTCACAAATATGGCCTCTAGAGATGTCACAAGGTTTTTCTATTTTTAGACCTACTGACCTAGTTTTTGATCGTACATGACCCTGTCTCGAACTTGACCTAGATATCATCAAGATGAGCATTCAGACCAACTTTCATACAGATCCCATGAAAAATATGGCCTTTAGAGAGGTCACAAGGTTTTTCTATTAATTGACCTACTGACCTAGTTTTTGATGGCACGTGACCCACTTTCGAACTTGGCCTAGATATCATCAAGATGAACATTCAGACCAACTTTCATACAGATCCCATGAAAAATATAGCCTCTAGAGGGGTCACGTTTTTCTATTATTTGACCTACTGACCTAGTTTTTGATGGCACGTGACCCACTTTCGAACTTGACCTAGATATCATCAAGATGAACATTCTGACCAATTTTCATGAAGATCTCATGAAATATATGGCCTCTAGAGAGGTCACAAGGTTTTTCTATTTTTAGACCTACTGACCTAGTTTTTGAAGGCACGTGACCCACTTTCGAACTTGACCTATATTTCATCAAGGTGAATGTTCTGACCAATTTTCATGAAGATCTTGTGAAATATATGGCCTCTAGAGAGGTCACAAGGTTTTTCTATTTTTAGACCTATTGACCTAGTTTTTGACGGAACATGACCCAGTTTCGAACTTGACCTAGATATCATTAAGGTGAACATTCTGACCAATTTTCATGAAGATCTTGTGTAATATATGGCCTCTAGAGAGGTCACAAGGTTTTTCTATTTTTAGACCTACTGTCCTAGTTTTTGATGGCACGTGACCCAGTTTCGAACTTGACCTAGATATCATCAAGATGAACATTCTGACCAACTTTCATAAAGATCCCATGAAAAATGTGACCTCTAGAGTGGTCACAAGCAAAAGTTTACGGACGGACACACGGACGGACGACGGACACCGCAAAGATCACAAAAGCTCACCTTGTCACTTTGTGACAGGTGAGCTAAAAAAAAATTACACATCTTCAAAAATTAAAAGGGCCCTACTAGCCCCAGAAAATAAAATAAAACCCCCACTCTTCCCCAAGCAAATTAACCCTTACCATGCTAAATTTCTATAATGGACTGGTCCATCTTCCAGTTTGGGCAGTACCATTTATCATTTGAAGGGGTGTTTACTTTAAATTTACTGACTGAATAGCGAACAGTGCAGACCATGATCAGACTGCACGGATGTGCAGGCTGATCTTGGTCTGCACTGGTCACAAAGGCAGAATCACTTGCTGCCAGCAGGCTAAGGGTTAAGTAACATCAAATAATGTGCACACCAGTTAAAAGAAAACAAGGGCAGGAAAATCTGTATCAGGATTAGTTAACTGTAACTATTCAATAAGTAACTTGTCTCCGAGAGTGGTTGTCTGAACAATCATAATCAAAACAAGAGGACCATGATGGTCCTGAATCGCTCACCTCTTCCCACATGACCCAGTTGATAAACATTCAGACCAACTTTCATACAGATCCCATGAAAACTATGGCCTCTAGAGAGGTCACAACGTTTTTTCATTATTTGACCTACTGACCTACTTTTTGAAGGCACGTGACCCGCTTTCGAACTTGACCTAGATATCATCAAGATGAACATTCTGACCAATTTTCATGAATATCCATTCACAAATATGGCCTCTAGAGATGTCACAAGGTTTTTCTATTTTTAGACCTACTGACCTAGTTTTTGATCGTACATGACCCTGTTTCGAACTTGACCTAGATATCATCAAGATGAGCATTCAGACCAACTTTCATACAGTTCCCATGAAAAATATGGCCTTTAGAGAGGTCACAAGGTTTTTCTATTATTTGACCTACTGACCTAGTTTTTGATGGCACGTGACCCACTTTCGAACTTGGCCTAGATATCATCAAGATGAACAATCAGACCAACTTTCATACAGATCCCATGAAAAATATAGCCTCTAGAGGGGTAACAAGGTTTTTCTATTATTTGACCTACTGACCTAGTTTTTGATGGCACGTGACCCACTTTCGAACTTGACCTAGATATCATCAAGGTGAACATTCTGACCAATTTTCATGAAGATCTCATGAAATATATGGCCTCTAGAGAGGTCACAAGGTTTTTCTATTTTTAGACCTACTGACCTAGTTTTTGACCACACGTGACCCAGTTTCGAACCTGACCTATATTTCATCAAGGTGAATGTTCTGACCAATTTTCATGAAGATCTTGTGAAATATATGGCCTCTAGGGAGGTCACAAGTTTTTCTATTTTTAGACCTACTGACCTAGTTTTTGATGGCACGTGACCCAGTTTCGAACTTGACCTAGATATCATCAAGATGAACATTCTGACCAACTTTCATAAAGATCCCACAAAAAATGTGACCTCTAGAGTGGTCACAAGCAAAAGTTTACGGACGGACGGATGGACGGACGGATGGACGGACGGATGGACGACGGACGCTGCGTGATCACAAAAGCTCACCTTGTCACTATGTGACAGGTGAGCTAATAATCAAAACACATGGTTCATACAGAGCATCCTAGATAAAATAAAAATCATCGGCTGGTACAGAATTATTTGTTTGTTTTGGGTTAAACGCTGTTTTTCAACAGTATTTCAGCCATGTAACGGCGGGCAGTTAACCAAACCAGTGTTCCTGGATTCTGTACCAGTACAAACCTGTTCTCCGCAAGTAACTGCCAACTTCTCCACATGAATCAAAGGTGGAGGACTAATGATTTCAGACACTATGTCATTTATCAAATAGTCACGAATAACATACGCCCCGCCCGAGGATCGATCTCATGACCCCGCGATCTGTAGAAAGGGGGTTAAGCGGGGGGGGCGGTAGAGAATTTAAATGTTAGCCTTAAACTCCAGACAGAACTTACCCTCCTGTAGGTATCATCCCACTTATAGGACTGTCATTGTCTGAAATCAAGGGAGATAACATTTTAAATCTGGAGTATTACTGATACAGACAATTCATGATTACACTTGTGATACTTCTATAGCCAATCATGGCTTATTAAATGTAATGCATTCATGCCACTGACCAGAGGTTAGTTAGTTCTATGACAATTGTGGATAGCAGTATTACAGTGTAAATAAAGCAATATAAACCCATTAAGTTGTCTTCCTGTCTCCGAGTAAAAACCTAACACCCACATACATTACAGTACTGTAAACAGAATTACTGCATACAGAGTAAGAATCTGATGTTTTTATGCATGACCTACAATTTACAGGAATGTGTGGGTCAGTATGGTAAAAGGGATGCAATTTTCTACCGCTGCTGGCCTAAAACAGCATCAACCTTCTAGCCGGATATATTCCATGCTGTATCAGGTAGTAAATTTTCATTTTTTAAGTCAAAGGGTAAAACAAATATATTCACAGATGTGCTCTGTTTCTTATAGCATATGTCTTGATTTCAGAACAAAATTAACAAGGGCTTGTCAAACACGAAATGCCCCCCTTGATGCATTCAGTAAATGCACAAGGAACAGAAATTATTTGCTCACTGTAAACAAAAGTTCTATTGTTCTGGTTCAATGTGACCTTGACCTTTGACCTATTGACCTCAAAATCAACAGGGGTCATCTGCTGGTCATGATCAACCTCCCTATTAAGTTTCGTGATATTAGGCACATACATTCTCAAGGTATCGTCCAGAAAGGGTTAAACTGTTCCGGGTCAATGTGTTCTTGACCTTTGGCCTACGGACCTCAAAATCTATTGGGGTCATCTACTGGTCATGACCAACCTCCCTACCAAGTTTCATGATCCTAGGCCCAAGCATTCTCAAGTAGTTGTCTGGACACAGTTTAACTGTTCCGGGTCACTGTAACCTTGACCTTTGACCTACTGACCTCAAAATCAATAGGGGTCATCTGCTGGTCATGATGAACCTCTCTATCATCTTTCATGACCATTGGGCCCCAAATGGTCTCAATTATCTTCAGACCATTGGCCCAAGTGGTCTCAAGTGGTTGCCAGAAACCGTTTAAACTGGTTCCTGGTCATGTGACCTGAACTTTTTGACCTAACGATCTCAACAATAGGGTCACTGCTGGCATGACAATCTCCTATCATTTCTTGATCCTAGGCGCAAGCGTTCTTGAGTTATCGCCCGGACACCGTTTTACTGTTCTTGGTCACTGTGACCTTGACCTCTGACATACTGATCTCAAAATCAATAGGGTTCATCTGCTGGTGATGACCAACCTACCTATCAACTTTCATGATCCTAGGCCCAAGCAATCTTGAGTTATCATCTGGAAACCATTTAACTGTTCCAGGTCACTGTGACCTTGATCTTTGAAATACTGATCTCAAAACCAATAGGGGTCATCTGCTGGTCATGACCAACCTCCCTATCCAATTTCATGATTATAGGCCCAAGCGTTCTTGAGTTATCATCCGGAAACCGTTTAACTGTTCAGGGTCACTGTGACCTTGACCTTTGAAATACAGATATCAAAATCAATATGGGTCATCTGCTGGTGATGACCAACTTTCCTATCAACTTTCATGATCTTAAGCCCAAGCATTCTTTAGTTATCGTCTGGAAACAGATTGGTCTATACACCGACCAACCGACATCTGCAAAACAATATACCCCTCCTTCTTTGAAGGGGGGCATAAAAATACACATTCTGCTACAGCTCAGGAAACTAAAATGGAACTCAAATTCTGTGTTTGCCTTTAAAACAACATGCCCTAAATAGAATTATCAACCAACTCTGCGATACTTGTCTCCCTGAAAAAAGTTTCTATTTTCAAATAATTCAATTTCAAATTGGATCGAAATTTAAGTAAGAGCTTTGTAACCAGTTAAAACAAGTACAAATCAATTGATTTTCATACAAAGAGATGTTCAGGTCATAGAGTGACTTTATACCGAAGATTCCAGATTCCTCCGCATATTATTTTAGGTTTGGGTGGGCACCTGGGTACAAACACATAACTATCACAGGCCAGCTGGATGACTTCCTCATATCACAACCTCATCAGAGCTCAAATCCACAGAAGTGAGGGCAGTTAACTGGAAGTCAGAAACTTTAACCACACGGCCACAGATAACCCTTTAACAAAACAATTAAAAGGTGTACCACCACACTTGAAGGAAGACAACTTACCCTCTTGTTTTATTGGTGGCTCCTCCAACAATGACATTGGTGGGGCTATTGCTGCTCCTATATCTGACTTCTCTGTTTAAAAAAAATACAAACAACTTTTGTTATATACTGCATGTACATGATGATAACAATTCACTGTTCCGGCTAAATAAATGAACGTAAACATGACATGACTAGAAGGAACAGAGTTGACAGTGTAACGGTGGCAGTGTAACTTTATCAAGTCAACAACATTTTACAATTTGGTCATGAAGCTCCCAATACAATTATATATAGATAAAAGAATTTGAAAAACATAAAATAAGGCTATCTAAATGAATGACTTTTCCGAATGAATTATTTTACCATTTCTATAGGAAAACATTAATCAAACAGTCTATTATTTTAAAATCTGGAACCAAAATTTGACAGAAACTGATTTAGGTACAAAAACAAGAATATGTTCCAACTGATTTTACGATGCTTACTTCTTACTGGTCTTTCATATTCATCCTCATCATCTTCTCTCCTTCGTCGCGCTCTCTCTAGTTCTCCAACATCACGATCTCTATCACGGTCTCTATCACGACGTCTTCTACAATATCAACCCATATTTATATAAAAAAGAGTTCCGGTAAAATATTAGTTATATACAGACTTTTAACCCTAACCCTGCTAAATTTCTAGAATGAACTTGTCCATCTTTCAATTTGGACAGTACCATTAACTGTTAAAAGGGGTGCATACCAAAAAGATATTGACTGAATGGCGAACAGTGCAGATCATGATCAGACTGCACAAATGTGCAGGCTGGTCATGATCTGCACTGGTTGCAAATGCAGAGTCAATCATGTCCAGCAAGATAAGGGTTAATTATTTCAAGTAAGAACTATATGTTTTAAAGTGGTCAGTTTTCTTGGATTCTTGTTATGGACCCGCAATGGCAATCTCTAAATTTTGTAAAGCAAAAATACTTGCGAAAAACAGAAAATGGATGTTTTGCGAGTGGAAACGTTTGCAAAATGTTTATTAAAGGTGAATAATTGTGACCATTACCTCTGATCTAGTCACCATAAAAGCATTAGGAATTATCTGAAGATCCACACACAATCAATCCTATGAAGTTTGACTAAACAAGGCTCAAGAATTCTCAGTTACTGATCAGAAGCTACCCAACTGGTGCCGACGGACAGACAGACACACTGACATCAGCTTAACAATATTAGCTGTACCATATTTTTTTTGAAGAGGAGTACAATTAAATTAAAGATGGAGATCACACTTTTTCATTTGGTACTGATTTTCCCGTATTAACGCCCCCGGGGGCATTACATTTTCCAAAGAGGGGGCTTTTATTTGAGGTAAAAAAATAAAAAATGAAAATTTTTACAAAACTTAAAAACATCGTTCAAACTAGCTGTAAAGTGTTTCTGTGTTGTTTAATCCCCCAAAAACGTAATTATTTGGCATCCAATTTAATGCAGTGTGTCTTTTATGCATTTAAATACGGTATCGATACCTCGTGTATTTTGACACGCTCGCGACACTACACATTACGTCATGACCCAAACAGCTGTGTACTCCGATAACATTTTCGTTAGTACATGCGGGTAGCTAATAGCGCAATACACAATGTCAATGGTTCAGATATTGACTGAATGGCGAACAGTGCAGATCATGATCAGACTGCACAAATGTGCAGGCTGGTCATGATCTGCACTGGTTGCAAATGCAGAGTCAATCATGTCCAGCAAGATAAGGGTTAATTATTTCAAGTAAGAACTATATGTTTTAAAGTGGTCAGTTTTCTTGGATTCTTGTTATGGACCCGCAATGGCAATCTCTAATTTCCACACCATTATGTTTTCTTGTATGACAATTCTGCATTCTTCAGATGATAATATAGCTCATATGACCACCTGGCTTTCCATGCCGAAACCACATACTGAGATTAAATAACCGAACTGAAATTTACAATTGTTATTACTGGTACGTACGGTCCTTTAAACAAAACTGTTACCGTACTTGACTGTCTGTATTGATACTTACTACCCACAAAACTTTTTGCCAGAAATTGGGCAAATATTTGTGTTTCCGTGCTTATGACGCACATAGAAAATTGATCAAAAATGATAAAATTTGCACAAAAGAAGCTATCAATTATAGATCACTTATCTAAAGCAGCCAGCTGTTAACTTTCCTTTAAGGTTTTGGCTTATCACTATCATTAATGATGTTATTTTTTTTAATTACAATGTTGGTAAGATTATAGGTTTCAACAAACAGCATTTTTACTTGAGTAAACAAATAAATTTAAGCGTTCCTGGCACATGGAGATGAAAGGTAATTGTGATTAATTTTTCACCCCGGATAAATATTCACAGTCAGACTTGCTAATTTAAAGATGTCATGAAAATAAAGAAGCATTTTCTACTTTAACACAATCAACTACAAGGCAAGAATTCTTAAGTTGCTAATCAAATTGTGAAAACGTAAAAAAACGGTATCCAATCTGAATTAAGCATGTACTGTATACAGAATATTTTTGCTTTACAAAAATACTTGCGAAAAACAGAAAATGGATGTTTTGCGAGTGGAAACGTTTGCAAAATGTTTATTAAAGGTGAATAATTGTGACCATTACCTCTGATCTAGTCACCATAAAAGCATTAGGAATTATCTGAAGATCCACACACAATCAATCCTATGAAGTTTGACTAAACAAGGCTCAAGAATTCTCAGTTACTGATCAGAAGCTACCCAACTGGTGCCGACGGACAGACAGACACACTGACATCAGCTTAACAATATTAGCTGTACCATATCTTTTTTTGAAGAGGAGTACAATTAAATTAAAGATGGAGATCACACTTTTTCATTTGGTACTGATTTTCCCGTATTAACGCCCCCGGGGGCATTACATTTTCCAAAGAGGGGGCTTTTATTTGAGGTAAAAAAATAAAAAATGAAAATTTTTACAAAACTTAAAAACATCGTTCAAACTAGCTGTAAAGTGTTTCTGTGTTGTTTAATCCCCCAAAAACGTAATTATTTGGCATCCAATTTAATGCAGTGTGTCTTTTATGCATTTAAATACGGTATCGATACCTCGTGTATTTTGACACGCTTGCGACACTACACATTACGTCATGACCCAAACAGCTGTGTACTCCGATAACATTTTCGTTAGTACATGCGGGTAGCTAATAGCGCAATACACAATGTCAATGGTTCAGATATTGACTGAATGGCGAACAGTGCAGATCATGATCAGACTGCACAAATGTGCAGGCTGGTCATGATCTGCACTGGTTGCAAATGCAGAGTCAATCATGTCCAGCAAGATAAGGGTTAATTATTTCAAGTAAGAACTATATGTTTTAAAGTGGTCAGTTTTCTTGGATTCTTGTTATGGACCCGCAATGGCAATCTCTAATTTCCACACCATTATGTTTTCTTGTATGACAATTCTGCATTCTTCAGATGATAATATAGCTCATATGACCACCTGGCTTTCCATGCCGAAACCACATACTGAGATTAAATAACCGAACTGAAATTTACAATTGTTATTACTGGTACGTACGGTCCTTTAAACAAAACTGTTACCGTACTTGACTGTCTGTATTGATACTTACTACCCACAAAACTTTTTGCCAGAAATTGGGCAAATATTTGTGTTTCCGTGCTTATGACGCACATAGAAAATTGATCAAAAATGATAAAATTTGCACAAAAGAAGCTATCAATTATAGATCACTTATCTAAAGCAGCCAGCTGTTAACTTTCCTTTAAGGTTTTGGCTTATCACTATCATTAATGATGTTTTTTTTTTTAATTACAATGTTGGTAAGATTATAGGTTTCAACAAACAGCATTTTTACTTGAGTAAACAAATAAATTTAAGTGTTCCTGGCACATGGAGATGAAAGGTAATTGTGATTAATTTTTCACCCCGGATAAATATTCACAGTCAGACTTGCTAATTTAAAGATGTCATGAAAATAAAGAAGCATTTTCTACTTTAACACAATCAACTACAAGGCAAGAATTCTTAAGTTGCTAATCAAATTGTGAAAACGTAAAAAAACGGTATCCAATCTGAATTAAGCATGTACTGTATACAGAATATTTTTGCTTTACAAAAATACTTGCGAAAAACAGAAAATGGATGTTTTGCGAGTGGAAACGTTTGCAAAATGTTTATTAAAGGTGAATAATTGTGACCATTACCTCTGATCTAGTCACCATAAAAGCATTAGGAATTATCTGAAGATCCACACACAATCAATCCTATGAAGTTTGACTAAACAAGGCTCAAGAATTCTCAGTTACTGATCAGAAGCTACCCAACTGGTGCCGACGGACAGACAGACACACTGACATCAGCTTAACAATATTAGCTGTACCATATCTTTTTTTGAAGAGGAGTACAATTAAATTAAAGATGGAGATCACACTTTTTCATTTGGTACTGATTTTCCCGTATTAACGCCCCCGGGGGCGTTACATTTTCCAAAGAGGGGGCTTTTATTTGAGGTAAAAAAATAAAAAATGAAAATTTTTACAAAACTTAAAAACATCGTTCAAACTAGCTGTAAAGTGTTTCTGTGTTGTTTAATCCCCCAAAAACGTAATTATTTGGCATCCAATTTAATGCAGTGTGTCTTTTATGCATTTAAATACGGTATCGATACCTCGTGTATTTTGACACGCTCGCGACACTACACATTACGTCATGACCCAAACAGCTGTGTACTCCGATAACATTTTCGTTAGTACATGCGGGTAGCTAATAGCGCAATACACAATGTCAATGGTTTGACACGCTGCTTGTATTTACCGTTTAATTTTCTGTTTGATGATTGGATACGTACCGTACTTAGTACAAATGTTTTGGACTTACCGTACATAGACTGTTTAAAAGTGTGTTTAATTTTTAATACGTTGGACTTTAGTACTGTAAATTAATTATTACATGGACTTATAAAAATGAGGTAGGTGATTTTTTTCCCGTTCTTGTTGACTTTTTTTCCCCCAAAAATGGGTGGGGGGCGTTAATTAGAGGGGAGGCCTTAATTCGGGAAAATACGGTAATTGCTCCTTTTGCTCTAACATGTAAGCAAGACAGATGCTGACTTGGCTCAGCATTATTATTTTTTTCTGGTTCTGGAGCTTGGGTGTTGAAGGGGAGGGGGGGGAGTAGACAGATGCTGGGGTTAACATCACACCAACACAATTAAAGGTTAATTTGCAATTTCTATTTATTGATGGTGCAAAAAGATCCCTTATGCTCTTTTGGGAATCATTTTAGGCACATGTTGGCACCTGGGTAGAGCAACAGACCTTATATAAACTGGTTCAATGGCTTCCTCACAGGAAAGAATTCCACATCTTAACCCTTAGCCTGCTGGCAGCAAGTGATTCTGCCTTTGCGACCAGTGCAGACCAAAATCAGCCTGCACATCCGTGCAGTCTGATCATGGTCTGCACTGTTCGCTATTCAGTCAGTATATTTTCAGTGAACACCCCTTTGAATAATAAGTGGTACTGCCATAATTGAATGATGGACCAGGTCATTATAGATATTTAGCGGGGTAAAGGTTAAGCATGATGGTTGTGAACCCACAGCGGTGAGAGGCAAGAGATTCAAGGTCATCAACTTTAACCACTCAGAGACCCCTTAGCATTACTGAAGAGGTTAATGGTTGGTAGTATTTGTTAATAACTTATGAGTGACTTTAATTCTATGAATGTTATCTATTTGCTAAATTCTCAAAACATTTCCATGTCGAAAAACTAATAAGTTAGTGACTTTATTTCTGTGAATATCATCTATTCGCTAAAGTCTCAAAAACACGTTCATGTTGCAAATTAACGACTTAGACAACAGATGTACGTACGGTGGCCTATCCTCTCTATCTCTATTTTCCCTTGAGTCCCTGAAATCTCGAGAGTCTCGATTATCTCGTGAATCTCTCTTTCTCTCGTCCTCATCTCTCTCCTTCTGTTTTTGATCTCGTTTTTTCTTCATAATGTCTTCATAATCATTGGGTCGCAGTGGGTTGTACTCGTCTTTCACCCCAGTCAGTGACGGCACTGGGTCAGATGCAATGAAAGGTGACCCTCCCAAAGCAACGGGTGTGTCTCTTGTTTCTCTTTCTCGAACTTGTACATTTTCCAGCTAACAAAAGTATAAAATAATAATCATGTCTAAACATACAAATCCTGTCCGAAGGGAGGGAACTCAGCCAGGAAGAAAATATACTCCTAAAGAAAAATAGCTGGCATCTTGCTACTTCCTAGCTTCCCTCTGTGACTTATGTTACAGTTACACCTACACAATACAGGTCATTATGTAAGGAAGCTCTGATGTGTGCAGCTGTTTTTCCCTGCTGGAATGAGATACTCACCTCTGTTAACAAAATAGTATCTCACAATTCCACTAATTTGTATCATGATTATGGGATATCTTATTCCCTGGGCATGGATTCGTATTTTATGGCCACAAAATTACTATTTTCATTCCTATGCGACATAATCTTGTGGACACAAGGTAAAGAAAATCGCACACTTGTCACCTCAGTGCTTCCATACATACTGCATCTTTTTAGCCTTTAGTGGTGAAGGAAGAATCAAGGTGCCCCTTTAGGCATTAATTAAAATAAGGGCAGCCTCCCTACTTCTGTCCCTTCTGGGGTTCCTAACCTAAAGCAGCGAGGGCAAATGATTTGAAGTCAGTGATTTTAATGATTTGGCCACCGAGGCCATCTCTGACTTAAGCCTAGATAAAAAAAACAAATAAAACAAGAGCACCGCCTTGCGGGTGCTGACGCTCATCTGATTTTTTTTGTGTAATAGAAATATTGTCCTACCCATGATTTTCTAAGTCTAAAAAGGGCCATCATTCTTGCAAAAAGCAGGATAGAGTTATGTTTCTTGATGTACAGTGTCCACTTATGATGGTGAAAAACTGTTGCAAGTTTTAAAGCAATAGCTTTGATAGTTTATGAGAAAAGTTGACTTAAACATAATACTCAACCAAGAAAATGATTTTCTAAGTCCAAAAGGGGCAATAATTATTGCAAAAAGCAGGATGGAGTTATGTTGCTTGCTGTACAGGGTCAGCTTATGATGGTGAACAAGTGTTGCAAGTTTCAAAGCAATAGCTTTGATAGTTTAAGAGAAAAGTTGACCTAAACATAAAACATAACCAAGAAATCTGATATTTTCTAAGTCCAAAAGGGGCCATAAATCTTGCAAAAAGCAGGACAGAGTTATGTTTCTTGCTATACAGGGTCAACTTATGATGGTGAACAAGTGTTGCAAGTTTTAAAGCAATAGCTTTGATAGTTTAGGATAAAAGCTGACCTAAACATAAAACTTAACCAAGAAAACTGATTTTCTAAGTCCAAAAGGGGCAATAAATCTTGCAAAAAGCAAGATGGAGTTATGTTTTCTTGATGTACAGGGTCTGCTTATGATGGTGAACAAGTATTCCAAGTTTCAAAGCAATAGCTTTGATAGTTTAGGAGAAAAGTTGACCTAAACATAAAACTTAACCAAGAAATCTGATATTTTCTAAGTACAAAAGGGGCCATAAATCTTGCAAAAAGCAAGATGGAGTTATGTTTCTTGCTATACAGGGTCAGCTTATGATGGTGAACAAGTATTCCAAGTTTCAAAGCAATAGCTTTGATAGTTTAGGAGAAAAGCTGACCTAAACATAAAACTTAACCAGGCAACGCCGACGCAGACGCCGACGCCGACGCCGACGCCGACAACCGCTCAAGTGATGACAATAACTCATCATTTTTTTTCAAAAAATTAGATGAGCTAAAAATGAGAGGATATATAATACAAACAAGAGCTGTCTCCATAGGATGACACATGCCCCCGATGGCACTTTGAATGAATAGTTATGGCCGATGTTAGAGTTTAGGACCTTTGACCTACGGACCTGGGTCTTCGCGCGACATGTCGTCTAACTGTGCCACACATTCATGCGTAGTTATTTTAAAATCCATGCATGAATGACAAAGATATGGACCGGACACGCCCATCAATGCACTATCATGAAATATGACCTTTAACGTCTAAGTGTGACCTTGACCTTTGAGCTACAGACCTGGGTCTTGCGCGCGACACGTTGTCTTACTGTGGTACACATTCATGCCCAATAATTTTAAAATCCATTCACGAATGACAAAGATATGGACCGGACACGCCCATCAATGCACTATCATGAAATATGACCTTTAACGTCTAAGTGTGACCTTGACCTTTGAGCTACAGACCTGGGTCTTGCGCGCGACACGTCGTCTTACTGTGCCACACATTTATGCGTAGTTACTTGAAAATCCATCCATGGATGACAAAGATATGGACCGCACACGCCCATCAATGCACTATCATGAAAAATGACCTTTAACGTCTAAGTGTGATCTTGACCTTTGAGCTACGGACCTGGGTCTTGCGCGCGACAAGTCGTCAAACTGTGGTACATATTCATGCCAAGTTATTTGAAAATCCATCCATGGATGACAAAGATATGGACCGGACACGCCCATCAATGCACTATCATGAAAAATGACCTTTAACGTCTAAGTGTGACCTTGACCTTTGAGCTACAGACCTGGGTCTTGCGCGCGACATGTCGTCTTACTGTGGTACACATTCATGCCAAGTAATTTGAAAATCCATCCATGGATGACAAAGATATGGACCGGACACGAAAATTGTGGACAGACCAACAGACGGTTCAAAAACTATATGCCTCCCTTGGGGGGCATAAAAAATCTTAAAATGTTGGCCAAAGAAAGAAACGATCTAGGTTTGGCTCGACAAATATATCATTCAAAGGAATTCAAACTTCATGGAAATCTATATCTAAGACACGTCCCGGGGACTTGCAGTTGGGATATTTTGGCGTCCTTTTCCAAAAAGTGTGCATACAAATACGCTGAATTAAGCATTTCTGAGAACCCTGATCTTATTATATCAAACAATGAACACTGACCTTTCCTGTCTGTATATTGAATTTTAAAGGACTGTCTGTGGTGTCAGCTGTTCTCTTGAAGTCAACAACTGGTGCTAATGTACTGGACTTTCTATGGCTCTGAAAGAACAATGCAACAAATGGCAGACTTTTTTATATATGTTACATTGCAGTAAAAGCTAACTGTGTAAAGCAAATAACAATGCATAAATCTGTTAGTATCATTTGCTGCTGCAAAACTCAAATTTAAATTTTTATCTCTTTTGAGTATTTGTTGGAAGGGGTTTAATTTACAACGATTGAGTCCCTATGGTCATATGGCAACTAACCTAGCTTTATTTGTCGACAAAGACCCTTGGAACATGCTTGGTGTCCATGTTAGGGTGTCGGTGACTCACTGGTTAGCAGAACTGACTACAACCCCAGTGATCTGATTTCGATTCCTAGTCATGGCTGATATCCTAACTACAGTTCAACGCTTGGTGATTTACTTAAATTGATGCTATTTCCAGCAGTACTCACCTAGACTGGATCCTGGTGAGGTAAATATGACACCTGCCACGGACTGGAAATAAGTTGTTCTCTCCATCGACTACCCTTGCTAAACAAGAAACCTGTACCATCAATTTTTCAGATGCCATTGGGTGCTCAGTAAACCAAGAAACCTTAGGCATCAGAATAAATCAAGAAAGTATCCCTATTAACAAGGCCTGATATCAAAGCAACATTTTATACTAAACATATAAACATACCTTAGATTGTATTAGTGACGCTTTCTTGGCTTGCAGCTGAGATTTCATTAACTTGTAGTTAGAAGACCAGCTAGCTGTAATGACATACATTTGAAGATATGTTATGAATTAATACAGTTAAAGATATACAATGTCATGCTTTCACTAAAATGTTTAATCTTTAGACATTTACTTCAAATGCAGAAAATTCTCATTATATATAAAATAACTTTTGCTACATATTATAAATTAACTAGGTACGTAGAGCTACATTCGTCATCCTTTTTTTATGTCACGCAGTAACTGGCCATTACTGTACACATGGATTTTTTAAACAAGGCAAAGCTGAATTCACTATATAAAGAATGGATGTACATAATTTGCAGATTGTCACTAAAGTTGTAACATCTTAACACTATTATTTCCATGATCCATCATAAAAGAAATATTACCTGCAACGCCTCCTTTCTCTTCCTTGTCAATATCGAGGTCATCATACAGTGACATGGCTCACTTTTCCTTTAAAGATCCAATACAACAAAGCTCTGAAGAGATACACATGTATATGGTATGCACTATACAGTACAAAAATCAGTCAGGGGCACTCTTGAAACAAATGATAATGTATATGACTGAAATAAGTAATTTCAAATGCAGAATCACTTAGAATCTTCAGGTAACTTTTTTCTATGATAATAAAGTGACTTACTAGTCTTATTACTAAATTGGAAAACATTTTCAACATAACAAGAGCTGTCCGTAAGACAGCCAAGCTCGACTATTCGAAATATTGTCACAGAAGCAGGAAATTATTACTCAAAAGAGTTTTGAGTTTGAAAGGGGACATAATTTGACCAAAATGCAGAGTTATGGGACTTGATGCTATCAACTAGTTTTATAACCCCAAAGAAACATGTTAAGTTTCGATTCAATATCTGCATTAGTTTTGGAGATAGTAACTTGCATGTAAAACTTTAACCAGAACTTTCTAAGTCCAAAAGGGGGCATAATTTGCTCAAAATACATGTTAAGAGTTATGGAACTTGACCCAGTGAGGTTGGTAATTGACCTAGAAAAAGAATAAATAAGTTTCAAAGCTATATGCCTTTTGGTAATAGCTGTATGTACTTGCACGAAAAACTTTAACCAGGATTTTCTAAGTCCAAAAGGGGGCATAATTTGCCCAAAATACATGTCAGAGTTATGGGACTTGATCCTATCAACTAGTTTTATAACCCCGAAGACACATGTGAAGTTTCAATTTCATATCTGCATTAGTTTTGGAGATAGTAACTTGTATGTAAAACTTTAACCAGGATTTTCTAAGTCCAAAAGGGGGCATAATTTGGCCAAAATACATGTCAGAGTTATGAGACTTGACCCAGTGAGGTAGGTAATTGATCTAGAAAAAGAAAAAATAAGTTTCAAATCTATATGCCTTTAAATGATAGCTGTATGTACTTGCACGCAAAACTTTAACCAGAATTTTCTAAGTCCAAAAAGGGGCATAACTTGGCCAAAATGAAGATCAGAGTTATGGGACTTGGTGCTATCAACTAGTTTTATAACCCTGAAGACACATGTGAAGTTTCAATTCAATATCTGCATTAGTATTGGAGATAGTAACTTGCATGTAAAACTTTAACCAGAATTTTCTAAGTCCAAAAGGGGGCATAATTTGCTCAAAATACATGTTAGAGTTATGGAACTTGACCCAGTAAGGTTGGTAATTGACCTAGAAAAAGAATAAATAAGTTTCAAAGCTATATGCCTTTAAATGATAGCTGTATGTACTTGCATGCAAAAACTTAACCAAGGTGTGACGCCGACGCCAGGGTGAGTAGAATAGCTAGACTATTCTTCGAATAGTCGAGCTAAAAACACAAAAGCAATATGAATTCCAGTCCCATAACCTAACTGCAGGTAAATTCATGAACAGATAAAATAAAATAATCTAAACAAGAGCTGTCTCATGAAAACCACTTGCCTATTTGAAGGCTTGTCAGTAAAATGGATTTTCAATCTGAGAGTATGTACATGTATATTGTCTAAATTTATGAACTTGATGCTGTGACCTTGTTTAATTGTGCCTAACGAATAGCCCTAGATCTGTGTATCTATTTTATAAACAAGAGCACCGCCTTGTGGGTGCAGACGCTCATCTGATTTTTTTGTCTATGTACAATAGAAATATTGTCCTACCCATGATTTTCGAAGTCCAAAGGGGTCATAATTCTTGCAAAAAGTAGGATGGAGTTATGGTACGTGCTGTGCAGAGTCAGCCTTTAATGGCTAATAACTGCTCAAAGTTTTAATTTAAAGCAATAATTACCATTAAGGAGAAAAGTTTACCTAAATGCAAAACTTAACCAAAAAATCTTATATTTTTAAGTCCAAAAGGGCTGATAATTCTTGCAAAAAGCAGGATGGAGTTATGTTTCTTGCTGTACAGAGTCAGTTTTTGAGCTTTTGATTGTGAACAAGTGCTGCAAGTTTCAAAGCAACAGCTCGGATAGTGTGTGTTCAAGTTTAACGTCTTTTTCAACAATTTTTCAGTCATATAAACGACAGTGTCTACTTGTAGCAGTGAGCATAATGCCCATCTTTATAGTGCTGCCTCACTCACATGATACCCCACCCTGGCACATTATACTGACACCGAGCTGACCAGTCCTAGCACTACCCTCTTAATGATGAGCTCCAAGCGAGGAAGCTGCTAGTACCATTTTTACGTCTTTGGTATGACGCGGCCAGGGATTGAATCCACGACCTCCTGCACTCAAAGCAGATGCTCTACCACTAGGCTACGGAGGCAGTCGCGATAGTTCAGGAGAAAAGCTGACCTGAACATAAAACTTAACCAAGAAATCCGATATTTTCTAAGTCCAAAAGGGGCCATAATTCTTGCAAAAAGCAGGATAAGAGTTATGTTCCTTGCTGTACAGGGTCAGCTTTTGATGTTGAACAAGTGCTGCAAGTTTCAAAGTAATAGCTTTGATAGTTTAGGAGGAAACCTGACCTAAACATAAAACTTAACCAGGCAACGCCGACGCTGATGATGACAATATAAGAATCTTTCACTGGTTGCAGATAAATATGGGAATATCCGGCACGAGGGTAACTGTTAAGGCAATAACAAGGCTCCTGCAGAGTTACCGCCTAAACAGTTACCACAATGCCGGATATTCCCATCTTTACCCGCTGCCAGTGATTGATTCTTTTTATTGCATGCCTTATTCTTCAATTTATAGAAGATATAAAGAAAAACAAAGGATTTTCTTTTTCTTTATGGTGCTATTTTGTTATAGTAGCATATGAATTTACTGATTCATTCATAAATTATAGCCTGGGTGTAAGATGAGTTTTTCTAGCACCGGAAAAGCACGAGAAAATCCTGTCCGGCATGCAAGAATAACTCATCATTTTTTTCCCAAAAATCAGATGAGCTAAAAAGCATTAAATTTTGCAGCATGTTCATCTTTTATTTGCAGCATGATCACGGCAAGTGTTCCTGGCAAACTATGTAACATTTTCAATTTTTGTAAGGGTATTCGTTACTTAAATCAGATTGTTCTCTTTTATTATGTAAATCTACATGAATATTAAAAGAACAACAAATATTTAACAACTGATTTACACACAAGATAAAGGAGGGCAACGAAAGGCTGAAAATTAAAGTTAATTGCATATGAAGGCCATCCTCAAGCCTTTCATAACACTGAAATAATTTTTAAAATCGGACCACTAAAAAAGATGACAGTTCGAAATTTAAGAAAATGGTTGATACCCCCCGTAACTTGATAATGGGACAGCCATTTTTGTGTGTTTATGATGTCATTTACAAACTGCTGAATTCTTTATTTAGCAAATTTATAACCTTTCACTAGATCAATTTCATATGTTTCTTGAGTTAAATATTTAAAATATAGTATTTTCTTTCATTATAGCTGGAAATTATTTCACAGAAATAAGTAAATACAGTTCCAATATGTATGTAGAAATTTAATAAATCCGCTATTTTGTTTTCTGTTGCCATGGAATCAAAATGGCTACCATTTCGATAAAATATTTAAATGCTCATTACTTATTCATTTTTAAGATGATTTTGAAAATTCTTTCACTTCCTTAAATGACTGAAGAAGTCCTATCAGAAAAATTATAATTAGAACAACATTGCTTTTCCCTATATAATAAATTGAATTGTCACAATGAAAGTACAAAATATTATGTTGACCATGCTTCTAGCCCCAAGGTTTATTTATAAACTTTAGCCTAACATGATCATGTTGAGGCAAATGGTAGTTTTGGCTTGAACTTGAGCCTGGATAGGTAAAAACCTAGTTAGGGTTTATGTCTTAATTCAATGGACACAACCTTCAGAAAATATAGTGTCTATATTTTATAGGCAGAGGGTAGGATTATGGTACCATAATCCTAGCCTCCAATTCTAGGATTACGGAAGTTCTGTATTCCTTGACAACCCTATGGGGATAGGCTAGGATTATGGAAGTACTTAAGAGGCATCGAATATATGTTGGGACATGCATAAATAATGTAATATTTCAATGTTTACATAATTGTCCAACTACATCCGGACATTCTTTCTTCTCTATTATTTTTTTCTTTTCTCTCTCTTCTTTTTTATTTATTTTTTTCTGTTAAATTTTCTCTTTTTTTAGACAACGATATTTGTGGGTGCCGCCATTAATATAATCGTTTAAGATTATTATGACTAACCCAAAATGGTGGATCTATAACAAAAAATAATCAATACGGAATAATATGCCAGGCATGAAAAATCGCTATTTTAAGTGAAATAAGTAAGTTTACAACATCATTTATGAGTGTCCTAACATATATTTAATGACTCTTAAATACTTCTGTAATCCTAGCCTATCCTCATTGGGTTGTCTAGGAAGAACGTAGAAAATTGGCACGATAGAACATGATGTATAAGGTAGCTGGTAAATGGACGTCTTTACATTGACACCAACGATAAATTATTCCTAAATCAAAGACAGTCTAGAAACACCAACAACCAGTCCTTTCAGATTACAACCTGTCAAACCAACATTAGAAGAGTCCTTCTACACGTGCAAGATCAGGAAATGGAACACCTTAACCTATAGCACCATTTCAGCATTGAGTCTTTCAAGGCTCGTTAACAGTGAGAACATCAAAATCATTTTAAATGTATTTCGTTTTTAACTAAGATTTGTACTGTAAATTTGTAAGGCACAAGTGTTTATGAAGTGTTTTTAACTTTGGACTTATATATTGAGCGCACACCCTAACTCAGCAGAATAGTCAACCTATTGACAGAGACTGTTAACTGACAGAAGTACAGAACTTCCATAATCCTAGAATCGGAGGCTAGGATTACAGTAGCCACTGCCTATTTTCAGGTCAGAGAGATGGCCTGTTTGCACCAGGCTAGTTCATTTGAACCTGGCTGGTTGAACTGACCCATTACAAGACATGTACACATGGGCCTAATGAACCATTCTAACACGACCCGATTCATTTTCCTATTAAACAAAGAAGGCTGGAAACAGTGAATTATTAAACAACAATTCACTGTTCTGACATCACAATTATTACGTCATAGCGTCAAGCGGCGCACTGGAAAAGAACCCGATTGAAAACGGGCAAATATCTAATGCATGCCGACAAGGATGTGCTTTAAAGTCCTTAATAACATGTTAGAATCGAAAGAATATATCTCATTTAGTGATTTGCTCTTGAATAAATCACTGTTTGGCGTTCAGATGCGTAGCATTATATCACTCGGGCTGCGCCCTCGAGATATAATTCCTTCGCATCTGAACTCCAAACAGTGATTTATTCAGCGACAAATCACCGATGAGATATATTATTTCTTAATTTTGTCATAAATATCAAATTGTGATGAAAAACTTGTAAAAATATGCAGCTAGGGCGCATTCGCAATCTTGTTATGGCATGTACACTTACCTCTGAGTATGCACTTTGTGCTCAGACAAGCTATATAAGCTGCCTAGACTACATTTTTGGCACAGAACGAAGAGAAGATGGAACAGATATAGAACTGCCAGTAAAGCAGGAGTTTTTTTGCATCGAATTTACAGTAATTTGCAACTTTTATACATTATTTTGCTGCGTTTCATCAGTTCGTCGCTATTTTGCAATTTCTCAACTGTATTATGATCATGTGAGTCTTGTGACTGAAAGTAGCCATTTGATGCTGGCCAAAGCAGGGCGATAACTTAAATAGTATAAAGGGAGATAAATGTTGCCATAGTTTAGTAACGGATTCAGGGTGATACGAATATGCGAATGCATCTCAGATCAGCGAAAGTCAGTATGTTTTCTTCCTCATTTATCTCTCTGATTTTACAAATGGCCAAAATAAAGATTTTCCAACAGTTACCTTATTTCATTTTAAGGAGTTTGTAAAATCTATGGTGATCCAAGTGTACAAAATAACGTTTCTGTTTGCAAAGAGATTCGCAGGCTGTTGTAAGTGTCAAACTCATTGAAATGTAGTTGAATTGCATATAAGTAAAAGTTCAGTAAACCATAAAATGTTTTAATCTGAAGAACTTATTTTAATATGTCTTAATGATGCTTTTATTTACAGTTTGTTTGTTTGCCTATTATAGGATAATATGTTTATGTCGGATACAAGCTTCAAGCTTATGTTGTAACTTTTATATATAACCGACGTTAAATAAATATTATCTTAATATCTTATCTTATCAATTAGGCAGTGGCTACGATTACGGTACCGTAATCCTAGCCTCTGGTTCTAGGATTACGGAAGTTCCATATTCCTAGACAACCCTATGAGGATAGGCTAGGATTACGGAAGTATTTAAGAGGCATCAAATATATGTTAGGACATGCATAAATGACGTTGTAAAATTACTTATTTCACCATTATTTCGTGCTATCAATCCGCTGTTTTGGGTTAGTATAATCTTAATGGTGGCACGCGGAAATATTATAGAATTATCTATGTTTCATACATACATGCCATAATTTTTCAGAACGTTTCCGGGATTCTGAGTTAAAATTTCCGGGATTTTTACCTTTTGTCCGGGACATACACCGTGACATTGGTATTCGTCTGTTTCATGCAAAAATATCATACTATTACGTGTAGTTTTCAGAGATAAACAATGTTCACTCGCTTGTATTTATTTGCTGCAAATGTCGTCTAGCTTTCTAAGGGAGGTAAATACATGTACAGGTAATACACATCTATAGTTCGGCACGTGAATTTATTGCGTTCCCGAGGTGAACTACTATATACGTAGATTATAAGTATCAACCAGGTCATCGTGATTTAGATTCTAGCTAATTTGGTATTATTCTAAAGCTTAAACATTTATCTATTTATCTAATAATTAAATTGAATCCTTAAAGGAATAAATTTAATTTTATAGATAAAAATCCACAATATAAAATATATGGAGTCGGGTCAATTTTCATCGGTCGGTCGGCAAAGGCATACAACATTTTAACAAAGAAGTATAGCTCTTTGATTTTAATTTAGAATATGTGTGACAATCGATCTAGATCTTAAATGATTACAACCTTTTAAAATAATTATCATTTAATTGACCGTTTTCAATAATCTCTTCCATAAAGGCTACATATGTAGCTTTGCCGCCAACGTGCTAAAAACAAAGAGATTTACGACTTTTCTTCATAAAACAGTTATTGATTGCATAATCCTGTCAGTTCTTAATCAGGATCATCATAATAGCTGACTGTAACTTAATCGGTGTCATCAAAAGATCGTCGCGTGATCAAAGCGAGCTTAATCAACACGTGTCCCGCTCGAGGGCATGAAACTGATTAGGAATAAACAATGTGACACCGTGGACTGTTTATTGTGTAAAATTGAACAATTTATAGACAAAAAACAAGTTTGCTTTGGATTATTTTTATTTGTTCCTATATTTTTATTTTTTCCGGGACTTTTCAACCCTGTTCCGGACACTGGGACGAGTATGTAATTTCCTTGACAATTCGGACAATCCGGGACGTATCACATGTATGTTTCATATATACCTGCAATTTTTGTCATCAACTCAACACAAATGGTCTTTAATAACATACAATATGGTTATAAATAAAATAAAATCATAGTATAGAATATTTTTTTAAACCTAACTTTTACCCTCATATTTCTATAATATTTCCGCGGGCCGCCATTAATATAGCGTTTAAGATTATACTAACCCAAAATGGCGGATAGATAACACGTAATAATAAGGCAGGCATCAAAAATCGCTATTTTAATAAAGCGAAATAAGAAGTTTACAACATCATTTATGCATGTCCTAACATATTTTTGATGTCTTTTAAATACTTCCGTAATTCTAGCCTATCCTCATAGGGTTGTCTAGGAATACGAAACTTCCGTAATCCTAGAACCGGAGGCTAGGATTACGGTACCGTAATCGTAGCCACTGCCTATCAATTACCAGGCATGATGCGAATATCCACACAAAGATTGTTTGTCCTCTTCGAAAACCAAAAAAACGTGCGTTTCATGTTTTATGGTTCATTAGGCCTATGAATACAGGTCTTGTTATGGGTCAGTTGGACCAGTCTGGTTCAAATGAACCAGCCTGGTGCAAACAGGCCATCCCTCTGTCTCTGACTTGATTTTATATGGTACCAAAATTCATTTTCATATTCAGATAGCTATAGTCATTGAATTATAAAACCGATACATTAAAACGTGATATGGCTAATATGTAGTCACAAAACTTATCATTTTATTCCTATCTTGAAGCATACTAGCATAATTTCATCCGAATCAGTGTGTCCGGGCACTCAGACAGCAAATTTCTACTCGGTTTCTCCCAGCTGAAGAAATTACCGATGAAACAATATGAAACAAGACACGTGCCTTCATTAAAAAAATAATATAAACGAAATAAATATTATGAAATGCTAAGTTATACCTTAAATTTGCAGTTTTTTTGCACGGCGATGTTTTCACAACAACATGGTAATGTGTAAAATTATCACGAATGAAAACAATTGGTCGTTCTCATCTACCATTAAGTCCAAATAATTGTACTCGAGAGTTGAATATCGTTATATATTTTTGACTTGTCGTTATCACTGGCACGCGTATCGAACTTGGGTCAAAAAATATGACCAGATTGATAAAAATCCTTGTTTCCATCCTAAATGTGTCGAAAATTAAAAATATACAATAAAATATGAGCTCCCTTCAAAGGATACGAATACAGGCTGACTCGGACCATGGCTGATTGTATCCTTTGAAGGGGGCTCATATTTTACTGTATATTTTTAAGTCGTGTACTTTCATAGCATCTATATGGCAACATTTTTTTTGAAGAAAGAACAGTTTTCGAACGGAAATTACATTATCTGCAAGGCTATATGTAGAAAAATGCCTATTCACATGTTCGGGCTATTGTTCTTTTCTGAATATTTTTATCCCCAACCCAGCTAGCAAGCATACATGGGACCCATGTGGGTTCCCATATGGGACCTATATGGGCTACCCATATGGGACCCAGATGGGTTTTGCAAACCATTTTGGCATGGGTCCCATATGGGATATACTATATGGGACCAATGTGGGCCCCTTATGGGTCCCAGATCTTATAACCCATGTGGGACCTTTCTGGGTCCCATGTCGTATATATAGTATGGGCCATTTAGGGGCGTTCTGGAATTGTATGGGTCTTATTGATTGATTGATATTGTCAACTGTCCGAAACATTGTAGCTGCCCATGTAGTTGTTTCAGAATCATTGTGGACCTTTTTATCTTGATCTGTTGCATTTCCAACTCACTTCATCAGATTCTTTTTAAAGGCATTCTGTAAAGTAGTAAAAATAATGTCAGCCTGAGCATTTGTCCATGAAAATTAAGACTATTTGCAAAAAAGTAAGTCGTAATTTATAGCTTTAATAACACCTGAAATATATTAAATTCGATTTTTTTTTTAAATTATCATTCATCATTTTCCCGTAAATTAAATAGAAATGCAAAAACAGTTTTGATAAATAAGGAACTGATTAAACATTTAATGGAAGCATTTAAACTATTATCAACATTTTCTGAGATGCCCTCTCTAAGTTTATAGTATGTGATATTTTTAAGGAAATAGAATGCAGATTAAAAAAAGCTAATGATGTTAAAATAGATATCTTATAAGTACGTCAAGTTATTGACGAATAATTATATAATTATTATGTTATAATAATGTTTAAAGTATTGTACTCACTTTTTCTGCATCGGTCCCTTCTGTACATAATGAATAAGCTTGTTCTGTATTGCAGCTTAAACCTCCATCCAATTAACTGAATAGTGTGTAAACCATTGGCGTGACTAATAGATAACATGTGTAGAGAGAGATGGACCCTTAGTTACCATGGTTACAAACATGTATTATAAATGTTCCCAATGTCCAGTATAGCTTTCCTGAATATTTTAAAATGAATGAATGTTATTATTAAAAAGTAATTACACAATTTCGAAATAGCTTAGACAACAGTCGAATTTTAATAACAATTAGGAATAATTTCGGAAGTGCAAAAAATCATTTACTAGTATTAGTCCATTTTCATGATTTTGTAACCCTAGTAATTTTATTTTGAAAATACAATAAAAATGCTATACCCGTCCTTTCTATTATGAAGTAAGAAAATTATCAAACCTTCGATCCAACATTCCGGTATGTCTAATAGCATAGTTTTTTTTCTAACAGTTTATATTGTAAATGTTATTGCAGCTAAGAAGAACGAAACCTTGCATTTTCTTATAGACAGAGATGGCTTTAAAACGTCTTTTAAAAGTCGTCTTTATTTTGTAGGTAAAACAAGGAAAAGAACGTCTTTTTTTCTGTTCACAGATGACATGACCATAAAACAACCAAATAAAGACGTCTTCAAGACGTCTTTTGTTTGCTGGGATGGGACCCATATGGGACCCTTCTGGGAAACATATTTTTTGAGACCAAAGAAATGTACATGTATTAGAATTCAAAGAAAACATAGAAAAAAGGATTGTTATACTAGTGACAACACTTATGGACTTAAAGTCAAGACGTTGCTATATCACTTCAATGGGTCCCTTATGGCTCTGATGTGTGCAAATACTTACAATATGGGACCCAGATGGGACCATTCTGGGAAACGTGTTTCTTTTTGAGAGAAAAGAAAACGTAGAGACATTCAGAGAAACCATAAAAAACTATTTTCTATGCTAGATACATCACTTTTAAACTTAAAATAAATGCATTGGTATATCCATCGCTGAGTTATTGTATACGGGTCCCATATGGGTCCAATGTGGGCAAATACTTACAATATGGGACCCAGATGGGACCCTTCTTGGAAACATGTTTCTTCTGATACTTCAAAAAATATACAAATTTTCGAAGAAAACTTAAAATATGAACTTATATACTGGTGACACCACATATAAACTTAAAATGAATACATTTGTAATTTACATCACTGGGACATTATATATGGGTCCCATATGGGACCAATATGGGCCAATACTTACAATAAGGGTCCCATGTGGGACCCATATGGTACATTTGCCCAGATATAGCCCATATGGGCCCCATATAGGCTTGCGTGCTGGGAAGCCACATCCACGACAGAGCCCTGTTCATTTCTTGTTGTAACTTAACGATAATGAATTTTCCAAAATTTCTTGAAAAAAAGCAGTGTTCGAAATTTTGAATAAAGGGAGTTTCATCTATATAGTCTTTTCATTTTATGGAAAAATTTTGAGCAAAATGCAGCCGTATAAATAATGTATGTAATATAAATAACTTTCAACCGTCTACTTATCACACAAATATGGACACGCCTCTAGATGCATCGTTATCACTTGTGACAAATCTACAGATCGATAGTAGTACGACGACTGATCTTGCTGAACTTCATCAGCTGCAGACGTGGGTTAGAGACCTGCCCACCGATATGTTTGTAAATAGGCTAATTCTGGAGTATAATAAATCGGACATGAAGCTGGAAAACAGTCGGCAAATGCTTTTTAACATATTGCGAGAGTGTGACGGATATCCTTTCGCCGCCAATACTGCATTAAAACGACGTGTAAATACTAGGCAAGGTGACTCGGCAGACATAAAGCTTGCATACGATAGCCACACATTACTCAGTGTAATCGAAGGGGAAGATTATTCTCTACTGAGGGACGTCATAACAACATCAAAGAAGCTAAACCGACGTAAATCATCTGCAACTGTTACATCAGTATCTCAGGAGAAATGTATGTGCAAACCTGAGATTGAGCAGCTAAAGGAAACAATATCATCTCTACAGGCAGACCTGCTATTGATAAAACAGAAACAGTGCACTATGGAGAGTACGCAAAACGAACACATAAAAACGTTAACAAACTCAGTTGCAGAAACTGGATTAGATCTTACAAATAAACAGGAAATCGTTCAAAGCTGTGTTGACAACATTAAAGTGTGAGTTACTAAATTAGAATCTGTTGCAATGAACGATCTTAAAACATGCCAAACTTATATTCAATCAAATAGTGATTCCATCAAACAAACCCAAGAACATCTTATCAAGATATCTTTTGCATTTGCACACTTAAAATCGTGTGTTGAAAAGTGCGGAGTATCTGTATTGGACCACTCTCCGACTGCAGAAGATTTTACCGACTCGTCACATAATGATCCTGTTTACCAAGCTCCTTCCGGTAATTCAGCTTCTGCACCCGAAGATGGTACCATATGTAACAACCTGTCACCCGGAAATCAGTTATCAGAATATGAAAACCAAACTCTACTTAAGCCTACCGTATATACATCAGACGAATCTGTTTCTACTGATGACAGAGAAACAAGACATTCTTACAAAACAATACCCACTATTATAACAACAAGGTCTGTTGACAATAGAAAACGGGGTGTCACGTTTGCCGACATATGTAGAAACACTAACGTCTCAGCCGGTAATGTTGAATGTCCTTTAAACTCCCAACATGATGTAAAAGGAACCCTACAAGGTAGTAACAAAAATGTAGATAACCATATACCCGATAATGGTACAGAGCACATGTCAAATGAAGTGCTCAAACCAGAATCCAACCCACCAAGCAATCACCTACAAAAGGTTTCGCATAGCAATAGCCCGCACCCTTCATCTCAATATATCCTGGCCCAACAAACTAATATTGCATCAAGGGAAGATGATGAGGAAGATTTTGCGCAATATGTTAGGCGACGCACAAAGCGTTTTTACGTTGGTGGTTTCAAACAGACAATAACAGAACAAAAAATCACAAAATTTGTACAGGGGAAAGGACCAAAGGTTACTAAAGTTTGTGTTTTTAGAAACCGCAAGCGTAAAACAATTGTAGTACGTATTAACGTTGAGGACGACGGTAAAGCAAATTACCTTACAAATGACCCGTACTTCTGGCCGAAGGGCATTACATGCAGACCTTGGATGTCTCTCAATTCGTATAAAAACCGTTACAAAGATAGAGAGAACGGTCAATTAGCTCTAGGTAAAAGGTCAAATAACAAATGGAACGTTACGTCTAATCAGAATTCTGACGAAGAATACTGGGAGGGCAATCAGTACGATTATAACAACTATAATCCATTCTCTGTATTAGACCAAGATGCAGAATAAATATGTGTCTTAGTAACATTATAGATGGATTAACCATTGCTACCTGGAACTCAACAGGTGTTATTTCGGGCGCAAGTTACTTATGTGATCTTTTAATAAATCAAAGAATAGATATATTTGGTTTGTCAGAGCACTGGTTGTACAGAAATGACCTTCACTTTTTAGATAGCGTCAATAATAATTATACCAGTTTCTCCGTGTCGGACCCTGACCTTGACATGTCATCGCTGAGGAGGGTCGGTAAAGGGCGTCTTGCATTCTTATGGCATAAAAAATTGAATCAGTATATCATGCCGTTAGACATTGATTCTAAATATTTTATTGGTATCCAAGTTATGGTTAACCCAGGTACTTACATATTTATTTTCCAGATATATCTACCGTGTAAGAATCACCCCATACATGTTTATAGAGATTGTCTTGAAGAGTTAGAAAATTTTATTTGTATGTATGATGATAAAGGATTGTTGATGATAATGGGGGATTATAACACGGAACTAGAGTCTGAGCGGATCAGCGGTTCTTTCAAATTAGATTCTAGAGGTGCTCTTTTATTAGAATTACTGCAAAAATTCTCTCTTAAACCTATAAATACATTAAACTCTTGTCGCGGAGCAAAATACAGTAATGTTCCATATAATAGTAACAGAGAAACGTTAATAGATTACATTGTCTTACCTGAACTATATAGACAAAATGTAAAAGACTGCCAAATCCTTGACGACAATGCACTTAATGTATCTACACATCGTCCAATTGTTTGTGAATTGAATTCAGACAATTCATAGGGCTGGATCGTACCGATTCTCAAACAAACAATCGTAAAATCATAAACTGGCAAAACGTTAAACATTTCCATCTTGATAAGTATAAAAGCTTCTTAGAAAGTTGCGATGTCTTGCAATACGCGCAAAACGTTCCTATTAATAATCAAAATGACATAGATGAATTATACTCCGGTATCGTTACTATTGTGAACCTTGCAACTGATTTGTTTATACCAAAGGTAAACTTCAAACCATTCATTAAACCATATTGGAATAGTACACTCTCTTCCCTACATAATCAAATGAAAAGAAAACGTGCTGACTGGATACGCGCTGGTAAACCAAGAAAGGCATACTCTGTACCCTTCAAGGATTATAAATTGCTCAAAAGTAGATTCAGATCTGCACATCGTGACGCAGTAATGACATTCTTGCAAGAACAGGAAACGGAAATCGACACGGCTGCGGAATGCGATAACAATGAGTTTTGGCGGCTTATTAACCGTCGGCGTAACAAAAAAGCTTTTAACACAGGTCTTGAAATGTGCTTTAACGATACAGTTTATAATGATCCTCAAAATATAAATTTCGAATGGAAAAACTATTTTGGTGAGCTTTATTCACCAGGAGAAAACTCAAGATTCAATGAAAGCAATAGGTTAAAGGTAGAAAATGATCTATTCGAAATAAAGAAAATTTGTCAAAACCAGACTGGTAAAACGTTTACTATAAAACCTGAAATGGTAAAAAAGGTTTTGCAATCATGCAAAAAACGAAAAGCTTGTGGCAATGATTCCATCCATTACGAAAACATTATGTATGGTGGATCACTATTGATTGAGGCTATCACAAAATTGTTTAACAGTATGCTTCTTTTCTCCCATACCCCAGTAGAAATGAAAAAAGGTATAATAATTACTCTGTTTAAGGGCGGAAACAAAAAGAAATCAGACCAGAATAGCTATCGAGCAATCTCTTTATGTTCAGTAATTTTAAAACTGTATGAAAAAGTTATGTTGGAGTTACTGGAAATAGACGGGAAAATTGTTTTAAATGCATCACAGGGTGGCTTTCAAAAAATGTTAGCTGTGTTATGACGTCCTTTATGCTCAGGGAATGCGTGTATTACGGCTTTGAGAACAATTCCGCTGTATACGCATGCTTTCTTGATGCTAGACAAGCTTTTGACCGTACATGGACCCAATTATTACTAGTAAAATTGTTCAAAATGGGCATTGATATAACGCTATTTAAAGCCATCATGTCATTGTTTGATAACTGCTATAGCTGCGTGAAATCAAACGGTTACACTTCAGACTGGTTCCCTATCCTGCAAGGAACACGCCAAGGTCAATGCCTCAGTCCTTTCTCTACATCATTTTCATAAATGATTTGATGAATGAAATAGAAAGAAATCAATACTGTTTTAAACTAGGTACATTAAAATGTGGTTGTCCAACATCCGCTGATGATATGGTTGTACTTTCTAACGTCAAGCGCGGCCTAGACTCTTTGATTCATATGTGTTTTACCAACTCAGAGAATGATCGCTATGTATACAATGCGAGCAAATGTAACGCAGTTGTGTTTAACGATGTGAATTCAACACCCCGCACTTGGAAATTAGGGGATGAAACAATACTCGAAACGGAAAGCTACCTTCATTTAGGTGTCCTATGTAATAAAACTCTTGATTTAAAAGAAAATATAGCATTAAGTTGCGAAAAATTACGTAAAACATTTTTTAGCATCGTAGATTGCGGTATTTATAGAAATGATATACATCCCCTAACATGCAAAAAAATATACATGACAGTTGTGCTGCCCAAAGCCTTATATGGAAGCGAGTTGTAGACTAACGTTACTGATACGCAGTTACTGCCCCTAAGAAAACTCCACAACCAGTGTATTAAACGCATACAGTCAATACCAACAAGTACTAGGACAGATATTGCCCTGGGTTGTATTGGAATTCATCCAATTGCTAATTTGATAGACAAAAGGAAATTATTGTTATTTGGTCAACTTTGCCAGCTATATACTAAATTCCGAATTAAAGAAGTCTTCGTACACCGATTAACATCATTCATGTTATCACCGAGGAAATCAAAGGGGTTTATACCAGATATCTACATGTCTTTGGGAAAATACAATCTAACAAGTTATATCTTAAACTTTTACCGCACAGGGATATTTCCTAAGTTAAGTATCTGGAAAAGAAATGTCAATATAGCGATAGAAAAAACAATAGAATTTGACTGGAAAAACCGTATACTTTTGGATAGAAGTCTAAATCAGTTTATGCTAATACATTCGGTCTTTGAACCCTGTAGCCTGTGGCATTTCAGCCGTTGTTATAGATATCTGCAGGCTGAGTGCACATCCACATTCATTTTAATGTGCCGATTTTTTACTAGAAAATATGAAACGCATTGCACGAAGTGTAAGCAAGTAACCAATGATCTGAGTAAACATATTTTGTTGTTTTGTCCTTCAAATGAATCGAAGAGGTCCTGGTTATGGGTTACACTGTCTAAAAGCTTGGGTATAAAAAACTTTCAAACACTATGTACATTTTCTCCTGACTTACAAATATTTGAAATGTTTCGTGGCTTCACATCATTTTGTCTGAGCGACGAGGCCAGGGTGTATAGCTTTAAAGCTTTTGTAAAGTGTGCACATCTGATGAACTGGCTGTAAAATATTTCTATGTGAGTTCAGCAATTACCTAGTTGAATTCATAACAGATCAGCAAAATAAATAATAATAATTTCGTCCAGGTATTTGCACATTGTAAAAGTCTTAATGCTTTCGTTTCGATTAAGGCTTTTGATTTGGTGTGTTATTTTCAGCTGATATCGATCGCTCACTGTTGTTTATAGATTTATATATCAATATCGTTCTAGTATTAGGCAAACCTTAGTTTAATACTTACATGTCTTCTCCATTCTACAAGATTTTTTTCCCTTTCCATTCATGTATGCTAAATTTCATAAACTGAGTGAATAAGAAACTTAATTTTGCTGACGAAATTGTTATATATAGGTCTCTTTCAGCATGTCATTATGGAATATTATATCTCAAATGCATTTGTTGTACACATGTACATATATTTTGTATATACTGTTCTCTTATTTGTATTTAATTGTATTGTATGATTCATATGCTCTTCGTCATTGGAGGAAATAAAGAAATATATATTATTGTAACAGAGTTTCTTGGGCCATTTGATCTTTTCACTTTCATAAATAAACAAACAAACAAACACTTATAAACACATAGCACAACTTCTTTTATTTTATATATACATAAAACTTTAAACAAGTCCTAACAATTTAATTTTATTAAATGTGGGTCGTCACGTAGAAAAGGGCCAACTTTTCTTAACCTGGTAGAAGAAATAAAGATATACGTGCTATTTTCTTAAAACTACTAAACATTCCTTGCTACCACAGTGATACATAGTTTCTTTAGTAGGTACAATTGAACCTAAACAAATTAGAAAAGGGTTCCATTTGACGTCACGATTCGCATAAATAAATTTAACACATGGTTCGACCATGAAACAGTGGCTGTTGGATAAAAACTCCACAGGCGATATTAGTTATAAATATGCATATATCGTAGGTATAAATAGTTCAGTTTAGGAAACGATGCAGTCGTGTACTTTCATAGCATCTATATGGCAACATCAAGTTTTCAAAGAAAGAACAGGCAGAAAAATGCCTATTCACATGTTCGGGCTATTGTTCTTTTCTGAATATTCAGTGTTCTGTTCAGTTCTTGTTGTAACTTAACTATAATGAATTTTCCAAAAAAAGTTGTAACCAGAGTTCGAAATTTTGAATAAAGGGTGTTTCATCTATCTAGTCTTTTCATTATATGGACACATATTGAGGAAAATGCATCCGTTTAAATAATGTATGTATATAGCCATTCGAGGTGTGACAATTGGGAAAACGTTTGAGAGTTTAACATTCTTGACACAATAGGAAACTTTGGTGACTTTTCTCCTTGGGAGATCGTAATATTATTGTAATAGAGTTTCTTGGGTCATTTGATCTTTTCACTTTCATAAATAAATAAACAAACAAACACTTATAAACATATAGCACAATTTCTTCTATTCTATTTATACATAAAACTTTAAACAGGTCCTAACAATTTAATTTTATTAAATGTGAGTCGTCACGTAGAAAGGGGCCAACAATTTTTTGAACCCGGTAGAAGAAATAAAGACATATACGTGCTATCTTCTTAAAACTGCTAAACATTCCTTACTACCACAGTGATACATAGTTTCTTTAGTAGGTACAGTTGAACCTAGACAAATTAGAAAAGGGTTCCATTTGACGTCACGATTCGCTTAAATAAATTTAACACATGGTTCGGCCATGAAACAGTCACTGTTGGATAAAAACTCCACAGCTGATATTAGTTATAAATATGCATATATCGTATGTACACAATGTCAAAGTTGATGTAAGGCAAATGTTATAACTGTAGTCTGAATTCGTATCAGAACATGCACTTTTCAAACGTTTTTCACAATTTTTACATATTCAAGTTGTCATTTCTATGGTTTCTACATAGAGTCACTGAAAGAGTCATTTGCGAGCCCCGAATCCTCATCCTCCAGTGTAAACACACACTCCTCTCGGACGTCCCTAGCACTTTCAGAAACACGAAGCTCTGTCACTGAACAGTCTGTAGCTTTCTTAGTTGGAACAACCATACGATACACCTGTTTCTGTTGTTGTTCGTCAGCTTCCTGTTGTTGTTGTTGTATGGTTGCAGGCCTGACGTCACGTGCGCTAAACCTGAAGAGACGCTTGACAATGTCGCCTGCTGTATCATCCTCGTTCTTGGTTTCCTGCGGAAGTGACGTACAAACACTCTGAAGATTCCACAGAGATGGCAGAACAAGACCGTGAAAGTACGCAGGTGGGTAAGCAGAAAATAACTGAGGCTGCACACTGTGATACACGGCGGCTGAGGAACTTTGACTAAATGAAGTGGCCATACGCGGAAGCCCAATCATCGTCTGAAATGAAGAAATGGGTATATATTAGAAGACGAAGGCTGTGTAATAAAATGTTTGCAGAAACATAGATTTTTCTAATATTATCATACTTCTCGCCTGTCCTTTGGACAGCATGCGTGACATATGATTATTTTAAAACAAGTTGAACAAAGCAATATATCTTACGTTACTAGAGACGCACCGATCAAATGCATGCATAACGTTTTGTATAGAGGACTGCATTTATATTTTCCCTGCCTGTTTATTAATGTCCTTTTGTTATGCTTTGCTTCCTTCTTGATACTATAAAAAAGGATCATTTAATGCTATCTTATCTCTTTAAGATGGTATAAAATATATTTTTGCGTCCAGTAAGAAGTGCAAGACTTGCACACTGGATTTAGTTCTACTGAATGGTTCTTAAATTTTATAAAGTAAAGTTTTGCTTGACAAATGAAAGATTGAAAATGTGTACAAACTAACCCCAGTGTTTTGACTGTTACTAGCAGGCTGTTCAATTCGTTGTCTTTTACTCGTGTTCTTTAGCACACTGCCATCAGGACACGTGTCACTTGGGTGACGGCGTTTGTTTTGTCTGGCACGTCTGTTCTGGAACCATACCTACAAATAGACAAAATGTTATATAAAGTCAATCTTGTGTTATATCTGACATCTTCTTATTCTGATATCACTCACTATTTGAACTTCCAGCGAAGCTCTAGACATTGTTTGTATATAAGTTTATTTATAGTAGCCACCGGTACTGAAGACTGTTTGTAATGTTAGTGGGAGGATAGTGCAAGATACAGAAGATGCTCCAATGCCAGAAGCTTCCCTGTTTCTTTAACGTGCCAGGTGTAAAGCACCTACACACGGGAGTCTTATCCCAATTTTAGTAAATTTTAGTTTGAGAAGCGGGGGCTCGAACTCACGACCCCTGGTTTCATAGTCAAACAGTGTCACCACTGGACCACTGCGCCCGCTTTAAGCTCTAGAAAATATGACCACTTTCCGTAAAAAGATATGTCATTGATTTCTTCATAGATATGGGATTATACAATTAATTTATACATTATTTCCAAAGAAATCAAAGGTGGTTATTGGAACTGTTTACACTTTCAATATACAATATAGGCCCCTATCTTATTTTTAAATTTATCGTTAAAATATTTCGGACACAAGTTTTGAAATGCTCATACTGACTTTCGTTGATAGATTATTCTGCAACTTTCAGAATATCTTAGCAAACCTTAAATTAACATTTCAACGTAAACATTTTATAAAATTTCAAGAAAAAAGGTTATTCTAGCATAAAACTGCTGTTCTTGTCACTTTTTGGGGGTGTTTTAACAGGAGAGAAAACGTGTGTTAACAGAGAGATTCTCGCGCTCACGTACTGTTATAACACCTTTTTATATATGCGCGTTCCGTGGCAAAGCGTAAACGTATTACGGCCCCAAAACGGATAATTCAAATGGAAATGACGTCAACGTCAAAAAACAACTAAGATATTGCCGCGCATTTCATAGAAATTTAATGACGTTCAGGTAGAATGTATTTATTTATTAGTTTTTTTTGCGTTTTTTACTAGAATAGCGTTAGCGCATGTTCATTTCATGTTATAACATCTTCAGAATCTCTCGGGATACGTTGGTACCCTCGCATTACGGACTCGGGTACTAACCAATCCCTCGGGATTCTGCAGACGTTACAACACGAAAAAACATGCGTTATCCCTACATTGAAAATTATTCCGTGACCAGATTTTTTCTATAGTAAAAACCAAATAATATTTACGGAAATAAAATTCACATTATCAAAGATATCTTAAAGTTCCACCCCTTGAGACCTTCAAAATTATTTAAAACTCATAGCCGCAGTTCAGATAAAAATATGTTAGGGATTTCGTAGATCATTATGCCGGTCGGAAAGTCAACTAATACAGTCGACAAAATCGTTGTCACATAATTCACTCTACAAACATTTTTATCAAAGGAGTTTAATATTGTGAAGCTTTGTACGTACAGATGTTACTCTGTCTCTAAACCTCCCCATTAACATATGAGTATATTGTGAGATCATTTGAATCTATGGTTTTGAAAAAATGGACGACAACGACAACAACCCAGGAAGAAACTCACCTGCACTCGTGCCTCTGAGGAGCCAATTTCAGCAGCTATAATTTCCCGCCGGCGGATGTCGGGATATTTACCCTGCTCAAACTCATGTTCCATATGCTTGATTGCCAACTTGGAGAAAACCGTTCTCGTCCGACGGCGTCGGGAAACTGGCTGCTCACCACCGCTGCTACGAGGAGCTGCAAGAGAGAATGAGGTGAAAATGCATGTTTCAGTTGGAACGTTACTCATTTTATTACAATAGGGAGGTGGCGAGTTCATACGTGAACGTTATTGTAAATCTTTATACATAAAGATTAGCCTTGAATACTTCAGAGTACATTTTGAATGCGTTCACCCAAGTTGTGTAAAAATAGTAACATATCACAAAAAATACACCTCAAATGCTTTCTCGAAAAGAAAGAAAATGAAATCTTACACGCGTTGGATATCTATCTAGGTGAGAGGTGAGTGATACGCAGTCCACAAATATATAATTATAAAGATTTGGTTAATACAGGTGCAAATATATTCTCTTTTGTTCGTTTGTTTGGGGTTTAAGGCCGTTTTTCTACAGTATTTCAGTTAAGTAATGGTGGACACAACCTAACAACTGTACCTGAGTACAAACCTGTAGACCTGTAAATACTTGTTAAGGCTTGCTGTGGCTCAGTATAAATAATGTATCAGAAGACTGAATTTTGAATTATGAAATGAAACTAATACTTCACACGTGATTCACAAATACTAACTTTCTCTTTGATTTTAGCATTGATAGTTAAAACATGATTACAATGTATATGCGGTCGTTGGAAATGTTTCCTCCATTTGTGATATTTTCTGTTATAGATAATATGAGCCGCGCCATGAGAAAACCAACATAGTGGGTTTGCGACCAGCATGGATCCAGACCAGCCTGCGCATCCGCGCAGTCTGGTCAGGATCCATACTGTTCGCTTTCAAAGACAATTGTAATTAGAGAAACCATTAGCGAACAGCATGTATCCTGACCAGACTGCGCGGATGCGCAGGCTGGTCTTGATCCATGCTGGTCGCAAACACACTATGTTGGTTTTCCCATGGCACGGCTCATATAATAATCAGACTATAATACTGATCCCAACCGCCACTAACCTACTCATAAAAGAAGTTATATTCCTTAAGGAAGGTCTCGATGTTTAGATTTCTACAGTTAAGTTTTGTAGAGAAAAGGTAAACAGGGCTATCAACAGAACCAGGGCTTTGTCAAATGAACATGTACATTTATTAATTTGTCACGGTCAGTTTTAGAAATGACCAAACGTGTGTATATTTTGTAAGAATTTGCTTCAGCGATCTTGTTTTTGTAATCATGACTTCCTTTAAACATTGTGTGTATTTTAATGAAATTCCTTCACTCCTCTTGAATATGTATCCCAGACGAACCTTACTGAATAATGCTTATTAAAATGAGGACACACCTCTGCGATAACTAGAGGGTTGGAGGATCATAGGGGTATGGTTTTGGCACTCTCCTCCCCCATCCCCCCCCCCCCCCCCCGCCCCCTTACCAGCTATAATTATCATTTCGTTCAACAGTTGAAAGTTTATTGCATAATTTTTACATTATATCTAATTTCGTTCAACAGTTGAAAGTTTATTGCATAATTTTTACATTATATCTATATTCCAAGTTCATTAAAATTTCCGGAGAAGGGAAATAAGATATGCAAGTGGAGATAAATCGAAAACTATTCAAGATTTGGTTATGGTCCTTGCACTCTGCTTTCCTCATTGACATCTATCTATAGTCCTATTTTTATTGCAGTCTCTTCAGTCTCTACTGTGTTGATTACTTTTACTATTTGCACCGTTATGTTATGAGGTTATGTTAAAGTTTCAATGTATTTTGTGTGTCTATTTCGTTATATGATTTTAACATCAGAAAAATCACAGCGTACATTTTACCCGTGACTATAAAACACCGGCACTGTCTTTTGTAGTCATGTAAAATATATTATTATGAGTGTTTTTATTATAAGATAATAATAAAAATAATATTGAAGATGAAGATTTATTATTACAGTGGCATCTGTCGCTCGCTTCGATACTTATTATAGGAGATTCTGAAGTTGTACGGGAATGTCAGACGTCAAACAGGTCCATATTTTTTCTCAAAATTTTGATACCCAATACAATGAAAAAATAGTGAAATAAATTATGAATTCAGCTAATGCCATGTATTTGAAAACTTCCAAAACATTTACCTTTTTACATATAGCACTCTATTTCGTGCATGACTTTATGCAAGTGACAGTTAAAAATTTAAAATACATTGCAAATGTATTAGACTAGCTCCTAGACTATGATATATATATTTTTAGTTTTTGTTTGTTTTAAAGCTAGTCTATATCACAGTTCCTATATCGTTGGTGTAATAAATATGATGTCACGATCAGTTCATTGAGAAAATCTAATAAAATAAAAGAAAAAATTAAAAAAAACCCCCTGAAATTTTGGGACATTTTTTTTATTATGAGTCTAGTGACTTGCCTATATAAATAAAAAAAGACGAATTCAAAGCATTAATTGATACTGCAGCATAAATATATCAAACAAGACAGATATATCTAATTATTACATAATTCCTTGTTTAAATGGACGGTCCATAGTTTGTGCTATTGACCGGGGTATATTTCAACATTAAATTTTACTGGGCTAGAATCTAAACCTAGAAAAAAAATATGAAAAGAAAATGTTAAGAAACCGAAGTCTTATTGAAAAGCTTGCCGGTCAATAGTCAAAACTAATGGCCCTCTTTGTCTATCTGATAGCGGAAGAAAAATAAGTTTTTTTTCTGTCTACTTTCTTTTTAGCAAGCAATATTTATTTTTATTCGTAAATACATATCCTATACGCTGACGGAAAAAATGTAACAACATTTAATTTCACCATTTTTTTCTGATAAACATTGTAATGCTACTATTTTTGAACATTTTTAGAATATTCAGGGAAAAATGCTTATCCGGAGTTTGCAAATTATCGCTGAACCCGGCATTCGTTTCAACAAGGATTTAGTTGCACTTAAACAACAGAATATGTATAATGTTTGTCTATATATTTCATATAGTAATTGAGATAAAAGAATAGATCTACATAAAAGACGATCCAACGCAGGTTTGTTTCCACAGATGCCCTGACAGGGTCGGACACCAAAAAGTCACTCAAGATACTGCAGACTATTATACAAAAACAACAACAACAAAAACCATACGCTATATTTACATAATAACTTTTTTTTTAATAACAAACATTTAGTTTATTGCATAAATTATAGTTTCGTAATTAATGTTGGAAAGCAGAAATGATACAAATAAATACAAGAAAGCAACACAAAAATCTGGTTTGTTATGAACGAGTGATGTTTCAAACAACAATAAATAAATAAAAACATTTGATTTACTTTTTGTAAATACGCCAGCTCTTTAAAGAAAATATGACTTGAATCAGAGATAAATAAATATGCGTTTTGAAAATTAAATAAAAACTTACCAGGTCCAGCAAGAATTGCATCAATAGAGTAATCCGATCTGACCGAGGAAATCATTTTGCACGTGCAATCCAATATTCTTTAAAAGAATGATCAATGGTTTTAAGAAAAATGCAAACAACGAAAATGGATTTGCTCAAACTAATCAGGAATTTCATTGGTTAAAGATAATGACTTTTATTTTCTTTATTATATCCCCGTTGTTTTCACAACATTCTTCGATTAAAAAACCGGATTAACAACTGAGCATTTTCCCTCAAATATTTCCTAAAGATTGAGTAGCCGCAATTATAATCATTATTTTGTTTATCTCTAATTAATGTATTGTGGTCCTTTATTAAAATCAAACTTCAAAGGCGGCATGCGGCACGATTAATCAAGGATTTGATGACAATTTTTTCTTTATTATAATAACTAGTATGGAAATGCTATTTAAAAAGTCTAATAAACTCTACTATAAAATATACAATACAATACAAAAGTTTATTCAGCATAAAACATAACACATATGCTTATAGCCTATACAAAATTAATGTTCAATGATAAACATATTATAAACAAAAAAGCCCCAACAAAACCATAAGCCATATTTACATTAGTTTTTTTTTTTTTTTTTAAATAACATAATAACTGTGTTAAATTGTTAAACAAAATGCTGGCGTATTTACAAAAAGTTAATCAAATGTTTTTATTTATTCAAATAGAAATATAACTGGGAGAGAATTGTAGCAGGTTACGCTAACAATTCTCGAAAGAGCACAAATTCAATAAGTGAGATAAGTTTTACAAAAACATTATCGGAAGAGCGATATAATTTTTATAACTATAAAATAAAGAGAAATGGAAAATTATGTATTACTATCAAATGTAAAAGTGTCGTTCTGTTTTACTTATTTCCAAATAAATTTAATGCCAAATCATTTTTGTTTAGCACACGAAGTACTGTCATAGTACTTTTGCATGGCTTGTCAAACGTTGCCAAATTCAGTGATTTAAAGTAATAGCTTTGTGTTATAAGGCATAATTACATACTTTCATTCTACAACGCCACATATCTGTCGTAAGAGTAGTATCTGCATTGTATATCTCAATATGCTGTTGTCATAATGTCATCATGTAAAATACATATTGAATTCGTTAGAAAAAAATCATTTGAGCCGCACCACGAGAAAACAAACATAGTGCGTTTGCTACCAGCATGGATCCAGACCATCCGCGCAGTCTGGTCAGGATCCATGCTGTTCGCTAATGGTTTCTCTAAATGCAATAGGCTTTGAAAGCGATCAGCATGGATCCTGACCAGACTGCGCGGATGCAGGCTGGTCTGGATCCATGCTGGTCGCAAAAGCACTTATTTTTTTTCTTATGGCGCGGCTCATTATTTTTTTGTGATAGTAATTAACAAGGCATGTCATTAGCTGTCAGAAACCGGTATGGCTGCACCCTGTTTCTTTCTGTGCAGATATTGTTGAATAATATGATGTTATTGAACAGTATTGAGTACAATACTGAATTTTATTTCACATCTATAAAAATCTAATCAGTCGAAAGCTTTTCTTTCCGTCATGTGGCTATACAGTAGAAACCAGTATCGTATTGTGTGACTTAAAATGTATTCACGGTCTTTTTAAGTATACATGACAATAACCGTAGCCTTAAGTCCAAAATGGCCATATCTTTTTTTTTTCATATTGGACTAAAGTCCAAAATATCAATATTTTTTTCGTATATTGGACCAAATTCCAACATAGTGTTACTTCCACTTATCGTACAGCACGTATAAATTGGGCTGAATTTCAACCGGGTTACATTTTTCATTATTTTAATTTTGTTGTACAAAGTTTTTATCTCAGTAGTCAAATATTATATATTTCGCTCGTAAAAAGAGCAATAAACGAAAAAAAAATGCAGTAATACTAAAATTACTTCTTTTTCTTGTGTTGTGACGCGCACCTGCTGAAATGTAAAAAATGACATTAATTCTTCTTCTTCTAGATACTATGAAATCATTCGTCCTCCACCTCTGATTCATGTGGGGAAGTTGGCAGTTACTTTGTACTGGTACTGAATCCAGGACCACTGGTTAGGTTAACTGCCCGCCGTTACATAACTGAAATACTGTTGAAAAACGGCGTTAAACCCAAAACAAACAAACAAACAAACAAATCCTCTAGATACTACACTCCTTCATCACTTTGAAAATTATGTGTAGGCGCTAAATAATTTTTTTTTAAAGATGTTTTACATATCAAATTTGTACAAGTGCCAAACGGTAAAACTTTCCAAATTTTACATCATTAAAACTTTATACAACAACAACAACAACAACAACAATAAATTTATTGCATTAAACATTTTACAATGTCTATAGCAAACTGACAACTCCAACACGAACATAGCTTTACGGAAGATCTTACATGTACTTAGTTTCTGATTTTACTTGCATGGTATAAGAATTTGGACAAATTTATTAACACATTTCTAGATTTTATTGACAAAAGGTTAGATAGTTTTTGAAGCGTAGGCCATGTAAAATAATATCTCTTTAGATATTTTTGTCTGAGATCTTTGTATTTAGTACATATTAAAAGATGATGAAATTCATTTTCAACCATATTTGATCTACATTGAACACATATTCTATTATTTCTTGGAACATTAACATGTCTACCTGTTTCTATGAAAAGATCATGGGAAGAAGTTCGAAATTTAGTTAAGGCTATTCTGTATTTTTCTCTTGTATTTTGTCTAAGTACGACTCAAAAGCAAATGAATGTTTGAATAAACAATATGTTTCTAAACGAGGTGAATTATTAATTGCCGCATACCAGGTTTGATGATATATGTCTATAATTCTTTGTCTAATGATATTATAATTTAACAACATAGTAAATTGATTTTGCCACAAATACGCTAACCCTGCTTGATCTAATATACATTTTACTTGATACGCCCAATTGGTTTGGTTATAGGTAACGCCATTATCAACATCAGTCTTTAACATACAATACGTTTTAAACAATAAAGAAGTATCTTTCTGTTGTAAAACTTTAAGCCAGTATTTTATAATTATTAGTTTCCTATAAATATACATCGGAATTCTTCCTAATTCCCCGTAAACAGCATCCAGATTGGTGGAAGTTCTCACACACAGTAGTTTTCGACAGAATTTAGAGTGCACAAATTCGACATCCGGGCTTTTATGATAGCCCCAAATTTCTGCGGCATAATTTAATATAGGAGCTACAAGTGTGTCAAATAAACCTAATTTCTGTGACACTGGCAGTTCTAACTGATTATTTACAATAAACAAGTTATGCATGGAAAACGAAGCATGTTGCGCAACTAATTTTGCGTGCGATTCCAATTTCCGTTTTTAAATAGATGAACGCCTAGATATTTAAACGTTGTAACAACCTCTATACGTGAATCATAAAGATAAAAATCATGGGAGGTATGACGCCCGTTTTCGAAAATCATAACTTTTGTTTTGTTTACATTTAAACGTAATCCCCATGTATTACTGTAATTTTCAATGTCATTTAACATTGACTGAAGAGAAAATGGATCATACGCAAATATAATCGCGTCATCGGCAAATAATAGAAGAAAGATTTTAAGATCATTTATTTGCAACAAACCATCTATATTGCTATTTATGTTGTTTATGATATCATTTAAGAAAAATAAACATAACAAGCTACTTGACGAATCACCCTGTTTTACGCCAATATTAGACTGTATATATGAAGATTTATCTGCCTTGTATCGCACATACGATTTTACAACATTATACATAGATTTTATAGCCTTGATAAATTTTGAACTAATATTTTCCTGCATTAATTTATGCCAAAGATACAGCCTATTTATTTTGTCGAACATTTTTTCCCAATCTAAAAATGCAGTATACAGTTTCTTTTAGACGCTAATGTTTGAGAAATTAAAGCATGTAAAATAAAGATACAGTCTACTGTAGACTTGCCTCGCTGGAAACCAAATTGATTATCTATCAGTTTCTCATGTTTTTCGGCCCATTTTGTGAGACGTGCAACCAGAAGTCTAGAGTATATTTTAGACAGGATATTATTCAAAGTGATACCTCTGTAGTTTTTAGCTTCGTCGGCGTTCCCTCCTTTAAAAATAGGTATTATAATTCCTTCTCCCCAAGTTGTTGGGAAAATACCATCATCTAATATTTTATTATAAAGTTTATGCAGAAAAGGAGATATAATGTCAAACGAGTTCTTAAAAACCTCAGAGATCAATTGATCTGTCCCTGGACTTTTGGAATTACTTTGCGCTGAAACAGCTGCTTTAATTTCTGTAATGGAAAACTCTGTGTCCAAGTCATTGTCTAAAACATTATGCTCACTCGGTATTACGTAGTCTGCATTATTATTTTCAGTTTCATAAAGCTGATTAAAGTGCGTGTATAAATCATTAATATTCAAACTATTTGATTCATTATTATTTTGTTTATACTGCCGCTTAACATTTTTCCAAAAAGATTTTGGATTAGTTTTAGCTAAATTAGATATACGTGTACCTTCTTTCTTGTAAAAAAGCCTTTTATACTTTCGTTTTGTTTTAATGTACGTTTGTTTTTTATTCAAGAAATTATTCTTATTAATTAGACTTTTATCTCGAATAAATGCATTTCTTGCTTTATTGTATTCTTTGCGTGTTTCATAACATTCTTTATTAAACCATTTTCTCCTCTCGCTATTGCTATTTATACATGTACTATTATTTATAATTCGCGTTTTTCCGAAGATTTGAAAAGTTTGATCTTGCATAAGTTAGTGAATGACTCAACAGAATGATTCACATTACTACTCTCTACGCTTTCAGTCATGCGTTGTAAAGTTGTAAAATTAGCCAATAGATTGCTTCGGAATGTATCAACAAGTGTGACGTCCCACACAATGAAGCGCTCCTGTACGATAACATTATCACGTGACTGTATTTGTGGGGGTTTGCATTCAATGTTAAAATTTAATGCGCAATGGTCAGAAAATTCATTCGGTTGCATAATTTGGAAGTTCTTAAAGTATTTAAAATCTTCGTATTTTAGCAAGAAATAGTCGACCACTGACGCACCATTCCTATTATAAAATGTCATGCTTCCTATTCCTTTATCCAAGCCTAGCCTAGAATTTGCTATTAATAAATTTGTAGATTTACATAACTGAATAATACGTTTACCTTGAGTATCTATACCTGATCTTTACTACATCTCGGAAAAACAACATCATTATACAATAATTCTGCATTATCTAAATATGCATCACGTACAAGATATTCAATTTCATTCGAGGTTCTACGTTTAAGTCTCCAATTATGCATGTCTTTCCTAAGGCATTATACTTTTCAATTCCAATTTCTATTAAATCGAAAATATCATCATTGTTAAAACGTGTTATAATTTTTAGAATCATTAGGTTTAATATATGTACTACACAAATATATATCCTGATCAAACTGAAAAAGACTCTTACAAAGTTTAATCCATACTATTCCACATGGTGTTTTTCTACGACTTTAATTTTGCTTCTAAATTTTGATTTAAAGTAATGGATAATCCTCCACTATATCTACCTTTTCTGGTATTCACAGATTTATTTCCAAATAAATGGTCAACATCATAACCTTTTATATTTAAATTGTAATGCGTTTTGGGTGATACCCAGGTCTCAGATAGAATAATCACATCGTGAGATTTAACTATTTCTAAGAAATCAGTATCGGCTAATTTTCGCGTTAATCCATTTATGTTCCAGGAAAGAATGTCCAAACTTTCTTCATGACTCTCCTAAGCTGTTGTGGGTGGGGGTGTGTATACAGCACCGTCGATGTACAATTTATCGGCGACAAGTTTCACTGTCTTGCCTTTCTTCTTTTCGTTTCTCATAACGGAATAAAGCGGTTTACGAGCCTCCCGCATTTTTGAGGTATTTGGACACCTACGCCAAGTTGCTTTGCCTTAAGATCGTCCTTCAGGTTAAATGCCGTGGCACGAATTTCTTCCCTATCAGAGAACGAATGAAATTTGACGATTATCGGTCGTGGCTTCTTGGAAGTATTGGGATTTCCCATTCTATGAGATCTGTCAAACTTCATGCGTGAACTGTCAATACTAAGATGATCTTTGATCATTTTTCTAACTTTCGTCTCGTCGGTTTCTGGAGATTCTAATTCCATTCCATGGCTCCCTCTTGGTTTTCCGGTATTCCATAAAATATTAAGTTTTCCCTCATGGATCGAAACTCTAAGTCCGTGACCTTGCTGTTTAACTCGCTGCGATCTTTCTCTAAGTCATTAACATGAGTTTTAAGTGATGTACAAGATTTTTGAAGAGTTTTAATTTGATCACCAGCCAATTTTAACTCTTTGTTTTGAGAATCGTACTGTTTACTTACGAATGTAACTGTGCTTTCAACTTCTACCACTCGTGTGTCAATATTGTTTACTTTTAATTCCAAGTCACACAACTTCTTGTTGATACTATTAACTGTTTTTTCAATGTTATCGATTTTTGACACCGATATTTTGATGTTTTTAATATCCTCTATGATGCTAGAAGCCCATGGGGGCGGTTGGTTGAGTTGTGCACTAGTACTTGCAGGAGGTCCAGCATACTGCGGCGCAAATCCCGGCGGGGACTGCATAAAAGGTTGCCCATAAGGCTGCTGTGGGTAACTCATATTCGTATTCCACGTATGAAACGGTTCAAATACACTGGTAGAGCTAGCTGCTTAGAGATGGAGGAGGCACAGTGACAAAAGCTTTGAACGAGTCAACTGTGGCTGCAGTGCGTGCGACAGCGGGCAACATGTTCCACTGACCTATACTATCCTAAGAAAAAAATGAATATTTATATAAATCTTTGGATGTGCAAATGTGTCTGAAGCTGTATATATTACCATGACCATGCCTTGTTCTTGGAACCGCTGGGATTAGTAAATTTGTTTTCGGATATATCGACGCCCCAGAATAAGAAGGGCGTAAGTGTCAGTTACGCCCTTCTATGAATTATATATTTTTTGAAACTACATACCAAGGGGCATAATCCTATCAAAATTTTTTTTTGTTACTACCTGCTGTGTTGACCAAATTCCCCAATAATAAAAGGGCGTAAGTGAAATGTTTTCAAAATCACAGTAATAGAAGGGCGTATCTGCACTTAAATGTTGTAACAGAAGGGCGTAAGTGTCACTTACGCCCTTCTGTTACTGGCATTAATTTATATTTCTATAGAACTAGAAGGGCGTATCTGTCACTTACGCCCTTCTTAGATTCTTATATCATGGATAATCTCTAAATTTAGGTGTCTCAAAACAACAATCTTAGAATAACATTATAGTTTATATTGCTTTTTAAACTCAGCTAACCAAGAAAATGTGCTTACAAAGCTGAACAGATATAATAACACATATAACTGTGACTCTGTACATGAAAAAGTGTAGAGTCCCCTTTGCTTTAGAGAGTATTTCCAGAACAGCATGTTTACAATTATCACAGTTTTCATGGTGGGAAATTTTGAATTGTAGAGAACACACGGTGGCGATACCCTGGGTATGCAGGGGTGCAAAATGGCGGCAGAATCTCTCGATTCAGGTAACATTTTTCATTATTACCGTCTTAATACTTAACCAATTTTAACGAAATAAAGACGAGTGCCCGCTCATAAGAATACTACACCCTCGGCTATAAAGCTTGGGCTCCTGGGTTTCGTAGTTTTTGTGAAAAGTGCAACGGCGCATTCTGATGCAAAAAATGCAACTGCTATGTAGGGGGGCATTTTTATGAAAATGACTAAACCAACTATCCCCGTGTGTTTCGAAAAACGGCTTGTAGGGCGGAACCGGGCTTGACATGTTCCAAAGCTGTTGTAGAACTTTAGCAAGTGAAATCGCCAGTTTTCGGCAATTCCGGGCGATTGAAAGGAAATGCTATGTGGGGGAGGTGTTTTCATTATGTTATGTGGGGGTGCTTTTGACATGTGGTGGTGACTCGAGTTAACTGCCTGCTAAAGACACGCAAAAATACGGACAAATAAAGCCAGCGAAAAATACTTTTAACTGTTAGGGCATATTATATGTCAATATATATTGTGATGATGTCCGTCCGTTCGTCTTTGCATGTTTCTTCTCATACATCGTTGGCACTAGAAACTTGAAACTTGATCACGATAACTCTATGGCCTTTGGAGAGTGCATTTTCATACGACACCTAGATATAAAGCTTTAGGTGTCATAAGGGGCCTGGATCTATTATATTAAATTTGGCCATAACTTGTTCTAAATTTGTACTTGACAAATTTGGTTAATAATCAAATAACAACCTTGTTGACAAGATGTTCAATTATATTCTTTAATATTTGACCTTTACCTATATTTGACTTTTCACCTTTACTTTTAAAAGTCGGACCATAGTCATTTTGATGTCCATCTGATATTTGACATCTACTGTTTAAACGCTAAAAACAGTTAGTTTGCTGTAATGTTTTTTTTATTACTTCACACATTTGACTCATATTCACAAATACCAATTCTTGTGACAAGATGTTCACTTTGATGTATTTAAGTATGACAATGTCCTTCATTTTACTTTGATTTTTGCGTTTAAAAATCGGAAATAATTAAAATCCCCATAACCTTTGTCAGATTTTATAACCAACTTGGCTGTAATGTAAACTGAACAATCCATGCAACAAAAAAGCGGCGTATATACGCGATGGTATCATTTGACAAATTCTAGTGATTTATTGTAGTCTTCACATTGTGGCAGCGGACGAAAACACATATTACTTTTAGGCAGGTCAATAAAACTGCAAAATTACCAATAGTAAGTCATTTATTGTAATGTTACATACTCAATACTATAATATTAAAAAGTTGTAATCACTTCACATTTCCAAATGAATGCAATTCTGTTTCAGTATTGCTATTATACGACAAAGATTGTCTTTATTTAATGAAGAAAACGCTTCACGATCTCGTTTACCACCGGTGCATATGTCATGTGAGAATAGTAAAATTTAATTTGAAATACAAATGCTGTTTCAGTAAGACCAACCCCGACGTATATTACTAAAAACATATATCTCCGTTGCCGCTGTTGGATTATTTGCGAATTTTGCGACCGGGGTTTATATCAGTTGATCGGCTGCATCTCCACAACCAGGAACAGCGATGGTAACATTCATAAAAACTCTTTTAAAGAAATTGGAAAAAATATTAAAGGTGGCATTAGAAATTGTATTGTACTGAAATATAGTCATGACAGTTGAAACTTAAAATATTCTATGGTTCTAAGTGGTAAAGCAGTTGCCTAAATAACGATTTTAAACATTTTCGGTATCACTATCTTTCTCCTTATTTTAAAAAGAAACTGTACGTAAAACATAATATTATTGCATAGAACCTTTCAATTCTTTTTTTTTTTAATTGCAAGAACCGTGTTGGCCCGTATAAATTTACTGCTAGTACATAGGAGAAATAATTGGCCGTTCGAACAATATTTTGATGGGTCAAACTCGTTCACATACACAGGCTAAATTTCAAATATACAAATATATTCGGTTTGAAATATCGTGCTACGATTTTGACTTTCACTATATATTTCTACTAACACGTTCTTCTTCTTTTTTTTTTTCAAAGTTAAAACAGTTAAACAGAAAATTAGGTAAGGAAACATTGCTGCCACGGCACTCGTAGCACCGAAAACAAAACAAAACAAAATATTGGTAGGTGGGGCATGGAGTACGCTAACTGGCTATAAGTATACGTGAAAACTAAGAAAAACAAGATGTGTTTTTGAAGCACAATGCCCCCGTAGAAATATGAAGCTGGAAAAAGAGCTATGTGCTTGACGTGTAAATATGTCAAAACGAATACCAATGTCAAATGTTTATTTACCAATGTAATGGGCATGTACAATGAATGGGATGTGTGAATATGGAAGGATTTCATAAAGAAATGAAAAAGTAATGGTAAAACTTAAAAAAATTGCTAAGTGGTTGGCCTCGAAAAAGTTATCTAGAATATATATATGGGGGGGGGGGGGGGGGGGGGGGGGGGGAAGATGCTCAAGTCTTTACATTTTAATATTGTCTATAAACATTTAAAAATCAATAAAAACAAAGAAATAAATAACCGGTTTCACCCGTTCAACGCGGGATCTTCAGATCTCTCTCTCTTTATATATAAAGAAATGAATCATTCATTAGCATTAATTTGATAAATTGGAAAATTGCCAAGTGTCTTACCATGAAAAAGTTATCCTGAAGGTCATTGTAACATGTCTATATATCAATGTAAAGGCAATATGACAATGAGTAAAGTATGTGAGTTTCAAACACATCAATTAAGAAATGAATTATTTATATGATATGTTTACGTTTGGAGAGAGAGAGAGAGAGAGAGAGAGAGAGCAACAAAGATACTGTCCCCGATTTAACGGATACGGGGCTAAAAACACAGGGAATATTATCAAAATACAAGTACGAATCTGAACGGACGGAGTTGACAATCTGTTCCAGAGATATGTACCTAAATGTGTCCGTAGAAGGCATTTATATGTTTACTTCACATCCACCTTCAAAATGAAAACTTTTGATAAGTTTTTTTTCCACTGAGATAATTTCTATCCATATTATATATACTTTATATATCAAATGATCATATCACTGCGTGCCTCTAGCAGCCTAGCAGCCAGTTAACTTGAGTCACCCCCACATGTCAAAAGCACTCCCACATAACATAATGAAAACACCCCCCCCCCTCCCCCCCCACATAGCATTTCCTTTCAATCGCCCGGAATTGCCGAAAACTGGCGATTTCACTTGCTAAAGTTCTACAACAGCTTTAGAACATGTCAAGCCCAGTTCCGCCCTACAAGCCGTTTTTCGAAACACACGGGGATAGTTGGTTTAGTCATTTTCATAAAAATGCCCCCCTACATAGCAGTTGCATTTTTTGCATCAGAATGCGCCGTTGCACTTTTCACAAAAACTACGAAACCCAGGAGCCCAAGCTTTATAGCCGAGGGTGTAGTATTCTTATGAGCGGGCACTCGTCTTTATTTCGTTAAAATTGGTTAAGTATTAAGACAGTTATAATGAAAAATGTTACCTGAATCGAGAGATTCCGCCGCCATTTTGCACCCCTGCATACCCAGGGTATCGCCACCGTGGAACAGTTGGAGATGATACGGTAAGAACTTTTGTATGCTATTTTAATAAATGAAAAGAAGAAACCAGCCTTAATGTTTACTGTGTGCCTTTTACTATAAAACAAAATCTAAATTCAGCTATTAATGAAATAAAAATAGTGATTACGAACAACAGTGGGTGGGGTGTTCATATTAGTTTCCTATCATACTGTTTTATTCTGTCTATTTAGTACATGAACATTACCATTAATGATGCAATTTAGCTCTGATTATGTCATTGTTTTGCACATTTGTTTATTATGTTAACACCAGAAGGCGGACATGTGACAAAAAGAGAAAACCTTTTCAATATGAAATCTAAATTCCATGACCAATAAATCTTCATTTTATTGTATTTATACCTGTTTCCACAGTATATTCAATCATTTATATCATGAACCGGTACAAGACTAATGCTATCATCTTTATAAGCAAACTACAAAATTAATGGTTATATAAATAAAAAGCAGAATAGTAGCAGGGCTGTCATTGTCCTCAATCACTGACATCATTGACTATTAGTTAGCAACATATAACAGTTATAAGTTTAAAGCATTTTACAGTGCCTGTTTACCAAATCATTAAATTTTAGACTGCAGCATATTTTTCTCGGTGCTTTGCACTTTTCATAGTTAAGTCACTCATAAACAGAGGGAAACCGTCTGTTTGTTTACATTATTGACAAGTGCAAAGGGCGTAATAACAACCAAGGGATGTAACTCAGTATGACAGGGAATGTATAAAAACTGGACTAGTACGGTATTTACTATACGCTTAATGTGAATTTTGCTTGATTTTTAAATGGAATTTTCTTTAGATTTTTCCCCAAAGATAGTTAATACATTGTAAAGAAAAGAAACTGACTCACGATAAGAACTTCTCTAATAATAACCAGGTTGCTGATGTTATAATATAGCATTAGAACAGTCCACGTTGTTGCAGTTGTTTTGAGCATGCCTAAATCCAAGCATTATTTTGAATAAAACAAATAGATAATATCTTAATAAAATGTTGCCTTGTGGGGATAAAAAATACCGAAAAAGTGATATTTAAGTTACGAACAAATCTGATTGTTTTCACATCACTAAATGATTGTTACATTTTAATTTTCAGGCATGACTTGTGGTGTTTGTAACTGGTTAAAAGAAAACTTGCAAATATTAGACCAGAAGAAATGTTTGACAGACTATATGTATGAACAAGCATGCCAACAATTTCGGAGATGCTGTTTGGTAAATGCAAGGCCTAGCATCCTAGCTGCTCTTGCAGACCACCTTGATACTTTAACTGAACAAAATCTCTATGTAAGGGATAAAATTGCTTTATTCCAAAAGCTTGTTAGACAACATACATGTAAGTATCAAGATGGATTCGAGTGATGACGAATTACCGTTAATTGAATTAGTTAAGCGAGCGGTGCATAAACGTGTAGTGAATAACTCGAATGATAATGTAAGATCGTCAGACACTGAAAAAGAAACTATACATTTGACATCTGAGGATACTTTGAATGGCATTTATTGCAAAGCTTTTAATAAAACATCATCAGAAACTAAAACAGAAGTGGGAAATGAAATATCTCAGAAAAATCTGAATGAAGATCTTTGTACTGAGTTATCGCAAGAAACTAAAACTGAAGTGAAGTATGAAGCATTTGAGAAAAATTTGAATGTGAGTCATCTTACAGGTATTACTGAAGTAGAACCTGTAACATCTGAAACTAATTCAAATGATGTTCACTACACTATAATAATAGAAAATGAGTTTGAGGGTTCAGATGCTATTAATGTAACTGATGAGCAGATTCAAGATGAGGATATTTATTTGGCTACTCCAATATTTGCAAGTTCCCCGAAATCAGACACAATAGGTGATGATTCGGTTTTAGATCTCTTACATATATGCAATGAAAGAGAAATATCACAACAAGAAGTTGAAATTGACGACATAAATTTATCCGTGTTTAGTGAAAACATCACTAATGCGACAGATTATCAATCTTATGAAGATTCCTCAAGTGATGCAGAGGTAAAAGATAATGCTATAAATACAGGTGAAAATGAAAGTCTACATTCCTATTCAAAATCTGCAGAAATTAATAAACATGTATCTCGAAAGAGAAAACGAATTCCATCTGAATGGAAACAAAATATCCGGAAAAGAAGAAGGCAAGCTGGACAAGAATATGTCAATACTGTTGGTAAAAGAGTCCCTATCCGCAACTCAAAAGAGGCAAACTGTAATTGCAAATATAAATGTAGACACTATATTACAACTTCTGAAAGGGAGGCACTTTTCTATACATACTGGCAAAAATCTTATGAACAGCAGAGAAGTTTTATAAAAAAATATGTGAAGATTACAGAAAAGAAGAAGAAAACAACAGAAAATCCAAATAGCAGGAGAAACAACACTTTAAAATATTTTTTCCCAAGAGATCAGGAAATCGAGATCCAAGTGTGCAAGTCTACGTTTCTGCAAGCACTTTCGATAACAGAAAAAACTGTAAGATATACTTTAGAGAAAACATCTGATTTAACTGACAAAAGGGGTAAATCAAAAAACAGCACAGTTTCTGAAAACGCCAAGAAAAGAATACGCAGCCACATTAAACAGTTCCCTACCATGGAATCACATTATTGTCGTAAGGAGTCTCGGAGAAAATATTTAGACAAGAATTTAAACTTGCGGCAAATGTACAGACTGTATGTTAATGAATGTAAAAAGGAAAATGTCAAACCTCAGAAATTGTGGTTGTATGAAAACATATTCAATACTGAATTTAATCTGGGATTTCACCATCCAAAAAAAGATTTACGCTCGTTTTGCGAAAGTTACAAAAACAAAACTATTAATGAAAAACAAAATGATGAAGAATATAAACAGCACCAAATTAGAAAAAATGCTGCTAGAGAACAGAAATCTTCTGATAAAGATCAAGCGATAAAGTCCAACGGAGAAGTCAAGGTTTTAAACTTTGATCTGCAAAAAGTCCTGATTTCGCCAAAATGTAATGTTGGAGAGACATACTACAGCAGGAAATACTCTACTTACAATTTCACGGTTTTTGATACCGTTGCAAAAAAAGCCAAATGTTTTATGTGGCATGAATCATGTGCCAAAAGGGGAAGTTGCGAAATTTCTTCTTGTCTTTGGCATTATAACTGTAATCTTGGTGCAGTAAAAGAAGTTATCTATTATTCAGATAGTTGCACGGGGCAACAGAGAAATATAAACTTTACAGCAATGTGTTTGTATTCTGTAGTGAATCTGCCTATTGAAACAATTACTCACAATTATTTTGAACGTGGGCACTCCCAGATGGAAGGAGATTCTGTTCATGCTTGCATTGAGAGATACTCAAAGCATCGAGACATGTTTGGGCCATCTGACTGGATAAACGCTGTAAGAAATAGTAAGCTTACAAAGCCTAGATACGAAGTAAAAGAGGTCTTGCAGACAGAAATTTTTGACTTTAAATCCTTAGCACAGAACACAATATCAAACAGAACTTGCATACATCTTTGAAGAAGCGGTTATCTACATAATAATGGAATAAGCTAACATGTAAAACATATGAAACTTGTATAATTTTCTTTTGCCTGTTCAATATTTTATAAAGATTTATTAAACAGAGCGTCACAGACTTGTTCTTTATCGCATTTACCGACATAATAACACTTCTTCTGTAGGGCGTAACTGACAGATACGATCCTCTTAAACTGAGTTTCTGTAAAGACTTGCAAATACTGAAAGGGCGTAACTGACAGATACGACCTTCTTATACTGAAATTTTGTAAATACATAAAATTACTGAAAGGGCGTAACTGACAGTTACTCCTTTCTCGGAGTACAAACATTAAAATAGCGTTTAATAATAAAAGGGCGTAATGTTTAAATGTATGAATATTTTATTTTATGTAACACATGAGGTGGCGGATGTATTTGCCTTAAAATCGATTCACTTTTATAATCAGATGAGCCTGCTTCCATTTTGGGTTGTCTCGTTGACAAAAAAGATAAGCAGTTTTTTTCGATTTACCGAAAACTATGTTTTTCCACTTACGCCCTTCTTATTCTGGGGCGTCGATATAGCTACTACATGATGGACAATCTTAAAGAACATTATTAAGCGGGCTACCTCCATTCCGATGTAGATAAAAGAAAGTTATGTTTTCTGGGTAGTCTTTGCAATATACCAAATAAATTGTTAGTTAAACAAATTTTTAATGCGAGGCGCTCAGTGTACATATGTAGGACAGACGACAAACAAAAAGGATTTATTCCTGATGTTGTAAATCTCCTTGTCAAATATAGAATATCCCATTTTCTCATTGACTATATCCAAACAGGTAATTTTCCAGAGAAAAATAATTCGAATAATATATGCAGAACTAGTATTCAACATTATGGAACGGAATCCTGGCGTCCCCGCATTGAAAATGATAATGATTTTAACAGATTTAGATTTTTACATACTAATATTGAACACGCTTTAATATGGTCATGCGCAACCGATAGTGATAGTTTAGCTTATGCACATATAGTAAGCAAGCTCTGGATAATGAAAATAACCGAAAGGGAATATATGATCTTATGTCACTTTTGCGGAATGTTATTCACCGACTCTCTTTACCACATACTGTTTGACTGCTCTAGAACTGAATCCAAACGGCACGTATTCTATAGGTGCATTGAAACAAAGTTTGGCCAAGATGTGATATTTGAACTTATAAACTGTTCAAATGAGACTAAGCTGCAGAAACTAATCGGTAGAAAATTGAATTCAATTACTCATAAAAGAGTACATAAACGCTTTCTGAGAATAGCTATTCGCTTTGTTGCAAAATGTTTAAATATCACTCACCTACTAGAGTTAAACGATTCCTGACCAATTGTGGTACTGATCACCTTTATACCTGCGCACAAGCTTTAATTATACCATAAAGATTACCTAATCACTAAGTATCAGATTAGCCTAAATTGTACAAACCAATTTTGTACTGCATATTGCTTTGTGAACGATGTACTGAAACAAACCTTGTATTAGTTCAGTTCATAATATATTTCTGACTATACCCATTCGGATAACAGAACCGTTTAGTTTCAGCCGATACTTTTCAGATTTTTGAGTACCTTACTTATATATTTTGTTATACATTTGTCATTTGTACTTAACCAATGCTTTTCTTGTATATGTGTTATTGTTTGTGTGTTTTGATTACTACATTTGTATATTGTGTAAATATGTTAAAACCCTTGTACACATGAGGGAAATAAAGAGTATATAAGTGCCAAACGGTAAAACTTTCCAAATTTTACATCATTAAAACTTTATACACTGGTAGAGCTAGCTGCTTAGAGATGGAGGAGGCACAGTGACAAAAGCTTTGAACGAGTCAACTGTGGCTGCAGTGCGTGCGACAGCGGGCAACATGTTCCACTGACCTATACTATCCTAAGAAAAAAATGAATATTTATATAAATCTTTGGATGTGCAAATGTGTCTGAAGCTGTATATATTACCATGACCATGCCTTGTTCTTGGATCAGCTGGGATTAGTAAATTTGTTTTCGGATATATAGCTACTATATGATGGACAATCTTAAAGAACATTATTAAGCGGGCTCTAGTTCTTCTTATTTCTAACGATGGCCAATTTAAATTTGATAACATATCAGTAACTGAGCTTGTATTATGTTAGCGATTTGTGACAAATCTAGCTTGGCAGTATTTTGAGTACAGTAAGAGAATTTGACGAATGACATACTGCAAAATATAGATACATTAAATACTTTCATTATATTCTTAACGGTTGTTTATGGAACGTGTCGCCATTTTGGATCACATGTACCATCGTCACGTGATTTGCTTGAAATATTGGACGAGACGACAACAACAAATCTTATTTCTAAAGGAAACATTCTAATGTGAGGAGTGAGTTACGGGACGTGGTAATGGATGACATGTTTCCTTCCGAAATATTTTCAATTTCTACGTGTTTTGTTATAGAATGTATTTAGACTTATAATTGTGTATAAGAAACTTGGCATCTGTCTAATGGCATATCTAATGGCATATGTGCTGCATTAGATGAAGGCTTTACGCCCGTCGTTCGAGAAAAGAAACGGAAACGACATTCATGGCCAGCTTAAAACGAGAAATATTGAGTATTCTCTCCCTTGAATATCGACTGTGTTTGAACTTACATTAGCTAAAAGACGAATATCAATAACCGCTTCCGTAGATTTTGCATTTGAAATAAAGCTCGCATAATATATTATCCCCGTAGAAAAACATAACCTTTCCGGCCATTTTCGTTATATAATTATATTATGTTTCGTAATAGGTTCATATTAGAAATATTATTTCTGTAAAAAAGAAAACATTTCAGTAAACATTATATTAGCTTATGATGATACGGAATTTGTATTTTCATGTAACAGAAAATGAAAACATTTAGATAAATTTCTTTCCTTTTGTTTTAAAACTTTGAATTGTCAGCCAAATATTACGAAAAAAAAACAACAAAAAAACACGAAGACTAATTTTCCTCCTTGATAAAAACGAGACTTATGTAAAGGTACCTGTATTCCGACTTTGTTTGCATGCTCTTGTATATATAAGGAAATTTTTGTCACTTTACGGTTTTCTCTTTAAAAAAGTAATAAACGAAGCAATGCGGTAACTGGCATAGACATTTGCAATACCAACTTTATTAACGAGCAATGGTCTTTATTGCATTTGGCCAAGTCGTAGACCGGGACAGGGTCGTAGTTGTTTCCAGTAGAAACTAACACTGCTCCTGGCTATTTACTTGGAGTTCACCCACCCTTCCAGCAATCTGTACCTCCTGAACTTTATGACAATGAAGACACCAATATTCACAACGAAGTCTAGGGTCACGTGGGGGACGTGACATACTTCCGTGACAAATGTGTAAACTTGCCGTTTAATAAATTCAGTGTAATATTCTTTTTATCACATGCTAGCTTTTCCTGCCGAAACATAAAAAATCTACTTTCTTTAACTATTACAAACAAGTCAATTTGACCAACGTCTCCTATACCATAAACGACCTCGACGTTATTTATTACGCTAAGTGTATTATCAAATTTATGTATTGAATGGCTGTATTACACTTTGGCGACGTCAAACATATCGAGGGTTCGGCGCAAGACTATCGTAACTGCCTTTTTTTCTCAAAAATGACCTTTTATTGTTTTTAGAAACATTTTTTATGTATACATGTCCTGACAAAATTTTACAGACATTTTTTGTTGTTGGATTTAACGTCGCACCGACACATGATAGGTCATACGGCGACTTTCCAGCTTTAATGGTGGAGGAAGACCCCAGGTGCCCCTCCGTGCATGTATTTCATCACGAGCCGGCACCTGGGTAGAACCACCGACCTTCCGTAAGCCAGCTCGATGGCTTCCTCACATGAAGAATTCAACGCCCCGAGTGAGGCTCGAACCTACATCGATGAGGGGCAAGTGATTTACACAGAATCTATAGATCTATATTACCTATGTTTCAAACTATTACAAAAGTGCAAAAGTGTGGTAACTCAAAACGCAAGTTAGCTCAGTTGCAAGACTATTGTAACTTGAGTTACAATAGTCTTGCATTGGGAAATATCATTAACTTGGAAATATTATTGATTGCAAGACTATTGTAACTCAACTTACTATTGTCTTGCATGCGAAAACACTTAACTTGCTACATTTTTTAAGTGCAAGGTATAGTAAGTCATATAGTACAGTGTGCGTGTACATACCACGTGGTTTGTGATGTCATTTTCGGGTATTACGGCAAGAAAATTAATAAACAAATCCGTCGATTCAAAACTTAAAAACACCGTAAGTATTTCATTTGTTCACCGATTTGAATAATTCCTTGACGAGGCTCAAGCCAAGATAGTGGGCTATAAACACAAGGCAATGTTTTTCTGAAATTCTGAGCAGTTTTTGCAAAGGCCCGTTCCAACCCTGAAATTCGGCAAATTCTTGGAGGGTAATACGGCAAGAAAAACCCATGTTTTTCAAAATAATACAGGATTGCTTTCCTTTACATTTTTGTGTCTTTCGGTTCTAAGAAGGCCAGCGAATTACTTTACTGGAAAGAAAATGGTAGGTTTGTCTCTGAAAATATATGTCTTCGGAAAATGCTAATACGTCAAGAATGATATCAAGGCAAGCAGATTCAGAGAATACACATGTTGTCCCTAACAGCAGTTGAGACTTGGTTCTTTAAAACTACTTACTCCTGTCAGGAGATAGGTAAAGAGGGTCTACCTACTTAGTGCATGGTATGCTAAACTAGACGGAACCGTTTATAAACAGTAAAGCACTGTTTCATTTTTGAAGTGTTGACAATAAAATCTGTAAAAAGATCCTTAAAAAAGATGCCTTGGAAGCAAATAATGCAACCAAGAAGAATAATAGCAGACTCGGTTTGACTGAGTCTGTTCAGGAGATGTAATGAAATGTGCAACACCTCTCACGCCCCCTAGCACCAGCTTAAGCGAAACTCTATTAAACATACGTTGAATGGACTCCATGATACAAAAGGACCAGAAAATATAACAACGCTGAATCCAAGTACGGGGAGACTTTTTACAGCCGCCACACGGCACTTAAAGATTGCTGTTGTGATAGTTGATAAAATCTGTAAAAAGATCCTTTGGAAGCAAAGAATGCAACCAAGAACAAGAATGCAAGACAAAACATTTTTCCGTATGCCTTTATTTGAAAGAATAATTCAGTGGTCTGTAAAATTACTGTTACCTTTTCATGCACTTTCAGTCCATAGGAAGGCTTTGCTGTACAAGCAGTTGTACTATGTGAGCGATAAAGGACTGTCGTAGCCGTTTTGAGATTAGTTTTAAAGCCTGCCTGTTTAACACAACTTGAAAATACTTTTTACGAATAATGTTGGCAAGTAAAGTGATTGTAAAGGCATAGTCTTACATTCCATTTTACGACCATGATCCTGAAACGATATTTTTAACGACTGTAATATTGTTCATAAAAGATATTTATCGTTTGTCAAAAATAATTTGATACTATGACAACATACGTTTAGGGGTCTGAAGAATGCATGTAATACTGTACAGTTTTGATATTAGATTATGCAAAATCTTAAGAAAATTCAAATTCATAATGTTACGTTTATCGAACAGGATAAACCTTCTTTTCTTTTCATACTTTTACTTTTATGCCCCCTTTTAAGGGCACAAAGTTTTAGCACTTTCTGGTTTTATCATTATATGATTGGATATATGAATTTTAAGTTTTATGATAAGCCCAAGTTATCATCAGTATTGATTCTGTGACCCTTACCATAACTAGGTTCATAATTTAATAGTAGACAACTGTTTCATTACATGACCTGTATTTGGAAGATGTTACACCGACCCTTGATTCCGTCTGTGATAACTATTATGTTAGATAGGCATGCCTCAGGAGCAGATCAATATCGCACTTATGTGTGCTCTTTGGCTAATCACTAAGGCTTTATTCAAAGGTCATGCAATATATTCTTTCTCTCACGTTTGTTGTGGTCTTTATGAGATACAAAGAAGTTTTACTCAAACTCGAATTTATTATATTCTTCTAGTCGTTGGTTTACGCGTTGAAAGTGTCCAGATAGTTGAGAAAATATTTTAACACGTTACCTTTTGTATATTGTTTTAATTTTTTAAAGGTGACTCTGCATTTTACACTCTAGTATGAAATACAAGAAGTACTGCATACACAAGTATATTTTTGTTATTTATACATGTATATAGTTTACATTGATTAAACTGTGATTAATGGACGATAAGACAACTGCAACGTCGAGATGGAAATGATTTGCTCTTACAATAACTTTATATCATATACGTGAGCTAGTTTGCCCATCGTCATTAAAATTTTTGTTTGAGTAAAAGATAATTTTGAAATACAAATTTATCACAAAAAAATGCTGCACAGTCTTCCTTTATGAACGTTGATTACTAACTTTCAATATGCATAATATGTCGTTGCGTATATGGAAACTCAAAAACTAGCTTGGTGACCTTTCATTGATTTTGCATTTGTTGTATCGCCATTGCTTTGTTGGGTCTTATAAAATGAATATTTCTAATTTTACTTACATTTCACTGTTATGTTTTACATTTCAAACGTTTAATACATTTCTATTTGTTACTATCAGCATTTACATGTACTATAATTTAATGTGTTAATTTTATGTTAATAAGTAGATTTATTGAACATTTTATCTTCTGTACGTATCCACGATGTAACAAACTTTACATTTGAACTCGCTTGTTGGTTTCTGTGTCTGAACACTGACGTCTTAGATCGTTTCCCAAGTTTAAGTTAGGTCTTTGTTCTCGTCATTACTCTGAAAAGGTTAATCCGAGTATTAACGTCATCCAAGTATTTGTCTTTGCTAACATCAAGCTTTTTTTTATCAAAGTTTAGTAGATCTACCACCATAATCATGAAATCTCAAAGACTTTATCTTACATAAAGTTTCGATAGATTATCAATTACTATTATTGATAGACATTGTTCAGAGGCGCATCTTTCACTAATGCTTGATAAGTATACACATAATGTGAACATGTAGGATGTACTTTCAGTTTTAAACACTTTTTGTAGCCATTTTGGCAGTTTGAATCTTTTAAGATGGTTGTTAGCATTCGCGGATGCAACAGTATAGATACATAAGGACTCATTTAGAGACTTGAGACTATAAATAAAGTAGAAATTAGGAAACTTCTCTTGAAAGCTCTAAATTATTAGATAACAAGAGCTGTCTCCATAGGATGACACATGCCCCCGATGGCACTTTGAATGAATATATAGTTATGGCCGATGTTAGAGTTTAGGACCTTTGACCTACGGAACTGGGTCTTGCGCGCGACACGTCGCCTTACTGTGTCACACATTCATGCGTAGATATTTTAAAATCCATGCATGAATGACAAAGATATGGACCGGACACGCCTATCAATGCACTATCATGAAAAATGACCTTTAACGTCTAAGTGTGACCTTGACCTTTGAGCTACGGACCTGGGTCTTGCGCGCGACACGTCGTCTTACTGTGGTACACATTCATGCCAAGTTATTTGAAAATCCATCCATCGATGACAAAGATATGGACCGGACACGCCCATCAATGCACTATCCTTTAACGTCTAAGTGTGACCTTGACCTTTGAGCTACGGACCTGGGTCTTGCGCGCGACACGTCGTCTTACTGTGGTACACATTCATGCCAAGTTATTTGAAAATCCATCCATCGATGACAAAGATATGGACCGGACACGCCCATCAATGCACTATCCTTTAATGTCTAAGTGTGACCTTGACCTTTGAGCTACGGACCTGGGTCTTGCGCGCGACACGTCGTCTTACTGTGGTACACATTCATGCCAAGTTATTTGAAAATCCATCCATCGATGACAAAGATATGGACCGGACACGAAAATTGCGGACAGACAGACTGACAGACCGACAGACCGACGGACCGACAGACGGTTCAAAAACTATATGCCTCCCTTCGGGGGCATAAAAAGTAATGAAACAGAAAAATTTTAATAGATCTACTAAACGATCTTTAAGAAGCATTGAAAAAAAAAGTTCTTTCATATCACATCTTAAAAGCTAAAGAAATCTGCAAACAGGTATTATAATGAGGAAACGAGTCTCAAACACAATAATCCGCGAAACGGTTCGTAAAGGAACAATAGGTGTATTCATGAATCTGCTTGCCGTAGTATCATTCTTGCCGTATTAGCATTTTCAGAAGACACAATTTTCACAGAGAAACCTACCATTGTATTTCAAGTAAAGTGGTTCGCAGGCCTTCTTGGAACCGAAATAAACAGCGGTGAAAGACACAGCAATGTAAAGGAAAGCAATCCTGCATTATTTTGTAAAACACGGGTTTTTCTTGCCGTATTACCCTCCAAGAATTTGCCGAATTTCAGGGTTGGAACGGACCTTTGCAAAAACTGCTTAGAATTTTAGAAAAACATTGCTTTTTGTTTATAGCCCACTATCTTGGCTTGAGCCTCGTAAAAGAATTATTCAAATCGGTGAAAAAATGAAATACTTATGGTGTTTTTAAGTTTTGAATCGACGGATTTGTTTATTAATTTTCTTGCCGTAATACCCGAAAATGACATCACAAACCACGTGGTATGTACACACTGTAGTACATGTATAAAATATACGATTCTTAGAAAGCAAGTCTGTTATGACATCATATGTGATGTCATCATGTTATGAGAAGAACATTTTATTACATATAGATCTACTACATTATATACATATAAAAATTAAAAATGTATGAATCTTGTTGAAATTTATTTTAACACAAACCTACAAGAAAACAGAAGCTGAAATCTGGTAAGTATTAAAATATTTTTAATTAGATTTTGTTTACAATTAATTTTCGTTAAAGGCCCAGTAGAATCTAACACTTTGGATGTAACAATGATAAGCTGCGCCCTCGTGATATAATTCCTTCACATCTGAACTCTAAACAGTGATTTTATTCAGCGACAAATCGCTAAATGAGATATATTATTTCTTAAACATATTACATTTAGTTTATGATATCTTCATAAGCAAGTCAAAGATGTGTGATTTCTGTGTAAGCTTTCACAATGTTTTAGAAAAAAGAAAGAAAGATGAAATCACAATATGAAAGACATTTATTTAACAAAAACGTTTCTAGAGAAGAGAAAGAACGCATTAAGTAAATTGCAAAAAGTGGACACGAGTATGAATTGGTTGCTGCTTGCTTTGACTTAGAACAGATTTTAGGTACACCAAGGAGTTTTGAGTCATGCTTGTACTATAAAAGACGTCTAAATACATACAACTTTACTGTTTATGAATTTGGTACAGGAGATGGTAACTGTTTCATGTGGAATATTTAAATCTATAGCATCTAGAGGTTCAAATGAAATTGCCTCTTGTGTTTATAGTTTTATTAAACGCAAAGCAGAAACTGCAAAAAACGTGTTCTTCTCAGATAATTGCTGTGGCCAAAATAAGAACAAAACCTATGTGGCAATGCTTTGGTATTGCTTAAAATAATTCAGACTCACTTTCATTGAACATAAGTATTTAGAAAAAGGGCACACACAGAATGAGAATGATAGTATTCATGCTGCTATAGAATCTGCAGCAAAAGATGCAAGTATATATACGACGCCTCAGTGGGCAGCTACAGTGCGCAATGCAAGCAAATGAACTTAATGTTTCAGACCTTTTTGATTTCAAGGAAATTGCCAGTAATAAAAAAAAAATCACGATAAATGAAGAAAATGAAAATCTCCGATGGAATGAAATAACAAGAGCTGTCTCCATAGGATGACACATGCCCCCGATGGCACTTTGAATGAATAGTTATGGCCGATGTTAGAGTTTAGGACCTTTGAGCTACGGACCTGGGTCTTGCGCGCTACACGTCGTCTTACTGTGGTACACATTCATGCCAAGTTATTTGAAAATCCATCCATGGATGACAAAGATATGGACCGGACACGCCCATCAATGGACTATCCTTTAACGTCTAAGTGTGACCTTGACCTTTGAGCTACGGACCTGGGTCTTGCGCGCGACACGTCGTCTTACTGTGGTACACATTCGTGCCAAGTTATTTGAAAATCCATCCATGGATGACAAAGATATGGACCGGACACGCCCATCAATGCACTATCCTTTAACGTCTAAGTGTGACCTTGACCTTTGAGCTACGGACCTGGGTCTTGCGCGCGACACGTCGTCTTACTGTGGTACACATTCATGCCAAGTTATTTGAAAATCCATCCATGGATGACAAAGATATGGACCGGACACGCCCATCAATGCACTATCCTTTAATGTCTAAGTGTGACCTTGACCTTTGAGCTACGGACCTGGGTCTTGCGCGCGACACGTCGTCTTACTGTGGTACACATTCATGCCAAGTTTTTTGAAAACCCCTCCATCGATGACAAAGATATGGAGGGACACGAAAATTGGGGACAACTGAAGCCCGACGACGGACAGACGGTTAAAAAATATATCCCCCCCCTTCGGGGGATAAAAACATTGTGTTTGTCGATCCAGGGCCGTGTGTTAACACCACTAAAAATTACAGGGGCCCAGATACATTCGTAAACCTTTTTTAGTGGCAAAAAAGAAAAAGTATTTGATCTTTTAAATCTGTGCAGGGGGTAAAATTTCCAAAAGTATTCACCGGCTTCTTTTTTACTTTTACCTAAAATCAAAACATGCTGAATTTGACGCGTCCCCATATTGAAAAATGTGATGTATTTTTGAAAGCTTACCAAAATTTGTTTTTCTTTAAAACTTTGGAGCTTATCCTCATGTTTTTCCCAAAAACCCCAAAATATTCTGAAATATAGATGATAAGTGTAAAAAAGAAATAATATTCATAAATTTTCTTATTTTTTTTAAAAATTTATTGCGATCATTTAAGTAATTCTTTTTTTTTAGATACCTTTTTTATATCAAGTGAGTGGTGGTGAGTGAGTATTTGGGTTTTTTACGGCGAATCGACACAAAATGGATATATCGCCGAGAAGATTTATATTGAAAACCCAATTGTAAAGCATATCTAAAATCTTTTTATTAAAAATGTATATAGTAAATATCAGTGCAGACATAACAAAAATTCGATGAATTGGTTCCCCGGGAAAGAGTTTTGGTGAGAATGGCAAAAAAATATATCCCGGAAAAAATTTTAGGATGTTACAAAGAAGCAATAATTCTTGTCAAAAAATTTTTAACAGAAAGATTTTTTTTGGGGGGGGGGGGGGGGGGGGGGGGGGGGGGGGGGGGGGGGGGGGGGGGGGGGGTTTTAAAATTTTGATGGAAAATTAAAAATTAAAAAAAAAATGGGGGTGGGGAGCATGATGGGGTGGGGGCCTACTGGGTGGGGAGTAAAGGTGAGGCATTAAAAAATACAGGGGAAGGGTTTTAAATTTTAAAAATAAAAAAAGGAATAAAAAAAAAATTATTTGGGGGGTGGGGTGGGGGGGGGTGGGGGGGGGGGGGGGTGGAAGCGGGTGACCAAGGCAAGGTGTTGCCCAGGTGTGAGTACACAACTTCCATGTTTATAAAAAATTTCAGGGAAAAAGAATAAAAAAAGGGTTTAATGAAATTTCCAATTGGTTTGGGTTTATGAAAATCTGTGGATTTTTAAACAATTAAAGGGAAATAACCAAAGGGGAAAATGACCAATAAAAAAAATGAGGGCATCTTTAAAGGGATGGGGGTTCTATTTATTTAAAGTTTCATGAAATTTCCAGCTGTTATGGGAAAGGGTGCAGACTGGATTTTTTATTAAATCAAGGAAAGAACTCGGGGAAAAATGCCCAATCAAAAAAAAAAAAAATAAAAAAAAATTGGGGGCATTTTTGCGTATTTTTGGTTCAGTTTATTTCAAGTTTTGTAAAATTTTCAAACCGCTATTTAAATCTGAGAAATGGCTGGGAGGGAGACGCACGGACGGACAACGCCTTTTCAATCCCCCCCCCGATTTCACGGCGGGGGATAATAATTTTGCAAAGATGTAAATAAAATATAAAATGTTCGTTTTTTGAAAAAACCCTATTGTTTTAAAAAAAAAGATAAAATTTTTCCGACTGAAATTTTTTTCAAAAAACTTTTTCAAGTTTGAATGTCATACCAAGGTGTCCTAAAATTATTTTTGTTAAAGACTAAATGTTTTATTTGAATTTAATAAGATTTAGAAAACCCATGTGTAGTGAATGTGGCCTGTGTTCAGCAATGGGGGGGGCCCCCGACCTGCGATGTGACGTCCTGAAGCAGCCGCGGGAATTCACCCAACCAGCGTCGTCGAGTTCGCATCCATATTGTTAAACCCCGTATTTGTATTTCCTTCTCCACCTGAAATATCGGTTTTAAGTAGTTTTTTAAATGTTAACTGTCCATCCTTGTTGTCTTTTAAAGCAAAGCGCCAGAAAACATTGTATTTCCTTAAATTTCGGCCCCGTGTAGGAATAATTTCAACATTGGTGTCGAGGGGTTTTTTCGGGCCCCGCCCGTCAACTCAAAAGGGTTTTTTGGGAGGGGTGGGGGGTAACCGGCTAAAAAAACATCCCCGCTAATTATCTTGTGTAAATTTCCCCGGGGAATTGTCGTGTCTGGTTTTTACCACTCTAGGTTATTCCCCCGGGGCCTTACGCACCGGGGAACAAAGAGCTATAAACTTTTTGCTACCGGGAGGCTACCCCGGTATGGGAATTTCTAGGGGGGGTCAAAAGAGGTTTTTAAATTTTTTGGACTTATTTTTTTTTGGGCCCTTTTGAAAAATTAGTGAATAAATTTCTGCGAGGGACCTTTTGCGCAAAACGCTGCGCACCGGCAGGGGCGGGGTTCCCAACTTCCGTTTGTTTGCGCAGACACTTGCGCAAGTACCCCTTCGAAAGTTTATTGACATTGTTTTGTTTTTACAATATTTTAAAATTTGAGATTGAGCCCTCGATACTGTTGGGGGGTCAAAAATTAAAAACTGAGGTTGAACCCTTTGAAAGTTGGGGGTCGGTCAATTATTTGAGGTGAGGGCCAGTCTATAAAACAGTGGTCACCCCCGAAAGTTTGGTCAAATTTTCCCCAAGGACTGGGGGCAAAGAGGAACAGTTAAGTAAATGGTTACCGGCTTGATAAACCTATTCGTTCGAATGATGACCTAGAACGGGTTTTTTTCATTTCTGGTGTAAAATCTGGACTCAAAAGAGGTTTAAATGCATCCCCCAAAAATTTCACCTGGGGAAACTGTGCCCCAAAGGTAGGAAAAACCCTGATGTAAAGGGGGTGGAGTAAGTTCCCCAAATTAATTTACCGCAGGGTACCGGGCCAACCCCCCCCTACTCCGAAAAAAAAATGACGTGTCAATATCACTAACAAGGGGGAGAAATTCTTTTTAAATTTGGGGGGGAGAGGTAGTGTGTTAAATGGCCGGGGTTTAGGGACATTGCCTTATTTGATAAATTTTTTGAAAAGCAGTAAGAACTAATGGGGAATCACTCTTTTAAACTTTACTAAGGGGGGGGGAATATTTTTTGACAGAATCCCCTGTGAAACTGTGACCAATAGGGGGGGGAATATTCTATTGACAAATCACCTTGTGGGAATTTTTGGGCCCAAGGGAGGGGAACATGCTATTGACAGAATCACCCCGTGGAACTGGACCCCGGGGGGTGAATATTCTATTTACAGAATCACCCTGTATAACGTGAACCAGGGAGGGAAATGTTCTGGCCATTTCCTCCAGAGTTAGGGGACCAAAAAAACCTTTGGAACTGTGACCCATAGGGGGGGAATGTCCCCCTTGCAGAATCACCCTGTTAATTGACCTGCGGGAGGGAAGCTTCACCCTTTCTTTGCAGAAAGTTTGGAAAAATAAATCCGGCATATTCTAGCAGGGAATCATGGGCAATACCCCCAAGCGGGGAATAAACACTCCGTAAGGCTCTTGAAAAATTTTATATCTAAAGGGAAAAAAAAAAGTAAATTCGTATTTTGTGATTACAATGTACATAAAAAATTCAGAGTAGCCCACTGTAGTCCCCTGTCGTTTTGGTAAACACCCCCCTTTTTAAACCAAAAATTTAAAAAGGACAAGTTCATTATAGAAATTTAGCAGGGTAGGTTTAAGAACGGAGCGTGCAGTGCGTCTTTAAAAAGGGAAAACAAACTTGGACATTTAAATTGTAGGGGTTTAAAGAGTTTGTCAGTAATTGGGGAAAAGATTGGTTTCTTTGGACTAATATGGGACTTATTCGGGATCGTTTTATTCATCAGTTCAAAAAAACGGAGGGGGGCCTTTTAAATTGCCTTGGCCTTTGATAAAATTTATCAGAAAAATTGACGTGGGGTTTTTTGAACATTCATTTGTGGTGAAATGGGTGTAAAAAGGGCTCGACATTTTTGTTCGAATTTGCCCCCTTTTCGAGTCCCTCGTACTTATCGGTTTTTTTTTATGTTTTTTTTTGGTATTTTGTTTTATTTTTCACATTAAAGTTAAAGCTTTTTTAGACTTGTATTTTTAAGTATTTGTAGCCTTAAAATATATAAATTCAAAAACATTTCGTTTTTATCGTTTTTTTTTGCGACACGCATTGGAAAACAAAAACAATAAAAATTTCGGACCATAAAGGGCGATTTAATCGCAAAAAACGAAAATCAGGGCTTAAAAAATCAAATATCGTTATAAAACATATTTTTCACCTGTTTGAACCCTTTTTAATGGAAAAAAAACATACAAAACGGGGAATTCCTGGAAAGGGGGGAGGAATTGTTGGTTTTAAAAACTTGAATTTTGTCAATGGGGGTAAATCGGACCTGTTCCTTTTATGTACCATAAGGTTGTAGTGGTTGCAGAAAGGGTTGGGCGGTTTTCTGTTTGCAGTATTGTTGCGGGAGGGGGACAGGGGGGCATATGGGAAGACGCCCCCCCTCCCCTTTTTTTTGCTGTCAACCTAAGCGGGTAAAACCCCAAACATTAGTTTTAGCAACAAAGCTCGGGAAGATTTCTGTCCAATGCTTCCAGAAAAAATCATTCCAAAGCGGCCCCGGTAAAAACTGGAAAAAGTTAGACTCGAACAAAAAAACTTTTAAAAGTTGTGTTGCTATGTAGATCCTTTTAACCCCATTTTTTAAAATTATACCCAAAAGGTTTCACATAAACAAAATTTGGGGTCAAAACTTCTTGCAATCGCAATGAGTCAGTTGCAACAGCAGATTTTTGGAGTCCTGTAAAAAGCTTGTGACAAACAGGAATGTTTCTACAAATTCTTTAACACAGCTATTCTCCTCGGTCGTGAGTTCGATCCTCGGGCTGGGGTAGTTTTCCGTGACTATTTGATAAAAAAACATTGGGGTCTGAATCATTTGTTCCTACCTCTGATTCATATGGGGGAAATTTGCAGTTTTCTTCGGGGAAAGGTTTGAATGGGACAGAACCCGGGCACTGGTTTTTGGGTTTCTGCCCCCCGTTACATAACTAAATACTGTTAAAAACGGGGTTAAAACCCCAAAAAAAACGTTTTTTTCATTTGTGAAAAGGCAAAAAAGCCTCTTTTAAAATGTTTTTTTTTCCCTGGAATTTTGTAAACCGACAACTCCAGAGAAATTGCAGCGTCAGAATTAAACATGTATTACATTCAAACTATTTTCAGAAGGTCAGGGGAAGTTGGAAGTCTGCGTGCTGGGGGTTTCGTTTTGAGGAGGCTACGTTTTTGGTGCGTGGCATTCCCTGTTTGATATTTTTCTTTGTTTTTTATACTTTAATATTTTACTGTTAAAGGTCTGCCGTTTTTTTCTTTTCTTTTTTTTTGGATTTAACGTCGCACCGACACATGATAGGTCGTAACAAATGTAAAAAAAGTATAGATGAAGTTATTCCAAAAACTAGCAGCTTTTTTAAAAAAAGAAATGAAACTTGCAGTTGTGAAATCAGGCTCGCGACAAGGATAGGAACTTGTACCATACAACGGTATTCCCTTTGCACTGCAAAAAAGGATTTGTGAACCACTTTGCCAATGCCACAACCCCAAAAAGGTTGCACAAATAGGCATATCTAAGTGACTACTCTACAACACCCGGGCAAGGTTTATATATCAAGATCCACGATCAGTTTTAAATTTATGTACATATATTTGGACGAAACTTTATACATTATGTTATTGTATATGATCATTTTCTAGTGTATTGAGCAATTAGAATTTAAAAATAAAAATGTAATCTAAGTATATTTAATATAAGAGCCATGCTTACTGCAGAATTTAACTGTTCGGGTTTTGTACACACATGGTACTGAGTTTTGAACTTTAACAGATTATATACAGAATTGTGGTCCTTGAAGAGGATTATTGCTTCCAATAAATTCATAAATGATTTTCCTGTCGTATTAGCAAATGTGGTACAATACATGTTGTTGGCAAAAGCAAACGTTATATATACTGTGATACAAAAAGTGTACTCGATTTCTTGTAATTGTTTGTTTAAACTTATCTTTTCTGATTCGTATTTATTGAAGTTATGGCCCTTGCAGATATTTTCAAATGTTTTCATTGCTTACACATACAAATATTACAACAATATGAAAGTTGCAATGCACTACAAAATAGCAGGTTTCATAAAAATACCAAGAAATGCACAGTATTTGCTTTGAAAATTTTTATTCACCGAAAACATACCTTGTTTATAAATTTTACATAATTTTCAAAATATAGCTGGTAAAAAGTCATAAAAACTTACAAAATTTATTTAAAATAGAACAACAATAAAAAGTTATAAGTGTAATTCAGTAGCACCCCTTGCAAATATAATGAAATTGCTGTGTAATTTTGCAATAGTAACATATTGTTTTTAAAAAAAATGTTTATTTTCCGTGACCCTCCTAACAACATATTGTATGCTAATTTCAATTTAACCAAGTAAATGATGGCTTTTTTATGTAATATTTTGTCTTAATATGTATTTGTGTAGAATCTAATACATAAAAGCTCTATAGAGAATAAATGATGAAAAATGGATTTTTATTTTGATTTAAGTTAGGTCTGATTAGTTTTTTCTTCGGCGAGGTGTGCCGAGAGGGTGTACATATAAAATGTTTGTAACTGACATATCTGGATAGGTAAAGTTCCTAATTTGCTATTTAATGTATCAAACTGTATCTTAGTAATGTGCAAGGGTCATTGGAAATAGTGCCCATTGGACCCCTACTACCTAAAAGTCAGAAACGGTGCATTACACGATGTCGGAAACTTAAGCGTTCCTTAGAAATGCGTGTTACGATGGTTTTTCTGAGCCAAACATCAAGGGTGGAAACAACTCGGGCAGATAGTAGAGTTAGGAACCCCGGCAAAAATGATCTCTAATTTCGAGAAATACTAAATATCCCCCAAAGAAGCGGGAAACTCGTGTTTTAATGCTTTCTTTTTATTATCAGTTTTGTAAAAGTCTGCGTTCTTAGATGAACACTTAAGAAAATTGAATCAGTTGCCTTAGTTTGCATTAATCTTGGTTTTCACATTTTGGTTTCAATTTCAAATTGATCACGCACTTATCATATTCATATCTCTAAAAGCGGATATAGTGACATACCCAGCTGATCGCTGAGATTAACAGTGTATCTAAAAATAAATATACCCGAATTAAACTACATGTAGTTCATCTTAAAACATTTGAAAATGTTACTGTCTGAACTTGGTGTTACATTTCAATAGAATTTATTTCACGCAGTCCTTGTATAGGCCCTTACTGACATTGCACATATATCTGATTGATTTGTAAACATACGTAACTGCCAGTGAATGGTAACTTACAGCTGTTAAAGTCATCGTACATTTAGTGGTTTAATAGTTAGAGCTGGTGACCATAGGTTTGAGTCACGCATCAGTGTATTGGGCAAAGGACTCTTGCTTTATACTGGTTGCTAACACTGAATACCACAGCGGCTAGTATATGAAGTATCTGGCTTATTCACAATCAGCAAATAAAAGCAAAATGGAATTGAAAATACAAAACCGTCATTTTCCTTTTTTTTCAGAGACCAGCCAGATTCTGGGTATTCTGTCGGAAATGAATCCAAGGTGGAAAACTGAAAAGACACATAAAATCTCATAAAAATTTACACGATAAAGTACGCGAAATATTAAAACAACCCATTAATCTTCAAGATCAGTTTTTTGAAGCAAAAAAGAATAGAAGGAATGTATGAGTTAAACCTCACATTTAGAGTCTGATAGTCCAATGAGAGAGAGGCCTCCAAAAACACCGAATGCAGTTCGCCTTTGTTCAAAATGTAAGCGGGTTTTCTCTAACAGAACATTTTACAAACATACAATCATTTGTTCAGGAACAAGATGCACTAAAAATGGATCCGATAAAACCAGTGGAAGTACGTCAAGATTCGGATTTCGTCAAAAATATCTTAAGCAAGTTCCGAGATAATGCGGTGGGAAATTTTATCAGAGGTAATGAAATCGTACACATTGTTGGCTACAATCACTGCAGTAACTGTCCTCGGCGCGTTGAGGTCAGCAGAATCAATGAAATAAGAAAAGAGATAATGACAGAGATGAGAGAACAAGCACAATTGTTTTTAAGTTCAAAGGCATTGCTTCCTCAGATGTTACTACTGAAGACATGTTTATCAGAAAGCAGACCAGGAATGAACTCAGTGAAGGCAATGAGGATGGATAGGAAAAACATGACCTTAAACTTAATTTGAATAAGGTGTTTCTAAAATGTTTGAAAGTTCTAAAAGGATACTATTCTGAGTCAATGAGAGACAAAGAGCTGAAAGAATTAGAGCGCTTCCAAGAGGCATATAACTTTAACAAATCATGGCTGCTGGCAAATGCAAGGTATCAAAGATGAAAAACAGAAAAGTCTATGTACAAAGTAAAATTTCCACAGAATCTTCCAGAGGAAATCAATGAAATATTTCATACTAAAGGGAGAATGACTATGACATAACCAAGTTAACTTGGTTACGCTCACTAATAGCTGAAGACTAACTATATATATAATGGGAGAAGGGGCGAACAACCATCACGAATGCTGATAGAAGAATGGATGGATGCACTAGCGGGAAAATGGGTTCCAAGAGAACAAATTCAAAATGTAGAGGATGAGGCTGAAAAATTCCTTGTTGGATAATTCAATTTAGTGTACCTTCACGGAAAGGGGAAGCAATTTGTACCAGCTTTGGTACCCTAAATTTGAATTAATGGACATTTACGAAATAAGAATAAAACCGTCGTTCTTTTTTACGGGTAAGGGACGCGCCATGGTAAATAGAGGTAAAAAAATCTACCTACCTACTTACCGCAAAACTTTGGAGACATAGGGGTACATTCAGGTAAATCAGGTGATTAAGAGTGAAAGGACAGTACTTTAACATGGACTGATATTCTTTCAAGCTCATAGATTCTGAAAACAGAATTAAAAAGAAACTTATTAACAGGAAAAGTTGTATGAGAAATGTATTTTGACGGAAACATATTTCGGGGTTAAAAGTTTTTCATTTTATAAAAGATCTCTTAAAACAGGATGTCATATGAATGGCACATAAGTAAGGAATGTTTTGTGAAAATATTCTGAGGAAATATGAAAGAATTTATTTATTTATTTGGGTTTTACGGCGCACCGACACAGTATAGGTTATATGGCGCCAAACAGGACTACAAATTTTGGTTCCACATCTCATTTGCATCGAAATAAAAACATGAGGTCTGGAATCAAATTTTGCATACCTGCTGGAATCACAGAGTTACAGCAAAACCAAGTGTTAAGACCCTATTAGTCGCCTCTTACGATCATGCAAGTATAAGGCAGTGGTTCCAATTCTTTTCATACACAGATCGTCCCAGAACCACATAGGGCAAGGGACACGAGTATGAATTGGTTGTTGCTTGCTTTGACTTAGAACAGATTTTAGGTACACCAAGGAGTTTTGAGTCATGCTTGTACTATAAAAGACGTCTAAATACATACAACTTTACTGTTTATGAATTTGGGACAGGAGATGGTAACTGTTTCATGTGGAATGAATCTATAGCATCTAGAGGTTCAAATGAAATTGCCTCTTTTGTTTATAGTTTTATTAAACACAAAGCAGAAACTGAAACAAGAGGGCCATGATGGCCCTATATCGCTCACCTGTTATCACTGCACTTGAGGACAAGAATGTCCTCAGAAAAAATATCTAAGTCCAAAGGACAGGAACAACAAAGGAAAGAAATTTAACCAAAAAGAAAAACAAAATTCTTACAAGGTACAGATATGTCAAAATACACATAAAAATTGGAGGTACCATCCATGTTGTACCACAGAAAAGTGGTCTTGGTTTTTCTCTACGGCCAATAATAAAAAAGTTACTAAAAACAGGCTATTTATAGTAACGTAAAAGGGAAGTAATTCAAAAGAAAATTATTGTAAGTTTACAAAAGAAGGATCTACCAAATAAATCTGTTGACATAAATGAAATTTCAGATCAGTATCTTCATTAGTTACGGAGATATACCCATTTTAATTTGAAATAAAGGGAGGTAATTTGACATAAAATCAGTCCATAGTTATCTACCCTGATTGGCTCGGTCCAACTAATGACAATAATGAAATTTCAAATAAGTCCTGTAAGTACTTACCGATATAAATCCATTTTGACTACAATCAGGGGAGGTAATCAGATATAAAATAACTCTGGAAAACTACGATTGGATCTGATTTGTCATGGAATCCAAGATTTATTGTTGTTGAAGATATTTAGGAAGTTTGTATCAAATAAAACCATAAATGAAGTCTCTATATGGCTGCAAAAGCCAAAATAGCCAATTTTGGACATTTAAGGGGCCATAACTCTGGAACCCATGATGGAATCTGGCCAGTTTAAAAAAGGGAAACCCCAAGATCTTGTGGTGATACAAAGTTGTGTGCAAGTTTGGTTAAAATCAAATCATAAATGAAGTTGCTATTGTGCAGACAATGTCCAAATAGCTAATTTTGGCCCTTTCAGGGGCCATAACTCTGGAACCCATTAGGGGATCTGGCCGGTTCAACAAAGGAACTGAGATCTTATGGCAACACAAGCTTTGTGCAAGTTTGATTAAATTCAAATCATAAATGAAGCTGCTATTGTGCAGACAAGGGCAAAATAGCTAATTCTGGTCCTTTCAGGGGCCATAACTCTGGAACCCATAACGGAATCTGGCCAGTTCAAGACAGGAGCCAAGATCTTATGGTGATACAAGTTGTGTGCCAGTTTGGTAAAAATCAAATCATAAATAAAGCTGCTATTGTGCAGACAAGGTCAAAATAGCTGATTTTGGCCCTTTCAGGGGCCATAACTCTAGAACCCATAATGGGATCTGGCCAGTTCAAGAAAGGAACCGAGATCTTATGGTGATACAAGTTGTGTGCAAGTTTGGTTAAAATAAAATCATAAATGAAACCACTATCGTGCAGACAAGAAATTGTTGACGGACGCACGCACGGACGCACACACGACGGACGAAGGGTGATCACAAAAGTTCTTCTCAGATAACTGTTGTGGTCAAAATAAGAACAAAAACTATGTGGCAATGCTTTGGTATTGTTTAAAATAATTCAGACTCACTTTCATTGAACATAAGTATTTAGAAAAAGGGCACACACAGAATGAGAATGATAGTATTCATGCTGCTATAGAATCTGCTGCAAAAGATGCAAGTATATATACTACCCCTCAATGGGTAGCTACAGTGAGCAATGCAAGCCATAAAAATCCTTAAAATCCTTACAAGGAAAATTCACTTAATGTTTCAGATTGTTTATTTCAAGGAAATTGCCAATAATTAAAAAAATCACGGTAAATGATGAAAATGAAAATCTCCGATGGAATGAAATAAAAACACTGTGTGTTGTTTATCTCAGAGCCAGATCTGTTTAGATACCAGCTAGATTATAGTGGCCAGGTACATTCTGTAAACCTGCGGCAACGCTCTAAAGCTAAACTGACTGACATCCAGCTTAACAGTCTTCACACGGATAAAATATCGTTATAGAACATAATTATTCATCTGTGTTGAACATCTGTAAGTGTGAAAAAAAAAAAAAACACCCATAAAAACAGGGAATTCAACATGGAAGGATGGGAGAAGAATTGTAGAGTTCGGCGTACTTTAAAAAAAATCTTGAATTAATGAAATTTGTCAATGGTGTAAACTCGGACCTGTTCCTTTGACGTACCATAATGTTGTGGACGAGTTGCAGAAAGACCTGGGTGGTTATTTGTATGTTTTTTTGCCAGAATATTGATTGCGGGCAGGTGAACAGGGTGGTACATGGCAAGACACACCACAACAAATCTGGAGGAATGCCTTGTTTTGAAGTCAACACTAAGCTGGGAACAGGGATAATCTCAATAATTAGTTCTAGCAATCATTAGTCTTGGTAAGTATTCTGTACCAATATGCTTCGAGAAAAAATGCATTCCAAAGCCGGCTCTAGCTAAGCTGATCACAACTGGAAAAAATTAGACTCGAACCCCAGACAAATGAGTTCTTTAATTAAATGTTGTGTTGCTATGATAAGATTCTTTAACCATATTTAGAAAATTATACCCAAAGGTTTCACATAAATAAGATCTGGTGTCAAAACTGCTTGCAATCAGCTATGATGCTCACAATGCAACAACAGATGTGGAGTCACTGAAAAAGCTTGTGCAGCATACAGGAAAGTCTTCTACAGAATTTCTTCAACACAGCTATTCCCCTGTTGATGTTCAAATCTCTGTTATTTTCAATTGTAAAAAGGCAAAAATTCTACCATCTTTAACATGTCTTCTTTCACTTGGAATTTGTAAACCGACAACTGCAGAGGACATTGCAGGGTCAGTTTCAGAAGGTCAGGGGAAGATGCACTTCGAAATATTTTACTGTGAAAAACACTGAAGGTTATTCCTAAACTAGCAGCCTTTTTTAAACAAATAAATGAAACTTGCAGTTGTGAATATCAGGCTCGCGGACCAGGATTGGAACCTGTACCATACAACGGTATTGCCTAGCACTGCAAAATAAGGCATTTTTGAACCACTTTGCCAATGCCACAACCCCCCAAATAGGTTGCACAAATAGGCGATATCCAAGTGACTACACTACAACACATCGGTGCAAGGTTTATATATTTACATCCATGATCAGTTTTGAATATGTACATGTATTTGGACGAAACTTTATACATGTTATTGTATATGGTCATTGTTCTAGTGTATAGAGCAATTAGAATTTAAAAATGAAAATGTTATACTTTATCTAAGTACGTTTCTATTTGTGCAAATAATATAAGAGCCATGCTTACTGCAGAATTTAACTGTTCAGGTTGTACACATGTACTGAGTTATTGAACTTCAACAAATTATATACAGAATTGTGGCCCTTGGAAGAGGATTATTGCTTTCCATGAATTAATAAATGATTTTCCTGTCATATTAGCAAATGTTGTACAGTATATATATTGTTGGCAAAAGCAAACGTTATATATACTGTAGAGTGATACATAAAGTGCACTTGATTTCTTGTAATTTTTCGGCTAAACTTGTCTTTTCTGATTGGTATTTATTAGAGTTATGGCCTTTGCAGATATTTTCCAAATGTTGTTTTCACTGCTTATACATACAAATATTACATTATAAGTTAGAACAATATGAAAGTTGTATTTGCACTACAATAATAGCAGTTTCATAAAGATACCAAGAAACGCAACAGTATTTGCTTTGAAAATTTTTATTCACCGAAACTATACCTTGTCATAAATTTTACATAATTTTCAAAAATATAGCTGGTAAATAGTCATAAAAACTTACAAAATTTATTTAAAATAGAACAACAATAAAAGTTATAAGTGTAATTCAGTAGCACCATTGCAAATATAAATGAAATTGCTGTGTAATTTTGCAATAGTAACATATTGTTTGAAAAAAAATGTTGATTTTCCGTGACCCTCCTAACAACATATTATATGCTAATTTCAATTTAGCCAAGTAACTGATGGCTTTTATGTAATATTTTGTCTTAATATGTATTTGTGTAGAATCTAATACATAAAAGCTCTATAGAGAATAAATGATGAAAAAAATGGATTTTATTTTGATTTAAGTTGTGCAAGAGGTCATTGGAAATAGTGCCCATTGGACCCATACTACCTTAAAAGTCAGAACACGGTGCATTACACGATGTCGGATCTTAAGCGTTCCATTAGAAATGCGTGTTACAGATGGTTTTTCTGAGCCAAACATCCAAGGATGGAAACAACTCGGGCAGACAGTAGAGTTAGGACCCCTGGCAAAAATGATCTCTAATTCGAGAAATATCTAAATATTCCCGAAAGGAGCGGGAAACTCGTGTTTTAATGCTTTCTTTTTAATATCAGTTTTGTAAATGTCTGCGTTCTTAGATGAACACTTAAGAAAATTGAATCATTTGTCATAGTTTGCATTAATCTTGGTTTTCACATTTTGGTTTCAATTTCAAATTGATCACGCACTTATCATATTCATATCTCTAAAAGCGGATATAGTGACATACCCAGATGATCGCTGAGATTAACAGTGTATCTAAAAATAAATATGCCCGAATTAAACTACATGTAGTTCATCTTAAAACATTTGAAAATGTTACTGTCTGAACTTGGTGTTACATTTCTATAGAATTTATTTCACGCAGTCCTTGGATAGGCCCTTACTGACATTGCACATATATCTGATTGATTTGTAAACATACGTAACTGCCAGTGAATGGTAACTTACCGCTGTTAAAGTCATCGTACATTTAGTGGTTTAATAGTTAGAGCTGGTGACCATAGATTTGAGTCACGCATCAGTGTATTGGGCAAAGGACTCTTGCTTTATACTGGTTGCCAACACTGAATACCACAGCGGCTAGTATATGAAGTATCTGGCTTATTCACAATCAGCAAATAAAAGCAAAATGGAAATGAAATTACAAAACCGTCATTTTCCTTTTTTTCAGAGACCAGCCAGATTCTGGGTATTCTGTCGGAAATGAATCCAAGGTGGAAAACTGAAAAGACACATAAAATCTCATAAAAATTTACACGATAAAGTACGCGAAATATTAAAACAACCCATTAATCTTCAAGATCAGTTTTTTTGGAGCAAAAAAGAATAGAAGGAATGTATGAGTTAAACCTCACATTTAGAGTCTGATAGTCCAAGGAGAGAGTGGCCTCCAAAAACACCGGATGCAGTTCGCCTTTGTTCAAAATGTAAGCGGGTTTTCTCTAACAGAACATTTTACAAACATACAATCATTTGTTCAGGAACAAGATGCACTTAAAATGGATCCGATAAAACCAATGGAAGTACGTTAAGATTCGGATTTCGTCAAAAATATCTTAAGCAAGTTCCGAGATAACGAGGTGGGAAACTTTATCAGAGGTAATGAAATGGTACACATTGTTGGCTACAATCACTGCAGTAACTGTCCTCGGCACGTTGCGGTCAACAAAAATCAATGAAATAAGAAAAGAGATAATGATAGAGATGAGAGAACAAGCACAATTGTTTTTAAGTTCAAAGGCATTGCTTCCTCAGATGTTACTACTGAAGACATGTTCAACTGACAGCAGACCAGGAATGAACTCAATGAAGGCAATGAGGGTGGACAGGAAAAACATAACCTTAAACTTAATTTGAATAAAGTGTTTCTAAAATGTTTGAAAGTTCTAAAAGGATACTATTCTGAGTCAATGAGAGACAAAGAGATGAAAGAATTAGAGCGCGTCCAAGAGGCATACAACTTTAACAAATCACGGCTGCTGGCAAATGCAAGGTATCAAAGATGAAAAGTCTACGTACAAAGCAAATTTGCCACAGAATCTTCCAGAGAAAAACCAGATGAGATCAATGAAATATTTCATATTAAAGGGAGAATGACTATGATATAACCAAGTTAACTTGGTTACGCTCACTGATAGCTGAAGACTAACTATATATAATGGGAATGAATGAATGAATGAGTTGGGTTTTACGGCGAATCGACACAAAAAGGTCATATATCGCCGAGAAAAAGTTTAATGGATTACGTTAATTGCAAAGCATAAATAAAACTATTAAAGTAAAAGCGTATATACACAAATAGTGTAAAAAATCAAATGCAAACATCAAAAAGTATAAAAGTGAATAAAAATCTAATATGGTTCAGATTTTATGATATATTCCTATTTGTTTCAAAAATTGTAAAATTTTGTCGGCTGAAATTTGCTCGAACAGCTCTTTTAACGATTCAACATTATAGTACGAGTTGCGCTGTGGATCGAAGTCTATACAGTTGATTAAAATATGTTTAATAGTAAGTGGTGTTTGACATGGTATACATTCAGGTTGATCTTCATTGTTCAGCAGATTCGAATGAGTCAACCGAGTATGACCTATTCGACAACGAGAAAGAACAACTTCCTCCCTGCGAACAGATCTATTTCCTTGGTGCCATTCACCTAAAGTAGGTTTAATTTCACGAAGTTTATTGAACGAAGCATTGTTCCATGAGGACTGCCATTTAGTTAAAATGTATTTGTTGATATTTGACCTAAAATCAGTATATGGTAATTTCAATTTAGATTGATTTAATGAAAGTGATTTCTTTGCTGCAGTATCAGCATCTTCATTTCCATAAATACCAACATGACTAGGAATCCAACAGAATATGATGGACTTTTTAAAAGACAGTTCATGAACCCTGAGAAGAATGTTTTGAATGAGAGGATTTTCTGTATTACGGTTGTGTACTGACTGTAATACAGAAAGTGAGTCGGAAAAGATGATAAACTTTTCTTCATTATATTCTGAAATAAAATTAAGGGCCAAATCAATAGCTTTTGCCTCGGCTGAAAAAATTGTAGCGTTATTTGGTAAACGTAATTTTGATTGATGCAGATGGCTAACGGCGGCACATCCAACCTTTAAATCATCTTTTGAACCATCTGTCCAAATAGAAAAATGATCTTTGTAAGCCGACTTGATTTCGTTATATTTGGACTTGAATATTTCAGGGTTTGTTTCAGCCTTTTTCAATGCGGTTTTCATATCAAAAAGAACTGTTGGAGAATTAAGAATCCATGGTGGTGTATTCAGAACTAAATTATCTTTTACATCATCAAATTCAAAATCTGTTTCCTTCATAGAATTATCAATGCGAAATCCAAAAGGTTTAATTTGTTTTGGTTTTCTGTCATACGAATCGTGGTATTTGGGTTTAAATATGATTTTATGAGCAGGGTTGGATTTGTTGGCAGCTACCCTCAGAGCATATTGCAATGACAGTTTTTCACGTCTCTTGTAAAGGGAGGGTTCGTTTGCTTCAACATACAAGCTTTCGACAGGCGATGTTCTAAATGCGCCAAGAGCAATACGAAGACCTTGATTATGGATAGTATCCAACATTTGTAAATACGATTTTCTGGCCGAACCATATACAACACAACCGTAATCTAGCTTGGACCTAATCAAAGCTCTATAAAGTCTTAACAAAAGCTTGCGATCTGCTCCCCAATCAGTATTTGAAATTAACTTTAAAAGATTCAACGATTTCAAACATTTGGCTTTCAGGTATTTTATGTGTGGTATAAAAGAAAGCTTTTTATCAAAAATAACACCAAGAAATTTTGCTTCGTCAACAACGGGTATTTTTGTACCATTTAGAAAAAGCTCAGGGTCACAATGTTGTTTCCGTAAATGACAAAAGTGGACACACTGTGTTTTTGATTGGGAAAATTTAAAACCATTTTCCACGGCCCAAGTTTGAACTTTGTTCAAACACTGCTGTAATTGGCGTTCAATCGTACGCATATTTTTTGAACGATAACATATTAGAAAGTCATCAACATATAATGAACAATCTATCCCTGGTGACAAACATTTCACAATATTATTAATTTTGATGCTTAAAAGTGTGACAGATAAAATAGAACCTTGTGGAACTCCCTGTTCTTGCTCAAAAGAGTCAGAAAGGGTAGAACCAACACGTACTTTAAAATTGCGATCTGATAAAAATTGCGATATAAATGTTGGAAGACGACCTTTTAAACCTAAGTCGTTAAGATCATTCATAATACCATATTTCCATGTAGTGTCATAATGGGAGAAGGGGCGAACAACCATCACGAATGCTGATAGAAAAGTGGATGGATGCACTAGCGGGAAAATGGGTTTTTTTTTTTTTTTTTTTTTTTGTTTTTTGTGTTTTACTTGCCATGCCTTTTTGTTTCCATAACGTGTGTAAGAGATTCACCTGGAGGGGATTACTTTTATTTACACTGTCCCATGTCTTTGGAACATGGTGGGGGTAAGAGTGAGGTTAGGTGCACCATAAACCGGTTTAAGCTCCCCAGTGGTGTTTTTGCCACTGACCGTTCCAAGGCGGTGCCCCACTGTGTTCCTTTGTTTGTTCGTTTCGTCTTATGTGTTGGCTTTGTGTGCGTGTTTGTTGTTCGTTTTGTCCTTATGTGTTGGCTTTGGATGTGTGTGTGTGTGTGTGGTGCACGCGTCTGCGTGCTGGGGGTTTCGTTTTGAGGAGGCTGCGTTTTTGGTACGTGGCATTCCCTGTTTGATATTTTTCTTTGTTTTTTTTCCAAGAGAACAAATTCAAAATGAGGCTGAAAAACTCCTTGTTTGATAATTCAATTTAGTGTACCTTCACGGAAAGGGGAAGCAATTTGTTTGTTTGTTTTCTGGGTTTAACGCCGTTTTTCAACAGTATTTCAGTCATGTAACGGCGGGCAGTTGACCTAACCAGTGTTCCTGGATTCTGTACCAATACAAACCTGTTCTCCGCAAGTAACTGCCAACTTCCCCACATGAATCAGATGTGGAGGACTAATAATTTCAGACACAATGTCGTTTATCAAATAGTCACGGAGAACATACGCCCCGCCCGAGGATCGAACTCACGACCCCGCGATCCGTAGACCGACGCTCTACCTACTGAGCTAAGCAGGCTGTACCAGCTTTGGTAACCTAAATTTCGATTAAAGGAAATATACGAAATAAGAATAAAACCGTCATTCTTTTTTACGGGTAAGGGACGCTTCATGGTAAATAGAGGTAAAAAATCTACCTACCTACTTACAACAGTAGTTTGGAGATATAGGGGTACATTCAGGTAAATCAGATGATTAAGAGAGAAAGGACAGTACTTTAACATGGACTGATATTCTTTCAAGCTCATAGGTTCTGAAAACAGAATTAAAAAGAAACTTAATAACAGGAAAAGTTGTATGAGAAATGTATTTTGACGGAAACATATTTTGGGGTTAAAAGTTTTTCATTTTATAAAAGATCTCTTAAAACCGGATGTCATATGAATCGCACATAAGTAAGGAATGTTTTATGAAAATTTTGTGAGGAAATATGAAAGAAAGTGCTAATTTGACTTTGCGGAACTTTTGACCAAATTAGGCAACTTGAAATAGAGACTATAAATATAAAACTTTTCTCAAACATGTCACCCAACTGCTTTTTCGTTGAAAAACTGTGTAGATAACGTACACAATGTCGCAGCTGGGCGAAATGATTGAGACGTTTTGTGTGGAGGAGAGCACTCATTTTGCTGCCGACGCTCATTATCTTATACAAATCCGTCAAGTAATATGGGAAATATTGGCAAAATGTTACATGACTTGAAAACTACAAAAGGTTTGCTTTTTATATATTTATACACGAGCATTTTTGTGTTTTACATGTCATGCCTTTTTGTTTCCATTAGAGATTGGCCTGGAAGGGATTACTTTTATTTACACTGTCCCGTGTCTTTGGAACATGGTAGGGGTAAGAGTGAGGTTGGGTGCGCACCATAAACCGGTTTAAGCTCCCCAGTGGTGTTTTTGTCACTGACCGTTCCAAGGCGGTGCCCCACTTTGTTCCTTTGTTCGTTTTGTCCTCATGTGTTGGCTTTGTGTGTGTGTTTGTGGTGTGCACGGCTGCGTGCTGTGGGTTTCGTTTTGGGGAGGCTGCGTTTTTGGTACGTGGCATTCCCTGTTTCATATTTGTCTTTGTATTTTTTTCAAACATTTTCTCTGTGTGAACGGTATTCAAAAGCTATATGGACTGGCCGCCCAGGTTAAAAATACAGCTCTTTCGTGTAACAAGATATTTCCTTAATTTGAATGGATACTTTTATAAGTAAGACTGACAGCCTTTTTGGTAAGATATCTTATTACATGTATAAATTTTATTGTAGATTAAGCTATCAAAGTCTAATATAGACAGGTTGTATATTGCTATTCCTATATATATAAAAAAAAATATCTTTCTACAAAATAAACTCGAACACAGAACAGAGATCGCTATTTTAGAATAGGATATCTTGCTCTAGCCAGTAAAACGGCTGTGCACCGCCGTATGAACACATCTGCGGATGTCTCTAAATTGTTTTTTTGTACTTGTGGCATGTTGAGTTCTGCTCAACCCGGGGCTAGAGGGCGTGGACGGTAGCATCTATTTCCACTACCGCCCATGAACAGGCTCAATCAAAGTGAGCCTGCAACATTTTCTTTTTTTTTGTCGTGTTGAGCGACCTGTGAAATTTCCACTTTTTCCTTTTTGCCATAGAAATACTGTTAAAACGGCATATATCACGAAAACAAAGAAACGTACACCTTGCTACTGACGCCAACTGCATAAAAAAACCAACACAGCAGCAGCTCCACTGTATCTCACACCTAGGCTTTGATGTATACGCACATGTGAGGGAGAGTAGGTGGGCGCAAGGGTACCTTCCCCGGAAAAGGTTTGAAATAAGGCTTCACTGTTTGCCTTGTTCTCGGTGCTTCCGAGGGATCTACTTTTCAGATTTTATTTACTTCACAACAGCGGGTGTTAAGTGCTGTGTGGCGGCCGTAAAAAGTCGCCCCGACTTCATCTCAGTGTTGTTATATTTTCTGGTCCTTCGGGAGCATTGATTTCAACTCATTTAGATTTGAAGATTGAATACAGCTTAAGCCGGTGCTAGGGGGCGTGGGCAGTGTTGCATTTTCCATTACTGCTCATGAACAGACTCAATCAAACCGAGTCTGCAATTTTCACTGTTTGCCTTGTTCTCGGTGCTTCCGAGGGATCTATTTTTCAGATTTTATTAGTCCCCTACTGGTTGAAAACCAGTTTCGGGGACTATAGGAATGCGCTTTTCCGTCATTCTGTCATTCCGTCCGTCCGCAATTTCGTGTCCGGTCCATAACTCTTTTATCCATGAAGGGATTTTAATATTACTTGGCACAAAAGTTCCCCATGATGAGACGACGTGTCAGGCGCAAAACCCGGACCCCTAGCTTAAAGGTCAAGGTCACAATTGGAGGTCAAAGGTCAACAGGGCTTTTTTCCTGTCCGGTCCATAACTCTCCCATCAATGAAGGGATTTTAATATCACATGGCACAATTGTACCTCATAATAAGATGATGTGTCATGCACAACTTTCAGACCCCTAGCTCAAAGGTCAAGGTCACACTTAGCAGTCAAATGTTAACATGGCATGAACAGGGTCTGTTTCGTGTCCGGTCCATAACTCTTTCATCCATGAAGGGATTTTAATATTACTTGGCAAAAATGTTCCCCATGATGAGGCGATGTGTCGTGCGGAAAACCCGCACCCCTAGCTCAAACGTCAAGGTCACAATTTGAGGTCAAAGGTCAACAGGGCTTTTTTCCTGTCCGGTCCATAACTCTCCCATCTATGAAGGGATTTTAATATCAGTTGGCATAATTGTACCTCATAATAAGACGATGTGTCGTGCACAATTTCAGACCCCTAGCTCAAAGGTCAAGGTCACACTTAGCAGTCAAATGTTAACATGGCATGAACAGGGTCTGTTTCCTGTCCGGTCTATAACTCTGTCATCCATGAAGGGATTTTGATATTACTTGGCACAAATGTTCCCCATTATGAGGCAACATGTCATGCGCAAAACCCGGACCCCTAGCTCAAAGGTCAAGGTAACAATTGGAGGCCAAAGGTCAATAGGGTTTTTTTCCTGTCCGGTCCAGAACTTTGTCATCCATCAAAGGATTACAATATTACTTGGCATAAATGTTCCCCATGATGAGACGATGTGTCATGCGCAACACCCAAAACCCTAGCTTAAAGGTCAAGGTCACACTTTGAGATCAAAGGTCAATAAGATTTTTTTCCTGTCCGGTCTATAACTTTGTCATGTAAAACAGGATTTAAATATCAGTTGGCACAAACATTTCCCTGGATGAGACAACATGTTGTGCGCAAAGCCCCGGCTCTAGGTCTAAGGTCAAGGTCATACTTAGAGGTCAAAGGTCAAATTCAAGAATGACTTTGTCTGGAGCATTTCTTCTTTATGCATTGAGGGATTGTAATGTAACTTGGCACAATTGTTCACCACCATGAGACGAATTGTCACACGCCAGAACCAGGTCCCTAGGTCTAAGGTCAAGGTCATACTTAGAGGTTAAAGGTCAAATTCAAGAATGAGTTTGTCCGGAGCATTTCTTCTTCATGCATGGAGGGATTTTGATGTAACTTGGTAGAAATGTTCACCACTATGAGGCACACTTTTTTTAGAATTATGTCCCTTTGTTGTTACTATAAATAGATTATATTGTAACTTTTTTATTACTGGCCGTAGGGAAAAATTGAGACCACTTTTCTGTGGTACAACATGCACGGTATATCCAAATTTTAGGTGTATTTTGATCTATCTCTACCTGGTAAAGAGTTTCTTGTGGACTTAAATTTTATAGATTTTTTTTTTTTTTTTTTTAGGGTTTATTTCACTTTGTTGTTACTATAAATAACTTTTATGATAATTTTTTGTATAATCGACCAAAAAAAAAAATCCAAATGAAAACAACTGTACGTTTTTATATATGCAAATTTTAATCCAAGTGCTTTGTTATATTATATTGTATAGTACAATATTGTTTATACATCATTGACAGATATCAGTTCATTATGTTATACTGCAGTAGAGAAAATTAGGTGCCTTCCAGTAGGGGACTTTGTATTGCATGGCAATACTTCATTCACTTGTTCAGTGTTGTTATATTTTCTGGTCCTTCGGGATCATTGATTTCAACTCATTTAGATTTGAAGATTGAATACTGCTTAAGCCGGTGCTAGGGGGCGTGGGCAGTGTTGCATTTTCCATTACTGCTCATGAACAGACTCAATCAAACCGAGTCTGCAATTTGCACTGTTAGCCTTGTTCTCGATGCTTCTGAGGGATCTACTTTCCAGATTTTATTTACTTCACAACAGCGGGTGTTAAGTGCTGTGTGGCGGCCGTAAAAAGTCGCCCCGACTTCATCTCAGTGTTGTTATATTTTCTGGTCCTTCGGGATCATTGATTTCAACTCATTTAGATTTGAAGATTGAATACTGCTTAAGCCGGTGCTAGGGGGCGTGGGTAGTGTTGCATTTTCCATTACTGCTCATGAACAGACTCAATCAAACCGAGTCTGCAATTTTCACTGTTTGCCTTGTTCTCAATGCTTCCGAGGGATCTACTTTCCAGATTTTATTCAAAAATGTACCCCGGCTGCTTTTGATGGATATGATTAGCTCTTGCGGCACTAGATGTAACAAGAGCTGTTAGAGGACAGCAAAAGCTCGACTGCACAACAACCTTGTCACTAAAGAACGTTAACTGAATCAATACAAAAGTCAGAAATGGGCACGATTTTTAAAACTCGCAAAAACAATTACAAAACCTGTGCAGTGCATGTCAGATCATCACAGCGGACAACTGTGTTAAGTTTCAGTGGGTACTGAGATACAAACTTTCATACAAAAACTTACCCAGTAAATTGCTGAATTGGAACAGGCATAGTTTTGTAAAAACAATTGTTATGGTACATGTGCACTGTAAGTCAGTTCATCACAGTGAATAAGTGTGGATAGTTTCAATCTTCTCCCACAAATGGTTACTGAGTTACCAGCTTACATAAAAAACTTGAGCAAATTGGGACACCGACGCCGAAGAATGGGCGAGTGCAACAGCTGTAGTACCTAGGCTATTCTTCGCATAGTCTAGCTAAAAGCACATATATCTGCACTGTGTACACCACGGTTCATTTTAATTGGTTTTCATAAATGTTAGTCTGGGCCTACTTTGCAAATGCGTGGCTCTGAGGCTCTGTTTGTGTGCTTTGACTATTAATTACAGGTTCTTTTTTGTTTTGGTTGTTTCTATCCTAATAAAGTAAAATTATGAAACTCCTAACAGTTAATGTTTTCTAGAATATAATAATATGGTCTTACAGGTATCTCTAGGGGTAAAAAATATATATGTGTAATTGAGACTACGGTATTATATAACAAACAAGACAAATATCAAACAGGGAATGCCACGTACCAAAATCGCAGCCTCCCCAAACAAAGCACATATTTCTGCATTTGATGTCAAAAGTGAGTGAGTGAGTTGGGTTTTACGGCGAATCGACACAAAATGGCCATATATCGCAGAGGATGTCAAAAGTGTCCGCATATAATTCAAACGTAATTACATACCCGGAAAGCGTGCTTCCGCTGTATTAGATTTAGATAGAATTTTGTCAGCGGTTAGTCCGGTTTGGATTTTTTTTCTTTTAAAGGAACTATGCCGGTAACTTGAAAGAAATAAAACATGCTGACACTATTTATTTAGGCTATTCTTAGAATTATTACGATTGCCGCCTTCAAACTGCTGTTTTTCATTTCTCGGGATGTTTATTTACACGTATTCGCACTAATGTTAAAAAGAATGTTTTAGAATTACTGTCGTAAACGATCGATGCCGGCCGAAAACTGGATACCTTTGAGATTGACCAGAATTTGCAGAAAATTGTTTATTTTACAGAACAGCAAAAAAAAAAAAGAAAAAAAAAAGAAAAGAAAAACGGTAAAAGATATACTAATTCACCGCTTAAGGTAGTTCTGCACGTTCGGATCGATTTTTTCTACAATGTAGAATTTGATTAAACTTGATCAAAACGTCAGAATATACTTAGAAAATTCAGCAAATAAAAAAGATTGGGTCGTGTGCTAGAATTCATTTTATATTTTAATGAAACATCTCACAGTTGTAAATAAACAAATGGACTATAATGTGGTGAAATAAAATGTATAGGTGCGTGTGTTTATTTTTGAGATAAATGACCATCATTAAAGTGAACCGCATATTTCACGCTGATTTCAAGACATTATTTTGAATTATTTAACATGTCAGATGTTTTAATATCATATTTTAACTTTAGAAAGATAGAAACAGTGCCATTGTAATAAATTTACTCACAGGTTGCCATTAATTCGTAAAATGATTTTCATTTCCGTTAGCCGAATCCAGGCCTTATTCTACGTTTTCCGGATAAATGACGTTACGCCATCACTTCCGGTTTATCAAACGTGCAGAACTACCTTAAACGTTGATAAGAGATTATCAACACAAACATGGTCGCCGAGTGCGGACTAATATTTGTAAAGCTTTGTTAACGTTTTATCCCAGAACAGCATTAATGCATTCTTTTTTATTCGTAACATCAGCAGAATCCCTCGAGGTACATTGGACCTCTCGCCATGAAAGGCTAGAGTACCAACCATATAGGATAATGTAGATTTTAATTTAAAACATAAGCGTTAAAAAAGATACATACATTTTCGTTTTGAAAGTTGAAAACTGAATACAACCTTTTGTAAACAAATGTCTAAGATGATATTTTTTAGCCAAATAGCTAAAGTCAGATATTATCTATATGCATACAGGTCTACAGTTACCACAATTCACACGTGTGTATAACGTTTTGTCAAAGCTGCCTTTCCAAAAGGTAAGAAACATCTTTGGCATTTCTGTGTTTCCATACCTTGTAAACATTCAGTTTTGATATCACTGTTTACGTCATAACTATAAAATACGAATGACTACGTCATGAAGTGTCAACTGCCATTTATAAATAAATAGGGATGGCAACGAATGGCAATTTTGGTATTCGAATATTCGGTCAGCCTTCCGAACGAATATTCGGTCATCCAATGATCAACAAATCAACTCAAAATCTTATGAATTTATCGTACCTTTAGCAGCGATCTGCATTAATTCTACTTTTGTTTACACCGGAAGTAGTTTAGACATTGACGAATTAAAAACAAAGAAAAATATCAAACAGGGAACGCCACGCACCAAAAGCGCAGCCTCCTCAAAACGAACCCTTGACGAATTAAGACTGACTTATCGTTCTCATCGCTTGTTCATCATTTTGAATATAAAATATTTGGTATTTGCCTCCATTTACATGTAATCTATGTCTATAGGCTGAAAAGGCATTGAGTACATACGTTTTTGGTTCTAAAGGTTTGCTTTTTATATTTTTATACACGAGCATTTTTGTGTTTAAAAATGCCATGCCTTTTTGTTTCCATTACGTGTGTTAGAGATTCACCTGGAGGGGATTACTTTTATTTACTGTCCCGTGTCTTTGGAACATGGTGGGGGTAAGAGTGAGGTTGGGTGCGCACCATTAACCGGTTTAAGCTTCCCAGTGGTGTTTTTGCCACTGACTGTTTCAAGGCGGTGCCCCACCGTGTTCCTTTGTTTGTTCGTTTTGTCCTCTTGTGTAGGCTTTGTGTGTGTGCGCGTGTATGTGTGTGTGTTCCTTTGTTTGTTCGTTTTGTCCTCGTGTGTTGGCTTTGTGTGTGTGCGCGTGTATGTGTGTTTGTGGTGTGCACGTCTGCGTGCTGTAGGTTTCGTTTTGGGGAGGCTGCGATTTTGGTACGTGGCATTCCCTGTTTGATATTTGTCTTTGTTTTTTACTTATTTTTACATTTTATTACAGGGATGTAGCCCTCTCGTAAGTAAGGTTCTCTCCACACTGTGGGGGTGGGGGAGTCTTATAAAAGATATTTTGCTTAACTTTACCCTTTGTCTGAATATTGAGTAGATTCCACTATTTTTTCCATACGAAATGCATTTATTATCAAGAGGAATCCGTTTTACATATTATAATATTCATCACATTTGACTTGTTTTCAACACTTTTCGGCATTTTTCTTTACTGAAATAAATCTTGAATCGACTTTGATTGAAATCCGAGTCATTAGTTCAAGTGCTTTCTGATGATTTTTAATTACATGCGGTTCGCACCTACCAAAAACAAGGGGATTTCGTCGGGCCCTTAAGGGTGTTTCTCTTGTTGCTCTGTCTTCTGAAAAGGCATTGAGTACATACGTGTTTGGTTCTTAAGGTTTGTTTTTTATATATTTATACACGAGCATTTTTGTGTTTTACATGCCATGCCTTTTTGTTTCCATTACGTGTGTAAGAGATTCACCTGGAGGGAATTACTTTTATTTACACTGTCCCATGTCTTTGGAACATGGTAGGGGTAAGAGTGAGGTTAGGTGCACCATAAACCGGTTTAAGCTCCCCAGTGGTGTTTTTGCCACTGACCGTTCCAAGGCGGTGCCCCACTGTGTTCCTTTGTTTGTTCGTTTTGTCCTTATGTGTTGGCTTTGTGTGCGTGTGTGTTGTTCGTTTTGTCCTTATGTGTTGGCTTTGTGTGTGTGTGTGTGTGTTGCACGCGTTTGCGTGCTGGGGGTTTCGTTTTGAGGAGGCTACGTTTTTGGTGCGTGGCATTCCCTGTTTGATATTTTTCTTTGTTTTTTTTTTGTAACGGATTTACATCAGTTGGGGACTAATAAAATTTCTGAAGGTAAGCAATTAGCGGTACTTACTACAGGGTACGATGTCATCACCATAGCGATGTACAATATCGGCACGCTAATATACAAAGTGACACGTCTGACAGCGACGGAAGCCATTTCCGCGCGTATTTACTATGAAAACAAAGAAAGCGAATTTTGGTAAATTAGATAAACGAACATACTGGTTCTTGCATTTGGTTTTTATTTATTTCTTATAATTTTATTTTTTTCCAAATATTCGAAAAGTGATATAGTATTCGAATATTCGTGTCATGAACGAATATTCGTTGCCATCCCTATAAATAAACCAATCAATAGGTATGGGCGACTGTATGTGGCTTTTGCTGGTGTGTGTGTGTTGTCACTGTTGTGGTGTGTTCGGGTTTAACGTCTTTTTCAACAATTTTTCAGTCATATAATCGACGGTGTCTGCTTGTAGCAGTGAGGACAGTGCCCAACTTTATAGTGCTACCTCACTGGAATATCACGTCGTAGACACGTGGCATGATACCCCACCTAGTCACATTATACTGACACCGGGCTGACCAGTAACCTAGCACTATCCTCTTAATGCTGAGCGCCAAGCGAAGAAGCTACTAGTACCATTTTTACGTCTTTGGTATGACGCGGCCGGGGATCGAACCCACAACCTCCCGCACTCGAAGCGGACGCTCTACCACTAGGCTACCGTGGTGGACTTTTATCGTTAACTTACTAGTTTACTGGCTCGGTCAGGTCGAGCGATAATACTTGTACAAAATTTCACAGCTGTAAAAGCTGTATTTTTGTTCAAAATTACAGTAGTGATTATTTCAAATTTACACCTGTAGATTTTATATTATAAAAACAAAGAAAAATATCAAACAGGGAATGCCACGCACCAAAAGCGCAGCCTCCTCAAAACGAACCCCCCAGCACGCAAACGCGTGCACCACACACGCACACACACACTCAAAGCTTACACATCAGGACAAAACGAACAACACACACACACACACACACACTCAAAGCCAACACATAAGGACAAGACGAACAATAAGCATACACACACGCGCGCACACAAAGTCAACACACAAGGACAAAACGAACAAACAAAGGAACACAGTGGGGCACTGATTTTCAATTGCCCTAAAAAGTCGTCCCGACTTCATCTCAGTGTTGTTATATTTTCTGTTCGTTCGGGATCATTGATTTCCCCCATACCTCATGTTTTTATTTCGATGTAAATGAGATGTGGAACCAAAATTTGTAGTCCTGTTTGGCGCCATATAACCTATAATGTGTTGGTGCGCCGTTAAACCCAAATAAATAAATAAATTCAACTCATTTAGGTTTGAAGATTGAATACTGCTTAAGCCGGTGCTAGGGGGCGTGGGCAGTCTTGCATTTTCCATTACTGCTCATGAACAGACTCAATCAAACCGAGTCTGCAATTTTCACTGTTTGCCTTGTTCTCGGTGCTTCTGATGGATCGATCTACTTTTCAGATTTTATTTACTTTACAACAGCGGGTGTTAAGTGCTGTGTGGCGGCCGTAAAAAGTCGCCCCGACTTCCTCTCAGTGTTGTTATATTTTATGTTCCTTCGGGATCATTGATTTCAACTCATTTAGATTTGATGATTGAATACTGCTTAAGCCATTGCTAGGGGGCGTGGGCAGTCTTGCATTTTCCATTACTGCTCATGAACAGACTCAATCAAAACAAGGATGAATATCCAACAGGGAAAGTCACGTTCTAAAAACGCAGCCTCCCCCCAAAAATAAAAGATCCCCGCCAAGTGAAACATACGCAAAGGCAACAGAAGGCATGTAATGTAAAACACAAAAATGCTGTTGTATATAAATGCAATCCTTAAAAACCTAAAACGCATGTACTCAATGTCTTTGCAGAAGACAAAGCAACAAGGGGAAGGGCCCGACGAAACAAGCAAGAAGACAGAAATCAAAATAGCTCAGTCCTGGTGGGATGTAAGAACTACCTATCATAGAGTCCTCCTGTTACGTCAGACACAATCAAAGAGGAGCGTTTAGCGTCCAACTGTAAAAGGGCTGAACAAACCGAGTCTGCAATTTTTACTGTTTGCCTTGTTCTCAGTGCTTTCGATGGATCTACTTTTCAGATTTTATTTACAGCTGTAAAACGATTGTAGAACAGTTCGAATTTTGCAAATGAGATACAACTGTAAAAAAACTTACAGCTGGAACTAGAAACGTGTCCATGGGACACAGATACAGATGCCCGACTACATGACAATGGACACAGATCAACTTTGGGAAAACAATATGTGTTGCTATTTAGAACAAAATGCAAAAAATAACCATATATAATGTTTATAAACATATATGCTTTCTTGAGAATTTTAGATATCTGTCCATCACCGCATAAATTAAAATGACATTTTTTTCTAGCTCAGGGGCCATAACTCCTACAATACTGAATGAATCCGGACGTAAAAACCCAAGGTGCATAACTGCACATGCTGACCAACATTCCTGTAAACTTTGGTGACTAGGTCAAATACATTTAGAGCTACGCGCGACACAACATTAAAATGACCAATTTTTAACTAATAAAATCTGAAAAGTAGATCCCTCGGAAGCACCAAAAACAAGGCAAACAGTGAAAATTGCAGACTCAGTCAGGGGCCATAACTCCTACACGACTGAATGAATCCGGACGCGAAACCCCAGGTGCACAACTGCACATGCTGACCATATATTATTTATTTGGGTTTTACGGCGCACCAACACAGTATAACTTTCCTGTAAACTTTGGTGACTCTAGTGACCCCAGTGGTGTTAACTTATTTATCACAAATAAGCTTCTTCAACAGGGCTACCGTTATTATAAATTACAAAAATGCTTTTCTAAATTTTACTATCGTACTTCAGATTTGGTTTTAAAATACAATAGCAATTTAAAATCACTTCTGCGGGAAGATATATCAAAACCCGCTTTTTATGGGCATGTGGTTTACAAACTTCGTAAGATTTTGGGTCATGGCAATTTTCCAATTGTATTTAGTAATTAAACGTTTTATGAAAAGAGGTTATGACCCAACTGTTTTGAGACACACCGCATGTTTGGTGTTAAAAAAAAACAAGGAAAAATATCAAACAGGGAATGCCACGCACCAAAAGCGCAGCCTTCTCAAAACGAACCCCCAGCACGCAAACGCGTGCACCACACACACACACACACACACACACACACACACTCAAAGCCAACACATAAGGACAAGACGAACAATAAGCATACACACACGCGCGCACACGAAGTCAACATACAAGGACAACCCTTTTACAGTTGGACGCTACGCTTTCCTCTTTGATTGTGTCTGACGGATCAGGTGGAGGACTCTATGATTAGTTGTTCTTAAATCCCACCAGGACTGAGCTATTTTGATTTCCGTCTTCTGGCCTGTTCCGTCGGGCCCTTAAGGGTGTTTCCCTTGTTGCTCTGTCTTCTGCAAAGGCATTGAGTACATGCGTTTTAGGTTCTTAAGGACTGCATTTTTATATTATATCTACAAGGGCACCTTTGTGTTTTACATTACATACCTTCTGTTGCCTTTACGTATGTTAGGGTTTCACCTGGCGGGGATTACTTTTATTTACACTGTCTTGTGACTTTGGAACATGGTGGGGGGAAGAGTGAGGTTAGGTGCACCATAAACCGGTTTAAGCTCCCCAGTGGTGGTTTTGCCACTGGACGTTCCAAGGCGGTGCCCCACTGTGTTCCTGTATTTGTTTTGTCCTTTGTGTTCATGTTTGTGAATGGTGTGCAAGAGTTGTTCGTGTGTGTCTTTGGGGAGGCTGCGTTTTTTGAACGTGGCTTTCTCTGTTGGATATTCTTCCTTGTTTTTTTTTGCCACTGACCGTTCCAAGGCGGTGCCCCACTGTGTTCCTTTGTTTGTTCATTTTGTCCTCATGTGTTGGCTTTGTGTATGTGCGTTTGTATGTGTGAGTGTGTTTGTGGTGTGCACGTCTGCGTGCTGTGGGTTTCGTTTTGGGGAGGCTGCGTTTTTGGTACGTGGCATTCCCTGTTTGATATTTGTCTTTGTTTTTTTCTAGGTCAAATACTTTTGGAGCTACGTGCGACACAACATTAAAATGACCATTTTTTTACTTCCTCAAAAGTCGCGTCGACCTATAAAACTTAGTCTCCATGAAATCGGTCATTTTGTAGAAGCGAGCTTCCGGTTTCGTGTGTGGATACCAGCATGGTTAGTGAGACGTTTGTGGGCGTTGTAGATTTCTGGCCACCACTGAAAGTCCATGAAATGCCTTAAGTCGACCTCTTGTGATTCACCTTTTCCCTTGGTCGTTTCGAGTTGACATTCACACCCTGATCTGGGCCTGAAATTTTACATACATCCATCTTTTTGGAAGTCCTAAGACATTTTCATGGCCGGAGATATTTGCCACTTATTCCTGGGTCGCTAATCACGGGTAGTGATCTCCATTTATACTTGTTTTACAAGAAGTAGTGATTCGTCGACCTGTTTTGTAAAAAGTAGATGTAGTAGTACGTCCACGTGACCGTGGACCTGTACTTTTTAACTTTCCATTGTGTGCCAGTAAGTGTTTTAGCCTCTTCTGAAGAATCGATATCTTCTTTCACATCCAAAGTCCTAACCAACGCATTTTTTTCCGATATCTCCAATACCTGTGATAGAGCGGTAAAACTTAAGAATAAGTTGACACCAACTATACTCTTCTTGTGAATGGTAAACTTAAATATGACTATTGGTGAAAATTTGTATTTCATGCATGTTAGTCTGACCAGTGTTCCTGGATAACGCTCTCCCTATTGAGCTAAGCGAACGGGCTATCTGGTGAACATCTACTTGACATTCGCAAACGGTATTGATGTTTCCCTGTTTTTGTATTGTGGCTCAACCAATGTCCGGCGTGGGCGGTTGACATATGCCATGCACTTCAGGGTACATTCACGCTATTGCCTCTAGCCTTACTAGTAACATGCATTTATTCTTCTAGCTTATGTCTAGAGCTTTACATAGAGGTCTCGATTTCTAAAATCGGCCCAGCCGTTCCAGAGTTATGTACGTTTAAAGTTTTCTAACGCTTATATAACGTTTCGATCATCATAAAAAAGTACAAAGATTCGACTGAAGTGTCTGTTCAACCTGTATGTAGCATATAAGAGCACAGCTCTTTACTTTGATACGGAAGAAATGTACTAGCTTACGATGGAATGCCACCCGAACCAGGTATACCATACTGAGTTTTTATAGACATGAATGTTTGCTGATTACATCCTAATTATGCGAATTACTGAACCGCCCAATTGTTTCAGGCAGCCAAAATATATAAATACAGCGCAGCACTTGGCCAAAAACATGGTATCTACAAATTCCTTAAGTAGACTTATAAGAAAAGTGACAAAAGCAATTCCAAACAGATAAATATGAGCTACCGCAAACTATCACCTGATGTTCAGAGAAGAGCGATGGAGTTGTTGGAGAGCATGATTGAAAAGCGGGAGGTATCTTTGAGAACACCCAGCGAGGATGTACAGATAGACGTAAGTTTCTTTTTATTTTACTCTAGACGTGGAATAAATCGGAATATTTAAGAACTGTGATTGTAGACTTATATCTTACATTTTGTTATGTGATCGTAGACTTAAAGGTCCATTACTAAGGGAAAGTGAGTTGGCATTTTTTTTCATAGCCAGTGCAAAGACTTCTGCAAGACACTAAATAATGAAGATTGGCAAGTCAAAATTTACAGAAGGTCTTTGGAACTCAAAGAAATGTATGTGTATTATGTTGAAATTTCAATGAATCGACAGAATGACCCCCCAGGTCTTTTTAACTTTCTTCATACTTCATAGAAAAATAATTGTACATATACTGCGATTTATTTCGAATTTCTACATACCAACTTTCATTTTCCAATAAAATGAAATAGTTTCTGTGCTTTTTAAAAGAAATTAAAATGTTCACTTTCCTTAGTATTGGACCTTTAACATGTGATTAGTCGACTTAACATGTGATTGTAGACTTTTGCCACTTGTGACTGGCTACTTGTTATAATTGTAATGTAATTGTGAATAGCTACTTATTATAATTCGATCATTTCGTGTCCGCTCTCAAAGTCTTGAACCCCTATAAGGTTTTCGAAGAAACTTGACAGATGTGTTCATCGGGACGACGTGTATCTTGCTCTGCCTTGTTTAGTGTGTATATTAATCCGCATTGCATTGTTCTTGTTTATAAACTATAGCCAATGATTTTGTGTGTTTTTTTTCCATTTTCAGGAAAGAGAATTCTATATAACCAACGTGATATCGTCTGGAGAGGACAGTTTCACCGAAGAATTATCGGACGTGGAGTCCGCCCATTCTACATCTATATCCACTAGCGAGCACGGGGAATTTGCGGAGGAGGAGTCAGTGGGAGCCATTGGAAGGGGTGAGATGCAAGAGGTGTTTGCTGAGGAGGAGGAGGAAGAAATGTGTGTGGGGGACGAGGTAGAGGCAGATTGTGAAAGTGTAGTACCGGGCACGGATGTTGAGGAGGCTATGGAAAGACAAGGGCTGGTCAGGCTAGTGCCGGAGAAAGATCCTACACCGCCACCATTCATCCTTATTGATGGACGAGTACACAGGCGTGTGGACGCAGCTGAGCCCTCTGAAGAGGAAGATGTCGGTACGTACGTTGGTCTTTTGTTTATATAAATCTGTATATCTATTTTCTACGTGGAACATTTCTCCGAAATCTGCTTTATTATCAGTCTCTTATTGAACAATTGGCCGAAATGTTATGCGGCTTTTTTCAGAGAGTTCCGGAAGCGAGTGGTTTCCTTCCTCTGAAGATTTGCCCAGCTCAGAGGACTCGGTGATTGAGGAGGAGCCACATACCAGAAGTGCCCCAGAGGAGCAGGCAACCAGTAATGAGGTGAGTGAGTGAGTTGGGTTTTACGGCGAATCGACACAAAATGGTCATATATCGCCGACAGTAATGAGGAAGTGGCCGTGGAGGTGACGACACCGGCCAAGAGCCAGACAAGAACGCTTGCCCCAAAACGCCGGCAGAAGACCACCTTAAGTTTTAAAATATTTTATAAGTATTGTTATTTATTACAGGTTGAACGTTCACACTGAGAACGGATTTCTTAAGTCTAGGATCACGAGACAAACTACTGGGATTATAGACTTAATTGGTCGCTAATCACTGTGATCGTAGACTAAGTTGTGATTTACTACGTTACAGGTACATTTTCAATGTGATAGCAGATGTGATGTTCCGCTTAATAGGCCCAAAAAATCACGTGATTGTCAACTTGTAGTATCTTTCTTCAGGGATCGAAACCACAGAGACCATGCCCTGTGGAGGGTTGCAGAGGAAGAGTAGTAAATATGGCACGCCACTTTCGGCAGGTGCATTCTTGTCTGGACCTGCAAGACTTCACGCAAAGGAAGCAGCCGGCCAGGACTTATGGGGGCCGAAAAAGATGTGCAGATTGTGACACGGTCACAATGAGAATGGACCTGCACATCAGAAAGGTGCACAAGGTGGAGAAGGCAAGTCAGCAATACTTGTCCATGATGGAACGGGCCACTGCTGTCGGCGGGGCAAACGAATCGTCTGATTTGGACAAGGCCCTACTGCCTATTCTAATCATGCAATTTGCCTTCTATCGTGACACTTATCGGTGCCAATTCTTATTTTACAGTGACAAGCTGCAAGATAGATCGTCCGGCGTTGTGCGGATGGAATTTACTGCCACCTCTCACAGCGCGGCAGTGAAGACGTTCCTCCCGGAGTTGTCGAAGGAAGCCCCCTTGGAGCTGCCAAAATTAGGCGTCAAAGGAGGGAAGATTGACCAGATCTTCCAGAGTGGCAAGTAAGTAAAAAATAAACCTCGTATTACAGCATCGATAAATGTCAATTGTATGCTTGTTAGATCCAATCATTATAAAAATGTTTGCACTCAAACTGTTTATTTACTGTTTTATTTAAGACTCAAAGCCACCTCAATGAAGACATACCTTCATGCTTTGGCTGCCTTTATCGGTTTTCTTGCGGGGGAAGGCAGTATGCTGAGATGTCTTGGTATGACAACGCACGATCTGGATACTGTACGCCAGAAAGTCATTACCATAGCTCAAACACTCCGCCAAGATATCAATAGGCAGGCGGTTGAGAAGGCTGGACAGAACCCAGATGGGACAATACAGCTACAGCCCTGGATGGCGGGAAAATACCTGGAGGGAGTAGAGCGTGACATGGCCCGTCAGCTGATTCACAGGGAGATAGCAGGAGAACCCCTCTCACCACGGGAATGGTGTGCTGTTAGGAATAGCCTTATTCTACAACTACTCGTGTCAAACTTCAAGAGATCAGGGGATCTTTCACACCTGCAGAGGAGCGTTGTCCTCGAGGCAAAGGTAGACCCGAGTGGACCAAATGAGGATGGTGTCGAGGTCTTTGTAAGTAATAACTTTCTTTCTTCTCTTCGAACTTGTACCTTAAAGCTAGGATTGTGCACTAATACGTTTACTAGTCGATGTTCACAGTGATCGGCTACCTAAAGTTTTGTGATTGTATACTTGTATGCCTTTGAAATGTGATTGTAGTCTAGTGATTGTCGACTGATATGCCTTATGTCACAGGCTCAATCCATGAACAGGCTCAATCAAACCGAGCCTGCAACATTTTCGTTTTTGTCGTGTTGAGCGACCTGTGAAGTTTCCACTTTTTCTATTATGGAATGTTAAATGTGATTTTCCACTGTTGAATGTAAACGCTTATCATATTCTGAAATTAATATCCGTCATTTTTCAGATCATTCAACATAAAGAGGCGAGATCTGGCAAGAGATGCCCTCTAAGCATAGACTCAGAGGTATTTAGCGACATACAGCTGTTTGCACGGCATCTTGCCAAAATCAATGAAGAAAAAAATACAAAGGGCTACCTATTCACAACGAAGGAAGGCAATACAATTTCGCCTACCGTAAAAAACAAAGACAAATATCAAACAGGGAATGCCACGCACCAAAAACGCAGCCTCCCCAAAACGAAACCCACAGCACGCAGACGCGTACACCACCCGCACACACACAAGGCCAATACACCACAAACACACACACACATACACGCGCACACACAAAGCCAACACATTAGGACAAAACGAACAAAGGAACACAGTGGGGCACCGCCTTGGAACGGTCAGTGGCAAAAACACCACTGGGGAGCTTAAACGGGTTTATGGTGCGCACCCAACCTCACTCTTACCCCCACCATGTTCCAAAAAAAACAAAGAAAAATATCAAACAGGGAGTGCCACGCACCAAAAGCGCAGCCTCCTCAAAACGAACCCCCCAGCACGCAAACGCGTGCACCACACACACACTCAAAGCTTACACATCAGGACAAAACGAACAACACACACACACACACTCAAAGCCAACACATAAGGACAAGACGAACAATAAGCATACACACACGCGCGCACACAAAGTCAACACACAAGGACAAAACGAACAAACAAAGGAACACAGTGGGGCACCGCCTTGGAACGGTCAGAGGCAAAAACACCACTGGGGAGCTTAAACCGGTTTATGGTGCGCACCCAACCTCACTCTTACCCCCACCATGTTCCAAAGACATGGGACAGTGTAAATAAAAGTAATCCCCTTCAGGTGACACGGGACAGTGTAAATAAAAGTAATCCCCTCCAGGTGAATCTCTAACACACGTAATCGAAACAAAACGGCATGGCATGTAAAACACAAAAATGCTCGTGTATAAAAATATAAAAAGCAAACCTTTAGAACCAAAAACGTATGTACTCAATGCCTTTTCAGAAGACAGAGCAACAAGAGAAACCCCTTAAGGGCCCGACGAAACAGGCCAGAAGACAGATATCAAAACAGTTCAGTCCTGGTAGGATTTAAAAACTGCTTATCATAGAGTTCTCCCCCACTTTCGTCAGACACAATCAAAGAGGGAAGCGTAGTGTCCAACTGTAAACGGGTTGAACACTAAACATGCGGTATGTCAAAAAACAGTTGGGTTGTAACCTCTTTTAATAAAACGTTTTATAATTTATCAAATACATTTGGAAAATTACCATGACCCAAGATCTTACGAAGTTTGTAAAAAAACAAAGAAAAATATCAAACAGGGAATGCCACGCACCAAAAGCGCAGCCTCCTCAAAACGAACCCACCAGCACGCAAACGCGTGCACCACACACACACACACTCAAAGCTTACACATCAGGACAAAACGAACAACACACACACACACACTCAAAGCCAACACATAAGGACAAGACGAATAATAAGCATACACACACCCGCGCACACAAAGTCAACACACAAGGACAAAACGAACAAACAAAGGAACACAGTGGGGCACCGCCTTGGAACGGTCAGTGGCAAAAACACCACTGGGGAGCTTAAACCGGTTTATGGTGCGCACCCAACCTCACTCTTACCCCCACCATGTTCCAAAGACATGGGACAGTGTAAATAAAAGTAATCCCCTCCAGGTGAATCTCTAACACACGTAATGGAAACAAAAAGGCATGGCATGTAAAACACAAAAAATGCTCGTGTATAAATATATAAAAAGCAAACCTTAAGAACCAAAAACGTATGTACTCAATGCCTTTTCAGAAGACAGAGCAACAAGAGAAACACCCTTAAGGGCCCAACGAAACAGGCCAGAAGACAAATATCGAAACAGTTCAGTCCTGGTAGGATTTAAAAACTGCTCATCATAGAGTCCTCCCCATCTTCCGTCAGACGCAATCAAAGAGGGAAGCGTAGTGTCCAACTGTAAACGGGTTGAACACTAAACATGCGGTATGTCTCAAAACAGTTGGGTCGTAACCTCTTTTAATAAAACGTTTGATAATCTTTTCAAATACATTTGGAAAATTACCATGACCCAAGATCTTACAAAGTTTGTAAACCACATCCCCATAAAAAACGGAAAACCACATCCCCATAAAAAACGGGTTTAGAAATAAGCCATAACTCCTACACGACTGAATGAATCCGGACGCGAAACACCAGGTGCACAACTACAAATGCTGACCAACATTCCTGTAAAGTACCTAGCATGGCGAAATGGGCTGACGCAAGTAATAATTCCTGTCAGTCCTTTCAATGTAGCTGTGCAGCAATGGTCAGCTTTCGCATAGTGAATGCCTTCTTCAAGAAACTGAAGGCTTGGTACGTTTCTTACAGACTGCGAAATATGTCAGGATTTCTGTTACGTAAAAAGTCCGGAAAACGGGCACATTTTCAATATGGGTATTCAGAAGCAACTCTTAAATTTGGGAAAAGAAAAGATCTCTCTTTTAATATCCCCATATCGTTGCCTTTTCTCGCTGCATCATAAACAGGGACATAGAAGGTGGAAAATAAAGAAAGAAACAAATTACTAAGTACGAAAAACGAAGTTTTTCTTAACGTGGGTACAGATCAGCAAGTAAAGCTTTAGATAAAAATATTCGTGCTTTATTCAAACAGATACGCAAGTAAGGCGTGTTCGTCTTGTCCTTATGTGTTGGCTTTGAGTGTGTGTGTGTGTGTGTTGTTCGTTTTGTCCTGATGTGTAAGCTTTGAGTGTGTGTGTGTGTGTGGTACACGCGTTTGCGTGCTGGGGGGTTCGTTTTGAGGAGGCTGCGCTTTTGGTGCGTGGCATTCCCTGTTTGATATTTTTCTTTGTTTTTACACTGTTACTCTGGTGAGCGACTAAGGGCAATCTTGGCCCTCTTGTATGTTTTAAGCCTTTAAAACCGGTGAATTTTGATATTTTAGTGGTTTATGTTTTGACTGATAATTCCTAGATAATATGAAGTGTTGTTTTGAAAACATAAAATATAATAATAAATATACCACAACAAACGAAGTGTGTTCGTGTGGGTGGCGGGTTTGGGGGTGGGGGTATATAAGAGTAAGCTTGTCGGTTGGTCGTTTTTATGGTTTCATGAAAGGCTTGTCAGATTTAAATAGTTTTTGGTACACAATTGTAACATCATAAAATACGGTCAGGTCAGACTTTGAGGTCAGTGTGTTAAAGGTCAAGGTCACAATGACCCAGAACAGTTAAGCGGTTTCCGGATAACAACTTGACTTCCAAGGCGGTGCCCCACTGTGTTCCTTTGTTTGTTCGTTTTGTCCTTGTATGTTGACTTTGTGTGCGCGCGTGTGTGTATGCTTATTGTTCGTCTTGTCCTTATGTGTTGGCTTTGAGTGTGTGTGTGTTGCTCGTTTTGTCCTGATGTGTAAGCTTTGAGTGTGTGTGTGTGTGGTGCGCGCGTTTGCGTGCTGGGGGTTCGTTTTGAGGAGGCTGCGCTTTTGGTGCGTGGCATTCCCTGTTTGATATTTTTCTTTGTTTTTTTTACATACGTTTTTGGTTCTTAAGGTTTGCTTTTTATATATTTATACACGAGCATTTTTGTGTTTTACATGCCATGCCTTTTTGTTTCCATTACGTGTGTTAGAGATTCACCTGGAGGGGATTACTTTTATTTACACTGTCCCATGTCTTTGAAACATGGTGGGGGTAAGAGTGAGGTTGGGTGCGCACCATAAACCGGTTTAAGCTCCCCAGTGGTGTTTTTGCCACTGACCGTTCCAAGGCGGTGCCCCACTGTGTTCCTTTATTTGTTCGTTTTGTCCTTGTGTGTTGACTTTGTGTGCGCGCGTGTGTGTATGCTTATTGTTCGTCTTGTCCCTATGTGTTGGCTTTGAGTGTGTGTGTGTGTGTTGTTCGTTTTGTCCTGTTGTGTAAGCTTTGAGTGTGTGCGTGTGTGTGTGTGTGGTGCACGCGTTGGCGTGCTGGGGGGTGGGGTGGGGGGGGGGGGGTTCGTTTTGAGGAGGCTGCGCTTTTGGTGCGTGGCATTCCCTATTTGATATTTGTCTTTGTTTTTTTTTTTTTACTTGAATATCTTTGTCTACTTTTTCTTTACGTGGGTACAGATTAACTAAAGTTTTAGACAAAGATATACATGCTTTATTCTAACAGATACGCCAGAAAGCTTTACTTGTATATCTTTGACTAAAGCTTTAGCAGCGTTTCTGTTAGACTAAAGCTCAATACAATCAAGCACAGTCGAGAACATTACAATACAAACAAACTCAGTACAGAACAGAACAATACAGAATAGCACAGGACAGTGCAATGAACCGCAGTCCAGTAAAGAACATTACCGTACAAACAAAAACAGTACATATCCGTGAATCTATACCTAATCACATATTGTATGCCTATTACTGTGATTGTATACATCTGAAGCGGCCGACCTGCCTGTGATCGTATACTTTATACGCAATAGCGATTGTAGACCTAATCACTAATTATCCACCTATAATAGTGTGTGTGTTCGGGTTTAACGTCTTTTTCAACAATTTTTCAGTCATATAAACGACGGTGTGACTCTAGGTCAAATACTTTTGGAGCTAGGCGCGACCCAACATTCTCGGAAGGACGCACAAGGGCAAATCAAAGTGGGGGCATAAAAATGAAAAAGTTACAGCTGTAAATATGCCTTAAGGTATTTTTAAAAAAACAACAAAGAAAATATCAAACAGGAAATGCCATGTTCCAAAAACGCAGCCTCCCCAAAACGAAACCCACAGCATGCAGACGTGCACACTACACACGCACAAAGCAAACACACGAGGACAAAACGAACAAATAAAGGAACACAGTGGGGCACCGGCTTTGAACGGTCAGTGGCAAAAACACCACTCGGGAGCTTAAACCAGTTTGTGGTGCGCACCCAACCTCACTCTTACCCCCATCATGTTCCAAAGACACGGGACAGTGTAAATAAAAGTAATCCCCGCCAGGTGAATCTCTAACACACGTAATCGAAACAAAAAGGCATGGCATGTAAAACACAAAAATGCTCGTGTATAAATATATAAAAAGCAAACCTTTAGAACCAAAAACGTATGTACTCAATGCCTTTTCAGAAGACAGAGCAACAAGAGAAACACCCTTAAGGGCCCGACGAAACTAAACCGGTTTAAGCTCCCCAGTAGTGTTTTTGCCACTGACCATTCCAAGGCGGTGCCCCACTGTGTTCCTTGGTTTGTTCGTTTTGTCCTCTTGTGTAGGCTTTGTGTGTATGTGTGTGTGTTCCTTTGTTTGTTCGTTTTGTCTTTGTGTGTGTGCGCGTGTATGTGTTCCTTTGTTTGTTGTTTTGTCCTCGTGTGTTGGCTTTGTGTGTGTGCGCGTGTATGTGTATGTATGTGTGTTTGTAGTGTGCACGTCTGCGTGCTGTAGGTTTCGTTTTGGGGAGGCTGCGATTTTGGTAGGTGGCATTCCCTGTTTGATATTTGTCTTTGTTTTTTATGGTGCGCCCTCATGCCCCAAAGCACAGGCTTAAGAGGAACCTCTATTACAAAATTATTGAATGGACTCCATGATCCCAAAGGACCAGAAAATATAACAATACTAAATCCAAGTACGGGGAGACTTTTTACAGCCGCCACACGGCACTTAAAAATTGCTGTTGTGATAGTTAATAAAATCTGTAAAAAAATCCTGAAAAAAACAAAACAAAGACAAATATCAAACAGGGAATGCCACGTACCAAAAACGCAACCTCCCCAAAACGAAACCCACAGCACGCACAGACGTGCACACCACAAACACACACACACAAAAAGCCAACACAAAAGGACAAAAGGAACACAGTGGGGCACCGTCTCGGAACGGTCAGTGGCAAAAACACCACTGGGGAGCTTAAACCGGTTTATGGTACACCGCATATTTGGTGTTCAACCCTTTTACAGTTGGACGCTACGCTTTCCTCTTTGATTGTGTCTGACGGATCAGGTGGAGGACTCTATGATTAGCAGATCTTAAATCCCACCAGGACTGAGCTATTTTGATTTCCGTCTTCTGGCCTGTTCCGTTCCATCGGGCCCTTAAGGGTGTTTCCCTTGTTGTTCTGTCTTCTGCAAAGGCATTGAGTATATGCGTTTTAGGTTCTTAAGGATTGCATTTTTATATTATATCTACAAGGGCATCTTTGTGTTTGTGCTGGGGGGTTCGTTTTGAGGAGGCTGCGCTTTTGGTGCGTGGCATTGCCTGTTTGATATTTTTCTTTGGTTTTTTTTACATTACATACCTTCTGTTGCCTTTACGTATGTTAGGGTTTCACCTGGCGGGGATTACTTTTATTTACACTGTCTTGTGACTTTGGAACATGGTGGGCGTAAGAGTGAGGTTAGGTGCACCATAAACCGGTCCAAATGTATTTGAAAAGATTATCAAACGTTTCATTAAAAGAGGTTACGACCCAACTGTTTTGAGACATACCGCATGTTTAGTGTTCAACCCGTTTACAGTTGGACACTACGCTTCCCTCTTTGATTGCGTCTGACGGAAGAGGGGGAGGACTCTATGATGAGCAGTTTTTAAATCCTACCAGGACTGAACTGTTTTGATATTAGTCTTCTGGCCTGTTTCGTCGGGCCCTTAAGGGTGTTTCTCTCGTTGCTCTGTCTTCTGAAAAGGCATTGAGTACATACGTTTTTGGTTCTTAAGGTTTGCTTTTTATATATTTATACACGAGCATTTTTGTGTTTTACATGCCATGCCTTTTTGTTTCCATTACGTGTGTTAGAGATTCACCTGGAGGGGATTACTTTTATTTACACTGTCCCATGTCTTTGGAACATGGTGGGGGTAAGAGTGAGGTTGGGTGCGCACCATAAACCGGTTTAAGCTCCCCAGTGGTGTTTTTGCCACTGACCGTTCCAAGGCGGTGCCCCACTGTGTTCCTTTATTTGTTCGTTTTGTCCTTGTGTGTTGACTTTGTGTGCGCGCGTTTGTATGCTTATTGTTCGTCTTGTCCTTATGTGTTGGCTTTGAGTGTGTGTGTGTGTGTTGTTCGTTTTGTCCTGATGTGTAAGCTTTGAGTGTGTGTGTGTGTGTGGTGCACGCGTTTGCGTGCTGGGGGGTTCGTTTTGAGGAGGCTGCGCTTTTGGTGCGTGGCATTCCCTGTTTGATATTTTTCTTTGTTTTTAAGCTCCCCAGTGGTGGTTTTGCCGCTGACTGTTCCAAGGCGGTGCCCCACTGTGTTCCTGTATTTGTTTGTTTTGTCCTTTTGTGTTTATGTTTGTGTATGGTGTGCAAGAGTTGTTCGTGTGTGTCTTTGGGGAGGCTGCGTTTTTTTGAACGTGGCTTTCCGTGTTGGATATTCTTTCTTGTTTTTCAAACCGGTTTATGGTGCGCACCCAACCTCACTCTTACCCCTACCATGTTCCAAAGACACGGGACAGTGTAAATAAAAGTAATCCCCTCCAGGTCACTGTGGGGAACCCACGTGACCAGATGGTAAGGTACGGAGCCTGAAATGACAAGAAATCAGCTCGATTCGGGTAAGAATATTAGTCGTATCTTTCTAAATACTTGACGGATTTTCTTAAAATAAAGACGAACGCCTTCCTCTATTAAAGGCAGACACTCGGCGCTGGTAAGAATCCAGAAAAAATTGATATTTTTTGCAAAAAGTGTAACGGCGCATTTCGTTGATCACAAATTGTTGTGCTATGGCACGGAGCATTTCACTTAAAGATGCTCTAATTGATTTGCAAATCATCTTCAGGCCATAATTCGTTAGTTATTATGTGGCTTTCCCGATTTTAGACTGATGAGCGAATTTTTATACGCCCGAAGGGACGTATTATGTTATGACGCTGGTGTCCGTCTGTCCGTTAGCAATTTCGTGTCCGCTCTGTAACTTTTGAACCCCTTGAAGGATTTCAAGGAAACTTTACACTAATGTTCACCACATCGAGACGATGTGCAGAGCGCATGTTTTGGATGTCTCGCTTCAAGGTCAAGGTCACACTTAGGAGTCAAAGGTCATATCAGTTTGTTTCGTGTCCGCTCTGTAACTCTTGAACCCCTTGAAGGATTTCAAAGAAACTTGACACAAATGTTCATCACACCAAGACGACGTGCAGAGCGCATGTTCCGGATGACTTGCTTCAAGGTCAGTGTCACACTTAGGGGTCAAAAGTCATATCAGTTTGTTTCGTGTCCTCTCTGTAACTCTTGAACTGCTGGAAGGATTTCAAAGAAACTTGGCAGAAATGTTCACCACATAGTAACGATGTGCAGAGCGCATGTTCGGATGACTCGCTTCGAGGTCAAGGTCACACTTAAGGGTCAAATGTCATATATGACTTTGCTTTGTGTGTATTGCTCTGCATTGCAGTGCTCTTGTTTTTATTTGGCAGATCTCTTTTTACAATCATTTTTTTTGAATTACTTCCCTTTTATGTTACTATAAATAGCTTATTTTGAAACTTTTTTATTATTGGCCGTAGGGAAAAACCGAGACCACTTTTCTGTGGTACAACATGGATGTTACCTCCAATTTTAAGGTGTATTTTTACATACCTGTACCTGATAAGGATTTTTTGTAGACTTTGAATTTTTTTTTGTGGACTTAGATTTGTTTTTTGAAGTTTTCCTTTTGTTGTTCCAGTCCTTTGGGGCTACAACAGTCAAGTTCTTAAAATTTTGCTCCCATCCTATGATGTAAGCCTTCGGGCGTATATTGCCCCGCTTGGCGGCGCTCTTGTTTCTGGATAATACCGGTGTCTGTCGCCACGGCCTGACAAAAACAGAAACGCTATGGTCCGGAGCACTTTTGGGAAATGCTATGGCCCGGAGTAATATTAAAATGTTCCATCCTCTTTGCTGAATTTTTGCTTTTTTTCCTAAAAGTTTGAATACGTAAAGTTATTTTGCTTTGAAGAATGTACGAATTTAAACATGTCTTTGCTCTACATGATTTCTACTTGTTCATGTTTCCGCATACATAATCTACTTTAGTCGCTGGAAATGAAATACATAAGCAAGTTTAAATTGTTTACAGATTTGAATGTATAATAGAAAATATAAAATCATCTTTATGTTTCAGAAATGGTGGAATACGTATGCGATGTATGCGGCACAAGTTTTACCAAAAAATATAATCTTCGCCGGCATCTTATGAAACATTAAAATCAGGGGAAATATGTATGTTGTGGAAAGCCATTCAAGGATTCCTTTGACCTGAGGTCTCACCGTGCCAACAAACATGGGGAAACTAAAGAGTTTTGTGTGTTCTTCTTGTGGGACAGAGTTCTCAACAAAATCCCTATTGGCTTGACATGAGAGAAACGAGAAAAAAAGATCATTTTGTCAGTTGCCATCCGTGTACGACGAAATATACCTGTGTTTCAGACAAATACTAGTCAAAACCTTTATTATAACTACTGTGTATGTGTTAAACAATTACCTTATTTTTTACATTCCTTTGTACAAGATATGTGCTGTGATATTACTCAGCTATTTTTGTTACTCGTGATTTACCATTGAAACATAATACGATCACTTTTGTGATTATTTCTGATTTTGAATGTTTCTGGAATGTATTTGAAAGCATGGAAAAAAAGTTTCAATGACCAGAAGCATATATGTAAGTTCAAAATATGTAGCTCTTTCTCGTAAACATATGAAATTAACTCTTATTGCTATTTCAGTACAGTAGCCTGTCATATTTCGAAAGTTTTTCATTTTACGAACTTTAAAAGCTTTCGGCGCTTTTATGTAAAATTTCGTCATTAGGTAAGTCAGTGAAGTCAAGTTACAATGATAAAAACAAAACAAAAAATTGACCGTATACTATTATTATATTTATTATTATGTTTCATTTGTAAATCAAAATATAACATAATCTTTCCTTTGTAAATCAATATGTTCTGTGATAAATCAGTGTGATTATAATAAATATTTATTTAGAACAATAGGTCGTTTCTTTATTGTAACATTCAATTAAAACAAAGAAAAATATCAAACAGGGAATGCCACGCACCAAAAGCGCAGCCTCCTCAAAACGAACCCCCCAGCACGCAAACGCGTGCACCACACACACACACACACACACACTCAAAGCTTACACATCAGGACAAAACGAACAACACACACACACACACACTCAAAGCCAACACATAAGGACAAGACGAACAATAAGCATACACACACGAGCGCACACAAAGTCAACACACAAGGACAAAACGAACAAACAAAGGAACACAGTGGGGCACCGCCTTGGAACGGTCAGTGGCAAAAACACCACTGGGGAGCTTAAACCGGTTTATGGTGCGCACCCAACCTCACTCTTACCCCCACCATGTTCCAAAGACATGGGACAGTGTAAATAAAAGTAATCCCCTCCAGGTGAATCTCTAACACACGTAATGGAAACAAAAAGGCATGGCATGTAAAACACAAAAATGCTCGTGTATAAATATATAAAAAGCAAACCGTAAGAACCAAAAACGTATGTACTCAATGCCTTTTCAGAAGACAGAGCAACAAGAGAAACACCCTTAAGGGCCCGACGAAACAGGCCAGAAGACAGATATCAAAACAGTTCAGTCCTGGTAGGATTTAAAAACTGCTCATCATAGAGTCCTCCCCCTCTTCCGTCAGACGCAAACAAAGAGGGAAGCGTAGTGTCCAACTTTAAACGGGTTGAACACTAAACATGCGGTATGTCTCAAAACAGTTGGGTCGTAACCTCTTTTAATAAAACGTTTGATAATCTTTTCAAATACATTTGGAAAATTACCATGACCCAAGATCTTACGAAGTTTGTAAACCACATCCCCATAAAAAACTGGTTTAGAAATACCTTCTCGCAGAAGTGTCTTTAAATTACTATTGAATTTTAAAACTCAATCAGAATTACGATAATAAAATTTAGTAAAATATTTACGCAATTTGTAATAACGGTAGCCTTGCTGAAGAAGTTTACTTGTAATATATTGATTACGTTCATTGAAATCCTTGACATGACTACACGCTCTGGCAAACCGAATTAATTGAGAAATATATACCCCATAAGATGTAGCCTGAGGTACATCCCCATCCAAATGGTGAAAATTTACAATACTAAAATTAAAATCATCCCTCTTGTCATAAATTTTGGTATGTATAATATTGTCATAAATAGAGAGATGTAAATCTAAAAATGAAGCATCAGTATCCGAATTGTTAGTTTTAATTAACTGAAGCTCCCTAGGATAAATAGTACCCACCAAATGACCAAAAAAAAAACAAAACGGATTATCCATATTAAGAATATCATCCAGATAGCGTGATGTATTATTAAATGCAGTTATAATATCTGCTTGCGTATCTGGAGAAAGGCTCAACATAAAGTCTCTTTCATAACAGTATAAAAACAAATCTGCGACAAGGGGTGCACAATTTGTTCCCATGGGAATACCAACAACTTGTCTAAAAACTGCATTCCCAAACCTGATGTAAATGTTGTTCAATAAAAAGGAAAGGGCTTTACAAACTTCGTCACAGGTCCACATAGTATAATGTTTAATAATATTGCTAATAAAGACAATGTTAAATTGTTTCCAGAAAAGTAATATCTAAATTGTGAAAAATAAAAAAAAAATACTTAAACCTCTCACACAGTTTTAGCAATATTTTTTCATAATATTCGCAGAACATTTATAAAATTTCTCAGACATTTAGGCGTATGTCTTGAACAATATTCAGAAAATTACAACTAAATCCCCTACTGTATGATAAAATGTAGTTATATATGTATTGTGACTTCCACCCAATCTTGAAAATGAACATATAAGCAAGCGAATTTGTTATGTGACAGAAAAATCACAAAACAAAAAACACCTTTACAAGGTTAGTTTGTAAACTACTCTTTTTTTAACTAATTAATTTCAGGCGAATCCTGAAACAAATTCTATCAGTTAAGGCACGAGTCTCCATATCTCATTCATGCGTGTCCTTGTGTAAGCTTTTGGCCATCGAATGTTACGCAAAACGACCATCCATCCAGTGCATCAGAAAGAGAATCAATCGTGCAAGTTAGAATCCCCAGCTGTGGTTGTTCATTACCTTCGTCATATGTTATGGATCAAACTTTCTCAACACGCTCATCGAAGCCACTGCAAAATTAATTCCAGACTCACAAGGGGATAACATTGCTTTTTCACCTCGACTTTCAACAAGCTGACTATCATTTTTAAAACCACCCATAAAATGAATAAAGCGCCCACCAAATAGCCTGAATTCCAGAACAATATACTTTGTTTAGAATAGCGCATGTCACTGCTGTTCTGTAAACTTTACCATTTTACAACGTCTGTAAAAAGTTGAAAGGCGGTATTGTCTAGGGGAAAGTTCCCTGAAGAAGCCTTTAACATCACTTCATCTAAGACACATTCTTTTAGCTGTCTGAGACCTATTGGTAAAATATTTTCAATGCTGTCGGCAATCTCATTTTTATACTCATCGTCAAAAAATGTACACAAGTTATCATTGAATATGTCATTACAGCTGTTATCCATGTGTCGATGCGACGTTAAATCCAACAAAAAAAAATACAGCTGTTATTCTGCTTTTCAGTAAAAGCACTGAATAGAGATTTCCTTGTTTTTTTTGAGAGGGTGTTGCCTTTGAAGAAATATCTGGTAAACATACCAGTGGTTTGTTTGAGGAACGACTAGGACTAATTTTGAAAGGACTACAATGTATAATTCTTTTGTTCTTGGAACTTGATCTATATGGCGATCCGTGAGCCCTTTTTTCTTTAGACCTTTCGTGAGTGAGAAGAAAGTGTATTGGAGCCACTTTTAAATAGTTTTATTGTTGGCGTTTTAACAATATATTCCAAACATTTTAAACTTTCTTCAATTGAATTCGGCCAAAATTTTAGTCTAACTACTTTTGGATATCATTGTCGACATCTGTCGAAAGCACTTAAAGATAACTTCGCCGACCTTCGGCTCCTCATCATTGACTGAACCTGAAAATGAAATCACAAGCACATAGAATAGTTTTTACATTTTTTAAAGATGCATTTCTGTAACTACAGCTGAAATCATGTGCTTCAAATTCCAAGGGATCCAGTGTTTTACTTAGAGATAACCGAAATTCCGTTCTAAATTATATCTTAAACAACCGAGATAGAACTCGAAAATTTCCTTGAAATTTCCATAATTTTGAGATAAGCGAGTTCGAGATATTGATAATCTACTGTATAACAATGACATGCCGTGAGTAAAAACATGAAAAATTCAGCAAAGAGGATGGAGCCTTTGATATTGCTCCGGGCCATAGCATTTCCCAAAAGTGCTCCGGACCATAGCGCTTCTGTTTTTGTCAGGCCGTGGCGACAAGCACCGATATTATCCAGAAAAATTTCGCTCATCAGTCTAAAATCGGGAAAGCCACAATAACTAACGAATTATGGCCTGAAGATGATTTGCAAATCAATTAGAGCATCTTTAAGTGAAATGCTCCGTGCCATAGCACAACAATTTGTGATCAACGAAATGCGCCGATACACTTTTTGCAAAAAATACCATTTTTTTCTGGATTCTTACCAGCAACGAGTATCTGCCTTTAATAGAAGAAGGCGTTCGTCCTTATTTTAAGAAAATCCGTCAAGTATTAAGAAAGTTACGACAAATTTTCTTACCCGAATCGAGCCGATTTGTTGTCATTTCAGGCTCCGTACCTTACCATCTGGTCACGTGGGTTCCCCACAGTGCTCCAGGTGAATCTCTAACACACGTAATGGAAACAAAAAGGCATGGCATGTAAAACACAAAAATGCTCGTGTATAAATATATAAAAAGCAAACCTTTAGAACCAAAAACGTATGTACTCAATACCTTTTCAAAAGACAGAGCAACAAGAGAAACACCCTTAAGGGTCCGACGAAACAGGCCAAAGACAGATATCAAAACAGTTCAGTCCTGGTAGGATTTAAAAACTGCTTATCATAGAGTCCTCCCCCTCTGCCGTCAGACACAATCAAAGAGGGAAGAGTAGTGTTGAAACGGGTTGAACACTAAACATGCGGTATGCCTCAAAACAGTTGGGTCGTAACCTCTTTTAATAAAACGTTTTATAATTTTACCAAATACATTTGGAAAATTACCATGACCCAAGATCTTACGAAGATACTTTATGTTGAGCCTTTCTCCAGATACGCAAGCAAGCAGATATTATAACTGCATTTAATAATACATCACGCTATCTGGATAATATTCTTAATATGGATAATCCGTTTTTTGGTCATTTGGTGGGTACTATTTATCCTAGGGAGCTTCAGTTAATTAAAACTAACAATTCGGATACTGATGCTTCATTTTTAGATTTACATCTCTCTATTTATGACAATATTATACATACCAAAATTTATGACAAGAGGGATGATTTTAATTTTAGTATTGCAAATTTTCCCCATTTGGATGGGGATGTACATCAGGCTACATCTTATGGGGTATATATTTCTCAATTAATTCGGTTTGTCAGAGCGTGTAGTCATGTCAAGCATTTCAATGATCGTAATCAATATATTACAAGTAAACTTCTTCAGCAAGGCTACCGTTATTACAAATTGCGTAAATATTTTACTAAATTTTATTATCGTAATTCTGATTGAGTTTTAAAATTCAATAGTAATTTAAAGACACTTCTGCGAGAAGGTATTTCTAAACCCGTTTTTTATGGGGATGTGTTTTACAAACTTCGTAAGATCTTGGGTCATGGTAATTTTCCAAATGTATTTGAAAAGATTATCAAACGTTTTATTAAAAGAGGTTACGACCCAACTGTTTTGAGACATACCGCATGTTTAGTGTTCAACCCGTTTACAGTTGGACACTACGCTACCCCTCTTTGATTGCGTCTGACGGAAGAGGGGGAGGACTCTATGATGAGCAGTTTTTAAATCCTACCAGGACTGAACTGTTTTCATATTTGTCTTCTGGCCTGTTTCGTCGGGCCCTTAAGGGTGTTTCTCTGGTTGCTCTGTCTTCTGAAAAGACATTGAGTACATACGTTTTGGTTCTTAAGGTTTGCTTTTTATATATTTATACACGAGCATTTTTGTGTTTTACATGCCATGCCTTTTGTTTCCATTACGTGTGTTAGAGATTCACCTGGAGGGATTACTTTTATTTACACTGTCCCATGTCTTTGGAACATGGTGGGGTAAGAGTGAGGTTGGGTGCGCACCATAACCCGTTTAAGCTCCCAGTGGTGTTTTTGCCACTGACCGTTCCAAGGCGGTGCCCACTGTGTTCCTTTGTTTGTTCGTTTTGTCCTTGTGTGTTGACTTTGTGTGCTCGCGTGTGTGTATGCTTATTGTTCGTCTTGTCCTTATGTGTTGGCTTTGAGTGTGTGTGGGTGTGTGTGTGTTGTTCGTTTTGTCCTGATGTGTAAGCTTTGAGTGTGTGTGTGTGTGTGTGGTGCACGCGTTTGCGTGCTGGGGGGTTCGTTTTGAGGAGGCTGCGCTTTTGGTGCGTGGCATTCCCTGTTTGATATTTTTCTTTGTTTTTAACCGGTTTAAGCTCCCCAGTGGTGGTTTAACCGGTTTAAGCTCCCCAGTGGTGTTTTTGCCACTGACCGTTCCAAGGCGGTGCCCCACTGTGTTCCTTTGTTTGTTCGTTTTGTCCTGTGTGTTGGTTTTGTGTGCGAGTTTGTGTGTGGTTGTGGTGTGCACGTCTGCGTGCTGTGGATTTCGTTTTGGGGAGGCTGCGTTTTTGGTACGTGGCATTCCCTGTTTGATATTTGTCTTTTTTGTTTATACTTTCTATTACCTCTCATGAACAGACTCAATAGAACCGAGTCTGCTATTATTCTGCTTGGTTGCATTCTATGCATCCAAAGGATCTTTTTACAGATTATATATTTTTCAACGCCATCTTCATTTTCGGCCCTGCTGTCTGAAATTCAGAATGTTACGGTAACGTCTGCACTTTTAACTTAAGAGTGATTAAATTAGAGCAGTGGACCAGTCAATGAACCACTGACTAGCATGTTTCAGCCTCCAGCTCGTTTGGAATCCGACTTTTGAGTCAGCTCCTACTTTTGTTTTTGACTAAGAAAACAGTTTGTACAACACCGCTTCAAATACGTTTGTGTCTCGCACTTAACAGGCTAAAGCACTGGGAAACAGTTTGTTGACAATAACACGAGGTTTGAGGCACACCCTTACTGTAAACTAAAAGTTAAACAATTTTCAAGAATTAAGAGAATTAGAAAATTTATCATCTGTCATGGGAAATTTACCTTATGGGGGGAAATTTGGCACTTCGATGTAAAATAGAGAAAAGATGTAATTTTTTTAGCTTTACTTTAGTTCAGGACAGGAATGGACCCATTTATAATGAACATATAAACAGGTTGACTATAGACAATTTATTTATTTATTTGGGTTTTAAGGCGCACTAACACAGTATAGGTTATATGGCGCCAAACAGGACTACAAATTTTGGTTTCATATCTCATTTACATCGAAATAAAAACATGAGGTATGGAATCAAAATTTGCATACCTGCTGGAATCACAGTTACAGCAAAACCAAGTGTTGTTATATTTTCTGGTCCTTCGGGATCATTGATTTCAACTCATTTAGATTTGAAGATTGAATACTGCTTAAGCCGGTGCTAGGGGGCGTGGGCAGTGTTGCATTTTCCATTACTGCTCATGAACAGACTTAATCAAACCGAGTCTGCAATTTTCACTATTTGCATTGTTTTCGGTGCTTCCGAGGGATCTACTTTCCAGATTTTATTAAGACCCTATTAGTCGCCTCTTACGATCATGCAAGGGCAAGGCAGTGGTTCCAATTCTTTTCATACATAGATCGTCCCAGAACAACATGGTGCGACTATAGACAAAAATCGTATTACTAGAATTCAAAATGAGCTCATTAACCTTTGTGGCCACTGTGTTTCTGACGTCGGAAGGCCAAATATTCGAATCGCTACGAGTCTGCAGAATGAAATGTAAGCGGTACAGAACTGATCGATTTCTGTCTAAAAATTGTTCAAAAACTATGATACCCATTCTGTTCACAAAGTTTGTCTTTTGTCTCTACTAGAGACATATCAGGGAATACGTTATTAATTTATTTGGGTTTTTCAGCGCACCAACATAGTATAGGTTATATAGCGCCAAACAGGACTACAAATTTTGGTTTCACATCTCATTTACAGCGAAATAAAAACATGAGGTATGGAATCAAAATTTGCATACCTGCTGGAATCACAGAGTTACAGCAAAACCAAGTGTTAAGACCCTATAAGTCGCCTCTTACGATCATGCAAGGGTAAGGCAGTGGTTCCAATTCTTTTCATACACAGATAGTCTCAGAACCACATGGGGCCTGGGAATACGTGGTTGACTTTTAATTTGGGAGCTTGGAAAGTATGATCCAGACTTAACATCACAGGTAAGATCCATGGCGTTCGAGCTAGGGTTACACAGTTGTATCAACAAGCAAAGTGCTTACCTTGCCATAAACACATATTAAGCACTTAGTTTTACCACATGTTTGACGTCGTGTGAGTAATATATATACAAAAAAAAAGTGGAAACTCCACAGGTCGCTCAACACGACAAAACGAAAATGTTACAGGCTCGGTTTGATTGAGCCCGTTCATGGACGGTAGTGGAAATGCATGCTACCGTCCACGCCCTAGCCCCGGGTTGAGCAGAACTGAACATTTACACATGCTTCAAGTACAAAAAACAATTTAGAGACATCCGCAGATGTGTTCATACGGTGGTGCACATGGAACCTTCAGTCTAGCGTGTAATTCCATGAAAAGCGGCGTATGGTCCCCAAATAAAATAATGTGTTTGCCCTAAACAGGGATAAATATGCAAAAACGCGGCATCCTCAGACCACAATCCACAGCAGCGCAGGCATGGACGCGCACGCGATAAACACTCAGACAAAAGATAAACAACTTGAAGGCAGAACACATGAGAAAATTAAAGGGGCACCGCCTTGCAACGGTAGTTTCAGCACTAAAAACAAAGAAAAATATCAAACAAAAGCCAACATAACAAATCGAGGGTTCAACGCAATAAGGGCGTATCTACATAAAATAATCATATGTAGATACGCCCTTATTGCGTTGAACCCTCGAAATGAAAATTATATTTGTGCCTTACCGCATTGAATTTATCAAAATCGTTGAATAAAAAGATAAAATGTTCAACAGAGCTTAGCATTTTGATATTTTATTATTCAATTTGGAAAAACAAAAAACAAAAAAACACTTGTAATATTCTCTGAATTTGCCATTTCTGCCCTAGAATGTGTGATTCCGTAAAGTAAGCAGAACCAAAATTAAATGGTGGACATTAAGATTAGTGATCGTGTGTGTGCGCGCGTATGTCTTTGGGTTAAGCGTCTTTTGTTATATTTTCTGGTCTTTCGGGATCATTGATTTCAACTCATTTAGTTTCGAAGATTGAATACTGCTTAAGCCGGTGCTAGGGGGCGTGGGCAGTGTTGCATTTCCCATTACTGCCCATGAACAGACTCAATCAAACCGAGTCTGCAATTTTCACTGTTTGCTTTGTTCTCGATGCTTCCGAGGGATCTAATTTTCAGATTTTATTTTTTTCAACAATGGTATCTGCAGTGTGTGTTCGGGTTTAACGTCTTTTTCAACAATTTTTCAGTCATATAAACGACGGTGTCTACTTGTTGCAGTGAGCACATCACGCCGTAGACATGTGGCATGATACCCCACCCAGTCATATTATACTGATCTTCAGTTAGCTCAATGTCCAACTTTATAGTGCTGCCTCACTGAAATATCACGCCGTAGACACGTGACATGTTACCACGCTAAGTCATGTTACCACGCTAAAAAAACAGAAAAATATCAAACAGGGAATGCCACGCACCAAAAACGCAGCCTCCTCAAAACGAACCCCCCAGCACGCAAACGCGTGCACCACACACACACACACTCAAAGCTTACACATCAGGACAAAACGAACAACACACATACACACACACTCAAAGCCAACACATAAGGACAAGACGAACAATAAGCATACACACGCGCGCACACAAAATCAACACACAAGGACAAAACGAACAAACAAAGGAACACAGTGGGGCACCGCCTTGGAACGGTCAGTGGCAAAAACACCACTGGGGAGCTTAAACGGGTTTATGGTGCGCACCCAACCTCACTCTTACCCCCACCATGTTCCAAAAAACAAAGAAAAATATCAAACGGAATGCCACGCACCAAAAGCGTAGCCTCCTCAAAACGAACCCCCCAGCACGCAAACGCGTGCACCACACACACACACACTCAAAGCTTACACATCAGGACAAAACGAACAACACACACACACTCAAAAAAAAAAAAACAAAGAAAAATATCAAACGGAATGCCACGCACCAAAAGCGCAGCCCCCTCAAAACGAACCCCCAGCACGCAAACGCGTGCACCACACACACACACACTCAAAGCCCACACATCAGGACAAAACGAACAACACACACACACACACACACACACACTCAAAGCCAACACACAAGGACAAGACGAACAATAAGCATACACACACGCGCGCACACAAAGTCAACACACAAGGACAAAACGAACAAAGAAAGGAACACAGTGGGGCACCGCCTTGGAACGGTCAGTGGCAAAAACACCACTGGGGAGCTTAAACGGGTTTATGGTGCGCACCCAACCTCACTCTTACCCCCACCATGTTCCAAACACATGGGACAGTGTAAATAAAAGTAATCCCCTCCAGGTGAATCTCTAACACACGTAATGGAAACAAAGGCATGGCATGTAAAACACAAAAATGCTCGTGTATAAATATATAAAAAGCAAACCTTAGGAACCAAAAACGTATGTACTCAATGCCTTTTCAAAGCCAACACATAAGGACAAGACGAACAATAATCATACACACACGCGCGCACACAAAGTCAACACACAAGGACAAAACGAACAAACAAAGGAAGACAGTGGGGCACCGCCTTGGAACGGTCAGTGGCAAAAACACCACTGGGGAGCTTAAACCGGTTTATGGTGCGCACCCAACCTTACTAATACCCCCACCATGTTCCAAAGACATGGGGCAGTGTAAATAAAAGTAATCCCCTCCAGGTGAATCTCTAACACACGTAATGGAAACAAAAAGGCATGGCATGTAAAACACAAAAATGCTCGTGTATAAATATATAAAAAGCAAACCTTAAGAACCAAAAACGTATGTACTCAATGCCTTTTCAGAAGACAGAGCGACAAGAGAAACACCCTTAAGGGCCCGACGAAACAGGCCAGAAGACAAATATGAAAACAGTTCAGTCCTGGTAGGATTTAAAAACTGCTCATCATAGAGTCCTCCCCCTCTGCCGTCAGACGCAATCAAAGAGGGAAGCGTAGTGTCCAACTGTAAACGGGTTGAACACTAAACATGCGGTACGGGACAGTGTAAATAAAAGAAATCCACTCCAGGTGAATCTCTAACACACGTAATGGAAACAAAAAGGCATGGCATGTAAAACACAAATATGCTCGTGTTTAAATATATAAAAAGCAAACCTTTAGAACCAAAAACGTATGTACTCAATGCCTTTTCAGAAGACAGAGCAACAAGAGAAACACCCTTAAGGGCCCGACGAAACAGGCCAGAAGACAGATATCAAAACAGTTTAGTCCTGGTAGGATTTAAAAACTGCTTATCATAGAGTCCTCTCCCTCTTCCGTCAGACACAATCAAAGTCATATTTACATAGCCCGCCCGCTTAGCTCAGTAGGTAAGAACGTTGGTCTACGTATCGCAGGGTCGTGAGTTCGATCCTCGGACGGGGCGTATGTTCTCCGTGACTATTTGATAAACGACATTGTGTCTGAAATCATTAGTCCTCCACCTCTGATTCATGTGGGGAAGTTGGCAGTTACTTGCGGAGAACAGGTTTGTACTGGTACAGAATCCAGGAACACTGGTAAGGTTAACTGCCGTAACATGACTGAAATACTGTTGAAAAACGGCGTTAAACCCAAAACAAACAAACAAAAGTCATATTTACACCGGGCTGATCAGTCCTAGAGCTATCAGGATAAATATCCAACAGGGAAAGCCACGTTCCAAAAACACAGCCTCCCCAAACGATAACCTAGCACGCGGACGTGTACATGACCAACACACTCACACAAACCAAACACACTAGGACAAAACGAACAAATTAAGAAACACAGTGGGGCACCACCTTGGAACGGTGAGCAGGAAAACATGGGAGCTTAAAACAAGGATGAATATACAACAGGGAAAGTTCCGTAAACGTTATTGCAATACACAATCGGTATTAAAATTGTGTTTCCAATACACGTGCTCATTAGATAAATCCTCAATATATATATATGTGAAATTAAGAGATGTGTTTCGTATTATTGCAGCACAGTGAGTTGCTCTAATTAGTGACAAGTGACTGAAACAATAGGACTTCTTACGTGATTTGGATATACAAAACGACAGATAGGTAACAATATATTATTTTATTGTTTAAATTTGAGTTGAAAGCTACAATATAGAAAAAAACATTTCAAGTAAATCTATTTGGAAGGTAGAAATAACAGCAAACTTTTAATTAGGTAATGAGTCATCACACACCTGTCAAAATGTGTCATTAGTTTTCACGATCTGTCAAAATTATTTTTATCTCTACATTCTGCATATGCATTGTTTTTGTATCTTGGTAGGACATTGTAGTGTGTAACTCTTTACATTCAACATCAATATTTGTGCTTGAAATTGCTTTGTTGAGCTCACTAAAGTCACGGAATTTCTATTGTTTTAGCGCATTGTAAAAAAGATAACAAGCAAAGACAAATATCAAACAGGGAATGCCACGTACCAAAATCGCAGCCTCCCCAAAACGAAACCCACAGCACGCAGACGTGCACACCACAAACACACACACACATACACGTGCACACACACAAAGCAAACACACCAGGACAAAACGAACAAACAAAGGAACACATACACAAAGCCTACACAAGAGGACAAAACGAACAAACAAAGGAACACAGTGGGGCACCGCCTTGGAACGGTCAGTGGCAGAAACACCACTGGGGAGCTTAAACCGGTTTATGGTGCGCACCCAACCTCACTCTTGCCCCAACCATGTTCCAAAGACACGGGACAGTGTAAATAAAAGTAATCCCCTCCAGGTGAATCTCTAACACACGTAATGGAAACAAAAAGGCATGGCATGTAAAAAACAAAAATGCTCGTGTATAAAAATATAAAAAGCAAACCTTTATAACCAAAAACGTATGTACTCAATGCCTTTTCAGAAGACAGAGCAACAAGAGAAACACCCTTAAGGGCCCGACGAAACAGGCCAGAAGACAGATATCAAAACAGTTTAGTCCTGGTAGGATTTAAAACTGCTTATCATAGAGTCCTCCCCCTCTTCCGTCAGACACAATCAAAGAGGGAAGCGTAGTGTCCAACTGTAAACGGGTTGAACACTAAACATGCGGTATGTCTCAAAACAGTTGGGTCGAAACCTCTTTTAATAAAACGTTTTATAATTTTACCAAATACATTTGGAAAATTACCATGACCCAAGATCTTACGAAGTTTGTAAACCACATCCCCATAAAAAACGGGTTTAGAAATACCTTCTCGCAGAAGTGTCTTTAAATTACTATTGAATTTTAAAACTAAATCAGAATTACGATAGTAAAATTTAGCAAAATATTTACGCAATTTGTAATAACGGTAGCCTTGCTGAAGAAGTTTACTTGTAATATATAGATTACGTTCATTGAAATGCTTGACATGACTACACGCTCTGGCAAACCGAATTAATTGAGAAATATATACCCCATAAGATGTAGCCTGAGGTACATCCCCATCCAAATGGGGAAAATTTACAATATTAAAGTTAAAATCATCCCTCTTGTCATAAATTTTGGTATGTATAATATTGTCATAAATAGAGAGATGTAAATCTAAAAACGAAGCATCAGTATCCGAACTGTTAGTTTTAATTAACTGAAACTCCCTAGGATAAGTAGTACCCACCAATTGACCAAAAAACGGATTATCCATATTAAGAATATCAGATGTAAGAATTGTTCCTTTCTGGTGGGAAAAGGAAACTATTTTGTTGAAACATAACAACTATTTTTTGAAAGAACTGAATATTCTGTGTTTTTGTCATTCACCGGAAATTCAAAACGTGGTACTACCTAAATGTAGTCATATATTATTTGTTATCATAAAATGTCAGAGGACCTTTCTACATGTATAAACATAATAAAATCTGTAAAAAGATCCTTTGGAAGCATAGAATGCAACCTGATAATTAACATGACCGCCCAACGTATAATTCGAAGATGGTAGGCTTTTCTTGAAAACAGTAATATCGAAAATAAACATTAAATAACTAGTCTGTAATAATGTTTCTTTAATATATTGACAACTATGTAATGATTTTTTCTAACTAATTTTCAGAAAAGTTTTATGGATAGTCTCAATCCAAAGAAAAAGCAACAGTTACAGGTAGAAGTTGAAATAGCAAAATATTAGCCGAAGGTATTTCATCTGTAATCTGACCTTAAAATTATAAAACGTTTTATTAAAAGATTTGACCCAACTGTTTTGAGACACCACATGTTTAGTGTTAACCCGTTTACAATTAGACACTAAACTTCCCTCTGACTGTGTCTGACGGAAGACGGGGAGGACTGTGATAAGCAGTTTTTAAATCCCACCAGGACTAAACTGTTTTGATTTTTGTCTTCTGGCCTGTTTCGTCGGGCCTTTAGGGTGTTTCTCTTGATGCTCTGTCTTCTGTAAAGGCATTGCGTACATACGTTTTTGGTTCTTAAGGTTGCTTTTTGTAAAATCATACACGAGCAGATGTGATGTTCCGCTTAATAGGCCCAAAAAATCACGTGATTGTCAACTTGTAGTATCTTTCTTCAGGGATCGAAACCACAGAGATCATGCCCTGTGGAGGGTTGCAGACGAAGAGTAGTAAATATGGCACGCCACTTTCGGCAGGTGCATTCTTATCTGGACCTGCAAGACTTCACGCAAAGGAAGCAGCCGGCCAGGACTTATGGGGGCCGAAAATTTGTGTGTGTTTTACATGCTATGACTTTTGTTTCCATTTGATGTTACTACCCGTTAAGAAGATGTTTCCCGTTTGTAATTTGCACTCGTTTACTTTCGGAACACTTCAAACAACCGTTTTCCCTTTATGATCTCGGTATCTCCCAAACATGTCATTGAGAGCTGTACCTGTGAACATTGCCGGTCCAATCAGATAAGGAGTAAAATTTTGATATTTCAGTAAAGGGCGGGGTCACTTGATAAAAAAAAAATGCGTCAGTTGTAACGTCGCAGTTGCACCATTTATGCGAGAAAATCAGCAGTATGGCTTCTTCAAAATTTGTAGGAAGTGATCCTGTTGATATTAAAGTGCATTAAGAATATCACGGGACGCAAAGATGTGCTCTGATAGATTGCAACTATGCTGATTTGTTTGGAATGGGATATACTGAATTCGAACATTTCCTGAAATCGGAGATACCATTTTTACAGAGACTTTTCGTACTGAAAATAAGTTTTCTTGATGATGAGAATACCTACGTGGACCTGACGGAGCGAAATTACCACAGATTTTTGAAATTAGCAACGCACGCGTTCAAAAGTGGAACTCCGAAAATCAGTGTGAAAGTACAGGAGGGTAGTTCTCCAGCGGTCAAAGGACTGTCGAGTCTAGGATCTTTTAACACGGATGGAACTTCTACATCCAAGCGATCTCTGAACTTTCCAGATGACAACGAATATAGACTAGATTGTACTAGTAAATACAGAAGTCCCATTGAATTGGAAATAGACTTAAAACAACGCGAAGTCATGTTAAAGAACAACGAATTAAGTGAAATTACGAAACAATACGATAAAGTTTGGCAGGAATACAATCCCGTTCCTGCTGTTTTCACGGATAATTCGAAAGGTTTATGTACCAGATGCCATCTGCGACTCGGACACACGAAAACTCGGTATGTTTTTAATATTTATATGACTGTTGTTGAAAAAGCTGCATCGCCAGATTATTATAAAAAATCTGAAATTTTAGTTGATTTTTCGTTACCGATTTCATCGTAAGTTTCACGAAATTTGATAGAAAAACACTCAGTCGCTAGCAAAAGCGTTAATCACGCTATTGAAATTTGATATAAAATGATTTAATTGTACGTTATTTCACATACACAAATAAACGATTTGCATTAAAAAAAAAAACAACAAAAAAACATTTTGATGTCCATTTGGAAGCAATACATTTGTAACATCTCCAAATAAATAATACATGTACAATGAAAAAGTCAAAAGTAAAGCGGGTTCGATTTCATGCCATTTTCCGACATGTTAGTCTTAAATCTTAATTATTTACAGGTGTTTCATTTCAAATTATATTTTCCATGCGGTATTGAAAATATTTGGACTGCTACAAATGCCACAAGCGTAAAATTATTTATTTTTATTTTAATTTATTTCATTCATTTTTTTTTGTCTTACGAATCCGAAGCCGCTTAAGTATTGGAAAATTAATATCTATCTATTTGTACTGAACGCATTATATGACATTTATGAGACATTTTTATTGAAAATTTATTGTCCGATTAGATTTAGATGAAAGCTTCATAACAAGCACACAATAATTACACAGCTATGTTATATATTCATACAAAATATTAAGGGAATGTATTTCTACTGCGTTTTCTTTGAAAATATATTATGCTGATGTCCAGGTCTGATTTTGTGAAATGTTTAATTACTTTCGAAGTAAGAATTTTCTTGTCATCGCAGCGTTAGAAGAAAGTGTTACTAAAACCACTTAATTAAATGGTAAATTTGTTGGACAAAACTTTGTCCATCTCGCACACCATAAAAAAATGGTATTTGGTATTTGATAATGTGAGACGGCCACACATTAATCCGGAATACAACTAAAAAGGAAAACACCTGTATTTTTTTAATTAAAGGTATTTTTGTTGGGTGTTTAACAATATTCAATCATAATATATAACATAATAACTAACATACGAAAGGAAAATGAAATAAATTCCGCAAAACGATTTTATACGAGATTGAAATACGGCGAGCGCACGGGAAATATCCATAGCAGAAATGCACCCGTATTTCTTTAGTAAGTCGTACTTTTATAGGGTTTTTAACAGAATTCATTCCGTATATAACATAAATAATAAATTTAAGAAAGGAAAATGAAATACGTTCGCGCAAAACGATTTTATACGAGATTGAAATTTGGCACGGGCACGGGAAATTTCCATAAACAAACTGCGCCCATATATTTTCAATAAATGGTATTTTTGTAGGATTTATGGTGGAATTAACTCGTATATAATATATAATAATTAATTAACAAAAGGTAAATAAAATACGTTCGCGCAAGACGTTTTTGGGTGAGCGCACGGGAAATTTGCGCATTCGTGAATGAATTTCATTGACCCACTTAAACTTCTCTTTTGACTCTTATATAAACATTTTTTATGCGCAATAAGATTTAACATAAATGAATATTTGACAGAATTTTATAAAGTTATTTCTGTAAAGAGATTATTACTTTACTATCTTATGGATCTTATGTTTCATTTATTTATGATCATCATCAGACATCTGGGTTGTTCGGGTTTATTTTGAACGATTTTTGATACCCGTCACATGATTTTTTTAGGTAAACGATAAACTGTATCTATGAATAACCATGTTAACAACCGGTAAAATTATTTGCAAATTAATTGACATCTCGTTTGCAATAAATGTTGTAGTTTGCATTTTTCAATAAATGCCCGTAGATTACTCGGAAAACAAGTTATTTTTCATATTTTAAAAACCGACTTCTTGGTTTGAAGTCTGTAATGAAATACCGACGTAATAAGTTCAAACATGTTTTTTTTTTTTTTTTTTTTTTTTTAAATACCGACGCGAAATGTATGCTTTTAAAGTCAGTATAGTTTTATTGAAATATAACCACACATAGTCGGTGTTGATATTTAAATAAAATTTGTTTATTTTATTTTATTTAAAAAAAGCTAAAACATGCAGTTCTAAGTTACATTTTATCACAAAACCGATATATTATTGTACTCTTGTACAACAGAAAGAAAGCATGTTAATTTATACATTTGTATCTTTCATAAAAAAAAACAAAAATACAATTTATCACAAAAAGATGACTGTTAATTTCTGGTTATTTTAGATTGGAAGATGGTATGGGCCATGTCATGTTTTATGTTGTTGTTACTAGATTCTCTAATACTTGTAGATTATGTGTACTGAAATCAGACATACCATGTAATAAAATAATTCTTCAAAAGTATAAAGAGAAGCAAATCTCTCAACAGTTACTGATGTTTGGCTAGTTTGGTCAAGCATACTGGTACTGATGATAAACCCGAACAGAAAATAAGTTTTTTTACATGTAACTTTTTTATTTTTGCAAATTGTAATCAATGTTCGGTATCAAAATAAAGCTTAACATTTGCTAAAAACTTCACATAATTCAAATTTATATTTAGTAAGCAAACTCACACGAAGTGAGGCCCTGAAAGGGGATTGTAAAATTGGGACTAAATGAATGTTGACTGATGATAAATTCGACCACTTTGTCATTTAGAAAATTTTCTTGTATTATTATATTGTAACTTTCTCAAAATGCTGCAACAGTCATTCCTGATCAAGTAATGAAAAGTGACCCAATGTCAGGCCTTCATGTTTCAGCAGTGAGCATGCACAAAAAACACCCTCTTCCCCAGTAATTCTGGATAAATATTTTTTTATACAAATAAATTAAGTCATTTATTTATACAGAATATTTACCAATTTTGTTTTTGTTTACCCCAGTTGGTGTTTAAGTGGAAACTATTAGATGGTGTGTTCGAGTATTGACCGATTGCAATTGAATATTTCCAAGGTGGTCGACTTTATCATCTTTCCCGGTTTATCATCAGTACCAGTAAAGTATTAATGAAAATCTTTGAAAACTCGAAAAGAATAGCGAAGTACTATTTTAAATATAATTTTTATAAAACTAGAAAAAAAACATCGAATTCCTGCACTCATAGCTGCAGGGTTTATTTGAGTTTTGGTGGAATTGTAACGTGTCTTTTAGAGGGGATAATTGTGTTCTTACTAAACATGGGGAAATCATGTTTTTTATTAGAAAAGAAAATCATTTTAAAGGCACATTGTGTTTGAAATGTTAATGTTTATATAGATTCTACATACTCACTGGTTTGGTGGAAATGTTTTCAAGCGGAATCTTTGCCAAAATTTGAGATTTTTAAGGTAGTTCTGCACTTTGAGATCGAAATTTTTTCTACAATGTAGAATTTTATACCTAGAAATATCAGCAAATAAAAAAGATAGGGTCCTGTGCTAGATTTTTTGCTAGACTGGTTTGAAAAATATGGGCCTCATGCAATATTTCATAATGGGAGTCTATTGGAAAATCATAATTTTCATAATATTTTCACAAAGAGAAATTTTTCTACATTGTAGATTTTGATGAAACTTCTCACACTTGTAAATAAAGACATGGCCTATGAGTTGATGAAATAAAATGTATGGGTCCGTGTGCTTATTTTCAAGATATTTGACCATGATTAAAGTGAACCGCACATTTCATGCTGATTTTAAGACATTTTTTCGAATTATTTAAGGTGTCATATGTTTTAATACCAAATTTTGTATTTAGAAATACAGAAACAGAGCCATTGCAATAAATTTACCCAGAGGTTGCGATTAATTCATAAAATGATTTTCATTTCCGTACGCGGAATCTAAGCTTTATTCTACGTTTTCCGGATAAATGATGTTACGCCATCACTCCCGGTTTATCAAACATGCGGAACTAACTTAATTTCGACTCCTTAAAAACCTTAAAATTGGTGAATAAGTGGATAATATTGGGCAAATCATGCAGCCGTTTTTGATGGGTTTTTTTTTTTGAGCAGATGCAAGGTTCATCTGTCTGTCTGTCAGTCCATTCGTCAGTCTGTTCCTTTTGTAAAAATTACGCAACAAAAAGTTTTGATAATGGGAGTGTACCTTTAAATAGTAATAGATGATAATGCTATAGTGCCCAGTTCAAAAAACAAAACCCATAGTTTCATACTTACGGATATACCTCTCAAACCATTTAATACCTGAATCTTTCTAGGCTGGTAATAAGTATTCAACCTTAAAATAAGCTATGTGAATGATACACTCAGAACAATGCTCACTACTTACTTGAATATGAGTATTTCCTAGAAATCATTGTATTTTGTACAATTGTTAAACATGTCAAATATTTGCAAATGTAATAAATTAGAATGTTTCTTCCACCAATTTAATATTTACACTGCATACAATTTTATTATTTGCAGTTGTCACATGGATGAATGCATTTCATCATCAGTATGTGGATTGATAGAGCGCCACCCAGCTGAAAAAAAGGAAGTGCAAGAACTGTCAAAAAAGAAACAGAAGATTGAGGGTGAACTGAAAGCACTAAAATGTGAGCTAAAAATGAAGGAAAAAATATCTGCTGAAGCAACTAGTTCCTTTGAAGCTAAAATTCATGACATATTAATCCGTACAAATCCTGCCAAGTATCTAACAAACAATAGAAGGCCAAAAGAAGGAGTTATTCTAGCAGATTCATATATTTTAAAACAATACTATGGTAGCAAGAACCCTTCAAAGGACGACCTTGAACGAGACAGTGATATATTTCAAACTGTTGTTCGCTCATACGAAGAGAAAGTGAACAAACGGAGTAACAAACCAAAAAATAGTGTAGCTAAACAGTTAGATATTCAGTTGAATACAAATACATGTTCTGCTGTTGGAGAAAATTTACAGGGTTCTTCTATGCTTTACCCTTATCCCTATCCATATGTCTGGAATTACGGTCAAAGTTTTGTGCCGAATTTTGGTTCACCTGGACAGAGTACATCGCAAATATTTGGGTCAAACTTCAGACCGTTTGATACAGACCAAGCATCACCACAAGCACCAGTGGAGACGCCGCCACCACCACCACCACAAGATGGCTGATTTTATTTGTGATAATGTACATGTGACTGAAAACAAATCTGTTTCTTGTTTATTTTGTGTTCTTTTTTAAAAGTATATAGACTATTAATTGTTGCATAAAATGCACAGGGTCACTAAAGTTTTGTCTTTTATCAAACTTAATATGTATCATGTCCGTTTACCATTGTTTTACTAGATCTAGCTAGCTTTAAGAACAAGGAGTTCATGCAGATATGTGACTTAAATATATTTGAAATATATATAAAATATAGACATTTCCCGGCATTAGATTTTGAAAATATAAGAATGCACAAGTTCTTTCTGTATTTGTTCAGTTTGTTTTGATATTGTAAATAAACAACATTGATTAATCTGTAGTTATGTATTGAATTTTCTACAAAGTTTGAGGGGACACATGTTGACAAAGAAATGATCCTTAGTTTCTAGCTTGACTATTCGAAGAATAGTCTAGCTATTCTACTCACCCTGGCGTTGGCGTCGGCGTCACACCTTTGCCTAATAGTACATACAGTTTCCAACACCAGGTTCCCATCTTAAAGGTCAGAGTCACAGTTGGAGGTCAAAGGTCATGTCAGATCTTGTCCGGCCCATAACTTTGACATGCATTGAGGATTCTTGTTCAAATTTTGCAGAAATTTTTACCTCGATAAGACAAAGTGTCTTATGCAAACCCCAGGTTCCTATCTCAAAGCTCACAGTTAGGGGTCAAATGTCATAGAGCTTTCCAGCCCATAACTTTGATAAGTATGAAGCAATCTTCTTTCTTTGGTGTTAATGTTCACCTATATGAGACGGACTATTGTACGCAGCATCCCTATCCCAAAGGTCATGGTCAAACTTCGGGGTCATAGGTCATTTTAGAGCTTGTTTGGGCTGTAACTTCGCCATGCATAAAGCAATCTTTTTATTTGGCATAAATGTTTGCCTCAGTATGACTGTTGGTGCAACCCAAATCCCCTAACTCAAAGGTCAAGGCCATACTTAGAGGCTAAAGGTAAAAACTTTGTGCTGTTGGTCCTTTTGACAACTGGCGGGGAAGGGTAACTTTAAAGATCTTCCCGCCAGAATCTGCCGGCCCGATTTTTATAGTCATTTCACATGAATCATCCTTTGGCTACCATTTACTAATTTGTTCAAATAATACTGATTCACAAATAAACTTGGCCACAAGCTGATTGTGAATTTAATTTCTCTGTATGTATATAATTTATAAGGAAAACTTAAAAATCATATGTGTGATTTTAAAATAGTTTGTTCCTTGTGCAACATATTACTCAAAATACTTCGATTTACCAAAAAATATAACAAATACCATGGCCACCAGAGCTTAAAAATAACAAAAATTTTCCAAAAGATAATAGGTAAGGGTAGATTCTTGGAAGCCACGCATTTGCAAAGACAACAAAAAGATGCTGTAATGGAAAAAACATTACAGACGGGTTGTTCAAAATCTTACAAGTACATTAATTTATGCCAAATGTAGATCATCTCTGTAAGCCCTTCTCATGATCATAGAATGTGCCTTCAGTACTCCTCACTAGCATGTTTATTTGTCACACTTCATAGCCACCAGAGAACAATAGAATAAAAATCTTTAAAGTCATTTCCTAAACATGAACGTTCCTTTGGTGACTGGAATGTGGGTAGGGTCCCCATGCCACTAGACTGGCATCAGTCGGTAGAGTCATTAAATGTAAAGCACTTGGCCATAAAATCAATCCTCTTTGATAGCACTTTCTAAAAGAAATTTACAATATCTCTAACCTCTGACTGTTGAGATGAGCCTAGAGAGAAAATGTTTTTCTTGAAAAATATTAGTGTCAGTATGAAGAAAGAATAAACTTTATTACAGATAACTTGATCTCAACAGACTTTGTAAGTCTAACATGCCACCTGCTAATAGCTAGTTGTCAGTTGCTAATTGCCGTGAAATAGACGTAAAATATTTACTGTCTTGTCATGTTAATCCCCCACCCCCTAACTATACTCCGCATTGTATATAATCAAAAGGATACAAAACATAATTGAGCCGTGCCATGAGAAAACCAACATAGTGGGTTTGGGACCAGCATGGATCCGGACCAGACTGCGCGGATCCATGATCCATGGTCACGATCCATGCTGTTCGCAAACTGAGTTTCTCCATTTCCAATAGGCTTTGAAAGTGAACAGCATGGATCCTGACCAGACTGCGCGGATGCGCAGGCTGGTCTGGATCCATGCTGGTCCCAAACCCACTATGTTGGTTTTCTCATGGCGCGGCTCATATCTGACAGATGCCTGTCGAAAGCTGCAAAATTCAGATTCCCATGGCCATCAATTAAGTTGGCAAGTAGCAAGTAACAACTTGCAAGTAACGACTGGCAAGTAGCAACAGGCAAGTAGCATTCACAAGACCTTTGTATTGAAGAAAAATTTGTCCGAGGATCGAATAAGAGTCCTGCATTCTTTATACGCTTGCCTCATCCCGACAGTGACGAGACAAACGCAAACATAGGGTGAACACATAAATTTGACCCAATTCGCAGTTAGTAACTAGCAACGGACAAGTGGCAACTGGCATGTCCCTACCAGCATTCCGTAGATGACCGTCAACTAAAATTGTTAAAATACATCTTGATTTTGTCAAAAGAAGCGTGGCTCCACTGAAAACTTTGAAATCTATGATAAATTAGACTGCCAGTTTTCCAAGTAATTTGGCAGAAAAGTTCACAGTAAAAACCTTCCTGAGCTCTGAAACTAGTGAGTGATATTGGACCATCTCCGCCTCTTGTTTATGTATTTTAATATTTGAAGGTAGTATGTAAACCAAAGTCAGCTATTTAAATTCACCAGTAAAAGATTCTTAAATTATCTTGCAAATGAACGGGTTATGTCATTCAGCGGCAGTCTTGGTTGTTTTTTATATCTAAAAGATTGAACTTAGTTACACAGTACAGTCAAGTTAATAAAGCAAGAACGCATGAAGCATGTCAGCTGAATGAGCCTTAACATAAATGTGCTATGGCCTTAAGCAACACATTATCTTTAACATCCAGTACTTAGGGATACATAAACTATGTCTAAATTTACATAACCTGTTTCAAGTACTCATTTATCTTAGTAGCCCGTCTGTTTTCTACTTAAAACTGGACACTTTATAGGGTCTTTTTGGAAATTATCAGTGCATAATTGATGAAGCCATGTATGCAAGTATTTATTTGCATAATTACATCATAGGGGCGCAGATATATCTTTACAGACTAAGAGGGGTCATTCGGAAGTTTTATTATCTTCAATACGAGACAATAGAAGTGTAAAGCGCCCATATTTATTTAATATAAAAAAAATAATTCCCACAACGGATTACAGCAACAAATATTCTGTACCGTGATTACAAACAACAGTCTGCTGATGAAATAGCCGTACTTTTCAAATAATTCTAACATCAATATTCGTAAATGAAAATAATAACTTTCTTAAAAATGACGTTTCGGGCGAAAACTTTACTTTCAGAAATGCTAACTTTAAATTTAGGGCAAAGGCAAAACCAAACAAAAGGGACGAACTATATTCCAGACAGGTAGACGGACAAACGGAAAAATTAATGTCTAGCGACTTCGTTGGAGTGGGGTGGGGGACTTTGACAAGAAACAATCAACTGGATGCCAAACATTCTAATTTAACAATTTTCATAGCTCTGGGAGCAAGAAAAGAACTAGCTTGTTAATATTTTTTCATATTTACTATCAGCAATCAACTGCATTCCTCAAAGATGCATAATAAGCACTAGGTTTGGGAAATACAAAGCAAATATATTTTAATTCAACTTTAAAATAAAGTTCTTTACAAGCTGAAACAGACTGAAAGTATTGGTTTTAAAATAATCATATTAATGAACATCCGGATGATTTATTTATGAACTTGTTTAAATGGTAAATCTTATGTCTATAATTGTTCACAACAAAATAACAATTACTGTAAAATTATTTATATCTCAATTTCCAAATATTTTCGAATAGGTCTGCTATCTGAATTCATACGTGGAATTCTTCAGTTCAGTTTCTCAACGGCTCTGTTGTCAAAAGAAACGAAGATATAGCAACAGTACTTCTAAAATATTTAACATTAACTATATTTCATGATTCATTTCACATGCGTAAATAACCTACATGACTGTAATATCCCATGCAGTCATCAGCAGTGATACTGTTAACACAACACATGATCGCATATTCCAAATTATCTTTTGCGACAGAGCGAATATCCTCAGTTTTCATTAAAGTTTTAATGTGATTAAAACACAGTTCCACTGGATTCAGATGTGGAGAGTAAGTTGGTAACAAAATGTACTCTATCCCAAATCTGTCCAACATTCGTGATAATACATCTTCGGCTCGGAAGCGATGAATTGGACAGTTATCTAAAATCAAGAAATCTCCTGGTCGTAAAGCTAGATCTCCGTAATTAGTTGTAGAATTTAATGCATTGAAAACAAATTCCATAAATGTATCTGCACTGCTAGCACCATCAAGAATATTTGCATGACACACTCCATCAATTCCTATTAGTAGATTTAGCGTCACATTTTTTGTTCGAGTCCTGGTCTGAATTTCTATTGCCCTTTCCCCTTTCGTTGATCTACCATAGCGGCGGTTACACACATCAGGTTTGTGAAAAACCGCTTTCGTCCAAAAATTTCATTTTCTTTGGATCTGTTCTGTACATTACGGCAAGAAAAGCTCTAGTGTACATCATATTTTCATCGTTGAACCTTTCAGCTGCAGGTTTTGTAAGTATTTTCGGGTCATTTCCTTCTTCAAAAAGCCGCAAATAGCCGGTTTTGAAATGTCAACATTACACATAGCGCTCAATTTATCTTTGATACTCCCAAGGGACAATGATGGTGTCTGCTGCACAAGAAAAAATGATATACTGTTTGTGTTCATCCGTCAATTTCCCACTTGCATGTCGAATATACGGAGATGGAGCACAATTTTTTGTTGCACAGTACTTATTCCATATATTTCTCACAGTGCCCCTGTCTATTTCTAGCTGTCTGGCTACGGATGTATATGCACCGCGAGGTTTGATGTTTAAGTTTTCATCAGCACCAAAGTTAATCATCTTTTTGATAATCAGATTTCTAAAATCGGAGCTCAGCGGCCTCCCACCTTTAGGCTTACTTGAAGTAGCCATATTTTATACAAAAAAAAAAAAATGCGCTTGGTCATGTACTAGACGTAAGGAAACGCCCTACTTAATTTTGATTGGCTTACACGCTTGTCATTGTAAGTGAAATAAAATGACAGCTTTGGATAACTGGTTAAGGACAGGTGCATGTCGTAATATGCGGCGATATCAAACTATCGGTTTTTCGTTTGAACTTGTTCAAAGAGAAATGCAGGCAAAGAGTCAAACGGGAAAGATGTTCTTAACGGGTAGTACGAGATTCACCTGGCGGGGATTACTTTTATTTACACTGTCCCGTGACTCTGTCTTCTGCAAAGGCATTAAGTACATGCGTTTTAGGTTCTTAAGGATTGCATTTTTATAGCTACAAGGGCATCTTTGTGTTTTACATTACATACCTTCTGTTGCCTTTACGTATGTTAGGGTTTCAACCGGCGGGGATTACTTTTATTTACACTGTCTTGTGAATTTGGAACATGGTGGGGGTAAGAGTGAGGTTAGGTGCACCATAAACCGGTTTAAGCTCCCCAGTGGTGGTTTTGCCACTGACCGTTCCAAGGCGGTGCCCCACTGTGTTCCTGTATTTGTTTGTTTTGTCCTATTGTGAGTGGTGTACGAGAGTTTTTCGTGTGTCTTTGGGGAGGCTGCGTTTTTTTAACGTGGCTTTCCCTGTTGGATATTCTTCCTTGTTTTTTTGGAGCATGGTGGGGGTAAGGGTGAGGTTGGGTGCGTACCATAAACCGGTTTAAGCTCCCCAGTGGTGTTTTTGCCACTGACCGTTCCAAGGCGGTGCCCCACTGTGTTCCTTTATTTGTCCGTTAAAAGTCCTCGTGTGTTTGCTTTGTATGCGAGTGTGTGTTGGTAGTTTGCAATAATATAATAAATACAGTTTAATGCTGGGTGTTTTTTAGTGTCCCTACATTACTTGATGTTATAGAATTTGGCATCTAGCAGTAGTTCCTAGATTGTTGTTGAGTTTGTCGGATATACTGATTTCGCAAAATTGAATTTATTTCAAAGATATTTCAAGATAGAACGGAAATGACACGAGTCCCAATCAATGCATATGCGGTATTTTTTCATTGTGAGAGATCATCTGAGGCAGAACAAAATACAGCCTGTTGAATACTGTTGAGATTTTTACGTGCGGGATATAGTTCTTCCAGTATTAGTTGGATATATCCTTCCTGGTGTTTTTGTATTAAAGAACGTATCAGAAATATCTGGAATTGGTTTACATTGTTTCCATCTTCGGAGCATGTCACTTGGATTACTAGGTATTGGTGTGGGGCAATCATCAGGTAACAATAATTCTGGAGTAACTGATGAACATGTTTTATTTTTCTAGGATGCCATTTAATATATTTCCAGTTGTTTTTCTTTAATCGGTGTTTTCTTTTGTTTGTATCTTTTCACATTGTTATGTGACTGTACTCTTCTGCTGTCAATGTAGTGTTCAGTCCGTGTGTGTTTTCTTTGTGTTCACTTTTCTCGGATGGTTCAATTTTCTTACTTGTCATCTTTGTTTATATGATGACAATGTGTTACTTTAATTGGTGTTTTCTGGGGGGTTCGTTTTGAGGAGACTGCGCTTTTGGTGCGTGGCATTCCCTGTTTGATATTTTTCTTTGTTTCTCTGTTTGTTTTTGCTCAGTTTGATGTGTATGTATACTCTTGCTATTCGGTGTTAGTTTTTGCCGAGCCCGCTTACGGAAGCGAAGACAGTTGTTCAAATGGCTGTTTGGTGTATGTGCTGCATCCGTGCGTGCGTCCGTCCGGACCGTAACTTTGACATGCATAGAGCAATCTTGTCTATATTTGACATGAATGTTAACCTCAATGAGACGGAATGTCATGCGCAAACACCAGGTTCCTATCTTAAAGATAAATGTCACAGTTGGAGGTCAAATATCATGTTAGATCTTGTCAGGCCCATAACTTTGACATGCATTCAGGAATCTTGTTTATATTTGGCATGTTTAACTCATTGAGACGGAGTGTCATGTGCAAACCCCAGGTTCCTATCTCAAAGGTCAATGTCACAGTTAGGGGTCAAAGGTCATTTTAGAGCTTGTCCAGGCCATAACTTTGATCTATGAAGCAATTTTGTTTTGCGTAAATGTTCATCTCTATGAGACGGAGCGTCATGCACAAACCTCGTGTCCCTATCTCAAAGGTCAGTGTCATTTTAGAGCTTGTCAGGGCTGTAACTGCCATGCATGAAAGCAATCTTTTTATTTGGCATAAATGTTTGCATCAATGAGACAGTGTCGCGTGCAACTCCCAGACCCCTACCTCAAACGCCAAGGCCATACGTAGATAGAAGTCAAAGGTCAAAACGTGGTGCTGTTAGTCCTTTTAACACCTGGCGGGCTCGACATGTTGCCCGTATGCATCTAGTGTTTTCGTTTGTTTGTTTTATCCAGTGGCTGAACGTTAATTTTTGATATTTCTATTTCATCACTTGATAGATTCAGGTCAATAAAACAACAACCAGCCGACCATCGATAGAAGAATTATGGGATGACCTTTTGTTTTTGTTTGATTTAACGTCGCACCGACACATGATAGGTCATATGGCGACTTTCCAGCTTTTTAATGGTGGAGGAAGACCCTAGGTGCCCCTCCGTGCATTATTTCATCACGAGCGGGCACCTAGGTCGGTGGTTCTACCCAGGTGCCCGCTCGTGATGAAATAATGCACGGAGGGGCACCTGGGGTCTTCCTACACCATTAAAAAGCTGGAAAGTCGCCATATGACCTATCATGTGTCGGTGCGACGTTAAATCCAACAAAAACAAAAGGTCATCCCATAATTCTTCTATCGATGGTCGGCTGGTTGTTGTTTTATTTTCTTTGTGTTTTGCGCTGGTTTGATATTTTCAATTCTCCGTAATAGCTCAGAGTCGATTAGGGGCGTTTGATTTACTGTACTGCTGATTTTCTCTGGTTTGAAAGTTTCAGGAATGAATTTCCTACTCTTATGTCTCTTGATATAAAAGTCATTTTCAACCTATTTTGATTTAAAGTGGACTGCGAAATCTTCTGCTTGTCTTCCTCTTTAACTTTGAAATTTTCTTATATGGTTCAAATTTAACTCTGTTGGTATCTTTACAGGCATTCTTTCGAATGAACTGCTTATTGCAGCCCAATCATATGTAGTAGGTACCGAAATGGTATTCTACCAAATACCTTATTACGTTTGACCTCCTCAGAGCATAATCTGAATGTATAGTATATCATTGTGTTTCCTCCTGGACAGACAGTAATTTTTGGTACTTTTATGTATAGGAAAACATAAATGACAAATATAGCAAAACCTTCCGTCGTGAAATCCATCTAATATAAAACAAGACATTCTTTCTCTGGTATTGCGGTCTTGCAACCTTTATCAAGGATGAATGTAATTGTATTTATTGTTTAACAAGGATAAATATCAAACAAGGAATGCCATGTTCCCAAAACGAAACTCACAGCACACGAGGACAAAACGAAAAAATAAAGGAACAGTGGGGCACCGCCTTGGAACGGTCACACTGGCGAGCTTAAACCGGGTTATGGTGCGCACCCAACCTCACTCCTGCGCCCACCATGTTCCAAAGACACGGGACAGGGTAAATAAAAGTAAAGGAAACATCTTCTGTTGTCAGGTACAAAACTCTCCATTCTACTTGCTAGATATTTAAAATCAACAACAGCAGTCAGACAGATCTCTATAGCAATGTATAATTGCTTGAGTCGAGCTGTTCTAACTGTAGTTGTCCGCAGAGGAGTAGAAAACACCTTTATATTTTGGAGGCAGATTCTACAGTAGCATGAATGCCAGCGGCTTCATTTTATGTGTGCCCTTTTTGTGATATATTTGTGTTAAAAAAACAAGGATAAATATCAAACAGGGAATGCCATGTCTCAAAACGCAGCCTCCCCAAAACGAAACACAGCACGCAGATGTGCACACTACCAACACACACACGCACGCATACAAAGCAAACACACGAGGACAAAACGAACAAATAAAGGAACACAGTGGGGCACCGCCTTGGAACGATCAGTTGCAAAAACACCACTGGGGAGAAAAACCCACATTGAAGTATAAAATTGCTGACAGTTCCCTCATCCTCAATGTAACATACATGAGGCCATCTCTTACACACCTCTGCTCGCAGTTCCCTCATGCTAAACGTAAAATACATGAGGCAATCTGGCACTTACCTCTGTTCACAGTTCCCCAGTGCCAAACGTAAAACACATGAGGTAGTTTTGCACGTACCCATGCTCGCAGTTTCCTCATGCAAAACGTAAAACACATGAGGCAATCTCTTGCACACATCTGCTCTCAGTTCCCTCATGCCGAACGTAAAACAGATGAGGCAGTGTCGCGCACCTCTGCTCGCAATTCCTTCGTGCCAAACGTAACACACATGAGGCAATCTCGCACGTACCTCAGCTCGCATTCCCCCCCCTCCCCCCTCCCTCCATGCCAAACTTAAAACACGAGGCAATTTTGCACGTACCACTGCTCGCAGTTCCCTCATGCCAAACGTAACACACATGAAGCAATCTCGCACGTACCTCTGCTCGCAGTTCCCTCATGCTAAACGTAAAACACATGAGGCAGTCACTTGCGCACATCTGCTCACAGTTCCCTCATGCCAAACGTAAATAAAAGATGAGGCAATATCGCACGTACCTCTGCTCGCAGTTCCCTCAAGCCAAACGTAACACTCAATAAGTAATCCCGCACGTACCTCTACTCGCAGTTAATTCATGCCAAACGTAAAACACATGAGGCAATCTCGGACGTAACTTTGCTTGCAGTTCCCTCATGCCAAACGTAAAACACATGAGGCAATCTTACGTACCACTGCTGACAGTTCCCCCATTGCAAACTTAACACACGTGAGACAATCGCACACCTATCTCTGCTTGCAGTTCCCTCATGCCAAACGTAACACACAGGAGGCAATCTCACACCTACCTCTGCTGGCAGTTCCCTCATGGCAAACGTAAACACATGAGGTAATCTCTTACGTACCTCTGCTGGCAGTTCCCTAATACCGAACGTAAAACACATTAGGCAATCTCGCACCTAATCTGCTGTTAGTTCCCTCCTGTCTCAAAAGTAACAAAAGGAGACTGTTTTATACAATAAGGGTATAAAGAAAATGGTTAAGGGATGGTGTAAGGGTATAAGGGGTAATGGTATAAGGACTAAGGGATGGAGTATTGGTATATGGGGTAATGGTACAATTGATAAGGGGTAATTGTACCAGGGATAAGGGGTGATTGTGTAAGGGATAAGGTTTTAATTTTTTTTTCCAAACGTATGTACTTAACACTATTGCTTTAAGATTTCTTTACAAAATTCCGTTTACAAAGTTTGCATTCCATTGATTTCAGACCCAAGGAATCAAGAGCTCAACTAAATCCAAGAGCAATCATCAAAAGCAGAACAAGACACAGACACAGGAAAGGGAACCAGGAACAGTAAACAGCGAGCACATATCATCAAAGCTACTGAATTCCTCTCTGTGTGAGGAAGTCTACAGTCTGGTTTACATGGGTCTCTTGCCAATACAGATACCCTGTATAGTACATGCAATCGAAGATCAGCACTTCCAGGTTGTTTCTTCCACACAAGCTACGAAGTGTCGTAAAGTTCAACGGAGAAACAAGTATTGCTGCAATTGATGGGTTATCCATGTTGACCTGTGATGCAGCGGGAAAGGAGGGAGCGCTGACGAGTGAGGGGTGTAGAACATACAAGGGATAAGGGGCATTTGTATAAGTAATGAGGGGTACTGGTATAATGGTTTAAGGGGTAATGGTAAAAGGGGTAATGGGTGACGGTAGTAGGGATAAGTCAGACTGCCAAAGACGTGCTGCGTTAAAGTCCTTTTATCGAATTACTTTTATCGAATTCAATTGAAAAAGGTACAATCTGACATACACAAGTAAAAAGGGAGCCATACTTTGGCTTAACCGTAAATTACAGTCATATTTCAGCTTCCCACTATATTAGTATAGTAGTTACTGAGAAAAGAAATTATACCAACAAAAAGTTACAAAATATTTAACATCTTTAGCATAACGTGGTAATTCTACTTATTCATCTCTTTCTTCAAGAGGGACTCACAACTTTCTCTGCTCTGATTTCAACACTTTAAATATATACTTAACACATTTACTTTAAAATATAACCGATTTCTTTAGAACAGTCGTTTTCAAAAATGTCGTTTTCAAAAATGACATATCAAACTCGGGTTTGAAATTTCAATTGATGCATGCGCAAACAATAAGTTTTGTTCGATCCAATAATAAAACATATCAAATACTAACTTAAACTAACATAATAAAGTATATGGGTAATGGTACAAGGACTGGAAATCTCATCACTGGGAGTCAACAAATAAAAGACCTCTTTTAGGTCAAAGCATTAACTCTATATTCTGTTACATTTTAACACATAATAAGGAATAAGGCCTATATTTGAATGTCATAAGTTTATATCTAATGTTTTGGAAAGATACATACATCTTTGTTAATATTTGTAGATATAATACATGTGTATAGGTAATAATATATATTATATCTATCTTTAGTGTACATGTACATTTCTCTAAAGTGTCTTTCTGTATTGTATTATATTGTTATGGGCCGGTGGCCAGGATCAAATAAACATTTTGTCAAAATAAAATAAATATATATATATATAAACTGGGTTTGTCATTTATAAAAACTTTCTTTTTCTATAGCCTTATTTATATTTTTTCTATACGATTTATGTATTCTTCATGTTAAATGTTTTTCCTTTTTCATACTTTTCCATATGATACATAAAAATCACACCTGTCTTTGGTAGGCTTATGAAAGCTTGGGTTGAATTTGGTGTCAATGATATTGCGATAAATCCGCAGGGACACACGAATACTACAGTCTTGTTCACATTGCTCACGATACATTCTGTACAGTTTTCACAAGTTCAGACCAGCAGGCAAATAAGACATTTTACTGTCTTTTCTACATTAATGGCTATCAACGCATTTGAAACTGTATTTTCTTACATTTCTACTGGAGTCCTGTATTACTCGACTATGTTTACCTCGACCGACTTCAACAGATTGTTATCTACTGACAGTATGAACCATTTCTTCAGAAACACCTGCAAAAAGAACAATTGGAAAATACTGATATAAAGTTTTTTAAATGACCGCTGTTGTGTTGGTTCAATACCTAAGCCCGGCATTTGTACGCTTAGCCTTATATACTTGCTAATAACATGCCGTTTCTAAATAGTGCTTTTGTGTCTTAATATAACCCAGTTTACAAAAGTTATGGAAAAGGCATTCTGTTCCCTCGTCTGAAAATTTCTGTGAACATTTATACCTCCAAAATAACCCACACACTGGCTTAAAGGATGTAGTTGATTATACTTTACCGTTGGCTAAGGAAACGTAGCTCTGGCCTTCATTATTTTCGTATGTTTTGCAATATTTGTGCTCCAACCATTTTTGTTTGGAATTCTTTTCCTACCCCTCTAGTTGGGTGAACTACAGATTAATTATTCACACGATATTGGTGCTTTTGACTACTAGATTGAATGTGCATACTTATAACAGTATTTTCTTTTCTTTTATAATTTATTACAGGAACATTATCAGAATCAGCGTAATCGTCAGCCTGATAATCAGGATCCTTAAAATAATCATAATTACATATATATCATCTTCAAACAGACTGAAAATGATAAAGTTTGCATGCTATCTCCACTTCATTAACATAATCAAATCCCGAAAAGTCACCATTAGTGCCAGAAGAACCTAGGTAAAGAACTTCATCTTGAAGTTTTAGGCTTGCTACTTCATACTGGATATCGCAAGGTAGCATCATAGATGCAGCTAAATGTCTAATAAATAAATAGAGTCCACAAATATTTTCTTGACAGGTCATAGTAATAAAACCATCAACCACATTCGTTTCTGCTGTGCGGATCAAAGAAGTAAAGTTTGTTTAAATTCTTTAAAATAGCACTAGTAACATGGGTTTGAGTTTCTCATTTTTGTGAAAACACAGACCCGATATTCTTGGAGAGCTGTCTCCAAAACATCCTCCCTCCAGTTTTTAACGTGACAGGTCATTGCTAACTGTAGGTTCAGACTTTCTTCAGAAATGGCAGAATATATCCTCTGTTGTCAGGTACTCAGTTGAAATATATCAATGTAAAGTCTTTCGCCCATTTTTGAACCGACTTGAGAAAAAAACTTTTCTTGCATATATCCTATTATTTCAAGAAACTTACTTTTAGACGGAAAATATTGGGAAGAAGAGATATGAATATGATAATCCTGATCTGCACCAAAAAGGTTATCCAAAGGTTTGACAGCACTAATTGCGATGATGTAAAACTGACGCTAGTAAGTAAAAAGAAAAAAAAAAGAAAACAACAACAGGCAAACGTAAAATACAAAATAGAGTGTATACATCCTAACATTGAAAACTACTGTATACATTTTAACATTGAAATTCAATGTATACATCTTAACAACTGTATACATCTTAACATTGAAATACAATGTATACATCTTAACATTGAAATATAGGGTATATATCTCATTGAAATATAGGTAATACATCTTAATTTTGGCATAGAGAGGCGTACATCTTGACATTCAACTATGTTGTTTATATCTCAACATTTAATATGATTTATATATTTCAACATGGTGTATACATCTCAACATTGAAATATGGTGTATGCATCTCAACACTGAAATGTTATGTTATCATCTTAGCATTTAAATATGGTGTATTCATCTCAACATTGAAATGTGGTATATTTATATCTCAACATTGAAATATGATGTATACATTTCAACATTGAAATGTGGTGTATTCATATCAACATTGAAATGTGGTGTATTACATTGAATTTTGTGTATTCATCTCAACATTGAAATATGGTGTTTTCATTTTTTGTACGTTTAACGCCGGTTTTCAACAGTATTTCAGTTCTGTAACGGCGGACAGTTAACCTAACCAGTGTTCCTGGTTTCTGTACCAGCACAAACCTGTTCTCTGCAGGTAATTGCCAACTTCCCCACATGAATGAATCAGATGGGGAGGACGAATGCTTTCAGACACAATGTTTTTTATCAAATCGTCACGGAGAACATATGCCGCGCCCGGGGATCCGTAGATCTGCGCTTTCCCTATTGAGCTAAGCGGTCGGGCATCTCAACATTTAATACAAAGAGAAATCTTTAAATGTTTACACTGGTAATAATTAGTGACCTCTTTTCTCGTTGTATAGTAAAGAAACTAAATTATCACGATATCTGAGATGTCTGGTTACATTATGCGACAAATAAAATAAACGGTTTAATCTGCCATAAAGACAATATAAGACAATAGGGTAAATAATCATAATGTCAAAATTAACAGCAGTATGATATATTTCGGTCATTTGCAATACTGAGTACAATTTAACATAAATTATATATCTGAAAATATGTCATTAGCAAAAAGACCTCCTCCCGAAAAAAATGTTTCGAAATGTACTAAGTAAACGGCAAACTTTGTGTCGGTGCGACGTTAAATCCAAAAAAAAAATACTTCAATTAATGGGAGACTAGCGTAGCAATGACTGTTTACATGTATGAGAGAATCAGCAAGGAAAAGATGTACACTATGCAACCATTTTAACAAAACAAGGAAGGAAAAGAGACAGGGTTTAAATTGTCACAGTTACGCTGACTATTATTTTTTGTGATATTATCAGTTTGTTTTAAAAGGCGAGCGTTACGTTGAGATATCTTTTCAACGTAAAGTCTATTTTTGGAGACTGGCACATTTTTGTATGTACATTCTTTCGTATTTAGAATTGTTGGATATATAGACGTTGGGTTAAAAGGAATTAATAAGCTGAAAACAAAATGAATGTTTGGCCAAAGAGTGGTCAACAAATTAGAAATACTCGCGACCGTTCGACGTTAAACACGATCTCCACGTTATTAGACCAGATGAGTACAAGCACAGACAGGTAGACATTGACGATCACAAGATTTATGTGCATCTGTTCACAACGAAGCAATGACCCTGAGGACTATGTATGGGAAAATATAAGAGTGAAATAAGTGTTGACTGAAAAAGGGCAATATTTATTTTGCCGAACAATACCTTAACAAATATATATTTTCACATATCTGGGCGAAAAATACCGCCACACATATCTGGGCGAAAATGCCGCCGAAAAACACCTTAACAAATTTATATTTTAACATATCTGGGCGAAAAATACCGCCCTTAACAAATAGATATGTTCTCATATCTGAATGAAGTTACAGCCCAATACCATAACAAATATATATATTCATATATTAGGGCGGATAAAACCGCCGAAAGCATATCAAGAAATGTAGATGAATTTGCATATTAAGAGAAATCCTCCAAAATTAGAAAATTGTCACTTGAAAGAGGAGGTGGAATGTGAGGTGGTGGTAAGATAAAACCAGAAATTAGCCAAAATAAAATTAAAGAAAGAAGCGGGCTATTCACTCTTGAATGCTGACGAAGAAGGAAGATGCCGTTTTCCGATTGGTTCAATGGTATCACGTGATAAAAGGAATTCCCTGATTGGCTTTTACCGTAGTACATAAATTAACATAATTCAGAAGGGGACCGATTCGCCCCGAATGTACAACAATGACATAAATAATTTTATCTACCTATAAAATCCATTTATGTGCATCTGTTCACAACGAAGCACTGACCCTGAGGACTATGTATGGGAAAATATAAGAGTGAACTAAGTGTTGACTGAAAAAGGGCAATATTTATTTTGCCGAACAATACCTTAACAAATATATATTTTCACATATCTGGGCGAAAAATATCGCCACGAAAGACCAGGGAACAAGTGACCTGGGATGCCGCCCAGAGACACAGGGACAGATGCTTGAGTGTCATGGTAAATATCCATGTAACAAGTATGATGTGGGTGTGTAAACAAGTCTTAAGAAGATTATAATGTGAATTGCAAGTGAGTGCCGCCTAAGACAGATATTTCATTCCGAAAAATATATTATAGGATGGTCAGAAAAATATAAAACACATTAGTAATTGACTATGGTGTGTCTATAAATTTTGTACAAAACAATGGCAAGAATCGTATACAAAAAAAAGGTAGAACCATTTCGTTCAAATGACTAACACTAAACAAGCCAAGTTTAACAAAAAAAAAAACAAGTTCAGTATTAAAAGGAAAAACGTTGCTACTGACTGTCTCTGCTTATAAATTGAGACGCCACTAATGTTTCTTAAGCTCGAGCTCGTCAAGCAATGATAAATGACTATAAAGTTCGCAGCCTTAGCCAGTCGAGCTAAAAAGACACGTTGCAAACAATATAACATTGAAAGTTGATGCTTAAAATTGACACTTTGAATATGCTTTAAGCTCGCCGTCTCAGACAGTCGAGTAATATATAAAACAACACAAAAAACTAAAACATTCAGCTTGCTGCCTAAGTCAGTCAAGTAATAAGAAAAAATTCTGTCTCGCTACTTCAGTCAGTCGAGCAAATAAAAATGAAGAAAGTAAGCTCGTCGCCTCAGACAATCGAGCAGTACTGACTTTTTAGCTCACCTGAGCAATGCTCAGGTGAGTTTTTCTGATCGCTCGATGTCCGGCGTCCGTCGTCTGTCTGTCTGTCTGTCTGTCGTCTGTCGTCTGTCAACATTTAGCTTGTGTATGCGATAGAGGCTGTATTTTTCAACTGATATTCATGAATATTGGTCAGAATGATAATCTTGATGAAATCTAGGCCGAGTTCGAAAATGGGTCATCTCGGGTCAAAAACTAGGTCACTAGGTCAAATCAAAGAAAAACCTTGTGTATGCGATAGAGGCTGTATTTTTCAATTGATCTTCATGAATATTGGTCAGAATGATAACCTTGATGAAATCTAGGCCGAGTTCGAAAATGGGTTATCTCGGATCAAAAACTAGGTCACTAGGTCAAATCAAAGAAAAACCTTATGTATGCGATAGAGGCTGTATTTTTCAATTGATCTTCATGAGTGTTGGTCAGAATGATTGCCTTGATGAAATCTAGGCCGAGTTCGAAAATGGGTCATCTCGAATCAAAAACTAGGTCACTAGGTCAAATCAAAGAAAAACCTTGTGTATGCGATAGAGGCGGTATTTTTCAATTAATGTTCTTGAATATTGGTCAGAATGATAACCTTGATGAAATCTAGGCAGAGTTCAAAAATGGATCATCTCGGGTCAAAAACTAGGTCACTAGGTCAAATCAAAGAAAAACCTTGTGTATGCGATAGAGGCTGTATTTTTCAATTATTCTTCATGAATATTGGTCAGAATGATAACCTTGATAAAATCTAGGCCGAGTTCGAAAATGGGTCATCTCGGGTCAAAAACTAGGTCACTAGGTCAAATCAAAGAAAAACCTTTTGTATGCGCTAGAGGCTGTATTTTTCAATTGATCTTCATGAATATTGGTCAAAATGATTGCCTTGATGAAATCTAGGCCGAGTTCGAAAATGGGTCATCTCGGGTCAAAAACTAGGTCACTAGGCCAAATCAAAGAAAAACCTTGTGTATGCGATAGAGGCGGTATTTTTCAATTGATCTTCATGAATTTTAATCAGAATGATTACCTTGATGAAATCTAGACTGAGTTTGAAAATGGGTCATCTGGGGTCAAAAACTAGGTCACTAGGTCAAATCAAGGAAAAACCTTGTGTATGCGATAGAGGCTGTATTTTTCAATTGATCTTCATGAATTTTGGTCAGAATGATTCCCTTGATGAAATTCAGACCAGGTTTGAAAATGGGTCATCTGGGGTCAAAAACTAGGTCACTAGGTCAAATCAAAGAAAACCATTGTGTATGCGATAGAGGCTGTATTTTTCAACTGATCTTCATGAAATTTAGCCAGAATGATTATCTTGATAAAATCTAGGCCGAGTTCGAAAATGGGTCATCTGGGGTCAAAAACTAGGTCACTAGGTCAGATCGAAGAAAAACATTGTGTATGCAATAGAGGATGTATTTTTCAATTGATCTTCATGAAATTTGGTCAGAGTGATTGCCTTGATGAAATCTAGGTCGAATTTGAATATGGGTTATCTGAGGTCAAAAACTAGGTCACTAGGTCAAATTAAAGAAAAATCTTGTGTATGCGATTAGAGACTGTTTTTTTCAATTGATTTTTATGGAATTTGGTCAGGATGATTGCCTTGATGAAATCTAGGTCGAATTTGAATATGGGTCATCTGAGGTCAAAAACTAGGTCACTTGGTCAAATCAAAGAAAAAACTTGTGTATGTGATAGAGGTTGTATTTTTCAATTGATCTTCATGAATTTTGGTCAGAATGATTGCCTTGATAAAATCTAGGTCGAGTTGAACATGGGTCATCTAGGGTCAAAAACTAGGTCATATCTAAGAAAATGCTTGTTTTATCGCAAGAGACCAATTTTTTGGTCCAATCTTAATGAAAATTGGTCAGAATATTTGTTTCCATGAAATCACTAGGTCAAACATGTTTTACACTGTTATGGTGTGTTTCTTAGGTGAGCGACCTAGGGCCATCTTGGCCCTCTTGTTGTGTTTATAAATCAAAAGGACACTGCAAACAATATAATATCTAAAACTGACACTTTGAATATGTTCTAGGCTCGCCGCCTCAGGCAGTCGAGTAATTTATAAAAACAACAACAAAAACAGAATTAAACATTAAGCTTGCTGCCTCAGTCAGTCAAGTAATAAGAAAAAATTCAGGCTCGCTGCTTCAGTCAGTCGAGCAAATAAAAATTGAAGAAAGTAAGTTCGTCGCCTCAGACAATCGAGCAGTACTGACTGTCTTTGTTTATAAATCGATGCACACCTTATGTTTCATAAGCTCGAGCTCGTCGAGCAATGGGAAAAGACGATAAAGCTCGCCGTCTCAGTCAGTCGAGCTAAAAAGACACTTTGACACTTTGCAAACAGTATAACATCTAAACTTGTTGTTTAAAATTGATCTTTGAGTATGTTCTAAGTTCGCCGCCTCAGTCAGTCGAGTAATATATACAAACAACAACTAAAACATTAAGCTTGCTGCCTCAGTCAGTCAAGTAATAAGAAAAATCCTTGCTCGCTGTTTCAATCAGTCGAGCAAATGAAAATTCAAGAAAATAAGCTCGTCGCCTCAGACAATCGAGCAGTGCATGTATAACTCCCGCGGTACATAGCGAGACTGTTCATTCGACGTATTTATATCATCATATAGATCTAGCCGTGCTTAATTCTTCCACTGTGACAGCCATGATAAACTAAAAACGAACACTTTTAATATATGTAACGCTTTGTTACCTCAGACAGACAATGAAGAAAGAAACTCAAATTGGTGGTAAGCCTTTATATACCACTGGAAATGGTTGCTGAATATGCCCGTCAAGACAGAATGTGACCTCTGAAAATCACACGACTATATAACTGTTATACAAGATCGTTTGTGATGTTTTGACATATGTATTTTGTGTGAGCCTGTGACGACCAACGGCCGATTCGTGGAATTTGTGTATTGGAGAATTGCATACCATGGGCCAAAGTTGTCCCTCTAATACGGAATGAGTGTGAACATTGTGTACGTAATGGGGTCAAGCCGACAGTCTTCTACACAGAGTTTGAGAATGCGTCGGATGAAAGTTGAAGGAACTGGATAGCCGCAGCGAAATCGTAATAAAGGACCCTTCCAAGTTGAGATTGTGTTTAAATATATCTGTAAGGCCCGTAATGGGCACAGATACCTGTGTTTTGAACGGTGAAGTACTATCGTGAAGGGTAGGAAAAGGTCATTCCGAAAAAGGACCTTTTATGAAATTAGCACATTTATAAATCTGTTTGTAGTTTTCGTTGGAAAATATTAGGGTATTCAGAATAAGATTAGAGGTTTGAGCATGAAGAAGGGCGATGAGAACCAGTGTAACCAAGATGAAAACCTATGGTGAAACCTAGTATTAAGTAGTCGTGACCTGATGATCCCCTTAAGTATCTTGACAAAACATTTACCCGTATGGAAATCGTAGGTTTGCCAACTATGCCACTGTTTTTGATTACGATTGATGTTGGGTTTGGTTGTGGTGTTAACAAATTGTTGAATGTGTGTGGAAAAGGCTTATTCTTCGCAAGTGAAGGCACAATGGCCAGAGTGATATGATCCTCTGCAGAACCCAGAAACGGGGCCGAGGGCATCGTGGCTCTCGGCATAAACATCGCCTGTTGTATGACCAGCAGATATTGTTAAGGAACTAGGTGGGTCTACGGAAGATGTTTCCTTAAAAAGAGTTATTAGGGAAAGGGTGTGCATGTTGTTTTGTTTTTCTGCATGAGGTAAAGCCATGTTTGGTAACTGTAATGCAAAGTCGATGAACTTGTTGTTCTGAATTTGTTTTGTTATTTAGGGACTGCGAAATTGAGAGCGTCTATGGGGTGGAAACCGGTTCGACGAAGTATGTAGGGCTACTAAGCATATTTCCTGCAAGCTGATTTACATGTGAATTTACGACATCAACTAAATTGGCTTGTTCCTCCTCACTGCTTGAATAGTCTGAAATTGACGTATTTTCGTAAACTGTCAACGATACCTCGTTGTTTGTTTTAGGCAAAACATGCTGGTGTACCGTCTGGTGCTATAAATGAGTATCTGTCTCGTGGTAGCAGAGCGTTTTTGGCGTTCCATCTGTAAGAAGAACATAATAGTATCAGTTCATACGTTTCTAAACTTAATTCTAGGTCATCGGTTAAAAAAGTGTGGGAAATGATTCGTAAAATAAGCGGAAAAGGAAAAACTTCAAATGTTTCTCATCTTAAACAATCTGACCAGACTACAGCATCTACCAAAGAAGACATTGCTAATACTCTTGGTGAAGATTTTTCAAAAAACTCTTCTTCACATAATTATGACCAAAGAATTTTGATTCAAATAATGAGGAAGATTATAATAAACCTTTTTCGATCACAGAGTTAATTGACTCTCTAAACAAATGTCATGATACCGCAGCTGGTCCAGACCAAATACATTTTCAACTTTTAAAACACATACCACAAGAATCATTAGACCTTCTCCTTGAAAACTACAATATTACATGGAAAACTGGTATTTTTCCAGACTCCTGGAGAGAAGCTATTGTTATTCCCATACAAAAAACCCGGAAAAGATAGCACGAACCCAAGTAACTATAGACCGATAGCTCTTACTAGTTGTTTATGTAAAACTCTGGAACGTATGATTAATTCTAGACTAGTTTGGTACCTCGAATCGCAAGGTTTAATTACAAACTTTCAAAGCGGCTTTCGCAAACAACGCAGCACAACCGATCATCTTGTTCGACTGGAAAATTTTATTCGTGATGCATTTATTAAAAAAGAGCATCTAGTGTCTGTCTTTTTCGATTTAGAAAAAGCTTATGATACTACATGGAAATATGGTATTATGAATGATCTTAACGACATAGGTTTAAAAGGTCGTCTGCCAACATTTATATCACAATTTTTATCTGATCGAAGTTTTAAGGTACGTGTTGGTGATACCCTTTCTGACTCTTTTGAGCAAGAACAGGGAGTTCCACAAGGTTCAGTTTTATCTGTCACACTTTAGCATCAAAATTAATAATATTGTGAAATATTTGTTACCAGGGACAGACTGTTCTTTATATGTTGACGATTTTTTGATATGTTATCGTTCAAAAAATATGCGTACTATTGACCGCCAATTACAACAGTGTTTGAATAAAGTCCAAACTTGGGCCATGGAAAATTGGTTTAAATTTTCCCAATCGAAAACTCAATGTGTCCACTTTTGCCAATTATGGAAACATCATTGTGACCCTGAGCTTTTTCTAAATGGTACAAAAATACCCGTTGTTGATGAAGCAAAATTTCTTGCTGTTATCTTTGATAAAAAGCTTTCGTTTGTACCGCATATAAAATAATTGAAAGCCAAATGTCTGAAGTCATTAAATCTTTTAAAGGTAATTTCAAATATGTTATCGTTCAAAAAATATGCGTACGATTGAACGCCAATTACAACAGTGTTTGAATAAAGTCCAAACTTGGGCTATGGAAAATGGGTTTAAATTTTCCCAATCGAAAACTCAATGTGTCCACTTTTGCCAATTACGGAAACATCATTGTGACCCTGAGCTTTTTCTAAATGGTACAAAAATACCCGTTGTTGACGAAGCAAAATTTCTTGGTGTTATCTTTGATAAAAAGCTTTCGTTTGTACCGCATATAAAATACTTGATAGCCAAATGTCTGAAGTCATTAAATCTTTTAAAGGTAATTTCAAATACTGGTTGGGGAGCCGATCGCACGGTTTTATTAAGACTTTATAGGGCTTTAATTAGATCTAAGCTAGATTACGGCTGTATTGTTTATGGTTCCGCAAGAAAATCTTATTTACAAATGTTAGATACCATACATAATCAATAAAATCTGGAAAGTAGATCCCTCGGAAGCACCGAGAACAAGGCAAACAGTGAAAATTGCAGACTCGGTTTGATTGAGTCTGTTCATGAGCAGTAATGGAAAATGCAACACTGCCCACGCCCAAGGTCTTCGTATTGCTCTTGGTGCATTCCGAACATCGCCAGTTGAAAGTTTATATGCTGAAGCAAACGAACCATCTCTTTACACACGCCGAGAAAAACTTTCACTGCAATATGCTTTAAGAGTAGCTGCCAACAAATCCAATCCTGCTCATGAAATTATTTTTAAACCAAAGTACTCCGATTCATATGAGGAAAAACCAAAACAAATCAAACCGTTTGGATTTCGCATACAATCTTCTATGAATGAAACTGACTTCAAATTCGATGGTATTAAAGAAAATTCAATTCCAGATACACCACCATGGACCCTTCATACCCCTACAGTTCTTTTCGATTTGAAAACTGCCTTTAGAAAGTCCGAAACAAACCCTGAAATATTCAAGTCCAAATATCATGAAATCAAATCAACTTACAATGACCATTTTGCAATTTACACTGACGGTTCAAAAGATGGATCAAAGGTTGGCTGTGCTGCTGTCAGCCTCCTTCATCAATCAAAATTACGTTTGCCAAATAATGCAACAATATTTTCAGCCGAGGCCAAAGCTATTGATTTAGCTCTAAATTTTATATCAAAAAATAGTGCAGAAAAATTTATTATCTTTTCCGACTCGCTTTCTGTTTTACAGTCAATTCATAACCGAAATATGGAAAATCCATTCATTCAAAATATTCTTCTCAGGCGTCATGAACTATCTTTAAAAAAAGTTTATCATATTTTGTTGGATTCCTAGTCATGTTGGTATTCATGGAAACGAGGATGCTGATATTGCAGCAAAGAAATCCCTTTTATTATCACAATCTAATTTGAAATTACCACATACCGATTTTAGGCCCAATATAAACAAATACATTTTATCTAAATGGCAGTCGTCATGGAACCGTGCTTCATTCAATAAACTTCATGATATCAAACCTACTCTAGGGGAATGGCACCAAGGGAACAGATCTGTTCGCAGGGAGGAAGTTGTTCTTTCTCGCTGTCGAATAGGTCATACCCGTTTGACTCACTCTTACCTTTTGAATAAAGAAGATCAACCCGAATGTGTACCATGTCAAACACCGCTAACTATTAAACACATTTTAATCGACTGTGTGGACTTTGCTACACAACGCAGTACATATTATGACGTTCAATCTTTGAGAGAATTATTTGACAACGTTTCAGTCGGAAATATTTTATCGTTTTTAAAGCAGATACGAATATATCAAAAGATCTAACACTTCTTAGTTTTATTTACATCTTGTAATATTATTATGTTTGCAGCTGATATTTTAACACACACGTACATACATTTTTATATTACTGTTTTTAGATATGGTTTACATTTTTACATGGATGCTTTTAGATATGTTTTACATTATTCATAGTGTTATTTACATTTTTACATGGATGTTTTTAGGTATGTTTTACATTTTTACATCAATGTTTAGGCTTTATAGTTGGCGTTTGCAATATGACTTCTTCTCGGCGATATATGACCGTTTTGTGTCGATTCGCCGTAAAACCCAACTCACTCAACTGCCTTTAGAAAGTCTGAAACAAACCCTGAAATATTCAAGTCCAAATATCATGAAATCAAATCAACTTACAATGACTATTTTGCAATTTACACAGACGGTTCAAAAGATGAATCAAAGGTTGGCTGTGCTGCTGTGAGCCTCCTTCATCAATCAAAATTACGTTTGCCAAATAATGCAACAATATTTTCAGCCGAGGCCAAAGCTATTGATTTAGCTCTAAATTTTATATCAAAAAAATAGTGCAGAACAATTTATTATCTTTTCCGACTCGTTATGCGTATATAAGGTGTATTTTCGGTCATGTAATATGCTCATAATGCTGGGTTAAGTTATAAGTTTCGTTTAATGTATGGACCGAAAATATGGAAGTCAAAAATGCCACCTTTTAATCGTAAAGGATATACATAAAACATCACACAAAACAACTCTTTTTATAAATCCCCTTTTTAAAGCCCTTTTCTGTGAAACGAAATGCTATAAAATGTTCTCAAGGGCTTGTTGTGTTTTTTTTTTTAAATTATTATTTATCGCCCTGCAAGTTTCAATTTTCACTTTGCTGCATATTGACTATAAGTGTTTTACGCGTGATGTTTTATGGGCCTTTGCGAATACACAGGATGGAGACGAGATAGACACCCCAGGCTATGCTAATTACCCCAAAATACATCTGTAATAAAAATCAAGAGTTGCAAGAGACTGTAATGTACATTTGTTAAAAAAATAAATTTTATAATAGTCTTAAACACATATTATCTTACATTTTATAATTAATCTAAAATATCGGTTTGCTCATGATTAAAATTATTGTATTATTTTCTTTTTCACATTTATAAAACTTCAATGTTTCACAATATTCGCAGTAAGAACATAAAACACTTGTCAAGCATATGGGTAGAGAAGTGTCTCCCACGCTAATCCAACATACAACCTCTGTCTTATCTGCTGCTTATCAGCGATTATGTAATTGTCGCTAATTGATGGGCACTTTTGCACAACAGGGGTCCCTATTAGACCATAAAGATTTGTGGAGTAGGAATTAATTTTCCTTTAATGAATGTAGAATAATAATAATATAATTATTACAATAAGACACAGATATAGTGTAAACTAAAAATTGTCTTTGTAATATATCATGATAATGAAAAAGATCATATACCGGTGAAAGTGATTATTGTATTTAATAAATATATACATGTGTGTGTGGTTTTTCTTTTTTTATTATTCAATAATAAGTTGCATAAAATGCGCCCTTTTTCATCTTCTACTTTAATTATAACACTGAGATGCACGCACGAGTAAATTAATCACATTATCATCACAATTAAAATCACCATCATTCATTAAGGGGGGGGTCCCAGTTAGGTGTCTGCGCAAAATGTTTTTTGATTTTATTTATACTTTGTGGTAATATACCTACATGTATTAAGTTTCATTAACAAGTGTTACTTTTACCAGTTTTGACTTACTTTTATAGATATTCACATTTAAAGTGGGTGGGGTAATCTGACATGTGACCAGCCAGGAACACAATTTCTGTAATTTTTTAAAAAATGGTTCTAACCGTTTACCTGAAACTTTCATGATAAAATAACTATGCAATGGACATTCACACAATATGTCGCATTTTAAATTGTACTGAATACTTATTTCATCACAGAGCCACAAAGTGGTCTAATCAAATTTACTGATTTTCAATGGACGAACTTTACCAAAAAGCTAAAACATTTTTTATTAGTTGAGATATTAAGGTGTTATTTTCAGCAGATATTGTAAACTAAATAAACATTAAAATGACAGTATATCAGTATACTCTGATTAATATTGGAAGAGTGGTACACTCTCAAACTGGGAAAAAGTGGGTGGGGTAAATAAATATTCGAAGCAACACTACAAAAATTGTGCAGTTGTTAAGCAATGGCCTCATATTGTCTATTACTATCTTAATTTTATTAAATATAGCATTGATTGATAAATTTTAACAAAAAATTTCCCACTTTATACATGTGTGCCATGGAAAAAGCATGGACCTTGAACATGACATGTAGACAAACCAAATTAACCCTGAAAGCTCAAAGTATTTAACAAAAGGTTTTGCCTGAGGCAGTATATTTTGAGGAAAGCTATTGTTCAAATTAACATTAAATTTTCTGCATTGATTTTTCCATGGCACACATGTATAAAGTCTTATTTAAGAGAAAAAAGTTTTTTTTAAAATTTATCAACCAAGTCAGTATTTAATAAAACTAGAATGTGTCTGTAGGACACAGGGTGTGAATGTTTTTACTATTTCAGGGGCCGTAACTCTGGAAATAGGGGGCAGACCCAGACAAAAAATAGTAGGTGCGCAAGTTCATATCATGATAAACACTCATCAATTTATATCAAATACTTTTTGAGCTAGGCGTGTCACAAGGTGAAAATGTGCATTTTTGACTATTTCAGGGGCCATAACTCTAGAAATAGGGCGCGGACCCAGATTAAAAATAGGAGATGAGCAAATTCATATCATGATTAAGACTAAGGCAATGGTTCATGAATCTGTATCAAGTACTTTTTGAGCTAGGCGTGTCACAAGGTGAAAATGTGCATTTTTTACTATTTCAGGGGCCATAACTCTAGAAATAGGGAGCGGAGCCAAATGAAAAATAGGAGGTGTGCAAGTTCATATCATTATAAAGACTCATGCAAAATTTCATCAGTTTATATCAAATACTTTTTGGGCTAGGCGTGTCACAAGGTGAAAATGTGCATTTTTTACTATTTCAGGGGCAGTAACTCTAAAATTAAGGGGCGGAGTCAGACAAAAAAAAGAAGGTGCGCAAGTTCATATCATGATAAAGACTCTTGCAAGGTTTCATCAATTTATATCAAATACTTTTTGAGCTAGGTGCGTCACGAACTTCGGACGGAGGCACGGACGGACGCACGGACAAGAGCAAATCTATATGCCCCCACCACTCATGGGGGGCACAATTAAGATAGTAATAGACAATCTGAGGTCATTTCGTAACAACTGCACAATTTTTGTAGTGTTGCTTCGAATATTTATTTACCCCACCCACTTTTTCCCAGTTTGAGAGTGTACCACTCTTCCAATATTAATCAGAGTATACTGATATACTGTCATTTTAATGTTTATTTAGTTTACAATATCTGCTGAAAATAACACCTTAATATCTCAACTAATAAAAAATGTTTTAGCTTTTTGGTAAAGTTCGTCCATTGAAAATCAGTAAATTTGATTAGACCACTTTGTGGCTCTGTGATGAAATAAGTATTCAGTACAATTTAAAATGCAACATATTGTGTGAATGTCCATTGCATAGTTATTTTATCATGAAAGTTTCAGGTAAAAGGTTAGAACCATTTTTTAAAAAATTACAGAAATTGTGTTCCTGGCTGGTCACATGTCAGATTACCCCACCCACTTTAAATGTGAATATCTATAAAAGTAAGTCAAAACTGGTAAAAGTAACACTTGTTAATGAAACTTAATACATGTAGGTATATTAACACAAAGTATAAATAAAATCAAAAAACATTTTGCGCAGACACCTAACTGGGACCCGCCCCCCCCCCCCCCCCCCCCCCCCCCCCCCCCCCCCCCCCCCCCCCCCCCCCCCCCCCCCCCCCCCCCCCCCCCCCCCCCCCCCCCCCCCCCCCCCCCCCCCCCCCCCCTTTGTAATTCATACTTTTACATTCATGCAGTGATCAGAGAACGTAAAGAAGCTATGGTTGTATGTAACATTTTAGGCACACGTATATATGTGAATCCAACACAAAATTTTCGCTAAATGTTTCAAATAAACGAAGTATGTTATATTGTAACATCATCAAAAATCATACCGGCACACAGATTGTGTACAGCAATTACAAAGAATTAATTTTAATTGCTTTTTTAATTTAATGCGGACTTTTTAAGACTTATAGTTCGTCGATTCAAAAAAGTTTTACCTTTAATCATAATATCAAACAGAATATATAATTGGCACTAGAGACGGATAAATAAATAAATAAATCGCTCGAACGGATATGCAACACATTGATATACCTTGCCTTGTACCGCCGTACCGACAAGTAAATGTACTAGTATGTGAAAACGTACTCAAGATTGCGATTACTTCATTTTCAAATTAAAATGGAAGCAATTTGTCATTCTTCAATTTTAAAATAAAACATACCTAGATAATGTTCAGACAATGGAGAATACTTCACGAGGTTATAAAATAATGTCATTTTGACAAAAATAATTTTAAAGCCTTTTAAAACCTGACATATACGGTATTTTCCTCATTTTTATATAGAAATACATAGAAACCATAGTCATCAACTTCAAACAAAAATGGAAGCAATAAGTTTTTGTACCACATCGATAAAAAATACATTGAAATAAAGGGTAAAAAAATGAAGATTACTTCACGAGGTTATAAAATTTCGTTAAATAACGATAAAAATACGTTTTTAATGTTTGAAATATATTTTCCTATACAAATCTATGGTAAAACTGTTTATCGATAAACGTTCCGTGTATATTCAAGGGAGACTACTTTTGCCGAAACTACTGGTCAGTGTATTGGAATGTTGGCCATGATATTGTGTGACATGTTATGTATAAATCAAAACTAATAAAAAAAATGTATATTCCGAGGCATTGTATACTGTTATAATTGCAGTTTATGAAATAATAGATAGCAGAACCAAGTTATCATGTATTTAGACAGTGTTTAAGATAGGTCAGTGAATGATGTCCCATACAAATGTTTAGTCCTAGCGTTCAAATAAAATGGCGAAATATTGTTTTGGTGGGAATTATAGGATGTAGATACGGCAAACACTACTTAAGTAGATACGGGATATGCACGATATACGCAGTTTTAGTAATATACTCAGCATACTCTGCTACCGTAGGCACATGGTATGCACGGCATACACTGTAGATTGACGTACCTTTTCCTAATCTAAGCAGAGTGTATGCATAGCATACCTTTTTTGGTGGTAGATACATAGTATGTATTGTATACCTTTTTGTAGTATAAGCAGGGTATGCATAGCATACCTTTTTTGGTGGTAGATACATAGTATGTATTGTATACCTTTTTCTAGCCTAAGCAGAGTATGCATAACATACCTTTTTGTGGTAGATATATGGTATGCATTGCATATCTTTTCCTAGTGTAAGCAGGGTATGCATAGCATACCTTTTTGTGGTAGATACATAGTATGTATTGTATACCTTTTTGTAGCCTAAGCAGAGTATGCATAACATACCTTTTTGTGGTAGATACATGGTATGCATTGCATAACTTTTCCTAGTGTAAGCAGGGTATGCATAGCATACCTTTTTGTGGTAGATACATGGTATGCATTGGATACCTTTTAGTAGTGAAAGCAGGGTATGCATAGCATACCTTTTTGTGGTAGATACATGGTATGCATTGCATACCTTTTCCTAGTATAAGCAGGGTACCTTTACGAATCAGGGTATGTATAGCATATGCATGGCATACACTGTGGTTAATATAAAACTGTGATGAACACATGGAAATGCAGCTTATATGCAGACCTGTATCCAAACAAGACAAGTTTTTCATACGCATCCCATTATTGAGGGTTTCATGTATTGTTACATGAAGACAGTTTAATAAAAGGTAAGGCCTCTGCAATATCTTACTTCAGCAATATGACTATTTAAATCAGATTATGATTATTATCCGGTAACCTTACTTCCAGTCCGTCCCGATACCCTGGACCACATCATTTAACAAGGACGAGTGAAAAATCCATAAGTAATTTGTTTTAATGAGACACATGTTCCAGCTGCGAAAATGTGTCCACAGTGAAGGGTTTACACATGTGAGGTTGGACATTTTTTCTCAAAATGATAATAATTCTCAATCTATAAAATAGCTCGTTTGACGTAAAAGCTAAATTTACAACAGAAAAAGTAGAAAAAGCCGTTAAACAATATTGCAGGCTCGGTTTGATAGAAGGTGCATGCTACCGTCCACACCCTCTAGCCTTGGGTTGAGCAGAACTAAACAAACATTTGCATATGTTACAAGAACTAATAAATAAATAAATTAATAAATAAATAAAAAGAAAAGATATAAAGAAATCTCCAGACGTGTTTATACGGCGATGTTTTTTTCTGTTTCGTTGGATCTAACATATTGTATAAACCCATTGTATTAATCTGGATACGTTTCCGGTCCTGTCTGAAAACAGATTAACCTAAGTTAACCCTTACCCTGCTAAATTTCTATAATAAACTTATCCATTTTCAATTTGGACAGTACCATTAACTGTCAAAAAGTTACTGACTGACTGGCGAACAGTGCAGGCACGTATGTGCAGGCTGGTCACTGGTCGCAAAGGCAGAAGCTTACGTAGGAGATATTATGTCCTACGTAGGAGATAATAAGTCCTACGTAGGAGATAGTATGCCCTACGTAGGAGATACTAAGTTCTACATAGGAGATACTACGTCGTACGTGAGACAAATTTAAATATCTCTGATGGCACCAGGACGCTGCCATACAAAACAGACCTTTATTTGGGCCGTGCCATGGGAAAACCAACATAGTGGGTGTGCGACCAGCATGGATCCAGACCAGCCTGCGCATCCGCGCAGTCTGGTCAGGATCCATGCTGTTCGCTAACAGTTTCTTCCATTCCAATAGGCTTTAAAAGCGAACAGCATGGAGCCTGACCAGACTGCGCGGATGCGCAGGCTGGTCTGGATCCATGCTGGTCGCAAACCCACTATGTTGGTTTTCTCATGGCGCAGCTCATTTATGTTTTGGTGTACATTCATTTAAGGCATGTCCTTTTAAAACTATACATTATGACCTTTTCAAATATGAAGCTTTATACACGATAAATGCCGAATATTTAAGCCAATGCATTATGTTCTGCTGACTTTCTGGCTTTTTAACCAGTACCACGACACATGCAGACTTTGACCCTGATTCCCTTGATTTATTCCGAAAGGGAGATTTGTCAGTAACTGTTTTGCTGAGGAAAGCTTTTTTAGGCAAAGCTTCTAATAATTAGGCTGTATTTTAAAGATATTTATACTGTAACATTGCTGCATTTGCTCAAAATTTGATATCTTGATAAGCGAAAGGGGCTTATCAATTGACATAAAACCTGTTATCATAGTGAACCTGAAATTGAAAAAAAAAATATTGTTCTTTTCTAATGTTACTGCTATATCTCGGTAAAGTTAAAATACCCCGATCCAGCTGAATTAACCTGATCCAGACACGGGACTCAGACCGGGCACGTGTCTAGATGTATATTTCCTCAATTGCATTTTTACTTCAATCGGCCTGTTACAAGAAGAGCCGAAAAACAAAAGTTTCAGTATCTCTAGAAAAATGCTAACATTTATATTTTATATAGTTAATATTTATAGGTTAATAGCTTTGTATCGGGAAATATGCACGTGTTCTGCAGCGGAAATATTGTGCAATATTCTTCCGCTGAAAAATGAGTGCATTGTTACGCGGTATAGAGCTTGCGCCGTATGAGCGGTATTCGTTGACTATAAAACCGTATATAGATTACACTGAATACAGCTCAAAGAAAAGCTGTATACGTCAAGATGCTGCATGTTCCCGTATATAGCTCATTTTTGATAGGTTGAAATTAAGAATGAAAAATATCATTATTGAAGACAGCGTTATCATCACCGTCGTCAACAACATCATCATCAAATAATCATCATTATTATATTCGTCGTCATTACAACCATCAGCACCAACAGCAGCAACAACCGTAGTAGCATGATCACCACCACCACTACAACATCCACAACCACCACCATAATCATCATTATTTTTCTAACGATCATCAAACTTATCAATACCACCATACGCGTCGTGTTCATCACCACCTTCATCAGCAGAGCAGCAGCATAATCACCATCATCATCGTCGTCATCGCTAATAGTCATCACCAATCATTATATTACTTATCAATATTGTATCTAGCATATTTGCAGACGTCCCGACTGACGTGCACTTTATCGCCCCAGGTCATCATCATCATCATCATCATTATGTGACACATAACATCATCATCAGAAGCTGCTACTACTGCTGCTACTACTCCTGCTACTGCTTCTGCTACTACTTCTACTACTACTAGTACTGCTCCGACTACTGCTCCTACTACTACTGCTACTACTGCTCCTACTACTGCTGCTACTGCTACTACTACTGCTACTACTTCTGCTACTACTAGTACTGCTCCTACTACTGCTGCTATTACTGCTACTACTACTACTACTGCTACTGCTACAGCTACTGCTGCTACTACTACTACTATTACTGCTGCTGCTGCTGCTGCTGCTGCTGCTGCTACTACTACTACTACTACTGCTGCTACTGCTACTGCTACTGCTACTACTGCTACTGCTACTACTACTACTGCTACTGCTCCTACTTCTGCTGCTGCTACTACTACTACTACTACTACTACTACTACTGCTACAATTACTGCTACAACTTTTGCTACTACTACTACTGCTACAATTACTGCTACAACTTTTGCTACTATTACTGCTGCTGCTACTGCTGCTGCTACTGCTGCTGCTACTACTACTACTACTACTGCTGCTACTACTACTGCTACAATTACTGCTACAACTTTTGCTACTACTACTACTACTGCTACAATTACTGCTACAACTTTTGCTACTACTACTGCTGCTGCTACTGCTGCTGCTACTACTACTACTACTACTGCTGCTACTACTACTGCTACTACAACTACTGCTACTACTACTGCTACTAAAACCACTGCTCCTACTTCTGCTACTACTACTATTACTACTGCTGCTGCTGCTGCTGCTACTGCTACTACTAATGCTACTGCTACAACTACTGCTGCTACTGCTACTGCTACAACTTCTGCTACTGCTACTTCTCTTGCTGCTACTACTACTGTTACTACAGCTCCTACTACTGCTGCTACCTCTACTACTACTACTACTGCTGCTACTTCTGCTGCTAATGCTACTACTGCTGCTACTGCTACTACTGCTACTGCTGCTCCTAAAACTCTTACTTCTGCCACTACTTCTGCTATTACTACTGCTGCTAGCACTACTATTACGATAACGACGACGACGATGATGATGATCACAAATATGTTTAATACTGACTATATAAGATAAACGTTAAGACGACAGACCTATCTGAAAAGCATATGTGTATATCCAACGTAAGCTGTATAGGTCGCATGCTAACGGATACAGCTCACCGTAAGCTGTATGCGTCATCAACCATTGGATATTCACGTATCTGTTCAGTGCATGTTCCTGACCTTTTTATTACATACGTATCTACACGTAAAAATGTAATGTAAATATTATGAATTTGTTTAATAGTCTGTAACAAAATTAATGCAACGACACCCGCTATGAAATTCAGGCGTCAGTGTATGGAAAAATATTGACTTTTCCGCCCGGTACCATTGTAACTTAACGTGGAATAGAAATGAGTATGTAATAATTTAGCTTAGCTATATATCATCAATACAAACGCTCATCTATAATCTTATGTTTTGCTTTTGATAAAAAAAATCTAACTTTTATACATGTATCTTACAATGGTGTCAAGATAGTATGGGCATTAAAACTTTCTTAATACTTTCTTAATAAAAAAAATTGTCAAAACATTTGTACTTTCCTAATGTTCTTATGTTCCTCCTATTGCTGCAATCGATGTATATATGATACATCTAGATCAAGACGATATACCCCTGGGAGATGTGCCCAGCCTGCTAAAATATTTTACCAAAAATATATAAGAAACCCAGGTTACGCGATATGTGTGTCACGTCGTGGGCACGCGCAAACTAATGGTATTCTAATGTCATGCATTTCTTGTAATAATGTAATGATAAAACTATATAAATACATGTTTAAGGCGGTGTATTTTAGTAGCAAATTAAAAAAAAAACAACTTACAGTTTCTTCGAAGATGTCCAAAATCTGATAAAATGTCATCGTATCAGATCCTGACAAAATTTAGTCCATATCATTGTGCATGGGCTTTCATGCAATACAAATATCATACAACCTATTTATAGGTGCGTAGTAGGTTTGGTATTTTGTTATATTAATAGTACCCGACAATTTTTAGCACATGGTCTTGTTTCTTCTTTTGAGTATTTGCGTTTCGTTATACGAGGAGTGTTCGATATGAATTGCTTATTGTCCTCTAGCTCGATATTCACGTGGGGCACGATAAAAACCAATACCTACCTGTATAGGGTTATTCAATACCTACACAACGGTGTATAAATGTACATGTTAGACTAAGTGTAAGACATAAAATTTGCCATTTAAATACACGCAATCATTGACCACTGTAGTAAAAATGGTTGGTAGAAGCGTCGACAAGAAAGATGAAATACGGGCTTACATCAAAGCTCGCTCAAAACTTGGTTGTTCTTTGAAGCAGCTGATGACTGAACTTTCTACTGCTTATGGACCTTCTTGTGTGTCTTATGACACAGTTCGGCGATGGAAAAAGAAATATGAGTCTGGTGTAGCGTCCATCAAAAATGCACCGAAATCAGGTAGGCCAAAATCTGCATCTCGTAAAGAAATCGTTTCCAAAATAAAGGAAATCATTGAAGGAGATGCCAGATTTACAGTTCGTGATATTGCACGAAAGATAGGCATATCACTATCAACGGTTCACCTTATTTTGAAGAAGCATTTGAAAGTCAGAAAGATTTCTGCTAGATGGGTGCCACATCTGTTGACTGATGAGCAAAAGAGGCAACGGGTTAAAGTGGCCAAAAAGCTGCTTCAAATGTTTCCAAAATATGACAAAAAGCAGTTTGCCAATGTCGTCACAGGTGATGAACCTGGGTCCATTATTTTGAGCCCGTCAGAAAGGTTAGCAATAAGATCTGGGCCACTAAACACAGCAAACGCCCAATAATTGCCAAACGTTCTTTGAGTGCAAAGAAGGTTTTGTATGCAATCTTCTTCTCTGGTGAAGGAGTCGCAATAAAAGTGCCGGTGAAAAAGGGCAAAAGCATCACCGGAAAGTACTACAAAGACGTAGTAATGAAGAAACTGAAAAAGTATTATCAGAAACGAGGCCCTGCCACTGGTTTTAAACATGTCCGTCTTCTGCATGACAATGCCCCTGCTCATACCTCCGCAATAGTTACGGCGTTTTTGAAGAAAGAAAAAGTAACTGTTTTGCCTCACCCCCCGTATTCCCCAGACCTTGCCCCATGTGATTTCTTTTTGTTTCCGAAATTGAAATCATTCCTCGCTTGGCGGAAATACCAGTCCCGACAGGCACTTGGATCTGCCATTCATCAGTACCTTATTACTGTGCCCAAATCAGCGTACCGTGACGCCTTCAAGAAGTGGATACATCGGCTGAAACTTTGCATTTCTAGCCACGGGGAGTACTTCGAGGGCATGAAATGAGCCCTTTTGGGCTAACTTGAAATTTGAAGTCTCCAGATAGAAATAAGCAATTCATTTCGAACATCCCTCGTACATTTATACAACAATCGTTTTACAAATCCGAAACCAACCTTGACTGTTTAAAACAAAGGAGCATGGAGGTAAGTCAATTATCATTCTCAGCCAAGTCTGCATGGTGTTTGTGAGAAGATTTGAAAACTTCGCTCGCTATGCTCGCTCGATTTGGTTCACAAAACCCCTCACAGATCTATAAATAATAAAAAATGTATATCCTCGAACAATAACAATCTCGGCGCATTGCACTTCCTTTGCGCCTCGAATAGTCCATTCTGCCACATAAGATACACCTTTCTCCTTTACTTATATCCTATATCTTAAATTGCAGTCACGGCTCAATAAACAGAGAAGAGCGGTATTAATGGTAACACTAACTACGAAACGAGGGGTCGAGTGTTCCGAGGCCCCGCTCATTAAAAAAAAAGTTACTAACATTGGGATAGTGGGATAGTGTACGGGTGCTCCAGACCTGGCACGTTAAAGAACCAGGGAAGCTTCTGGAATTGGAGCGTCTTCTGTATCTTGCACTACCCTCCCACTAACATTACTAACAGACTTCCGGAGCAATCGCCCATATGAGTTACCGGCAGACTATGAATAAACTTATATACAAAATGCACAGTGAACTACACACGCGTGTTAAACGGTCATTTTCTATGCTCTTGGTTGCAAGTTTGTTTATAGCCGCCAAATGTATAGATGAAACAGAATATTTTGATTTTAACTCGTTATGTTATATTGCAATAACAGTAATTGCATCCTTTTACCAGTTTTTATAAGTATTATGTATACTTAGCTAGAGGGTTAGATGACTTTCACTGATATGACTTTTTTTCATTATCAAAATATTGTTTGTCAATAAAACGAAATTATGGAGTTTTCATTATAACCCTTAAAGGCGATTCCTCCAGATGGCTGTTAGTATATGTAAACGCTGAACGTTTAATCGGAAAAACTATTATGCCACGTAGTATCAGCTAAGATTTTTTTTGTATATCTTGTTATGTTTTTCTTTTCTACCGAAAATTAATTAACGGAAACTTCTAGAATATTTGTGAGTGCCGCGGGTCCGCTTCACAAAAGTCTCATTCTAAGTATGGACTTTTAAAGCACATTCATTTCATAGGATATAGCTTGAATCGTTTGAAAAACGCTGTCATTAAGTCAATTTTATGACTTATCTACCTTACTTTTCTTCTGTTCAGATTCTAAGAACAGCCGAATTGTTAAAATAAGTTTACTTAAAATGATGTTCGAGAAACACCTAACTCCTAACTTTGTCCTAAGTATGCTTCGTGAAACAGGCCTAAGGTCAATACGGACTATACTTGAAGGACAATTAAATCTTCACTTGTCCAGTGATTTGACGGACAAAAATAGTCGACCGTATAGTTAGTTTTATAGTTTAATATAGCCTCGGCCTTCTATAAACATCAATATAAAACATATAATCAAATAGCGTTAAAATATGTAAATTTATGGTCATTCTTTTTCACAATGACCAGAGACTTATACATGTACTATTATAAAAAATCATAATACTGAAACTAAAATTCAGCAATGTTATATATATACATGTGTTAACCCTTCACAAAGTATCTCTGTATTTACCGAAGTCACAGAATTTCTGTTGAAAACAGAACAAAACTTGTGTGCTTGTCGGGATCTGTATTAAATAGCATGAGAAAAGGAATCAAGCAATAATCAACGTCTTTTGATACGACTGAGCAATGTTTCAAAATGTTTCACATAAATGTATTGCGTAATGGGAAGGAAAATATATTCTATAATTTACCTAGCTAATCGGTTATTGTCATATGAATAGTGTCTCAGCTGGCTTTTGTCTGCTTCACACTATGGTTACTCGCACGCCTAAATGTCGCCGATTATCTATTCTCAAGACAATTATGTTTGATTCGTTTGATATGTAAAAAACGACCAATTTAATCCCGTCTTTCTGCCGTTTAGGATAAAAACGGCCTCAAACCTCGCTGTCGTTGACCTCGCCATATGGGAATACAATATCATGAAAACAAGCAGAAATATCTAATAATAAAAGAATGGGTCTCTCAAGTCTTTACCTTTTAGCAGAGTACTTATAAATATGCACATGATTAAAATTGTACATAAAATACAGTAGGAAAGAAAAATGCAATCCACAGTGTGAGCAGATAGAGTCAAGTATATCAAAACTTTAATAGTATTCCTCGAAAAAATGATATTGCATTGAAATGAGTTCAGTACAATTTTGAAATATTTTCGTTTCAAATGTTTGACTTACTGGTAGATTTACTCTGGGTTTCTACTTTGTTTAATTCCTCATGCGTTTCTGCATTTAGTTTTGTTATCTCATTTATCTATGACATGTAGATGTGAGGTCATCTGAACTTTAACTGTGAATATTTAAAATGTAGGCACACTATAGATATCAATACTAAATTTGTATTAATTGATTATTTTGCCACACTTAACACTATCATGTTCTCCTTACTGTTTATATCTCAACAATATAGATTCACACTCGCCTGGTAAAATTCGGCAATTTATATTATAAGCAAAATGAATCTATTCTGCGACGTGTTTACAAAAGTGCGACATTTAATACATTTTGCATTGTTAAATACAGTGTGGTACAGCAATTTTCCACCAGTCTGTTTTAAAGGCATTAACAGACGGTAGGATTTAGTTGTACAACACCAATTTAATGTAAGATGTACAGCCAAATATTATCATGTGTACGATGCTTTATGAATAATTGTTATATGTTTTGCAAAGTTAGGCATGTTAATATATTTTATTTATTTTATCATTTTTATCTCCCTTTGACCGTAAAATGAAAAAGGCCTAGCAGTCACATGATAAATACCTACCTGCAGAAAGAGTTGACGTTCTTTGCAACCACAAGTTTAGAAATTATCTAAAGAAAAACACTAATAGATATGAATAAAATATTTGGTAATTTGAAATGATTAGGAGTAAATTTCTATTCTTTTTGTCATAACATAATGGCGGTATTTTTATTCTTTCACAAAGATACCAACCAATTTTCTACAAGATTAAATGCAAATAATTCTGTTAATGAACCTTCAATTCTGATGATGCGTTGAATACGATAGTTGCGACCGCCAGATCTTATAACTAAGTCAAAGATAACATGATAGTCTTTGGTTAAATGCATCCTAGCTATATGTATTCGTTACGTTTCTGTTGCTCTTAATATTTAAAAAAATTGGGTCTGTTCGTGAGAGTAAATGAAAGTGCAACAACCCTCACCTCCTCCCCAGCACAGAAGTAAACGAAATTCTAATACACAGATATTAAAAGGACTCAAATATCACAAAGGACCAGAAAATATAACATCACTGAGTCAATAAACAGAGAGACATTTTACAAGAGCCATACGGCACTGCTGTTGTGATAGTTCATTAAGTCTATAAGAAGAGAGGATCTTTTGCAAGCAATGCAAGCAACCAAACAAAATAATTATAGACTAGTTATGTAGATTCATGAGAAGTACATGTACTGGGAAGTGCAACACGCCTCAGGTCTCTTTGTACTGGCTTACCATAAAATATTCGTAAAGGCAAAATTATATTGACAATAAGGTTGCGACGGCTTTGATAAAACTTCTCACTCTCAGGGCAATGTTTTGCTGTTGCCCGTTGAAGGTCGCTCTGTACGTGAATATATTTGCACAAGCCCTTATCTCTATGCGGAGTGCTTTATGGGCGGATTCGTTCCTTAAGTGTAGCTGTTTCTATTGAGCTTTCGTTCATGAAATGTTAGCCAATGAAAGCAGATTCAGCTGAATTCATTCTATAACATGTCCTTATTTTAAACAATAATAGTTAATTATTCTGCAATAGATTAGATACTTGTCATTTTTCAAAGCATCACTGGCCTGGAATTAACAATTACTTTCACGTAATTTTGAAATATAAGGAGAATGATTCAAGAAATAATTATATAAGAAGAGCATGCTGAAAGTTAAATTAGATTTCTATTACAAAGGAAACAAAGTCAACCGAGAATCTGTTAGTGAAATAACCTATCAGTTAGACAAAAATATTGGTGTACCATAAAGTCTGTTCATAGATGTGACACTTTACCCAAAACTACAATTTACTATACACAATATATATTACAATATATAATATTATTACCCTGTTAAAATGTACTTTGTCAGTAAGGGTATCTGCTTCAAAAACGTACATTAAAATAAACTCTAATGAATTCTATAAGATTCTGTCACTGGTTGTAGGTGCAGATGGGGATTTCCGACCTTAAGGGTAACTGTTTAGGCGGTAACGCGGCTCTGCCGAGTTACCGCTTAAACAGTTAGCCGAGGGCTGGATATTCTCATCTGCAGCTACAGCCAGTGATGGAATATTTTTCATGCATATCATATTCAAGAAATAATAATAAAAATAAAATCAAGCGAACGGCTTTCTTTTAAGAACTATTTCTTACAGCAGCGTATTTAAACAAAGCGCGGGAAACCAACGTCCGTAAACAGGAAAGACGTCATGACGTTTCAAAGACAAATGAAAATGTTTAGTTCCTGTTTAGTTTTATCAGTTTCAGCGTAACGTTATGGATTTCTGATAAAAAAAACAACGTTTTTTTTTAATCGAGAAATAAGGATACTGTCAGGAACAAAGAGGAACTGCCGAGGTATTGGATTTTTATTCTGTTTTATGAAATAAAATATAATTACTACAAAAATCTCCTACAAATATGTAGTTCGTAATACGTCATTTACAGCACGAGAGTCATCTTACACCCAGGGTAGTAAGAAGGCTTTTTCCAACCGGAAATCCCCATCTGGTATGCAAGAAATAATATTCGTGCCATTTGTAAAATGTTGTGTACAAGTACGTGCTTCAATGCGGACGGACGTCCAAATGCGGAAGTACTTACAGTTTTGTAAGAATATTAACAGAACTTTCTCGTTTGTTTTAACTGTTTTAAAGTATTAAAATTTAAGAATTTTTTTGTCTTAAAGCTCTCTAAGGAAATAAGATTTGTCAGATGAAAGATCATAAATCTAAAGCAGTAATTTCTTTGTGAAATCCTCATTATGTGTTTGTATAATAAATTCTAATACAGAAATTATAACTAACGACTTTATATAGAACATCTACTGACATATGGCCGCGCTTTCTTGATTTTGTTGGTAAGTAATTAAGAAAATATTTTTGAATTTGTTAATTGAAGCTCTTAATGTATTTTGCGAGCAAAATGAAGAAAATATAATCAGCATTGATTTGCAACATAATATCCATGTAGTAAATGTTGAAGTCACTGCACATTTGTCATAAATTTTACAGAGAAATCGGTATACTTTGAATGAGTCTGTTCTGCCGAAGAAGCAAGTCCACTCATGAAATTTTCAAATACAGAATACAAAATATTACTCATTTGACTTATCTAGTAATGGTAAGTCAATTTAACAGGCACAAGTATTCCTAGTACTTGTTTTGTGTTTCTTTTGTTCTGATGAATTCTTAGTCACATTGACAACATTTTAGATGATCTCCGGTATAAGGCCAAGTATTTTCTTATTCCTGACCTGAAAAGTCCTCTATTGATTTCAATATACGTTGACAGTTCCGTGTACTTCAAATTTGTAATAATGAATACAAAAACAATACGTTTGGGTTTCTGCATTGTTCTTAAATTTTTTATATGAGTTATTATATATCCTTTTTGTTCAAATAGAAGTAGCACCTGACTGTACATAAAATGTAGGTGGTGTGGCGACCGTATGAACTTTATTTTTGAATTTAGAAAGTACTGTTCGCCTTAACACGCTGTATGGGCAGGTACATACTTTGGCCATTTGCTTGCGTAAAGTATCTTTTCTCTTCTTGTATATATCTTCACATTGCTGATGGGATTCCTATGTTACATCTACGAACTTTTCAAGTGTCAGGCTATACCGCAACATCAATCTTTTGTTGTTGGCTTAAAACGACGTTTTGTTTTATATCTATGCTTGGTAGTATATATTACAGCAAAAATTAACCACGATGATTACAGTTATCTGTTTGATAAATCATTCGGACTCATTAAGTTTCTTTGATAAAATAGGTATTAAAATGCATCTTATTGATAATAGCAAAGGAATGCAGAATAAGAATAAAGCGAAACAGATTTCGTCGTGTTTTTTTTTTGTTTCTTTTTTGATGGCGTGTCTTTTGCAAGGGTATTAATAACAAGAATAAATATTTCCTTAGGTTTCATTTAAATTTTTACGATCATATTTGTAAATTACATACCAGGCTGGTGTGGATAACTTATTTTCACCACCTTATATCGATATCTTTGGAACATAATGAGGATTCAGTTAAGACTTTGGGGCAGCATTAATCTTAAGTACTGGTGCTTTGCCTCTCACTATTCCAAGGCAGTGCTCTGTTGTATTTACTTTTTTATTTATTTTGTCCACGTTCCTGCATACTGGTGTACGGTTCAGAGTGATGAAGGTGCATTTTAGCGTGACTTTCCTACTAGTTCTTTGTGTGTTCTTGTTTTTTTTTATAGGGATGCTAAATGTTTTGGTGTATTAACGTCTCCATACGCCCGCGGCAATTTTTGTGACCGAGACCAAAGGTTAATATGTCAACATGTTGTCTCAAGCGCTCAGCTTATCTTTAAACACCGTGTCGGGGCCGTAAAAAGTCTTCACGTACTTGGATTTAGTCCCGTTATATTTTCTGGTCCTTTGTGATCATAGAGTCCACCCAATACCTGTGTAACAATATTGTGATAAAGACAGAGCTTTAGGGCGTTAGGTCTGTTGCCGTTTCTACTACCATGCATGAATAATCTCATTCAAAACGAGTCTTCTATTATTTGGTTGCAATGTTACTTCCAAACTATCTTCTTATTAATTTTATTATTTCGAAGTATCGACTTGAAAATTTCATTACATGTACATACCTCAAACGTTCGGATATATTTCATGATATCTTGGGCGTTCGACATATTATCTTTGACTTGCATCGCAGGAGCACCTGCAGACCAAATCTATCACTGTCAGTTTAATACTATTTTGCCTTATTTAGTGAAAAGTTGTGAAAAGTTGTATTGAAATTGAAATATCTGCCTGGGATATAGGGGCCTCATCAGGTATGTATATTTATTCTTCTAGATAATTAAAATAAAATCCGTCTCTCAGAATTCTCTAATGGAAATGTATTAATGTCTGGTTCATATTAAGTAAATTTTATTGTCGGTTTCGTTATGTCTCTTCCATTAACTGAGTTATTCTTGGATATGAGATGTTTCAAATTATATAATGAATTGTAATTTTACCTATAGGAGTGTTTATGACTGAAATACTTGGAATCATTTATATCTTAGTGCGTTGTAAGTTAAGACTGGACTATAAATAAAAGTTAGAAGAAAATATTGAACGTATAAATAAGTTTGCATAAAGACTCTCATAAGCAGACAAAACCAGATCTTGCCTATTATTATTTTGCGTGCTTGCGTTCAATTTTTCCAGTGTACCTATATTCTTATAAAACTTATTAACTGTCACAACACCATTACTCGAGTGTCGTGTGGTGACCGTAAAATGTCGCCTTGGACTTTCATTCATATATATTTTTTTGTTCTCTTTTTGGATAATGGTGTCCGTATATGTAGAATAGAATTGCACAGGGCGGTGCTAGGATGCGTGGTGGTGTTGCACATTTCTTGTAAAAAGCTTTAGTATAATAGAAAACCTTTTAGAAATGTAGAGTGCAACCAAGCGAAATAATATCAGACTCAGTTTAATCGAGTCTGTTCATGAGAAGTAAGAAAAAAAAGTGCTTCATCTCTCACGTCCTTTCTAGTTACTCGTGTTTCTAGGGTTCGTTGTAAGTTCAATTAAACAAATGTGAGCATTTCATTGTAATTGCCAATGCCTTTCATAACTGTTACACTAGATGGCCAAATTATTCTCAGTCCTTTTCAATATTGTTCAGTCTTTGTATTCAAAGACTTGAATACCTTGTGTGCTTTCCAGGAGTGTTGACGTTATTGCATCGGAATATTTATTTTCCATAATCGTTCCAAGAAAAAGTGTGTTAACGTATGTCAGCTTCTTATCTATAGGTTTGATGCAGATCAAAATAAGTATGAGTACAATTTTAAACTAACGACGAATTCCGAATGTTGCTTCTTTTGTGTTACTAACATCGTTAACTCCGCACATGAAACCGTCATACCTGTTGTCATTATTGTCAAGGGAGTCTAACTAATCTTATTTAACATGAATATTGAAAACCTATTTAGTGTTGGCAACTTGGTACAAATGTCTAAGTCCACAAATGACAATTAAAATAGGAAAATCGCTCAAGCATGGTTTATCAGGCAGAGGGATGTTGCATACTTCATTACAAATGTACTTCTAGTGAACAGACTTGACCAAACCATGTCTGCTATTATTTTGCTTTGGATGCGTGCTATGCTTATCAATTCTAAGATTTTATTCTCTGCCATCTTACGTATATTCATAGGTAAATGCAGAAGCTGCAGTCAAACTTTAATTAGAAAATGCGTTGAATGTCTTCCTTTACAGTATTTGAGCCGCACCATGAGAAAACCAACATAGTGTATTTGCGACCAGCACGGATCCAGACCAGCCTGCGCAACCGCATCTGGTCAGGATCCATGCTATTCGCTTTTAAAACCTATTGCAATTAGAGAATCCGTTAGCGAACAGCATGAGACTGAGACTGAGCGGATGCGCAGGCTGGTCTGGATCCATGACGCTCATTTTATCGGACTCGTACATTCCAGCTTCTACCTGAAGGATTTACAATATATCTTGTCATTTTCGCAATGATAAACAAAGTATTGTTAGAGATAAATGATATCATAATCGCATGATTTGGTATTTTTGATGACATTCAAGGCCAGGGATACTCTCACTTGAAGTGAAAATGCTGGGAATACTGACAAAAGGTTGTTTACATAGAAAGTATTAGTGGAGACATTTAATACCGTCTAACGTAAAATGAAAAGTTGTACTTGGTACATCCTTTTTTATAGTTAGAGCAAAATTGAGAGTTTTCCGAAAAATATGCTTAATCGAGACTTTCAAGATGATACCTCACACCTAGGTTTCGTATCAGGGACATCATTTAAGATAAATTAAATAACAGTTGGCATATTTAAATAATTTGACAACTTTTTGCATGTATGGGCGTAATTCTGAATATAGCTATTATTAAACAGCATGATGGCAATATTTTTGACAACTGCACTTACAATAACTTATTACAGAAGACACTTCTGATTGTTATGATGGCAGTAATCTTGAAGGTATCCTTATCTAACAAAGTTCATTTTCATGGCAGATATAAGCTTTTTCATGTCTATGGCGGATTGCTTCCAAATATGTGTCGAAACTGCCGGGTTAAATGAAAGTGAAAGTATGTATTTCCCGGTTTCTTTCCACTTAATATTAGCGTTTTTCTTACATGTCTGAGTCACGTGACAGTGGTGTCATTGCATTATTGTCAATCTCGTTATTTCGGTTTTCTTATCGCCTTTCATCAAATCTTTAAGGCATGTGTAGTCTCGCAAGAAATGAAAGGCTGGGAATGCTGAAAAATGTTTTACAATGTCCTTTTTACGTACAAAATAATAATAGAGTACCTTCTAATCTGAATGCTTATTGCTACAGAGCTGTCCACAATTCAGTAAAAGGTCACAATCCGGAATTTCTGATGATAGTTCGGATTATAAATTATGTTCATACATCTGAAATACTATTCGGTGATTTTGACTCGGTTTAAAGTCATTAACAGTAAAATACATTGCCGAAGAATGTCAATCCTATGTGACAAAGTTCGGTGTTTTCTATATAAAACTGACAAAAATATCTTTCTGATATTTGAAACTCCAAAATTGTTTATTAAAAATCAAAACGACATTTTGGAACCTCAAGTTTAATTACGAGTCATTCACGTTACTTGGTGACAGGTACACAAACTGGAGATAGAAACTCTTGATTTTAATGCATTGGTAATCACAGATCACAGTTTCACAGATTTTATTTCTATACAGCAGTAAGTTCATTTTTGAGATTACTCATCTGCTTTAGGAAAACAGATGATAAAGTCTACCAGGAGATCCTTTGGAAGCATAGAATGCAGCCAAACACAATGATAACAGTCTTATTTTGACTGAGTCTGTTCATGAAAGGTAATGAAAAGTGCAACTCCCTACACATTCCCTTAACACCAGCTTAAGACATATATTAGATAAACACCATGATCCAAAAGGACTTGGAAAATGAAATAGCACTGAGTTAAAGTACGGGGAGACTATTTACGACTGCCACTTAAAGACTGCTATTGTCTTGGCATTATCATTCAATTATTACAATGTAAACGGCGACATTAATATATATATATTTCAAACGAAAGTCATGTACATACTTGTGCATATATATCAAACTATATAAATGAGAAACGTAATCGAGTGCGAATGTACCTGTGATATAATTCTTTGACCTTTATTTCAAACAATAATTTATTTCTAGAACTCTTGACATTATCTCATGATATTATTTATTTTTCGAAGAGAACTTAAAACAAATGTTTAAAGTCTAGTAACTAAATGGGTTTCCTGTTGATTAAAATACATAATGACGCACTTAAAGTACCTAACGGCTTTATAAAATTAATGCTTCATTGTCTTGGAAAAGGAAATGAAGGAAATAACAGACATTGTCATTAAATTTATGTCTTCCAGTAGCTGCCACCATGTGGAAATTAGATTCTAAATCCAGATTTTATTTTACTTCGAACATTTATCAACTCTTTGTGACAGTTTGTAATAATAACTAGCTATTGAAGTCGAAGAGACGAAACCGAAACACAATACAAAGACGAAAAGTATATAGACTTGCGAACTAATAAATTTTGACTAAAAGGAGAAATGAGCCGCACCATGAGAAAACCGACATAGTGCGTTTGCGACCAGCATGGATCCAGACCAGCCTGCGCATCCGCGCAGTATGGTCAGGATCCATGCTCTTCGCTTTCAAAGCCTATTGGAATTAGAGAAACTGTAAGCGGAGAACATGGATCTTGGCCAGACTGCGCAGATGCGCAGGCTGGTCTGGATCCATGCTGGTCGCAAACGCACTATGTTGGTTTTCTCATGGTGCGGCTCAAATTAGGATTGTGATTGGAGTCATTGAGAAACATTTTTGCTCCTCATGATATATAACGACTTCCTGTATAAGGTGATTTGATATAAGCTCTGCATATTAGAACTAATTTTGAACTAATTATTTTTCTGCAAAGGAGAATTTGATGAAGTATCAAAATATGTTGGAAGGTCCTTTTGAAACATAGAAATAGTAGCAGAAATGGTTATATCGAGTCTGTTCAAGAGAGGAAATAAAAAGTGCACGCTTCCAAGCGCAGGCTTAAGCAGAATTCTGTTACAGAGATAGTGAATGGACTTCGTGATCCCGAAGGACCAGAAAATATAATAACATTGAGTCAAGAATTTGATATTCAAAAACGTCAGAACATAAAAACAAAATGAAGCAAACCAAAAGGGCAGTGTCTTGTTATTGACTTTGCAATACTGACCTCTAGCAAGTTTTAAACTTTTAACATTATTCAGAATTATTTCACACACCAACATTTTCGTGACATAAATTATCTCTAGAAAAATAATAACGTTTTCGTTTCTATAAATTTTGAAGGATGAATTTCGTTTCTATATGTAGGGTCAGAACTTTATTCTTTGTTATTCGAATACATGATGTTTTACTTTCTTTATGCATTTTCATGTATATTTTAATAATGTACACTTCGAAAATACACTACGAAAGAGTTACGGTTTGATGAACTACTTTCTTGGAAAGTGGCTTTTCCTATTGTTAGCCATTATAGTTTACGTATATTATGTAGATCAGTCCTATACAGTAAGGATGTATGCCATTTGCTTGAAAAACAATTCCTGAATAGATCTAGTTATGGAGAAGCATGATCGTTATCGAATAAATAGTACCACGTCTGTATCTAGACTTCTTTACACCATAAAATTGTCCTAACTGATTTGTCTACATTATTTCTTTTGCTTTCTGTTAGTCCTTAGGGGCATTGGCGACATGTGCTGAGACAGTCATGTAGTTGCAGAGGGCTAAATTTATTGTAAGTGTATTCTGACGTGAACAGAAACCTATCTTTAATACCTTTGTTACCATATATAGTAATAAACTTGATATTATGAGTCACGACAAGCGATAATTCAGCCTCTGCGTGCTCAACATTTTGACATTTAAACGTGACTAACTCTTTACGAGTTATAGAAAATGTTGGACAGGTTTGAGACCTTTGGAAAATATACCGCTGTCTTTATTGTTTATTTGTCAATCGTTTAATGCTACGCGCGGAAATAGTTTATTTTTATTCTCTTGTGATATAACTTGTTTTTTTAGTAGTCGCAGAGCTTTATTTTCTGTTTATTTTTGTTATTATTTCAATCCTGTTCATATGATATAACGTGCTTCGATTAATAAATTTCACGCACGAGCAGTTCACAGGTGTGGTCATTTTATATCTAAAACCAGATCAGTCCTTCAGTAGTAAATCAGCAAGCATGTCGATACTTCGTGTACAAAAATATGAAACATCTGCACTCTACAACTGGTTTAAAAGCGTTTCCGCAGCTGTGTTATATATTTTCAGCGTCAACATACCAGGTCATGCCACATACAGCCACGCCGTTATACAATGCCATTTTGTGGATAAACACGATCTTTCCTGTCAAGAACTTCCAAGCTTTCAACCAAGTGTATGCAGACATCACTATGGATTCTGTGGATTTCGAACAATTAAAAGATATTTACTGAATATCAAAAAGTTCACTTATACACTAGGTAAAAGTCTTTCGCGTGTACTGCAGTATACACATATGCAGTAGTAGGTATCAAGTGTCTTTCAATTGTTCGAAATCTATAGAGCATTATTATTCAACTTTACAATATTACACACTGTATTAGACCAATTGCAAACATGATATGAAACAGACAGAGCTAATACAAAACGTAACTGAGCCAATATGAGAAAAACAGGGCCAATACGAGAAAAACAGGGCCAATATGGAATTCAAGCATTTTGATTGGTTCAAAAGAGAGGGCCAATATGGAGAAGTCACTTCCGTTAGATTTTTAAATGACGCCATTTTGTTTTACATCAGAGTTATAGATAATATTTTTTCTTTCACATTTTGACAAAAAATCATCTAACATGTTCATGTAATAACCCAAGTATAACTGAGCGGGTTGTACGTCTTCATAGATTACAACGATACTTCCGCTTATTCGGTACTGTGTAAAATGAACAAGTGTTTCCTGTCAGAAATTCTGGCAGGTGTCAATGAAAATAATGAGAAAACACGGAAACTCAGAGTAATTAAAAGGATGAGACTTATCTTTAACAGACATTTTGATAGTGTGGACTATTTGTGCAATGATAAAAAGCGATTCAAATGCTGGAAAATGGATGAATAAATTGGCGAACAAGAGTGAACTGCAAACAATTTCGGATAAGAATTAAACGAGGCATAGGAGTGTATAATGTGTGCTTGGTTGGTTGTATTATCTTGATCAACACATATGTGTACAATTTTGTGTCTCGTTGCCTGCAGCCTAAAAGGAAATGACTTTTAAAGCAGTTTTATCACAGTTCAAATGATAAGATAACTCACTAAAGAAAATAAACAGGAATTCAAAAAATAAGGTAAGTTCTAGTTACTCTTGATTATGTTACATCAAAAATATCTCTCAAAATTATTCTCAAATACCTACATACATGATACAACCCATTCTGTTTTACCGGCTAAAATGATTAAGATTTCTAAAATAAGTCTAAACAACTTGTCAAGATTTTTCACCTAAACGCGCATAGCTGCCATAAGGTAACTCACTGAGTTTTTGTACTGTTACCGCCTAACAGTCGAAAGTTGAATAATAATATTATCATTAATCAAGCGATTTCATATTGGCCTAGTTATTTGTCCTCGGGCAGTCGTATTGGCCCTCGGCCTACGGTCTCGGGCCAATACGACAACCCTTGGACAAATAACAAGGTCAATATGAAATTGCTTGATTAATAACATTATATTATAAGAGGCAGTCTTGCGTCTTTTAGCTTAAAAGATACCTTATATACCTTATATCTACAGTATTTTGACTTTACGTTGAATATTGTTGTTCTTTTTGTTTCATTTACTTATAACCTTGAACGTATAAGACAGCAACAAGCGCACAGAGATATTTTTACAGAAAACGGACTGAGACGGCTTTTAGTATCTTTTAATATTACATTGACCTTTCCGCTAAACGAAGCAAGGGTACACTTAAAACCCCTATTAGATAAAGTTTGACATTCGATTTCCTCTGAAAGGGATAACCTGCTGCTCCTGCGAACTCGTATTAGATTCTAATTCTGGTTTTAATTTTATTTCTGAACCTCTATAAAACTGAATAAACACTTTGTCAATAATAACCAGTTGTAGAAAGGGACAGTTATTTCTTGCTCGTACGAGAGTAATATATTACATTTGCAAACTGTGTCAATATATTGGAATTTATTACAATGGATTGGAAATTGTGAATATCTGAAATAATCCGTTGAATGCAGTTTAATTACAAAAATATATATGTGAGGAATCGTGAGGAGATACTAGTATATGTATTCAGAAAAACTTCCGCAATCTGTTTACTTTGAATTCATCAACAATTAGACTTGATTTCTATTCAGGACTCATTATATGAGTAAAAATGCACCGTCATCTCACATTATTAAGTTTGTTGATGTAATGTGACCTACATGTATTTAACAGCATGTAATAAGATCATTACACCATTAAGGTATAGGATTAGTTTTGAAAAGTGATACGCTACGATATAGTTTCAAAATTAGACTTGTCTTGAATATCAGCGTGATGCCAGAACCTGTAATGTTATGTAGATATAACATGCCAGTAAGGATGTTGTGAATATTGTCAAATAACGAACTAAAGCTTACTTCCTGTATAAAGTTGATATGTAACTTCTGTAACAGGCTTTAAAACAAAAATATGTTTTTTGTTTCCAGTTTCTTGCATTCTTGATACATTGTATTATTTATATGAACACTTTACCTTCCCACATCAGCCCCACCGCCCGTCATTTTTACTTTAAGTAAGTTTATTTTCTTTCTTGGTATTGGCTTTCAGAATTCCCCATCCCCGCCCCTAAAATATTTTAACTATTTCTTTATATTGTCTCTTATCATTATGTGTGATCATTTATCTCCCTCTCCACTCACAAATTACCAACTGGAAACATTTAAAACCTGCTTGTAAGGATACACTGGCCTTATTTCAAAATGATTTTACCGTGAACATCCCATGCGTGACCAACTACCAAAACTGTTCAAGCAAACAGTGAAACTTTGGTGAGAGGTCTAGGGCTATCATGGCCTTCTTGTTTAACAAAGCAGATTGATTTGAATGCACATGGTAATTACATCAGCTCACTTTGAACACTTCTTGTCCAGGTGAGCTAAACTCAAAGATCCGTTCAATCTGATCTGAGAGTAGAAAGACAAAAAATTGAGATACTTTGCTTAATTTGTTTAACGTATTTATCCCCTATTCTCCAGTGTGTTTTAAACACCAATTGTTTTAATTGCATCGTATTAGTATTAAAGATTAATGAATGATTTCTTCCTATTAAGATCGAATTAGTCAATGAAATTATTATAAACTTAATAAGTTAATCGAATCATTCGGAATGTAATCGTCCCATGCCAGCTTGGGGATAGAAAGATGGGTGAGAAAATGGAGTCGCTCGTTTGCCTTGGATGGCAACCCGTTAAACGATCCTTGATCTTGAAGTGCTCCATAGCAACCCGATTCGGTCAAGCATGCTAGTTTACATGTGTACATACCCTATTCGGGGTTTTGGTGCCAATACACATCGTTGGCCTCCAACTCGGTGTAGATATTTCAGCGGTCGTATTGGACCGGTGTGATCAAACGACTAGTCATGCAAGCCCTAGACAATATCACTTTTACACTTATACCTTCCTTAATTTCATGTCATTGTATATCTTTTCATTTCTTTTCATTTCTACTTTGCATAAACATGTATTTTTAAGTAAATGGCGTTATACAAAATCCAAGTTAACTTCATTCTAGTCTCATAGTTTACTGCGTTCATCAAATTTCAAATTACGTTCACACAAAATTAGTTAACACTTCTTCGAAATACTTATTTCTATTTCATTTTCCTACAAGGTGGTGGTTTTGGGCTAATCGGATAAGTAATCCCCTTATTGCATCGTCTCAGTACTACTCGTGATATAAACAAGATTGTAAAATATTTGCCCGTGTATATCACGACAGTATCTCTAACATGTATGAGCTGGATATCCGTTCTGTTTACATGTTCTCTTGTTGGACTCCGCGGCAGACGGTGACTGCGAGTGACTTAAATCAAACATTTGCTATGGATAATTAAAATAAATGTTAACTACTGCGTACCAGAACAGACTCATATGGGACGGAAGTTCAGAATCCTTTCAGCGGCCTCTCACAGAAATTATTTTTTTATTTCCACGATTTCTTCTTACTCAATCCAGTATAAAGACAAGCTTCATTCCTTCTTTATTGAGAACGCTCTCAAGAGTATAGCTGTTCAACCAAAATCAGTCAAAAAGTTACGTACTGGGGATGTTCTCGTTGAAGTTGAAAGCAATTCAACGCGTATATATGAGTCTATAATAGAACATCCCTTTACAGTGTCCAAAATACTTTAATTCTAGTTGCAAGTTTCAACAGAGATTAATTCTTTGACTTTCGTTTAATTTAGACTGTATTCCTGAGTAAAACGGTCAAAATTAATCATTAAAAATTTAGTACAGAATTGTCTAGAACTGAATGATAGTCCTTTCAGGATTTCAGTGTATTAAAATATTGAAATTTACTTATTACCCAAGATGACCTTATCTGATAAACGGAATTGTACAAAATTAAATAATTTTCGATTTATTTTGTGACAGATGTGATGAATTATAAGTCCGCATGTGACAAGAGGAATTTGGGCATACAAGATGTGATGTAACATTGAATAATATGAATCATATAAACATCAGACAATCAGATTACAACAAATTTAGTTTAGCCACAGAGAAATCATTGGTGTAGGATAGCATGCTTACTGTTGCTAATTCAATTATTTAGAAATAATTGAAGTCTACTTTTAGACCGTAGTCGAAATAGTTTGTATACACAGCGTAGACTTCTACGAAATTTCTTGATATCCCTATTGTCCATCTTGAAAGCATATCAAGACACATCGAGAGACTAGCGGCAAACAAAAAAAATCGAATCTACTGCAGATTTTGTAAACAGATTCACCAAAAGGAATTCGCATTTTTTCTCAATATCGAAATGTTTTCTTAGTCGTATAATTTTACGTTACCTTTTTCAAAATTTCAGAATGTGCAGAGACTAGCATGGAGTGCTTTATTTTTTGCTAGACCGATTTGAATATTTACCTCTGGCTAGTTTTATGATATAGGCTTATTGGAAAAGAACAATTTTGATCATATTTTCGTATTCGGATAAAATCTACAAAATATATTTCAACGCAACTTCTCACAGGAGTACATATATTTTCTATCTATGCGTATATTTGGTTGTGTGCTTATATTCTCCATAATAATATCAAACATTCGCGAAGGTTATTATAGATTAAGTCATTGTGTGAACTTGCAAAATACATTATTTCGTTATTATGAAAGCAAAAAATAAAAACCTGAAAATATATATATATATATATATATATATATATATATATATATATATATATATATATATATATATATAAACCATAAGAGTTTGCTGGCCGAAAGGTTCGGCAGTGTGGCGATCGCATGAAGAGAACTTGAAACATGGACCGCCGTAAACACTTGATATGGTTAGCCAAATACATTAAATATTAACAAGGATAAAGCGCACGAGGTCCTTCCTTAAAATTGCCTCACATTTGCGTGTATGATTATTTCCGCAAAACAATTAAATTTCTCTTTAAATAAGTGTTCCTTTTCATTCATGTCAAAACTTAAACAAATACATCGTAAAACGTTTGTCATTTAATGTTGGTTTAATAAAATTAGCACGTAATGATGTTATCAAACCAATGCAAGAAGATTAAACCAAAAATATTTTATCTGACTCTGTTGTCTTGATAACATTTCTTCTGCAATGACATCAAACATCTTTAGGTTCACTTTTACGATCATCTTTGTGTTTAACATTCCTAATTTCATCTGTTGGGATACGTTCTGGGACTACAATATAGGCATAGCAAATAGAGATCAATATAATTGCACCTTTACTAATCCTACCTTCTCTGTAATACAAAAGTGCTTCTGTTGTGACATTTTGATACAAGCAAAACTGTATGTTCTGCACTATAAAATACATACTGGTATTTCATGTTAAAAGTTAATGGTAACCATACGTAAGCTGACAAAATCATATGAAGTAGGTTTTAAAGGGTAAATCAAACAGATATTGGTCTGAGAGCTCACGAATTTTTATTGCAACAATTGAGGCCAAAACAAGTATATACTTTTTTGGAAACTATATTTCATATCCTCCATGGAAACCAATTTCTTAAGTGTCAAACCGTACCTTTGTTTATTTTGTTCACTTATGTTTGTGATAAGGAAAGTAAAACTCACCTGTAAAATTATTAGGGGTTAGGGTAAAGTTAACGTCTACCAGTTTTTTTCACTGTTTAATTACAGTACCTGTCTGATTGTCAGTAAATGTATATATGTCAAACAATGTCAGCAATAAGGAATTCATCAAAAAGGAATGAAGGTCAAAATCAATATTCAAGGTCAAATGTCAAATGTATGTAAAAATCACAACAATTGGCATATTTGAAATATATTTTTATTCTTAAAAATTACTTTGCTATCATAAGTAACTCAGCTTTATTTATGTAATGTTTATATACGCATTACATAAATAAAGCTTTATTTATGATAACAAACTATTTCTTAAAAATAAATTTCAAGTATGCCAATTTTTGTGATTTTTGACATTTGACCTTGAATATCAAGTTTGCCCTTCATTCCTTTTTGATGAATTTCTTATTGCTGACATTGTTTGACATGAATACATTTACTGACAATCAGACAGGTACTGTAATTAAACAGTGAAAAAACTGGTAGACGTTAACTTTACCCTACCCACTAATAGTTTTAGCTCTCCTATCACAAACATAAGTAAACAAATTATAAATAGACACGGCTTTGACACTTAAGAAATGGGTTTTCATGGAGGGTATGAAATATTGTTTCCAAAAAAGTATAAACTTCTTTTGGCCTTAATTGTTGCAATATGAATAAATCTTAGATGTTTTTATTGTGCAAAAAAGGTATAATATTGTGTCTTAAACTGTTTGCAAGAGAATTAAACTAATAGATATATCTGTTTATAGGTACATAAGTCATTCTTTGCGGATCACAACTTTTAATTAAATATTAAAATTTCTGTTATTGATATTTGCAAAACTGTCATACATTTCACATTTGCAAACTCATTTTTTTGTCATTTCAAGGACTTAGAAATCAATTTCTAGACTTTATTAAATCTATTTCTATCGTCGAAAGGCCTGTCTCTTTTCGATAATAAATAACCAGTCTGAACTGCCCACACCATTCCAAGGCAGTCATTCAATATGTTCCTTCCTATGTTTTACTATATAGCTTTGTGTATACATGTATATGTTCTATAAGCTGTAGGGTTTTAGATTGACGGGGCCTTTTGAATGTTGGCAACGCTGCTCCTATTACGTCTGCCGTTATAATTATAACGGTACTAAATGCACGTGCTTATCAGTAATACTTTTGGCATATCATTAATTGTGAGCCTCATACATAATTATATGTTCATACCGTAACCGAGGTGCTTAATATGCATCAAATATAACTTTTATGTTACCTATATCCTTTGGTGCTTATAAACTTCATTTAGCATAAACTTCTGTTTATTAGTAAAACCACTCCGGGAGAACTACGTTCAGACGTAAGTCATGTCTCAACGATATCATGTGACATATCTCAACGATTTCGTTGCGGTGTCGCTCCGTATGACCTTGTTGATTCATTTAATATTATGTGCAATGAAGCATTGATTCTACGTTTTCATAACTGAAAAAATGAATTTGAAGTGTGGAAGCTATATTAGCTTTTTGGAGCATTTTGGAAGATACAACGAGCTAGTTACAAATAAACTTATGTAAGCTACATAAATGTTGCAAGGCCGCAACGATAACAGACAATATGTGACAACGTCTCACATACAGTGTTGCGAAGTCTAAACAATATACTTACCGTTTTAACTTTTGAAAATTCTTATGTACATCTTATCTTTACGTCGAGAACATTTCTTGACACTTTCGTAAATGACTGGATGACGTCTGAGCAAGGTACAACAATTTAATCAGTATGACAGATGTATTTGTCGTTATCATTTTACACATTAATTATAGCCATACGCAGGCTGGAGTAAATTTGAAATGGATGCATAAATTCATATAAAGTTTCAGCATGAAAGTTAAAACGTAAAGTTGTTGCTGTACAATAGAAACAATTATGTTTAGGTGTTCGCTATAGAAATACTTTCATTTATATCAAAGTCCATGGAATGTTGTAAGCATTGTCGGTGGCTCCTTCACAATAGTTGTGTTCTGCTGAACCATTACTCATACATTCAGTTTTGAAAAAAGTGCATACCTGTTATGCATTTCAATGTTTACATTCTACGTTAAAAGCGGATAGAGAACCTGTCAGGTTTTAATACTTGGAAAAACATTACAATTTAATTATTTATACTTTACTGCATGTCTTTCTTCCTCGTCCTTTTTAAACAAGCACATTTCCTGAAAATTTTATTATTTCGATTTGTTTTCATCACCCAATTTCCTTTTTAGATTCACAAAACTTGTGCATTTACTAAGATATGCCAAACTTATGCAGCTTACTGCATTACCTTTTAACTTTTCTTTTTCAGACTCAATTCATAAAAGTCGTTCTGTAACTCAAATATCTTTCATTTTATCGTTTTAGTGAATCGCCCTTTTCCTTTCTTAATTGGAACCACTGCCTTACCCTTGCATGATCGTAAGAGGCGACTAATAGGGTTTTAACACTTGGTTTTGCTGTAACTCTGTGATTCCAGCAGGTATGCAAATTTTGATTCCATACGTCATGTTTTTATTTCGATGTAAATGAGATGTGAAACCAAAATTTGTAGTCCTGTTTGGCGCCATATAACCTATACTGTGTTGGTGCGCCGTAAAACCCAAATAAATAAATAAATCTTCCTTTCTTAAATTGAAAGTCATGCAAAAATAAGCATTTATTTTAATCTCAGATAGATTTGAAAAAAAACATCAAACATTTTAAATGGCATTGTATATTCTGTGCACCCACAGTAAGTTAAAACGTGAAAAGCCTCCGCAGTCAATGGTCGCTGACTTCGAATCACTTGCCATCGCAACTATGTGCTTGAACTTAAGCTTTAAGTGTGGGATTTTCATGTAAGATATCCATCCAGTACGCTTGCAGTAGGTCGTTTGCTCTACAAAGATGCCCGTCCGTATATGAAATAATGTTCAGAAGGGCACCTAGGTCTTTCCATCACCATGAACCTTAATATATTTAATTGTCTCGGAGAGACGTAGAACGCTTCATAAATGTTACTAAATGGGCTCAGAATAGTTTATATATTCAAACTTATTAAATAGTACGTACATGCGTACACCGGTAATCAAAACTGTATAGATAATCAGGATCGTGAAGCATTACTTCCAGAACTTTGCACATAAATTAGCTATTTCGCAACAAATGTTTTCGTCACTTTGCGCAGGCGTATTGCTAATTTTGCCCGCAAATACTATTTACTATTACGTGCGAATGTATTAGGAAGCTGAGACGCCATAACTCGTTACCGCCCACGGCGCAAGTGCCCTCAGGACAGATATTTCTATCCAGTTCGTAAACACATGACTGAAGTTTTTCTTGCATATCGTATACAAATAAGCGTTTCATTTCTGACAGATAATTTTTGTTGCATACCGTATTTTACAAATAATAATAGAAATTTAAAGCAAATAGTACTTTTTTGTAGCACTCCCTCTTATGGAAAAGTATTTACGCACAGCACATGAAATTAACGTCCGAAAGCTGAAGTGACGTCATGACGTTTTAGTGAAACTTTAGTTTGTTTGTTTGTAGCGTAACGTTATGTTCTTTCCGTAAAATAACGTATTTTGGACCGAAAAATATACTATATGTAAAAAGGACGGAGAGAAGATCTCAAGGTACCTGATAATGTCTTAGTTTGCATATACAATACCATATATAATCAATGCATGAAGCGCTAGTTGTCATTACCAGCACGAGAGCCATCTGGCATGGGGGTGCCAGATGGGTTTTACATGCATGGGTAAAATAAACGGAAACGCCAGTCCGGTGTGCAAGAATTTTTTTCCTTATTACATACCACAAAATATCGGGATCGTGCAGTATTTTTCCTTATTATATACGTTACTATAAATAGTAACAAAAAAGCCGTTTAAAATGGTCATTGCGGCTTCTGTTTATGCATCAATAATGGCGCAGTGCGCCTCACGCGCCATAATCAGAATGGCCCCGGGTAACCGGATGCCAGTGTGTTCTAATGTTGACGTCATGTGGCAACATTATTATGGCGATTGAAAGGGCGCTGAATCATTTTCAGATCGATTGTCAAATATTTATGGCACTATTGGTAAAAAGCAATACAAATAATGCTTTTAAGTTTTTGAAAATATGTGAAATGAAAATACCAAGATATATATGAAGCGAATGTTTATAATAAAAAGGTCAATAAACGGCTGATTGTGCCTTATAGCCATACTGGTACACATAGTTTCATAATAGCCCTCGGGCTAAAGCCATATAGGCGTGCCATTATGGCATGAAAGCACAACCCAGTCATACATTAACTCTTCGTGAAATGTTTTTTTTCCAACCCTAAAATATGCTTTATGTAAGAAAGGAAAACTATCAAGGCATTTGATTTTATACAATGTATAGCCTCTTATACAAATAATATAGTAACTGAAAAGCTGCAGTAAATGCTAGTACCAATAAACATTGCACTTTAAACTTTTCTTACAATATTACGCTTTCATATCGGACGTGGATGTTTTCTAAACGTTGTATTAGAAAAAATCGTGTGACGTCCATGGTGTCCACGCGCACGTTGCGACAACAAGGTGAGGTCAATTTCGCGGAAAATATTAATGCACGTCAGTTTGAATTATTTGTTACATTTTCGAAGAAATTCTGGTATTTTCCGTTTTTCATAACAAAACGATAATTAAGACATAAAGTAATCATTTGGAAGTGGGTATATAATAAAAAGGTTATCAATTTTGTATGTAAGTATATGCATTTGTTCTTTCACGGATAATATTGCCTTCCTAAAGTACCGCTGCAGAACAAGGCATATATTCACATACAAAGTTAATAACCTATAAATATTGATATTCATGTTTCATATCGGGTGTGTGTCGCCAATTGTGACGTCAGTTTCATGGATTTCGTCACGTTTTTAAGTTCTTTAACTACGACATTTTCAGTTCCACTCGGGCTAACGAACAAAATTTATATCATTGATATAATGAATAATACACGTGTAGTAATTGTAAAAGGTTTTTAGATTTGCATCGAGAAACATGCATTCATTCTTCATTAAGTCGCGCAATATTCTTATATGTCTGCTGCAGAACACGTTCATATTTCAATATACAAATTTAATAACCTACAATTACATACGCACGTCATGTTGCTTAGTTGCCTCCTGTGCTTCAAAAGAATCGTTTTACAGACTTTATAATAATTAAGGTGTGCGCATTCGATAACATAAGTCAGCTCCGCGCCACCTCGTACATATTGCTTTCATTTGGACAAAGATATCTTGGTTTCTGGTATATTTTACTCGAAAAGCAATAGTTTCAACCGCAAGACTCCGATGAGTGTCAGTAACGCTTACTTGTGTCGCGTTTAGAGTTAGTAACATCATCGGTTAGAGTGAGGAACATGATATTAAATAAATATTGCGTGTTTATGATAAAGCAGTTGCAGAAATACATTTCTAAGCTTAAAACTGGCACTGCTTTTAATCGACTCATTGACTGTCTGTAATCATTGCTTTTGTAAAAAGTGTAATATATATTTTTTTATTCTGTTAAATAGCAAAATGCTTCCTTTTTCTCAATAACAGACGACTGTTTTTAAAATCTAAATGTTTTATTCAATTTATGCGATTACTTTGAGAATCTGAAAACATGTTCATGTCAAGACACAGGTAAATATAATCAAAGTAGTTATTATTTATGAAAATTATGTAAGCCGTGTCATATAGAGCGATACCGTAACCAAACGTCGTTGAGATATGTCACGTGATATCGTTGAGACATGACTTACGTTGGAACGTAGTTCTCCCGGAGTGAAAACCTTCCGAGGTAGATATCTGTAGAAGGCAGTTAATATACTACTGAGCTTACTATTTTAGGAGATTTAATCTCTCGATGTATATCTATTATAGTACTCATTTCGGAACGAATAGATCAGTTGTTGTAAGAAAACATTTGTATGGTACTTAAAGTAACTAATGGTACAAATATTTTGACTTACATCCTTTCGATTATAATTAGAACTTAAAGTGAAACTGATTCTAAGGGTATAATGTTAGACTGTTTAATTATTACAATATAAGAAACGAAAGAATAATAACAAATGTTTAGATAATCAGAACTTTTTGTCAGTCTGTAGTTACTGAAAATGTAGGCGGGGAGGAATTGCGTAGAGGAATCAATTTACAAGACAGGATAATAAAACCCAGAAGCAATTGTTTTAAAGAAATTGCAAATAAATTTAATGATGCGTCAAGGGTCATGTAGGAGTTATATTCCACTCCGTGGATTTATTAAAGTTAAACTATGTCTGCTTCAATTTACAGAATTGTAAACACTTTTATGTATCTGATTTCACATATATTTTGTAAAGGACAACATTTTTTTCTCAAGCGCTTGACATAATCGCGAAGGTTTGACTGAGAATTACATTGCATGTTCGTTTCATTTCGAAAGTTCGACATATCAAATTATATCGCGGGGATTCAACAATGACTTATACATGTTTCATTTATCTTTGAGAAAGAAACAATTTACATTACCGTTACGTTTTCTTCTTGTAGTAATTGTCAACATGAAGATATTAGAAATTAGGTTATAAATCCATGCTTTTTATATTTCATTTTGAACATTTATCAGCTCTGTGTGACAGTTTGAGATAAATACAAGTTACTAACAGATAAGATCAAACTGAAGCACATTAAAAAATCGGAAACATGTAGATTCGAAGACGGTGTCAATGTTGTTTTGAAAATTTGAAGGTTTGCGGGATGTGTAGACTTTAGACTGCGGGCAGAGCAAGTTTGAGTTTAGATACATTGCAATGTGTGACAACTCACTATGTAATAACTTATGCTGTTGACTAATATTAAAATACAGAGATTCACAAACACAGAATTGGTTGGAAAATTATGACAGTGCTCAAGAATACGAGTATTTCTTTGCATTCATAACAAAGGATATACAAACAATTGCATTCAGGTAAGGACATGTATCTACGTAGAACCAACGACCTTCCGAATGGCTAGCTTCTGCCAAAGAATCTTGCATTAAGAGCGGGGTTTGTGTTCACTTCTGCTTAACATATGGTGGCTGATTTCTTCCATGTCGTCTTGCTATGCTATCGGGGCGAAAACACGACCGCACGTCAAATACAGTAAATGTCATTCTGTCGTGTCGGCCAGGCAAAGGTCCGGCAATACGACAGATCAACAAATAAAAGACGTCAGAACTACATATTGTTATGCATTATTTTATAACGTGAACAATTTAGCAACAACAACCACTACTATTCTAACTTCTTGCCAGCCTATGTAAATTATCTGAATTGACAGTTTTCATTACGAAAAGAATACAATGGTACACAACTAGATTTAAAAAGAATTTTATTTTTGTTTCAAAATTTTGCTGTCATCCGTTCATCTGCATCTGCATTGTGAAAGAAACTTTTTTTTCTGTCATTTAAAAATCAATTATTTTATATTTACTAGGAATAAAAAACAGCATCGCTCTTCTTGCCAATCCCGCTTAGTACAGAGGAGAGTGTCTATTATATCTCAAAAGTATACCTTAATCGTTTCCTTACGTTCATTGCAGTGATTTTGGTAAAATCACATAGCGTTCATGCCTATACGTGCATTCATTTATAAATGAAGATCTGTCATTATTACCTATGCTGCAATAGTAATGAAAAGTGTTTTAAGTGTGTATATTATTATTATTACGTCTGTCCTATATTTCCGACGGTTCTGAATACGACTCTTGATGGTCCCTCTATGAGCCATACATTAATAATATGTACAGATGTATGTGCACATTTCAGTTTTAACCTCCAATGGTGTTTATATTATTTGCTTACCGCATTTAAAGTATATGGTAACAGCATGTGCGTAAAGATTTTGTAGAGACTCAGTTGTTGTTACTCAATAGAAAGAGCCACTGGTATCCTCTAGTATTTTCTTGACCTTTTCGCTGAACGAAACTGAGAAACTGAGACAAACTTAAAGCTCTTATAAAATAAATATTTAATTTCTTTTATCAGGGAAAACAACTGATATCGTCATTTAAATTTATTTCTTGGAGCTCCTGCAAACTCGTGTCAGAAAATTCGATTTTAAGTCTAGTTTTAATTTGATTTCTGAACATTTATCAGGCGGGAATGACACTTCGGCAATAATTACTAGTTATTTTAAGGCACAAGATAAAACGGAGTCACAATTATCTCTTGTTTGTTCAAAGCGTAATGAACGCAGGCTTGCAACTTGTGTCAAGGATTCTCAATTTGTTTTGATAGGTTTAAAATTGTGAATATCTATAGCAATTTATGCGGTTTTAACGCAAACTTCAAAAAAGTGAAAATACATGACAATAATCCCAATAGTAAGTGTGACTATTATAAAATAATCAAAGCTATTTGTTAGTAAACAAAATACTATGAACATGTATTAAGTTAGGTGCGTAAGTAAACACTTTCAAGAGTCATTTTCTGTCTCCGGTAATATCAAGTATGTATTGTAGACTTTTAAGTCTGTAGCAAATTGTAATCTTATGAATATATTCCTGTATTTTGAAACGTTGTGTTTTAAGAAGGCTAATGCATCACCTATTATGAGTTCCATAATTAAAACTTTTGGCCATCGTATGGTGTCCAGCTTGGATAATCAGAATGACTTTCGTATTTCAGTAAGTGTACCGTTAAATATTCAGTCTAGCATTCAAGTGAACCTGTTTTTTCTTAATAAAACAAACACATCTATATTTCTAAACGGCATCTGTTTGTTTTTAATAAATTTTGTAAGTTTTTCCTAAGCATTGATTTTTATACATGAAAAAATATTTAAATGCAGATTTAGGTATAAAATTTTCTGTTTCCATTATCATATTTATGAAACGGTAAAATGCTTCCGGTCATTCTTTATATTAAAGACTTTCTTATAGATACATTAAATTAGAAGGAATCTTTATATTTTGAGTATAAATTAACTAATATTTAAGTCTGGTAAATGTTTGTTTTGGAAAGTGGCAGACGAGCCCCATTAAGCTAGGTTTCTCAGTTCTGTATTCAATTGCCTTTATCTATTTTTAAATAGCTTGCATGAATTTAAAGTCTGCTGATTTACTACCTTTGTTGTGTTTTCTCAAAAAAGCTATTGAAATTGTACATTTAAACTTTAAAAAATAATATCTTCCACAAATATTTACTTTTGCTTCAGGTACATACACGGCGCTGTTATCTTACTTTCAAAAGAATTAAATATTGTAAATGCATCATCTGACCTTGCATTAAATATGTTTGAAAGACTCAAGTGTCCCTAGGACCTACCTTAACATTCACTCACTCTCAGGAGTTGACTCTACTGTCACCCACCTTTATGAATACAAATAGAAATTTTTCTGCGTAAAGGTGTGACTGTTAGGCAATTGAACTCAGTGTACCCAATGAGATGAACTGGAAAATTTTCAACGAATATAGCCATTTGTCTTGATACCCTGTTTTGGAAAGACTTTGCACACATGAATGAAAATGGTCATTAGGTTTGCTTTTACGATCATCTTGGCGTTTCACATTCCATGTATCACCTTTAGGGATAAGTTACACGACTTTTGTCCATAATTAACCAATCTGAACTCCCTCCCCCCACTGGTGTGTAGTCGCAGACCTTTCCGAGGCGCTTCTTTGTCGATCTTTGTCCTCATCGTCTATTTTTACTGTACATTTTTTTGTGAATATATTTTTTTAGAGCTATAGGGCTTCAGAGTGGATTGGTGGGGGGGGGGGGGGGGGGAAGCGTGCAATGTGCTTCGGGTGAAGCTGCTCCTATTGCATCTGTATCGTTATACTTACCACCGTACATAATGTCCGTCCTAAAATGTGATGTTGTCCGCGTCTCATTAATTGTGACATTAATATCACTTAAGTCTTAACTGATTCGCTTAATATGTATCACCTGTACTTTTATGCTGCCTATATTCTTTGGTGATCAAATACTTCATTTATCATATAAACGTTTCTTTAAGAGAGAGTTTTTTAAAACAGTTTCTATCAACAAAATTTTATCCTTTTTTTCAAACAGGCATCTATAATACAAACCGGATCATGATTTTGGGGTTTATTTTTTGCTATATCATGCGTTTACAAGTATCACTGTAACACTATAAGGTTTTGAAAAATGTTTTTTGATGAACGTTTCCGATATAACATTTTCTCTTCTTTGTGTAGATTCGCCGTAAATTCTCACACTCACTTTGAAATAAATATGTTAACACTGTATATATTTTACATAAATGATTTCAACGATATGTATGTTTCCAATGCAATCTCTTCTTGGTATATGACCTTTTTGTATCAATTCGCCGTTAAATCCAACACACTTGGAGAATTTTGTTATCACAAAACATTTAAAAGTTGATACTCGTAACAGTCAAAAACACTAGGTAATTTATTTCTCGTTATGGATGTACAATCTTGAAATGGAACTGATCAATTGATGTTAGAAAACAATTTTAGGGTTCTAACAATATCCAATAGAACATACTTTTTGACTAACATCCTTTCATTTATAACAAGAATTTGAAACTGGTTCAAGGAATACAACGTTAGACAGCAAAATGATTACCAAGAATTTAGAATGCAAGCTATGAACATGTAACGTGATACAAGACACGAAAGAATAACACATTTCCAGAAAAGCAGACCTGTGAGTCAGCCCGTGGTTACCGAAAATGTAGGCGGAAAGGAATTGCGTTGGTGTATTTATTTACAAAATGCAGGACTTCAGTTATTATGAGAGGTTAAGATAATGTTATACTATATAAACATGCGTCCCACTATAGGATAAAACATATAAATTGGAGAAAATAAGACAGCATTTTTGCTCAAACACTCGTCTAATTATCATGGGGGTTTAATTGGCAATCAAATTAAATGTAAATATCATTTCGAACGCTCGATAGATTATCTCTGCTTTGTAAGAACACCAGCAGACAAAATTTATCACAGTCAAATCAATACTATTCTCCCTTATATACTACTTGGAGAAGTTGCATAGAAATATGTGCCTCAGCAATGTCTGCGAAGTATTTCATGCAGCTGGACGGGGGTTGTGTTGTAGATCTATCATGAACATTAAATCTGTTTTAAGTCTGAAAATTCGGTCTGAACAATTTAGCAAACTCTAGTTCTTTCATGTCATTGTAATTTTTTAAATGAATAAATTCTTGGACATGATATTTCAAATTATTACCTACAGGAACGTCTATGACTGAAATACTTGGAATCCTTTACACATTAGCGTTTGGTAAGTTTAAATAGGACTATAGATAAACGTAAGTAAAAAGAATTGAACACATATCATATCAAATAAACCTTTTACATGTTCTCCTCCTATGGGATATTAGATGAATATACGTGTGTATATATAATGGAATTCAACTGAAGTCGGTGTTAGAAAGCTCGAAGGGTTCTCCAATTTTCTTATCCTTAGCTAGAATAAGGCAAACCCGATGAATCTAGTTATTTTCTCTTGATTTCCGTGACCGAGTGGTTACTGTCGCTGGCTTCAAACCGTTTGCCCATCGCAATGAATTAGAGACTTTGTTTTTCTTTCAGTTGAGGAAGACATAAGATAGCAAACGGAAGCTCGGTAGTATTACCTGGGTGTTCTCTAGCAGTTTCTCTAATTGCAATAGGCTTTGAAAGCGAACAGCACGGATCCTGACCAGACTGTGCGGATGCACTATGTTGGATTTCTCATGGCGCGGCTCAAATGGCATGCACATTATCATATTTTCATAACATTTTAAGCTTGATTCAGAAATTAAGTAGGTTTTCCTTGACTATACCTTTAATTTTTACTTATATTCATTGCAGTGCATTTGCTAAAATCACACGACAGGTTTAGGTAGCATTTCCATCTTGAAAAAAGATGCTTTACATAATATTTCGCGGACAAATTTTCTCATTTTATTGGCTGATCTTACAGACTGAGTGTGTTTTTTATTTTGACTGAAATCAAATGTCAACTTCCCGTTAGATGTTGTTGCAGCACTCACAATACATCAAGAGAATGCAAGTTACAAATATTCGAAAAGAGTCCTGATGGGTGCTGCAGCCATTAGAAGTTACTCAATTTTATATCGAACAAGGAGACTAATTGTTTGATGCATTCTGTACGTGCATTCAGATATAAACGGTGATCTATCATTATTACCTATGCTACTATAATAATGAGAAAGAATGTTGTTTTGGCGGCATTATGTGCCACGTGGAGGAGCGCGTGCTCGCTGTTATGGCTTTTTGTCATAACCGGTCGTTTGAAGTTTAAAATTGATAGATTTCATAATTTAGTCTGTAAAATATGCAGCCTTTGGCAAATGTGTTTAACTGGAGCTGTTTGAGGACTTCGGGAAAATAATCGTTGTCTTAAGTGTTCATTTATTGGCCAAATGAATTAGAAAATTTTAGTATTTATTCTACTTTAATAGCCGTTTACACATATATTAAACAAATACTTGAGGTTGTTTGTGTATGTTTATTCTTAAACGCTACGCGCAGTTTTTAAGACGTACATAGTGTTAACACTTCTACATTGCATATACATGATATATGCTCTTCGAAGTATCTGAGGAAAAAAGTTACTGTCTCTTTCTTGCTATGTTTCAGGCGGTTCTCTCCTAATGGTCCCTTGATGCGTCATTGTATAAGCAAAGAAACATGTGTAATATGCATAGATGTGTGTGCATATTTCTTGTATACGCCAAATGGTGTATATACTGTTTCCTTACCGCACTGAGCGTATATGGTAACAGCATGTGAAAAATAATTTTGTACAGAGAGCGTGCTGTCTCAGTTGTTGTTACTCAATAGAAAGAGCATTTTGTATCTTCTGATATTTTCTTGACATTTACGCGAAACGAAACTGAGAAATAGAGGCAAAGTTGGAACAATTATAAAATAAATATTTAATTTCCTCTGAGAAAAGCAACTGATATTGTCATTTAAATTTATTTCTTGGAGCTTCTGTGAACTTGTTTCAGTAAATTCGATTTTACATCTAGTTTTATTTTATTTCAGAACATTTATCAGGCAGGATTGACACTTGGCAGTAATTACTAGTTATTTCAAGGGACAAGATAAAACGAAATCGCAATTACCTCTTGCTCGTTTAAAGTGTAATATACAAAGACTTGCGAATTGTGTCAAGGGTTCTATAACTGTTTTGGTAGGCTTGAAACTGTAAATATGTAAATTAATTTGTGCGATTTTATCACAAACTTAAAACAGAGCAAAGTACATGACATTAATCCTAGGAGTAAGAGTCAAATAATCAAGGCTATATATTCAGTAAATGCAATACTGTGAACATGATATATTAAGGTAGTTGGACACGTGGGCAACACGTGGGTGATTGAACGTTAAAATAATTTTCTCCTGCAAAATATTTACTTAATTTTGCAAGGAAAAGCTGTAAACACCGTTGCTAGTCAGTTACGTCACAATCACTAAGCAACCGATGACTTTCGGGTATTATCGTCTGTTATGCATGATTTCTGGTCTGCATCTTATCATTAAGCCGGGTATCAGTCAAACTAACGGTATATAAGCAGAAAAAATCCGTGCCAATTTCTCGTTCTCGATTCAACACCGGAGATAAAACTGCTCTGCTGAAAACTAAATTTCCCATCACACCCACCCTATTTTGTTAAACCTGATGACTTGGAACGGTTGTGTTCATTTAGTTACTATGTTAACACATATATGATGTATCTTGTCTTGCTCTGCTCTGCTGTGTTTTAATATAATTTTTTTCAGGACCTTCTTGGTAATATGTTGAGGTGGCAACACTAATCAACAGACAAGGCTTCAATGAAGGGGTACCAAGTGAACGATCTGACACACAGCAGTTTAAGACGTAAGACACTCTCGTAAATCAAATCGTCAGTTTTATGGCACTTACAAACTGACTGGAAACTACTGTAATACGGCATGACAAACGTCTACAGTTTGTGTAGTGTTTTTCGGCGAACGCTGTCTAAATTCGTTTTCGTTACCTATGCCACGTGACTTCAGTTTGCAAATCAAACTACTTGATAACGCATTATAGATAATTTATCAAAATGGAAGATTTATGCAACACTCTGCCTGATTGGACGAGAGTGTCAATTTCTTTCACTCTGTTGATTGTGCTACGCTGAGTGAAATGTAGACAAAGCGTTTATCCTAAACGATGCTGTTCACAGTTTTAAAGCTAACTTTGGCTCAGTATATTTAGCAAGAATATTGATATATCTCAAAATGATAAGTAAGTTTAATAAATATGATAAAAACCTGTTCAAATGCCAGCATATGTCAAATTAAAGAAAGAGCTGAATACGGTCTGCGTATCACATGAATAAGGGAGTGATAAGGGTCTTTTATGTAGAGAAGTGCTTTTTAAAAGATTTTCCTTGTTACAATTGTCTTCTGTATATAAAAAGGTTTCTTGCTTTTGTGACTTATTCAGATTGCATATTAAAATGAGTACTTGCTTGCTTTGATATATTTGTTATAAATTATTTAACTGATTTATTATATATGAATATTTTTCTTTAGTATGGTATGCAAATATTGAACTCAGTTGAAATCTGTTACATTATATATATGCTATATAATGACTGAATCTCATTACACTGAAATAAAGGTACGCTGCATACAGTTTATCTATGTGATATGACTACGGTCAAACTTTGCTTATGAAACAAAAAAACTGAAATAATTACAATTGTATGTTTTGCTTGACCTTCATTTTTTAGGTGTCACGTCATTGTCCAAAGATTCATGAATAGCGAATATGCATTTGTTAAAGCGGGATCAGTTGGCCTATTTTAGAAATAGATAAAAATAATAAATAAAAAAATCCTTTAATTGATTTTTTCTCATGTAATCTAATCAAACTTGATTTGTAGCATCTTTATTAGGCCCGCAGCCAACTTTGTTCAGCTGGGACATTTGACCCCTTTTAGGGGCTGCTAGAGCTAAAACTAGAAATGCCTTTATACAGCGTCTCATGAACAGCTTGGTGGATCTTTGTCATACTTGGTCTGGAGCATCATTATAAGGTCCTCTTCAAAATTTATTTATATAGGAACTTGGGCCCTATTAGGGACCACTATAGCTAAAAGTAGATATGCCTTTCTTCGCATTAACCACTAAAATGTAATGGATTTTTATCAAACTCGATGTGTAACAATATCGTAAGGTCTCCTGCTATTTTGTTACAAATGGGGATAGGGACCAATTTAGCTAAAAATATAAACACGTTTAATGACCTCTTTTCATGAACCGCTTCATGAATCTTCATCAGAGACTACTGCTGTAATTATTCGTCTAAGGATAAACGAAACAAAATTGCAATCCTACGAAACGTTTGTGAAAAATTAAAAGAGAACCATTTAAATTGTTAAATTGCGGTGTTTAGTTTTGCAATTTGAAAAATGTTAGATGAAAGATGGATGTTAGATGAAAAATTAATAAACTTCTTTCCTTATTACAATTCGCCGACCATCATTTTTAAAGATATTTCTTGTTGCACATTAGTTGAACTTTTTACTAGACAGGATGTATACTACAGTGGTTGCTTGATTTTACTTGCACTTAATGTCATTCCGAATTCTTCGTGATGTGCATTTTGCATAAAGACTCTATAATTGATAATCACCTTCTCATGTGATTTAACTGTTCATAACAGTCTTTGAGAAATTGTATAGAAATAAGAATTATTCTGTTAACAAAATTGTTCTATATTTATATGTATCACTTCTTAAATGTCATTTCCGGAAAAATTCTGTCGGCCGAGGATTGAACACGCGAGCCATAAAACTTAACTGCTTATACACACAATTATTTCATTATTTGGTCTTGTATTGTATCTGCCTATCGTATTTTCTCCTATATCAATGTTGAGGCCCTGGCCTCATTCCCGTCGATTTAGGGGCATTTGCGACTATTGTATTTATAGTAATTATACACTGCGTAATTTTAATCGTGGTTAGATATATGTTTATCTGTAAGCCTTTCATTCTGTTTGCGTTTTTAGGTTTTGCCCAAGTGATCTGGCAATCCTAGCTTGCTAAGTTTACTGTTGCGCTTGCCATATTTGCCTAGTTTGCGTAGTTTAGTGTTGCACTTAATGAGACTGGTTTCAAGTCAAGTTGCTTGTTTGCCCTGGGATTATAATAATAGCTTGCCTTATTCGCAACAGGTTTTGCCATTTGCTTATTTTGCCTATTGCAGATTCGGACCGTTGCTTCGGCATTCCTTGTCATACTATTGCAGGTTCGCTCGTTTTTTATAGACAGTTACTTCGATTGGCACTCCCTGTTCTACTAGGCTTGCTGTTTCTTTTCTCGGGCGACTGCGTTTGGACAGCTCCGGCACTCCCTGTCCAAACCTGAAGTGGCCATAAATCTCCAGATTTATATTTATATTATGTTTAGTCAATGTCTTGGTGCCTATGATACGCTGCTCTGTTAGTTTGATTATGATCTGAAATTGATACATTAAGAAGAAAAAGACACGTGCTCGAAAAGATGTGACTAAAATTATAACCTTTCAAGTTCATATCGGGAATATCTAAGTAGAATACAAACACAAACTTTCGACCAATTCGTGTTATATTATGTTAACGGCGTGCCAGCATTGCCCCTATACATTTCGCTGTAGCAGGAAGATTATTACGTTATTGTGATCCAATAACCTCATCGCTTAAAACAGTTTTTTCATCAACAGACTAAGAACTGTAGCTGAGTCGAAGGGAATTTCTGTTCAGGATTGATCAGATATATTTGCACCAAATGGATCATACATCAATCAATGTTGCAATATCTTTAACGAGAATGCAGGGATTATCACAAAATTAGCATATTACAGTCATTATGTTATTTGTATTGACCAAGCCGAACTTGTAGCCAATTATCGTATCTTAAAACTTATGTGTATATCTTCCTTTGCTTATGAAAGGATAAATAAGTATTTTGCTCGTCATCAACGCTAAATGACTTGACAAACGGATTTGCCTAGTCCTTTATGCTCATTTTTCACTCAATATTGTATCTTCAAAAATGAAACTCCTTCTGTTTTGATTAAATATCAACTTTTTAAAATATTTTGTCTATGTGATATTACTGTCTCATTTATCCATTTTAAATTCATTTTAATGGTTTTGATGAGTATAAACTCATTGGACATGATTCAGATCTTATGTCGGTTTTCATGCTTTTAACTACAAGAGAATATAAAACGTGTCCATAAGGCAGAAAGTTTCAATAGGCTTGAAACACGCATTTGTTCAGATATTATGGAGTCAGTTAAGTTAACCACAAGTAAACCACAAGCACTGGTTTGTACTCCTGTACAAAGCAAAATAAATTAACATTCTCCCTGATGCAATCATATTAAATGTATTATTTGAATTCACCAATACAATATAATATGAAATAAGGCACTGCCTCAATCGGGAATCGATCAGACTTCAACTCATCCCTTTAACATTTAAACAAGAGGACCATGATGGTCCTGAATCGCTCACCTATCCCCACATGACCCAGTGTTGAACTGAGTATGATGTCGTTATTTCTATTATTTGACAAAGTGACCTAGTTTTTGAGCATATGTGACCTAGATATCATCAAGATAAAAAATTCTGACCAATTTTCATGAAGATCCATTGAAAAATATGACCTCTAGAGAGGTCACAAGGTTTTTCTATTATTTGACCTAATGACCTAGTTTTTGAAGGCACGTGACCCACTTTTAAACTTGACCTAGATATCATCAAGGTGAACATTCTCACTAATTTTTATGAAGATCTCGTGAAAAATATGGCCTCTAGAGAGGTCACAAGGTTTTTCTATTTTTCGACCTACTGACCTAGTTTTTGACCGCAATGTCCCAGTTATGAACTTGACCTAGATATCATCAAGCTGAACATTCGCACCAACTTTCATGAAGATCCAGTGAGAAATATGGCCTCTAGAGACATCACAAGAATTTTCTATTTTTAGACCTACTGACCTAGTTTTTGACCGCACGTGACCCAGTTTTGAATTTGACCTAGATATCATCAAGATGAACATTCTGACCAATCTTCATCAAGATCTCTTGAAAAATATAGCCTCTAGAGAGGTCACAAGGTTTTTCTATTTTTAGATCTACTGACCTAGTTATTGACCGCACGTAAACAAGTTTCGAACCTGACCTAGATATCATCAAGGTGAACATTCTGACCAATTTTCATAAAGATCCTATGAAAAATATTGCCTCTAGAGAGGTCACAAAGTTTTTCTATTTTCAGACCTACTGACCTAGTTTTTGACCGCACATGACCCAGTTTCAAACCTGACCTAGATATCATCAAGGTAAACATTCTGACCAATTTTCATGAAGATCCATTGAGAAATATGGCCTCTAGAGAGGTCACAAGGTTTTTCTATTTTTAGACCTACTGACCTAGTTTTTGACCCCACGTGACCCAGTTTCGAACTTGACCTAGATATCATCAAGGTAAACATTCTGACCAATTTTCATCTCATGAAAAATATGGCCTCTAGAGAGGTCACAAGGTTTTTCTATTTTTAGATCTACTGACCTAGTTTTTGACCCCACATGACCCAGTTTCGAACTTGACCTAGATATCATCAAGGTGAACATTCTGATCAATTTTCATGAAGATCCATTGAGAAATATGGCCTCTAGAGAGGTCACAAGGTTTTTCTATTTTTAGACCTACTGACCTAGTTTTTGATCCCACGTGACCAAGTTTCGAACTTGACCTAGATATCATCAAGTTGAACATTCTGACCAATTTTCATGAAGATCTTATGAAAAATATGGCCCCTAGAGAGGTCACAAGGTTTTTCTATTTTTAGATCTACTGACCTAGTTTTTGACCCCACGTGATCCAGTTTCGAACTTGACCTAGATATCATCAAGGTGAACATTCTGACAAATTTTCATGAAGATCTCATGAAAAATATGGCCTCTAGAGAGGTCACAAGGTTTTTCTATTTTTAGATCTAATGACCTAGTTTTTGATCGCACGTGACCCAGTTTCGAACTTGACCTAGATATCATCAAGATGAACATTCTGACCAACTTTCATAAAGATCCCGTGAAAAATGTGACCTCTAGAGTGGTCACAAGCAAAAGTTTACGCACGCACGCACGCACGCACGCACTGACGCACGGACGACGGACGCCACGCGATCACAAAAGCTCACCTTGTCACTTTGTGACAGGTGAGCTAAAAAAACTGTCTACTAGGGTGTTTAATAACAGGCAAATTATTGAGAAGCACAATGACAGACTTAAGGTGATCACAACAGCTCACACTGTGCTCAGTGAGCTAAAATCATACAACTTAAAAGTTTACTACGATTGCAAAACTCACTGTTAACAAGACTTAACCGACACACATTACAATCTATTGCACCCGGCAGTTTAAGAGCTCAGTCAGGGAGACATATTACCTTCTTGTTTGCCGCTTGTTTTTTTTTTTCTATTTGGTGTGAATTGTAATTCATAAATTACATCGTAAGACAATCCAATTTTGCGTTTATATACACTCACAAAGACTAAGACTTGCATTACCCTTTATTTATTGAATAAACTGTTTTCCACATGTTAAGTTTTAATATATCGTATACACATTTATAATGATCACAGATCACATTTTGTTTTATCCATACATGAAATATAAGCTGAACTGTGAATAACAACCTTTTATAACAGTACTGGATGCTTTTTGTCACGCGCTTGAAATAAGTATTGCCAAAATAAAGAAAATGTGACTTGCTTGTAAATCTGTATTCTAAAATGTCAATTTCTCTACAACAGAACAATAAACAAGAAGGGCCATGATGGCCCTGTAATCGCTCCTGGCATCTGACATAAGATCATCAAGATCAAACATTCTGACCGGTTTTACCTTAAGATATGATCAATAATGGTAGCACTCTAAGAGTTAACTTGCTTCCTTTGATTTGCTTGGTGATCCCTAGTTTTTGACCGCCACAATGACCCGATTCCAAACTTTGACTGAAGTCAAAAAAAAAAAATCAAGATTACATTCTGATTAGTTTTTCATGAGATGCAGTCATAATAAATGGCCTCTGGATGTTAACAACTGTTTCCTTGATTTGAACCTAGCGACTAGTCTTTATCCCACCTGACCTAGATTTAACTTGGCTATAGATCATCAAGATTAAAATTCTGACAAAGTTTATTAAGAATGTAGTCATAAATGTTGGCCACTACAGTGTTTAACAAGCTTTTCCTTGATTTGACCTGGTTACAATGTACCTCGTTTTGACCCTAGAGACCCAATATCAACCTTGTCCAATATTTTATTGAGGTAACTTTTGACCAAGTTTCATTAAGATTGGGTGGGCCAAAATTGTGACCTCTATAGTTTAACAAGCTTTTCCCTTGATTTGCCTGGTGACCTAGTTTTTTTTGACCCCCCCCTTGACCCAGATTGTGAATCTGACTTATGGATCATTAATATTAACATTTCGACCAGTTTCATGAAGTATAGTCTTAAATGGACCTCTACAGTGTTAACAAAGCTTTTCCTTTGTTGACTTGGTGACCCTAGTTTTTTTGATTCAAGAATACCCAACATCTAATGTGTCCAAGATTTTATTGGAGGGTACATTGTCTGACCAAGTTCATAAGATTAAGTCAAAATTGTGACCTCTAGAGTGTTAACAGTCAATTGTTTGACGACGGACGGACACAGGTGCATCACAAAAGCCACCTTGAGCACTTCGTGCTCAGGTGAGCTAAATGCTTAGTTGTCACAGAAACAGTAGTGACGAATTAACCCTCCAATATGGCCTTATCAATAGACTAAGCCAATAACAAAGCAGCTTTTCTGACATACCTAATGACCTCAATTCATCTCCATAGTTTCATGATCCTCTGCCCCAAGTGTTCTCAATTTGTTTGTATGGAAAGGTTTAAAAATGTTCCGGGTCATCCTGACCTTTGTGGAACTCTAAATCAATACAGATAATCTGCTGGTCAAGACCACCCTTGTACTAAATTTTGTGTTTCTCATCCCAACATCGTGAAGTTCTTGTCCAAAAAAAAAACCGTTTTTAAAGAACTGTATTTATTTTTTTGAATTTAACATCACAAACGCGACACCGGAAGGTCTATGGCGACATTCCAGTTTTCTTGGGGAGGAAAACCCAGGGCCCCTCCGTGCATCGTTTAAAGAACCGTCAGTGTGACCTTGACCTGTGACCTACTGACCTCAACATCATTAGGGGTCACCTGCTGGTCATAATAATCAACGCTCCCTAACAATTTTCATGATCTAGGCTCAAGCATTCTCCAAGTTATAATCTGAAAAACATTTCACTTTGTGCCTATTGTGGGGGCCTTGACCCTACTGACCTTCCAAGTAAAACTTGACTGTATTTCATGATGTGACACCTGTGTACCAAACTTTATCATCAGGCTCCAGGTCTCAAGTTATCATTCGGAAAGGTTCAACTGTTCAAAATCACACTGTGTCTTGACCTTTGATCTATTGAACCTCAAATTCAAACAACTGTATTTTATCATGTTACACTGTTGTTCAAATCTAGATCCCAGGCCAAACGTTTGCAAGTTAATCTTAACCTTTGACCTACTGACCCCAAAGTCGAACTTGACCTGTAACGATGTACTCAAAAAATATAAATCGTCAAGCCCTTTCATGAGTTTATCATCTGAAGCCATGAAACCTACTGACTGAAAGCAGACAAGCTTACTACATGGGGGTATAACAAACATTCTCTTTAAAATCTCATAAAAATATGAGAACTAGATGCCCACGCCAACGGTCAATATGTCCAACGCCCGCCAGCTGTCAACAGGACTGGGAGTTTGTGCATGACTCTTGTCCTCATTGGGCAACCTTTATAATGCCAAATAAAAGAATTGCAAAAGTTACAAATAAGTTATTACAGTAAACAACAATGACGTAAAATTAAAAAAAAAAATTAAAAACTTTAAATAAGTTCACACAAACATCCGCCCCAGCAGAGATAGGTCAAATACCCCTGAAATTGATGTAACTGCATGTGTACTACAGAAAAGTGGTCTTGATTTTCCCTACGACCAGTAATAAACAAGTTACAAATGTAAGCTCTTTAAGTAACAACAAAGGGAAGTAATTCTAGGACTCTTATGCATAACACTCCGTCGCATGATGATGAACAATTGTGCCAAGTTAATCAAATCCTCTATGCATCAAAAGAAATCCAGACAAGTCATTCTTGTATCTGACTTTGACTCTAAGTGCGAACCTTGACCTAGACCTGGTTCTTCCGCATGACACTCCGTCTCATGGTGGTGAACATTTGTGCCAATTATAAACATCAAATCCCTCCATCGTGAAGAAAACTGCTCAGACAAAGTTTTGCATTTTCTTGTATCGTTTGAGACCTCTAATTGTGCCTTGCCTTAGACCTAGGGACCTGGGTTCTTGCGCATGGCACTCCATCTCATGATGGCGAACAATTGTTGCCAAGTTACCACAAACATCAAAATCCCTCCATGATAAGAAAAAACGCTCCGGACAAATCATTTTGAATTTGACCTTTGACCTTTAAGTGTGATCTGAACCTGTGCGATAGGAACCTGGGGCTTTGCGCTGACACTTCCCTCGCACTGAGTTACAAACATTCATACCACTATAACAAGATTGCTCCATTCTGTCAAATATGGTCCGGACAAACACAATCCGACTGAACGCACACACGCACATACACCGAATAGACATTTGTACAACTATGTCTTCGCTTCCATCCGCAGCGGGGCTTCGACAATAACCAAACAATGTGATAATCACATTATCTCTTAAAGTAAACAGAGGAGCTAGTCAAACACTGCTGTTCTCAATCTTTTAGTTTTCTAATAAATCCGAATTTCTATCCTTAAAGTTTTTTTTTATTAAATTCCTCCCTTGTTCTCTGTCTTTTTATATTTCTGGTGTTCTTTCCTTGCTTTTCAGATACTGGATTTGTGCCTTCTTTTTGTACTGCCTGCTCTCAAGAAGTGAATCCTTAAAACAGAAATCATATTTGTAAATTTATAAAAAGAGACCCAAACACTTTCATAAAGATCCCATGAAAAATGGACCTATAAAAGTGGTCACCAGCAAAGTTTTTACCGCGGACCGACGGACGACTGATGCGCGCTATCAACACAAGCACACCTTTCAACTTGTACGGTAGCTAAAATCATATCCTTAGAACCGCTTCCTGCGGTAACCCACTAAATGTAAATAAAATTAAAACCATTTGTTTTGATGTTTGGGAAATGTTACCTTGCATTTTTGGGATGTTGGGGAAAACATGCAATATTTTTGTGACTGGGAAGTGGCCGAATATAGGCCTCTGTCATATAATGATGAAAAGCCCCTGCCGGCTAACAATTTTCTGACAAGAAATCATTTTCAAAGTTTTTCTTTTTCGTGAGTTCTATATGGAATCAAATTCCTTTGGGAATTTTTTGAAAGATGACCACCCCATGATCCATTCTGTGAAGTTTTGGGTAATCTGCCCAGTGGTTTCTGAAGAAATTTTTACAATTGTTGGCAGCATGACGACATCAACTCATGTGTCACCCTGTGACAGGTGATCGAGCTAATAATTGTTTAAATTTGCATACATGTATTAAATTCAAATTTTATGTTTTGTCCAAAATGGCTTTATCATCAGAAAATGAATGAGTCTTTACTAAGTCTAAAAAAATTTGTTTCCGATAAAATGCTAAAAAAAAAATTAGGGTAAGGTAGGTCGGCAAAACTTTTTCTTTTGGTTTTTTAAATTATTTTTTAGGGAGCTTTTTGGAAATTATTTTGTGTCCAAAAATGAATACAACAGGGGGGTATGGCTCTAGAGCATCAGTAAAGTTGATTTATAACACTCACTGTCCATGTTTAAAAAGCATAAAAAGTTGCAGGTTTTGCAATTTTTGTCAAAAGTTGAAAAAAAATGTTCTCAAGACTCAAGGCGGACGGACCGTCCCATAGGGTCGTGCCAACAATTTATGGTAGGTCAGGATACAGGAAAACAGACAATTTTTTTTACGCGTATGTTCCTTGATTTGATTCTATGCACTGACTCAATCGCAAAAATCTTTCACACAAATATAATTTGTATACAGTATATCATGCCTTTTGAATGATGGAAACTGCTTCCATGGCACAGCTGCAACTATTAATAAAGAAACAGAAAGATAGAAATAGCCTTATGAGCCGTCAAGCAAGGTGGTTTCAGTCCTGTCAACAAGCCTTTGGAGGCAGTCCACAACCCTCTTGTATAATATACCAAGATGCCTGAAAATAGTTAAAGGTGAGCAAATTAAGAAACATGGACAACCCAGCTGTTTTGAATTACAAAGGTCTAGAGCCTAACACTCCCTTTTGCAGTTTTCAATTTTCATGCCATAAATGACCCCAATTAATATCATTGCCTCATGGCGGGAGAAGTTTGTTAAATAAAACTTTTTTTTAATGAAAAATAAAAACAGTAGCAAATTTTCTCAAATGTATATAAACGAGTAATAATGCTGTTAAAAATTTCAGTTTGAAAAAGAAAAAGTCACTGTATGAGTAGGTTTGTTTACAGACGACTGACCAGCCAGAACAGCCAAACTTCATAGCCTGTCAAGGTCTTTCACAAGACCACGAGTGTGATCGAGTTCGAAGGAAGGTTCCCTTGTGAGGGTCGGAGGGGCGATGAATCCATCTTAAAAGCGGAAAACGCCCTCACCATAGAAATTTAGACTTTTACCACAATCGATCTGTTTTGAATAGTCTCCCCATGTTTACTTTTTGTGATGTTTATTCATTGCTGTAGAAATAACATGTTCACCGTAAGGTAAAAGCTGTATTATACAGTATATAAAAACACGGTGTCAACGTCCCTTGCATGGTTGATCACATAATTTTCTACAGACAAAAAACATTGTTGCTTTACTTCTTAACGTGTGTGACCGTAAATAGTATCATGTGAGCCTGATCTAGGCCGAAATGCGTGTGGTGGCACACGCGCAATGCGTGTGTCCTTGACAGGTATGCACATTACTTTAACCCAGTGAATTCCAGGTACCTTTTTGACCTTGTTGGTCTAGACCTTCACTTAGCTCGGTATCATGAAACGGGCAAAAACAGCTGGTAAAGCAGCTAGAAGAATCTGTTCAGTGCCTTTCCTCATTTCATATGAACACCGGAGCCGAACAAATCTCAAATTGTTAATTGGTACTCTGACGGTCATATTCCTAAAACGTATAACTTAAATGTATTTGAGTATTTGTGCGTGTACAAAGTCAGATTTCACTACCATGGGGGGGGGGGGGGGGGGCGGGCAACCAGATAGAAATTGTCAGCCTGACACCAATTCACATCTCCGAATTTAAATCTGAATTTGAACCATAAACACTGTCTAGCCTCATACCCTCAAAATACTTCATCATCTTGTTTGGGCCAATGTCGATGGGATCCTAGGAGAACAGGACTGAATGCTCGGACCAAACAGTTAATTGTGAGCGGCTTCAGTTTGCATTTGCAATCTCAAATTTAACTTTTTGACGCAACGTACTGAAATTTTTAGCATGTAGCTTGTTTTTTTTCTCTTGTTGCTTAATCTGAAATCTACTTGCAATTTAGACTTTCATTATAGAATGTAGAATATCCTAAAAATCATGCTAGCACATCAATATTGTTTTGCCACGGTTTTCCTTGGTGTACAATTTTGTCGTTATAACTCAAAATACTTCAAGTAATTCGGAACATCATTTGCTGGCGTAAGTTCACTACTGGCTGACACTACGGCCAGGCACATTTTTCGAACACTAATATTATAAAATAGCGATTCAAACTGTAACATGTACTAATTTAGTAAGATAGCCTGCGTTCTATATTTATTATAAGACATACCTCTATATTTCTTTATAATCAGTATCCATTCAACAAAAATGGCTAACAAAAAAGAGGTTGTGTTCTGTTATCCTCAATTAAAGCAATCTACAAACATTACAAAACCGCACAATTTTTGACTATTATTTGTATTTACAAAATAAATTGTTGTGAAATTTTTACCTACTTTGCATTTCCATGACTTGCATTTAGCGAGTCCATAAATTTGAGCCCTGTGATTTGTGAAAGTAATTACTCTTCTGCATGATTAGGTTCTGATAACATGACTAAAACTCTTAAACTCTTGCATTTATGGAACAGTTTGAATTTTCAATTCCTTCATAAGTCTGACAACTAATCGCGCATGCTTCAGAACCCTCCAGATAAGGCTGTTATTTTTTTGTATTTACGAACTTTATTAGGGATCAGATATGACTTTATTTTAAATGTGGATGTTCAAAATACGAATTTATTTTAAAATGTGGTGTTCAGTAACGACATGTAAACAGTATTACATATATTCAAGGAAGATCGAGCGATTGCATGTCTGCGCCAAGTTGCGCTTATCAACGCTATCCACTGTTGACATTTGTCACGGTGTCAAATGATGTGGAATATACGAACAACACCAATAGCATAATGAATGCATTAACCAATAAGTTTTTGGACTTCAAAAATTATGCTTCATAAAATCTGAAAGGGGAAATAATTCTACAAAACTGAAGGCAACCAAGTTATTTTTATTTTAATTTTGTGTCTATGACGATGAATCCAAGTTTTGAAAGAAATATTTTACCGTTTTTCAAAAAATGTTAGTTTTTATGTCTCAAAGCCCCGATCGGCAATGTTACCACCTGTTAAAATCAATATTTTTTTTTATAAGCCGATTCGATTCCCTATAATGCTATATTTAGGCCGAGCTATCCGGTGCTTTCCGGTCATTCTATTCACCGGGCCGAGCACAGCTTATCGGCACAATCATAGCTCACTTAATTACTGTGTATACATGCAGTGAGCCTTAAAATACTAATCTAAAAGGCCCCTTTCAAATTGATTAATAAATAAAAATGTAAAAAATAATGAATTTCTATGCTTTTTATGGGTGGGGTGTTTGTTTTACATGATTATATACAACTACACATCTACATCTACATCTACATCTTTCACCAACCGTCGATTTCCGACTATCACTGGGCCGGCAATGGTAGTTAGTTACTCTCATTTTCCTAAAAAATGTCACAGGTCCCACCATGCACATGCTGATTGAGTGCCGTTCATATTCTATATAAAAAGGAAAATAATTCATTAACAGTCATGCCTGCAAGTAAAATCACGGATTTCTTAATTTAAAAATATCAATATTGGCTTAGTACTAAGTTCAAAGAAACTAAAGTACCGGACAGAATTAAATACATCTGAAAGCGACCCAAAGGGACTCTATCTCTCAATTCCCCCAGCTGAAGCACTCGTTTGGAATGTTTTTGTTTCCTCAAATTTTCCAAATGTCGGCGCCAGTGTCCATGTATCCTCTCATACGCTAAATATAAAAATGTTCAAAAATGTCGCCGTTAAAAAATGCTACTCATATTGATAGCATTGTTGTATCACAATTATTCCCGTGTAGTCACGTTCCCGGCTGATTACTTCGACCAACAAAATAACAGTTACTTTGAATATTTTTTCGAGTCGCAGACACTTATTGTGTCGATTTGCGTTTCGCCTACTGATCTAACGGACGCTTATTAACATTAACGAAGACCGTGATATCCCGAATTTCATCGGGTCGTCGCACGCCCATGGTCTAAACCGGAACTCCATATTTTTTTTTGGATAGTATGTGTTGTTTGGATACCCTCGTATGTTACCGTAGTGGGATTCGATCCCGATTTTCGTCGCTTCGCGACGAAAATCGGTAAGATCGATTCCCTATTAAGGGGTCCTCGGAATTATTCAGCAATTCATTTTTTGTCAATAAGTTAGTCTGCGATAACTACGAGTCCCATTTAAACTGTTTTGTATTCCCCACGTGTTTGTTTACATATATAGCTTTGTGCAGTTTGTAAAATGTCCCTTGCTTTAGAGACTAAGTAATCTTATTACGGCGAGACCAGTCAGATGAGATGCTCATGGATTTGTGTTCCTTATTTATTTGATTGAGAAGTATGTTATTTTTCAAAGCATTCTAGTTCTCTAAGAATCCAATTTTATACCTTGATGTCGCTCACTCTGAAGAGTTTTTAAAAATGATTAGCTGATGAATATTTTGTAGACATCTGGTCAAATGCAAGTGCTCATGTATTGTAAAATAAATGCCCATCATTATAGCACCATACAAAATTGGTAATTACTAAACATATCAGGTCATCTACACACTAAAACCTGTCAAAATTTGGTTTTGAAACTGTTACTATAAATATGTACTACCTTGATTACATATAAATCTACAGCGTTTGTAGAATGGTGGACAAAACTACTGAAAAAATGATTATCAAACGTGTTAAAATGAAGTTAATTACATGTATATTCAAATACATTATATGAGCCGTGCCATGGGAAAACCAACATAGTGGGTTTGTGACCAGCATGGATACAGACCAGCCTGCGCATCCGCGCAGTCTGGTCAGGATCCATGCTGTTCGCTAACGGTTTCTCTAATTGCAATAGGCTTTGAAAGCGAACAGCATGGATCCTGGTCGCAAACCCACTATTGGTTTTCTCATGGCGCGGCTCATTTAACCTAAATGCATAAAAACTTAAATCAAGTCCATGTTTTATCAAACATGGCACTCATAAAAGTGTAAGGATTTCACTAAATGCGGATAGGAACGTATTAGATTTATATTTGCACATATTACTTCTTTCTTCAGGTAGTTAGCCCATAACCGTGTGATATATCAGAAGCTGAAGCGAGATGTTCGTAAAATATCCTGAACTGTTCAAAATAACCCAACTGCAAATGGAAGTGAGATTACAGGACACAAATGGCTTAAATGTACAATTCAATATATCTTATCCAAATGGAAGGTCTTAACGATCAACTTATCAATATAATTCAGGAAAGTCCAAATTACCAATTTTCAAGATGTAAGCTAGACATCAATATTTTTAACAAGAAATAAAGTGGAAAATTATTAAATGACTGTCCGAAATATTTGAATCAATCAGAAGTGTGTGTGAAAATAACAATGAATATATGAGCCGCACCGTGAGATTTCCCTCACCGTAAAAAAGAACAAACCAGAAATTCGCCATATGACATATAATTGTGAAGGTTTAGCGTTTTACCAGAGAAAAAAAGCCAGTGAAGAAACACGATTGTCTAGATGTAAGGTAATAAATTTAAGATCAGCAGTTTCTGTCCTCGGGCAGCATGCTATTGCATTTAAATTACTTAACACAGATCCCCAGTAGACATCTGAAATGTTAAACGGCGATTTTGAGTAGCTTAAAGCCATTAAGAATAAAAAAAAAACATTACCCACGAATGTCACTACACTATGATAATTCACAAATGGTGATGTGTTCTATATGTGATTGAGATATTTGTTTTTCCGGTGTTTGAACTTCCAAAGAATTTTCCAATATTAAACAAAACATGATTATGAAATTGAAAAATAAATGCGCTTATTGCATTTGACATCATTTTGGAATCTCAAAATAAAACAGGAGTCATACATGTTCCTCTTTAACAGGAATATAATATTAAGAAAACACATTTTTGACGTAGTTAGTTCCTTTTTTTAGATTCATAGTATTCATCAAGAGGATAATTTTAGGGTATTATGTTATTGCCCAAATTCAAAGTTGTTCAGATAAAAGACATTGTATGCATTACATACTGGACATGTCGGTCACTTGAGCGGCAAGAAAAACAATCGTCGGTTTATTAATAAACGAACAAAAAATTAAATGTATTATGATTTTCTTTTGTGGCCTTTTCAAAATAAGTAAACAAAATATTTCTTGCAGTATGTTTCCACTTTTTTTGTTATTAACCCTAATTTCCAAATGTTTACTCGATTTTATATCGCGAAAATATATGATTTGCCGCTTCGCCGTCTCGTAAGACCGCGCACATCGGCGCACGCCGCATAGACTCGGACAGTACCGGGAAGCCAAACGAAAGCTTAGCCGGCTGCCCGCGGACGAATTGACCCCTAGTTTCTAATATGCCGAGTCAGTGTGAGTGTATATGTAATAATAATATGATTAATTCTATTACCTTCAATTTGAAATTCATCTTTATGTTATGACATTGTTTTCGTTTATATAAATAGATGATTTGGGCCTTTTCACCATATTAGCTGTTGTTTTTTTACAATACCTGTAAGTATAAAGATTTTAAGAGTAAATCCTGTTTTTGTTACTCCTGTTTGAAGCAAACATGATATTCTTTATAAAAAAACTGACTTATTCGCTTTATAAAATAAATGTTTATCAGTTTTCTCCGAGGATGAAATATTACCATTAATGTAACTGTCAACATGAGGAAATTAGATTCTGAATCTATTTTTATACCTTATTTTAAATCGACAGTTTGAGATAATTATTCGTTACCGGAAAAGACAAGTTAAAACTGAAGCTCATTAAAAAGACGGGAACGTGTAGCTTCTAAGGCGAAGTCAAGGTAGTCTGAATAAATTTTTATTGAGCTCTGTGGGAACGGGGCAATTAAGGAATCAGTCGGAGCAAGTTCAAATTTAAATACATTGTAAGTGTGACAACTCACTACACTATCCTTATATCCTTCTGCTCTTGCTTATATTGAAAAATAACGATGTACAAACATAGACATGGTTGGAAACTTTAGTCAGTGCTCAAAAATACAAGTCATTTCTTCAAATTCATTACAAAGGATAAAGAAACAGTTGACTTCAAGAGCGAGGAGGTATAAAGGTAGAACCACCGATCTTCTCCATGACTGATGGATATTTTCCACATGAAAATCTCGCACCCAGGGCAGTGTTTGTTTCTGCATCTTGGAAACATGTTCAAAGAAAATGACATTAAACTTTCGGTGATGAAAGTTGGAAGTTTTTTGTGTAATGTTCAGAAACCGCAATATATATATGGTGGCTGATTTCTTCCATGTCGACTTGTCATGTTGGCTGGGACTAAACACGACAACGCGACATTTAGAGAAAATAAATTCTGTCGTGTCGGCTGGGCGAATGCCTGACAATACGACAGATCAACATATAAAGGGCGCCAGAACGACCTATTTGTATTTCATAAGGTGATAAGTTATACAATTAAGCAACTACATGCACTATTGTTCTGAATGTTTGCCAGTCTATACCAGTTATCTCAACTTGAAAGTTTGAATTACAAAAAAAAAAAAAAAAAAAATACAAAACTAAATGGAAAACATATTTTATATGTGTTGCAAAATTTTGATGTTAGTAGTTCACTGACTCTCAATTTGGCAATGAAAAAATCAAATTGATATTTTTGCTGTGATGAACATTTCATTCGGGTAGGAATTTAAGCGACATAACTCTTCTTGCTCAACTTGCCAAGTATAGACGAAAGAAGGTAGTGTCCGTCTAGTAACAGGAGGACATGCCGGTTTTAACTGAAAGCTGAAAATAAGGAATACAAGATTTAGATTACCAAAAGGTTCCTTCTAGCGCATATTAAATATTCTTTTTAAGGGATCTTTAATAAAATAATTATGAACTATGTTTTTTGCTAGTTTACGTGCATTCTTATCTGTTTATTATAAGAATACTTAAAGTTATTCCTCATAGACATTTATTTAACTTAAAATAATAAACAAACACCTTTAGATGAGCGATCATACCTAAATATTATCAGCGGACAATAAATACCGTCACTCTGTCAAAATTTCGGGCACCAATGTCGACAGCTGTCCTAGTGGCACAGATCAGAATTTGGTCGTATGATTAGCAATACAATGGATGAAAAGTTCTGCCATATGCCAGTAAATGCATTGCATGAATGGATACTCACAGTTCCAGAACGACTAAACCAGGAGAAAAGGGGCTTTTATATAAGTTGGCACCAACAAACTGATGGATTTGAAAAAGTGCGTACAAAAAGTTCACAACTTGAAAATTACAAAACAATTAATCAAAAGGTATGAAATTACAAAGTTCGAAATATTTATAGCTCAGTAAAGTGAAGAAATGCATTATACAGTTCTAGATAAAAAACAAGGGAAGTAATTGAAATGTCGTAACCCGGCGACGGTACGTATCGTGCAGTAGCATTCACAGACAAGTAAAAAATCTCGAATAACTTTATTAGTGCCGTATGTTTTGATGGTTATACTTAAAATGTTAAAATAATACAGTTGGTATGAAATAAAATCGTAAAAAATTTCGAATAACTTTATTAGTGCAGTATGTTTTGATGGTTATACTTAAAATGTTAAAATAATACAGTTGGTATGAAATAAAATTGTAAAAAGAACCTCTGGAAGCAGCAAAGAATGCAGCCGAGAAGAATAATAGTAGACGATATTTTTGGGCGGGAGTCTATTTTTAGATGATGAATATTCATTTAGTTAATTTCTATTCTACAATATGACATGTAAGATTTAGGAGTTAGATAGTTTAAACTAAATTATTGTTTTTGTAGGTCTGTTTATTACGTAGTTGTATTTCACTAAAGATTGACTTAAAGATGCGTAAAACACATTGGCAAAGAGGCTATTTTAATGAATCTGCATGAGTACAAAATGGCGGCGCCTACTGGAATTCGGATGCCTTTGATGATACCCTTGTATCCATTACCTGCTCAGTCAAGTGTGACATGTTCACCATAAGTGTTCCTTCTCATGTGAAGGAACAATATTTTTTGTTGCTTTCAACAAATTTATTTTTATTCAATGCAGATTTTCTAACTTTGAGTACAGTATAATAAACAGAAATTTTGAATAATGGTACGCATGTTATAGAATGACGCACGTTTAATGTTTTATTTCCTTCCCATTACATGGAAATAAATACTTTATTCATACACAACTTTAAACATATTGATTGTTTCTTTAAAAACTAATGTTTTACACAAGTCTACAATACTTACTTTAATGTATGACAGATGCTTTATAAATATCTCTTCATTATAGAGATTCGGACTGCATTTCGGTGGCATGATATTAACAGTACAAATTTCTTTCGAGGAGAAACAGTTTTTTTTTTGCGAAGAGAAGTAATCGTAACGTCAGCGTTACGAAACGAAAAGTTCTTGCCTACCAGGCGCACATATTGATGTCATAATTTGACGTTGTATTATTAACGTTAGGTAAGAATAATGATCCTGAGTAAGGCAGGTGCTTTCCCAGTCCTCGGGACAGCGCCGCGGGCGTGGAAACCCCCTCCCTTACACAGGTAATCAAGTAAGATCCTAATAATCCTACTTTTATCACTGTTACATACTAGTACATAAGGCAAAACCGTTCTATTTCGTCTGCAAAATAATTTGCAGGTTCGGTTGCAGAGTGTACTTATAAAAACTGAAGGCGGTGATTTGATTTAAAGTAGCCAATTTTGCAGGAAATCATATATAAAATTACGTGCACCTTTAGCTTTATTTTACGTTAGTAATGTGATCTTAAATATATTAAGATACTTTAGGTTGTCAATGTTTTTTTAATTTACAACGCAACAAATAGCTTCTTTAAGATGTTTAAGAATTTATTTTACTAAATATGACTTTTATTAAACATATGGTCTTCGTATATTTAATAAAAAGTATATCTCATTTCCTATATTTCGGGCGTTTCTAAGGCCCCTTCACGGTTCTTTTTTCTAATTTCAAGAAGTGTTTGTATTCTTTGCTTATTTATCAAACGTATATGGTAGCGGCATGTGCGCAGAAGTTTTGTACAGCGAACGTGCTCAGTAGATGTAAGTCAATAGAAATGGTATAAGGTATCTTTTGATGTTTACTTGACGTTTTCGCTTTTTAATTTCCTCTCAGCGGAAAAAAGAACAGATATTGTCATTCAAATTTATTTCTTGGAGCTCCTATGAACTCGTTTCAGAAAATTCGATTTTAAGCCTCGTTTTAACTTTATTGCTGAACATTTATCAGGCAGGATTAACGCTTTTGAAGTAATTTCTAGTTATTTTAAGGGACAAGATAAAACGGACTCGTAATTCTCTCTTGCATAAACGCAGACTTGCAAATGCTGTCAAGGATTCTATATTTTTGATAGGCTTGAAAATACATGACATTAATCTTAGGAGAAAGGGAGACTATTGTCAAATAATCAAGGCTATGTGTTCAGTAAATAAAATAATACATTTTGTATGAACATATATTTAGGTAGCTGCACATGTAAATAATTGAGCATTTTCTCTTCCTGGAAGTATCGCCTTTACAGCATTCAGTCATAAATTTGTGAATGCTTAACGTTGGTTCTTATTAAGCAGACTAGGCAGGGAACTCACTCCCGCACCCAAAAAATGGTGCTCAAACATAAGGCTGTCACAGCGGTACAAATTAATTTGTTTCTCAAATCCAAAATACAATTAACTTGTATCACCTCAAAGTGTAGTTCATTGATTGTCATTAAAGTACTAATTTTAGCACCATTTTCATTACTTGAATTAAGGTCATGTTCTATTCTCGTATTTCAAAGCTGAGAATATTTCCCACAAATCACATTACTTGTCAATTAATTAAGACAATATTCAAAATTTGCTTAATTCCGTATGATTCTGGGAAGTTTGTTCAGACATTTATCTGGCTTAATAATTAATAAAACTCGTTTAACAGAATTGCAGGAAGCACACTACATTTGCATCTTTTAAAATGCATTTAAGAGATGATCTTAGAGACAAATGTACGCGCTGTAGCATTTTTTATCGAATATCACAACTGACGTCTGGAGAATGAATACTTAGTACATAAAGGTATTGTACTGACATTGATTTCCTTGTCATAATTTTCTCTAAATCGTATCTTTAGATTGTAAAATGGCAAATAATACTGATTTTCTTTCCAGAATTTATCAGTAAACAACCCATTGTGGTCGTTATGATATTCATATGTCTTATTGTGGTGAAAATGGGAAGATGTCGCGCTTTTCTATGGATTTAGTGTCGTTTTCCAACAGTAGCAGTCTGATGGACTCGGTATGATAATTGCGAGGTAATGAACACGGTATGAATCTAATGTTTTAATGGAATGAATTGTAGTCATGACATAATGGACTCGGTACCATCAGTTGGAATACGGCACGACATAACTGATTTATACGATTTCAATGAAATCTTCTACTATGGAAACAGCGTGAAATAAGCTTACTCTTGAATCATACAGTAAGGAGACGCCTCACTATACGTTTTAAAATAATATCTCTTTAACTGTCTAGTTAAGAAGTACAGTCAACGACTTTTCTTCAATTAACAACTCAACAGATACAATAAAATACCATACTTTAATCGTATCAATACATACTAAATACCCAAAATATTATCTTTTTATTACTGCCAAGTGAGAGAAAAAAGTTAGCTGTTAAAAGTAATTTATTTCATTCATATATGTATATTTAATTTGTTGCGTTAAATGTCACACCGAAACAATATAGTTCAATTGGCAATTTAGTAGAGGAAGACCCTATATGTCCCTAGGCATGGACAGGTACCTTGACAGAGCCAACATCCTTCCTTAAACCAGCTGAATGCATTTTTCACATGAAAAGTCAAACACCCCAAGCGTGCTATCGAACCCGTATCTGTGAAGGGAAAGAGATTCGAAGTCAGAGACTTTAACCACTCGGTCACAGAGGCCCATGGAACCTGCAGTAAGAAGTTAGAAGTGAGAAGTTAGAAGATACAAATTAGCAGTCTCTCCCGGCTTTCGCTGTAAACTATGATAGTACGTTTAAATTATATTATACGTCTGCTTTACCCTTCACTATCAAAGGGATTTAGATAAAAAATATAAAACAGAAATAGTTCTAAATTACAACAAAATTGTTGATAACTGGAGTCAGTGTACACGGTTTCGCACAGTACGCGGTTTCGCACACATAGCAAATTCATGTACTTTGTGAAAATAAAGTAGAAAATTCAACACGTCTTGTTATTATTTCACGAAACTGAGTTATTCCCTACATAATTTGACACAAGGGCCTTCTCCACTGGAGCCTCGTTCTGGTAAGTGCAGACGAAAACAATAACAATATCAATGTAGGCCAATAGGTCAGCTGAAAAATATTATATTTCATAATAATGAGTATGCAAACAACAACAAGGTGCAAAATAAATTGAAAAATCACTATTCCATCATACATGTAAGTATTTACCTACTACTTTACCTAAATGAAAATTTTTTCAACAGTTATTGAAGTTCTCCCAACCTGCAAAATGGCTTCAGCTTGATTGCTTGCTTTACGTTTTCATCAAAACAGAGAACATAATCGAATAATTAGACTTGTGGGGGTCTTTTGTGATTCAACAGCTTCTATTGTTTTATTTTTGTTTCATGTATTCAGTAGTTTTAGCCTTGTCTGCTTTTAGAAGTAAAAACAGGGTTTGGTACCTAGCTTTCACTTCATAACTGCTTTTAAATTTCACTTTCAGATGTTTTATTGGAAAATACATGTTTAAATTGAATTAGATAAATGGTTAAAAGGTTGATTAATATTTCTCTGTTGAGTTACTACAATACAATACAATGCAATACAATATTTCTTTATTACGTCAGGTTACATGTGCAACAACAGACAATGTAATAATCAAATCAGAAAAAAAACATACATATGGGTAACAACTAGAAAGTACATAGCAATAACTTCTTTTTTTTATAAATTTTATAGTAAACTCTGTAATAGGTAGGGTAGGGGACAGTGATATTCATTTGTCCGCTTAATTTATTTAAAGTATTGAATTTAGCATGGAAATTCAGTATAATACTATAGGTAACCAGCGCACCTAATTCTCTGGAGCATGAGGAACATTTCCTATCATTGTATGGAACATTTGACCAGCGACCTGTCTCAATAGGCAATTTATGATTTGCAGAGCGATACTTAAAAATTGGTAAGTACAGATGCTTAGGTAATAATGTTAGATAGTTCTCACAAGCGTGTTGATCTTTAAAAAGGCCGTAAGGCTTACCCTTATTAGATGCTTGCATTTTACTGTGCCAATCCGAAAGGAATTGGTCAATCAATGTTTGTTTTACTAATAGGTGAATATTGTTGCAAGTTAGATTCGCTTGATTTAAAAATATGCCACTATTTCCAGTTGTATCAAAAACATTTCTAACATAATTAAACCATTTAAAATTACGTGTGCTATTTAACATAATATTATAGGCAATTCTGGAATACTTATTAGAATCATCTATAACTAGTTTATTCCAATATTTGATAATTTTTGTGCGTATTAAAATGTCAATCAGATATCTGCCCAGCTCGCCATATAAAATGTAAGCAGGGGTACTTTTGCGTGAATTAGTGATTTTACTTAGAAATTCTAGGCGTACCTTTTCAATATCACTTGAATTTTCTATACCCCATACTTCGCAAGAAAAGGTCAGGATCGGTACTACCGTGTTGTCAAATAATTTTAATTGAAGATCTATTGGTAAATTCAAATTAAAGATACGTCTGTATAAAAGATGCATTGCTTTTCTAGCTTGTGTAATTAGATGCATTCTAGCTTTATTAAATTTACCAGTTGGGCTAAAAACAACACCCAAATATTTATACTGATCAACAATTTCTATATCAGTTCCATTTAAAATAAATGACATATTCCGCGTACCGCGTTTATTAGAACCAAAAATCATGGCCTTTGTTTTATCTGTATTAATTTGGAGTTTCCACATTTGACAGTACGTATTAAAATCGTTCAGGCATTTTTGAAATTCATCCGGGCTATCAGCTATTAAGACAGTATCGTCTGCAAAAGGAGAACGAAGATGCACAAAATTCTAAATATTTCATCAGACAGATACTCCAAACGGATTCCATGGTTATCTTTAGATTCCAAAAAGTCTAAAAGATCGTTTAACAACAAAGAAAATAAAAGAGGCGTAAGATTTTCTCCTTGTCGAACGCCACATTCACACGCCAACATGGGGGAGAATTTACCATTGAGTTGGACGCAAGACTGTATATCATCATACATATTGCGAACTATTCTAAGGAATTTCCCATTAATTCCATTTTCAATTAACTTCTGGAATAACTGGGCCCTTGGTAAGTTATCAAAGGCACGAGAAAAGTCCACGTTAGCAACGAACAATTTACGTTTCTGGGCCTGCAGTAAATTTACTAGAAAATTTAAGGTAAAAACATGGTCTACGGTAGAATCATTTTTTTCTGAAGCCCGCTTGATTTTCATGTATTATATTATATGTATCAACAAACTTAGTCAACCTCTCATTTAAAGCCCCAGTGAATAGTTTACCTAAGTAACTAAGAATTGTGATTGGCCTATAATTTTCAGGTGATGAAGTACAGTCCTTTCCTTTATAAATCAAGATAATATAGCCCTCAGACCAAGTAGTGGGTATAATTCCTGTATCTAAAATTACATTAAAAAGTTTTGTGTATATAGGTAACATTAAATCTTTGGTAGATTTGATATATTCATTGATGATATTGTCGGAATTACTCGCCGCTTTTCAATTCTTACATTTGTTAATGATTTTTGAAACTTCATTAACAGTAAAAGGATCATTCAATATAGCATCATTATTAAATAAATTTCTTTGTTCAGCTTGAAATACATCATTTTCGTTAGATGCAAAATTTACAGTTTTAAAGTACTCATAAAACTCTTCGACTGTAGGCGTTTTTCCGTTTCTTACAGAAGAAAGTCTATTTAAAAACTTCCAGTACGATTTAGGGTCTGATTTTTGCATTTGTCTAAGTTTAGACTCATTATAAAATTGTGTTTATTTAGGTAGTATTTCATAGCACGCTTGTAATCCTTACTGGCACGGCTGAGTAAACTTCTATTGTGGTCATTTTTGTTCAAAGTATACTGCTTTCGCATACGATTGTAAACAATACGCTTGTTGCGACAACGCGGCCCGTACCAGGGTTTATTTTTTGTAAAATTATTAGTTCCGTGTAAATTACGATTACGCTGTTCATTTGACGATTGATATGTCGTGAACGTAAATTTTGCCGAGTCATTGAAAATATTAACAATACTCGTAATAATATCATTCAACTGAGTTTTTTGGTCACCAGAATCTAGTGCGAAATTATCTAATAATGAGTTAACATTGCAATCTTAGTTACATCAATATTTTGTACAAATTCATTTGATTTCCTATTTTGCCACCTGGGTATCGAATTTTGTCGAGTGTTATCATTTGCATTGATGTTTACATTTACTACATCAAAATTTATTTGTAATGAAAGTAGGGCATGACCATCTGAAAATATACTGTCAACTTCACTAATACCAAAGTCAATCAGGTTTTTCAACAAATTAGCAGACGATATAGAATAATCAATAATAGATGTGTTCTTAAAAGTAAAATTGCCAACATTCTTGTCTTGGCCAAAACGGCCGTTCATAATAAATAAATTATTGTTTTTACAAATGTCAATTAATTTACGACCTGTAGTATCTATTTTGGGGTCTCGAGATGAGCGTAGTTACTTAAGGTTTCTGCTTGGTTAAAGAAATCAACAATTTCATCATCAAGGTCAAAATAACTAGTTAAAAAATCATCAGCTTCAGTAAAATCGTCAAGTGCAGCCGTATGTGCATTAGCATCACCAGTTAACAAAACATTAACATTATGAATTGCACATATCGACAATTTCATTTTCAAAAATCAACAATTCGTCCTGGTTAAAATATTTAGAAGACTCCGGAGGAATGTACATAACACCAATTAACAAATCGTCGTTAGAACGTGCAGCATTCGTTTTAACTTTTAGCCACATAATATAATCTGAATCGGATTGTATTATTTCCACGTGATCATACAACATACATGTACTTGAAACAAAAATACATATACCACCTGATTTACGCAGAACTGCCTGTTTTCTGGGCTGTTTTAACATTTTGTAATTTTTAAGATTAAATTCGTCATATTGATCTATTTTGCATTCTGTACAACAAAAAATATCGAACTTTCTAACCAAATCTGTGAATTCTTGGTAGTTTAACCTAGATTTAATGCCGCATACATTTAAAGTATCAATGTTCAGTATTTTGCGAGGAGGCTCGCTACTTGAGTTCAAGATAAAGTTGGGGTTCACTAGCCCCTGACTGTCCTATGCAGCATTTTTATCCTGGGCCTTTCGATCGACTGCGTGATATCCTTGACATGGGGCTATGAATTTGCGACGTGGTAGTCGTCTGCGCAGAGGTTAGATTTTCATCAGTACCCGGATGTGGCACACGGGAACTTGGTAACAGTGAATGCGTATTAGATTTACGGCGGTGCTGGTCTCGTCGGCGAGAACGAGACCTACCCCTCCTTGCTTGATTGGATGGTGGTGATTTCCGGTTTGGAGAAAATAAACGTTTCTCGAGAGTGTTCGTATTATCCTCCGATTCCGACCCGGAAGTGATAATATGTTCGGGCTCGTTTGCGGAATCTGTCATGAATACAGGCTGGGAAAAATGGTTTTTGACTGCATCCTGTTTTTCCTTCAGGGTTTCAATAATTCTCTGTCTAACATTTGTAGATCTTGACTGGTTAAGTACTGAGTACCAGTCTGGAAAGAGATCCTTATATGTGCGACCCTTGACGATTATTGCTGCAGGAAACACCAGGCGTACATTTTTAGCACCATGGATTTCGCGTTGACGTTTGAATTCGCTCCATAATGATTAACGTGCATCTGAAATTTCTTTTGGATAATCACGTGAAATACATGTTTGTGAACCTTTTAGCCGAGTTGCATTGTTTAAAATAAGATTCACCTGAGTGGAAAAGTCACAAGTATTTGACGGTGCTGGGGCTTAGTGGGCCGCTTGTCACCTGCATGCGGTCTGATTGTTCTACCTAACCTGAATGCCCGCAATATTTCAAATGACGGTTTGTCTAACTTTAACGTTTCAATAAGAATAGTGCTCACTATAGACGCTGTGTCTTCTCCAACGACTTCAGGACAACCAGAAAATAACAAATTTGTTTCCCTTTGACGGGCCTCAATGTCAATTTGCTTGTACTCTAACAACTTGAGCCTCTGATCCGCGACTTCATGTGCCGCACTATTAAAACATATAGAGGTAAATTCAAATTTAATCATTTTAGCTGAATAGGAAGGTATTCTTAGGAAATGTGTGCGAAATCGGGTACACTGACTCTATGCTTAGGGGTCTTAAAGGTCAAATACAATGAGAAAACACGTGTTATTTACCATTGCTTAAAACTAATACGGATCAATCATAACATTTTGGTATAACTTTACAACTTATCTAGTATATTTATCTGTATTCCGTACGACATAAATATACTCCAATAGATTCAACAGATTTCATACAGGACAAACATCCTTTTTATCTTGTAATCTCAGAATTCAATAGGGAATTTTAGCGTCATATCTTCAGCATTCTATGTTGTTTTCACAACTGTCATACATTTGAAAATTAAGTAAAAAGGTCTGTATCGGTGCTATCATACCGTTCAAAATGGCGATATATGAAAAACATAATTTATTATCAGTATCTGTCTTTATACGCAAATGTATTAAAAAGCACAATAAGAAAAATAATGATTAAGTTTAAACTGATTTACCATGAAATGTGCATAAATGTTGGTAGGTTTATTAATATTGTCATTAAGGTAGTTCTGCACGTTTCATACACAGGAAGTGATGGCGTAACGTCATTTATCAGGAAAACGTTAAGTAAAGCCTGGATTCGGCGTACAGAAATGAAAATCATTTTAGAAATTAACCGAGACCTTTGGGTAAATTTATTGCAATGACATTGTTGCTATACTTCTAAAGTCAAAATATGATATTAAGACATATGACAATTTAAAATGATTAAAAAATGTCTTAAAATTACCATGAAAGGTCCGGTTCATATCAATCGTGGTCAAATATCTTAAAAATAAGCACACGGACCTATACATTTTATTTCACCAAATTATAGTGTGTATGTTCATTTACAACTTTGAGAAGTTTCATCAAAATCTACATTGTAGAACAAATTTTATTCGCGAAAATGTCATGAAAGTTATGATTTTCCCATAGACTTCCATTATGAAATATTGCATGAGGTGCAAATTTATCAAATCAGTCTAGCAAAAAATCAAGCACACGGCCCCATCTTTTTTATTTGCTGAATGTTCTAGGTATATTCTGAAGTTTTGAAAAATCACAGTTTAATCAACTTCTACATTGTAGAAAATTTTTTTTATCCAAACGTGCAGAATTACCTTAACGAAAATACTGTTTCAAGTAAGTCATGTGTGAACAGAAAATTTGACTGTTATTGTTGATAATGTATTATTTTGTTATTTCTAAAAAAGTAGACCATGTTTTGTCTTGTTTTGTTGGCTAAACATCACACCGACACAATTATAGGTTATAAGGCGCCTTTCCATTTAGTGACAGACCTTTGATGTAAATCTGTGCATTAATTCGGGCACGAATGGGTACAAAAGTAGAACCATAAGCTTTCTGTAAGCAAGCTGTGTGGTTGCCTCACATGAAATAATTATACATGCCAGTTAATAAACTAATATGGCATTATCTTTGATAATGATTTTTGAAATTCCTTAGCTTGTGTCAAATAGCTAAAAATGTTGTAAAGCTAAAAATGTGGCAAATAATAATTAAAATTTGTTAACGGAACAATAACGATACCATATACTTACATTCAGGTTATATTGCTTGAAGGCAATCCCCTCTTAAATTAAATTTGAGCTGAAAAGGATAGGCATGGTGAATATAGCTGACTAATTATCTTTTTACTAATCACAGCAACAGCATCTAGTTTACTAGCTTTGAAATTAGAGACATAGTTACATTAAGTGTATCAAATAAAATGCCAATGTGAGACTTGCCATCGAGGTTATATGCGCCACTTTGCCATAATCGCTTTATTACTAGGCGTTCTCTTGATAAAGTTTTTGTATTTTTTATATTAAAATAAAGAACCAGGGCCCGGTATAATAAATTATAAACAATTTATTTTTGATATACTGTGTAACAATATAACACTACAACAACATCACCATACAAAGCAATAAGAAATATATTTTGAAATATATATTTTTATTTAAAGCATGTCATTCACTAAGAAATGGAGTATAGTCTTTAGAAAGTCAGTAATAAGCAAACCAATCTATCTTTCATTTGTATGATAAGACGTATCACCTTTTTACAGTTACACGAGTTTTAAAACTTTATGTCATTTTTTTCGGATTTTAGAAAGTCATGAAGACATTTATATAATTAAGCTGTACGTATATAGACGTGTGTACTTTAAAATATCTAAAACAGTATTCATACCAACATGCATTCTTCAGGCATGCCTCTTTAAATTACTTAATGCATTCAGCATTGAGCCATACACCAAATACAATCAGCAATGCCAACCAAATTAAATTTAAATAATACATAAATGCTGTATTTAACATAGAAGTGACATAGTTAAGTCTAAATATGCGTGATCATTGCAATTTTCGCATGATGCACTATGGATATTAAGAACACAATTTTATTTACAGAATAATGATTACATCATATTTCGAGCATGAATCCTTTGGTGGTCTCCATTATACACGCCGATTTGACCCGATACAGTAACCTTTACTCGTTTCATTCGAGTAAGTTGTGCGCGAATCAGTTCGATACACCTGCTGGACATGAAAAATAGCCAAATCAAAACACCAGGGCGCATTTCGATGAATTTCACGTGGTCGGGATAAATCGTCGTGGTAAATCGACGCATACAATTGTGTTCACCTATTCTATCTGTAAATATTAGAGAAGGGTTTGATTATACTTAAAGTACGATCTCCGATATTGATCTCGTACCCTATTTTCTATGAACTTTTAGTATAATGGAAAATACCACAGGAAAATGGAATTTTACACTTTCTCAAATGAATTCATCAAGAAATCTTACGTAGCAAGGGATAGGAAACTAGTTCGCATACGCGAAGGAAAATATCATCGATTATGTTTACAATATTTCTAGCGATAAATGCATGTAAAAGGCAAATTAAAATTAACATAGCAAATGGCAACGTGGGTGTATGTATATATAAACAATATTTTCGTGCATGAAGAATATTTCAAAGTATTTAAACAAAAACCTATCTTGAAAATTCATGCTATTTATATGAATTTTTAATCATATTAGTTTCATAATGAAACAAAATACATTTCCTTCCATAAACCTATTCACAGTGTTTCCTATTCCCACGTACAGGCGATACATTTCAGATGCCACAGAACTCGACTAGTTACGATTGTGTAATTTGTGATGTCTGGGAAGCATTCGGTATCCCTTATAATGTTATTTTAAGAAGCAAATATACAAAATTAGTTCGTGCTTTTATAAACTTATTTCTTACCTATGTTAAGGTATTGGACCCCTAATACTAATGTCTAAAAATGGCATTTGCTTGGTATATTCTTAAAGTTGTCCATGTTTCGCACTGTGTTGCAAATTTTAAACAACTTTTACCGTGCCGTTTTTTTTTTGTAAATTTTGTATAATTTATGGTATTTCCTCAAGCTCAAGTAGAGACAAATTTCAATGTGATGGCCACTATCTAAAACGTTTGCAGAGAATTCATTACAACATTAATTTTGATAAAAGAAACATCAAACTATTGTTAAACAAGTATCAAATACAAAATAAAACTGTAAATATCATTTTTTTCTAGGGTGCCTCAAGTAAACAGATTTAATGAGACAGAAATCTAACTCTAACATTAAAAAATTAAGGATGAATCCTGTGGGTCTGTTTTGAATTTTGCTCACTTCATTCAAAAGTAACCTTGGGGCAGAAGTAAAACCTACCTGCATTTCTTCCGCAATATGTAATCTAAAGAATGAAGGCAAAATAGAGCACTTTTACCGCATGTAACTCAGTATTTTTAGAGATGTCTAACTCTGCCCCTCCTGATTCAGAGGTAAATTCACTTTGAACAGCAAGAAATCGCTTACAAAATGAAAATTTTCCACTTTTGTACAATACATCCATAATAAGTTTTGAAAGAAGTAAAAATTTACTAGAAGAGGAAAATATGGAGAACAAAAAAAAAAATGGTCCCAGTGGGGCTTGAACCTTCGCCCCCCCCCCCACCCACCCTGAAAATAGCACTCAAAGTAGGTTTATGGTAGGAATTGAATACTCTTCAAAAGGAGGTACTCTATTACGGGTCCAATACCTTAAAGAGTATTCCTGATAAATTATAGTGTTATATAATCTTTTCTCACCAAGGAGACATAATATTTCTGATAAACACTTCTGCTAAATAATCTTTTTCACCAATGAGATAGCAGTATTTCAAACTCAATACTGAGATCATCACTCTTCGCTTGCCTCACATTTTTACGGATTTTTAGTTACTTGGCGGCTGCATGATTTTTGTCAAACGTTAGATTAGGTGGCAGGGGAGCGGTTTCGTAGTTTGGCCCCTGTCGATTTTCTGTATAAACAGGACAGGGTAGATATAAAGGCATATCTATCTTACTGGTTATTTATCATTATTAATTCTTTAATATATCTGGGGAATGAGAACGGTTAATGATTCTACATGGCGGGTGTTTTAAAATTCCTAGCTCCGTACTTCCGGTTGAGGCTAAAACATAAACATCAGAACAAAAGTCGGCCAGACGCTCGGCTGTTATCCATCCACTTTTTTCAAGTGAAAATTAGGGAAATAAAGTGGTGGTTGGGAGACACATTCCACACCACCTGGGTATGCATCTATGTTCGCACTATACATAAATGCTCACGAAATTGGATTTAAAAATACAAAATGGATGAATGGCAGAGTTCAAAGTGAGGCCCGGTTAGGCTAATTTTGGTCTATAAAATTTGGGTGATTTGGCCAATTTGCACTACATCTGGCACGGAAAGCGACAGGTGCATAGGACCGGAGAGTTGTCTTTATGTAGTCTATATATCTGCAATAGTCCATAGTAGTTTCAAAGAGAAATAAGCAAAAACCAGATTTCTATGGATATTTCAACACTGGTACCCACACGTCAATGTGGAATTCGCAAATCTGCACTCCCCTGCCACCTTAAGGAAAATAGACAAATTTTCAAACCACTCAAATATTGACTTTTGCATGTATTTAAATCCATTACGGAATGAACTGTAACCTATAGTGGTTTTTATTCATTCCTGAGTTACTAAATTCGGCCTAGCGAGTCCCAAAATGGCAGTAGGTGGCCATATAATAATGAAGCTAAGGACCCAGCCAGTAGGATTCGTATCATAAAACAGCCAAAAGAAGAAATTAGTGCCTAAATAATGACTATTCATGCCATTTTGTTTAAAAGCAACACATGTGTCTATATCTAGCAATGCCATTAAGCTATATAGTGGCTGGGGTGGCCCCAAAGGATGGATGGGTGGCCTTTAAAGGGTGTCCCGATAAGATAAGTACGGTAATCTGCATTTGTATACCAAAATTATGTTAAAAGTACATGGTTTTAACATTTGAAAGGCTTTAAAATGTAAATATCATGTGAAATTAACTTTAAAGGCAGTAAATAGTTTTTCGGGGTTATTTTGATTCAGAATGCAATTTTGGCTGATTTTTGCGTGGAGGGGTGGGCACTTTTGTTGGCTTATTCACCGGCTATCTTGCAAGGTACGGCAACACTTTTTGTTCAGTTGATATCACTATAAGTGTCTTAGGATTCAGGACAGGTTACATTTTATTTTATTTAAACATCTTAAAAACTTAAGGTGGCAGGGGAGCGGTTTCGTAGTTTGGCCCCTGTCGATTTTCTGTATAAACAGGACAGGGTAGATATAAAGGCGTATCTATCTTACTGGTTATTTATCATTATTAATTCTTTAATATATCTGGGGAATGAGGAACGGTTAATGATTCTACATGGCGGGTGTTTTAAAATTCCTAGCTCCGTACTTCCGGTTGAGGCTAAAACAATAAACATCAGAACAAAAAGTCGGCCAGACGCTCGGCTGTTATCCATCCACTTTTTTTCAAGTGAAAATTAGGGAAATAAAGTGGTGGTTGGGAGACACATTCCACACCACCTGGGTATGCATCTATGTTCGCACTATACATAAATGCTACGAAATTGGATTTAAAAATACAAAATGGATGAATGGCAGAGTTCAAAGTGAGGCCCGGTTAGGCTAATTTTGGTCTATAAAATTTGGGTGATTTGGCCAATTTGCACTACATCTGGCACGGAAAGCGACAGGTGCATAGGACCGGAGAGTTGTCTTTATGTAGTCTATAGTATCTGCAATAGTCCATAGTAGTTTCAAAGAGAAATAAGCAAAAACCAGATTTCTATGGATATTTCAACACTGGTACCCACACGTCAATGTGGAATTCGCAAATCTGCACTCCCCTGCCACCTTAAGGAAAATAGACAAATTTTCAAACCACTCAAATATTGACTTTTTGCATGTATTTAAATCCATTACGGAATGAACTGTAACCTATAGTGGTTTTTATTCATTCCTGAGTACTAAATTCGGCCTAGCGAGTCCCAAAATGGCAGTAGGTGGCCATATAATAATGAAGCTAAGGACCCCAGCCAGTAGGATTCGTATCATAAAACAGCCAAAAGAAGAAATTAGTGCCTAAATAATGACTATTCATGCCATTTTGTTTAAAAGCAACACATGTGTCTATATCTAGCAATGCCATTAAGCTATATAGTGGCTGGGGTGGCCCCAAAGGATGGATGGGTGGCCTTTAAAGGGTGTCCCGATAAGATAAGTACGGTAATCTGCATTTGTATACCAAAATTATGATAAAAGTACATGGTTTTAACATTTGAAAGGCTTTAAAATGTAAATATCATGTGAAATTAACTTTAAAGGCAGTAAATAGTTTTTCGGGGTTATTTTGATTCAGAATGCAAATTTTGGCTGATTTTTGCGTGGAGGGGTGGGCACTTTTGTTGGCTTATTCACCGGCTATCTTGCAAGGTACGGCAACACTTTTTGTTCAGTTGATATCACTATAAGTGTCTTAGGATTCAGGACAGGTTACATTTTATTTTATTTAAACATCTTAAAAACTTAAGGTGGCAGGGGAGCGGTTTCGTAGTTTGGCCCCTGTCGATTTTCTGTATAAACAGGACAGGGTAGATATAAAGGCGTATCTATCTTACTGGTTATTTATCATTATTAATTCTTTAATATATCTGGGGAATGAGGAACGGTTAATGATTCTACATGGCGGGTGTTTTAAAATTCCTAGCTCCGTACTTCCGGTTGAGGCTAAAACATAAACATCAGAACAAAAAGTCGGCCAGACGCTCGGCTGTTATCCATCCACTTTTTTTCAAGTGAAAATTAGGGAAATAAAGTGGTGGTTGGGAGACACATTCCACACCACCTGGGTATGCATCTATGTTCGCACTATACATAAATGCTACGAAATTGGATTTAAAAATACAAAATGGATGAATGGCAGAGTTCAAAGTGAGGCCCCGGTTAGGCTAATTTTGTCTATAAAATTTGGGTGATTTGGCCAATTTGCACTACATCTGGCACGGAAAGCGACAGGTGCATAGGACCGGAGAGTTGTCTTTATGTAGTCTATAGTATCTGCAATAGTCCATAGTAGTTTCAAAGAGAAATAAGCAAAAACCAGATTCCTATGGATATTTCAACACTGGTACCCACACGTCAATGTGGAATTCGCAAATCTGCACTCCCCTGCCACCTTACGGTAAATCGAACATCGGAAGCGAACGTAAGGATCTGAAATATTTCGAGAAACCCTGTTTAACCTGGTGTACAAGCGAATCACGACAACATTTGGGAACCAACGAAAGAAACACACGCCTAATACTTTTTAGCATATGATTTAATTACTGAAAACAAGAAATCGTTGCAGATTTAAATAGCACGTTTAAACTAGCTTTTACACCTTTGAAAGACAAAATAATAAGGATAATACAAAAGGGATTTTTATTTGTATTAGACGGTTTATTTGAAGGAAAATTGAATGAGTTAATTTTCAGATAATATGACGAAACCGAGATATAATTAAGAATCACATGTCCGATGTGGGTCCGAAACCTCGCAGGAAGTTGGTGTAGGAGGTAGGCGTCAGAATTCGTCATGCAAGGATGCGATCCAGATGACTACGGACGGTCATTGCTTCTATCCAGGTTGCCGCCCTAGCCGGAAACAGTGCCCGTAGTGGTACTAAGGCTGTCCACCACCGTAATCTGTAGAAGACACTATATGAACGAAAATATGGCCCTGTGTCCAGGGGACACTAAAACCCTACAAAACAATAAAATAGAATCTTGACCTTGGGCTGAAAATAAATTTTCGGACAATAAATGATGAACGCTTTGCACTGCAGTAGCCAAACCTAATAGGGTGACTGTCTGTGGTCAGAACATGACTACTATTGTTTGGAGGTCAGAAGGTCAAAGGTTAAGGTTATGTTATCATTGAGCTTAAAATCATATCTTATTTTTAAAACTGAAATACGCTTTGACCAACAGACGTCAAACTTCTAAGGGTAGTTGTCTTTTTACGGTGACCTTGAGCTGAAAAACGGTTTCCAGTCTATACTTGAAGAACGCTTTGGCGTAAAGTCGTCAAACTCGCCTATGGTCATTAGACTACGCTTATTATTATGCAATAAGTAGGTCAAAGGTCAAGGTAAAAATATCTTGAGACTGAAAACGGTTTCTACTCAACAATACAAGAACACTTTGGCCCGCAGTCGTCAAACTTTATATGATACTTGCATGTGGTCAGTACATGACATCTGTTGTTATGGGATTAATAGGCCAAAAGTCTAGGTAAAAGTATCCTTGAATGTCTCAGCTCAATTAATAGAGATGTTTTTACCCACTGTCCGCAAACTTCATAGGATGATGGTTGTAATCAGTGAATTCCCCTTACAGTGTTGGGGTTCAGTAGGTCAAATGGCAGGGAAAAAATGATTTCGGGGTCGACGTATACGTGTTTTGCAAACGCATCTTCGAACTACTGAATATAATTTAAAATTAAATTTATTGGTAGTTAGCATTTTACATGAAACAAAATTTATGAATTTATTTATCTCATGTTTGCTCTGATTTGTTGTATATTTTTGTTCGCATAATGGGTTTAATAAGGCATGATATAATGAAAGGTGCTTTAAAACATTAACCGTCACTTATTTGCAATTATCAAAATGTATCCAAATTTATTGTTTTATTATAACAGAAATATCACACTGCCTATATCCGGGATATATTTTTGGAGCATACATCAGCATAAACAAGTTAGAACTTGTTTAGAACGTTATTTTCGAGTTTTCTCTCTTAGTTATATGGGATCTAAAATATCTGAATAACCAAAGACAAGAGCTCTTGTTTAGAACGTTATTTTCTAGTTTTCTCTCTTAGTTATATGGGATCTAAAATATCTAAATGACAAACAGAGAAGAAATGTTATAAATGCATATTTGTTTCTGTTATTAAAGCACTGAACTTGATATATTACATTCCATTGGATATATCACATTCCACTTGATATATCACATTCAATTTGATATATCACATTTCAAGAAAAGCAAAATAATGAATGGTTTGTAAAAAGCATCTTAAGGAAGGGGATTATTTTGATGAAAGATTCAATTATGTAAAACAAAAAGTTTGGAATGGTTTCAATCTATTATACGGAGAAAATTAAAATTCTAGTTGCAAAAGAAGTACTTCTATTAATACAGAATGAATGCTTTTCAGTTTTCATGTGAATGAAAAAATTGAAGATACATATTTCAAGTTTCTATTAGCTTCAGCAAGTTAAGATGTGTGGAAACAGAACAGGATTTAGTTTTATTCTTGCGAGGCTGGGGGCTATTCAATATCGAATCTTGCGATAAAAAATAATTCTTTGTACCATTATAAGTTTCATTTTGTTGGATTTGATATCATCATGTTAAATATATTTTATGCAATAACAATTACACTAGTACATGTACTTGTACAAATAAAATGTAAAATCGCTTCAAAGTACATATAACGTAAAGGTTGTTAATTAAGAGTTGTTTATGTTCCCGGTGAAATTTTTAGTGTGCGGCGGCTTATTAGGTTAATTGTTAATTGTTAATCAATCTATTTTTTGATATAACATCAAAATCAAAGCAGCAGTTAAATTTACACCAGTATAAAAATAGAGAATTTTATAATTAGATAGTCTCACAAAAAAAAAAAAGCACCATGGTCAGTTGGACTTGTTGAACATAAATCTCTTTCATAATGTACTTATTTTATTTTTTATAACGGACATTTTCATATGATTTAGACTAAATTAAAATCCTTTCTAAATATTTACTACATTTGTATTAACAAATATTCATTCATTCATTTCATTCCGTTCCACACCACTTATTTAGTAACATTCTTTTCATTTATGCCTCGGTCACAAAACCGTTCGATGTCCATACGGTTTTAAAACATCGTATGAGTCCACAATTTTTAGAATCTTAACGGTCTCTGTACAATCGTAGCGTTTGGTCATAGTACCTACTGTCCCCGTACGATCTTTAGAGGGTGCAATCATAGGATATCCGTACGGACATCGCAGACAAGTCGTACGGAGCTCGCAAGGAGCCCGGCCGTACCTCGTATATTTCTGTTTTTATACCACCTTGAATCACCAAGGACGTCGTAAGGAGCCCGTACGGCAATGGTTACGCCCTGCGAGCCCCGTGCAGAAATCGCACGGTGTCCTTGATAACGTACGGACATCATACCTTAACCTTGCGAGCACCCTGTGATAGTCGTGCAAGCATCGGCAAGCCTCGCAGTTTTCCAAATCCGCACGGACATCGCTTGTACACCAGGTTAAACAGGGTTTCTCGAAATATTTCAGATCCTTACGTTCGCTTCCGATGTTCGATTTACCGTAAGGTGGCAGGGGAGTGCAGATTTGCGAATTCCACATTGACGTGTGGGTACCAGTGTTGAAATATCCATAGGAATCTGGTTTTTGCTTATTTCTCTTTGAAACTACTATGGACTATTGCAGATACTATAGACTACATAAAGACAACTCTCCGGTCCTATGCACCTGTCGCTTTCCGTGCCAGATGTAGTGCAAATTGGCCAAATCACCCAAATTTTATAGACCAAAATTAGCCTAACCGGGCCTCACTTTGAACTCTGCCATTCATCCATTTTGTATTTTTAAATCCAATTTCGTAGCATTTATGTATAGTGCGAACATAGATGCATACCCAGGGTGTGGAATGTGTCTCCCAACCACCACTTTATTTCCCTAATTTTTCACTTGAAAAAAAGTGGATGGATAACAGCCGAGCGTCTGGCCGACTTTTGTTCTGATGTTTATGTTTTAGCCTCAACCGGAAGTACGGAGCTAGGAATTTTAAAACACCCGCCATGTAGAATCATTAACCGTTCCTCATTCCCCAGATATATTAAAGAATTAATAATGATAAATAACCAGTAAGATAGATACGCCTTTATATCTACCCTGTCCTGTTTATACAGAAAATCGACAGGGGCCAAACTACGAAACCGCTCCCCTGCCACCTTAAGTTTTTAAGATGTTTAAATAAAATAAAATGTAACCTGTCCTGAATCCTAAGACACTTATAGTGATATCAACTGAACAAAAAGTGTTGCCGTACCTTGCAAGATAGCCGGTGAATAAGCCAACAAAAGTGCCCACCCCTCCACGCAAAAATCAGCCAAAATTTGCATTCTGAATCAAAATAACCCCGAAAAACTATTTACTGCCTTTAAAGTTAATTTCACATGATATTTACATTTTAAAGCCTTTCAAATGTTAAAACCATGTACTTTTAACATAATTTTGGTATACAAATGCAGATTACCGTACTTATCTTATCGGGACACCCTTTAAAGGCCACCCATCCATCCTTTGGGGCCACCCCAGCCACTATATAGCTTAATGGCATTGCTAGATATAGACACATGTGTTGCTTTAAACAAAATGGCATGAATAGTCATTATTTAGGCACTAATTTCTCTTTTGGCTGTTTTATGATACGAATCCTACTGGCTGGGGTCCTTAGCTTCATTATTATATGGCCACCTACTGCCATTTTGGGACTCGCTAGGCCGAATTTAGTACTCAGGAATGAATAAAAACCACTATAGGTTACAGTTCATTCCGTAAGGATTTAAATACATGCAAAAAGTCAATATTTGAGTGGTTGAAAATTTGTCTATTTTCCTTAAGGTGGCAGGGGAGTGCAGATTTGCGAATTCCACATTGACGTGTGGGTACCAGTGTTGAAATATCCATAGAAATCTGGTTTTTTGCTTATTTCTCTTTGAAACTACTATGGACTATTGCAGATACTATAGACTACATAAAGACAACTCTCCGGTCCTATGCACCTGTCGCTTTCCGTGCCAGATGTAGTGCAAATTGGCCAAATCACCCAAATTTTATAGACCAAAATTAGCCTAACCGGGCCTCACTTTGAACTCTGCCATTCATCCATTTTGTATTTTTAAATCCAATTTCGTAGCATTTATGTATAGTGCGAACATAGATGCATACCCAGGTGGTGTGGAATGTGTCTCCCAACCACCACTTTATTTCCCTAATTTTCACTTGAAAAAAAGTGGATGGATAACAGCCGAGCGTCTGGCCGACTTTTTGTTCTGATGTTTATGTTTTAGCCTCAACCGGAAGTACGGAGCTAGGAATTTTAAAACACCCGCCATGTAGAATCATTAACCGTTCCTCATTCCCCAGATATATTAAAGAATTAATAATGATAAATAACCAGTAAGATAGATATGCCTTTATATCTACCCTGTCCTGTTTATACAGAAAATCGACAGGGGCCAAACTACGAAACCGCTCCGCTGCCACCTAATCTAACGTTTGACAAAAATCATGCAGCCGCCAAGTAACTAAAAATCCGTAAAAATGTGAGGCAAGCGAAGAGTGATGATCTCAGTATTGAGTTTGAAATACTGCTATCTCATTGGTGAAAAAGATTATTTAGCAGAAGTGTTTATCAGAAATATTATGTCTCCTTGGTGAGAAAAGATTATATAACACTATAATTTATCAGGAATACTCTTTAAGGTATTGGACCCGTAATAGAGTACCTCCTTTTGAAGAGTATTCAATTCCTACCATAAACCTACTTTGAGTGCAATTTTCAGGGGGGGTGGGGGGGGGGGGGGCGAAGGTTCAAGCCCCACTGGGACCATTTTTTTTTGTTCTCCATATTTTCCTCTTCTAGTAAATTTTACTTCTTTCAAAACTTATTATGGATGTATTGTACAAAAGTGGAAAAATTTTCATTTTGTAAGCGATTTTTGCTGTTCAAAGTGAATTTCGAATTTAACATATTGTCTGAAAAACTGTATATATTCAATACGAAACACTTCATGTCCCACTTCTCTAGCCTTTTTTCTATTTTTTTTGTCTTTCTTTTTAAGTTTTAAGAATTATTTTCAGCTAAATCATCAAGTCGTTTCTGTTGTGGCAAACATCAGAGCAGATAAATTGCAACAGATATTCTTTGTTCTAGCAAATTGTGGTATTCATGTTTTTAAAGAAAGCAATCTTTTACTTCTATAATTTATTTTCCGCATTATTAGAAATATTTTTTCATCATTAGTAGCAATTTCTCACGACATAGCGGTTATTGCTTTAGTATTAGCAGTACTTACTTGGGTATTACAGTGAATGAATCTCCTTGTTAGGCTGATATTATTCAACTACACTGAGAGTCCAAATCATATATTATATTTTTAATTTTATCATTAATTTATCATTAAATTCAAAATATCTTCATGTAATAAACCTTTAAGTTTACTTACAACGTCTTTGTACTTGCTATTGTGACGTGCATCAACATTATTAATCAGATCTACAATTGATTTCTTCAAATTTTCTAGCTGATTATTAACTGTGTTAATTGCTTCAGTATTAGCAGTAATTGCTTCAGTATTAGCAGTAATTATCTCTCCTAGATTAACAGATTATTCAACTACAAACCCAGTTCATTTTATGTTCTTCAACTTAGCATTAATCTGCGACATATCTCCTTGTAATTTATTTGTAATATTACTTAAGTCAGGCATACTTTAATTATGACGTGTCAACAATACTAATCCAATTTCGAATTTGTTTTTTAAGTCATCTATTTTAGAATTGAGCTTCTTCTTAAAAATCCTCTAATGCTGTGTCAGCTCCTCACCATCGATGTGAAGCTTGCCTTTTCCAATTCAGATTTATATTCTGCAACAAGATTTATTTGAAATTAAATTTCAATAAAATTCTTATGCTTTTTTTCATTTTCAGTATTTAGTTTTATTATTTCTGTTCTGATTAATTTTTTTCTAACTGATACATATTTGTAACTTTTTCTCAGCTTCAATAATCTTTCTTTTATGTTCTTCATGTATAAATCATACTATCATTTAATTCTTGAAGTGGTGAATAAAATAGTTTAAATAACTCGAAATACTTCTTTTATGATTTATTCATCTGTCAAATCTGATTTCTCTTCAAGTTCTTTAATAGAATCATACCCATAGCTTTCACATTCTTCTCAATTTTACCTTGTAATTCAACTATTAGAGTACTGAATACTTTACATCTTTGTTAATTCTTCCCAATATCTTTACTTCTGCATCTATGGGTTTTGTTTTATACTTTTAAATATCTTCAAGATTATAGTCATCTATTACACATTGAAACTTTTTTATAACACAAAACCGTCTTGAAACTACCATCGGTGGATTTTATCTGGATTTCCTAGGTTAATTATTTTATTACCTTCCCATATCTAATGCTCCTGTTTCATTGTGTATCAGTTCCTTATTTTCTGTGAAGAAAAGATTCCAATGTCCTTACTAAGCTTTTAATTGTTTTTTAGTAGCATAATCACTTAAATCAACCATCAAATTAACTTTACTTACACTTTCATTTCAGGTTCACTTATTTTGTTGCTATATTATTAAAAACTCCCATTTATATAATACCAGTAAAGTTTTTTCTTAAAAACTACCTTGGTTTGTCAAATATAAGAAATCATATTTTTGATTTGTTGGCATTAGCAAAAGAATTACGATCTATATTTGTTCATTACAAATCATATCATTTTCCTCGTTTACCAGACTTTCAAACAAAATATAATGTGAACAGTTAATTCGAATATCTTTTGTGTTTTATAGTAAGACTGACTATAAATTAAATAACACAACAGTTTTTGTGACGTCCTGAATAAAGTATTTGGGTTATTTTCATTTTTGGAACTTTTGTAATCTTCACATACACAAACTCATCAAATATGAACTACTTTTTGTTTATCTGATTCAAGAATCTCACAAGGTTCAATTTGGTTGGGATCAGCTGAATATTCAAGTATATCAAACATTATGATCTACTTAATTTTTTTTTGGCAATTTGACTTAAGTTGTTAATTAAATCTTGATATTTAGATTGTTCTAAGTTTTTAGCATTTAAGTATAATTTATCATAATATATACGAGGTTTCGAAGAATATGCAATTAAAGTATTTGTTTTTCCAGATCCAGAGATCCACAATTAACATTCTAAAACATGAATCTGGCATAAAAAGGATAAAATTGAGTAAAGTAATTGATTTTTATCACTTTTTGTATCATAATTTGAATTTCCATTTATATAATATACATTATTTTACATTATTATACATTATTTAACAATATCCTTACAATATCTTACATTATTATATAAATGCACTCGAAACTTAAATGAAATGATAATAAAAAAAAATTAGTTTGGCAAAAGATGAGGAGCTCCTAGAGAAGAAATAATGAGAGAAAAAATAGAAAAAAGCAACAATTTCGGATATTTATACTGAAACATTATAAACCAATTACTGAAAAAATAGAAAGTCAAAAACGAACAATAATCAACGTCAGTATTTAAAAATCATTACCTCTTAGGGAATTAAATGAGCAATTATCGTTACTTCCAAAAAGTTTTTGTTGATAAAAAAAAAGAAGTAGAACTAACAACAAAAATTGGCAGAAGATAACGGAAGAACAACCACCTCCGGGACTTACAACAACCATCACAAACCATTTACCTGCCGGAAGATACATAGGTTTTGGAAGAGCTATTCCCGAGAACCAATACGATAATACAGACCGAAAGATCATAGGTGGTTTGGATGATGAAGATGAATGTGTTTGAATACACTAGAGAAATTCTGAAGAATCAGAAAAAGAATTTGTGGCAAATTTAGATGTAAATATTGAAAAAGATATAATAGGCAGACAAAGTGAATTGCCCACATATCAGAGTTAGCAATAAAACAAAGATAAAGATGATTGATAAAAACAAAAAAAAGATGGTTACACATGAAATTAAAGGGCTTTACATATGATAAAAATTAAATATAGTAAAGAAGAACCAAAACATAGTTGAATTTCCAATGCAGACCTATGACTGCAGAGTGAGTATGTTCGAGTTAAAATTAACAGAGAAAATTTTAAAAGATATGTGAAACGGCTTATCAAAATGATTAATGACCCAAAGGTAATTGGAATAGAAATAAGATATCAACAATCCATATAAAGTTTCAACCAATGGACAATATAATGTAAATATTTAATTATTAATAACTTAGAATAAACTTAATGGTCAAAATAAGTTAATTGCTAAGCTAGAATAACTGGAAAAGAAGTATTAACACAAAAGAAGATGATGATTTGATTGATTTGATTAAAAAAAGATATTTAAACAACAATAAAACACAAATTCAAGTTCATTCAATAAAAATATTCAAACAATAGACAGAAAATCCATGATTAACCTATCAAATAAAAGATCTATGAAATTTTTAAAAAAGTAATTAGAGGACAAGGGTTATGATGTTTGTCCATGTAATCCAAAAGAAATTGGTTAATGACTTGGAGTTAATATTGTGGTTCATTTGATGCTGGAAATAATAAAGAAGAACTAAATAAATGAAGGTATTAGAAATAATAGATGAACTATTAAAAAAGAATTCACTCTTACCCAAACAACATGAAAAGATATAATAAAAATTTATTTTTCTTTGATTTACCAGCTTTTATTAAAGTTTAAACTTTTAGTTTTTAATTAAAAAGATATGTTTTAATAATTATATAAATGAACAAAAATAGTATTAAGAGTTCTGAAACCAGTTTAAAGATAATAAAAATACTGCCGATTGATTTTTACAATCAGATTTAGTACGTTCTTTATTTTAGATAAAAATAAAACTTATGTATTTTGGTTTGATAGTATTAACACTATGACCTTATTCTTGGCAATAAAATTAGAGGTGATGAATACGATAAAAAAAAGAATTCGTTACAATAATGGTAAAGAATGGAAAGATATTATATTACAATGTTTCTTACAGTTACACAGATATTAATAATTATATTAGAGCGAACTAACTAAGTAAAGATGATTTTGAATTTAATAAATCAGAAATTGCTCCATAAGTTTATGGAAATTTGACTTTAAGTAGTTTTACGATTTTGAATTTCAATTACAGATAATTTTAATGTTGGATTTAAGAATGTCAAATTTTCATACATTGCTTTGGATATGAAAAAAAGCATTGAGAAAACCGAATGGGGAACTTAAACACCAAATATAACTAAATTCTGTGGATACAATTTACTTCAATGTGAATTCTTATTGATAATTCACTTGTTGATGGTAATTTTCAGGGATATATCTATGCTTTAAGTAATGCAGATTTAACACAGAGCTAAACCATTTACAAAAAGAACCTAACAAAGATTGGATATTCTGAAATTAATAAATATATTATATATTCAATTAGCATATATATTACAGAGTATTTGGTAGAATAATAATTTAAATGAAGTTGAAACAAGTTTTACATAATTTTAAAGAATTTAACTTAAAACTAAAAGTTTTAAAACTTTAATTATGAAATTATAGAATTTAGTTTTATATAATGTAGTCAAAAAAGATTATGACAAAAAATAAAGAATTATATATTTATGTTGATGCTCACACCAAAGAAGAAAATCATACACGTAACAGGAATCTTTGACACTTAACGAAATTGTTTTCAAGCGGAGTTGCAAATCTTCAATACACAGCTGGAAAAAAAGGCTTTGGAAACAGCAGGAAAAGGAACACTGAAAGTGGAACAAAAAAGGTTGGAACAGAAGTTGGAAATTTAGGCTGCTGATAAAATTGAGAAAAACTCAAAAGAAACCTCTTCACGGCAGTTGGTAATTTAATTGTAAGGAATTACAAGAAAAGAATAACAGTAAAAAAAGTAAGGAGGAGGAGGATATTCATATGAGAATAAATAGAATATTGTCAATGATCTAGGAACACGGTAAACGTAATAACAGATAATTATATAATAACTAAAGTTTAAACTTTAATAAAAACTAAAATGAAAAATAGAATAAAAACTAAAGTTTTTAACTTTAATAAAAACTAAAAAAAAAAATAAAATACTATATATACATACATGTTTTATAAAGAAACAAAATTTGCGAAAGATATGAATTAACTCCTATTTCAATTAGATACAGCTTAATATCTGTCCTGGAAATAATGTTAAGCAACAAAAAAACGGATATCACTTTACAAAGTAATGATAGAAGTTCATATATTGAATTGGTTTAAATGGTTATATTTTGAAGTAAGTTTTAAAGTAAATTAACTTGCTGAACGGTGGTGAGTATGCTGGTAACGGAGATGGAGCCCAAATTGCTCTAAGTAATAATGCAGCTTCATTAATTGATCCAGTAAGTGGTATAAACAAAATGGAAAAAAATGTATATGATTGTAAGTAATTTAAACATAGTAATAAATGTAAAAAAATTAGTTGATTGGGCTTGAAGATTTATGCAAATCAACATGAAACAAAAGAATTTATTTATTTAGACGTTAACGCTAGTGCCTGAAAGCAGAAAAGACCAGCTACATATAATTTCGGGGTTTGCTGTTAGAAAGGATTTAATCGAAGGTGGTAAAGAGGAAAAGCAAAATTCCATAAATAATTATTTCATGTTTTCAAGTTTAGAAACTAATTATTATACCCCAAAGTCAAATTCAAATAACACTACAGCTGACAGATGATGATGCAATTATTTTTAGAGCTCATCCTGCCGATCCTGTAGAGTAAGTTGTAAACAAAATTAATCTATGGTTCCAACGTTTAATTTTAATGAAATTTGGACCTTAAATTAATTTCTGAAAGATTTACAAAAGCACGATGTTCATCACTTCGGGAAATGATAACACAATCAATCTGATACACAACAAACTAATAAAACCTTTTAGAATAACAGCTGGTGTAACAAAACCACAACCATGTATTTTGTTTATTTACACCGACCTGATAAAAGTAAATTCCACAGACATAATCCACATTTGTTAGATACATTTAACATTAATGCGCAAAATGAAAATTGCATTTTGAGTTTCTTGTCGTCTTGAAGTTGGTAAATGTTGTTTTTTTTTATCCAGAAACAGAATACACAAGTATATCAAGAATATATGATGATGTAATTAATTATTATTTATAAACAAAATAATAAGACTACTGGAAGTCTTTTAAATAATCAAATTTTTATAAATATTTTGGATTTATTTCATTTTAACTTGGAATATAAAAAGGAAGTAACTACAGAATGATCCTAAGCATATTACATTAACAGCTAAATTAAATATTCCACCAGCAGCTAATATTCGTTTTACGCAATTGTATTATATGAGGAAACAGTTGAAATAAATACTATTGGAAATGAACTGTCAAATATATTGTTTAAATCGAACTAGTCCATTGTTTAAAATAAAATAAATATAAATTAAATAAAAAAATAAAATTTATATATAATGACATCAAATTAATATTGAATATAACTATTAACCTTACAGATGGACAAAAGAAAAATTTAGCCCGAGCCTACAACAACAAATTCCCACAATCACTTTTAGATAAAACATGAACAATTACGTGGAAACTTTCCTTTACTTTACAAAAACACAAAAAACTCAAATTAAAAAAGCTGTTGCACATAATAAGGATTAGAAATTACAATTTCAAAAAGCCGAAAATGTCCAGTCAAGTTCAAAAATGGTGGATTTTTAGGAGCTTTGGCTGGTTTGTTAGAAAAACAATTCTTTCCAATGGCAGCAAAAATAGCTCCAAAAATATTAGCCCCTTTTAGCATAGTAACTGGCCAGTACGTGTTAGTAAAATACTTGGAAAGGTATTGATTTCAGTAGCTAATGATAAGAGAAATATGATATCCCATATCCTTACACCTAATCAAAGAAAGCACTAGTAGGATCTGGAGTGATAAAACTTAACACACAAAAACAAAAACAATACGGTTGGTTTTTAGGTATGTTGGCTGCTAGTCTATGAATACCTTTGAATACATCTGTTAAGTGGTGTAAGGGACATGGCCAGGGTATACAGCATTGATTCACTACGGATACCTTACAGATGAAATCCTATAGTAAAAAAAAAATAAAATTTATAAAAAAAAAATAAAATTTAGTAAAAAAAAAATAAAATTTATAAGGGCAAACCTAATTCTAACTTTTGAAATTGAACAATGGGTAAACCACTAAAAAATTAAAACTTAGGGGTGTATTTAGTAGAAATAATTTATTAAATTAAAAGAAAAGGACGAGTGTGGAATTATAAATTATGGACGACCTGTTGGTCCCTGGAACACATTGGGTTTGTTACTTGAATACATTGTATTTCGATAAAAACTAAAAGTTTTCTTGAAAAGTACTTTGTACTTAGATCCATTTGGACTTCCTCCCCCAAAAAGAAGTAATTCCGTATATCAAATGTAAAATACAACAATGTTCAATAGCAAATACAAAACAAGTATGCATCTGCGGATATTCTTGTATTATTTTCATTAAAATTTTACAAGATAAAGTACCGTATATGATTTATTGTACAAAATAACAAAAATTTAATGTATAACAAAAAGAACAAACTATTAAATATATTTTAACCAAAAGAACATGTAAATTAACTTATTAAACTGTGTATTTATTTAACGTGGGAATAATAATATAATAGGACAAAAAAAAAGTAAAGAATATTCAATAATATAAATGAAAAAGTAAATAAAATAGAAAACAAGTAATAAGAAAACCACCTCCAATGTTTTTAAACATGTTTATACTCAAGAGATACGATGGTGGATTATTTTCCATGGAAAACAGTAAACTGCTAGTTCCTGGTTTAGTTCAAAATGGTAAAAATGTAACAATTAATTCTTAATAGCATTTTAAATTCTTGTTTGATGCCAATAAAATTAGATAAAGGAGAAGCTAAATATACAAATAAAAAATAAAGAAAATGTAATTCTACAACAAGATACAATGCAAAAAATAAAGAAAACAATGAACTAATTTACTTTAATTACAGCAAATGAAATTTAAAATAAATGTATGTTATTTAATTTAATTCTTTAAATTTTATGAATAATCCAGTTAACAAATTTATGGTTCTATAACTTTAAGAGTTAATTTAAAATTAATTTAAGTTTTAACTTCAGAATTAATTTAAGATTTAATATAAGAATTAATTTAAGTTTTTTTTAATTTAAGAATAATTTAAGTTTTAATTTAAGAATTAATTTAAGTTATAATTTAAGAATAAGCTAAAGTATCAATACCATTATCAAGAATATATCTTTTTATCGTCATAACAAGATAAAGAAGTTTAGTTTATAACATAACTGGAAAGATTGTGTTTATCAGACGATACTTTAAAGGTGTGATTAGTTGGGTTGAATTAACAAAGTATCTTTGTAATTTTTATTAACTAATGTTTCCTTACAACAAAGTTTTTTAATTCCTTTAACATTTTTAAACATTAACTCATGGTTCTAATAAATATGAATACATTCTACTTCTTAAACCAACAAATTCAACAATGGGAATGCCTAGCAGCTTCATCTTTAAATTTTCCATTACTTTTATAATATTATCAAAATAAAATTTTGAATACATCGTAATCACTATTATCAAATAAATCTTTGTCCTTATAAAAATCCTCATATGCATCTTTGGTTTTTATTACATACTAATGAATCAGTGTCCAGTGAATAGTAATTTACTATACCCCTCGTAAACGTTACCATATATAATATAATGAAAATCATACTTAAATAATTGATAAATCTATAACGCCAACATTCCAACAATAAACAAGAATTGATTAATAACAAACTTTCTTTATTCTATGAAACCAAACAAAATTCTTGTTTAAACATCCGTTGACCTAACAAATAAGGTGTGGCTATGTATTTAATAAAATGTTTTTTCATCATGAGTTAATTTAATATAAAGCCCTCTTGCGTAAATTTTTCCATCGTTTTACCGAATACAAATTGTTTTAGCATAACTTAAAAAAAAGTCTTTTTCCAAAGAATTTTTGGCTTTAGATCTTTTATGAGTATTAAAATCAATATACTTAGTTTTAACGCAAGGACATTCATTTAAAAGTTAATATTTTTATGTTTTTTTGTTACTTTTAAACCCTAATTGGTGTATATAGTTTCAGATTTTTAAAATGAACACATAATTTTTTTTTTTCATTAAAGTTGGAACTAATTTTTTACAATTACTTTTTCCTATTTCAAATTCTGTTTTTAATATTTTTACTATAATTACAAGCCATTCGTCCTGGAATTTTTAATTTTTTCAGATCAAAAAGGAAATAATCATTGTCGGGTTTAATGTAATTCATTTGGATATTCAAGATCACATTCAACTATAAAGTTTAGTTATTTACCTTTGCAAATAATTTCTTGAATTGTTTTTCGGATATAAATTTAAAAGTTTCCAGAGGGTAAAGGTTGACACATAGCCCAACCGTATAGGTTATATGGCATCGAGTTACATAATTAATTTGCTTTCTTCTTTTTGAATTCAAATCTTTCATAAAATTTATTGTTTGCTTTAACTGTATCTGTTGAAATATAACTTAATTCCTCCTCTCAGTCCCTTTTCAAATAAAAAGATACTTATCAAAATCAGTTATTAATCTAACTTAATTCCAGTCATTTTAAACTTTGGCCATCCAAAGCTAACCAGGACTACTAAAATGACAAGGATCTAATTGTAGTACTACTAAACAAAGTTTTTCTAAATTTATCAATACATCAGCTAAAAAGTAATTACGTCAGTTTTTAAAATATAAATCATGATTATTCTCCCATTGTTTTAATTTTTAAATTTATCCAAACATTTTTTAGCATGTTCAAATTCGTTGTCAGATATGTGTGTTTCATTTAAAATTGAATAAAACTCATTCTTTAAAAGTAATTCTGTTTCTTTGAAATTTTAAAATGAATCCATGGTAATCATATGGAGAAACACCTTTTTGTTTTTAATCATTCTTATTTTTATTAAATTCTTGAGATAAATAATTTAAATTCTGGAATACTTTTTTACTAAGTTTATCCAATGATTGAGACAAAAAATTGAAATGAATCAATAAAGACCAAGACCGGAAATCATAAATGCCATATATCTTTCCATATTGTTAGGAATAACAATAATTTTCTTTTGAATTGTCCTATTTGTTGCATAATAAAATGACCGTCATAACCTCTTAAAATTATGAAAAATAACAGGAATTTTATGGTTAGTTTTAAAATTCATATTACATTCTGAAGTGAGCACTTCGCTCTGAATTTTCTCCTGTTATAATGACAGTGATCACGTACTTAGATTGAATCTTCTATATAATCTTTTTCACAAATATGACAAAAACTTTTGTTTTTTAAATTCAATTTCCATCTTTTTTTGGACATTCTTAGTTCTTGTTAAAAGTGCTCTTTAAATAATTCTTTACAATATTCCTTCTTCTCAAGCATTTTTCAATAAACTTATAATAAACTGCATTAGGGCCTCTAAAAATCTGGTTGGTTTAGTATAACTGTTATCATAACAACAAACAACTTTATAACCGTAACCACATTCTTATATGATTGTGATATGGTTCAGTAAATGAAGATTCAGCTGATGGTAAAGCAGTAAAACTTTTTTAGTTATTGATTCAATAATCAGCATAAATTACAAAGGTACTGCTAAACCTTTTATGAAAATTTTTAAATTGTACGTTTACTTCCCTTTTTGGCATTTTACACCTTGGGTACTAACCATTAATAAGCAAACAATATTGGCATATGTTCATAATATTCTTTCTTAGTAAAATGTTGTAAGCAACTTATACAAAAATATTTTCTATGTTGGTCTGGTTTTGTTTAGTCATTATCTATTAAAAGTCTTTATCCAAACATATATGTTGGACTACAGTTCATGAGGCTTCGAGGACATCATCAGTTATTTTATCAATTATTTTATCATATTATTTTTATCATTAGTAATTAGCAACATGTCACAGTGTTCTTCTTATTGATATTTTGATATGTACAAATGGATTAAATACTATTTTCTTCATAACCAAATATATTAAATGATATTTCATTTAAAATCTTCAATTTTAGGTAATTTGATTTAATGTAAAGAAATTTAATTCCAGGGTATAATCAAGATCGTTTATATTTTTATATATATTTTGAAATTTTGGGGGTCTTTTTCAACAAGGAAATTTGTAAGCTGAATGACACCCATCTAAAACATTCGTTATCCTCAATCTTTATATTTATTAATCCTTTCATTAATTTTGTAATGGTTTTGTAAGACTTAATAACTTGAAGCAGCCAATGGACCTAAAACTTATATCCAATTTATATAATGAAGCATCAACTGACTCTAATTCTCCAGACCACTTCCTTCAGAATCCAATTAGCCAATTCTCTATATTTATTATTTCATCAAAAGCTGAAGTAAAGTTTTTTTTATTTCGTTTGTTTAATTAATTTAAAAAGCCTTTTGATTGAAAATAAGCTGATTTATATATTGTATCACTTTTATCCATTTTTTGCAAAGTTATTTTAAAACAACGTTTTTTTTATACCTTTTAAAGTTTTAAGTTCAGATTTAAGTATTTCATAAGGGGTTGTTTATAGTTAAATATAATTGATTTTTTGGATCTTGTCTATATGTAATTTTTAAATTTCAAATTTCTTATAATATTGTTTTGTAGATCTCTCGATTTCCATCTATATATTATATTTAGAAAAATAAAATTCTTTTAAGCAAAAAGGATTTAAAAAAATAATAAAATAAATAAATTTTTAAAATTATCTTTAAGAAGAAATAAAATATTTAAATTTATATCTTTTTCCATTAACTTTTGATATTCCACATTTTACTCGGTTTTCTCCTTTGCAGCACATTTTTATTAACCCAGAATTAATCCCAGGTCTTTAGAAGCTGCATAATTGCTTTTTATATTTTTTTTTCTTCATTAGTATCACAGTCGGTTACAATAACTTTTTTGGGTTGTTTCTAATATTTTTGGTTGGGACAATACATAACTTTTTAAAACTAGAGGTTTTAGTTACTCGAGGTACAGCATTTTCTTCTTCAGTTAATAGACAACCACAGTCCATTCAAATAAAGTTCTTTTACGAAGATAAGGATCTATAACTTTTTGTAATTTATCAATGACATGGTTTTTATATTCATCGCTAACTATTTGATCAAGTTTGATTTAATAACATTTCTTCTTTTAAAAACTTTCTTATTTTAAAATTTTTATTGGATTCATTTTTTTCTCCTAAAGTGCTAGATAATTTTGACATATCATTCTATTACCTTTCATTAACCATCTATATTTTAATATACTTATAGAAAAAAATCTTTAAAAACGCACCTAATGAAATTTATTGATTTGAAAAATTTTTTTATATATCTATATCTTTTGAATAAGATTTTAAAGTCATTTTTTTAAATTGTTATCAACTGTTAAAATTTTAATACCTTCTTGAAACATTCTTTTTAAACCCATTCTTGGGTAATTTGTGTAGTTTTTTAAATAATCTAAACCAACTTTGTTTTCTTCCTTTTCTGTTTCTTTTTTGAAGTCTTTTAAAACATATTTCTGGGTTGGTTTTAACATAAACAAATCCATCAATAGGGTTTTTTCCGTATGGTTTTATAATATAATCGTTAAGAAAAGATTGTTATACTCCCCACTCGGGGTCATTTATAACACCGTTGTCGTGTGTTGTTTTGTAAAAACGTTACTGTTATTTAAAATTAACAACGTTCAAGGCAGAAACCCAATCAAACGGTTTAGCAGAAGATAACATTTTTATAGACTGTTTTAAAGTTGTTAGCTAAAAAGGGAAAATAAATATTTGGAAGGTTCTTGAGCAGCAAGTTCAAAAAGGTTATATGAATTTAACTTGGGTCCATACATTTTGCCATTCGTGAATTGGTTCTGGAATTATATTAAAATTAGGATTATATTTTTAATAATATCTAAAAACGTACTTTTTCCTGATGCAATATTACCTTCAACTGATATAATTTTTCTCATTTATATAAAATTTCTTATAGAAAAAATCTTTAATTAAAGTTAATACAACTCTTCTTCTTTTTTACTTTTATATCCGTTAAGTTTAAATTCCTTCATATACGTTTCAAAAGGCATTGAATATTTTTTTTCTTTTTGCATTTCTAATAGTTTTTGTAAAAATATCCTGAATAACTTGTTTCTCTTCTTCTTTATTTTTCTTTCAATCCGTGCTTTTTTTATTAGTTGTTTTATTTTGTGATGATGTGCTTTAAAATAAATTTCTTGTCGTCAAGTTTTAGTCTGTTAGTAAATATGGTAATTTTCTGATGGAACAGCGCCAGCAACTGCTTTCAAATATAGGAATAGCTGGAAACAAGTGCTAATGCGCTGAACAACCAAAAAAACCTGCTGTAATATATTATCCGGTACTTACTCTCCCACAAAATTTATAACTTTTTTTGTAAGCAGCAGCTAGTTTAGTTAAGTGAATGATTAACTGATCTATTGTTTCTATTCCATTATTAGAAATTAAATTTTTATGGACCATTTATATTTAAAATATTTTTTAAATTAAATTTCTTTCAATTCACTAAATGGTACCCAAATATTAAATTTTTTTATTGTAACCTTTCCATTTTACTAAAGCTTGTTTTTTCATTTTAGTCTCGTCTAATAACTTTTTCTATTCTAAAAACCTTCTTGTTTTAGTAGGTAAAAGTTCTTGTTCATAAAATGAACCTTGAATTATTTCATTATTTAAATCTTTAATAGTGTACGTTCTGGGATTTGTATTATTAATTTTATAAATTATAAATATTTCCCCCTGCCCAGTTTGGTGTATTATCCTTTTTCAAAATGTCTTTTAAGTTTGCTTAAACGAACTCGATCACCAATTTTAAATTTTGTTTTACTCTTTGGTATCTTTAAATCACCATATAAATTAAAGTAAACAGTACCTTTATTTATGTTTTTACTAGCTTCGATTGGTGTCATTTTTATACTAGAATGTTTTGTTTTGTTATATTTATCAACCATATCCTGCAACTTATCTAAATAAGTATAAGTATTATTTGCTGTAAAATACTTCCACATTATTCTTTTTAAACTTCTATTAAATCTTTCTATTACTACAGCCTTTCCTTCATTAAATGTATGATACATATTAATCTTATTTTTATTCAAAAATGATTCAAACTTTTTATTATAAAATTCTTTTCCTTCATCTACCCATAAATTTACTGGTAATCGTCCTTCTAAAATTATTTTTTCAAATGCTTCAGTAACAGATTCTCCAGTTTTATTCTTTAATGGAAAAACCCCAAGCATATTTACTAAATATATCAATAACGGTTAACAAGTACTTTACTCCTTTATTATATTTTGAAAAAGCTTGCATGTCAACTAAATCAGCTGACCAAGTATCATCAATATCATTAACTATCACTCTTCGTTTCCTAAATTTCTTTTAATTGGTTTGTGTAATTCTTCTGCTAATTCATCGCTCCATGTGATTCCGGGGGTATACTCTCCCCCCTTTTCCCGTTTTTTGATTTTTGTCCGAGACCAAGTGTTTTATTTCGTTTTGATAGTTGGTTTTACAACTAAATGTTTTTGCAATCTTTTCTCCAAATGTTTTTGATTTAGTTTTATTTAAATTGGAAAGCATTTGCTTATCACATGTACCCTTTTTTACCCCACTGTCATAGCAAAAATCATGGTCCATACATACTGCATCCAGTTCATTGACAGGGGGTCCATTATCTAGGGGATTTCCTGGCCCACAATAATTATATCCTGGAAGTGTTAAACCTTTCTTAGGTAATAAAGGTAACATTGCTTTGTGAATATCTAAATTACCTGCTTTGATAGTACTTTTAACAAACTTTGATTTCATTTTTCCACAAGATGAACAAGTAGCCTTTATCATTTTTCTCCCGTTTTTTGTTGTAACATAATAAGGATTTATATTATTAGTAAATCTTCTTTCTTTCAAACAATATATTTTATTCTGTAAACTCATCTATATCATATGTATTTAAAACTTTTTAGTTGGTTTTAACTGGGTTTAAAACCTATGGGTTTTAAATTGTCCAGCATTGGTCAGTCCTGACCAAGGGTCAAAAGGTCAAATGAGGTTAAAAACGCTCGCTTCGGTATTTCTAATACTACTATAGTTCTTGTGAACTTCCAAAAGAAACAATAACTATCATTTCAACCCATTAAGAACGGTCTGTGACATTTTTAGGAGGACTCGCAGACTTTCAAGAATTGATGCCAAGTGAGAAAACACCGTCCAATTAGCTTCTGTATCAAATCAACCGATTATAAACGGTCTGTGACACTTTCAGGAGGACTCTCAGACTTTCAGGAAACGGTGCCAAGGGAGAAAACATCGTCACAATAGTCCGTGTTTCTTTTTCAATCATTTAGAATGGTCAACGACACTTTCAGGAGGACTCGCAGACTTTTAGGAAACGATTCCAAGGGAGAAAAAATCGTCACAATTGTCAATGTTTCTTTTTTAATCATTCAGAATGGTCTGCGACACTTTCAGGAGGACTCTCAGACTTTCAGGAAAAGGTGCCAAGGGAGAAAACATCGTCACAATAGTCCACGTTTCTTTATCAATCATTTAGAATGGTCTGCGACACTTTCAGGAGCACTCGCAGACTTTCAGGAATCGGTGCCAAGGTAGAAAACACCGACCCAGCAATCCACGTGTCCTTTCAAACCATCAGAACGGTCTTCGACACATTAGAAGGAATCGCAGACTTTCAAGAACTGGTGCCAGGAGTGATTACACTAACCAAGTAGTTCCTGTTTCTTTTTAAATCATTTTAAGTGGTCTGTGACACTTTCAGGAGCACTCACATACTTTCAGGAATCGGTGCTAACTGACACCAATAATATCGTTTTGGATTCGAATGTCCAATGTCGTTCTGGGTTCGTATGTCTAATGTCATTCTGGATTCGAATGTCCAATGACGTTCTAAGTTCGAATGTCCAATGTCGATTTGGATTCGAATGTCCAATGTCGTTCTGGGTTCGTATGTCCAATGTCGTTTTGGATTCGAATGTCCAATGTCGTTCTGTGTTCAAATGTCCAATGTCGTTCTAGGCTCGAATGTCCAATGTCGTTCTGAAATCGAATGTCCAATGTTGTTCTGGTATCGAATGTCGAATGTCGTTCTGAAATCGAATGTTCAATGTCGATCTGAAATCGAATGTCCAATGTCGATCTGATATCAAATGTCCAATGTCGTTCTGAAATCGAATGTTCAATGTCGATCTGAAATCGAATGTCGAATGTCGTTCTGAAATCGAATGTTCAATGTCGATCTGAAATTGAATGTCGAATGTCGTTCTGGTATCAAATGTCCAATGTAGTTCTGAAATCGAATGTTCAATGTCGTTCTGGTATCGAATGTCGAATGTTGTTCTGAAATCGAATGTCCAATGTTGATCTGGTATCAAATGTCCAATGTCGTTCTGAAATCGAATGTCGGATGTAGATCTGGTATCAAATGTCGAATGTCGTTCTGGTATCAAATGTCGAATGTCGTTCTGGTATCGATGTCGAATGTCGTTCTGAAATCGAATGTTCAATGTCGATCTGAAATCGAATGTCGAATGTCGATCTGAAATCGAATGTCGAATGTCGTTCTGGTATCAAATGTCGAATATCGTTCTGGTATCAAATGTCGAATGTCGTTCTGAAATCGAATGTCCAATGTCGTTCTGAAATCGAATGTAAAATGGCGTTCTGAAGTCGAATGTCCAATGTCGTTCTGGTATCGAATGTCGAATGTCGTTCTGAAATCGAATGTCGAATGTCGTTCTGGTATCAAATGTCCAATGTCGATTTGGAGTCGAATGTCCAATGTCGTTCTGGGTTCGTATGTCCAATGTCGTTTTGGATTCGAATGTCCAATGTCGTTCTGGGTTCGTATGTCTAATGTCGTTCTGGATTCGAATGTCCAATGTCGTTCTAGATTCGAATGTCCAATGTCGTTTTGAATTCGAATGTCCAATGTCGTTCTGTGTTCAAATGTCCAATGTCGTTATGAAATCGATTGTCCAATGTCGATCTGGTATCAAATGTCCAATGTCGTTCTGAAATCGAATGTAGATATGGTATCAAATGTCGAATGTCGTTCTGGTATCAAATGTCGAATGTCGTTCTGGTATCAAATGTCCAATGTCGTTCTGGTATCGAATGTCGAATGTCGTTCTGAAATCGAATGTTCAATGTCGATCTGAAATCGAATGTTCAATGTCGATCTGAAATCGGATGTCGAATGTCGTTCTGGTATCAAATGTCCAATGTCGTTCTAACATTGAATGTCCAATGTCGTTCTGAAATCGAATGTCCAATGTCGTTCTGGTATCGAATGTCGAATGTCGTTCTGAAATCGAATGTTTAATGTCGATCTGAAATTGAATGTCGAATGTCGTTCTGGTATCAAATGTCCAATGTCGTTCTAAAATCGAATGTCCAATGTCGTTCTGAAATCGAACGTCCAATGTCGTTCTGGTATCGAATGTCCAATGTCGTTCTGAAATCGAACGTCCAATGTCGATCTGGTATAAAATGTCCAATGTCGTTCTGAAATCGAATGTCCAATGTCGTTCTGGTATCGAATGTCGAATGTCGTTCTGAAATTGAATGTCCAATGTCGTTCTGGTATCGAATGTCGAATGTCGTTCTGAAATGGAATGTCAAATGTCGATCTGGTATCGAATGTCCAATGTCGTTCTGAAATCGAATGTCCAATGTCGTTCTGAAATCGAATGTCCAATGTCATTCTGGTATCGAATGTCCAATGTCGTTCTGGATTCGAATTTCCAATATCGTTCTGGATTCGAATATCTAATGTCGTTCTAAAATTGAATGTCCAATGTTGTTCTGGATTCGAATGTCTAATGTCGTTCTAAAATTGAATGTCCAATGTCGTACTGGATTCGAATGTCTAATGTCGTTCTAAATTGAATGTCCAATGTCGTTCTGGTATCGAATGTTCAATGTCGTTCTGAGATCGAATTTTCAATGTCGAAAGTTTAACTTATTGTCAACTTCACGCTTCAAATGTCCAATGTCGTTCTGAGATCGAATGTTCAATGTCGAATGTCGAACTTCTCGCCAACTTCACACACTTATGCATGTAAACATTAATGACATTTTACATCACCCTCTCACCGTATCATGATACCGAAAGGTGTGGTTTACAGACTTGCCTATGTTCTATGACGTCATGAGATCACACTTATTACAAATCCTTATCTTGGCTATAATGAATCTTATCTTATTAGACCGAGTATTTGAAAGATTTCTTCGTCCAACTTTAATGGCCTACAAAATGTTTATTCGATTTGAAATTATTTGAGCGTCCCGTTTGCATTTTAATGGAATTTTTCATTTAAATCGGCTTCTGGTTTAAGCCCACACAATTTTCTCGAAAACATCCCACAAGTATAGTATATATTTTTCTTTTTAATTAATAGAATAGTAAATTTATACAAACTGACATGAATAAATATAATGCTCTTAACAATTTCCACTAGCTGTAAGTCCAGTAAATACTGGTCATGGTAAAGATATTTCATTCCCTTTAGAAGCTGATATCTTTTTATAGTCATAGGCTCTATGATCATTTTTATTCTTTCTCTTTAAAGATTCAAAAGACGTTTCCATAAATGTTTACATATAGTCAAAATACAATAAAGCAATATCTATTAACCATTGATGATTAGAGAATAGACGTTTACAAATCGTTACAAGCCACATTAAAAGCACTGCCAGTGTATATATAAGCATGCGTATGTACAGAAAAAAAGTTGGATATCATATCACTAACACTATTCGATCAACACTGAGTGACACAAGAGTCTTATTTACTCATGTATAGTATTTGAGAGGTGAAATAATGAATATTTACATTAAAAGATAACGGCATTCATTTAAAGTTATAAAATTAGAATCTCTTTCTTTCCTCTATTATGACATCATTATAAATGATGTTAAATTACCGCATTACATCTGGTTTATTTCTACTCGTCTAGCTTAATTTTTCTCAACATAATCTCAATAAATGTGTAAGAATGAAAACAAATAATGCCTTCTTGTGGTTTATCGTCTTATTAACCATGGTTCATCGTTCGGGTTGTCAGACATTCCTGCACATCTGAACTCTGAACTGTAATAAATCAGGCGACAAATCACTCGGAGGCCTTGATTATTCGCTAAATAACACATTTACGCTGAGGTCGTAGAAGATCAAATTATCTTTGTCTATAATGTGTCAAGAAATAATATATTTCGAAGTTTCAGCAAAAAAAGCAAATATGTAATAAAAAGAATATTACATTTGAACTAGTTAAACTTCTTGAATAAAAATATATTCGAAGGACCCTCAAATGTTCTTATTATAGTCAACTCAATATGAAAAATGCACTCATGTAATATACTTTATAAAACATTCACATATAAGATCATTTTTCATTAACATCATTATGTACACTAAAAATAAAGACGCTGATATATGGAAGTGTAACTGCTATCCTACCTTTTGGAAAATTGAACCAGTATAATAATGACGTCATTATCAATCTCTCCTTTAGCGTTGCATTGATTCTTAACTTTGAAAAAAAAACGCACATATGAGCCGCGAAATGAGAAAACCAACATCGTGCGTTTGCAACCAGCATGGATCCAGACCAGCCTGCGGGTCCGCGCAGTCTGGTCAGGATCCATACTGTTCGCTAACGGTTTCTCTAATTGCAATAGGCTTTGAAAGTGAACAGCGTGGATCCTGAGCACACTGCGCGGATGCTGGTCTGGATCCATGCTGGTCGCAAACGCACTATGTTGGTTTTCTCATGGTGTGGCTCAATTATTATTTTCATCTTTTGAAATCCTTTTGACTTAACGATTCTTGCATTTAATCTGAGTGATATGAAACATTCCTGACATGAAAACTGCATCAGTTGGCATAAAATGCATTCTATAAATAAACTTAAAGTACTTGCATTCTGTGATCTGAGTTAGCAATGCATTCAAATCGTCGTGTACTGTGTGACGAACAACTGTCAAACTAAACCCTTACGGGCCGCGAACTGCATTACAATCGTAAGATATTACCGATGAAACATTTACGATCATAAAGATGTGCAGCTAAATCTGTACTTTTTTCTACATCTAAGGGTTTTGTCGTCTGATAGTTTTAAAAATACATAGTTCTATGATGTTTACATTTATCGAGGAAATTTAGCAAAACGAGTGCAGTTTCCGGTCAAACATAATACAACAAAAGTCTTAAGTATAACAAACTGTATCGCCTGTTAAATATAGGATAGCAAATTATTTATTTAATGTGAAAATACTGGACAATTGCAACGTAGCGGAATCCTTTTCTGAAAGCATAAGTATACTGACAGTTCAAAGTTTTGCGGTAAGCCAGTTCAGCCATTTGCGCTGAGTTGACGACTTCAGCGGCGTGACAATCTCGAGTGTATCACAAAGCTAAAAATCTTATAAATGCAAGGACAGACATAAATCATCCGCTGTGGTCCAGTGGTAACACTGTTTGACTACGAAACCAGGAATCATGAGATTGAATACCCACTCCTCTAACTAATAATAACTGACTTTGGAATAAGAGTTCTGTAAATGGGTGCTTTACACCTGGCACGTTAAAGAGCTTTTGCAATCGGAGCATCTTCTGTATTTTTCACGATCCTCCCACTAACATTACTACCAGTTTTGTAGAAGAGTCACCCAAATGTGTTAATATATTAATAAGCTTACGAAAACAGTCACCTGTTTTCCACCCGTCAGACACTATGTCACACGTTTTAGATCAAAGTTCCGCCATCCGCCAATTTCCGCCATGGGCGATACGAAATCTATATACAATAAATCCGACAGTAAATTTATATACATTTGGTATGTGTAACTCTAAAAGTAAAATCCGCAAATAAACAAGACTGCCACTAAAACGTCGAAGTCTGGCAAAAGTTGACATTTCGTTTATAGACATACGGTCATCACCTATTTTAAAAATAGTACGTTTGGGAACTGTATGAAAACTCTTGCGAAGATACCAAGGGTGACATCATTATAAATTTCATTGATTTAAAGCACTATTATACCGATATTTTATCCACTTGACGCAATACTAACATGCTATAGAAAAAAAACATCGTCTTCCTGTGATTTTTCTAGACCCGTTCTCGCCTCATTTTCGTAGTTAACACTCTACACACGAAAAGCACTACCGTACCATCCTTGTTGTAATGAAATGATCCTGCCATCCTTAACTTAAACCTGGGCTGAGAATAAAATCGTTCTGAAGTGAGTGACACTATGACAGTTCTTCTTTCGTCATTTCTCTGTGTGAACTTTACATCTAATGATTTGGCCTTACAGACAGATGCATCACACAAGACTCCGTAAGATCAAAGTAAATGACAAAATAATATACGAGCAACATACAGACAGACGGTTGGACAGGGTAATTACTTATTGTCTTCTTCGGCATTTAGAAATGTTAGATTGCCTGAACATTTCGCCCTCGTCATTACAAACGAAGAAACCCTCTTATAAATTATTTCTTGGCCTTCTAAGGATTGTCCAGAAATACATTCAGTAATTCTGTTCTTGCTATACAGCTGAGACGGGAATAAGTGAAGTCGCCCGAAACAATCAAGCGTATTGTCGCATGCTGATAATCGAGCTGGATCAGATCGATTAGTTCCACATAGTATCTTTAATAATATTACTGAATAAGTCTGAAATCATTTCATGTTTGTGTATAGCGCGTTTATGAGAAGTTAATTGTATAATAAACTGATGTGATCGATACTGGTTTGCTGAGCGTGAAAGAGGAATCAGACATATGAGCCGCGCCATGAGAAAACTAACATAGTGGGTTTGCGACCAGCATGGATCCAGACCAGCCTGCGCATCCGCGCAGTCTGGTCAGGATCCATACTGTTCGCTTTTAAAGCCTATTGGAATTGGATGCGCAGGCTGGTCTGGATCAATGCTGGTCGCAAAGCCACTACGTTGGTTTTCACATGGCGCGGCTCATATATTTGTAGATGGCATACACTTTGGTAACAGAGTATTGTCTTAGACTGGCCTTGTTTAGCCGTTGTATGAATTTAAACAAGAAGAATCTTTAAAAAATCATACACGGCCGCATAAGTCAATGCACACTTTAGGCTACGAAAGGTGCATGCACTCTGCACTTTTACATACGATCGGATATTTATAAAGCAAAATATAGATTTTAAAGTAAAATTTTCATGTTTTTTATGTAGAACATATGTTACAGAACACATATTTTACATCATAATTATATTAATCATAATCTAGGAAACTTTGACAAAAATAAGACTAAAAAGGAGGGGCTGAAATGACCATTTTTGAAATCGTCAAGGGATGCGTAATGACCAAAACGGGGACGAGTTGACTGGGGGACGAGTTGACTAGCGGACGAGTTGACTGTAAATCGTTTAAGGGAGATCACTCCGTATCAGAGTGACAGAGTCAAACTCTGTCGCAGTCTCACTACCGAGGGGATTCAGGTTTATGACGAAAGCTATTTCCACAGGAGTTTTGCAACCGATTATACTGTCTAACAATACAGCTCAGAGCACCTGCATATCCCTTAAGGATGTACGAGCGAATTTTTTCCAACGTTAAGAACTTTTTCATATCTTGTGAGCTTGAAGAACATTAGTTTCTAAGACAAACAAGAGCAGAAAAAACATAGGTCACCGAACACGTTTTAATTTTATAGGGTATTTTCTTCACCCACTGTTAACGCATTTCTGAAATTTTGTCAAATTGAAAAAATGTTGGTACTTTATAAAACATATAATATCCTATTTAATCTTATAGGGATTTCAGATCTTACAGGTTAATATGAATATATGGTGATGTCAGTATTATTTAAGCATAAATGTCACTAACAAATCTCTTTAATTTTTACATGTTGACATAATTACCCCACCCACTTTATTTTCAATGGAAAAAACGTATTTAGATCTACAAAAAAAATTCTGACGTTAATATTTTCAAAATATTTTGCAGCATTAATGACACACAAAAATGCTTCAAAATGGAAAGAAAAAAAGTTGGGATCACCGTGCATCTAAGAGATTTATTAAGAAAAAACTGTTAAAAAGTGGTCAATTTTAATATTTTTTGTTCTTTTTGTTTTAATTTATATTTTCTAGATAATATAAAGTGCTATCTTGAAAACTTTTATTTTCTTTATAGCTTAACATTGTATCAGTCAGAAAAATATCAAAACCAAACCTGATCTACTTTAATAGATATTTGAAATTACCTACCCCTACCCCATTGTAAATCTTACGTCAATTTTCGGCAAATGCCAGGCAAAACTAAGGGTGAAAAAAGAAATTTTTCGCCAAAAGCATAATATATTTGGTTAAATGGTACATTATTAGCCATTTTTTAATTATTTAGCATTAATTTTTGGCAAAACTTTTGTTAGAAAGCAATATTCGAAGAAACATTTTTCAAAATGGCGGATATCCTGAAAAAAACCGCTCGTACATCCTTAAGAAAATATTATCTATTCCATTCGCAAACCTGTGGAATTTTCCATTCACAAATTAAAATGTACAGTTTTAATCAGCTGTTTTGACATCCAGCCCAGATATTTACAGGAAGTAACGGTGAAATCAATACCGGCCTGAGGCCGGAAAAAAATATCATTCATGTACTGGTGTATTGATTACAACCTCGAACAGTCCAGGCCAGACTCTTTTCCTTCACAACTGGAGATCTATATATAAAATGTCTGCAATTCTGATGGTGAAAAGTTGCGTACCAAAGCCCTCTCCAGGGTTGAGACCCAAAATCAAGAAAGCACACCAAAAGCGAACACAAAAAATGTATATAAATATATACACTATCATTTAGAGCTCATGTGAATGCCACATTTCTTATTTGACAAAAATGGTACTTATTCTATTTCTGTTATATTTACATGTATGTTACTTTCTTGCAAAACCTGAAGATATATACATGAAACATTGTTTTACTTAGGATAGAATAACCCGGTCCCTGCACGAACACGGCATCATTTTACGTAACCATATTAACATGACTGGCTAAAGAATGTGCATATAATCTGCGTGAAACTTTTTCATTTTCTTAAAATTTCCAAAAAAAATAAGACTGGCGTCCATTTAAAATGATGTTCATTTTAAATAAAAACATGTGGAGATTATGTAAACGCGGGAAAACTGTCAAGCGTCATCACGGGAAGTAAAAACAAAAGTTCGGTCACTACTAGACAGACTTTATTTTATAGTGACCATTTGCAATCTGTTAAGTATTCAAGAAAGCATAGCTATCAAAAACATTAGTCACGCAGAAGAAATCAATTAAGAATACATATGTAACTTAACTATGGTTAGATATATCTGAAAAATACCCAGATAATAATTTAAAGGGGAGATGGTGTGTAGTTCGTATGAATTTTTCTCCGCGGTGCATTACCGAAAAAAATCGGGGTGGGTGTTTAAATATATTTAAACATGATTCTACTATAATCTTTTCGTTTCTAATTTTTAGGTTGAAACCACGAAGTGGTTGAGACCTATAATTACCGTATTCCAGAGCTTGCAAAAATATCAGACAAACCATTTTCACTGAATGACAGATTAATCCGCTGTAATGTTTTTGCCCGTTTTTTCGGGCTAATCGACAGATTCTTATTGATATAAACTGTTTTCTGAACATTGTTCTACAGTCGGTTGATATTTTCATACATATGTAAATACAATAAGGTTAAAGAACGCATAATTTCGTATTAAAATTATGTTTTTAAGTCTGTTGATCCATCGAGCATGGCTAAGTTGAAAAGCGAAGGTGTATTCCTTTAAAACACTTCAGAAAAAAAAACCCAGACGTGACCGAAGCGCACGAAAATATGCCGTGAAAAAATAGTTCAAAACGTATAATAAAGATTTCTCTAGTTTAGCCTTAATACATAATGCACTCGTCAGTAATAAAACAGCATATGATCTGAATCATTTTTATTAGTTGTATAGGATATAGATCTGCATGCGATTCTTTCTACCTGTCCTGATTCCTGAAAAATGCGGCCCGTTACTAAGGTATTGTCTGTGTAGTGTGCATATGATTATAATTGATGGGTGTAACCAGCATTTATTGGTTGTGTTAAATTAAAATTTATTTCATTAAGTTATGGCTTCATATAAAAGCGGTTTAAAAATCTAGTCTACATGCATTCGGCGGTGTACAAGTGCGTTAAATAATGGCCGCAGTTTTGTTTACTAGTGCGTTGTATTGTTCATAATATTTAATTAAATTAAATTACGCTAGAATAGTCTGTGCTATGTGTAGGGGAAGTAATTCCTGGCGCAGTTTAAGTTACGGTAAACCAATATATCACGTGTTTGAGAGTTTTCCTACATTACACTTCAATAAAATAAGGTTGAAATTTTTGCTATGTAAATGACTGTCATTCAATTAAACTTGACAAAGGGACCTGTTGAACGTCCAAATATTAAAAGGCGCCCTGTGCAAATTTAATGTTATTGAACTAACTTCTTACCAGAACCACATGTTTTTCGAAAGGTTTCAACCTTTCTGTGCTTTCAGCGCTTTGATTTATATATAACATAGTAGCATGCTTTCTCGACCTGTATCTCGCCAGTAATATGTAGTAGACTTCACGTCAATGTTGATGTTCATATTTTTTTCATAATGAATGAATATTTAGTGAGTGAGTTAGATTTTACGGCGAATCGACATAAAAGGCTAATGTACATCCGCGAAGAAGTTGTATAATCTAACTGTACTTTCAATGATATTCATACACGATCGTTTTAAATGATAGTTCTAAATATTTTCATATCTTTTGAAAATAATTATGTTCTAACATTACTTTAGAGACATTTTATATGACGACTAACAAAAAATTATATACATTCTCTTGTAGTTAGCTACAGTATGTAAAATCTATTGTTGGCTAGCATACGCTGTCAAGTGGTAAGTAATTATGGTAACCTTAAAAACAATTTAGTTCAATTAATTAAAATGTTATATGTGCAGTTGTTATAGCAGATAACTAAGGTGAATACCCACAGTGCTTCTCGAGCCATATAAGTATATGATTGGTGAAAGTAACATTCTAAGGCACATGCACTCTTCATAGTGATTAAAACGGCGACTGTTTCAAATGTTATTCCCTCCATCAGATATTCAGTTCGCATTTGCACAAAGATGCATCTTTAATCAAAAACAGGTATAATCGTTTCATAATTTATTCATTGATTGCAAGTTTATTATTCAGTTTTATATAATATATGATGTTTATTTTTATTTTGTTAAATGTGTCTAATGTATCCATTTTTTTCTGCGTTACTTTTCAACGAAAATAGTCCGTGCAATCTGGTACATGAGACGGCACGTGCATGCACGTGCAGTCGCACGCATGCAAAAAAGAAACAAAGGCAATTAAGAACGAAAAAGGAAATTAGCGAAACCATTTCAGATGACAAATAGTCAAATTCGCGCAAGACGCAATAATTCCATATCAACAAACCGAGTCTAGTAAAAATAAAATACAAAATTTCTCTATAACAGCTAGATAAATATATGTACGTTATAGACGTTCACCCGAGTACATAATTAGTAGACATTCAGTTTGTTTAATACGGTGGGCTCATCGTAAATCCAACCAGACTATTCGGAGTGTGAATCCTCTCACCGACCGGATCAACTCACGTGTTAGTATACGATACAAGCTGGTAGAAACAATTTTAACTCGCCTAGCTGATAAATTTTGAATGAGAAAATGGCTAATTATGCAAGTTTTCCTCGGCAAGTTGTATATTGACTGAATGCAATGCGTCGAATAGTATGGCAGTCATTGATTTTCTGTCTCGCTCGCGGAGCGCTTGACGTTTCAGTAGCAGAGAGTAGCAGAGTCTATTGTCTAAGCGCGTGGACTACACAGAACAGTATTACGGAGAATCGGTAGATGCAGTTTTCTTACCAAAATGGCGACGACTAAAGTGTAGTTAGGTGCAATGAAGAGAAAAACTGGTTTTAGCGCGATTTTGTTTTACATGGTATCAAGTAGCTGACCAGCTTTGGACATGTGGATAAAAATTCGATTGAATGTCACTTATTTAGATGGATACTGCAGATAATGTGGATATTACGCGATAACAGATTGCTTTGCTTTTTCTCGCGTGTTTGATTCTGTCTCCTGGAATAAAACGTGCAAGGTTTTTCATCTTTCTAATAGAGGATGTTTCTGAGTTGTTTTTTTTTTTTTCTTAAAATTAATTAGTGAAGCATTTTTGCATTTGTTCGTGGAATTCTTGGAATAAATTATTCACTTAAAGAGTGATTATAATTTGTCATCGGCTTTTTCTCTATTCTGTGCGTACTGTCATAATGCGGGACTGTCCCTAAATCGGCTTCAAAATTGTTGCATTAGAGAATTTCGAACTTCCGTCTCCCTCCAAGACTGGTTCAAGCATGGCATCTGTTGCAGCCTGGTTACCCTTTGCTCGTGCGTCTGCCATAGGGTGGGTGCCCGTCGCGAAAAACCCATTACCCCACTCTCGGGTCAAAGGCGTGGAAGATGGTCGGGGGGACGACAAGCTTTTGATCAATGTAAGTGGCAGGAGGTTCGAGACTTGGCAAAATACCTTGGATAAGTACCCCGACACTCTTCTTGGATCGAATGAAAAGGATTTCTTTTACGATGAGCAATATAAGGAGTACTTCTTCGATAGGGATCCGGATATTTTTAGACACATTTTAAATTATTACCGGACTGGTAAACTCCACTATCCCAAACATGAATGTATATCATCCTACGATGAGGAGCTGGCTTTTTTCGGTATTATGCCGGACCTTATCGGAGACTGCTGTTACGAAGATTATAGAGATAGGAAAAGAGAAAACAGCGAAAGACTTTTGGACGACAAAGCTTCTGATGCAGGGGACACGGAACCCCTTGAATCAATCCGCGCTGAAATGTGGCGAGCTTTTGAAAATCCGCATATTGGCACAGCCGCTCTTGTATTCTATTACGTCACCGGTTTCTTTATCGCCGTTTCTGTGTTTGCAAACGTTGTTGAAACTATTCCATGCGGGACAGTTCCGGGCACGGGCAAAAGGCTTTCATGTGGGGATAAGTACTCTGTAGCATTTTTCTGTTTGGACACGGCCTGTGTAATGATTTTCACGGCGGAATATATGTTACGTTTTTACGCTGCGCCGGAACGCTTAAAATTCATGCGAAGCGTCATGTGTATAATTGACGTTGTTGCTATCATGCCCTACTACATCGGTCTGCTAATCCCAGAAAATGATGACGTCAGTGGAGCCTTTGTGACCCTTCGAGTGTTTCGTGTTTTTAGGATTTTCAAATTCTCTCGTCATTCACAAGGTCTGCGGATTCTCGGCTACACCCTGAAGAGCTGCGCAAGCGAATTGGGTTTCTTGCTCTTCTCCTTAACTATGGCTATCATAATATTCGCCACTGTTATGTATTATGCAGAGAAAAATGTTCCGAAGACAAAGTTCACGAGTATTCCCGCTTCGTCCTGGTACACAATTGTTACCATGACGACTCTAGGGTAAGTAATACCAGATTTTCCTGATTTTCTGTTCTATTTATTGTTACCATAGAACAAATGATACGTTAATTATTTACGTCTATCCTGAATATTTCGTCAATCATATCTGGCATACTTATGATCAGTATATACCGTACACCAGCTTATAGTACCTACATATACATAGGAATATATACCTCACATACGTTCTTAGTTGTAATACCCTCAGCACGTGTTTGTCATTATATGTTACTGGTATTAATAATTAGCGTTCGGCATACAGTATACTTGTAATATTGTTCCTAACTAATTCAGTATTACTTTCGCAAGACATCAATAATTTGTATAAATTTTCAATGCTTGTAGGAATATTGAACGCTAATACTGTTGACATTTTCTTCACAATGCAAACAAGTTAATATGTCGTTCTTGCGACTTTTCTACTCTCCCAACTCGTATTTCAATCGCACTGAATGGTGTTTGCACAATGATTAATGTAGAACGTTGTTTTGTAAACCAAATTGACCCTTAGAAATCATTGTCTATGGCATTAATATTCAAGAGGTATCTTCCTATATTTGTATCAATAAAACAACTACCATTTTATTGATCGTTTAACATGATACCGCTTGCTTGTACATTGTACACTTCCATATTGCATAATATTAACACCATAAAAGCAAACCTTTTGTTATAGGTAAAAATCAACAACCCATCTTTATACTAACGGCATTAAAAAGAGTGCATAAACCTCATATAAAAGTGCATAAATCTCATTTTTACGAGAGCCCTAACTCTAACCTTAAACCATACTGAAAAGACAAAACTATTTCAGCGTAAAAATATTGACGATGTCAGTATATATATCGTGTATAAATTCAGTATCCGATACACAATAATTAGCGTATGTATACAAGAAAAATTACGATACAAATTATAATTGACTACAGGTATAACATGATAGGTTGGCAATAAACGCTGCCCAAGAAAAAATCTACATGTACTAATAAACTTTGATAATGTGGCAGTTGACCTGAATACAATCGACACTGTTTATTGTCCAATACAGGTAAATCCAATAATTGCTTTGCAATAGATCTATGGCGGATTATCTTTGAACATCCCTGGACTTATTGGACTCAACTGCCACATTATCAAAGTTTATTAGTAATTCTATTTCTGATATGTTTTTATTGGAAACAATGTCGGATTAGCAACATCACTGAAATTTGTTTTTGGCACAGAGATAATGCTCTTAAGAGGTTGATTTGTACCAATAGAAAGACAATTTCTGCTTCTGAAGGGAGGTATTTTCATTTCAAGGGAATTACAGTGTTTTCACTACATAATCTGTTTTACCACTTTTATAAACACATTGTAGAGTACATGAAATCAGATGTTTTTGCTTTAATTGAGTTTTGTTGTTATTGTTATTTTGTAATAAACACAATTTGTCAAAAATATCTTCCGAGATCTATAGATTATTCAGTGGTGAATCAATTATTCGCCATTTATATTGACTTGCATCCACTCTATCCGGATCGATCTGTTTTTCCCCATGAGAGTTAATGGTTGGTACAGGGTAATCTTGATCTACCTGAGAAAAAATATTCCTGTAAACAAAAGATCATCTATTTATATCTATGGTATTGTTTTTGCCACATGTTAAAACATTCTCCGCGATCGTACAGGGAGTCACCATTTTTTTTTTTCGGAGATGGAAAAGATTACTCAGGTATAATACAGAAAACATGCATTTTTGTCTTGCGTATACTAATAACTGAGCGAATTACTTAGAACCAGTTAACTTATTATCAGTACGTAAAAGGTTTTTCCCCAGTAAAAGACTGTTTTAAGAAAGTTTCAAAAAGATTATGTATCACGAAATTAAATGAAAACCATACCATATTGCTGTAATTCTGAGGGTTCATCTTAATCAAGAAAATAATATATTACAAATATTTCTATATATTTCTTCGTTTGTACTTTGTACGTGACATAAAAATCTTGTTTCTTTGTAAACAGTTGTAAAGATGCCAGTTGTATCGGACTTATGAAAAAATAATGATTGCGTTTTTATGTGCACTTTCACAAAGGTAAATAGGTTCTTGCTGTCCTATAAATGACGCACATGGTAATGATTTTAGCGGTACGTAGGTGTAAAGCTTATAAGAGAGTCAGTGAACTTAGAACATGTTGGATTTGAATTACATCATTTTCTTTTCAAATGTACGCATTTGGGTGAGTTTTGTAAAATGAGTATTTAACTTGATTCTCATATTGATTGATCGTGTCATTGATACGAGATCTTTTTTTTTTTTCATTAGCTTAGTTTTTGTCTTTATAATTTGAAATGTATAACAATATTCTAAAAGCGTTTAATTTTCTTGATTCGAGAAAAAAAAACTACAAAACTTGAGTCTATTTATGAAGCTTTTTAAAGAAGCTGTATGAAAACCGTATTTACTAATTTTTGCAAAATAAAATTAATTTTTCATTTAAAAAAGCCTCTGTATAAGTTGAAAAGTTCGCAATTAGGAAATATTGGTGAATTTCGCGAATTCAATAATTTCGAGAAAATGTCAGAAAGTGTTATTTTTCACGTTCACAAAGACAAGCCATTATGGTCAAGTAAAGATAAATGAACTTAGCTTTGGCATTTCAGTTTTCTGTGATTCGCGAATATTTCCGCTCCCGAAACGTCTGGAATCGGCAGTTCGCGAACTTTTTGACCCGCAAACATACCTACTGTATAACAATTAAGACTTTTAGACTTTTGTCCGAAAATTGTACAAAAAACGTACCGCCTTGACGAATTGTATACAATGTACAAAAAAAGTCGATTCTGTTACTTATTCTATTTTAATGGTTAAACAGGATTTTGAAAGACTCTTTTAAGCTTTTACGTTGTTCAGTTCCTCTTTTTTAAGGTAATTATTTGACTTGAAAGCTTGAAATATCATGGTTTGTTTGGCTTTTTTAATCTCCGGTCTTCTGTCGAACTCTAAAAGTGCAGTGTTAAAGCCAAAAGCAAATGCTAATGTACTTTGGTAAGCTATACTTTAGTCTATTTCTTGCGTAATATGCCGCCTACATCATCATTATATACTGCATTCTTATCATCAAAGGAGGTTATTGCAGCAATGAAAATGGACATAATCTGGTGTATTATGGGAAGAATCAATACATGATTTACGGACACTTCTTTCAGCTTTTTATCTTGAAATTTCCACTTTTTAAAAACCAGTATTTTTACTGAAACATATTGTCCACCAACAACGCACTCACAACGGATAGTCCCAACTTCAAAAGTACATGTTTCAAGGTCATAAAATTTATATGAGCAGCAAATCTCAGAATACGACTTTTCTATTGGTCTGTTTCAAAATTCACACAGGAACAGCCAATTAGATAATGGAATTTTCAAAAATAGTCCCCAGACTCAGTTTTATATCCTTTAATTCTGAAAGTACTGCCAATTCTTTTTCGAGATAATTTGAGCCGCACCATGAGAAAACCAACATAGTGCATTTGCGACCAGCATGGATCCAGACCAGCCTGCGCATCCGCACAGTCTGGTCAGGATCTATGCTGTCCGCTAACGGTTTCTCTAATTGCAACAGGCTTTGAAAGCGAACAGCATAGATCCTGACCAGACTGCGCGGATGCGCAGGCTGGTCTGGATCCATGCTGGTCGCAAATGCACTATGTTGGTTTTGTCATGGCGCGGCTCATTTATGAAGACCTATGATATTACAATATGAATGAGATGATGCTTATTGTTTATGCCATTTTCTTTGCCATCGTAATGACAATCGGTAAGTTACATATTCACCGGATGCGATTCGGCAATTTCCGGTTTTTACGGAAAGACGTGTACGTTTAGCTACATTGACGTGCGAAGAATGTCCGGATTTGCCTAACGAGAACACGTTATCACACGGAAATTATCGTGTGTCATTTCGGATCCATCACCTTAATTAAATATCACTGTATTGATCGCCATACGTAATGTCGGTATGACCTATGATAGTTGGAACAAATAACACTGTAGTCGGTCTTAACAAATGGGACACAAATCTGCGACTAGTTACCTTTAGAAAAAATGTAGGTACTTAGTTTTTGTTTTGTTCATAGGATATTAGTCCCGATGTTGTTTAAATGTAATAACGGCCCTTTCTTTCCTCAAAACATAGATAATCAGAGACGAGAATGAATTTTGCTCAGATAGCAGAATAAAAAGAAGAAATTAAGAAAATGTTTGACTAAAAAAGTTAATCTTGTCGGTAGCTATACTTTTTTAGGTACTTTGCAATTAAATATTCGGTCAACAGAACAATCACACAAGATCAATACAGCTCTAGCCATCTTGTTTTAATGTAGCGAAATGTCTTCAGGACTTCGCTATGGGTGTAATTATATACTTATTTATGGTTGTATTTCTTGTTGGCATCTGTCCATCTGGTCAATTATTTATAGGTTTTTATTTTATTCGCGTCTCGACTGACGTAGATTCAGCATTCCCAGCGTTCCCTGTTGTAATTTGTTCGGCTGCTGGAAGCCCTGGCAGGTTCCGCCACTCAGTTGCGTTTTTTACATTCTATATTTAAATGGTCATGATTGTCGGTGACAATTTTCAGACACAAAAAAATAGGAGCAGGACACGCAAATTTCCCCTTATGCAAAAAAGAACGCCGTATGTTTCTTCTCAGACTTAGCTTGTATGTTGTTTTTGGAAAGTAGTTTTTTTGAACGAATATTAAAAGTACGAATAAGCCAAATTACTTTTGTACAATTTATAGACAGCATTTCAAAGTAAAATATTGGGAAGATAAATTCATTTCAGAAGAAAATGTGACATAATACATTACAAAAATAGATTATAAGGGCTATTTTCTAAAAGAAAAATGCGTTAAAGATATATTAAAAGCCGTCATCCGTCCCCATGGGACCCTGCTGTTTCAGTAGCAGTATCGCTTATTTTTAACTCACTATTACATTAAATGACAAAATGATTAATCGGAGTGATTTGCGAGTTTAAAACTTAGACAAATTCCCAGGTGATACTATGTCAATGTTGTCTAAAAATAAATATGTCAATATGTCAATTAGAATAACGCCATGTTTACAAATGTCACGTACATCTTTCTAATCAATACAGTGTTAATAGCTATTCCTAAAACGTCTATGTAATATTTAAAATAATTTTGATATTGTAGACAGAGCTTCTAGTCTTCAGCAAACATGTTGATTAATATTTAGACATACTATCAAATGACGAGCTACATGTTCAAGTTAGTAACAATTTAAGTCCCTTTTTCATGTATATTGCCCGTAGAGAATTGTTTTATCGAAATAAACCACTTTCTTATATTTCATCATAAAGTTATGTTTAACCTTTAATCCTTTATGTTTCCGTTATGTCGTTATTAAATGGAATGTTTAATAGAAGAATATTAAAAGAGGATTTAATAGAAGAATATTAAAAGAGGATCATTATTTTCAATGCAAAGCTAAAGTCTATCTTTTTCCGTAACCGTTCAATGAAACGCATATATATTTTAGCTTATAGGCGAGCTCCTATTGGTAATAAGAAATGAATGTAAATTGTTTATTAACAGATATTGTAGTGACTTTTTTATTCGTACTTCCAAAAGCTCCATCAACGTTGGAAAGTGGCCACTTGTTACTTCGCACGTCATGATTGGAAGATATGTCATACATAAATGCATATATGCATCTAATTTTGAGAAATGTCAGGAATGCATTGTGATATCATTACGGTGTATGGAATCACAATGCGTAAAATGAAATGGCAAGCTAGTCATCCGAAAACGCGATTTGTTGAAAGATTATGTGAATACGCGGGTCTTATATCGCGTTGCAAAAAAAAACAAAACAAGATCATTCTTTTTCTTTTGGTGGGAGGCGGATGGGGTTAGAGTCACCTACACATTTTTAGGTCATATGGCGACTTTTACAGCATTTGATGTCAGATGGAGCAAGACCATCGGTGTCCCTTTGGGCATTGATTCAAACATGGGCAGTGAAAATCAACTAGTATATATATGCTTTATAACTGTCAAAGGAGTTTATATAGTTTGTTTAAAATATGCGAAGAATAAATGAGCCGCACCATGAGAAAACCAACATAGTGCATGTGATGGATCCAGACCAGCATGCGCATCCGCGCAGTCTGGTCAGGATCCATGCTGTTCGCTTTCAAAGCCTATTGCAATTAGAGAAACCGTTAGCGAACAGCATGGATCCTGACCAGACTGCGCGGATGCGCAGGCTGGTCTGAATCTATGCTGGTCGCAATAGCATTATGTTGGTTTTCTCATGGCGCGGCTCAAATGTCTGTCACTATGCTTCCAAAGTATCTTCATACAGATGTTATTGCGGAAGCTTTTCTTCGTTTTTTAACGGAAATGTTTAATCATTCACAATGAATTGAGACTACAAACTTGGATATACATAGATTTGCAAAGTTAAAATTTATTTCTGCGAAGTCAAACGAAATACGTATTTCAGTGTACGCCGGGTTGCTATTGCTTGGTCTACGGTAGGATCAGCATGTTTTTGTATGTGCTTAGTCATGTTAAAAGGTACCATCATAGACGTATGATAAATTAATTAACTACGACAGTATGCATGTTATTTCTTTCTCTCTTTCTATTTATATATTCAACTTAAATATTTAAAAAAAATAGTTCAGACAAATACTTAAAAGTATATATTTTAACAAGACGTATCACAACTTCACTCTTTACGATTGCATCGATTTCATCTGAGCTACGCTAACGTCAAAAATAACTGAAACGCCCGCAAATCTAGCATAAATTTTGTTAATTTGTTTTTATGACCGTCTGAATAATTTATAGATAACTATACTTGAGGTTATAAATGCTAGCGGAAGTTAATAAGGCCTGACATTGCACGTTATGTGTATTCTCAGAAGATTTTTTTGAGTATGCCGTTCTTGGTATCTAAATGCCTCTCAGTAAGATAGTTATTTGATGGCGGAATATAGATAGAAAAAATACTGACATCAAAGGTCATCTGGCGGGGGTTTGTTTAATTAAGATATAACGAATATGCCATATTTGTACTGGGTTTGTACTGAAATGATACTGCAGGCTGGTAAAAGCCGTTTATTCACAGTTAGTGTGAAAATATCTATCATTTTCTCATGTTTCTGTTAAACAGAGTTTGATATCAAATGTAAATCAGAGATTTAGGGAGAACAAAAGAAGGTAAAAATAAAACTGTATAAAATTAAAATCTCCTCAAACTTTTTTATTTTTTTATTTTTTTTTTATTTTTATTTTCTTTTTACATTAATGGGACGATTTTGAATTAGTTTAAAAAGCCATTGCTCGATATAGATTATAACCATGCATGCAAACGATTGTTTTCATGCTTCTGTAACATGGAAAATGTATGTTTTTATGCTATTGTAACATGGAAAACGTTTCTGCACTACATTTTATCACACACACATGTTGACATTGAGTCCGTAAAATCAATATTGCATGACGATATTGTACAGCCTATCTTATGTGTGATCAAACGTATCTAAAACTGTAAAAAGGATATAGATAAAATAATAATTGAGCCGCACCATGAGAAAACCAACATAGTGCATGTGCGACCAGCATGGATCCAGACCAGCCTGCGCATCCCCGCAGTCTGGTCAGGATCCATGCTGTTCGCTTTCAAAGCCTATTGCAATTAGAGAAACCGTTAGCGAACAGCATGGATCCTGACCAGACTGCGCGGATGCGCAGGCTGGTCTGAATCTATGCTGGTCGCAAATGCACTATGTTGGTTTTCTCATGGTTCGGCTCATATTTTCTTGACAAATAGTCATATACTTCTGAAATTTATACAATTCAAATTTAGTCACTCTTCTGTAACAACAATATTACGGTTGTTGGTGGGTTTTTTTCAAAGCACGTGCTATAAAATTAAATTATTAACGAATATGTATCTGCGATAACTTTATAGTCTTTTCTCTAATGGTAAGCAATTTGTGATATGCACTTCACGCAGAGAATATCAGTGGTTTTCCAAGAAGATTTAGTGTTATCTTGTGAACATGCAGAGAAGCATATCTCCTTCTACCATTAACTTAATATGTTTAGAGTCAATGCAGGAACAGAAAGTTATGTTCAGACGTGTAAATGTTACTCTTTTTCATTTTTTATATCAGGTTATTTTGTTTGTTTGTTGTACTTTTTTCTTAATTTCATTATTACATGCTATACGTTTTTGTTTTGTTTTTGTTCGTTGTTAAATTTTCATAAATTTCGGGATTGTAAAAAGTAGTAACATTGGCGAAAAGGAAGTGAAATTTCTTAAATACGAGCCTTTCCACAGAACTCACTGAGTTCTGCGGTTTTCCTGGAAATGTCTGAAATTTCTTCTTAAATGAATTATGTGTAATTCAAACCGTGTGCTACCGAACTGAAATACCCATTTTTTATGCCGAACAGATCTAATTTGTTTCCTGAAATAAATTCAAATTAAAAATCCTTGTTTCATTCTATATAATGTATTGTTACTGGTTGTTCTAATTAAACTTTTGCACTTTAAAAGATTGATATTTTGAAGAAGCCTTAAAGCTATTTATAAAGGAATAGAAGAAATTTAAGTTTGGAAATGTGTCTTAAAGGGAAAAGTGCTGGCTATTGATACGTAATGTGTTTGTCAATTAGATGAACAAAAACAAACATTTCATTTAAGAAATGTTACGTTTAACGCAAGCCTCTGACAATATGATGCATCGCGTTTATATGTGACAATTCCAACCATCAAAATAGAATCAAATTATGACGAAACTTCAGAATAAAAAATGTTATTTGGTATTTTCTTTTGCATAGCAATTCTCAGATACTGTTCGTATTTGGTGTATATAGGTCAGGTTTCAAAATATAAAAAAAAAGTGAGAAAAAGAATGTATGTATTTAATAATCTCATATTGTGGACCATATTGTAAATTGGCTTAGCCAAATATGTTATCCACTATAAATAAAGTCGTTATTATTATTATTATTATTATTATTAATAATGGCGTTAATGGAAACTATTTGGAATAATAATGGAAAAAGAAGGATTTTAACAAATTAAAAATATATGGAGCTGTGCCTAAAAAGCGAATGATGATTATTAAAAGCCCTAAAGCACTCAGCAAATTGTCAGTCTTATGATAGAAAAAACAAACCCAAAATGTTTTAAACAAATGGATGAGATAGACTGGTGCGTTAATGGATAGTTGTCCTGAGTGAGATTGATTAATGGCGTCGCCGGTCTCATTTCCAACTTCATTGACAGACCTCTGGATGCTTTAGACCAATTTGTAATCCTATTTAAGGACGAACTGATGTAATTTGAACAAATTAGTTAACGAAAGGAAACATTAGACACAAATTATTTTTTTCTGATTTTCTCGTGCATATTACTACTTTAAACTGTTCTCGAAACTTGGCTTTGCTTTGCACGTTTGACAATATAAAAGTTGAAGCCAGGCTTTGAGTAAATTTTCTTTTCTTTAAAGATGAATTTTGTTAGAATTTGCCCACAAGCAAACATGTATATGAGATGTAGTGTAAAATTAGTTTATCAAAATTTCAGAAGTCGTAACGAAATCCTGACCTAAAGCCACAAAATTAAAAGAAACAGTGTTTTTATCGTATGTCAAGACGACCTTCGGCTAAAATGCGCAGTGTCACCTTTCAACATAATTATATATATAAAAAACGTTCAAGCGTCTTTCTTAGACGCAGATGATGCTTTTGGCCACCAGTCACACGTATAAGTCTTTAGCCGGAACGCATTTAAAATATTGCTGAGCATAGTGATTTTCCAATGATGTCTGTTCAATCCCATTCTTTTTTCTCTTACAAAACGCTATCCTATTCTATTGAAATTATCAGTACAATCATGATAGGACTGTTGATTTTCTATAATAATATATATATTCAATTTCATCAATTCTTTATCACTTAACGTCACGAATATAACTGACAATGGCATGCTCACTTTGGCATGAAATTTAATGACCTGTATATTTTGAATGAATTAACCCATTAATAATTTAGATGATAAATAAACACTTATATTAATAGTAAATTGAGAAGTTGGTAGTACAGTAAGGTAAAAGTTATTCCTATGACTTTAAATTATTGTGTAAAAGGCGTAACCCCTTCCCAACAAACTTATTTTCAAAGACTGACATGGGATGTGCGTATGTTGTTGGAAGACTGACATAATAAGTGCATAAGTAGTTGAAAAACTCTGCATAAGTGGTTGGAAAATTGACACAGGTTGTGCATAAGTGGTTTGAAAATTGGCACAGGTTGTGCATAAGTGGTTGGAAAATAGACATATGTTGTGCATAAGTGGTTGGAAAATTGGCACAGGTTGTGCATAAGTGGTTGGAAATTGACATAGGTTGTGCATAAGTGGTTGGAAAACTGGCACAGGTTGTGCATAAGTGGTTGGAAAATTGACATAGGTTGTGCATAAGTGGTTGGAAAATTGACAGAGCTTGTGCATAAGTGGTTGAAAAATTGGCACAGTTTGTGCATAAGTAGTTGGAAAATTGGCACAGGTTGTGCATAAGTGGTTGGAAAATTGACATAGGACGTGCATAGTTGGTTTGAAGTCTGACATAGGGGTAGCTGGAAGAGTGACATAGGACGTAAATATGTGGTTGGAAAATTGACATAGGACGTGCATAGGTGGTTTGAAGTCTGACATAGGGGTGGCTGGAAGAGTGACATACGACGTCTATATTTGCCTGGAAGACTGACATGGGACGTATAGTGGTTGAGCTGACATGGTTATAGGTGGCTGGAAATGACATGACTATATAGGACGTAGACTGACTTAGAGTACAGGTACTGGAAAACTGACTTAAGACGTATATAGGAGGCTGGAAAACTGACTTAGGACGTATATAGGTGGCTGGAAAACTGACTTAGGACGTATATAGGTGGCTGGAAAACTGACTTGGGACGTATATAGGTAGCTGGAAAACTGAGTCAGGACGTATATAGGTGGCTGTAAAACTAAAAACTGACTCGGGATGTATATAGGTGGCTGGAAAACTGACTTAGGATGTATATAGGTGGCTGGAAAACTAACTTAAGATGTATATAGGGGCTGGAAAACTGACTAGGACGTATATAGGTGGCTGGAAAGAGCATGACTTATAGGCGTAAAATATAGGAGGCTGGAAAACTGACTTAGGACGTATATGGTGGCTGGAAAACTGACTTAGGACGTATATAGGAGCTGGAAAACTGACTTAGGACGTATATAGGAGGCTGGAAAACTGACTTAGGACGTATATAGGTGGCTGGAAGGCTGACTTAGGACGTATATAGGAGGCTGGAAAACTGACTTAGGACGTATATGGTGGCTGGAAAACTGACTTAGGACGTATATAGGAGGCTGGAAAACTGACTTAGGACGTATATAGGAGGCTGGAAAACTGACTTAGGACGTATATAGATGGCTGGAAAACTGACTTGGGACGTATATAGGTAGCTGGAAAACGGAGTTAGGACGTATATAGGTGGCTGTAAAACTGACTCGGGGCTTATATAGGTGGCTTGAAAACTGACTTAGGACGTATATAGGTGGCTGGAAAACTGACTTAGGACGTATATAGGTGGCTGGAAAACTAACTTAAGATGTATATAGGTGGCTGGAAAACTGACTCAGGGCGTATATAGGTGGCTGGAAGGCTGACTTAGGACGTATATAGGTGGCTGGAAAACTGACTTAGGACGTATATAGGTGGCTGGAAAACTGACTTAGGATGTATATAGGTGGCTGGAAAACTGACTCAGGGCGTATATAGGTGGCTGGAAAACTGACTTAGGACGTATATGGTGGCTGGAAAACTGACTTAGGACGTATATAGGTGGCTGGAAAACTGACTTAGGACGTATATACATGGGTGGTTGGAAGGCTGACATCGGTTGTATTGACTTAATAATAATAATGATAATGATAATAATAATAATAATACGTCCTATATATAGAGGGGGAAGTCAAGCTTTCATGCATAAGGCCCTGTAACTAGAATGTATAAAACACATTTCACACCGCCATGAGAAATTAAACTTATGACCTACTCCACTTTACATATCATGACTTGAATTGACGAACTGAATATGCATTTTTAATGTAATTTGTTAGAGCATTCCAAATAGTGTTGCCGGAATAGACAAAGGACTTTCTAAGTAATTCACTATATTTAAAGGTGTTGGAGGGTAAAAGTGTAAATTAAAAGAGAATCTCAAAAGTTCTGCTTTGAATATTTGAACTGAAAGTAAATGTATTTTTGAGGTAAACTAGAGGTAGCTCATTAAGACTTTGGTACATTACAACAGTTTAGGTGGTTTGAAGTATATAGGTGCATTGAAGGCTGACATAGGAAACAGCTGCCTTCGTATCAAGGCTAACTGTTGTTAAAGATAATGGGCATATAATGGCATTCGACAATTTTCGAGTGGTTACGTTCTCTCGTCTGTTACTTCGACACTCTTCGGCAACATTATGTAGTTTATACGAGCAATGATTTTGTTATAATCAAAAAAATGCCGATATCATACACGGAAAAAAACGTAATCTAACGGAAATCACCGATTGTCATTACAGATCCGCTTCCTTAAAGTTTCCGAACTATTCGCGATTTATGGCGATGACAATAATAAAATGATGCAAATAGCTTTCTTCATATTGTTCCTTTTTATTTATTTATTTATTTATTTATTTATTTATTTATCTATTTATTTATTAACATATATATAGTTAGTCCGATGCATATTTTATTTTGGTAGATTTGGGTGCTTAACATGTATTTTGGTTAGATTCTAAACAGAGAAATATTTTACATATTTAAATGCACACTTTTATAGAATCTGTAAAACTCCATTTTTTTGTTGAAACCCATGTACATTTCAGTGCAACGAAAAATGTTAGCAAACAATTCTATTTTCAACATGCAACCTAACACGTTAAGGGCACTTGTTCACACAAGTAGGCATACATGTAACAAGCAAATAGTTCAATTTTAAATATTTCATCAATTAGTGGCTACGGTATATATATTTTATAAAGATATTTTCTCATTCAGTGACCTGAAAATATCTATGTTTTGTGTATTTATATCATACAACTACTCTCATAAGAAAATGATATGTTATCCGACACATAAAGCTTGTTCAGTATATACTTACATGCAATTCTGACATAATAACAAAGTGTAACAAGGTATACATATTTTTGATAGTATATATGTTAGATTACCAAGGTCTGACTGTTGATCTACTGATGGTCTTGGAGTGCCTGCAAGATAAATAACGCGTACTTTTATTTCTAAATGCCAAACTGAACTATATTTCTGTAGATGAAGAAGCAGCTAAGGCAATATAGCTCTAATACCATCCAGGTTATATAGGTACTAATGACAGAATGACGTATGAACACCATTATCATGCCTCTTACCGCCTTCCTATAACGTTAATTATTCAGCGACTGTAATTTCAAGGTCAGAAGTTAGAACCAGCATTTAATACAGTACGGCTCCACAGAGATGGTCAAATTGGCGCTGCCGCGGAGAGGTTAATTTATTCGTGAATCGGTCTAATTGGTTGAGTACTGTTGAAAAAGTTTGTTTTTTTCAAACTTCCATAGAAGAAACATGCAACATCTCTTTTTTAATTTATTTTCTAATATCTTTAGACTGCTTGCATCTGGAATTTAGACAAGGTTTTGTTTCCCTGTGCTAAGTGAGAAAAAAAAAACTTGTGAATAGATTGCATAAATGTGTTAGATGTATGATATATTATGTAATTAGCAATTATTGGGCGGCAGATGCTGCAGTGCTTTATTTATTATTTCATCTAGAAGCCATACCAGAACGGCTAATGAGTATGATTTACGCCATGCAGAGTTTGTGCATACAGCAGCATAGTAATTTTGACAGAAAATTAGTCTCTGCATTTTGTTTTGAAAGAAAACCCTAGTCATAATAAAAATTGGTTTGAACCTAGCCGTACGTAAAATCTGCTTGAAATGCTTTGTTTGGGCGTTTATAACGTTAAAAAAATATATACTGCAGTAAACGACGTTATTAAAGATACGGCAATTAGAAATTCAATGAAATTGCAAAGGCATGAAGCTGATATTGTTCAATTTTCCAGTCGTAAACATGCATAGTTATTTAGTAAATCTGAATACACATAAAAGGAAAATGTAGATAACTCATTTTAATTTATCTTAAGCATCTAACACACAAAGAGAATGTACATCTGTCGTGTCTACAACAAAAGAGAATTCCGAAATTCTGTATCAGTTGCAGAAGTAGTGTATGCACAACGGCATGTATCAAACTATAAGATACTTTGATTTATCTTCAACTTTTATCAATATATCTCTGTCAGATTCTGAGTAAATGAAGTAAAATCAAATATGGAATATATTTTGACAAAATGTTTGAATAAAAAAGAATAAAATCGTTTAAAGAAGCAGCTACTCTTTTCATTAGTAGAGTCTGGTAAGTTTGATGAAGGCATACTTGGTTCGCGTACAGGTATTGCACACACAACCAAGTTGCATGCAGCTTCCAACAGGGCACCGTCGTGGGTTGGTTTATATACACCTTGACCTTATACTAGCATCTATCTGTACACTTTGATTTCCACTGAAAGTCTCCCTGAAGTTTACTATAGGTTAATTATCCGTCCTTCTGTCCGCCTATATCTAAGAACTATGCACGTATACTTTTTCTATCCCTCGCAAAATTTGGAGTGGGGGGGGGGGGGGGGGTGTGGTCTAGACATAAGAACGATTTTTTTTTTGTTTGAAATGAAACTGCACACACTGTCATTTTCTCTCACTTCAGACAATGAAACTGATCTACTTATGTCCCATAAAATGTAAATAATATGGAAAATTAGATTATGTTCTTCAGACTTGTGAAAAATAAGTTCGTAATCTTTGCAGCTGTGTAGTATGTGACTTGCGAAAACATTTGGCCATACTGATCCCGGGCACGTGTTCCTCAACTTTTCAAATCTGAAATTTGTCTTAGGCCTTAAAATGTTAAATACCCTTCTTGCTCAATCTTTGTTAAATTAGTACAAAAATATTATGTGTGTTTGTAGTCTCCAGCTGAAGGTATCTCATGGAAATTTCAAATATGTCATAAATAAAGTAATGCCAATTAAATCTTTCACGTTCTTTAAAGTTTATAAATACGGATCCAGCTGAAACGAGGAGTTCAAATATGAATGCATCTTAGCACATAAAAATGTATCCTTGATAGATTTCAATAAAAAATTTATTTGGTCCCCTCGAAGTATTCACCTCCAACAGATGTGCAAAGTTTCAGTCTTCTAATCCAATCCTTGAAGGCATTTTCATAGTCTTTTCTAAGTATACTATGAAGACACTGGAGTTTTGCAGAACCGAGGTGTTTGCGCTGCACAAATTTTCGACCAGAAAGGTATTTTTTGAGCCTTGGGAACAAAAAGAAGTCACACGGGGCAAGGTCAGGCGAATAAGGAGGGTGAGGGAGTACAACAACCTTTTCCTGCTTCAGAAAGTGTTGTACAATAGACGCCTTGTGCGATGACGCATTGTCTTGTAGCAATCTGACCAGTTGCGGGTCTTCGATTTTTGAAATATTTCTTCAGTTTTCGAAGAACTTTAGTCTTGTAAAACTTCGCATTTACGGATTTGCCTTTAGGTACAGCAACCTGAATGGCAGGACCCGAGTTGTGAAGAATATGGCATACATTACCTTCTTGACACTCATGGTCCGCTTTGCAATGCATGGTGTTTTGCGAGACTTTGTTGCCCATATTTTGTTCTGTATCTTTCGTTTGGGCTCAAAAAAGTGAACTCATGTCTCGTCACCAGTGACGACATTTGCGAAAGACCGTGCATTGTAATTTGGAAATTGTTTAAGCAACAATTTTGCGCATTGCACGCGTGCTTTTTTGTGCTCATCTGTCAACAGACGGGGAATCCATCTAGCACAGATCTTTCTCATTTTCAAATTACGTTTCAGTATTGTATGAGCTGCTCCTAATGAGATGCCAGCCATACTAGCTATTTGCCTAGCGGTGTATCTTGCATCAGTAGCAACTATTTCTTTCACTCTAGCAACCAACTTTGCAGACGTTGCTTATTTCGGCCGACGGCCATGTGGTGCATCTTCTGTTGAAATCAACCCACATTTGAATTTCTTAAACCAACGAATAACTGTCGAAAAAGACATTTCATTATGCCCATAAACAGAACATATTTCATCAAAAATGTCTTTACACCTTATGCCAAGAATACAACGATTCTTAATATAGGACCGTATTTCAACGGCGACGCTGACCTTCTTCCAACCATTTTTGTATTAGAAGACACGAGTAGGCAATGTTTAGCGAGCGATAGACGCAGCTGAAGTGGACGGATTTTAATGAGTGTGGTATCAATGTAAAGCTAACATGTTTATCTACCCAATAATCTTAATTCTCTCGTGATTTTTGCATTATTGAGCGAGATAACGTTCTAGATGCATTCATATTTCAACAATTCTCCTATGTGCTCTCTCCAGGAGTCGTCCGCTTGTACCCGAAAAAAATACACATGTGGCATCATTAATTAAAGCTGAAAAAAGCGTCAAACACTTATATATGTCCACAAAGCTGCAAACCAAACAAGAACATAGTTAGCATTCTAACTAAACATTATGCCTGCAAGAACTCTGAAAGGTGTTACTGAGAAACCAGTATTTTATGACAGTCTTAGAACCAGCTAATGTGAGAAGTTGCGGACCAGTCATCTATACCCGATTGCTGATTAGTCCAAAACGGTTGCATGTGTATAATGTTTTTCTGTAATTATAAAAGAGAATATACGATGAGAGAATAAATAGAACATGGCTAGAACATACTGATGTAATAACACTGTGGCATTATGCACCATGTTTTTTTAGTTTCTGTTTTTATGGGACGGGGGTATACTGAAAACATGCAGGGAGATCCGTGATGGTTGCCGGTGATGTTTTAGTTTAGAATTAATTTGAGCCTCACCATGAGAAAACCAACATATTGGCTTTGCGACCAGCAAGGATCCAGACCAGCATGCGCATCCGCGCAGTCTGGTCAGGATCCATGCTGTTCGCTAACGGTTTCTCTAATTGCAGTAGGCTTTGAAAGCGAACAGCATGGATCCTGACTAGACTGCGCGGATGCGCAGGCTGGTCTGGATCCATGCTGGTCGCAAAGCCACTATGTTGGTTTTCTCATGGCGCGGCTCATTTCATCCCCTGTTATTAGACCTAATACCACAAAGTGCATGCATGTGTTTGAAACAAAGCATATTCTGTATGTTTGCAGAAGTTAGATAATTCAAACATGTATCTTATTTTCGGACTTAGTGTTTCTCATTTATTATACAGGGTTCGAACGTTTTATCGAACTCATTAAAAAGAGATTTAAACTAAACTTCACTCGCTTCTAGTATACTTTTCCTCAGTTATATTACACTTTACTGTAAAGCAAAACAAGTCACATTTCTATTTTGAAAATGCAGTTATTTCTGTGTACTGTTACAAATTTCTGGCAATCAGACATTAGAACAAAGTTATTGCAAAAATCATTTTACATTTTATGTCTATCTTTAAATTTTTGACAACTGATACAAGTAAACATCTCCTGCATGCAATGAGTGCGTTTTAGACAAGATCTATATTTCCAGTGAACAATTTAAAAGACTAACCGCCTTAATTTCAATTGCTACAAGTTCTTAAGAGCCGTTTAAGAGCTATAATCTGTTTGCCAACGTTCTATTATCGTAAACACTTAGGTAATTATTTTCCGGATTGAGAGTATAAGTACACTATTACGAGTTTTAGCGAGTACGAAACTGTTTAATAATGTATTTGTTCTGTATGAAAGTAAGTCATAACAATCAATTTAATTTGATTATCAGAGGTATTTTGTGCTATTTTTAGCTCATAAAATTATGCCGCACAATGATTACAAAATTTGTTCACGTGTGGTAATTTTAACAGCTGTTTTATTCACCATGTTACGTTCGTAAGTTAAAACATGGGTGTTCAGTTCCAATTTCTTTCGGGTTAAATGAAATAACAAACGCTAAAATGTCTACAGTGGAAAATTCTCATGTGTATCTACCGCTATGAAAGCGTCATAGTACATTAAATTTTGTAATACTTACTAACTCATATGTCGTAAACAGACTGAGTAACTTAGTCGTACCTATGAGTCTTTTACACAGTGGCAGGATCGCACATAAAAGTTTGTAAATCAAACGTATGAGTTTGTAAGTCGGAATTACAAAGTAATGCGTAAAGGTATAAGATAGAAAGTCGGAATTACAAAGTAATGCGTAAAGGTATAAGATAGAAAGTCGTATGTATGACTTTCTAACCCACGGGTATGAGGTCTTATGTAAGACTTATTACAAATATCTCTGGTTGGATCGAGACGCCATATAGAACGCACAATCTATCATTTTTATGATAAACATTTTCAACATTTAAAACGTTCGATCCTGCATCTAGAGTCGAGTTTTGCGCAATAACTTGTAAGGGAACATCTCAAGCCTACAGCAATTTATATATTATGTTAAACGTTTTTAGATACTATACCCGTTATTTCAACTTATCGGCCGTGGATCGTTTTGCATTTCGAAGATGAAGTCTAAATTTTTATTTGCAAAATATATACATAACTAAAGTTCATGCATGCTAAAAATAGTATGTAATGACATTCAATTAGACAAATGAACCATCTTGTATTTAATTAGAAATACATCAAAGCCACTTTACAACATTGACCTCAAGACGCCAATAACAATGTTCTATCATTCATTAATGATGCATTGTCACTGTAACATGTATCTGTCATTAATTGATGTCTTAACAAACTGAAATATACATATGTACACACTTATGTGTAATAGATTCAGGTTATGATACAAACATAAATGACTAATTGAGCATGTGCAGTTTTGCGTAGAGCAAAGTTCAGGTAATAACCCGGATTGAACATGCCCTTGTATGTAATAACATGGCCTGAACATCTTCTGGAAAAAAAAGCCTTGAAAATTCCAGGTTATCATGTTGCCTTCTAAGATTGACCCCAAACCCTATTTCAATACACCGTGTCTGTATCAGATGAGGAACGGTCGGAATTCCGACGCTTTGTCTTAATTTTTATCAAATATGTCTTCTATATAGATTTCACTTTAAATGGTTCCAATGCAGCAGATTGCTTCAACATAATGTAAAAGTCGCACACGACAAACCTAATTATCACTTGCCTGTAAAAGGAACAGCAGTAGCCATTATATAACCCAGACGTGTTTCTTTCCATTAATTGTTACACGATCTGATATTGATCACAGCCTTGCATCGACCTGACGCTCTGTACTTTATAAGAGCCGCGCCATAAGAAAATCAACATAGTGGGTTTGCGACCAGCATGGATCCAGACCAGCCTGCGCATCCGCGCAGTCTGGTCAGAATCCATGCTGTTCGCTTCCAAGCCTATTGGAATTAGAGAAACTGTTAGCGAACAGGATGGATCCTGACCAGACTGCGCGGATGCGCAGGCTGGTCTGGATCCATGCTGGTCGCAAACCCAGTATGTTGGTTTTCTCATGGCGCGGCTCAATTATGATTGAACACGAAGATGTCGTGGCAGGTGTTAGATATTGTTAGTTCATTACCGTTAGGTCAACATTGCATCAACTGTTTAAACAAAACGTACTGATAATAATCACCAATAGAATGTTTAACAGCTGTATTTAGTAACAATACTATGTACGATTTTTTTTACTGTAGCGGTTTACAAGATAAAAAAATAAATGAATTAGACGGCTTACTCGAGAAAAAACAGTGGTTGTGTGGATTACGCGACACAGTCATAGGTTCGAACTTTCCCATGCAAACTAGTTCCGGTTTGTTTCAAGGAAGTAACTGAAATGAGGTTCAAGCCTTCATCATAGTCGAGTTACAATAAAAAATGTTTTAGCTCCACAAGATTATTGATCATCTAGAGAATGGTCTGAATCAATACAACAAAGTGTACAGAGAAAAAAGCCTTAAATCACTGCATTTTCAATTATATTATTTTAGAACATGATAGTGCATATTGCTCTTGTTTTTCTTTTTGTTTTTTTTTTTGTTGTGGTTTTTTTGTATTTTCGCCAGCTAAAACTTTCAATTTCGAAAAGCACCAGCTATTGTTGCGATATTCATCTAGTTCTTAATTTACTGCAGAAATGAGCGACTGCCAGTCGCGGTGCCGGTTTAATTTAAGAAATCTCGTTTGTTTTATTTTGATACATTACATAAAATAGGATGTATCTCAGTTATAACTGCACAATCGATCGAAATTAGTCTGTTTCGCAAACTGAAATATTGACTTTTTTCTGTTATCAAGAAGTTCCTGGAATTTAAGGTACCGTTTGGTGCTATTTTTTTCTGTTATCAACAATTATCTAGAATTTTAGGTACTGTTTGATTTTTGTGTGTTGTTCACATTGCGTGCCAGGACAAAATTTAAATGTTCCACGTTTCATGTTTCACTGCCTTTTACTGAACGCCAGAAACGGAAATCGATTTTCCAGTAATTTCTCGTGAATAAATACTGTGTTTTGGCACCTTATCATGTATATTTGTTTCCGTTAGCATCCCTATATATAAGTGTTGGGACATCTTAATAACTGTAAACAATTTTGCTAGGATATCTAATCGATGTTCCTAATAGTTGTCGTAAATTACTTGGGCTGTCGTAAAGAAGTCTCGATCGAAATTCGCCCCGCAGAAATTTCGTGCTAGAAGGAAGCTTTTAAATGAATGTAATACATCATGATTACATATCAGGTTACATGTACGGTTACAACGGTGCCTGTATCTCGAATAACCTACCTAAGCGCATGTCATATTTATTTATTACGTCATCAAACATAGACACATTGGCACACGTGCGCCTTTTCAACACTACATCATAGTACAACGACAACAATGAATGTTTTAAAAGCACTTACAGGAATCAAATAAGGTATAGTTTGATATTTACTGCCATGAAGCGATAAAAAAAACCCTAAAAACCCCCATTCCTTGGTAAGTCACAATTTTGAAAGAGGCTGTTATATTTTCAAACGTTTTTTGCACGTTGTGATCATTGTTTTAAGGCAAAAAAAGAGGTCCGTTTCCGGTCTCCTGTCAAAAAAAGAGGGTAGGTAGGTAGGAATCTTTTTTTTTTTTTTTTTTTTTTTGAGGCCTTGAAATTCTCCGATGATGTAGAGCTGCCAGGTAAATCATGATACTGCTGAAATATGCCATCAACTAATTTGTGATCTGGAACAATTGTAAGTAAGTTTTTGGCCGTTTTATAATGCAAAATAGTTTTAAATCGAAGCCCAAAAACTGATGAAGCCGGCAACACGGGCGCTGCCATCTAAGCCAACCAAACAGAATCGCGTATTTCAGTGAAACGACATAAAGGTTTAAAATGAAACGGAAATATTTTTTTTAAAATCGAAAGGCGGAAAATTATCCCCGATAAAAAGTTTAGGGTAAGGGGTACAAAAGAGGGTAGGTAGGGAGACCGGAAACGGTCTTTTTTTTGGCCTAAGTGTCTTTTCCTCTATATATTAGCCCTAGTATTTAAATAAGGAAGACACGTTTTTCGTTTCAAATGTCACTGCTGATTTATTAGCTTTTCAAATGCCTTTGTTTGGAGAAGTGACGTAAATAATTAGTGGCAAAGTTACATTCTGACATTACTTTTTTGTTCTAAACTGTAAAATCTCATTAAAATTAATTACAAGGTAGATCTCTACATCCCGTATGCAAAAGTAATAAGAAAACTAGAAATTCTGACATTACTTTTTTGTTCTAAACTGTAAAATCTCATTAAAATTAATTACAAAGTAGATCTCTACATCCCGTATGCAAAAGTAATAAGAAAACTAGAAATGTACCAACTTCCCATTGTCTTAACGGTTTTGTAAAATACAAATGTATATGCTGTAATAGAAATTTTAATGAATTTGTCTAGAACTCTGTCACAGTAATATATGAGCCGCGCCATGAGAAAGCCAACATAGTGGGTATGCGACCAGCAAGGATCCAGACCAGCCTGCGCATCCGCGCAGTCTGGTCAGGATCCATGCTGTTCGCTAACGGTTTCTCTAATTGTAATAGGCTTTGAAAGCGAACAGCATGGATCCTGACCAGACTGCGCGGATGCGCAGGCTGGTCTGGATCCTTGCTGGTCGCAAACCCACTATGTTGGTTTTCTCATGGCACGGCTCATATCTCTTTCGCGCCAAGACGTTACGCTCATCTATAATAAGAAGCCGCAAATGTTTTAACCCTTTCCTTTAAAAAATGACTTTCCCGAGACAATGCATTTTGACAATTCGTTTTGTGTCGGAAGTATATTTTTTCTTCTTTTTTTCTCAAAAATAAAAAATAAAATAAAATTACATTGTTTTAAATATATTATTAGTCTTCAGATCTGACAAGCGTTAATTCAAAATGTTTATATTTTGTCTTGATTCTTCAAACAGCTAGGAGCAAGACTTGATAAGAAATAAAAAAATGTCCATGGGCTTTTGGTTTGAATTATCTTGGGACGTAATAAGGTCTATTCAATCTTGTTGTTTGTTGTCAGTTACTGAAAGTGTAACACTTTGGATACTTCTGTGTATTCCAGAATATTAGATGCGCCATTTGTTGACGTTTCTAGACATAATGCGTTGTGCTATACTGTAGAAAGAATCGTTATGGACTATTTGCATTTATGACGAAGAAAATATACACTTAAAATTTAAACTGTCTAACGAAAGGAAAATGGATGACAATAGCTGATAGATCATTTTGAGTGTTTGGTGTCAAAAAGCGACATTTTAAGTGACCATGTCTATTACTCAACACTAAGAGCTCATTCCATAACTCCATGCGCACAAAGATCTCACTCCATTACCCGACACTAAGAACTGACTCAATGAATCTATGCTCACTTAGACCTCACTTCATTTCTCCGCACTAAGATCTCACCCCTGCTTACTCCACGCAAACCAAGATCTTACAACATGACTCTCTGCGTACTAAGACGGTTTGACCACACTCCATGCATTCACACACTAACAGTCCATACTCCTTGACACCACACCAACAATACATCACTCCTTAACCCCATAGCAAGACCTGACTCCAAAGACTTCTGTATACTGACACCAGAACATGAGCCCCTACACACCAAGGTAGATCTCTCTCCGTGACCAGGCACACTAGGTTCTCATTCCATGACTCAAAACAAAGACCTCACTTTGTATCTACATGCATGTTAATACCTCACACCATGGATGCACATCAAGACATCGCTCCATATTTCCATGCACACAAGGACCTCATTCCGTTGCTGTAGACCTCATTCCTCAACTCAATACCAAGACCTCACTCTACGGCTCCAAGCCTACCAGGACCTCTCTCTGTGACTCGAAACACACAATAACTTCTCTCCATGGCTCCATATACACCATTACCCCACTCCATGACTCCACGCTAATACCTCACTCTTTGACTCCATGCTAATACCTCACTCTTTGACTCCATGCTAATACCTCACTCTTTGACTCCATGCTAATACCTCACTCTTTGACTCCATGCTAATACCTCACTCTTTGACTCCACGCTAATACCTCACTCTTTGACTCCATGCTAATACCTCACCTAAGACCTCACTCCATGACTCCACTCTTAGACTTCACTTCCAGTGTGACTTATACCTTGTCAGTCTTTTTGTTTATTCTTCTACAAAATAAAACGGTAGTTTATAATGGCTTCATGAGATCTCTTTGAAGTGTGAAATTAATCGATTAAACAGTAGATTATCAGCTCATCTAAGATGGTATGACAGTTAAGATAACATGCTAGTGTTTGGCATGGTAACTTCATTTCTGTGAGTTTGAACTGCAGCATGTGCGTAAACGTTTTTGTTGCATTTTTATATATAAATGTAAAAGTATAAAATTAAAATGTAAGTAATAATGACTTCTTTTGATGACTATTGAATCTTTGTAATGTCTGAAGATTTTTTTTTTTGTATTCGGGAAATAATTTGATTTTTAAGGAGATATTGATTTAGCTCTCTCTTTCTGCTACCTCTGACACTAAAACAGTGTACGTGTGCATAGCCAAGCTGAATATTCAATAGAAATAGAAAAAAAGTAGTTTCTAAAATACAAAACTATTATGTGGGGGTTTACGACAACGTGGGGATTTAAGACAATGCGGGGGTTTACGACACCGCAATAATCTGTACAGGCCATTCTAAGTCTTTTATCATAACATAAGACAAAAATTTAAAAGAGCGTCAAAGTTTCTGGAATTCTATGACATAGGTATACAACATAATCAGTTATAGGCCTAGAAAAAATAATTGAATTTTAAAGAAACATAATATATATGTATTACAATTAAAAGGGAAAAAAGGATTCGAGGGAGTTTATTCATTAAGCAAGAGCTGGCCAACTTTTAAGAAATGTATTCATGTACTTGTGATCGTAAAACAGCACGCTGTGCGTTACAGACAGGTATTCTTCTTGATTTTTTCCATCAGTCTGCTTAATTGACAGTGTTTGATGGGCAAATAGTATGATAGAATACTAAAACCACAATAAATTTACATTAGAACTGCGTCTTAAAAGGTGGAATTATTGGCCTAGAGTGCAGTCTGTTATAGAACCAGCGCTGGAATATATTCCAAGTTTCATATACACTCCTACTAAAATGTCCAAGATTTCAATTTCTCCCAGAATTTCGGGTCAGAGGGTTAATGATTGGCTTGAAATTATAATAACATGGAATGCCAGAGAGTTACAGATAGCATCTTTAGATTGGCTTTTAATAGCCCTATCAAATTACTGGCACCCTTCTCCATGGTCAGCTTATGACATTGAGATGAACATTAGGTCGGCATGTTCTAATCTCTGGCCTGGCCTGGCCCGGCCTGGCCTGGCCTGGCCTGGCCCGATGAGCCCAATTTTCGACTGGGCCAGGCCAGGCCAGGCCAGATTTTATTGTACATAGAGAAATGAATGGCATGAAATCTAAATATACAATTACAATAGCAGGCAGTATTAACCGGAATCCTGGAAAACCTGGGATGGGCTCATGGGATGGGCTCTGGGGATGGGATGGGATGGGATGGGCTCAAGGACATGGGCTGAACTTATTTGCCCCTAAAATTTTCTCAGATTCTCGAAGGTTTCTTAAGGTGAACAGTTCTCTATAAAATAAATGATACTCCTGGGAATTCATGCCATACTGTCAATAAGATCTGGCCGAGAGTAACAAAATGGGTTAATGTCTTATTCTGTAGGCTAATAACAGTATATTGCTATTATTATTATTGTTAATTCTCTTGATTCAGTCAGTAATACACTTAATAAAACAGTAACAATTTTAAAGTAATATTATGAAAAATAAAAACACGTAGAACAGTAATAATTTTAAAGTAATATTATGAAAATTAAAAAATATATACTTCTTGCATGTGTATTTATAATTGATACCTTTATGAAATAAAAGTAGACTTATTTTTATAGCAGAAGAAATTGAATATCAAAACAAAACAATTTGGTATAATGAAGAATTATGAAGATAAAGGGTAGAATTACATGTATATATGTCACAGGGAGAAAAATGATGAATTCAGCAGTTGACCTCTAACCCAAGTAAGAGAATGAACCTACAACATTAATGTTTGATGAAAATTCATTTTGAGAGAAAATATGAAATGGAGCTTATGACAAATCAGTTCTGAAAAAAAAGTTACTGAAAAGAAAACAATAATTGACAAATTTCAGAATAAAAAGATGACAGAAATGAATTTAATGTATTAGACATATTATAACATACGAAAAGGGGGATTCTCAAACATATGACAGTTTTCAATTTATTGGTAATAGATTTTGATGTTTACATTAACACCAAGTGGACAATAAATGATTATATTTTATCCAAATTAATTGCTTTTTTTTGCTTTAAATATAATAAAAAATGATGATTATATTAACACCAAATGGACAATAAATGGTCATATTTTGTTAAAAATAATTGCTCTTTTGCTTTACTTATGATAAAAATACAGTCCATAAATTTTTCATCACTTATATTGGAACCGTAGAAGTACATTCTAACAGGTTAGAAGACTAAGTGTTGGTATTTTCTTTCTTTGTTTCCCTTCTTGGCAGCCAATACAGTGTGAGTCTCACTCTGGGAATTGTAATTACAGGCTGTGTCCCTGTTATCCTTAGCTGACCTCTTAATTGCCCAGTTGAACTTTTAATTCATGTTTCTCACTATATATTTCTCTGACCTTGGGCCCACGATCCCATGACCTTCAGCCCATCCCATCCCATCCCATGAGCCCATCCCACGAGCCCATCCCAGGTTTTCCAGGCTGCCGTATTAACCTGCATTGTTTACTTGCTGCATGTCAAACAAAATGAGAAACCAGTCCCCTGGAGAATCATTAATTAGCCATCATTCATCTTATTTGAAATACAGATTTGCACTGAAGAAAATGGTGTAACTAAATGATAACTACCCATTTTTTTCTGTGATCAAATTATTTAAAGTCAGCTTTAACACTTGGTTTTAAAACTAATGGCTAATTTCATTGCTAAGTTTACCTGCTGCAATATAACTGAATATTTGCATGCATCTCTTTGGGAATTGTAATTACAGGTTGTGTCCCTACTATCCTTAGCTGACCTTTTAACTGTTCAGTTGAACTTTTAATGTGTTTGGTTTAGTTAAGCTGATGTTCAATTTATGGAAGAGTAATAAAAATAATATTCATTATGGGACCTCTAACTCATTGTCAGGGTGTTTGCATTTTAAATTATTGATATTTGTCTTGCACAAAAAAAATAATGGTGCATTGTGTTTATGTTATTTCTAAGTGATATATTTAATGCTAAAAGATGCTCTTGAGCCTGTTTTACAAAACTTTGTAGGATTTTTTTCCACATACTTAGATCAATATAAAAACAATCTTACAAAAATATTCAGTATATGTATAACCTAAACTACAAAATTTATATATCGCTTCCCCGCACCATACTATCCCAGGTTCTAGAACGGATGTAGCATTATTTTAGAAATTGAAAGTTGTTGTCCGTTAGTATTGACAGGTGCCACTCTTTATTTTACACCATATTTGTAACCTGAAAATATCTAAATTGACCAATAATAACATGCAAAGTTTACCAATGACACAGTGGCGTAGTGATAAGTTCTGCGACTTTCACACATGTTACCATGGGTTCGATTTCAATTCAGATTGTTTTCATTAAATCAATATAATGTCATTTTATTGATACTGGTTTTATAATTTTATTCTTACAACATTTCATGGTAATAACTTGTATGTAGAAGAATGTCAAATACTTGTGTATTTCTTTCAAAAAATGAACAATAAATCATAAGTGACAATTCCTGCATTCTAAGTTTACAGAGAAAAAATGATAATGAAAATGGTCAAACAGGTCACGGTTTCGAACTTACAGTCCCGAGATTGGTAGCTGAACGTTTTGTCAGCACAATTTTATCTGCATGTACGACCTGGCAGTAAAGAAATGTTTATACCGGTATCTTATTTGGTTTTCAATATTTATATATTTATTTATGTTTGGGCACCGATTTTTTATGGAAGCATATGGAATACTCTTGAGTGCTAGTTCAATAATTTCGGACAATACTAAATAATCCTCAATAGACAAAATAATGAACTTAGTTAGCTTATTCAATTGGGGGAAAACCAAGCCACCAGTCAAGAGTCAATTGAGGTGGAAATCCCCTGATAATAGTCATAACAATTAATCAGGCATCACCTTTAAATTAAACATAATAGTTATGTTAGCTACAGGCTTATTCCCAGGTGTATAATTTTACAGAGTGGGAGTTCAAAATGTATTTATATAATGTCTGAAATATCTAAACTTATTCAAAAAGTCAGATTTTAAAGAAGCTATAAAAATCACTTTCACCTTTTACGAAATTGAAATCTATGGCCTGGCCTGGCCTGGCCTGGCCCGGCTCGGTCGAAAATTGGGCTCATCGGGCCAGGCCAGGCTAGGCCGGGCCGGGCCAGGCCAGGCCAGAGATTAGAACATGCCCATTAGGTCAGGTGGTTTTATTGCATGAGGAATCAAGAAAAAGATACAATTGTTGTATTTTGAATGAAATGTTGAAGGAAATTTAACACACTTGAAATTCAAGTAATGCATATGAATCTATGAAAGTTAAACAAATTAATCTTTACAATTAGCAGTTCATATTGGAGTTATAGTTTAAAGGCCCAGTAATACTTTGAATGTAATAATTACAAGCAGCATTTATTTTACCTAGAAAGTTATAAACTTTCTGACGAAATTGGCCTTTATTTGCTCAGAACATAATTTAGCGTTGCTTTTCAAAAGTTTAAATTATAAATCAGAAATATGGCCGTTACAGCTGTTACCTATTGTAATCATGGGTTGCATACACACAAAAGAATTTGAATAGCAGCGGAGCAGGTCTTTAACTGTTTTCTATGAAGAGACAACTAAAATGTCACAGAAAAATATAATGGTAACATGCTGTAAGTTAATCCTAAGTCTTACTTGACCTTTAGAAAAGAAAACAATCATTTCATGATTATATGAAAAAAGCACTGGCTCAACTGGGAATCGATCAAACATAACATTTAAAAAGAACTGTCTGATTATGGCACGGACCGTAGGACACAATTTTCAAGTCGACAGTAAATATATCATTCGGTATATCGCATGTTAACGAAAATGGATCGATCCCGATTTTTATCGCTTCGCTCAAGATCTGTTCCCTATCAATTTAAAGGTACATTCTGGAATAAAGACAGAACTGCCCATATTTGTACTATTGTGCAAGAAGATGTGGTTCATACAAGTAATGTTGACACTTACTAGGCACAAGGAAAAAGCGTATTCTTCCAAAAAATCCATGGTCAGACGCTCTTTGCACGTTTCAGAAGTACACATTTTTTAATTTGATAGTATGTACCTCATTCTGTACATCGCATGTTACAGTACAGTAATTATTTTGTAGAAGTGATCAACAAAAAAAAACATGTTGTAAGTGGAGAAGAAACATTCATAGACAAATAACAGCATTAGACTATGTTGTATGTAAATATCGCGGTACTATAAGTACTTTAGAAGTAACAGAGATATGTACTTTGATGCAGAATTTTAACTAGAATTTTCTAAGTACAAAAAGGGCATAATTCTGCTAAATTGTAGGTCAGAGTTATGGGACATAGCCAGTGACCTAACATAATGACATTGAAGACATGCGTGAGGTTTAAATTGAATATCTTTAGTAGTTACAGAGATTTTAACTTGCATGCAAAAAATAAATTGAATTTGTTTTCTTTAAGTAAAAAATACTTCTGCTAAAATACATGGCAGCATAAATGTCACTATCTTCTCAATATCCCCTATTTTTATACAACCAAAATACTTTTAAAATTATCGCATAATTTCATAATTTTCCCACAGGAATGGTCAAATGCCTTATGTGTGTACTCATTCTGTGAACAAAAGTCCCTTAATTGATCTACCTCTAATGCTTTTCAATTTATTGCAAGAGCTGTTTTATTAAGTTTTCTCATGACAAGGTACAAAAATTGCAGAAATTAAATGATGTGCCTCGTATCAGTATAGCAATTTACAATAACCTACCATATACTTTTAAGTCATTTCAGGATACATGTAGTTTCTTACATTTGCATAACTAGGTAAAAACAAAATGCATGCATTTTCACCTGATGTTTTTATAACATATAGAAAGTTTCATCCTTTCTTTTGTACACTTATTGAAACAATTAGAAGGACATTCTGTTAGACGGAATTAAGCCACCTAAAAGAAGTTTTCATCACTAAATAAGAATTAGCGAATAAATTGAATTCGATATTATTTATTGTCTCCTGTAGCAGCATAAGTACCGATTCGTATAAAAGCATGGACAGACAAAATAATGGAAGTAGTAAAACTATAAACCCTCTAGATGAAACAGGTAGGGACGAATACTAATTTTCTTAGTTTTATTGTGTATGATAATAATGATAATAAAAAACTTTCTCGAAAATAACTGTACTGTACTGCCAATTGCTTTGCCAGATAAATTTTGTTTCAAGAACATAACTGATAAAGACAAAAAAATATATAATTACTCACCTGTAAAAAATAACAAATATGATTAAATTTATTTTATAGCTCTTTGGAAATGATGAAAAAAAACAACATTCCCTGCTTTGTAGACAATATAAGACTTCTATAAATTTCTGCTGATTAGTAAAAAGGCATGAAACTTGTGGTCGGTAATTGATGTAAGATAAGGTCAAATAGCAGGTAATTAATGTGAGGATGTCGGTCAGCACAGCAGGCCATGGAGATTTATGGGATATTAACAGTTACAGATTATTTGCCTAGCTGAATAGCCCCTGCTAGATTTTAGTAACCTTCTAAGACATTTTGGTAGGACTGTATACACTTCGCACATGTGTTACAGATGAACAGGTGACATCAATTAGACGATCAGACTAAGAGTTATCGTGAAGGGCGGGGGAGTGTGTATTATGCCTATTTTATAGTCTTAACTGTGCAAAAATATGCCAGCAAGTGCAAAATAAAGCAGCACTGGGGCGGAGGAATATATGAAATGATGATTTACAGCCTTACAAAAAGCAATAATGTGCCTGCAAATGCATAAAGATGTCAGTACCTGTTAACTTTTTGTCACGTAAATCCAAATTGAATACAATTTATAAAAAACAACGACTCTTAAGTTACCCATACAGCATTAGGTAACATCATCTGTAAATATATCTATTTAAAACAAGTCTTGTTATTAAAATAACTAATAAGGCACTTTTTTCACTGGAAAAAGTTAAGATCATGTTGTCCGATTTTTACTATTAAGTTTATAAAGATATCTGTTTGAAAATACAATTGATTTTAAGGTTTACCAAGTTTATAATGTAATTTACATGTTTTCTACGCATTTTTCATTACATAGGTTCTAAAAGCACATTTAGCGTTCTTCACTCACAGAAGAAGAATTATACATGTTTTACTTTTCTGTACTTAGTTTACTACATTTAAGGGTACGGCAGTTCAGGAAATAGGTACATTTCAAAAGTAATTAAAAGATTTTCTTCAGACAAAACAAATGCGTCAGTTAAATTTAAGAAATGTTCGGCATTTCGGTAAAGCATTCCGTACTAAATCCGGAAAAATCAAGTAATGTTTATAAAATATATTAAATGCTTATCTTTTTTGTCATTAACTCATTTAGTTTTGGCAACCTTTTGATAAACTCTTCAAATAGGTCGCTCATCTGCCAGATGAGTTTTACCATTTGTCAGATTCAAACATTGTTTAGTTTATACGTCATATGAACAATGAGCTCTTCGTTTCTTCGAACGCTCGACTCTAGTGATGCATTGAGGCACATAACTCAGCCTGGTGCAGTAATGATAGGAAGTGTCAGTTATGGAAAATGTTGAGGATGAATATCATTTTATTCCTTTCATTTGAAAACATTTTTGAATATTTCGAAGTTAGTCAAATAATTTTCAAACTTTTCTTCACAGTGGGAATAAGCAATATTAGTATACACATACTAAATGATATTCCGGTCAATAAGTGTTCTATTACATATACATTGTAGTACAAATTATGGACCGGCGATTTATACAAGGAGTCATGTAATAATTAACGATCTATTACATTGGTACTGTAGGAAAATGTATTTATAAAGTTTCAAATTCTAAAAGAATTTATTGATAAAACATACAGTTTCCAAAGAATTATGTGCTAATTTCTAGTCATTTATTTAAGAAAATATATGTTACAATGTATTTCAGTTGTGAACTATTTTAAAATATCATCTGATGTCATACTTAGGAAAGTTATTATGTACAAAGGCAATCTATTTAAGGTAATGGACCCGAACTGGTGCTCGGCAATTTCCGTGTGACTACGTAAATCTCCGTAACCCACTTCTGTCTTTTCTGTCTTTTATGTATCTCAAACAAGTCAGTCGTGAAATTAAAATCGGAGATCAAATCTACTACCTTGAATAATTGTTAGATGTTTCTTTGGTCTTTGTACCGTGTATTAGTTCGGTTGAACCTGCCTTATGGGCAATCTGTATTAAACACCTTCTTGCCTTAAACAGTCAGTCAGATAATTTCCTAATTTGACATTTTGTTCTGTGTTCAAATTGTCTTAAGCGACCACTTGCCGTAAGCAACCATATTATGTCACTCACTGTTTAAATGTATAAATAAATGTCGATAAAGACATAACTGGACTCAAGGAATAAACGATCTAATTACTCACATGTCAGTCACATCACGTTCAGGACTGACATATATATGTCGTTTTCTGTCTAGTTTCCTTTGATCTTAGTAAATTATATACATTCTCTGCTTCTTTGATAGATTGGTTTACTTACGGCAAAATGTGTTAAATATACCCTTTCAAAGAATCATCATTTCATATATATTCCTTCCGCTGAGTATAATATCTGAAATACATATACGGTATATGTCTCTACTAACGAATGCATAGACATAAAGATATATATAGAAATCAATACAAAAAATGTTTTGTTAGACAGATCAATGTCAATTATTATCTTTGGAAAAAAAGTAAATTGCATTTCCGGTTTTGAACTTCCGGTTTTGACCTTCAATGACGTCTAATGACTAAAATGTCTATGAAACGAAATATATACGACAAGAAAAATATTTATCGATTTGCATCATGATGTTTTAGTTGTAACTCTTGATCTAGGTAATGGTTCAGTGCCAATTGTAGAAAATTGGTGCCAAATTGATGTGTGTATTTAGGAATGTAACTTACTTCGAAATGTCAGGGTAATTAAGACAAAGATGTTCTGCACAAATTGCACGTGTAAAGTGTTAAACTATTTTAAACTGATTGCTGATTTTTCCAAGGGTTTATTTTTGCTAAGCGGAAGAGTGGATGTCTTTTTACAAATACACGACGGTTTTGTTCCATGAGTTTTGATTTGAGGGCACTGCAGTCTTGGAACGTGACTTTCCTCACATTGGTTTTACGTATTATCCAGTTGTATTTGCTTGTATGTGTCACGATAAATGGTTTATTATATGTTATATCAGTTATATTAATTTTGCTAATGTACCAAGGTTAAATAAAAACAAAGATTTATTGTATTGATTTGTTTTTGCCCAGTAAGTTTTAATACCTTTAATTTTGATATTTTATTCACATCAATACAATAATGCATCTTTTTTATACGAAGAAAAGCTACCAAAAGTATATTAAGATAAAGAAGATAAAGAACCAATGAGGAACATTAGCTAGTTACTTCCCTTGAAAAGTTGCATGATAAAGCGCAAGGATAACCAAATTAACATTGTTCCCTTAGACATTTTATTTCTCATGATCATGTTTATAGTGTACAGAAAGAGTATACTTTTCTTAAAATATCTTTCATCAATGTTAATGGTTTATCATCTAAAGTATATTTGCCAGAATTTGTAGATTTTGTTAGTAAGTCAGATGTATGTTGTATAGCTGAGACTAAACTTGACCAATTTGATTCTCCAGCTATTCAAGGTTATACCTTTTACAATGTTAATCGTGATATTACTAAACGTAAATCTGGATGTGTTGGATTATTTGTTAAGTCCACTCTTGATGATCAAATACAAATGCCTGATCAATGTTGTGAAAACTGGTTGTGGTTTAAGTTTAAAAATGATAATTGTATTTTTGGTGTTGTGTACTTACCCCCAGAATGTTCTGTGTATAGCTCACTAAGCTTATTTGATAAACTTGAAGAATGTATTTTAGATTTTTCAAGTAAGTTTGATGATGCTACGTTTTGTATTCTTGGTGACTTTAATGCTAAGACTAGTAAACTTATGGATTTTACAAATGTTGACAAGTATATAGCTGATGTTAACTTTGATGATGTTGCTTATCGTAATGTTGGTATAAATGCTTTATCTGTTCTTGGTTTTCCAACCGAGCGCTATTCCACTGATACGCACAGAGCTGACAATTATGGGAGACGATTAATTGAGTTGTGCAAATTTACAGGTCTTTTAATCGGGAACGGTAGATGTGATCTTGATACATATGTTGGTAATCCTACAACAATTCATGACAGTCTTATTGAGTATGTTCTCTTGTCGCATTGTAATTTTCCAAAACTCTCAAATTTTAAAGTTTTTGATTTTGATCCATTGTTATCAGATGTGCATACTAGAGCTATTGATTTAAGTTACAAGATACTATGTGTAAAGGAGGATACAGATGCTGAAAATATAAATTTGTACAATGATGATAATAATGAATCTGTTCGTGCTTGTTGGAACTTAAGTGATAAAAACATATTTTTGTCTCATTTTAATGAACAAGAAATAAGTGATATCTCAGTTGAGTTGGATAATGTAATCTCAAGTAATGAGTTTAATGTATTTAAGATTAACAATTTGACAGGGAAAGTCAGTGATATTTTTATCAAAGCAGCTAATCAATCTGGTATGATAAAGACTTTTGTTAGTCAGGGCAACAAGAGTTGTAATAACAAAATTAATAAACCATGGTTTGATGATGTCTGTATTTCACATAGGAAGGATTATTTTGCATCAAAGAATAAGTTTCGTAAAAATAGTTGTCAAGAAAATTTTAACAATATGTTGGATAAGAGTAAATCATATAAAAAAAAATAAATAAGAAGATGAATGAATTTCAAAGAATTATTGTTATTGTTCAACTTTGTGTATTTTGTCATATTATATCATGCAAATAAGTTGTTTCTTCTTTTTTTTTATATTGATCAGTATTGTTTTGTTTTCTTGCCATTTGTATATGCTATTCTGTTTGTTGTTTATTGTCATATCACATGCCCAGTTGGGCCTTGATTTATTCAATAAACTGAAACTAAACTGAAACTGACTAAATACAGAGTTGGTGCGCCTGTGATATATTACAGACTCCGGTATATACCGGATTAACTAAATTTGAACAAAAATACCTTAAATATATATATATTGTAACCATGGTGATTCTAACCCTAACCTTTAGTCAGCATATTATGCACATTATACACTAAATGCGTGCAGACATGCAAAAAAAATGAGTATTTTTGCCGTGCGTTCCAGTTGATAATAATTCCGCGCATGCGCAGAACGGCTGCACCAACTCTGCAATCATTCGTTCCGTTTCAGTTGGATTCCTCGGACGTTTTCGTTATAACCTTTGTCCAAGATGTTGCGGTTTGTCAAAATAAATATGCTTTTTATGTGTAAGTTTCTACATAAAAATGATTAATCAAACCTAAATTTAGCAGAGAGCCACTAAAAGAAAACCTGTCCTTAATCATTTTCCAGTCCAATGAAATTTAGTATAGATATTGCTTTTGAAAATTACAAAGAAGTCAACGATAAAAACAGAGGAAGGACCAATCTACTTCTTGGACATAATCAGGGGAAGTAACTAACTAATGTTCCCCATTTTTACAGTCGGTAATTTCCGTAAGGTTCCGTAAAGCTGTTTCGGCATTCTTCGGCTGCCAATGTAGCGCATACGAGCAACCCGATATTAAATACGGTCCGTTAACTTAAGTATCAGAAATCATAAATCAATATGATATAAGTTGATGGTTTAAGGTTATATAAATGTATTTTTTTAGTAAATCTTACGTTCTGTTTTACGTAGCTTTTCTGTTGGGTATCCAATGCTTTTATAGAGCCTTTTCTATTAATTTACAGATAATTTTGTTAATAAATATATTAATACTAAACAGAACTCAGGCACTTAAATTTCTGTTGTTTATTCATTGAGACACTTTTTAAGTTTCGAAAATTTTAATACAAATCTTGTTATGGTGCCTTTAAAGCGACATGTTTACACTTTATAGTTGATTTTTTTTCTCTTTCCCAAAAATCGATAAAATATGGGTGCTGTGAAAAGTATTCTTAATGTTTGTCAGAAAACATAATCTTATTTTTCGAAAGACTTGTCCTAAGGTCAGAAAAACTAACCTTAATGTCAAAAAATCTTATATAAATATATGACAGAAAAACTCATGTTAATATCAAAAACTAACCTAAATGTCAAAAATTATTTTTTAGTTTTGTTTAGTGAATTCAAAAATGTGGGGCATACAATGAAAAAAAACCATAAATATTATTCACGAGGGATGATAACATGATTATAACTATTTTTATTTCACGTTTTTGCAGCATAACAAAACATGATCATACTCACTTCAGCTATCAAAGAAGTGAAAATCTTAACCACACAAAATACATCATTGAATACTAAATTGTTTGGGTTTTTTCTCCCATGAAAGAATAAAACTCATTTCTAGCTGTAATCAGATTCTGCAAAAACGTGTTGGCGAAAGTCGGTGCTGGATTATGTCAAGGAAATTGTCACCATCGTTGACAAATTTCAATTACAGTGAAATATTGCTATTTTCTTCACTGTAATGAGATGGGATGAATTCCGTGATTTGCCGGGAGAAAAATGTCACAGAAGTTTCAATTTCTGTAGCACAAAACTTTACGTCAGGTCAAACTTCTGCTGTTTGACCTTCATATGCACAACTTAGAACAATCGGCCATCGATTTTTAAACATATGTGATAATATTTTAGAAAAGAGATACGAAATAAATGGATGCACAGACTGGTCTGCACTGGTCGCAAAGGCAGAATCACTTGCCGCCAGCAGGCTTAAGGTGTCCAGCATGATAAGGGTTAATTTGTTGGTATTATACATTGAAATGTTCAATGTATTTAAAAATAGATGATTAATTTGTTACGTGTTTCCTACGGAGGTAAATGCCCCTGGCGGTTCCTGGCTAATCCCATTGCGATGTGTCCTTGGGCAAGGTACTTTATTGCGATTACTTCAGTCAACTCGGCTGTAAATGAGTTCTGAAAAATTGCTGGGGGCAAGATATAACTGATTTTGACAATTTATAAAATAGGATCACTCAAAAGCTCTACAGAGCTTATGTTCATTGCTTCACAAAGCGACGGTAAATAAAATTGAACTGTACCTGTAAGCTTGAAATGAAACATGTGATTATTTCAGCGAGGTGGTCGCTGTTAACAGGTGGCCTTGAGCACAGGACTGTTTGTATATGGGAAGAATAGCAAAGTAATAAAAGTTTCAGCTATGTAGACAAGCATTTTTTCTTGAAAAAAATAGATAGGCAATGTATAGCAGAAAGTGTTTTCTGATTTTTAGCTCGACTATTCGAAGAATAAGTAGAGCTATCCTACTCACCACGGCGTCGGCGTCGGCGTCGGTGTCGGCGTCGGCGTCGGCGTCACACCCTGGTTAAGTTTTTCGTACCAGTCCACATTTTGACAGTCTTTTGAGATAAAGCTTTGAAACTTTCAACACTTGTTTACCACCACCATGTCCAGTTATAGGCAAGAGTACATAACTCTGTCAAGCATTTTGACTGAATTATGGCCCCTTTTGACTTAGAAATCTTGGTTAAGTTTTTCGTACCAGTTCATATTTTGACAAAGTCTTTTGAGATAAAGCTTTGAAACTTTCAACACTTGTTTATCATCACCATGTCCAGTTGTAGGCAAGAGTACATAACTCCATCAAGCATTTTGGTTGAATTATTGCCCCTTTTTGACTTAGAAATCTTGGTTAAGTTTTTCGTACCAGTCCACATTTTGACAAAGTCTTTTGAGATAAAGCTTTGAAACTTTCAACACTTGTTTACCATCACAATGTCCAGTTGTAGGCAAGAGTACATAACTCCATCAAGCATTTTGACTAAATAATGGCCCCTTTTGACTTAGAAATCTTGGTTAAGTTTTTCGTACCAGTTTATATTTTGTGTAAAGTGTTTGTCATATGGCTTTGAAACTTTTATATCTTGTTCAGTATAATAGTCTCTATCAATAGGCAAGAGTACGTAACTCTCTCATCTTTTTTGGCTGAATTATGGCCCTTTTTGTACTTGGAAATTGGTTCTGTTTTGTGTATGTCCATGTTTTGTCAAGACTATTTGACATATGGCTTTTAAACTTTAAACACTTGTTTATCATTATGATTTCCATCTGTAGGCAAGAGTACATAACTCTGACAACTATTTTGACTGAATTATGGCCCTTTTTGGACTTTGAAATTTGTTCAGTTTTTCTTACAAGTCAGCGTTTTGTCAAAACTATTTGAACTGTGGCTTTGAAACTTTTAACACTAGTTTATCAACATGATTTCCATCTGTAGGCAAGAGTACATAACTCTGTCAACTATTTTGACTGAATTATGGCCCTTTTTGGACTTGGAAATTAGTTAAATTTTTCATGTAAGTCCATGTTTTTCCTAGCATATAACTTAACATATTTGCCATCATGGTCACACATTGCCATTTAGTGCAAGACTAATCGAAATCCACAAATACAGGAACATTTTTTGTTTAATTCTTTTTTTTTTTGTTTAGTCTGAAAATCTATGGAAATATTTTGACCCCATTCTTCAATCAATTCTTCGAATAGTCGAGCGCGCTGTCATCCGACAGCTCTTGTTATATTCATACGCATTGTTTGATTTGTATATAAGAGACTTCTGTAAAATTCTGCTGTTGACTATTGACCTTTTTTTTATTTTACTGAGAAGGAAAAAAGCTTTGAATCAAGTTTGACAAACCATTGAAATAATTAATACTTATTATATGTTCTTTGAAGTATTTCCACATGTCTTTCTTTTGTTGTCATATTGATGAGACAAGATGTTAAATTGTCCGCGTATCTATTTTGCTTTATGATTATATAGCTATGTATCATTTCAAAGCAATTATATGGCGCTATTACGAAAAACTGGTCTTCCTCTGCGACAGGGATAGCACAATAGCTTTTATAACAGACGGATATTGAAATTATGCCTTTTGGTGGCTGTGGAGCATAAAATTTCATCGATTTTCCCGCGGTAACTTATTACAATTGACTGAGAGAAAATGCATTTCGTCCAATGGCGTAAATAGGAAAGAGAACGAATTATTTTCCGTTCGCAGATAGTTAGTTGTATAAAAAATACTACAATTTCTTGGAAAATATCTGTTAAATAACGCTTGGCGATCATATCTCCCTCTCTAAATGTCAAATGCATTTTGTTGTCATTGTCAACATCTGATATAAGCTCGAGGTCATAATATTGCCTACTTTGTAAATGATGCAGCAGTCCATTATACAAAAACAGACGACAAATGCAATGTCCGTAGTTGCTTTAAACTCGAACCTTCACTAACGCAGCAGTTTATAAGTTTGTTCAGGACACAGTGGAAGATCAATTCATTGCCAGTATAGACTTAACACACGAGGTCAGTATTGTGTGCAACAATTTATTCAGTTCATCCAGGATACAGTAGCAGACTAATTCATTGTCAACAGAGATCGTTTTCTTTTTGCAGACCAATAAATTTACCTAAATGATTAGTCTTGCTGAAGGTTGTTTGTTCTATATTCTACCCAGTGATCAAATCCTGCCTGAGTTATATTAATACACGGGCTCGTGGCATCGCCCTCCAACCCCTGAAAACTCTTGAATGTAAGTGAATCAAATCTGATTCTGATGACGTCAGTAGCGTTTCTGTCCATCTGCGACATTATTAAAGAAGAAAATATTTTTTAGAATTAAATTATATTGTTGTGCGTTAAGACCGGCAAAAACAACTTAAAGACTTCTATTAAATCATCCAAGAGATTCGTATATTTACATAGAAGTAGCGTTCAGTTCTTATATTTATATTTTTAAAGTTACGTGCTGCAAAAAAAAAATGTGGTTTGCGTTTCCAACATCTAAATAGAACTGTCAAACAGACCAGCCCATAATAAATTGTAATTCGCCTTCCGATAAAAATGCAGTTCCTGATTTCTATTTAAACTATCCTTTAATCAAGGAAAAATCGTTAAGTTGTGTTGATGCACTTTTGATCTTCACTTTCAGAAAAAAAAATAGATTTAACAATGATTTAATGTTCTTTTTAGCTCACCTGTCAGATAGTGACAAGGTGAGCTTTTGTGATCACCCTTCGTCCGTCGTCCGTCGTCCGTGCGTCCGTCCGTCCGTCCGTCCGTGCGTCCGTCCGTCAACAATTTCTTGTCTGCACGATAGTGGTTTCATTTATGATTTTATTTAATCAAACTTGCACACAACTTGTATCACCATAAGATCACGGTTCCTTTCTTGAACTGGCCAGATCCCATTATGGGTTCAAGAGTTATGGCCCCTGAAAGGGCCAAAATTAGCTATTCTGACCTTGTCTGCACAATAGCAGCTTCATTTATGATTTTATTTTAACTAAACTGGCACACAACTTGTATCACCATAAGATCTCGGTTCCTTTCTTGAACTGGCGAGATTCCATTATGGGTACCAGAGTGATGGCCACTGAAAGGGCCAGAATTAGCTATTTTGACCTTGTCTGCACAATAGCAGCTTCATTTATGATTTGAATTTAATCAAACTTGCATAAAACTTGTGTCACCATAAGATCTCGGTTCCTTTCTTGAACCGGCCAGATCCCATAATTGGTTCCAGAGTTATGGCCCCTGAAAGGGCCAACATTAGCTATTTTGACCTTGTCTGCACAATAGCAGCTTCATTTATGATTTGATTTTAACCAAACTTGCAAACAACTTGTATCACCATAAGATCTTGCTTCCTTTCTTCAACTGGCCAGATTCCATCATGGGTTCCAGAGTTATGGCCCCTTAAAGGTCAAAATTGGCTATTTTGGCTTTTGCAGCCATATAGAGACTTCATTTATGGTTTTATTTGATACAAACTTCCAAAATATCTTCAACAACAATAAATCTTGGATTCCATGACAAATCAGATCCAATCGTAGGTTCCAGAGTTATTTTATATCTGATTACCTCCCCTGATTGGAATCAAAATGGATTTATATCAGTAAGTACTTACAGGACTTATTTGAAATTTCATTATTGTTATTAGTTGGACAGAGACAATCAGGGTAGATAACTATGGACTGATTTTATGTCAAATTACCTGCCTTTATTTCAAATTAAAATTGTTATATCTCCATAACTACTGAAGATACTGATCTGAAATTTCATGTTATATCTCCATAACTACTGAAGATACTGATCTGAAATTTCATTTATGTCAACAGATTTATTTGGCAGATCCTTCTTTTGTCCACATACAATTTTTTTTTTAATTACTTCCCTTTTACGTTACTATAAATAGCTTATTTTTAGTAACTTTTTTATTATTGGCCGTAGGGAAAACACGAGACCAGTTTTCTGTGGTACAGCATGTATGGTACCTCCAATTTTTAGGTGTATTTTAACATATCTATACCTTGAAAGATTTTTTTTTCTTTTTGGTTAAATTTCTTCCCTTTGTTGTTCCTGTCCTTTGGGCTTAGATATTTTTTCTGAGGACCTTCTTGTCCTCAAGTGAAATGATAACAGGTGAGCGATATAGGGCCATCATGGCCCTCTTGTTGAAATTGTGGAATCGAATTTTAAAAGATTTTTTTTTCTAACGACGCCATTTTTTCATTATCTTATGAATGAGGTCAGATCGCGCGGGCATTCTCACGTAAATGTTTATACGAGAAAAAAACAACAACAGTTTTATGTTTCTATACAATTCATATAGTGAATGTAAATATATTGTATTATATTTCGAGTGCTTTTAGTTGGTATGTCAGTTCATAAGGTCAGTTGATTGAAAACATTAATAATTAGTTCACAGTATCTATATACATATAAAATTAACACGTGTACATGATTGTTTTGCATGGCATTAAATTGTGAATTTAGCTTTTCAGTTAGTTTAACATTTAGTCAATATGAAGATTTTCTACATGTAGAATAGTATCTAAGATGCGTCCAGTATGTTTTTATATCGAAATGGATCTCATTCAATATATTCCGTTGAGCCCATATTGTGCAAAACAATGTTTAAATACCTTAAAATATTGTACAACTGGATTGGTTATGTAACCTTTGTAACAATATAGAAGCTTTGCAGAACTTCTGCACCATCTTCGATCATGTGGCGTGCGCACATGTAGGTTTTTTGTTGTTGAAGAATTTACACGTCAGACAAGTCTACATTGAAGTTCATACTGTCCAACATTTTTTAAAAATTATAAAAAAGATTCTAGTGATGACAGGTACTTAGAAAACAAGTACTCATTCCAGTGTACCGTGAGAAGTTATGCCTTGGTCGTTTATCTTGGACCCTTTACACTGCTAAATTTCAAAAATGGACTTGTTTTTCATTCAATTTGGACAGTACCATTTAATACTCGAAGGTTGTTCACTGAAACTTTACTGACTGAATAGCGAGCGTGCCCGCACTGACCGCAAAGTCAGAATCACTTGCTGCCAGCAGGCTTAAGGTTAAAAACGGCAATTTCTGGAGAAAGAATGAAAACTAGGTCAGTCCATATGTTATCAGAACTATATAAGATGAGACATGAAGCCTTTGTGTAAAATGTCAATGTGGAAAAATAGGTCAGAATAACAAATAGAAAGAAATAAATATATAAATAGTATTAGGCCTATGTGTTGAATCTTGACACCGGTAGATATATTGATCGGAAGGCTTGCAATGCCTTTGCTCGTGATGCGCCAGTGATTTAAGGTTTTCAATTCAAATTGTGAACTGGACATTTACTGTAAAATCTGATTAACTCTTAAAGCTTTGGTCATAGTTTGCTAAGACTTTTGATTGGATTGGAATACTTAATCAGTAGATTAGAGAGGTTTTAATCGAATTTAGTAGTTTATTACCTCCCTTTAATAGATCTGAGTTTAGCAAAAGTCACGAAAAACCTCAAATTGAATGAGGGATTTTGGTAGCAGTATTGCGAGAATTGTTCCTTGATGATAGCTTCGGTATTATGCATTATAAACTCAAAACAAAATAGAAGTTTTAAACATTCCGCAACTGTCTGCAATACGTTTTTACAAATAGCTTATCAGGTCCGGCACAGCAATAAAACGTTCTATGAGTTATGCAGCAATTGTTCTCCCATGTTCTGTGGTGGGACTAATGGTAGTTAACTAGCTTATCTTCTAGTTTATCTTCTGTTATACCTGTAGATCATAATCTCTGTCTAAATAGACCAGAACATCCACTTGCCCGCAAATGAATCGCTTAAGTACTCTAAAATAACATATTCAGCATCTGGTTACAATTAATCATTGGAATGATTTAAATAGGTATATAAATTACGCACCAATTGTAGGTAAACGAGGCGTGTCTTTAATTTCTGGAAACAAATTGTACCACCAGCAATATTGTCGTAAATGAAGTTTAAAGATATCCTATGCCCGCCTTTAACTACAATATCTCATCTCTAGATGATTTTTACTTCAAGTGTAGAAATTCCTGATCATATGTATTTAACTTTACTAAGTATTAATTTACTGTGTATTTAGAGTTACATTTATATTTAATGTAATGCAGTAACAATCCATTGTTAAAAAGCTCCAGTGTTTTTGTGGTAGTACATATTTATACGGTCTTTAGTTGAACATGTACATGTATTAAAGAACTGCTCCAGTCCTACCTTTTAACCTTAAATTGTCATTGAAAAAGCATGAAAATCCTGACTATGAACAGTCACGCCTGTCAAAATAGATATAAATATAAAATACCTGTGGTTTTACGTGCTGAAGTGTGGCGCGTGTCCTTTAACTGTTACCTATTGTAATCAATGGTTGCATACACACAATAGAACTCGAATAGCCGCGGAGCAGGGCTTTTAGCGTGTTCTACTTGAAACTTAATGCATTGTGTTAAGACACGCTGTTAATAAACTTGTTAATTTTATGTCTTCGTCAACCATATGTGGTAGGAATCACTAGTATGCATGTTTTCAAATATAAAATTTGGGTCTAGTGTACATTTAAGGAAATACATGTCAGCTTTGTTCTATCCTTATTGTAAATAGCAGATCTATGGTTTTGGTAATAACACATTTCAAACATGCTATCAAATATATAAAAACATAACAATGAGATAAAAACAATACGTTGTATCCTCTAATTGAAAATACATGAACGCTTCCAGGAACTTTGTCCCTTCCACTAATCAGTTTTTTATAATCCTTTCTATTCTAAAAATAGCATACACATATTTTCCATATTTCTGGCGTTTGTTAATTCATGACGTAAGAGTTTTTATTTCAACGTAAACGCATTTATTGCGCATTTAATGATTTTACCAAACCCAGACAGAACAACACTCTACATTACCCGCATGTACATGTAATAGCCTTTAAAGAACAGAACAGATCAATATAGACTTTAATATAGAAAATTTCTATTTTAAGAACACATTGTTTCCCTTAGAAAGTTAAGAATAATTTCAAGTTACATGGCAACGGCGCTATTTATAAGCTTAATACAGATGGAAATGGTATCGATTTTACTAGAAAGATTAAAACATCCTTTATGAGGCCCGAGCTCGTTATACAATACTATAATGAAAACATTTCGCCGATTAAGTTAATTTTGTAAAAGGATAGTGCAAAACATTGCCTGTCTAAACAAGTTGAATGTTACATATTTTATTTCCTAATTGCAATAAAGCTGGTTTTATGAATGCAAGTGATGCACCAGAGAGCTTCAAAATCGCTTTCTAAATTTCTATACTAGTCACAGGATATAAAATCGCACATGTGCATTCCCTTACATATTAAAAGAAATATCTTATAACAGGGTTCGTACAGGGTATGCATTGCAACTTGCCAATGCTCATTGTGTTATGAGTTCGGCTTAAAGTAATACACAGCAGCTTCTGGTCATACGCATGTGTGTATTGATCGGTTTTGCTCATATGCACTTTTTGTGGGTTTTCTACTTAAACAAAGTTTTGTTCAGACATCAGACTTACAAAGTCTGTTGTGACAAGTTAAAGCATAGCAAAAGTTCCTTCTAAGGCACATCTATTTAAATATATAATGATCATCTTGTAAAATTTAGGTCGCAATGTCTACATAACAAACATCCTAGGCCTTGTAGTTTCAGACAAGAAGATTTTTAAAGTTTTCAGTTAAAACCCTATTTTTAGCCCCTGTGACTTAGTTGTGCTATGAAGCGGCACTCAACTATCTGTTTGAAAAGGACAAGTTAAAATAACGCACACAAAACAGATACTGAGTTACTGTGGCGGTTGTCTTGGTATCAGATTACAGGAACCCTTGCCATTACCTTATTGGCATATATTCGCTTTATTTGTTTTTGTTTAAAATCCTAATGCAGTGATTTAATGCGCTAACAGTCAACGTCCTCGCTCAAAACAAACATAGTGGTCATCGATCAAGTAATTCATGGCTGTAATTTAGTAGTATCTGTCTAAATCTCGTGAGTTTGACATCCGGGCATTCGATGCGTGAATTGTTGCGCACAATGAGAGGGTCGCAATGGGGTTTGTTTTCACATTTTGACCATGCATTTGAAGGTAACGACGTATGTTAACGTTTGGCATGCTTCAACAACGCCTCTTGTCCATCCTCGGGTTTAGAAATACGTAATCTGCGGAGCGCGTTCGGCCAGAGTGTCGCCTCAATTGGGAAAGAATAATTTTAACATCAAAGGTTATTTCTAAGGTCACGTAGTTTGATTTGCCAGCTTGTAATGACAACAGTTTTCGAGATCAGTTGCTCGGTCAAGTGTGACTTACCAATTCTGAGTGAAGGAACAACAAGAGAAGAAACAATGAAATGGATTTAACAATGTTTACCGATTTCTTGTTTACTTTTCTATCAACGATTTAAGAGGTAGCATTTTGAGAAGGCGTTAAAAGGGATACTACTGGCAGATTCCATTATATTCGGATATCGTTTGGAATCATCGTTTCACTCCTTAGCCATTTACGCATGCAATTGTAACGTTCCTGATAGTAAATGGAACATTTATGTATCATACGGATGGTATATAAATGTTCTCTATATACAAGAGAACTACATTATCGGGTTGTTGTTGCTGTGTCATCATTTTCTCCGAATACAGCTATCTCTTAAGAAACAATTCTTTTGTTGTCCGTCCTTGATTGAATTAGCTTTCTATACAACATTGTTATAAATTCGTCGATACCGCTATCTGATACAGAAAATATGTCTTGCCGATGTCCTAATGAAGTATTGCAATACTCAAACCCGCACTGTAAATCATGACAATAGACTGTTATTGATGATTCATACGGTGAGAAAGAGGGTGGAATACTTTATAAATGAAACATTACAGGAGAAATATAAACATAATGTCAAACAATGGTTTCCGTGAATTCTGTTGTTCTGGGAAAATGGTTTCTTTCAGAAGGACGTCTCCTTATGAAAGCAATAACAACAACAAAAATAAAATGAATTTATTTGAGGCCGTATATTCATCAAATATTAAATTTCTGATTAAAATAAATAAATAAACATGCAATTATACGTATTTGTACGTATTTGATCGGAGATGGTGCAGTTAATGAATCGATAAATTTCAAAATATTGAAAAAGTCGGTCCAGTTCTTAACATTTTGACCAGTATTAGAACTTATTTTTTTGGCAAATTTTATACAACAATTTTGTACAATGTATTAGGCCAATTTATTATAAACAGTATTTATGAATGGTATGTCATAAAGTCAGCATGTAACTTGCTCTTAACATATGTAAATGCAGAATTCGGCAATTATGACTAATGGTGTACCTTATTTCAACTGTTATATCCTATAGAGGCCAATGAACAGTTTCTTAATTTTAAAATCGATATCATCATTATTTGAGGAAAACGTGAGAAATGAATTCCACATGGAACTGAAAATCGATTTTGTGTTTACCTTCATTTTATTGCAGTCTGATAAATTAAACCTCAATAATAGCATATTGTAACAGACTTACAGATGAAATGATAGCGATTATAAAATGAAATTTCTGACGTAACAGAATTTTTTTTAAGATCTGTTGCGGTATAGAACCACTATAAAGCGATATTGAAATTACGCGTTTACGTGTAGAAAGCACTATCATTGGATTTAATATAACCGATTTGATAATTAGTATTTATTGTTACAACAGTGTTACTTTAAAAGAAAAACATCGTTTCAGTAACCACGTGATGGCACGTTACCACCATGTGTACGTTAGACTAAAAATGTTACAACACAAATGTCGGTCAATGCGGGTTCCATAGTACTTTATCTTAAACGTTTGAGCTGCAAGGATCAGTTAATTCAAAATGTTTAATTAGTTAATTTACATTTTGCGGACATGAAATTGTAATAAATACATTGTAATGCAATTGAAATTTGGTGATATAGACATCACAGGAAGTAATTTTATGTAGTCATGCGCTTCGGCTTTATTTTCCACAAAGCATTTCCAAATTATTTCTTAGACTAAAATTTTCTTTGAATATCCTTTTATAAAACATGTTTAGGCACAACAAGTGAAGAAAAAAGTGAAGGCACAGACATGCGGTTTCATCAATTGACAAATATGATACTAAACAAGAAATATCTTTAAAAATGATGGTCGGCGAATTGTAATAAGGAAAGAAGTTTATGAATTTTTCATCTAACATTCATCTGTCATCTAACATTTTTCAAATTGCAAAACTAAACACCGCACTTTAACAATTTAAATGGTTCTCTTTTAATTTTTCGCAAAGGTTTCGTAGGGTTGCAATTTTGTTTCGTTTATCCTTAGACGAATAATTACAGCAGTAGTTTGATGAAGATTCATGAAGCGGTTCATGAGAAGAGGTCATTAAACGTGTTTATATTTTTAGCTAAATTGGTCCCTATCCCCATTTGTAACAAAATAGCAGGAGACCTTACGATATTGTTACACATCGAGTTTGATAAAAATCCATTACATTTTAGTGGTTAATGCGAAGAAAGGCATATCTACTTTTAGCTATAGTGGTCCCTAATAGGGCCAAAGTTCCTATATAAATAAATTTGGAAGAGGACCTTATAATGATGCTCCAAACCAAGTATGATCCACCAAGCTGTATACGAGACGCTGTATAAAGGCATTTCTAGTTTTAGCTCTAGCAGCCCCTAAAAGGGGTCAAATGTCCCAGCTGAACAAAGTTGGCTGCGGGCCTAATAAAGATGCTACAAATCAAGTTTGATTAGAATACATGAGAAAAAATCAATTAAAGGATTTTTTTGTTTATTATTTTTATTTATTTCTAAAATAGGCCAACTGATCCCGCTTTAACAAATAGCATATTCGCTATTCATGAATCTTTGGACAATGACGTCGCCTATAAAAAAGTGAAGGTCAAGCAAAACATACAGTTGTAATTATTTTAATATTTCTGTTTCATAAGCAAAGTTTGACCGTAGTCATATCACATAGATAAACTGTATGCAGCGTACCTTCATTACTTTGTAATGAGATTCAGTCATTATATAGCATATATATAATAAAACAGATTTCAACTGAGTTCAATATTTGCATACCATACTAAAGAAAAATATTCATATATAATAAATCAGTTAAATAATATATAACAAATATATCAAAGCAAACAAGTACTCATTTTAATATGCAATCTGAATAAGTCACAAAAGCAAGAAACCTTTTCATATACAGATGACAATTGTAACAAGGAAAATCTTTTAAAAAGCACTTCTGTACATAAAAGACTCTTATCACACCCTTATTCATGTGATACGCAGGCCGTATTCAGCTCTTTCTTTAATTTGATATATGTTGGTATTTGAACAGGTTTTTATCATATTTATTAAACTTACTTATCATTTTGAGATATATCAATATTCTTGCTAAATATACTGAGCCAAAGTTAGCTTTAAAACTGTGAACAGCGTCATTTAGGATAAACGCTTTGTCTACATTTCACTCAGCGTAGCACAATCAACAGAGTGAAAGAAATTGACACTCTCGTCCAATCAGGCAGAGTGTTGCATAAATCTTTCATTTTGACAAATTATCTATAATGCGTTATAAAGTAGTTTGATTTGCAAACTGAAGTCACGTGGCATAGGTAACGAAAACGAATTTAGACGGCGTCGCCGAAAAACAGCTTTAATGTCACAGCCTTCCACCGATGACAGTTTCTCAACTCCAATGCATCTTATCTCCACAATATCTGGAATTTGTTCCGTAAAGCAATACGTTTAAGTTCCTGATGATGAATGGTGCCCCGTCAACAATGACACAAGAGAGGTTTTCTGCGAACTTAATTAATTTCTTGATGATATTGACTGATTCTTAATCGCCATGTTCAACAGCACCATATTGCTTTCCCCTATTTCCTAGAAAAGAATGCATATAATATACAAGCAGATAAAAACGAGATATATGATTGTTAAGAAACGCTCGATCAAATAGGTAATGGAGTAGCCGTCTTTCATAACTGACATTACGCCAAATACCGCTTTCACGCGTAAATTCCGCGGATTATGTTGTGTGGTAAACCGTGAAATGGAACGGAACACATCATGAAGAAAAAAAATACCGTTTGTTTGTAATGGTTATATTAACTATAACATTCATATCTATTTCATAACGTGTTACCTACAAAGTTTGCAGTGTCATTTCTGTTATATCCTTTCTGTTATGAAAAAGATGGTTATGCAGTTAGAAATCAATTTTTAAATTTACAAGTAAAATAATATAAGTTCGACTTTCCTTTCTAACCTTTACCTTGCTAAATTTCTAAAATGGACTGGTCCATCATTCAATTTGGACAGTACCATTTATTATTCGAAGGAGTGTTCACAGAAACAGTGCAGAGACCATGATCAGCCTGCACGGATGTGCACTGGTCACAAAGGCAGAAATACATGCCGCCAGCAGGCTAAAGGCTAGTGAACTCAGGCTTTTAAGAGACAATTGTTTGCGTTTTTATATGTTCTGCAGTTAAGACTCATTGAATTAAATTATGCCCGGGACAGTTTGATTCACCGCGAAATAAAACCAAATAATTGATTAACACAAGAACGGGTTTTTCAAGGAGAAATAACTGATATTTTCATCGGGTTCTTTCGCAAAAAAAACTAGAAGAAGAAAATAAATCTGAAAACGTTTTATTTTTCTTCTCCTGAAACTTAATCACGCTGTCGTATCACATAACTCTTTGTTTTTTGAGAGAAAACATTTTTTTTCTTTCAAGCCCGTGTTGTTAAATTTATGTGTTTTTTTTTCCAGTTACGTTAAAGGTTAATATATTTTTCCAATACAACTTCTCTAAAGAGCGAATATCTCCCAAGAAATGCAGGAATTTTCGTGCAGACATGAGTATTCAATATCCGCAAACAAACAAACCCTGGACACCCATGATCTTGAAGTCTTTCTCACAGAGGTTGCATCGTGCAAATGCTTTTTATTTTGTGCGTAATAAGTGCATACGAAAATATATAAAGCAGTAAACGATCAAAAATTAACGTTAAAGCTACCATTTCTGCGACAGTGAAAAATATTGAAAAGTTGCAAAATAATATAACAAGAGCTTCCGATTTATTAAAAAGCCGTTCCGAAGATACTTCTTTGGAAAAGATCAATACCTGTTATTTTAGATCCTTATTTTTTGCTCATAAATGTCAGTTGTGATAGCCGCAGAACACCTACCGAAATTTAATTTACTTTTAGAGAAGGTTAACGGGTCTTTCGAGTACTGGCGCAACAAACTCAATATGAAAAGGATTCTTCTTTGGGTAGTCCGAGACGAAATTACAACGCAAACAAACGTGATTCAGGCAGTTCCGTGTATAATATTTCGCAGGACATACTTTGTTGCTTGGTGATGTGTAGCACTGTTCTAAGGCAAATGCAAACCTAATTATGTTAACTTTGCTTTGCTTGTCTATCCAAAGACGGAAGGATTTGCTTACATAAATTTTATACTGAGATATAACTGTACTTCTTTTTAAATGCACATATCCTTTATTCTGTAAACAAAGCGATGTTTCAAATAATAATAAGTGTTACCGTGCAATCGACACTATGATCTTGCAATATATTCTTTAAATGGCAATATATTTGATAGACTGATTTTCACAGAAATATAACTTTAAACTTTACAGTTTGAGGCCTTTATAAAACCTTCGTACCTAAGGCAGAAACTATTACCCATTTAATGTTTACGTCGTAATTAATTTAAGATCACTTTTCAGCTAATATGTTCATATAATGCGAGCATGCCTTATTCTAAAATAACAGCAAAAAAGTAATTAATTTAAGATCACTTTTCAGCTAACATGTTCATATAATGCGAGCATGCCTTATTCTGAAATAACAGCAAAACAAAAGTAATTAATTTAAGATCACTTTTCAGCTAACATGTTCATATAATGCGAGCATGCCTTATTCTGAAATAACAGCAAAAAAAAGTAATTAATTTAAGATCACTTTTCAGCTAACATGTTCATATAATGCGAGCATGCCTTATTCTGAAATAACAGCAAAACAAAAGTAATTAATTTAAGATCACTTTTCAGCTAACATGTTCATATAATGCGAACATGCCTTATTCTAAAATAACAGCAAAAAAAAGTAATTAATTTAAGATCACTTTTCAGCTAACATTTTCATATAATTCGAGAATGCCTTATTCTAAAATTACAACAGAAAACTACTGTTTAGTGTTGTTTTTTCCGCAAGATCTTCACATATTATTTGCATCATATAGGCATGGTACTGCAAATCAAAATAATTACACTTTTACTAATCGATCGTACTTAAACACCTGTTTATAAATATGAAATTTTAATCAAACCAGTAATGTCCTATATGCATGATAAAATATGGAGTGATATATCATTGCATTATCAAAGTTTACTTTTCAGTAAATAAATCACATAAACATCTGCGCCAGTGATGCAAAGGACAGTAATAACCAGCAGAACTATAAGCATGGTACTAGAAAACAGTCAATGGCACCAATCTCACCTTGTATGTATCCATTGATACGTGACAGGTAGCATATATGAATACATATTTGAGGCAAAAATTGTCCTTCTTTGCAATTACATGTGAAAACTAATATCTCAGAAATGATTGATTAGAACTAAAACCTTCACTAAAACACATGTTGAAAATATTCCTCAATTCACCAGCCTTTTAATGTGTTTCTTAATAGGAATTATTCCTGTATCGCACAAACCTTTACTACTAGACTAGCCACTAGACTGATAATAACTATATTTCTATATTTTTCCCTTTTTTGACGAATTCAATTTCTTAGAGACAAAAGCCAGTCTATTTTAGAGATTTTCACACAGGACTGATGTTGAAAATGGACATAGGATATAGACTGGCTCAGTTCACTACATTCAATCATAAAAATGTAAAAAGATATATATCATAGTCTAGGAGCTAGTCTACTTTACTACTTTATGCTCATATTGCACGTACGTCCCCATTTTTAAAACCATAGTGCTCTGCCATTCGACTAGTCTACCATTTATGTTCCGTACACCAAGACAGCTGTCACGTAGCGGAGGATAATACAATGTACTTCATAGGCGTAGGAGCAGGGGGGGGGGGGGGGGGGGCGGGGGCCCCCCCCCCCCCCCCCCCCCCAAAGCTAGGAGAGGGGGGGCCCAACTATAGTTTGGCCCCCCAATATTTTGGAAAAGAGATATAACTTGCAGTCTAATATAACATTTACTTACTTAATTAGCATCATATAATTCTTTTCTACCTGATTTCTGATTTGCATTTGGCCTTCCCTTGTATTCTGACTTGTCTCTTTCCGTAGTGTGAGTACTGAAATCTGTATACGCGCCATGCCAAGGATTGTTTGATTACATTTTATAAAATATTATATCATTCAGCGCAATCACTACAGTTCCGGTTTGAGCGTCTGCAAAATCTATGTAACTATTAAGCCTGTTTACGCATGTAAACGTTATGTATGTTTTTGTTTTTCATTTTCCATTCTACGGAAATGATATTTCCACAACTTTATATCACAGTTAGACAAATGCAGCGCTAATTGATTGTATGTCCAGGGCTTCAACAGAAGAATGTAAAAAAAATAGCACACATAATTAGAACAATACATTTAATATGACTGATTAAGACAGTTCAGTGCCTAGTCGTATGTGTATCATCAGAATAACTCAATGATTGCTAAAACATAGAGGCTTGAGGGGGCCTATGGCCCATCTGGCCCCTGTACAAGGCTTTGTCATGAATAATGCACCGGGGATACCTTGCCGCCCCCCCCCCCCTCACGCCTCGCTGCCGGTCGAAAAATTTTGGCCCCCCCAAAGTTTAACTCGCTCCTACGCCCATGTACTTAAAATTATAACAACATTTTGGTGTTTATAAAATATCATAAAACCACATTTTCATACAATAACAATACAAAGATTTAGCTCTTATCGGCAAGAATAGTTAATTTTTGTTAGTCATTTTGAGATACAGACAAATGGTTCTCATCGCTTGTATTATCTCAAGAAACCTGTCTGAACTCTACACCTTTGTAGCAGAGGTATGCCAAATAGATCAATGACGTCATAACAGTGTTTACATCTGGCACATGAACAACGCAATGCCATCTATAATTATTAGAGTATAATTCACACACACGTTATGTTAATCCAAAGTTGCATACTATTGTGTCTGAACATATGTTTAACGACATGCCATCGTAACATATGTTTAAAGGCATGTTAACGTAACATATGTTTAAAGGCATGTTAGCGTATTGTATGTTTTACGGCATGTCAGCATAATGTCCAGAAAGGTTAAATATTAGACAATATTTTAAGCAGCTTTTAGTTAATAGGTAAATATGTTCTTCATCGCCTATTGTTAGATATAAAAAATTGTTTTACCGTTGCATGATTGCTTACGTCACTTACATGATTTTGCTAACTATATGGTATTTCAGGATAATTACTGTAAGCATGACATTATTTTCATAAATATCCAAGACATGTGTGCAAATTAAATTCATCCATCCATTCATTTCTAGCGGTAACAGAGTGCTTATTCTGGTAAAGCAAACGGGACATTTGTAGTTCTATAGCGCCAAATATATTGCTGTTCATACACGTGATATAACAGGTATATACACCAAACTGTCATTCATTACATTATGAGATGTAATCAGTATGTAAGATACATTTTTATGTGACACGTTTTCTTATTTATAAAAAAACAACAGTCATAACCAGTCATTGGCCTATATACATTTTTGTACTTAACCATCTTCTTGCACCGAATGTCGTGTCTTTCGGCTGGAAAGGTAGAATAATACACATAATACAATAATTTCATGTTCATATAGAATGATATAAAACAGTAGAATCCCTTGAAGCATCGACCAAAATATACATATCAAGGCCCAAACATCGCAATCAAGTCGTCCACAGATTGATACTGTCATGGAAAGTTTTGGCGCAAAGAGCACATGAGGTACCAAAGTCGTTATAAGAATATAAAGGGGGATAACACCACTGACTTACAAGACAAGATACATATGAATAAGACAGAACGGACCAAAAAGAAGTTGAAAATAGGGGAAATGGCTAGGAACGGTCAATAACTTTGGTGTTCAAAAGCATTAAAAAAGCATACCTACCTCGCCCTTAATTGTAATTCACACTGCTTCTTAAATGTACGTACTAAAAACTGAAAAAAATTAATCATACGCGAATGCACATTTTAAATGATTTAATCATACTTAAATGCAAACACTAAAAATAAATCTTACGTTAAATGCGAATACTTAAAAAAATTATTATACGCAAATGCACATACTTAAAAAATTAATTATACGCAAATGCACATACATAAAGAATTAATTATACGCAAATGCAGATACTAATAGAATTAATTATATGCAAATGCACACACTTAAAGAAGCAAGTAACGCAAATGCATAGGCTAAAGAATAAATTAAACTCGTGAAACACATGGTAAAAGAATAAATCATACGCAAATACTGAATATAATGAGTAGCTTTAGCAGTTTATATTATAAAAATACTAATGGAATTCAAAGGACTTCCAGTGTGCGGTTATGGTAATAACAGTTATTATATCAATGAAATGTTTGTGGCATAACACATAAACTGCTATGCATTATATTCCTTTGCAACACTATCTTCATACATAGTGAACGATTCTTTTAAAGTTTTATGACGTTTTTGTACAGTTCTAATTAGTTCATGAAGAGAACCAGAAAGGAGATACATGTATATTATCGAACAAAATCATTCTAAAATAGCAGTTGAAATCGCGAAAATATCAGGGAAATCCTTCATAAATAATCGATTGTTATATCATTTTAAAGAAAAATGTTAAACCGTATTCTATTGCAATAATCAATTTGAGCCGTGCCATGAGAAAACCAACATAGTGGCTTTTCGACCAGCATGGATTCAGACCAGTCGCGCAGCCGCTCAGTCTGGTCAGGATCCATGCTGTTCGCTAACGGTTTCTCTAATTGCAATAGACTTTGAAAGCGAACAGCATGTATCCTGACCAGACTGCGCGGATGCGCAGGCTGGTCTGGATCCATGCTGGTCGCAAAGCCACTATGTTGGTTTTCTCATGGCACGCTCATTTAACGCTTCCTTCCATTTTCCTTCCTGAGTCTTCTTCAATATTAGTGCTATTCATCTTTAGCATTGTTAACGTGCCCCACCGTCCCCGCCCCTCTCCAAAACTTAGTTAAAATGTCAGACAGTAACGACAAATCAATTGTTCGATATTATATCAAACTTGTTACCATTCCAAAAGTAGAGATCTAATTGAAAGCTTCTTTCACTCCCCTGAAGGGACTTAATTCTACACGTAAATCAACAAGAAGTTTCTTTTGGGAGCAAAGAATGCAACCAAACAAAGTAATAGTAGACTTGGCTTGACAGAGTCTGCTCATGACAGGGAAGGAAAACTGCAACACATCTCACAAGCTTAAGCGGAACTATTCAACGAATGCACATTGAATGAATTCCATGATCCCAAAGGACAAAAAATAATAACAATAACAGAACCTAAGAAATTGTACTTTTTTGTTGTTTTAGTTGTTTAGTAACCGTTCTGGTTACATGATGGTGTAATGTGCTGTTTACATAAAAAGCTTTTGCATGCTTTCATATATCTTAAGATCGTCAGGTGCATTTGCATAAGACAGGTGAAATAATTTAAGTGCTTTAGTTATACGGCTAAACTGATAAAAGGAGCTTTGTCGTTTTGCAGACAACGCTACACATGCGTCAAAGCCGACAATTCAAAGACATGTCTTACATATAAACATGTGCGACTACAGAAACTGAACATTGAGAAGTTCATAATTACTCTAATATTTCGACTGTGATGTAAATATTCGGTGTTGCTAATATCTAAAGTAGTTATTTCATTACATTGATGGCACACATACTAGTTGCAAAGTTTCATCCATCTTTTTCGTTTGTTGAATTCATGTTTCCGGCCATTAAAACATGATTAATTTATCATAAGAAAAATGATTAAAAGCTTTTTAATATAATATCTGATTTGAATTGGCGTCTTTAAAATTCAAAGAAAATGGTGAAAAAAGATAAGAAATAAATCACTTGCCACACAACTGTAACTATAACTTTGAAAAAACATCCTGTTTACTGAATAATACAAAAATCTCCTACGCATTGAATGCTCTAAAAGACGAGAAATTATCTGAGAGGGACTCAGCCGATCGATATAACAAGCTGCTTACGTGCTAGTAATCTTCTCCAACACAGAAAAACGTTATCTGCAGAATCGCCGTTATTTATCACACATTACCTATACTATATACTAATCCGTCTTATAGAATTTCGCCTTATTTTCATCGCTATTACGTAAACGATATAAATGAAAACGTACTCGGCAAATGTATTTAAATTTCAGAGTATTATTTGCGGATGCCTCCTTATGCAAGTACCCAAACAGCTTAATGTTAATTTACAAATCTTCTAACGCGACTATCTATAAAATTAGTAAAACTACCTGGCTGAAATTTTAGCGTAACTTAGGAGTGTTGAAGTGATTTAAGGTGTTGTCAATATTACTTCAAAATTTAAACAAAATTGAACTATGTCATCATATCATTTTTCTCATTTTACTTCCTTAATCTACAAAATATATATATATGACAGAAAATCATTGTATGGCACCAGTTCTTATAATAAAAATACAATACATTAGTTGACTCGGAAGTAAACATTGGTCCATGTGAAACAAATTATATTTCTAAAGACATTTGTTGAAAAGTTAATAAATTTAATAACCCTTTCCATGATAAGTGTTAGTAAATAAGCATATGTCGTTTCTATGATAAATGTTAGTCTTTCTCGGATTTAAGGAATTTGCAAGCCCATTAAGAAAATTGCTCACAGATGGTTGTTCTAAAAATAGCTGTATTATCGATATAGATGTGCCATACAACAGTGAAAAAATAGCGTATGAAATCAGTGTCAATATGCTTGCCAAACAAGTGGTATTTGCCAACAGAGCAACACTGATACATGTTCATATCGTTGTGTCACAAATTTGAAATCAGAAACAATTTCGCTGCAATCTCAAGACTTGTACCCCATTTTTTGATTACGTCAGTTTTCAGAATAAATTATATACAATACAATACAATACAAAGATTTTATTAGCATTAAACATGTTATAGTGTTTATAGCCACAATATGTTTTATATATATATATATATATATAGCCACATATGTTGGTGAGAGTTAATACAGAGGCATTGATAGATCATTTTAACATTCACAGTGATGCACATCCCTAAACATGTATGAATAGTATTTTCACTAACATTCAAGTTACAGTGTTTTTCTTTTTTCTCCAGCAAAGTATATGTATTTTGCTAAATGTAACTGAACCAACTTTTGTTCTGAAGACATCAAAATATCAAATTTATTCATAGTTGGCCAGTGACAAAAATATGGCCGAAGAAACTTTCTCCTAAGGTCTCTATAAAAAGGACACACCAGCAAAAAATGATACTCTGTTTCAACTACATTCATCGAGCAACAACGGCATTTGCGGTCAGACTGTGGTATATTATAATATCTTCCAGTTTCTATGTAATAGTTATAGTATGTGTGAGAGTGTGTTACCAGGATATATCAGAGCTAGGGGTACATCGAGGGTATTTTTCTCTACACATATCGTCGAGGCCGGTAGGCCGAGACAGATATGTGAAGAGAAAAATAACGAGATGTACCCCTAGCTCTGATATATCCTGGTAACACACGAGCACTACATATTATAACTGTTTTATCGCATAGTTTATCATTAAAATTTATATATTATTTTCATTTAAATTTGTTTATTATTATTTTTACTATTTTGATTCCCTTTCTGCGCCTCGCTGACTGAAACACTAAAACTTCTGTTTTAGAAAATGTATTCCCCAGATAAAAGTACCCAACAAATTTCTGCATTGGTTTTAAATCTTTGCATTTCATTGGCCAGACATATTGTAAAACTTGTTGTTTTGTTTGTAAAAAAAATCAAAGAAAAAGAAACATTTGAGAAATCTCAGAATTTCATATATTTCATGTATTTCTGAATTTGGCAATAACTATCAAGTTTTTAAAATATTCTGGTTTATTTATTCTTTTACTTTATAAATGTAGGTGTTTGTGACAATTCTTTCTCTGTGAACTGTAAGTTGGAGCTAAAATCATCTTTTCTTTGAAAGGAAAAAATTATACTCCCTTGATAGGACCTCAATAGAGAAAAAGTGTTCCGATATATATCGGAACAGTTTTACTGTGCTGATATATATCGGAACACTTTTTCTTATGAAACTCCATAGAGATTTCCGTGTTGATATATATCGCAACAGTTTTGTAAGATATCAGCACAGTTTTGTAGTAATAATGTGTGTTACTATGTATAACATGCTGCAAAGATCAAAGGAAAATTGCCGCACTATGCGATAATGATAATTCATGTGAAGAAACTCTAAACTTTGAAAGTGCTATTCTAAATTTAGGTATAGCTATATTATCCAAGTAACTTTCAAAATTAAAGTCATGTTTAAATACACTGTATGTTTTCAGTTTACTGGAGTTATTTATACTAGCATACCATTGTTGATGATACATATCAAATATTCTCTGTCTTATCATGAGAAAGTTTATACCCTCATGTACATTGCTGTCCCAAACATTGCTGAACCCATGTTCCTGCAATAGTTGTTTTATCTGAAAGGCCCAGTTTCTGCCATTATAAGATCTTGACGCATTTGCATCTAACCTTAACATTTCATAGGTTTTATATATTAAACTATCATGTGGTGACTTTTATCAGTATGATCATTAAAGCATATTTATCATACCACTGTATATACATGATAATAAAATGTGATAATTATTTTAGGACAAATAAGAAACCGTCATGCGTAGCTTTAAGTGTTTTAACAATAGGGGCTTGGCGTATAGTTTTGGTCGAAAGTGTAGAGGAGTAGTGTTTGCCGAAAAAAAGCAGTCATATTTGTTCAAATCACTGTTGATTGAAAAGCCTTCCACATAGACCCTTTGAAAACTGCAACAGATGGTCATAACATAAATATATTTCAGAATACATTATCTCCGACAATAATAGATCCTTTAGAAGCACAGAATGCAACCAAGCAAAATAATAGCAGACTCTGCTTGACTGAGTCAGTTCACAAGAGGTAATGGAAAGTGCAACATCACTCAGATAAAACCTACTTGGCATCAGTACTTGATAAAAAAAGCATTTGAAATGTATGCAGTTAAATGTGCCTTACTAAATTGGGACGATTGCTTGAAGCGTTTGCCAAACGAGAACATAAATGACTGTTCAAAATGTCCCTTGTGTCACTAAATTAAACGTTTTATTTCCCCAATTTCAGCATTTTCTCCTGTTTAAAATACAAAAACACTGATCTTTATCGGATACTGACAGACTTTGACATTAAGAGTCGGTGCTGAAAATAGCTCAACACGGGAACAACATGAAATATTCAACGAGAACATCTCTATAATTTACTGATCGACCACCGAATTATTCTTGCACAATTTATATCTTGTATCATTATTTATTTAAACAAGACCAGCGTATATTATCTATTATACAGACTACTGGGATATAAAAACAGATTATTTTGCCGTAAGTTTATAGTGTTCCAGCAACATATGGTGTGCTTTTTCTCATGAAGTCGACGTTTTCAAATGCCATTTATTGGCTTTCAAAGCCCATAGGTTGTTTAAATTTGATAAGAAACCATATGCTTATATATACTTAAGATTCAGAGTGAAATTCAAAATCAAAATATACGTGTCTTTCTCGCCCGTGCTTTATATATCATGATCTGTATGTCTTGTTAATAACTGCTTTCTATTCATTTATTGCTCATAATCGATTTCTTTTACAAGATAATGAAACTATTTGTCAGAAGAGAACATTCTCATAGTACTGATAAATTTTGTACATTTGAAACAGACTGGTGATTCAGCAGTTTCTGAAACAGAGTCAAATGTCTCTTGTGATTTGTGATATGTGATCAGATGATACGAAAATAGACAGACAATTTGATTTACCTAAATCAAGACGTCGTTTTCAGTCGCCGTGTCTGTTTTATTCTTGCCAACTGATATTCTACCTTTAAATCTAACATTTGCAGACTCGGCCTCCTTTCCCTCTTCAATGTCCACAAACACACGTGAAATATGGCATGCATCCATATAGTTTAAGATTTGCCTTAATTTCATTTAACCTTATAGCGATTTTATATAAAAGGTTTTATATATATATAAATATCACAAATCACAAGAGACATTTGACTCTGTTTCAGAAACTGCTGAATCACCAGTCTGTTTCAAATGTACAAAATTTATCAGTACACTGAGAATGTGCTCTTCTGACAAATATTTTCATTATCTTGTAAAAAAATCGATCATGAGCAATAAATAAATAGAAAGCAGTTATTAACAAGACATATATATGTAGAGAGAGAGAGAGAGAGAGAGAGAGAGAGAGAGAATATATGTTCAAACAGCGTCAAAATTTTAATTATAATTAAACTTTTGACACTGTTCGAACATATATTTTTTCTCATACTCTATAATTTTATCTTTATTCTTTATGTTCTTGTATCCTTCCGGGATCCAGTGTGTTTGAAAGGCATTTCGTTGATGTTTTTTCTTTAATATCTCACATATATATATCAGTGCCATTCTATACTGAATATGAAAGCAAAAACTGTTGCGTGATTTGAACCCGATCTTCGCAGAACGACATTTGCAAAAAAAATCTGAAACTCTTCAGTAATGTATATGAATGAGTTATGGATTTAACATTTAGACAATATACACAGACGAGGAGTTGGGGTTGATGATTGATCGATCCGTGTAGTGTGACCTTTCAAAAAGCTCGTTATATTATAGAATTACCTATTTATCTGTATGTTTACCTACACTGCAGGAGAGGAAATTTGATTTAATCCTAGGATAAGCTTTGAACTGAAATTAGGAAAAGTAAATTAGGACTTCCTTCTGCGAAATAATTATGCGGTTGATAAATAAATTCAAGCGTATATTTGTAAAATATTTACAAAAAAGCAAGTGATATTATATTTGAATATATCTGTATAAACTTGAATTATTTTCTTAATATGTCTAAATTGTCACCATCCAATGTTTTAATAAGCTATAAGATTTTCTTAGAATTCGTGGTTACTAGTATCTAGAGAAGAATTTTTCGTATTGCCTAGCATGTTCAAAGTAACGATTTTATTGATTGCCGGGGAGAAAATTGTGCCCGAGATCAGCCATGAGTTTATCTTGCTATCTTGCTATCTTTGGGGACTTATAAAAGTCAACAAAAGCATTAGTGTATTGCGAACGTTTTTGCGACATATCTTATATGTAATCGAAGCAATCTTGCTCCCACATGATTATAAAAGAGTCTAGATTCATCATTGAATTAGTATAAATGCACTTGATAGCCAGATATGTTAGGATTCATATTTCTACGGAGAGCATTTCTCTTTTATTTTCGTGCGTTGGTTTGTCGGAAACCACGTTGTATGTTTGTTAAAATTAGATATTGCATCAAATGAGCCGTGCAATGAGAAAATCAACATAGTGGCTTTGCGACCAGCAAGGATCCAGACCAGCCTGCGCATCCGCGCAGTCTGGTCAGGACAAATCTGTTCGATACAATTTCTCCCTAATTCCGATAGCTTTGAAAGCGAAAGCATGGGTCCTGACCAGATGCCGATGCGCATGTGGTCTGGATCCATGCTGGTCGCAAAGCCACTATGTTGGTTTTCTCATGGCACGGCTCAAATGTTTATAAACAATGTTGTACTGTCAGACCAATGGCGATTTACCACAACCATGATTTCCTTTTAACCCATTTTTACATTGTGTTAGTCTACAATGTAGCTGAAAATATGCGTTTGAAGCTTGTATCAAATGTTTCCCTTTATTGTTATGTAATCATGGTATGGGTATTAGAGAGAAAAAAATATAAGAATCAAGGGATAAAAGTTATCTCAGTAAAGATCCCATTTTATACATAACGAAAGTAAAGAAATTATATTCAAGGAAGTACATGTATTCAATTTTTTTCACACTTCCATATTCTCACTTTAAGAAAGGACCACGATCCCATACTAAGACCGCAAAATTCACAAAATAAAAATACTACTAGTAGATAAGCAATAAACATTTTACACAGAAAATACGTAGACGAAGTGGTACCAAAATAACGTGGAAGGCTATACAAGACATGAAGGAACACAGAGACCTCCCGCGTAGCAAGGCCCAAACTAAGGAGCTTAAACCGGTTAATTGCCACATACCCAACAACCAGATATTGTATGTATAGTATAAATAAAATTCCACAAATGTATATGTACTTTACTATGTATTGTGAGTTTTATACTGGTATGAATTGTATGTAGGCCTATACAAATAAGCAGCTCAAGTCTACAAAATGTATATCCTCTATTGTTTTAATAGAAACTGATAGTACTAATGAATATACTTTGACTGGTATTTGCAGAGCCTATTGATAGTCTGGTAATACAGTACAACTTGCATTAAGAGACTACCGAAAGGAAGGACAAAAATGGACTCATAACACAAATGGTCTCCTAATACAACACAATTTATTTTTAACAACACTTTAAGGAACTGAAAAAAAAGGTCTTTTAATGTAAGTGGTCTCTTAATAGCCGAAGTCTCTCGAGCAAGTTTGGCTGTATAATAACAATGTATTCTTTCTCTTTGAGTCTTTTATCTAAAGGATTTTCGATTGTATCACATAGATAATAATAAGAGCACTTAACAAATGAGCCACGCCATGAGAAAACCAACATAGTGGGTTTGCGACCAGCATGGTTCCAGACCAGCCTGCGCATCCGCGCAGTCTGGTCAGGATCCATGCTGTTCGCTTTCAGAGCCTATAGCAAACAGAGAAACTGTTAGCGAACAGCATGGATCCTGACCAGACTGCTCCGATGCACAGGCTGGTCTGGATCCATGCTGGTTGCAAACCCACTATGTTGGTTTTCCCATGGCACGGCTCAAATATGTAATTTTAATGTCTTTTGTAGAAACACATTATGTTACTTCACCAGACTGAATTAAGAAACAACTAGTGCAACGACTTATATTCTACTTTATCTAAAGACATTATTCTTTAACAACCCTTGATATTTGAACTTTGATTAAAACAAATTTAGCAAAAACAGTTTAAATACAGTACGAATAAACCTAAATCATAACATTAATGCATTTATATTTTTAGCATAAGTATGAACTATATATAATACTACAAAAGCTTTGTCAGGGTATAAATTAAATTTCGTATGAACCTTGCGATACTAAATTTGACTGTTTCAGTACTACTCAGACTGGGTTAGGGTATAGGTTAAATTTTGTACTGACTTTTTGATGTTTTCAAACACTGCCTAAGCTTGCTCAGGCATCGATTAAATAGCTTATTGCCCTTGCTATACTACATCTTGATGTCAGGTGTTGATTACGTACTGGCCTTGCGATACTTAATTTGGATGTTTTAACACCACTCGGGTTGGGTCAGATATCGATTAAATAGCGTATTGCCCTTGCTATACCAAATTCTGATGCTGCTCAAGCCGGTTCTGGTGTTGATTAGATATCGTGCTGACCTTGCGATACTAAATTCGGTTGTTTTAACACTAATCAGGCTGACTCAATATTGACCGTCGGTTATTTAGCATGAATATTGACAGTATATTCCGCCTAATCGATGTAAAATAAATATTTTCAAACCAGAACTGACCTAATTTTATGTTACAGTTCTAAAAGGACAGAAATGTTTTTACTGAATCCAGTATTGAACGTTGTTATAACATTAAACATTAAACATACATCACTGTTTCTTTTGATGAATCATTTATCTCCTCCAGATGCGCGCAAAATATTGACATGAAAATTATCGAGTTATAAAGATAGCTTTGACATAGTTTCGAATTTCTCCTTTTGAGTAAATGATACCAAAGAAAAAAGAAACAAAAAGCATAAAACTGATTGATGTTTTCTAACACCGTTATTTTCGCAGTTAAGGTTTGCGGTAAATACAGCATGGCGTGTGTTCGGTTATAAGTCAAGTTGCCTGTGTCAAAACAGTAGCGTGACTTCAGCAATCTGCTTACAAGCGGCAAAGTTCCAATCACGTCCGGATGAATAAATAATCAATCACGAAGATTCATTCATTATTTTTAGAACGGTGAAACAACCACAATAATACAATTAATGCCTTCAATCCCACAATACAGTCCGCTGCGGATGTATGGTTGATCGGATGAATTCGGAGCTAATCACATAAACTTGTTATAACAAGCAACGGCGCGTATTGATTGTTTATTTTTGTGTTGATACATATCACTGTTACGTGAAATGGTTGAGGGATACAAGAGCCTTACAAAAGATATTATATTAAATATTGACATGCTACAAACGTCATTACATTGCATATTTTATTTGATACAAAAGTGATATCTCGGCATTTTCGCTTTTACTTAATAAATTAAGCACATATTAAAATCAGTTAAGGACTTGAACATTGAAACGAGAAGAAAAAGTATAGGCGGCCGGGTAGCTCAGTCTATAGAGCATTGGAACGGTATTCAGAAACCCAAGTCTCAAATCCCGGTCTGGCTGACATTTTATTCACTCTGTTTGGCACCCAACGTGAGGTCTTGACACTATTACAATGGTAAGTCTCCAACGTGTGTAATTACTTGATTGATAAAGTATCCGCTAAAAATTCGAAGGGTCTGGAAATATGTCACAGTGTAGGACTTGAATATTAAAACGGGGAAAAGCATACAGGCAGCAGGGTAGCTCAGTCGGTAGAGCACTGAAATGGTATTCTCAGGCCCGAGTTCGAGTCCACGTCTGACTGCACAAAATTCTCACCCAGTGACAGTAAAATGAAACATGTAAATGAAAATAACATCATAACTAGGTGACGTATGGTCTGCAGAATGAGTGTTAATGACATTTTCACACATTTTTCTCTCTGCCATTCAATGGCGAGGGTATAAGTTAGGGAAACAAATTGCCTTGAAGAGTTCAGTGTAAATGTTCCTTGGATATGGTATTTTGCAATTTTTTAAGGTAGTGGGCTCGTAATGACAATCGGCAATTTCCGTCCCTATACGTATTCCCCGTATACGACTTCGGCATTCGCCGGTTGCTATGACAAATGTTTTTTGTTTATTTTTTTATGACCGAAGAAATCCGAAATTGCATACGTAGGATACGTAATCCCACGGAAATTATCGATTGCCTTTAGGGATCCAGTACTTTAAGAAAAAAGTATTCTGCTGTTCTTAGGTATGCACGAATGTAAATATTTAAAGTAGAGGTTGTTTCTTTCAGTCGCACCTAAATTCTAAAAGGTAGTTGAGATTCCATTTTGTTATTAATAATGATAAATAGTAGAATAAATTACGAAAAATCGTCACCCGGAGATAAAGCGCGATATATATTTAGGGAAATGTTTGCTAGACTTCAGTATAATGTATTAAAATGATATGCTATTTTAACGTATATGATTAAGAAAGAGGTATTTGTAAAAAAAAACCAGGACAATTATTTTCTATTTATAGTAATCTACAAGATAAATCATATAATGTTTTACTGCAAATAGATATAAATATAACTGTGTTATGGTGTCACGCTGCATACATATAAATCGGTTTTAGAAAAACAGAAGCATGCTGCTGTGAGAAAATATACTAAATGTATTTTAGATTATATGATCTATTGTGGAATATTTGGTAGTTATTTTTGTAGATGAGTGGTCTGTTGTACATGAAAATAGTAATCTGCTGTACTTAGTTATAAATGTATATGAGTAGGGGTAATCTACCGTATCAATATATAAATTTATTTGAAAGCGGCATTCTTCTAGTACGTTTCCATCTTTACGTACGAAACACCGAAGCGTCGTCTCTTATATGAAAGAATATCTATACAACTGGGTCACCAATCCTTGTAGCTTATTGCTATACGAACATATTTTGCATCATTTTTCTAGGATTGGCACTGAATTATTTATACTAGTAAAGTGGAATTAGGTCCATGTGTCGCTTTGTAAAGTGTGATATAAGACGTACTTCCAAACAAATCAACTCTTGATGATTTATGTTAGTGAAATTACATTTAATTGAATTTACAATTTATCCTCCAGAATGTTGCCCATGCGGTGGCTTCTTTCAAAAACTTCAGGTAAATGTTTGTATCGACATAGTCTGGCTACCGACTAGATAATCTTTTTTTAGAAAAAAATAATTCTTTTATATATTCTGACTTCATCAGTCTTGGCTTGTATGTTTTGAGAATAAAAGGGACATAATGATACAAAATTTGTATAGCCTAAGGAGTTATCTCCTGTGAACAAAACATAGGGTCTGAACACAGACTAGTATCGACGTTGTCTTTTGTTCTTGGAAGGTCCATTTCGTCCGATTTTACCAAAAAGTACATTTTATGTGTTGCTTTAATTGATTTTTAATCGGATTACAAGAACATGTTAAGTAATAATTATCCATGATAAGATAATCTTGAGCAAGAAAATGCTCTGATAAAATGATTGTCTACTGGAAGGTGTTTGAAGATCATCTGATCTGTTTTATGAGGAGACATAAATAACCCGAGAAAGTGAGGTGCTTGCCAGAATTGTGGGTTTCTTTATATTAGAACGTTAGAACGTACTTATTTTTTTCATGTTTGCGATCAATCACTTGCAAATGGAAGTACTTCACCTTTATGCAAAATGTTCAGTATTTTACCAGCAGCGTCTGTAAGAATGTAGGTGTCGAGATAATTGAATCGTGATATCTGTAATCACATGTTACAGCAGATTACCATATGTTTTGATAATTGATTGAAAATGCAGTCGAGATTTCGCTATTGCCTTGTTTGTTATTGTAAAACATAGAGATAATTTCATTTTATCAAGACAGAACATAATTTTATTTTTTCTATTACTTAACCATTACCCTGATAAATTTCTAAAATGAACTCTTCTATCATTCAGTTTGGGCTGTACCGTTTATTATTCGAAGGGATGTTCACTGAAAATTTACTGAATGAACAGCGAACAGTGCAGACCATGATGTACAAACTGATCTTGATCTGCACTTGTCGCAAAGGCAAAATCACTTGCCGCCAGCAGGTTAAAGGTTACATACAATACGTGATTAACATGCAATCATTCTGTTACAAAAGAGACAAAAGAAAATGACAAATAAGCATAATGCTTTGGTAGTAAATGTTGGGCTTGATGAACAGACTGAATTGCACGTTATAAAAATTCAGTTGCATTATATATTTTAAAAGTGTAGTAAGATATATTGTACGATGGTACAGTACACATTTTGACCACTTAATACATACCATGAAACCTACATTGACAAAGCTGCAGTATGGATATATCCAATACTAGCCGAAGCAATATGTGTCTTTCTGCTAGCTTTATAGAAGAACGCACTAGAAGAAGCCACTTTAATAATAATCACGTATAATAAATTTTGGGTAAGGTATTATGGTAACTAGAACATATAAAACGTAAGTACTTCAGAATATATAATGACGCTGATTACGAATAGTTTTAACAATTTTAGTTTTTAGATAGTGCCCCCCCCCCCCCCCCCCTCCCAAGAAAAAAAAAAAGAAATATCTATACCTTTACGAAGTGGTTCGATTTTAGACCTGATAAATATTTTTGTTGAAAACAATCAACAACTCTATCAGAGCTGTTATATTTCTATCTCTTCAGATCGTTCAAGACGACATTTATGTTATGTTAGCGGTACTGTTTTTTTTTTTTTTTTTTTTTTTTTTTCAGTTTAAGCATTCCACCTTGTATGGTTCCAATACTCCCTCTTTCATAGCTTTAAGTATTGTTTAATCAGAGTTTGGATATGGTTCCTCCTTTTTAATGTTTTCTTTTGACAGTTTCTATGATATGCAGACTCCATAACCTCAGATCCAATCTTTAAATACCATATTAAAGCTTTTTAACTGGGGACCATATGCCGATTTTGATGGAATCGCAGGGTCCATGAACACTGTCCTATGAAAACAATTACGGATGCCTCTAAATAGCCTTTTTTGGTGCTCGGCAGAACCTCGCATTTTATTATTTCATCAGCTCGTTCAATAAATTCAATATGAATAGACACTCGTATAATATCCTCTATATGTATTTGATATTATATGATATCAAAAAAGTAAAATTTAACTTCAGTCGGATACTTATATTTATAAAAAGCACCCACAAAGCAACGATTTGCCCTGGTATACATTATTTCACAATAAATCATGATTATGAATAATGATTTGATGTTGAGAATACTTTGTAAACTTTGAATTATCTATATCTCTTAGAATGACGTAAAATTACTAAATCACTGGCGCAGTTTCAATGCTACATCTCCATCAGACCAATTACCATATTGCCCTTACTGTCACTGCATTCACGATTCACAGCAGGATCTTATTCTAGAATTGCCAGGAAAAAGCGATTCCAAAGGCAAAACGGACTTTGAAAAGAAGCATTTACTGTATCACGAAATGATTAATTCTGCTGGAGGGCATCTCAAATGATATCAAATTTCCCTTGTCACGCCGAAGCCGTGTTTCCGTTACAGAGCGAATTTCGTCTAGCTTGTAATATTCTCTGGGAGTAATCTGCTGGATTATTCGGTAAAACCTGCAAAAAGTGACATTTAGCTATTTACATATCAAATGCTTGGGAAATGATTGTTCCATCTCGAGTTTTATCAGTATTTGCTTACCCTCGTTCTTTGTCTATATTTAGCCTTAGAACAGCAATCTTAATTGGCTGGCACTGTTTACATTTAAGTGTGTAAAGAAACGCATGAAAAACAGCCGCTTTTCTTGTGTTGCATCATTATTTATTGAATCAAATTCTCCAACCACTTTGTCGAAGTCACGCGAGGATATGCACAGTGCCTCAGCGATCTTCACAATCGTCTGCTCTTGTAATTATAAGTCTTTGCAAAACCAGATCGATTTTGCGATTTCACATATTGATTTTGAAGTTGCGTATTTAAATTGGGGCTTATTAGAAATGACCACAACTAAACACAGGATGCCATTGTGATACCTTCATGTAGCCTTTTGTCAAACGGGACAATCATATTAAATATTCAGTTTAGGAAATATGTTTTTCTTTCAAGTTCATGGTACATTTTCAGCCTTTTTGCCTGTTTGAATAAAGCAGTAACTCGTCTGGAAGCACGTAGGATACACTTTAAAGACTATAGATTATTCACATATTCCTTATTCATATTTAATAACATTTTTATTTATGGAATTACGGTGGCGGCACTGTCATTGAAATATATACACGTGAATTTAGTCTTTTGTACACGCCTAAAATATGTAAATCATATACTAGTATTAACTTCGTATGAACAGATTTTTAAATTTACTCTGAAGAGTTGAATTATAATTTTCAAAATAAAAATGCAAATTCATTTTTTGCAAATGGAACTGACTTGAAACTCCATCCTGTTGCAAAGTAAAAATCGATCTGTACTGCATATTTATGTATTTTGAATTTCATTCATTAAAGCTCATTAATTTCTGTTGTGGGTGTTAGGTTAACTGTAAAAGAGATTATAAAATATGCATAATATTTGTAATTCTCTAGTGACAAAAGAGAACCTGTTATTGCATAATGTTTGTTCATTTAGTACATCGAATGTCGACAATAACTTTGATTGAAGAAGAGTTAAATTATCAGTTTCAGACATAGAAATTCTAAAATTGGCAAATAGAAACATACATATGCAACTTTCAGAATATCTTAGGTAGCATAAAATACAATTATGTAGTCGTTTATAATTTGAGCCGTGCCATGGGAAAACCAACATAGTGGCTTTGCGATCAGCATGGATCCAGACCAGACTGCGCGGATGCTGTCCGCTAACGGCTTCTCTACAGTAGGCTTTAAAAGCGAACAGCATGGGTCCTGACCAGACTGCGCGGATGTGCAGGCTGGTCTAGATCCATGCTGGTCGCAAAGCCACTATGTTGGTTTTCTTATGGCACGGCTCATTTAATATGCTTGATCTATACAAAACAATCAAAACTAGTTTCATTAGTCGAGAGATAAAGAAAGTTTGTAACATTCATGTCAGACTAGATGTTAGGCTAGGTCGTCATTCTGTTCTTTAGTTTCAGTTTCAAACCAACTTTTTTGAAAACTGGGATGAGCGTCATATTTCATCTAAACATATAATCTCCTTTTCATTACGATTATCATTCTATAAAAATGATCTTAAACACCATGAGTCCGTCACTTAGGTTTGAAAGATGCAAGTATTATACAGTTATATCACTTTTCAGCTGTGCATCATAATGTGATATGCATGAGACATGCTCATGGTTTTTCTGATGTCGATCTCATAAGTTCATATCAAGTGTGTCTTGCTATTTGAGTATTAACTGCAATGTTGTAATTTAAATGCCCAGTTTTTCAACACAGTTGTACAAATGAGGTACGATTTTAAGCAGTTAGAATTCGTGTAGTCTGACATTGATATTTTATATTTCATAAAAGCCCTAGTTAGAACTGTTGCGTTTTTATTTTCTTGTCATAACAACTAAAATGCAGGAGCATTGCAAGTATTTCATATATCATTACGCCATTACTCTACTACTTCTTTAATAGTATGAGCGCGGAGTCTACATAAGATTATCCCAGACGTATTAACTACTTCTCAGAGTCGTATGCTAATCGATAATCCAAGCTCCAAAACAGAAGCGGTCTGTCGCTTGCTATATATGTGGAAACGATTTAGATGCTATATTCGAAGTCAGTAGAGACGTTTTATATTGGGCACAAATTTGCACGAATTGTCTGTTGGTATAAAGAAATGGCGGATGCAGATGAGACATTTGGAGGGAAAATGTTGTCTGAATTTAGAACTGGTCTGGAGAAATGAGATCGTCTATATGTATATGATCTATCACACGAAATAAAAATGTTCTTTGAAAACCGGTACTGCTAGATGGTGTATAAGACTAACATTTGCAAGATGTATGGAAATACATGTTTTCAAAATTTCTATTTTGATACATTGCGTTAAAATATATGATTTTTTAATGCTTTTTCATTACCATTTTGCTACCGATTTTTTGTACTGACTTCATTTCTGACGTCAATTTACCATGGATACTAGTACCATATTAATGAATCGTATCATGTGGGTTGGACAGCGATAGACATCAGTGTAAATTGCGTAGTGCTCAGTTACTTCATTAATATACTCCAAAACAGAATTTATTTCCAGACAGTTGTCACAGTTTTTGGAATGGACCTATGTTTTATCTTCCTTTGTACGGTTCTGTGTTCATAGAGAGGTACGGTTTAGCTCTTATGTTTTCAAATAACATTCTGGTATACAGCGTCCTTGAAACGCGATACATGATATCAATTGGTCCTTACTTTTAAATATGTTTTTAATTACTTTGTCTTTACATGAAAAATCGTTATCGTCATATCATCCATCCAGTATTTAACGATTATATGATACATTTTCGTTGGGTTTTATTTAAATTTTTATTCGCGAACGACTTTTTTCAGTTGTTCTTGGTTTGTGCCTTTTACTCACGCACTAACGTATTAAAATGGCACATATTTATTTGTTGACGATTTTTTAAATTTTTTAGATCTGGCTTATGGTTATTTTGCAGACTTGATAAAACAAGTTTAACGAAATGAAAGGATCTTTATAAAGTCACCGGCGTACACCTTTACAATGGAGAATAACCGGGAAAGTAGATGACGTCGAATTAACCTGATTAAACCGTCTGGTTTAGCGAACACAGATACATACTTATTTTGTAAATACGATTACGGCATCTGTGTCTAAATAAGGAATGTATTGGCAGCATTGAGAACGAGAGAAACTTAGAAATTGCCCCATGTTTTCTTCTCTATTATCGTTTGTCTCTCGGTTTTCGTCCATCACTTCTAGAAAGTCAAATCAGATTACTCGAGCTGGCTGATTAAGGTCGAGAACTTGGGGTTCCTATTGTATCTTAATAACAAAGCAAATTAGAAACTAGTATCAGATGGCTAGGATCCAGAAAATATCCATTTTCACGTAATTTCATCGAACAAGGAAACTCTCTTTATTTTATGCAAGTTCAGCTAGATCTATAGCATGCATGCTAAATACATGTATATTAATATGATCCACGTTTTATTCGGTCAATATTCATTTTCACGTAATAGGCTCTTAATTTTATGCAAACTCAGCTAGATTTATAATGCTATGCTAAAACCTGTCGATCCCGCATTACGTTGTACGGATAACGCATGTTCTACATTGATAGCTGGTGCCCGAGTCCGCTACGATTTTGCATATGCTTTTACAGAAAACATATATGCGTTAACGAAACGTTATCTAGCGTAAAACGTTTAATATTTTGAAATGAAATGATAACTTGTTGATTAGCGCCCATTTCCACATAGACACGAATAGGTCTGCAATACGTTACTTGAAAACGACAAAAATAGCAAGTATGTGCTAGTCCCCCTTTATTCTGCAAAATATCGATTTTTACGCGTTTTTTTAATCAAACTGTAGTTTTGCAAACGTAGCTAGCATTGTATCACGGATGATGCAGTATTCTGACCCTTCACCCATTCAGCTAAAATCTAGCAAATATCCATTACAATAAAACTCCTTTACTTTTAACCGGTTTCATTAGTCTGTTATATTGGCTATGTTTAGCACGTAACACAGCCAATAACTCCTATACGTTCTAAGATAAAAACGCAGTCTCCAAATTTAATTTATATAGCCGTCATATGCAATTGTTTTTTCTTCTTTTATTGTAGAACCACATTATGGAAAGTAAAAACCAATAGTAAAAAAAGATGTAAATAAAAATATTTATCTTTGTTCAGTAGAAGATGAAGAAGAAGTATATATATGTAAGCCTGTGCATGTGATAGACTATGACTAGAAGTGAGCAAAAATGCATTATAATAAATTATTAAAGATCTTTATTACATTGCTCATGTTCCAAACCTTGGAAATGTTGTATGCCAACTGAACGCTTCATTGCCAAATTCTTTCAACAAAGGTCTGCCCTTTGTATATTAATTTCAGACTTAATATATGTCTAAAATTTTAAGTTTAGATGCCAAAACTTTTAATAAATCTTGATACGTGTTTCGGTATCAGTGTGTTTTTTTTTCTCATCGAAAATATGTATAGTAACGTTCTCTAGTAAACAGCTTATGTACATGTACATGTTACACCATACTTAAAGTAAAAAGCGTCCCATTTTATTTTCTCAGCTAAATAAGCAGTCGCATTAGACTGACAAGAAATTTCAATATTTCATTTTTCTTTGCGTGTTTCTAAACTTTTGTTAATTTGGACTACTTTGCAAGAAGTAGCATTTTGCCAGTAACACTTTTCGTAAAAGACAATACATTATGATACTTTTTAACAATTATATTTCATGTGAATACTGGACACTTTCTTCGTCCAATCTGCCTTCTGGATGCTCTTACTTTAGAGCTAACAATTTGATGCCATCATAAGCAAAAAGCAATTTAAGTTAACAAGAATAAATAAAATTGTATACTCAGTATATGAGCCGTGCCATGAGAAAACCAGCATAGTGGGTTTACGACCAGCATGGATCCAGACCAGCCTGAGCATCCGTGCAGTCTGGTCAGTATCCATGCTGTTCGCTACCAGCTTCTCCAATTCCAATAGGCTTTAAAAGCGAACAGCATGGAGCCTGACCAGACTGCGCGGATGCGCAGGCTGGTCTGGATCCATGCTGGTCGCAAACCCACTATGTTGGTTTTCCCATGGCACGGCTCATTTATCTTCGGGAATTCCTGATGTGAAATACTTCTGGCTTTCTAATTATGCACTAATTATATTTTGTAAACTGATCTATAGGAACAGTGTTCGATGAACGTCAAAATACTTAAATGCAGAATAAGAAATGTCAGTGGTTCAAAATGAGTATTTGCAGAATGCATCGACCAAAATAAAGATAATGCTTTCATATACAAGCTGGCTTGATCCGAAATCTGGAATTGATCTGGTGTATCAAAGCTCGTGAATAAAATATAGCATCGCTAAAATAGAATTTCATAGTATTTAGTGTAACTGTTACGAGATAAGCTTGAAAATCATGCTTCAGCAGTTTTTCTGTCGTAGAACTTACCAATTTGAAAAATGACAAAATGACATGTTTAAAGTCTTGCTAACTTGTTAGACTGATCGATTTTTCGTTAGAGTACTGACTAAGCTGCCAGTAAATTGATGACGTCACTGAGGGACTTTGGGAATTTGTAAAACGATTACAAGTCGTTCGCTTTAATCTACCATAGACATTTACCGGAAGAGTTTACAATATCAGATGCGCATAGATCGAGTAGTCCATCTATAATTCATAGTTTGTGTAAGCAGTTTTGAAAAATGAGCGGCTTTTAACTTAATATTTCCATTATTGGAACATGATGTAAGCTGGGACTAGTCAATAAAGAAAAATGAGGAAAATATTCCATGTTTATGCAACTTTTGCTGATACGAGAAAGACCATAATTTGACCGCGGTTTCCGCAACTTCTTTCTTTAGTTTCGAGTACTGGTTAGAAAACCAGGAAACAACATGATCGGTACTTAACGTTAATACGAATAAGTACGATAAAAAGGAACATTAATAAAAAATTTCCAACTGCCATGAAAAATCTTAAATATAGGTCTTTGTTTCGTTTGATAAATGTTTTGAAATGATTATATTTGATGCCGCCCCATTTTCTCTCTTTTTTAAAAAAAAAACGTACACATATATCTCTTGTACACCAGTTTTTATATGTGTATGATTCAACATATTTTCATATGTTATACATTTCTCCGTCAGTCCTTCATCTATATATAAAAAAAATCATATTTATATTTCAGTTACGGTGACATCGTTCCAAAAACTATACCTGGCAAAATAGTGGGCAGTGTATGCTCCCTGAGTGGTGTGCTGGTCATTGCGCTTCCTGTACCTGTTATTGTCTCAAATTTTAGCAGAATATATCATCAAAATCAACGGGCTGACAAACGGAAAGCACAAAAGGTATTTTTGCTTCTCTCTTTTTTTTGTTTTATAGGGATTAGAGTGACATTGACACAATAATTGCCAACTTTTGATATTTGAGGAAGATCCCGGTTGCCCCTCCGAGCATGGCCGAAACCTGGTTACCACTGACCTACCGCAAGTCAACTGGATGACTTCTTAGCATGACGGTATCTAAACCCTAGCGAGGTTTTGTACCCATATCGATGATGGGCAAGGGATTCAAAGTCAACGACCTTAACCCTACCCTGCTTAATTTCTATAATGAACTTGTCCATCTTTCAGTTTGGACAATACAATTAACTGTTGAAAGGGGTGCTTACCAAACAGATACTGGCTGAATACCGGCAGATCATGATCAGCACTGGTCGCAAATCAAAATCAATTGTGTCCAGCTTGATATGGGTTAACCAAAAGGTAAGGTAACGGTACAAGGCACAGATGATAAAAAGAAAACTCTGAAAGAATATCTATACTAATGCAAAAAAAAAAAATAGATATTGATAACCATGGGAAATACATTTGCTTTTATTCAAACTGACATGAAATTATTTTACTGTCCAACTTGTACTTAAGTCTACCCACGAGCTGTAATGACCAACAGTTTCAATTTGTAATGTATTATAACTGATATAAGGACCACCAACAAATACAGTTCAATATTGGCTTCCTGTACGTTGATATGTCTGTATTTGCACATCAAACAAACAGATGTATCACCTTCGATTTCATGTCTGCGCGCAATGACTTTTAGCATTATTTTCCCATTTTTTAAACATTTCTCGACTTAGATTAATAACACCTTTCAATTTAGTTTGAACTACTGCTGTAGTGTACTGGACTCTGTAATCAGTAGTTGCGAACTTCTCTCTTTTATCTCAATCAATCTAAGGTCAAGGTTAGAAATTTAATTAAAGAAACAATTGCCATTTAGTGAGTAAATCAATAGTCAGATATACATCAGCGTGTGTTGAAGGTATCCAGATCAATTGAATGAAATTCTTTTGCACTATAAACAATGCATTTTTCTTTCTAATTTGACCGATTTGGCTCTGAATGCTTTAGAAATACCAGTCAACTTTAGGCTTTATGTGCAGGCTGGTAAAATATTTAGGAAAAAAAACGTTTGAAATGAATAATTTATTGAAACGGTTACCACTGCATTAAGACAGAAGACAGAAATCAAAATAGCTCAGTCCCAGCGGCATTTAAGAACTACCTATCATAGAGTCCTTCACCTGTTCCACCAGACACAATCAAATAGAAAAGCGTAGCGTCCAACTGTAAAAGGGCTGAACACAAAACATGCGCTATGCCTCAAAACAGTTGGGTCATAACCTCTTTTAATAAAACGTTTAATAACTTTACTAAATACAACAGGAAAATAGCCATGACCAAATATCTTACGAAATTTGCAAACCACATCCCCATAAAACGGGTTTTGATATACCATCTAATGAATGGTGATGGACAGGCAAATTGAGAGGCTGATGGTCACAATTAGTTGTTATCTCGTTGGTCTGGACATTTATTAGCTTACCTAATAACAGATATTGTTTTGTTTATTAACATTTGGAACGTCAAGCCTCCGTCCATTGCAATTAAGTGTCTGTCAACATCCCCCTTTGTCTCTTACAGGTGCATTTTTGGTCCTGCTTATATTCTTTGAAAATTTCCCCAGTGAAAAAGAACCACAGAGATTTAATAAGAAATGCCACACTCCGAAAATGCAGTCCCTTACGACAAAGTTCGTGCAGGTGTATGTATGTAGACATCAGTGCATAGACAAAGTAAAATAATATACTAGTCTAGCAGACAATTTAGACGAGACAAACATGGAAAGGAAAACAACGGGGAAACCCGCAAAAGCGGCACTGGGGAATTTAAACCTTAATGAAACAATAAATCTCATTTTTAGTCCACCACCTATCCCCCTCTTCTCATGTGTTCAGGACTAAACGTACAATTTAAACGGGGTTATCAGCTCGATTCCATGAAATTCTCTTACACACCATCGGTATAGTGATGACCACACACCAGTGTACAATTTATTAGAAACAAGAATACTTGACCTAAACAGAAGGACGTCATATGTTCCAACAAACTATTTTCTACATTTTAATTTACAAATTTTAAAAAATTGATTGTTTATTGATTTGTCCAGGCTGTATTTAAAAAACTAAAATGATTTTGAAACAAAGACATGTCCATATCCTCAGATTCAATGGACCTCTTTAACCCTCTTGCGCTTTGGTATTAATATAAACATAAAAGATGGAATCTTGCATTGTTTCAGTCAGTTTGTCACTTAATATTTGCAAATGAATCGAATTTATATATTCGCAATTAACATAATACGTGTCATGCATTGCCTCTTGGTGATCACTTGATCCCTGATTCAGTATAATCTAACCATCACCAGGAAGTCTTGCTACCGTTAAATATACTCCTAATATATGTGAAACAGAAACAATGAAATGCGATGGACATGAACATGTCTTAGCATTCACAATGGAATTGAAATAAACCAGCTAAAGTTAATAGCATACTAAGTGAAAAGATGGATAAATATTTTCAAAAAAAACATTCAGGAAGAGCTGAAACAGATAAGTAAAGAGATAGATAAATATAAAAAAAGACATTCAGAAACAGCTGAAACAGATAAGTAAAGAGATAGATAAATATAAAAGAAACATTCCGGAAGAGCTGAAATAGATAAGTGAAGAGATAGATAAATATAAAAGGATATATTCAGGAAGAGCTGAAATAGATAAGTGAAGAGATAGATAAATATAAAAGAAACATTCAGGAAGAGCTGAAATAGATAAGTGAAGAGATAGATAAATATGAAAGAAACATTCAGGAAGAGCTGAAATAAATAAGTGAAGAGATAGATAAATATGAAAGAAACATTCAGAAAGAGCTGAAATAAATATCAAACTGTTGTGCACTTTATCCTTGAATAGTGTGATTCGATAGAAAATTGTAAAGTAATGGTTAATCCCAAATCACTTTACAACGTATGCCGAGCACGAATCGAGTTGATACTAGCCGCTGGTATCATGAAATATCAGTCCTTCAGATATTTGTAAAAAAAAAAAACATGATCATTATTTTACTACAAGCATACACCAATGAATATCCAAAGGGCACGAAAACGTTGTCTTACTTTCATTTTTCCTGGCTATCCTTGTCTGTTTTCTATTTGATGTCTTTAATTATACATTTGATTAAATATTCCTAAGCCTGTATGAGCCGCGCCATGAGAAAACCAACATAGTGTGTTAGCGAACAGCATGCAGTTCGCTAACGGTTTCTCTAATTGCAATAGGCTTTGAAAGCGAACAACATGGATCCTTACCATACTGCGCGGATGCGCAGGCTGGTCTGGATCCATGCTGGTCGCAAAGCCACTATGTTGGTTTTCTCATGGTGCGGCTCAAATATTGATTGATGCATCAGTTGGAACTTGTCGATCAGGTAACTACACAAAGTGTCAATGCTATTAATTAGTGAGCGATTTGTATACACCAAAAATAGCGTGACTTCTCTATAACCGATAATTAAGGAAACTGCGCAGTTCTTCACTCGTGTAACAGGAGGCCGTTAGAGAAATTTCTTACCAATGTTACAATGTTACAAAAACAAGGCAAGGAAAATCCATGCTCCAATAACGTAGGCCCCTCAAATTAGAGAACGTAGTCAAGATAAACACATAAAGGAATACAATTGTGACTTAGAGCGGCCAGTGAAAAAAAACCCATACACTCCAGAGATGTTAAAGTCGATTAATGGCACTGTTTACCATGTTCAAATGTTACAGGGTAATGAAAATAAAAGTTATGCAGTATCCCTTACCAACACGTAATGGTATCAAAATGCATGCCATTTTCGTGTAAAAATATTCAGATAATTGACATAAAGTCTCATCAGCCTTTTGGAACTGCCTCTGAATTGATTCTTTTCTAGTATTCATAGGAACCAGTATCATTATCAAACCGGAAATCACTTTTGGATGACTAAGTTTATTTTTGTTTACAATGATAAATAATTAATTCATATGTATTAACGATTCACATGCTTAATCGATTTATTGAACTCAATTTTGTAATTACTGTTTTATTCTAATTGATCGTACACCGACTTTTCTGTACAGTTTCTAAACACGTTTAATTTATTTAATTAGGATTTCCGTATATATGATTATAAACTTTTGAGTTTATTCGTTTGAAAACTGAGAACTATCTATATGTTGTACTTTTTATTTAATTTGTAATTCACAACTAAACGTTTTCACTTTTCTGATTTCTCTTGTCCTTATAGTTCATATCTTTTCAATATTTTCTCTATATACCTTGGTCAGATGTCCCTAAAGTTTAATTACTGCGGAATGGAAAGTCTGAAAATATGTTCAAAATTACTGTTATTTCGAAAAACAGTGGTGGTCATTTTAGACACATGAACATTACCATTGTTTCTTCCCGTGGGCATTACTCAGTACATGTATATGCATTTAAGTAAAATCCTACATTGTATTGTATTCACTGAAATTTTATGATCAAAACCATGTTTTGTAATGACCACACTGGAAAGATCGACGACGCCACAGTGCCCTCAATGAATGCCGTTTCGTTTCATGAAATTATTAAAATTGTTATATCTTTTTGTTTGTTGAACGAGTTCATGTTTTATTCACTGGTTTTAATGTATTTCACTAATATCTGTCTAAAAGACATGATTGAAACGATTTTCCTCTTTCCTCTTTTCATAATTTGCCGATGCTAGTTTGGTTGTGCCGTAATTTCAACGTATACAATAAGGAGAATTAGACTTAATTATAGCCGTCACTGGAAACATATATACTGTAGGCGACTCCTCCCGCAGACTGTAATTTTAGTGAGAGGATAGTACATGATAAAAAAGACGCTCAGACTCCAGATGTTTCATTGGGATTTTTAGCATACAAAGTGTAAAGACATGTGTTCATTGTTACCTAGATGTCAGTGATATTTAGTTGGAGGAGCGAGGTATCGAACTCATGATCTCTAGTTTCGTAGTCACACAGTGTTACCATTGCACAACGCGTCTGCTCCAACGAACCGTAGCTCTACTCGTATTGGACTATTTATGGAAGGCGTTCTGATAGGTCGACTTATCGTATAAAGTATTCAAAAACAAGCACCTGTTTTAACGACTAACTGGTTCCTTTTAAAATTTGAAATAGCCACAGTTAAAGTTACAGCTGCAGCTACTCCTAATTAACCACTAAATACCCAAAATCTTATTATTCACCACAATTCAGCTATAACTATTGCAAGGATAAAATATACACAGGGTCAAGCACTATCTGTGCTTAAAGTGCTTAAACCTTACGCTATCAATACATTCAAAATGCAAATTATTCTGACAATATAGATATACACAAAATATGTATAACACAAAATGAAACAATTGGACAAGCAATGCAGCCAGGTAAATGGACAAAGGGGTACCGGCAGCAAAACTGCCACAATCAGTACATTATTCACACAACTTCTCTCTTAATTCCCACCATGTTCTTAAATTTCAGTACAGATCAAATTAACGTTATCCCTAACAGATGAATCTCGACCACATGTAATAGTAACTAAAGGCATGATACGTGCACAGAAATGGTCATGTTAACCCTTATCATGCTGGACAGGCTTGATTCTGCCTTTGCGACCAGTGTAGATCATCGTTCGTTATTCAGTCAGTATCTTTATGGTTACCACCCCTTTTAACAATTAATGATACTGTCCAAATTGAAAGATGGATAAGTTCATTTTTAAAAAATTTAACTGGGTAATGGTTAATGTGCATATAACAAACAGGAAAGCCTACATAATCATGTATTTCCTCAATTCCTAAACAGAAGACTGAGAACATGGGGACATCATTACGGGTCGTCACTTAAACGGAGCCATAAAATCAAACATTGGCAATGAGTTTCATACTCTGCAATGAGTTTAATACATTAAAATAAGCATTAAAAGAAACACACACATATTGGTGAATTAAATAAAAACCATGTTTTATAAAGATTAAATAAAATATCCACATGACTAAGCAATTAGAGTATAGATGATTAAACCATTTCGAAAATTAAACAGAAAACATAAATTCAAAGTTAATGCGAAAAATGTGAACTCAATTCAGGGAAACAATCCTAAAGGTTTCAAGCAAAACCATTTACAAACCGTTGACAGACGTTCTTTTATGATACGATTAAATGAATGTTAATACAGCTTTTGCAAGTTCTGGTAGCTGCAATTTTATTCGTTTCCATTTGAAATGCACTAATGTTTGCCAAATACCAATTTGGAACATGGTTTTGTTTATTAGCATACTATCGTTGTAATGTAGAATTACGTTTCGGTTTACAAATTGGCTACGAAACTTCAGGAGATACAGCTTTGATAATTTGAAGTTTCGGGTAATTCAATGTTATGTATGAGTTACTTCTTTATTAATTATACCCAACCATAATAAATATTCCAAATAGTTGCCAGAACGTACAGTCTGAGATAGAATGAGATAATATTTGAACCCAAACCAGAAATAGAAACAATATCGGTCGGGATGTCATAACAAAACCGAACTGACTACCTACAACCCTTACAAGGTAGCATAAATATCTCTTAGACAAAAGCTAATTATCCATCACATCTGATGGATACTCATGTTGAATTGACTTAAGATATATTCATCATATCTACACTTACCTCAAAACATCAACAACGTAGAGAAGATTAGTTAACTAGTAATGTCTGAAAAATATAACCAGAAGTCCTTTTTGACTTTTACACACAATCTTTTTTTTCTGTTACAGAAAGCCCGTCAAGCTCGCATTCGCATGGCGAAGAACGCGAGTGGGGCAGCGTTCTTAAATAGCAAGAAACGCGCAGAAGAGATGGCACTGGCTCAAGAAAGTGGTATTGATATTGGGGAGTCATTTCGTGATCAGGATAGATTCAATATGCAACATCATCATTTGTTAAATTGTTTAGAAAACACAACGGTGAGTGGTATTTTAATTGAGTGTCTTTTTAAATTAGAGTAACATTTTCTTTCTTTTTAAACTTTTTTAACTTTCGTTTCTGACATCATATTGGAAGATAATTATAAATGGTACGAAACTGGTTACAAGTGAAACCGTTTTTTCTTCACTTTCATACATAAAATACAGTATTCTGAACAACGTAATATTTGTATCAAATAATGTGATAGAAAGTAAATCTAATTTTGACATTCCCTCTTAACTAAAGACAATGGAATATCATATTTTTACGAATATGGAAACATATTCCAGCACAGATACACTCTGATTAGACCATTCTATGGATTACTGGAACTTGGAATGGCATTTGTTAATTATCTCGACTTTGGGAACTGGTTTAACACCATCTGTTATTTACAGTTTCTTATTCTTATAAATAAATTTGTTAGGAAGTAATTTGATTTCTTTATTAGTACTTGTCCTTATTTGTAAAATTAAACGCATAATGAAATTATAGTGTTATATATATAGTATCAACCAATATAGTCGCAATATATTAGCAGATCTTATTATAGGGAAGGAAAAGTGGTATTTGTTCCTATAAATGTCATTATGTTTATTTCAAATATCTTATTTTAGGATCGAGAGTTTGTAGAGATGGACATGACATTTACGCCAAATGAAAAACCATCGGAAACTCCGCCTCCGTCGCCAGACCCTTCTCTGGCTTCTTTAAATAGACGGGATGATATATCATGCTGTGGTAGAAGGTTATCAAGCAACAGAAGATTTTTAATGGGAAAGGTGAGAAGTTTAAATGGTTATTGTAACTAACTACAGAGAGTTTTGAATTGGAAAGTTGAGGTTACTGGTTATTGTAACAAAAAGAAGGTTTTAAATGGGAATGGCTAGACGTTTGCTTGTTGTAACAAACTACAGAGGGTTTCTCATTGTGAAGTTCAGTTAACCGGTTACATAAGGTTTTAAAGGGGAAAGGTGAGAAGTTTACTGGTTGTTGTAACATACTACAGAAGGGTTTTTAATGGGAAAGGTGAGAAGTTTACTGGTTGTTGTAACATACTACAGAAGGGTTTTTTAATGGGAAAGGTGAGAAGTTTACTGGTTGTTGTAACATACTACAGAAGGGTTTTTAATGGGAAAGGTGAGAAGTTTACTGGTTGTTGTAACATACTACAGAAGGGTTTTTAATGGGAAAGGTGAGAAGTTTACTGGTTGTTGTAACATACTGAACAGAAGGGGTTTTTAGAATAGGGAAAGGTGAGAAGTTTACTGGTTGTTGTAACATACTACAGAAGGGTTTTTAATGGGAAAGGTGAGAAGTTTACTGGTTGTTGTAACACACTACAGAAGGGTTTTTTAATGGGAAAGTTGAGATTACTGATTACTGTAGCAAACAGAAGGTTTTAAATGGGAAAGGTGAAAAGTTTGCTTGTTGTTGTAACAAACTACAGAAGGTTTTAAATGGGGAAGGTGTGACGTTTATTGGTTATTGTAACAACTATTGAAGGTTTTTTTTTTTTGGAAAAGGGAAGAAGTTTGTTGTGTACGCAAGGATTGGTTCTTTGAATACAGAAATTTAATTGGAAAGGTGTGGAGACATAATACACTTAAGAAGTGTTTTAACTGTTTGCTGTTATAATAAACTTTACTGAAAATTTAACCATGTCCTGTCCTGATCGAATATTATCCAGTAAACAGAATATTTTAATGGAAAAGTACAGTATCTTATTGTTTCAGTTTTCATTGGTTCTTTTACCAAACTGTAGATTTTTTTTAACAAAATAGGAAAACTGTTATAAGGGTACAAGTAGGATAATTTGGAGGTTATTTCATAACATTGACGGTTTGTATTTGAAAGATGAGTATATTACATTTCCAGTTTCGTGGTATGGCGTTTGGTAGAGGTAATGTATTTTCATTAGTTCATTTACTTTTTATGACTCCTCTTCTATATGACGCAAATTCTAAATCGGAAGTATGATAAATTCAATCCCATTTTGCAACATCGCTTTTTATTGACCTTAGAGGTCAAATGACGTCAGTTTATTTTGATTTTGGTCACTGTATTATACTATGGACGGTTATAGGTGGAAATATATGGTACTTTTCACTACTGTGTAACAGCAATTTTATACAGTCAGTTACTGCATTTAGGTGTTGTATATATAATTGAAACATAGAAACATTTCGGTAGGTAAACCAGTATCCTTTTATAACCAGTAACCTTGTTTTACAGAAACGGAATCGGCACACAGAGGAGCAGGACGAGTTAAATGATATTCAGATACGCCTACCAACATTACATCGATCCTCAAGATCGAGTTTGAACGCTGTAGATAACATGAACAATAAATCTAACAATACCCTGACAGTTACCCAAGCAATGGTTGCTCCAACGCCAAGCACTACACCGGAGACCGAGTCCTCAAAGACCACACAGAGCACAAGCACCGCAGTATCTCCAACACAGGGGCATGCGCCTAGTCATACTCCGAACACAAACGTAGTGAGAATATCTACTTTATAACACAGCACCAAAAATATGTACTCTATTTATCCAAAACAATTAGAGACCCCATTTCCAGACTTCCGCTGGAAATAACACGGCCAGAATACATGGGAGGAGGAGTTTGAACCAGTGAAAGGGAAGGATATGTCAAAATTTGACATGATTGTGTAAAAATTCAGCTCAACGATAGTCTTCTTACAAGTTAATAAATAAATGTCGTACATATATGAGTTTCTACGCACAGCATTATTTATATAGTACTAATGCTGAGAAAACATGAGGTTTGCCTCGAAAATTGGATTATACCTAATGTAAAAACCTGTATACGCGACATAAAGAATATCAAAAAATATATATATATTAAAGATATTAAAATGAAATATTTTACGAATTAATTATGATCAAAATCTACCACCAACGCTGAATGGAGCGATAATCAAAACTAACGGAAGCAAAACGAAAATAAACGATATCACCCCGTAATGTAATCGTGAATGCTCGATAATTCCCGGATGGCTTCACGAAACGTAGAAATCGCCGACCTGACCAAAACAAAGAAGAAAGCGGGTTTGGGAAGTTGTAATTGAGGAAAATGTATCTGAGGATGTTGTAAGTACACAGAAGTGGATGACAAAATGTTAACTGTTATTTACTGGTGATATTTTAAAAGATAATAATCTTTTTATAGAATGTACATTAGTAGACATATTTCACAAGAATTTTTGTTACTTGTTACGTCTTAAAGTATTATAACATTACCCTTTCTTATGTGTGTCACCTTCAAATTTTTGTACAAATATTTGACCTTGCTCATTTTAAGATATTTCCTTTTTATTGTTATTGATGCAAAAAGAAGTTGAGACCATCTTTGTTCATATGTATATACTTAACTGCCTTTTGCATCATTAAGTTGGTTTATTGTTGAAAGCTATGATCAACATACGTTTTGAGAATGTAATTTCTGAAAACACGTGCGATATTTGTGTGAGAATGGTTTTGAAACGTTTTTCTTTCTCTTATGACTATAAATAGTTACAAATATAAATAGACAATGCACTTTGCACGTTTTTTTTTTGTATATGAGAAAGTTTACAATAGTTTATACACCATTTCCTCTCTTTTCCATATAATGGTTGTAATTTGCGCCATATCATGTTTGTTTGTGATTATGTTACTTATTAAAGTGTATAAATGTGGGTTTTTTAAAGTAATTCGAGTGGCTACTACATATTCTTAGAAAATCTATTTTTATTGTTTCTAATAGTCATCTATTAAAGATTTTAGGATTCATTATTGTTAACAGTCTGCGTTAGAATTAAGATTCTGGTTCAAGAAAGCGAAATGTTATTTTAAGTAAATTGTGCTTGATATAGGCAGCATTTAAGATTAGTATCAAAATTCTCCAACGTTTTCAAAGAACAAAGTACGATTAAACAATGCAGCAATGGAAAGGAGAATATTGACTTCTTCAGTCTATGTCTTTATGTTTCGCACACACTGTCGTAATGTAAAGGCAGATTCTTGGGCTTCATGTCAGTTATAAAAAGTTTAAACTGCCGAGACCTCTAGTTAAGTACACATGGCAAACACCTGAAAAGCTGATAAAGCGATGGTTATGTCAGTTATAGAAATACTTTACCATCTTATAAGTTAGTGAGGCAATGGCAATGGTTATATCATTTAAGCAAACAAGATATTCACCCAGAAAGTTAGAAATTTTAACAAACAAAGACACCATCATAATGTAACAAACAAGATTCACATCAAGAAGCTAGTGAGATAATGTAACGGCTATATCACTATAACAACAAGGTTACCACACAAAAAAAAACTAGTGAGGTAATGGCTGTGCCAATGTAACAAACAAGTTATCTTCATAAAGAAAATTGTTATGTCAATGTAACAAACAGGTTACCTACAGAAAGAAAATGGTTACGTCAATGTAACAAACAAGTAACCTACAGAAAGGAAATGGTTACGTCAATGTAACAAACAAGTAACCTACAGAAAGGAAATGGTTATGTCAATAAAACAAACAATTAACCTACAGAAAGGAAATGGTTATGTCAAGGTAACAAGAAAGGAAATGGTTACGTCAATGTAACAAAGAAGTTATCTGCAGTAAGGTAATGGTTATGTCAATGTATCAAAGAAGTTATCTACAGTAAGGTAATGGTTATGTCAATGTTACAAACAAGTTATCTACAGTAAGGTAATGATTATGTCAATGTTACAAACAAGTTATCTACAGTAAGGTAATGGTTATGTCAATGTAACAAATAAGGTACCTACAGTAAGGTTATGGTTATGTCAGTTTAACAAACAAGTTAATCTCACAAAAAGCTAATACGGCGATGGTTATGTCAATGTAATAAACTAGCAAGGTAATGATTTTATCAATGTAAAAAGACGCATAGAACACCAAAGAGGTAATGTAAACCACAAAAGGGCTAGTGAAACAATATTGATGTGTTTAGCATGTGTTAGACACTGATGCTGGATTTTATTGAAAAGTCTTAAAATCTTAAGTACGACGAGTTTTGATTAACTAGATTGTATGGATCGAAATAGAAACTAGTATTTAAATTGTGCATTATAACGTTATTGTAAACTAAATCATGTCGTGGAATCTTTATCAAAACTTTTTTTGAACATTAAGTATGTACTACCCGCGTTGAAAATGTTTTATTACTGATTTATTTAACTGTTGTTTTGACTGATGAGTTAGAATCTTGTGAAGTTAAAATGAATCCGAACTAATTAGTGTATAACAAATCTATGACAGCGCTTTGAAGCGAAACTTATGTCTCTAAAACTCATAAAACTTTACACTCTCTTCCAAGCAAACATTATATATCAAGCCAATATTAGACTTGCATGTGTCGGACCGGTATGGTTTCAACATCTTGCCGGTTTTAAGACTGCAAGGTTGAAAATTTATCAGTCTGAATTTTGTTTCCCTGACGATCTTAGAGTTTTAATGTCGACTGAATGTCGGACCAATGTCATAAACAATATCGGTTTGCCGACATTGGTCCAATACAGCAATGTTTTCTAGGTTATGATTTTTTATAACGAGATTAATAAGTGAAGTTATGCGTGTAAAAGTATGTTTTTTGTTTAATTTTATTTATTCAAGATGAGAACAGAGATGCTATTTCATGTTTTTCCGTTTTGTCAAAATAAGGTGATACTTGAACATCTCCATTGACTTTTTTCTTGTTAATATGTTATTATTAGTAATATTTTTCTCTTCAATTCCAGTTTGTTTCTTAGTTAAAAGATTATTTAGCAGTATGTGATGTAAAATTGTTTTGTACATATAACGTTTTGTGATCGAAGAGTGAAGAATATTACACGGTAATATAAAAAAGTTACAAGTAATCCTGAATAAATGCTTAAGCTGACATTCTTGTTTTAATCAAAGATGTCTGAGTTTTTTTTCCTTTGGTTTAGAGCACATTTTGTTCCCGGATAATAAAATGTTATTAGTCTTTGCGAGATCTTAACCAGTGGCAATCTTCAATCTTTATAATCTCTAAACTTTATTTAAATCCTCGAATGCAATTCTAGACATCTTGTTGACTGTATTTTTAAAGATTTGGTTCGTCGTGGACCTAATAATATTACCAGATTTTTTATTTCAGACTTTTGATAGTTCTTAGAATGTAGAGCAGTAATGTACAGTTAACCGTATGATATTTTTAACTCTTTGAAAATATGTCACCGTGTATGTATGTGAAATCGTTTAAGGAATGTTATAAGTCCAACATCTCACTTAAGTCCTTCTCTGTATAGGGTGGATTGTTTTTTAAAGATAAATTATCCCGATATAAATAACTGTTCACTTGACTATATCATTGTAAACTACATGACCATTTTGGAGTCATTATAATATTGTTACTGACTGTATGTTATACATACATAATCACTGTCACAGATAACCACAGAAGTAGCTCTTAGAAAATTGAATAAGCGCTGTTATCCAAATTTTAGAAATTCGATTCGAATTAGAAGCCATGATGTTTCAAAAGCGTCAAAATGAAAATAAACTTGTACATTTTGAACCGTTGATTCAGTTGTGTAGAAGATATTAGAAGAAATGTGCATTTCCAAATTATTCAGAGCTAAATTTCATGATATTTATCTGACATAAAAGACTTTTATGACATACAAAGTCTGCATGTGATCTTAATCAAAAACATTATCAGGTACATTCAAAGTTTACTACCCACTTGCTTAAAGTTCAAAATAATGCTTACTTTGATAATGTACAGACTCGCATTTAAAACCCAACAGAAATTCGTGTTTTTATTTGATATTTATACTCGGATATATGCTCAATTACTTTTATTACATTTGCTATTCCACAGAATATATGAGCCGTGCCATAAGAAAACCAACATAGTGGGTTTGCGACCAGCATGGATCCAGACCAGCCTGCGCATCCGCGCAGTCTGGTCAGGATCCATGCTGTTCGCTTTCAGAGCCTATAGCAATTACAGAAACTGTTAGCGAACAGCAAGGATCCTGACCAGACTGCGCGGATGCGCAGGCTGGTCTGGATCCTTGCTGGTCGCCAACCCACTATGTTGGTTTTCTCATGGCATGGCTCATATTGTTTACGTCTTTTTTGAAGACACACACAATCACAAAATACACATTTCGTTGTCCTGTAGAGCATAAGAAACAATGCATGTAAATATATTTTACCTGGCCAAAGAGACTCACATGAGAAAGCAAATTGTTTGGTCTTTCATATGTCTTTATTACTGTTACTGTTTTTGTTACATTTCTCCGATATACGTAGATTAATGTAGAAAATTATTAATTTAAAAAAATCTTGAACTTTCTCTCCTGCTTAGATTGTACGACTATTTTGTTCATGACAATTTCGGGTTCATAGACACAATAATGACGCAATGACGTTAACATGATAAATTTAACCTATTAGATGTTTCTCAAAGTAGGAAAGAAATGCAGAGATTTCTTAAAAATTCAAGCCGAGACACTTTTTATTCATTAGCAGAAGCGCTAATTTATGGTTGTCGTTATGCTTCTTTGATAATGTAGTTGAAAACTATATCTATACCACTCAGTCATTTGAGAACTTTGTAACGATGCACAAAAGAGACTAGTTAATAGAGGAAATAAGATGACTGTACTTTTAATGCTGAATGTATCGAAGTAGTTGAATAACCTAACACTCATTCATAAAAAGAGTTCAAATTCGGTAATGAAACTACACGAATTAAATATTCAGTTGCTAGATACTCAATTAAACTGACATAGAAAAAGAAAAAAACATTTTTCATGACTTTACTCTTTATAATTGGAGTAAATGAAAAACGTCTGAAAATAAAAGAACCAATATGTATCTCCAAATGATACGGACATTCCCATTATGAGGTGTAAAGGCATGCAAGTATACCTCTCCTGAATAGCTACACTTTGACAAATTGGAAAAGTTCAGGTTTGCAACATGACCTTGACCTTCAAACTGCTGATAAGCTTATTATAAGCGATAAATCTCTTTGTTATGAAGGTAATTCGTAACAAGTTATTTCGAAATCTACCTTACAAAATTCTTGGCGAGTTTTGTTTTTACCTACACATGCATGAGACACTTTATGTTCTTGCAGTTAAAATGGAGGGTGCATAAAAACTTAATTAAATGAAGCTATTTGTTTTGTTGACGGTGTAGTCGGTGACTCGGCTCATTTACGTAACACATTCACGCCCGTGCAATATCACTGGCGTATTTTAGGTTTCTCAGCTACTTCAAAATCAGTTTTATACAACTAAATTGTTCTTAATAAAATTATTGGTTTATTTATAAGGATTTGTAGCATTAATAAAAACACAGAAAACTGTAAAGAGTTAACCATCTGATCATAAATCAGGCTGCAAGGTTATGAATCCTACATTTTAAACCAGTCTAAAATATTCAACATCTGATTGGATAATTCTGAGCTCAACTTTGAAATTGACTTGGTACCGTTCTCACCGGACAGACAGTGTCTTCTCTGTCGTAGAGTGCATTGGGACACCCCAAACACATTTAGATCTACGAACAAAATAACATTTTGTACAAAAACAAACAAGATATACTCAGTTACTGCTGATATACCTCCATTTCAGATATTTTACTGTAATGTCCTACATGATATTAAACAGTTACCCTCTACGTTTATATTCACTAATTACATCTTTTTTATTTACGTTTTTTACCTCCTTTGTACAACCATTATTTCTTTACAAAACAAAAAAGAGCTAGCCATTGGTGAACATCAAACAAATTCCCTCAGTTACACGTTGTCTTACATTTAATGAATAGGATTAATCCTACCAATATTAAAAAAAACTTCGTTTATAAATATAAATGTTTAATTATCCTTTTGTTTATATTATTAGGCCGAAGTACACGTACAGTGTTCAAAAGTTTATTCTCACAATAATTCTAATTAGATTTTGCATGTCAGCATAACTATAAAATAACAAAAGACAAATTACTATTACTTCTTTTTGGATATCTTAAATAAAAGCACAAGACAGTGATTAAAAAAACGATATGCTTTCTCTGTAACTGAGGTAAAATGAAATTGTAGTACAAACTAAACAGTTTCCAATTTTGTTGTGTGGAACAGTTCAACATATGCTTAACCTTGTGTTTAGATAATGGTCTACTGTTTTAACTTGATATCTCGATTTATATACAAATATTTCAAATACAAATTCAACACAGGTGACAAATTAACCTATTATACATTTTTTCATTTGTTGCCGTTTTTTTTGTTTTTAGCCTTTAATTTGTTACAATTAACCAAATATCTATTACTTGATAATTCTAGATATACACTATATGAATTGCTGTTTTTATTATTTTAAGATCCAGTGTTAACTACCTGGTTTGTGTTACTTTTAATTAGATGTTTTTCTAAAAATAGAAATTAATTCTCAAATTCAGTGCAGACTATTCCAAACCGTTTGTTTCTTTCAAAGTCTACGCAGATCTAATTAACAGGTTTAATTAGCTTGTTTAGTCCAATAAAGCTTAAGCAAGACACGGAAAGGATACAAAATTTGATGTGATTTGTATTTGTTTTGTATAGGTGATAAGAATGTCTCACGTTCTTTTACTTTTAAGTTGTTGAACCGCCCACTTAGTTCAATAGGGAGAGCGCGGGTCTACAGATCTCGGTGTCGCGAGTTCTAATACGTACATGTATGTTCTCCGTGACGATTTGATAAAAGACATTGTGTCTGATATCATTCGTCCTCCACCCCTGATTCATGTGAGGAAGTGGAGAAAATGTTCGTACTGGTACAGAATCCAGGAACACCGGTTAGGTTAACTGTCCACCGGTATATAACTGAAATACTGTTGAAAAACAGCGTTAAACCCAAATCAAGCAAACAAACAAACAATATTCTTGAAAATATAAACATTTTAAGAGATAAAGCAAATGTTGTTTCAATCTTTTTGCTTTTGTTTTAATTGGATAAAAGGTTACATTGGTTTAATGAGTTCATACATAGATCTAGAAAATGCCGATAGGTATAGAATAGGTTTGCACTGAACCCGAGATTGAATGCGCAATGTAGTACAATGCTTTAGAATTGTTACTGTTTTACTAAATGTTACCTGTTTCCCACTGTTCTTCTTATACAGCTTATTCCATTATTTTAGTATATGAAAGTGTTATTCCGATTCTTTGGAGCATTGGGGTACCAATTCTTTTCTATTTATTTATGTAGAAAAACCTCATTGCGACATAGAGTTGATATTTATTGATTTGAATGCCAGAATTATTTCCCTTTGCAAATTCAACAGACACGTGTATATGTTTGTATGTAGAACCTTAAGAAAATCAGACTTTTACATTCACAGTTTAATATACTGCCTTTGTTGTTATTATTTAATGCCAAAATCTGCTTCTAAATAAATGACATTGCCCTTGCGATGAGAAAAAAGAATTTTACTAAATTTATGACATTAGGTAAGTAAATAAGACCGAATGCCAATTTTTTAATGACGTATGTTTCTTACTTGAACAGTTTATAAAACACTTTATTCTGACTGGTTGAATATCTGAAATCTGACTGCTTGACCAAAGGATAAACGAAGACAACAAAAACTTACTGATGACAAAGGGCTTTGAACCGCGTACTTTTTCACTATCGTTCAATTAATCATACTCTTACCGAAGTACGAAATTGACACAATAACAGTATGTGTCCCGATAACTATGAAGGCAATAAAAAGCTGTTGAATACCAAATCAGATAGTTGTCAGTCCCAAGCTGGAAAGAAATGGAACGGGTTATAATATTAAACTAAAATCACTTAAATTTATTAATTAATAATGAACGCAGTCTCCCTAAAACGCATGTAACTTTTATTCAATGTTGAACTACTTCAGATCATCAATGAAAAAACCACATAACGATGAACGAAAACGCACACACTGATACATTACTATCTCTTCCTTCCATCTATTTTCATGCCAACACGTCTAGAGCCTACGTTCAGATGAAGATTACCAGTCCATAACATGATATTCCACGAGATGGGCACAATAACTATTGTGACACGAATTAGCACATCAGGAATCAAGATGTACCCAGATGTGAACAGACAAATAACAACGGGCACTTCAAATATAATATACCCACTCGTCTTCTTCGTTGCATTGGGACCACCAGGAAAAACAACAAGTGAACAGTCGTCCTAGAAGTATTGAAAGTAAGCCAAAAAGGGATAATATATTCAAAATGAAATCGAGACGTAGAGATGTCTAGTGAGCTTGCGTAGATTCTGTAGAAATACACTCGACTGAACATATATCTATTTGGTATTTTCTAAGGAAGAGACAGTCTTAAAGTAAGACTGATGGACAATTCTGGAGAATAAAACGTAAAACAAGCATTTAACACAACACATTCCTGTTTCCACCGATGACTTGTAACTAAGGCTCTTTCTTGGTACATCCAACTCAAAACCTACGTTCTTCACTGTTTATATATTATCATTTATATATATTAAAAGTCTGAAGAAATACATTCAATACCATTAAACATGTAATCTTAAGGAAGACACTGATATATTCATAAATTCTAATATTGTGGTGATTACTGTTTCCTTTGCTAGGTCATCTATAGCATTATTTAAAGTTCAATGTGATATTTAATCGTCTGCATTTACTCGTTGTTTTAACTCTTCGGGAGCGCGTTGTCTCCATTCAGTCCAAGAACCCTATAACGGAAAAAAAATGTACAAAATCAATTGATGAAGTGTGTTTTGCCTTTCGTATAGATGAAAATATTAAACATCCTCTTGTATAACAACTGAACGTCTTAAACGTGTAAATGGTAATCATTTCATTGAAATCAATGTCCAGATCATAAATAAAAGTATTTTATTTTCTCAAAGACTGAAAACGAAATTTTAAGAAAGTAGAAATCAAAAAACGGCTCAGACACTATTCAAACGTTTAAACAGAGCTACTGAAAGTTAGCCTTTAAACCGTTGCTAGGGGTCATATGCGTGGTGTTGCACTTTCATTACCCTTTTTGAACAGACAACCCAATTCTGTTTTGCTTTGTTGCGTTCTATGCTTCCGGAAGATCGGCCTATAGATTTATTCACTAACATGATTTGTTTTGGGTTTAACGCCATTTTTCAACAGTATTTCATTTACTAGTATATAACGGCGGACAGTTAATCTAACCAGTGTTCCTGGATTCTGTACCAGTACACAAATCCGTTCTCCGCAAGTAACTGCCAACTTCCCCACATGAATCAGAGGTGGAGGACGAATTATACCAGACACAATGTCTTTTATCAAATCGTCACGAAGAACATACCCCTCGCCGAGGGCTCGAACTCACGACCCCGCGATCTGTAGATCTACGCTCTCCCTATTCAGCTAAGCGAGCAGGCTTGGTTTGAAAGTAGAAACAAGAAATTAGACCTAGAAAAGCTCTATAACACAATAAATGTAAATTCAAATAGACCTACATAATAGACGGGTATGTCCTGCCCAAGAATATGCATAGCAGCAGCTACACAGCAGGCTGTCATGCCAGTGTTACAGGTCACTACCATTGGTGAACATGTATCAACGCCAGCCACATCAAATACTAGGAAAAAGGAGGCACCATGGAAGACGTGAGTATTTTGGTAAGATTACAGTTACATAAATACATTACTGAAACTTAATCGTGTTCATTCATTCTGATGAGAGGAACAGATCTTTTCACACATATTTACAAATAGTAAAAATATTGTATATACATGTGCAATTGTCAATACAGAATATATTGATTGAAATGTGTGCCTTAGCGTTAAAAGTAATAATGATATTAATATTTCAATGCTTCAAATGTTTACACTGTCTACAGTTACTGAAGCAAAACAGAGATTTCAAAGCAAAAATGTGAGTTTGTGTATCATGCATGCACTTAATCGTCTAATTATATTTCATTGTATCTTTTTCAACAATATTTTCATTCGAAATCGAAAGAGGTAAATAAACAAGAGGGCCAAGATGGCCCTAGGTCGTTCACCTGAGAAACACACCATAACAGTGTAAACATGTTTGACCTAGGGATTTCATGGAAACAAATATTCCAGCCAATTTTCATTAGAATTGGACCAAAAATGTGGTCTATTGAGTTGAAACAAGTATTTTATTTGATATGACCTAGTGACCTAGTTTTCGAAGCCTGATGACCCATATTCAAATTTGACCTAGATTTCATCAAGGCAATCATTCTGATCAACGTTCATGAAGATCAATTGAAAAATACAGCCTCTATCGCATACACAATGTTTTTCTTTGATTTGACCTAGTGATCTACTTTTTAACCCCAGATGATCCATATTCGAATTTGACCTAGATTTTATCAAGGCAATCATTCTGACCAAATTTTATGAAGATCAATTGAAAAATACAGCTTCTATCGCATACACAGGGTTTTTCTTTGATTTGACCTAGTGAGCTACTTTTTCACCCCAGATGATCCATATTCGAACTTGACCTAGATTGTATCAAGGCAATTATTCTGACCAAATTTCATGAAGATCAATTGAAAAATACAGCCTCTATCGCATACACACGGTTTTTATTTTATTTGACCTAGTGACCTAGTTGTTGACCCCAAATGACCCATATTTTACCTTGACCTAGATTTCATCAAGGCAATCATTCTGACTAAAGTTCACGAAGATCAATTGAAAAATACAGCCTCTATCGCATACAAAAGGTGTTTCTTTGATTTGACCTAGTGATCTACTTTTTAACCCCAGATGATCCATATTCGAATTTGACCTAGATTTTATCAAGGCAATCATTCTGACCAAATTTTATGAAGATCAATTGAAAAATACAGCTTCTATCGCATACACAGGGTTTTTCTTTGATTTGACCTAGGCAATCATTCTGACTAAAGTTCACGAAGATCAATTGAAAAATACAGCCTCTATCGCATACAAAAGGTGTTTCTTTGATTTGACCTAGTGACCTAGTTTTAATCCCAGATGACCCATATTCAAACTTGACCTAGATTTTATCAAGGCAATCATTCTTGCTAAATTTCATAAAGATCAATTGAAAAATACAGCCTCTATCGCATACACAAGGTTTTTCTTTGATTTGACCTAGTGACCTAGTTTTTAACCCCTGATAACCCATATTCAAATTTGACCTAGATTTCATCAAGGCAATCATTCTGACCAAAGTTCATGAAGATCAGTTGAAAAATACAGCCTCTATTGCATACACAAGCTAAATGTTGTATAAAGGCCAAAATAATGGCAAAGACTTTTGCAATACTGAATCAAAAATATGACAACAAACAATTGAGTCCAATGTTCATTGTTGGGTTGAAACTTCAAATATTGATTCTTATGGTGCACACCGTCTTGTATGTTCCCATCATGTCAGTAGTCTAAGGGAGGTAAGACATGTAAACTACTGTGTTACTTAATGTATTTTATACAAATACTTTATTGAGACCTAGTATTTTACCAAATATTAATGTTAATGTACTGTTGAAACTCAATATCTCGAACTCGAAGACATTTTCAAGTTCCGTCCCGAAAACAGGTGCAAAGAATGTCATTTTTTTTTTTTTTTTTGTCGAATTTCGGTTATCTAAAAATGAAACGCTCGATCCCTTGCAATTCGAGATACCGATTTTCAATTGTATTTTGTTATATGAATGTTTTGATTTGATTAGATGTTCGAACGGAATCGTTACCAATCAAGTTGAACACGGAATACACATGCAATCTTACAGAAGTCATTCCAACATCATAAAATGAACTGGCAAATAAAAACCTATCGACATAAAGTCAATAAACTGCCTTAAATAGATAGTTATTAATCTCTTTTATTAGCTAACACAAAACATAAATTCTAAGTGTATGTTTAAAATTCTTACATGCCTTCAGCATCGGTGGTGATTTCATTGTTTGGTCCTCGTTAAACAAGTCCGTGTATGACACAATTTTCGAGTTTGGTATTATGCCGCCATCAATTGCAACTAAAAGTACATAATTAAAATTGAACTATGGACTGAATGAAACTGAAACAAACGACGAACAGATAAATAATAAGGTATAAAAATGTTAAATTCTACTGCCAAAAAATGGAATTTTAATGACGAAAAAACCGCTGTGTTATTTGTGTCATATTCCAACGAAGGAACGGGTATTTTTGTAAACGTAAACGACACCAGTTTTTACATTCAAAGATAATATTTCTAGAATAATTTTACTTAAAACAATGATGATCAGTGTCTTTTCTTCTTTAGAAAATAATTAAATGTCAATCTATTCTGTAGATATATCGTTTAATTAATAGTAAAACTAAATACTTTCATTTCGTCTATATGTACAATGTGCAGTAATTAAACGCAATTTAATGATAAATTCCAAGGATCATAGCGTGTGATTATAATGTTATCTTTCTTTATGACACACGAAACCGACACTATTTTTTCTGTAAATTATTCACTATATAGTAATTAAAAAAAACGACGAAAGTCGGAAATATTTCTATATTTTAAACTGTTTTTGTCTCGAATACTGGCTGCATTCTGTGCTATAATTAAATGAAATTTAATCCTCGTTTTTCTTTTTTTATTTTGAGTTCACTTATTAAACTAAATTAGAAATAGAAGTAGGTAGATTATGCTTACGGTCTATCATTTTAGGGTCGTTTTTCATTCTGGAATCCACTATCTGTCTGTTCTTACTCTTCGCCACATTATCAAACATGTCTTCATATGAGTGCAAAAGGGTTTTATTCATGTTTATGCTAAAATTTGATCTCTGGAAAAAACAAAAACAGCTCCTCAAAATGCGAATGTTGCGCAATACCGATTCTATTCATTTTGTTCTTGTACGGCCAAAATTATGTATTTTTATTTGATAGAATTCTTCGATTTCTTGGGCTGTGATATTCCCTTTTTGGTCATTTGCTACTGCTGAAATTGTGTTTGTTCAAAATGGTAAGCATTTTATATTTATACTGTTGTACAAGTTGAAAATATATCCTTTGGCCTTTTATAGAGGAGATAATTAGGATATTTTTGCAAGTGATTGATATGTAAGAAGGTCAATTAGAAAAACCCTGTAAGAGGAAGTTTTTTAATTTAATTTCACAGTGGGTATGTTTTTGATATAGTTTGGTAGGAAAAATGAAAGCAGAGGTTCTATTTGGTGGAGTAAACCCCGGCGTCATTATAAGAATAAATTCATTTCTCAGCAGTGTAATTTTGATGAATTTCAGTAACAAACAAACCTAATGGGTAAGATCTCTTTAAGGAGATATATAAGAAACAAGTGACAAAAGTCCAACATGAAAAGCAACATTTAAGGATACAGCCGTCCGTACAGCACCACACATGGCAATATGGGTTATGTGTAAATTATATGCACACATCAGCTGAGTCCATGCGTAATGTATACATAAACACACACGAATACAATAATAACAAGAGCTCGTCGAACACGAAATGCCCCCCTTGATGCATTTAGTAATTGCACAAGGAACAGAAATTATATGCACACTGTAAATAAATATATGTAAACCATGTGACCCACAGGGCGGAGCCATATTTGACCCTTGGGGAATAATTTGAATAATCTTAGTAGAGGATCACTAGATGATGTCATATACAAAATATCAAAGCCCTAGGCCCTGTGGTTTTGGACAAGAGGTTTTTCAAAGTTTTTTCCTATATAAGGCTATATAAACCATGTGACCCTAGAGGTGGGGCCATATTTGACCCCAGTGAAATAATCTGTACAATCTTGGTAGAGGACCACTAGATTTTGCTACATACCAAATATCAAAGCCCTAGGCCCTATGGTTTTGGACAAGAAGATCAGAAACCATTTAACTGTTCCTGGCCAATGTGACCTTGACCTTTGACCTAATGACCTCAAAATCAATAGGGGTCACCTGCTGGTCATGACCAACCTCCCTATCAACTTTCGTGATCCTAGGCCTAAGCGTTCTTGAGTTATCATCCGGAAACTGTTTTACTGTTCAGGGTCACTGTGACCTTGACCTTTAACATACTGACCTCAAAATCAATAGGGGTCATCTGCTGGTCATGGCCAACCTAACTATCAATTTTCCTGACACTAGGCCCAAGCGTTCTTGAGTTATTGCCTGGAAACCATTTTAATCTTCCTGGTCACTGTGACCTTGACCTTTGACATACTGACCTCAAAATCAATAGGGGTCACCTGCTGGTCATGACCAACCTCCCTATCAACTTTCGTGATCCTAGGCCTAAGCGTTCTTGAGTGATCATCCGGAAACTGTTTTACTGTTCAGGGTCACTGTGACCTTGACCTTTAACCTACTGACCTCAAAATCAATAGGGGTTGTCTGCTGGTCATGACCAACCTCCCTATCAACTTTCATGATCCTAGGCCCAAGCGTTCTTGAGTTATCATCCGGAAACCGTTTTACTATTCAGGGTCACTGTGACCTTGACCTTTGACATACAGACCTCAAAATCAATAGGGGTCATCTACTGGTGATGATCAACCTCCCTATCAACTTTCATGATCCTAGGCCCAAGCGTTCTTGAGTTATCATCCGGAAACGGATAGGTCTATATTACGACCGACCGACCGACCGACATCTGCAAAACAATATACCCCTCCTTTTTCAAAGGGGGGCATAAAAACTAAAATATAAACACGAAGAAGGAATACAGTCGGGTACCGCTTTGAAAAGAGTGACAAAATCGTCATGGGGAACAAGTTTACCTTTTTTATTTCGACAATAAATGAGACTCTTGTGTCACCTTTTATGATTTGAAATTAATAAAGATAATTGAGTTGTTTAGCACTGAACAGTGATTTGTAATCTAAACTGGACCTGGCTATATGAAACAAAATTGTAAATTTTTGATAGAATATATATCAAGGAATAGGATTAGTTAGGGCTGCTTCTAAAACAGTCATAATCATGTATATGGCTTATGGATGTTTTTCTTCTAGATATGCAAAGACAAGTTGCATGCCTACCTCAACGTCTGGTATATCGCTTGCTATTTCATATCCATTTGCTTTCCATTTTTCTAAACCACCATCCAAAATTGACACATTTTTGTGCCCATATAACTGAAATATTTAAAAGGATATTACAACATTCTACACGTTTAGTAGCTAGAGCTTGGGTTTGTAAAAATATACTAATTGAAAACAAAGAAACACTTTGCCCATTAAGTATATCAAACTTAGATAGAAGAAATTGGCTTACCCTAAATAGCCACCATGTACGAAATGCTGGCACAAGATCATCCCGGTCATATACGATTACATGTGTATCAGGCCACACTCCCAAACTTCGCACGTACTCTGTGAAGCTGTTTGCCTCCGGTAAGTTACGGGGTATTTCAGATGTACTTTGCACGCATTTATGTAGGTCGAAGAAAAGAGCAGTTGGTACATGTTCTCTATTGAAAAAAAAACAGATAAGGCATTGGCTTTTGACATGTTTATTTCACCGGACAGCTTTGTTTCCTGGCCAGTTTCAGTCTAAATTTAACTGGAAGGGCTACGCACCGGGTGCACTCGATTTGGTATGTTCCATTCAGCTGCCGGAGACTGTACAAGAAGTTTGGCATTTGGCAGCTTTAAACTGAAATATGTGTAAGCTTGCTAAGAATGTCAGAACACGGTTCCTACCAAAGAAACTAACTAACTATGACTATGACGGGTTTATTAATCCTCGGCTACTCTGAAAAGACAGCTATGGTGTCAGACAAAACATTTAGTAGAAAAAAAACTTTTATTCACTGGTGCAAAAAGTATGAATATATTATGATAAATTATTCGTCATGTGTCACATTATGAATTATGCATATGATAATTAAGCTCCATTTCGTTTTTGTTTTATATATTTTGTAGTTACATTTATGAAACTTAAACAAAAATGTGATGCAAGATCTGACTAGATTTCGTACCATAATGATAATAAATTATCGATTCCTTTGGAAAAATGTTTGGACATTGCAAAATGCCGCAACCTGATCATTTATCTTCATACATAGTTACAAGGATAAATGCATCCTTACTTCCAAGCTATATAGAAAGTCACCTCCAAAACAAATGAAAATATTGATTAAACTTACTTTAGGTAACAGTCTTTATATGTGTCAAGTTTTCTGTATCTGTCGAATGTTGTATCAAGTATTCGAACACTTCTGGACACGCCCTTGTTGTTCTTCAGTTGATCATGTAACCATTCCGATGACACAAGCGTTGGTTTTCCGGCTGATGCCATGCCTTAAGCAATAATTCAAGGTCAATTGAAAATGCAAGCATTAAAATGCAAGTTGTATATGTTGCAGTTGTCGAATATAATACATATTTGTACATTAATACATTTCAATGAACAAATGAACATGTTATGCTATTGATAAAACTAGGTTTCAGTATCGATTAAATGCAAACAAATGAAGAATCTTACCAGCTGCCGTATTATATCCTGTCAATTTTTGTTAGCAGCAACAGCTTTAGAGTTTACAACAGAAAACAAAGTCGGAAAATTACCTCAACTATTGTGTGTGTGTAGACAGGTATGAATGCATCCTTTTACGTAAGTCATTTCTTTTCTACGGCGGACGAACGCCACATTTGATGCACTGGAGCGTGCTGCTTCTTTTCCGTCATGAAACAAAACTTAAATACAAAATTTAACATTTAGGACATGATAAGACACTAACATATTTATGTTATTTTGAATAACACATTTTCAAGTATCAACTTCTGATTTTGGCTAGGCATGTGGTAAAATAGTATTTTTAAAAAAAGAACATTCCTTAAAATTTTAAAACTTGTAAGTTATCGTCCTCCATAATAGTCACAAGTAGTTAATCAATGTTAACGAGTGGTACACGTGCACAAACTTTGAGTTTCTTTTTATGCCAAATGTCAAAGTCAATTGAATAACAGATTTATTAATTGACTATTCTATTGAAAACACAAAGACTAAACCTGCGTATGTACACAGAGTTGTACATGATATAAAATAACTTACCAATATCCAAGGTCTTGCAAGAGTTTCGAGGCAAAATTTCGAAGTAAGAAAAAGTGATGAATTTTGTGCGAGCATGGAAACTCAGAAAGCCGGTCTCTAAAAACCCAAATCCTCTAAAAAATAGGATGCTTTTCCAAGTTCCGAGCTTTTCTCATATAAATTCGATTTAAAAAGCACTCTGAATTCCGGGAACACTGAATTCTGAAATTCAGACGTTTTTTCATGGTCGCAAAAGTATATAATACATAAAACCGGACAATGAGTGTCAAGCTTTTGTGTATTGTAATCTTAATTGGATTTTAAAAAAGATTACCTCAAGCACATGAAGCAGGTGACAATTATTTGTTTTACCAACTAACAATCACAAATGTTAGAGGAATCTATGTATGCTTCAAATGGCGATAGGTATATAATAAGTTTGCACTGAACCAAGGATTGAATACGCAATGTCACCAGTCACTTTATGTACCAGACACTTTATGTACCACTTTGACACTTAGTGTACCACCTATATATTATATAGTAATTGTATCTCATTGTGTAGCACTGTCAATATGTGATAATTACCTGTGAAAACAACTTTGATTTAATCAGCTTAAGTCCATAAAATGTTGTTAACATTCCTATGTGCATATAAATTACCTTGTCCTTATTAATTATGACAATTAACATTTAATTTAGTAAAAAAACATTTCAAGTAACATAAAATAAAACATTTTCATCAAATCAAAACAAAAATGATCATCTACTATATATCATATATGTGCAGGGCCCTCTCTACATTTTGGGGGATTGGGGCCGGGGCCCTTGGAGGGGGGAATTTCGCGTCATTTTCATTGCCAGAATTATTTCCCTTTGCAAATTCAACAGACACGTGTATATGTTTGTATGTTGAACCTTAAGAAAATCAGACTTTTACATTCACAGTTTAATATACTGCCTTTGTTGTTATTATTATTTAATGCCAAAATCTGCTTCTAAATAAATGACATTGCCCTTGCGATGAGGAAAAGGAATTCTACTAAATTTATGACGTTAGGTAAGTAGATAAGACAGAATGCCAACTTTTTAATAACATATGTATCTTACTTGAACAGTTTATAAAACACTCAAATCTGACTGGTTGAATATCTGAAATCTGACTGCTTGACCATAGGATAAACTACCTAAGGGAGACAACAACAAAACAAAACCTTACTGATGACAAAGGGCTTTTGCACTATCTATGCGAGTAATTATACACTAAGTACGAAATTGACACAATAACAGTATGTGTCCCAGTAAATAAGAAAACATTAGTCAGTTGTTGAATACCAAATCAGATAGATGTCGGTCTCAAGCTGGAAAGAAATGGGTCGGGTTATAATGTGAAACAAAAACTTCTGAAATTTATCATTTAATAATAGATATAAAACAAGGACGTGTGTTCAAAGAACGTAGACCCCCTAAAACTCATGTAAGTTTTATTCAATGTTGAACTACTTCAGATCATCAATGAAAAAATTCACATAACAAAGAACGAAAACGCACACACTGATACATTACTATCTCTTCCATCCATCTAATCCCATGCCAACACGTCTAGCGCCTACGTTCTTACCAGTCCATAACATGATATTCCACGAGATGGGCACAATAACTATTGTGACACGAATTAGCACATCAGGAATCAAGATGTACCCAGATGTCAACAGACAATAACAGCGGGCATATCGAACATAATACACCCACTCGTCTTCTTCGTTGCATTGGGACATAACAACAGGAAAAATAACAAGTGAACAGTCGTCCTAGACGTATTGAAATAAGCCAAACAGGGATAAAATATTCAAAATGAAATCGAGACGTACAGTTGTCTAGTGAGTTTGAGTAGATTCTGCAGAAATACCCTCGACTGAACATATATCTATTTGGTATTTTCTAAGGAAGAGACAGTCCTAAAGCAAGACTGGTGGACAATTCTGGAGAATAAAAAACGTTAGACAAGCATTTAACACAACACACTCCTGTTTCCACCGATAATGACTTGTAACTAAGGCACTTTCTTGTACTTACAGCTCAAAACCTACTTTCTTCACCGCTTATATATGTAATAGTTATAGTATGTGTGAGAGTGTGTTACCAGGATATATCAGAGTTAGGGGTACATCGAGGGTATTTTTCCCTGTACATATCGTCGAGACCGGTAGGCCGAGACAGATATGTGCAGAGAAAAATACCGAGATGTACCCCTAGCTCTTGATATATGCTCGTAACACACGAGCATTACATATTATAACTGTTTTATTGCATAGTTTTATCATTAAAATTTATATATTATTTTCATTTAAATTTATTATTATTTTTACTCTTTTGAGTCCCTTTCTGCGCCCCGCTGACTGAAACACTAAAACTTCTGTTTTAGAAAATGTGTTCCCAAGATAAAAGTATCCAACAGATTTCTGCATTGGTTTTCATTGGCCAAACATATTGTAAAACTTGTTGTTTAGTTTGTAAAAACAAAAAAAAAATCAAAGAAAAAGAAACATTTGAGAAATCTCAGAATTTCATATATTTCATGTATTTCTGAATTTGGTGATGACTATAGAGTTTTTGAAATATTCTAGTTTCTTTATTCTTTCACTTTATAAATGTAGGTGTTTGTGACAATTCTTTCTCTGTGAACTGTAAATTGGAGCCAAAATCATCTTTTCTTTGAAAGGAAAAAATTATACTCCCTCAATAGAGAAAAAGTGTTGCGATATATATCGGAACAGTTTTACTGCGCTAATATATATCGCAACAGTTTCTTTCTAATGAAACTCTATAGAGATTTCTGTGGTTGATATATATCGTAACAATTTTGTAAAATATCAGCACAGATTTTGTAGTATTAATGTGTGTTACCATGTTTAACATACTGCAAAGATCAAAGGAAAACTGCTGCACTATGCTATAATATCATTTATATATATTAAAAGTCTGAAGAAATACATTTAATACCATTAAACAAGTAATCTTAAGGAAGACACTGATATATTCATAAATTCTAATATTGTGGTGATTACTGTTTCCTTTGCTAGGTTTTAAAGTTCAATGTGAAATTTAATCGTCTGCTTTTACTCGTTGTTTTAATTCTTCAGGCGCACGATGTCTCCATTCAGTCCAAGAACCCTATAAAGGAAGAAATTGTACAAAATCAATTGATGAAGTGTGTTTTGCCTTTCGTCTAGATGAAAATAATAAACATACTCTTGTATAACAACTGAACGTCTTACATTTATTAGATAGATACACGGCGTAACGTCGTGTATTTCTAAACGTGTAAATGGTAATTATTTCATTAAAACCAATGTCCAGATCATAAATAAAAGTATTTTATTTTCTCAAAGACTGAAGACGAAATTTTAAGAAAGTAGAAATCCGAAAAACGGCTAGGACACTAAAGGTTTATACAGAGCTCCTGATTAGCCTTTAAACCGGTGCTAGGGGTCATACGTGGTGTTGCACTTCCATTACCCCTCATGAACAGACAACCAAATTCTGTTATGGGGTGGTTTGCTTGGGTGCGTTCTATGCTTCCAGAAGATCGGCCTATAGATTTCGTCACTAACATGATTTGAAAGTTTTTGTTTGTTTGTTTTGTGTTTTACGCCATTTTTTCAACAGTATTTCAGTTATGTAACGGCGGGCAGTTAACCTAACCAGTGTTCCCGGAGTCTGTACCAGTATAAACCTGTTCTCAGCAAGTAACTGCCAACTTCCCCACAATGATACCAGAAACAATATGTATTTTATCAAATCGTCACGGAGATCATACGCCTCGCCCAGGGCTCGAACTCACGACCTCCGTAGATCTGCGCTCTCCCTATTGAGCTAAGCGGGCAGGCTTGATTTGAAAGTAGAAACAAGAAATTAGACCTAGAAAAGCGCTAACACAATAACTACAAATTCAAATAGACCTACATAATAGACGGGTATGTCCTGTCCAAGGATATGCATAGCAGCAGCTACACAGCAGGCTGTCATGCCAGTGTTACAGGTCACTACCATTGGCGAACAGGTATCAACGCCAGCCACATCAAATACTAGGAAAAAGGAGGCACCATGGAAGACGTGAGTATTTTGGTAAGATTACAGTTACATAAATTCATTACTGAAACTTAATCGTGTTCATTCATTCTGATGAGAGGAACAGATCATATTTACAAATAGTTAAATGAATATCGCATATACATGTGCAATTGTCAATACAGAATATATTGATTGAAATGTGTGCCTTAACGTTAAAAGTAATAATGATATTAATATTTCAATGCTTCAAATGTTTTCACTGTCTACAATTACTGAAGCAAAACAGTGATTTCAAAGCAAAAATGTGAGTTTGTGTATCATGCATGCACTTAATCGTCTAATTATATTTCATTGTATCTTTTTCAACAATATTTTCATTCGAAATCGAAAGAGGTAAATAAACAAGAGGGCCAAGATGGCTCTAGGTCGTTCACCTGAGAAACACACCATAACAGTGTAAACATGTTTGACCTAGGGATTTCATGGAAACAAATATTCTAGCCAATTTTCATTAGAATTGGACCAAAAATGTGGTCTATTGAGTTTAAACAAGTATTTTATTTGATATGACCTAGTGACCTAGTTTTTGAAGCCAGATGACCCATATTCAAATTTGACCTAGATTTCATCAAGGCAATAATTCTGATCAACGTTCATGAAGATCAATTGAAAAATACAGCCTCTATCGCATACACAATGTTTTTCTTTGATTTGACCTAGTGATCTACTTTTTAACCCCAGATGATCCATATTCGAATTTGACCTAGATTTTATCAAGGCAATCATTCTGACCAAATTTTATGAAGATCAATTGAAAAATACAGCTTCTATCGCATACACAGGGTTTTTCTTTGATTTGACCTAGTGAGCTACTTTTTCACCCCAGATGATCCATATTCGAACTTGACCTAGATTGCATCAAGGCAATTATTCTGACCAAATTTCATGAAGATCAATTGAAAAATACAGCTTCTATCGCATACACAAGGTTCTTATTTGATTTGACCTAGTGACCTAGTTGTTGACCCCAAATGACCCATATTTTATTGACCTAGATTTCATCAAGGCAATCATTCTGACTAAAGTTCACGAAGATCAATTGAAAAATACAGCCTCTATCGCATACAAAAGGTGTTTCTTTGATTTGACCTAGTGACCTAGTTTTAATCCCAGATGACCCATATTCAAACTTGACCTAGATTTTATCAAGGCAATCATTCTTGCTAAATTTCATAAAGATCAATTGAAAAATACAGCCTCTATCGCATACACAAGGTTTTTCTTTGATTTGACCTAGTGACCTAGTTTTTAACCCCTGATAACCCATATTCAAATTCGACCTAGATTTTATCAAGGCAATCATTCTGACCAAATTTCATGAAGATCAATTGAAAAATACAGCCTCTATCGCATACAAAATGTTTTTCTTTGATTTGACCTAGTGACCTAGTTTTTGACCCCAGATAACACATTTTCGAACTTGGCCTAGATTTCATCACGATAATCATTCTGACCAAATTTCATGTTGGTCAGTTGAAAAATACAGCCTCTATTGCATACACAAGCTAAATGTTGTATAAAGGCCAAAATAATGGCAAAGACTTTAGCAATACTGAATCAAAAATATGACAACAAACAATTGAGTCCAATGTTCATTGTTGGGTTGAAACTTCAAATATTGATTCTTATGGTGCACAACGTCTTGTATGTTCCCATCATGTCAGTAGTCTAAGGGAGGTAAGACATGTAAACTACTGTGTTACTTAATGTATTTTATACAAATACTTTATTGAGACCTAGTATTTTACCAAATATTAATGTTAATGTACTGTTGAAACTCAATATCTCGAACTCGAAGACATTTTCAAGTTCCGTCCCGAAAACAGGTACAAAGAATGTCATTTTTTTTTGTCGAATTTCGGTTATCTAAAAATAAAACGCTCGATCCCTTGCAATTCGAGATACCGATTTTCAATTGTATTTTGATATATGAATGTTTTGATTTGATTAGATGTTCGAACGGAATCGTTACCAATCAAGTTGAACACGGAATACACATGCAATCTTACAGAAGTCATTCCAACATCATAAAATGAACTGGCAAATAAAAACCTATCGACATAAAGTCAATAAACTGCCTTAAATAGATAGTTCTTAATCTCTTTTATTAGCTAACACAAAACATAAATTCTAAGTGTATGTTTAAAATTCTTACATGCCTTCAGCATCGGTGGTGATTTCATTGTTTGGTCCTCGTTAAACAAGTCCGTGTATGACACAATTTTCGAGTTTGGTATTATGCCGCCATCCATTGCAACTAAAAGTACATAATTAAAATTGAACTATGGACTGAATGAAACAAACGACGAACAGATAAATAATAAGATATAAAAATGCTAAATTCTACTGCCAAAAATGGAATTTTAATGACGAAAAAACCGCTCTGTTATTTGTGTCATATTCCAACGAAGGAACGGGTATTTTTGTAAACGTAAACGACAGCAGTTTTTACATTCAAAGGTAACATTTCTAGAATAATTTTACTTAAAACAATGATGATCAGTGTCTTTTCTTCTTTAGAAAATATTTAAATGTCAATCTATTCTGTAGATATATCGTTTTATTTATAGTAAAACTAAATACTTTCATTTCGTCTATATGTACAATGTGCAGTAATTAAACGCAAATTAATGATAAATTCCCAGGATCATAGCATGTGATTATAATGTTATCTTTCTTTATGACACACGAAACCGACACTATTTTTTCTGTAAATTATTCACTATATACTAATTAAAAAAACGACGAAAGTCGGAAATATTTCTATATTTTCAACTGTTTTTGTCTCGAATACTGGCTACATTCTGTGCTATAATTAAATGAAATTTAATCCTCGGTTTTTTTTTTATTTTGAGTTCACTTATTAAACTTAATTGAAAATAGAAGTAGGTAGATTATGCTTACGGTCTATCATTTTAGGGTCGTCTCTCATTCTGGAATCAACTATCTGTCTGTTCTTACTCTTCGCCACATTATCAAACATATCTTCATATGAGTGCAAAAGGGTTTTATTCATGTTTATGCTAAAATTTGATCTCTGGAAAGAACAAAAACAGCTCCTCAAAATGCGAATGTTGCGCAATACCGATTCTATTCATTTTGTTCTTGTACGGCCAAAATTATGTATTTTTATTTGATAGAATTCTTCGATTTCTTGGGCTGTGATATTCACTTTTCGTTATTTGTTACTGCTGAAATTGTGTTTTTTCAAAGTAGTAAGCATTTTATATTTATACTGTTGTACAAGTTAAAAATATATCCTTTCGCCTTTTATAGAGGAGATAATTATGATATTTTTGCAAGTGATTGATATGTAAGAAGGTCAATTAGAAAAACCCTGTAAGAGGAAGTTTTTAATTTAATTTCACAGTGGGTATGTTTTTGATATAGTTTGGTAGGAAAAATGAAAGCAGAGGTTCTATTTGGTGGAGTAAACCCCGGCGTCATTATAAGAATAAATTCATTTCTCAGCAGTGTAATTTTGATGAATTTCAGTAACAAATAAACCTAATGGGTAAGATCTCTTTAAGAAGATATATAAGAAACAAGTGACAAAAGTCCAACATGAAAAGCAACATTTAAGGATACAGCCGTCCGTACAGCACCACACATGGCAATATGGGTTATGTGTAAATTATATGCACACATCAGCTGAGTCCATGCGTAATGTATACATAAACACACACGAATACAATAATAAGAACTAAAATATAAACACGAAGAAGGAATACAGTCGGGTACCGCTTTGAAAAGAGTGACAAAATCGTCACGGGGAACAAGTTTACCTTTTTTATTTCGACAATAAATGAGACTCTTGTGTCACCTTTTATGATTTGAAATTAATAAAGATAATTGAGTTGTTTAGCACTGAACAGTGATTTGTAATCTAAACTGGACCTGGCTATATGAAACAAAATTGTAAATTTTTGATAGAATATATATCAAGGAATAGGATTAGTTAGGTCTGCTTCTAAAACAGTCATAATCATGTATATGGCTTATGGATGTTTTTCTTCTAGATATGCAAAGACAAGTTGCATGCCTACCTCAACGTCTGGTATATCGCTTGCTATTTCATATCCATTTGCTTTCCATTTTTCTAAACCACCATCCAAAATTGACACATTTTGTGCCCATATAACTGAAATATTTAAAAGGATATTACAACATTCTACACGTTTAGTAGCTAGAGCTTGGGTTTGTAAAAATATACTAATTGAAAACAAAGAAACACTTTGCCCATTAAGTATATCAAACTTAGATAGAAGAAATTGGCTTACCCTAAATAGCCACCATGTACGAAATGCTGGCACAAGATCATCCCGGTCATATACGATTACATGTGTATCAGGCCACACTCCCAAACTTCGCACGTACTCTGTGAAGCTGTTTGCCTCCGGTAAGTTACGGGGTATTTCAGATGTACTTTGCACGCATTTATGTAGGTCGAAGAAAAGAGCAGTTGGTACATGTTCTCTGTTGAAAAAAAAAAACAACAGATAAGGCATTGGCTTTTGACATGTTTATTTCACCGGACAGCTTTGTTTCCTGGCCAGTTTCAGTCTAAATTTAACTGGAAGGGCTACGCACCGGGTGCACTCGATTTGGTATGTTCCATTCAGCTGCCGGAGACTGTACAAGAAGTTTGGCATTTGGCAGCTTTAAACTGAAATATGTGTAAGCTTGCTAAGAATGTCAGAACACGGTTCCTACCAAAGAAACTAACTAACTATGACTAACTATGACGGGTTTATTAATCCTCGGCTACTCTGAAAAGACAGCTATGGTGTCAGACAAAACATTTAGTAGAAAAAAACTTTTATTCACTGGTGCACAAAGTATGAATATATTATGACAAATTATTCGTCATGTGTCACATTATGAATTATGCATATGATAATTAAGCTCCATTTCGTTTTTGTTTTATATATTTTGTAGCTACATTTATGAAATTTAAACAAAATGTGATGCAAGCTCTGACTAGATTTCGTACCAAAATGATAATACTAATTGTAAATTATCGATTCGTTTGGAAAAATGATTGGACATTTCATAATGCCTCAACCTGATCATTTATGTTCATACATAGTTACAAGGATAAATGCACCGTTACGTCCAAGCTATATAGAAAGTCACCTCCAAAACAACAAAAAAATATTGATTAAACTTACTTTAGGTAACAATCTTTATATGTGTCAATTTGTCTGTATCTGTCGAATGTTGTATCAAGTATTCGAAGTCTTCTGGACACGCCTTCTTTGCTCTTTAACTGATTCTGTAACCATTCTGATGACACAAGCGTTGGTTTTCCTTCCGATGCCATATCTTAAGCAATAATCCAAGGCCAATCAAAAAATGCAAATATTAAAATGCAAGCTGCATATTGATTCAATTTGTCAAATATATTACATATTTGTATTTTAATACATTTTAACGAAAAAATGATAACTACTATCCCAGTAAACACTTTACGTCGTATCAATGTTGAATCTTAGACTGATTTCGGTCGCGACGTAACCAACGTCTAACCAACGTCATATCCACGACGTCTAATAAACGTCAAATTTAGACATCAAGGAGACGCTGGATTTAGGCTGGATTTAGGCTAGATAAGAAGTCCGTTCAATATTATTTCATGTTATACAACTAATGGGTATAATAGCAAAACTAGTATATTTTAAAGACATTTTCTTGTTTAAATGTGCTTATGTGCAAAACGGACGAAAGTATTGAATTTTATACATTTCAGGTGGATGTTTTAGCGGTGTTGAAGGATCACACAAAAATGTCCAAACTTTCATATGTCCCAATTATTGGATTATCTTTAGGACTTATTATATTTAATGTTGCCCAAATAGGAAATAAAGACGAGAAAATGCATGTGTTGATTACTTGTTTGATCGCAAATTACGTTAAAAAATGGTCGGAGTTTGGTTACAAATAGTAGGATTTACGTTGGAAAATGGTCAAATCCCGACGTCTAAACAACGGTTTCCAAATTCAACCAAAATCCAACGTTTATCCGACGTCTATACAACGTCTAGCCGTCGCCAAATGCTTACTTGGATGTTATGTGCAGAAACAAAATTAGATATTAGTATCGATAAAATGCAAACTTAAAAACAATGAAAACAGAGAATCTTACCAGCTGTCATATTTTATCCAGTCTATTTCGTTAGTGGCAACAGCAAAAGAAAGTAACTGACGGAAAATTACCTCAGATATCCTTGCGAGTATGTAGACAGGTATGCATGCATCTTTTTACGTAAGCTATTTATTTTCCACAGCGGACGAACGCCACATTTGATGCACTGGAGCGTGCTGCTTCTTGTCATTTCTGTCTCTGCCATCATTAATCCAGACTTAAATATTAAATGTTATTTTAAACATTAAGGACAAGATAAGAGACTTTTATAATATGTTACTTTGGTTAAAAGTACTGTTACAAGTATTTACTTCTAGTAATGTCTATGCATATGGTCAAAATAATATTCAGAACCCGCCCGTTTAGCTCAATAGGGAGAGCGCAGATATACTGATCTCAAGGTTGCGAGTTCGATCCCCGGGCGGGGCGTATTGATAAAAGACATTGTGTCTGACATCATTGGTGCTCCACCTCTGATTCATGTTGGGAAGATGGCAGTTACTTGCGGAGAACAGGTTTTTACTGGTACAGAATCCAGGAACCCCGTTTAGGTTAACTGCCCGCCGTTACATAACTGAAATACTGTTGAAAAAACGGCCCTAAACCCAAAACAAACAAACAAAATAATATTCAAAACAAATTTACACATCAACGGAGAGCACTTTTCAGTTAACTGAAGTTGAAGGTCGTCGTCCATAAAACATCAATGAATGCTACCACTTGCATCAAGTTAGGCAAAATATACATTTAGTGTCTTTTATGGAAAATACTGTGAACTCATTAATACTCGTAAGATATTATTTTTCGTAGATTTCGTGCCGGTATTCGCTAAACCGTGAAATTAAATCCCAATAAACAAATACCATTCCTATCAATTTTATCTTTAAATGCTGAATCCACGAATTTTTGTCTCCGCGGAATAAATATTTTGGCCGAAACCACGATATGTTTTTTCCATCGGAATTAAATGATTTCACAGTACCATGGTCAGCTGGAAAACAGATTTATCAGATGCCTATGCTGATAGATGTACACAGATAAAACGGAGGGTAGTTTTTATTAATTAAATAAGTACAAAAGTACATGTCTTTTCTTTTTTATATAAAGGACAATGATTGTCAATTACAACCGTATGAAATGACTTACCAACTTCCGAGGTCATGCTAGGGCGATCTGTGGGCTTCCACTTTTTCTTTTTTCTCCGAAGGCAAAATTTCAAATAAATACAGAAAGTGGTGAATTTTTTGCGAAAGTGTATACTGTTCATACCGTTTTGCATTGCATAAAACCATATGAGCCATGCCATGTGAAAACCAACATAGTGGCTTTGCGACCAGCAAGGATCCAGACCAGCCTGCGCATCCGCGCAGTCTGGTCAGGATCCATGCTGTTCGCTAACAGTTTCTCCAATTCCAATAGGCATTAAAAGCGAACATCCATGTTGCAAACCCACTATGTTTTCTCATGGCACGGCTGAAATATACTTTCAGTATTTATGACAAATATCATAGACCACCGATGTGTTAGGTTTTTAGCTTGTCTTATTTATACAACAAAAATAATTGAAGAAAAAAACAAGAGACACGTAAGAATGTGCAGGGTGATGCAATTGTTACTCCGCTGTTTCGAATGAAAATTCGAAACAATTTTCGCCATATAAAAAAAGGATCGAAACAATTTTACCCATATGAATAAAAGTTACTCTTTGGTGGTCATTCTGCAGTGTCAAGGCCAAAATGTTATGTGAGTGCAATCTTGGAATGATAGGAGCTACAACCCTTTTATGATTTCTTTGTACTGTTTTTGGAATTTTAATACCATTTTTTCTTGTTTTATACAAATCTTCCTCTCAGATTCAAACTATCTTTCTAATCTTGTAGATTTGTCATTTATATTCTTAGAAACATGAAAAAAATGCTTGAAAATGTATTATGATATTATAATATTATGCAAATAGTCATAATTTTTATGGACATTTGGTCACACTTTACATGATGCCTTTACAAAGAATCTGTAATAAAGTATATTGGAGGTGACATAGATCAGGAGAATAAAACAGAGTCCATAGTGATCCGGAAACAGCTACATGAGCAGCTACAGTGTTACAGAACCTGTTGACAATATTAACCAAAACTTGAGCAACTACAGTGTTACAGAACCTGTTGACAATATTAACCAAAACTTGAGCAGCTACAGTGTTACAGAACCTGTTGACAATATTAACCAAAACTTGAGCAACTACAGTGTTACAGAACCTGTTAACAATATTAACCAAAACTTGAGCAGCTACAGTGTTACAGAACCTGTTGACAATATTAACCAAAACTTGAGCAGCTACAGTGTTACAGAACCTGTTGACAATATTAACCAAAACTTGAGCAGCTACAGTGTTACAGAACCTGTTGACAATATTAACCAAAACTTGAGCAACTACAGTGTTACAGAACCTGTTGACAATATTAACCAAAACTTGAGCAACTACAGTGTTACAGAACCTGTTGACAATATTAACCAAAACTTGAGCAGCTACAGTGTTACAGAACCTGTTGACAATATTAACCAAAACTTGAGCAACTACAGTGTTACAGAACCTGTTGACAATATTAACCAAAACTTGAGCAACTACAGTGTTACAGAACCTGTTAACAATATTAACCAAAAATAAGACCCAAACAAACCCAGAACAGCTCTAAACGGTCCATATGTATATCTGTATACGATATGGGACCAAGAAAGGTCCCACATGGGGCAAAATATCTGGGACCCATAAGGGACTCACATGGTCCCATATAGTACATGCCATATGGAACCCATGCCAAAATGATTTTTCAAAACCCATCTGGGACACATATGTGTAGCCCATATAGGTCCCATATGGCAAACCATATTCCCATATATGCTTGCGTGCTGGGATCAGCAATCAACATCTTGTTGGCATCGCTCCCTAGCTATATAAAGTTGCCTTAAAATTGATCATGTAGTTCATTGACAGCTTGACACAAATCCTATGTACTCTCCAAATTGATGTCTATTGGCCTGTAGAGGAAGCAAGTGATGGCTAGTGTCTTAATTTACGCTAGTGGTGTTGTAGGCTGCTGCAATAAATTCTGATAGTAAGTCAGTGGCGATCTCTGTGGCTTCTCTGAATGGTAGCCTGTGTGTGCTGATGAGACACGAATCTCTAGTTGTCTGGTAGGTGCCCCAAAGTCCAGACACGGGCTAAAGTTGAAGTAAGATATGAGCCGTGCCATGGGAAAACCAACGTAGTGGCTTTGCGACCAGCATGGATCCATCCGCGCAGTCTGGTCAGGATCCATGCTGTTCGCTAACAGTATCTCTAATACCAATAGGCTTTGAAAGCGAACAGCATTGATCCTGACCAGACTGCGCGGATGCGCAGGCTGGTTTGGATCCATGCTGGTCGCAAAGCCACTATGTTGGTTTTCTCATGGCACGGCTCATATGTCACAGTTACTGCATGTCTAACGTAAATCTGTGTGTTTCAGTCCATAGTATATAACAGCATGTCTAGACAACCCTTATGGAACCAACGTTCACTGTCCGAACAAGCAATCGAAAGTATTGTTCTCACTATAAACAAGTTCTACCGCACTCGCAGTATGGATACTTTACAATCCTAGGCGCAGGTTTTGGACGATAATGCGAGGCATATACATATAAATAGGTAAAATAATTGGCCAGATCGGCATCAGTAAAGGATGTATGTATGGTTTCTTGCGGTTATAGTTAAATATGCCAGATCAAACTGGAAATATGCGTGTGATACGCATCTAGATGGTCGGTGGTTCCTGATAGTACAGTTAAAAGCAGGCAGCAACGGAAAGAAATCTATTTTGACTAGATCTATAAACAAATAGAATTCCTGTCGGCCACTTCCTGTCTGTGTGACGTCATTCTCCAGATGAGAATACTAGTAGCCTATAGGTTATAGATCATTTATTGAACTTCTAATGCAATTAAGTTTGCCGAAACGGAGCGTAGCGTATTGAAGGCAAAACTTAATGCGTTAGAAGTTTAATAAGTGTATCTATAACCTATTTATAGTTTAAACGTCCCATTTCATTTAACTGACAGGTCAAAGAAACAAAAAGCTCTCTCTGAAGTAAACTAAACCACGCCTCCTCAGTCTCTTGGAATTCATTGGCTAGTCTTATCTTCACTCATGATGGAGAAGTACATGTTTACTACAACTTTATACAAGGTCATTTTAGTGCCACTTTTAGCAAAACAGCTGGAAGATTTCAATTTAGTTTATATCATAAATACATAGTAGACGACTAAGTCTTATCAAGTATATATAGTTTGTGGAACACAATTTTATATTCTTATTCAATGGAAATATAAAATGCAGGTTTAACTCTAAATGATCTAACAGTACAATTAAAGCAACTACATGTATAAATAAAACAAGACAAAGTAGAATCTTAAGTGCACCCTGGGTTTTTTTTTTAGACCAGTAGAAGTGAAAGGTGCAGAAAGGTCAAACTTGAACTATGAAAGTACAGCTTGCATTAAAATGAAACTAAAAACATAATTTGATATTTGAGCCGCGCCATGAGAAAACCAACATAGTGGGTTTGCGACCAGCATGGATCCTTACCAGATTGGATCCATGCTGTGCGCTTTCAAAGCCTATTGGAATTAGAGAAACTGTTAGCGAACAGCATGGATCCTGACCATGCAGACTGTGTGGATGCGCAGTCTGGTCTGGATCCATGCTGGTCGCAAACCCACTATGTTGGTTTTCACATGGCACGGCTCATTTATCTATTTGGTCCGTTTAGTACATAGACACATTATTTCTTGTATGCAGTCCCTGCTTTGGTAATTGCTCCGCCTCCTACAATGTGGGAAATCCATAGTAGGCGGAACAATGAATACTCATTAATTTTGAACTACTTCATGATTCTTCAGTTATGAAACAATATGAAAACAAGTTAAAGCATATCAAAAGTTCCTTCTAGGGCACATCTATATAAATATAAAATGACCATCTTGTAAAATTTTGGTTGCAATGTCTGTTTTATACTGCCAAAAAATATCAGGTAAGTATTTACGCAAGTTATTTAACATAAATTGTTAAATCCAACAACAAATTAAATCTGTTACCTCTTTCAGTAGATTAAATACGGCAATAGTACATATCACTAGGTCACACTCAATGCGGTCATCCGTATTATTAGTAACAAACACTTCTGGCGGAGAGATTTTCCATCCCATGTGTAAATTTGTTGCCATAATTAGAGGGTCGCAGTGGGGTTTGTTTTCACATATTAACCATGCATTTGAAGGTAACGATAATATTTGGTTGTTTACATTTAAATTTGCTGATATATGTCTATCTGGTGAATGTACATATATTATGTTCAGGAGGAAGTAAAAGAATCAATTAATCATCCTCGGGTTTAGTATTGTGTAACCCATGGATTCCCCCCAATTGAGAAAGAATAGTTTAAGGTCAGAGGTTATTTCTAAGGTCACGGAGTTTTATTGGCCGGCTTGTAATGACAACAGCTTTCGGTATCAGTAGCTCAGTCAAGTGTGACTTATTAAAATGTAATATTCCTTCTCAAGAGAAGGAATAATAAGTTGGTTACTTTTTTGAAAATCCCTCGCTTGTCATTGGATAAAAATAATGTTTGAACTATAAATATCTTAAGAAGGCTATGAAACTTAGTAACGGGCAGATTATACTTTGTGGAAACACATGAAAATTAGTCGTTTTTACTAATTTCTCCATTCAAATTTGAAAAGCGTTTGTAACGCAGTACGGAGGTTAACTGCCTTAATTATAAATCTTAATATTTAACGGAAGTTAAGTACGTACTCCCTTTTGGTATATTGGTTAAGAACGCGGGAAAGTTTATATTGCCGAGGACGCCATGGTTCGATCCCGACCCGTGCATGATTTTTTTTTTCTTGATTCGACATTTTTAAGATAGTTTAGAATTAAGAACGCATTTTCTAATGTTCATAATATGATCAAACTTACTGGAAGTAAGAGCATTTAAAGGGAAGTAACTCCGAAGAAAATTTTATCAGTTGTGTCCATATGACACATGAGCTTGTTATGTTGAATATTTATACAAAATTATTTAGATAACCATGCAAAGAGGAAAAACTAAAGACAGGGCATAACAAGTGACATAAAATATTTTACAAACCAGACAGGAAAAGGTGAATGTTGACTTTTGCTCCAAGTGCCACCTTGTCGTTTGGGTTAGGGATCGGGATATTGTGCAAGGCACATTACTTCATTATGGGGAACATTTGTGCCAAATATATTAAAGTACTTTTGACGGGTAACAGAAATATGAACCAGACTGGGAAAAACCTACTGACATTTGATCTTTTTGTGTAACAATGACCTTTGAGCTACGGTTCAGGGTGTTGTTCATGACATGCCATCTCATTCAGGGAACATTCGTGCCAAGTAATGTAAAAATCCCTTGGTTGATGATAGTATTATATACCAGAAAGGGAAAAGTCTACTGACATTTGATCTCCAAGTGTGATCTTGACCTTTGAGCTTGAAGTCTAGGTTTTGCGCGTGGCAAGTCGTCTCATTATGGGACAAATTTGTGCCATGAAATATTAAAATCCCTTGATGAATGACAGAGTTGCGGACTAGACAGGAAAAAAAACTAATTGACTTTTTACCTCTAAGTGTGACCTTGACCTTTGAGCTAGTGTTCAGGTTTTCTATATCACACGTCGTCTCATTTTGTGGAACATTTCTGTCAAGTGATATCAGAATTTCTTCATGGAAGACTGACCTATGGGCCAGGCAGGAAAGGAATCTTACTGACCTTTTACCTCTGTATGTGACCTTGGCCTTTGGGCTAGGGTCTGGATGTTGCCCACGGCACATTTTTATTATGATGTGAAATAATATATTTGCAAGTTTGTGCCAAGTTACAATGTAATTCCTAAATGGGTGTCTGAGTTCCGGACCGGAAACCAAACAGACCCTGTTAATGCCCTGCAAACTTTTGATCTCCGAGTGTGTCATTTCCCCTTAAGCTAGGGATCCAAAAATTGTGCATGACACAGATTCTTTCTTTTGGGAATATTTGTATCAGGTAATATTTAAATAGATAGGTTGAGTTACAGATCGGACAGGAAAAAAGCTGTATTGACCTCCAAGTGTGACCTTGACCTTTGAGCTAGTGGTCGGTTTTTTGTGTATGATAAGTTGACATTTGTGCAATGTGATATTACAATCCCTTGATGGATGACAGAGTTATAGACCTGACGGACAGACGAAATGACTGAATGACGGCAGACAATCCTATAGTCACCGTAACTAGTTTTCAATCAGTAGGGAACTATAACATTCTTAAAAGCATAGATATATGTGCATGCTATGTTAATAAGACTTGCTTTTGCAAAGCCGTTCTGGATGCACTGATCGAGAGGGCTAAGACGCTGCCTTACTGAGGTGAAGGCCAAGCGTTCAATTCCTGGCTACTCCCACTGCAGTTTGTCCTTGGATAAGGCAGTTTATCTGTCGACCCAACAGTAAATGGTTACCAGCAAATTGCTGGAGATAAGATAAGATAAGATAAGGTTTTATTCATGCCATATGTCCAGCTACTGTTTGTAGCATATTTTTGTAGCACATTTTTCACAATCTATCACAGACAAATAACTATACTAGTCAAATAAATAATACTGACAATTTATACCACAGCTTAAACATTAAGAGTATCACAATAATGCTATAATATCACAGTCAAAGTTTAATGACATATGCTTGCACAGGATAACCCGATAAAGTCCGAAGACTTATTTCCATTGGGGTTGCTATGTTGCATTATAAGATATAATTGGTTTTTAACTGTTCTTAAAATAGGGTCTCTCAAAAGCTCTACATTGTTTCGCCAAGTTTCGCCAAATAAAATCTACTTTGCCTTTAACCCTTTAGGCCTACATCTAGTCAGTATGATCAGTGTTGGCAATTCCATCATTCACAAAACATTCTGCAGAAATGTACATAAATGTACAAAATCCTTGAAAAGATCCTTTGAAAGCAAAGAATGCAACAAACCAACATAATAGCAGACACGGTTTGATTGAGTCTGTACGTGAGAGGTATACAAAATGTGCAACGCCCTTCACACCCACTGGCACAGGCTAAAGCGGATTTTTATTGTGGTAAAACTGATCTTTTTTCCCAAGATCTGAAAGGATCAGAAAATATAATTAGTAATAGTCCAAGTACAGGCCGCCACAACGTATATGAAAAATACCTTTACCTGTACGGTATTTACCAGAATTTAGCCAAGGCGAAGGATTATAACGATATTGTTGCGTTATATTCGTGTACAATTTTGCTCTTTCCTTTTAAAATTTCGTAAGAAAAATCGAGATGGAAGAATACGCACGTGATCCTTGGTTTGTATAATTTGATTAATTCTGATGTATATAGTATGACAGATATTTCCTGTTTCTTTAATTGGACTCTATCCATTTGTTGAAAACAGTTTTAGATCCGATTTTGTGCATTTAACGTGCAGTTTGTCAGAGAAATTTGGAGGTCATGTCAAAACCGGTGGGTGGGGTTGCATTATGAAACAGATGTTAACCTTAATGACAATGAAATGCTCAATTGTTGATACGGGTAACCATATAGTAATAATTAATCTTGCTATAAATCAGATTCAAGTGTTCAGTTTGTATTTATAGTGATAAAATTTGAAAGTGTACAAAGTGAAAGTAGTGTAGATATAGACAGGTCGGAGACTTCCCCTGGATTGTGAGACAGTCTCTCGATCTAAACATTGTCTCTCGTTTGAAAGACAAAATGTCTTTCGATCGAAAGACTCAAATTAGCCAGGTTGGGGAAGGTATCAAATTTAGCTAATTTAGCTATTTATAGCTAATATAGCTGTATATGACTTAAAATTGAACAAAAGAACTGCATGTTTCCATTAATTGCTCTTAAACTGTAAATAGGTGCATATTATTTACTTGCATATTAACTGAAGTTGGCATTTGTAACATTTTAGAGAAATAAAATAAAATATTTACCGATGCGTTTTTTCAGAAATAATTTCAATTTATCCTTGCATCACACAAAGCAAATTATCTGATAAGTACAAAAAACAAACATTATTTTTCACAATTTTGCTAATTTTCAGCTCTTATTTCCTAAGCACTCTTAACACATCTATGAAAATATGTTCAGAAAGTTGTGATTTGTGAAAGATCTGGGATATCACACAACATGTTTTATAGCTGGCATGTATAATGTGTAACCAATCCAAGGGAGGTGAAAAGAATTGAATGAAGATTTAAACTTGCACATTTTTCAAGGAAATTCCATGCAATAATACAGTTACACATGATTTCCTCCTACCAGCTTAATGTCTTATATAAACACTGCATGGTCATCACATTGTTGTTAGGCTAAGACAAGTTGTTTTTGTGTTCAGTGTTTGTGTCAACAATAATTAACTGACATTAGTTGCAATTAAACAAAATTGTGCATACTTGTAGCATAAGCTAAACGATCAAAATTTTATGTAATATCAAAATACTTTGAAATAGATCTAGTAATGGGCAGAAAACTACCATTCAGGGGATGTTAAACTTTCATTCAATTTACATTGGCCTTAAAGTCACTCTAGGTGTTTAATACAGGCTATTGTGGTTACTGGCACAACTGGGCTTAATTCTCCAATTAAACAAAGCAATTAACAATAACTGCATCGGTAAATGTTGTACTTGATTGATCAGTTCTGTGTAGAAAATTGTGTGAAATAGATGGACACAGTGACAGGATGCTCGTGTTAAAAATATGAGCAAGGGTGAGAAAAATATACATTTCTTTTGTTCACTTTTTAGCCATATGTAGGTATATTAGCTATAAATAGCTAAATTTGCTAAATTTAATACCTTCCCCAACCTGTTAGCTTAAGCAATAAAAATCAATGAAAGAGTAATTAAAACTCTCTTTTTAGAATGTGCAAATTTATTTCAAATATAGAAAATTATCTTTCTTTTATCATATTTTCAAAACCAATATTATTTGGGAATTTTGCTTAAGCATTATAATGCTTAAGCAAACTTCTATGGCAATGTGTTTCTTGTAAAGTTTACTTGCAATAACAAGTTGTTTCAATGAATAAATAATGCGACTGTAATGAAATGATTGTTTTGATAAGGATTTCATGTTTTTTCAACACTTAAGCTAAATACTGTCTTTCGATCGAAAGACATAAATTTTGTCTTTCAAACGAGAGACAGTGTTTAGATCGAGAGACTGTCTCTCAATCCAGGGGAAGTCTCGACCTGATAGATTGATGGAACGTATGCTCGCGGTATTTCGATAAATACGCTCTCTGCAGAAGCACAGATAAAGATATTTCATCATGCTATGTTCAACACCGACCAGTTGTGAAATGCCTTTACAACAAACTTAGCGCTAGCTGCACGTGCCGCTCACGTGACATATACAGCAGCCGATACATTTTACGCAGTCCCAGGGTGCGACACCTTATGTACCAGTCACTTTATGTACCACTTTGACAGTGTACCACCCATATCGCGGGCTTAGCGCAAAACGGTTGTAACTCCTTCTTTATTTCATATAAGTTACAACCGTTTTGCGCTAAGCCCGCGATATATTATATAGTAATTGTATCTCATTGTGTAGCACTGTCAATATGTGTTAATTACCTGTGAAAACAACCTTGATTTAATCAGCTTAAGTCCATAGAATGTTGTTAACATTCCTATGTGCATATAAATTACCTTGTCCTTATTAATTATGACAATTAACATTTAATTTAGTAAAAAAACATTTCAAGTAACATAAAATAAAACATTTTCATTAAATCAAAACAAAAATGATCATCTACTATATATCATATATGTGGTACATAAGGTGTCCAAAGTGGTACATAAAGTGCTTGTACATAAAGTGTCTGGTACATAAAGTGACACATTCTCACGCAGTCTGTATTTGTCGCAGAAATCTCAGGCAAATATTTCAAAATCACCCAACTAAAGTTAGTTTTTTAGAAATCATGCATTGCATTCAGATATAAGATACATTTAAAAGCAAGATGTGATGAATGTGACGCCTGGCTACACTACGAGTGCCTGTCGAACCATGAAAACACGATGTTGATCTTAGTATTTTGACAAAGTCTAAATGGCTCTTTTCTGAGATGTGGGGAGGAATAATTTTCCCACACACCAAAGAAGTGTAAGAAACATTAGTGAGTTAATCACTGTGATTGTTTGAATGATTATAACTTGAACATTCTGTTTTTTATATAACATTATGATACGTTTTTCAGCTTTGTTCTAATAGTGACTCCATTTCTGTAAGGGAAATATACACATAGAGGCACATACTAAATTTTATCCTCATTTCTTTTGTTTTTCGCATAATAAATGAGTAATGTTTTAATATTATATTCGCATATGCTTGTTTGTTAATTTTTAGCCTGCTGAATTTTTTTTTCGCCCTTAGTTTAATATATATATAATATACTACGACTAAGTCACGTGATGACGCACATCAACAATATGTTTCCATAAAAGGAGGATAACTTTATGTTATTGCATAAGCAAATCAAAATAATAATTGTTTCTTGCTTCTTAAAAAGATAATATGTACAAAATACTGCGAGCATAGGTTCCACCACTCTAGTTTAACTTCCACCCACCCGCTTAGCTCAATTGGGAGAGCACAGATCTACTGATTTCAGGGTCATGAGTTTGATCCCTGTGCAAGATGTATGTTTCCATGACAGTTTTATAAAAGACATTGTGTCTGAAATCATTCATTTAATGGTTTATTATTATTTACTGTGTATACTCAGGGCCTCCTCTGGGTTTTTCATACTTGTCGCCAACCTTTTCGCCAATTTGAAAAAGTTGGAGCCACTTTAGAGCCATTTTTGAGCCAAAGTTCTGAGCCACTTTTATTTCTTTTAGTTGGCTGTCATAGTGTGCATAGAGAAATAAAATATTGTAAATAATTTCATTAGGAATAATAACAACTTTTGAAGGTGTATTAGTTTATTGTAGAAGTAAATTCAATTTGTAGTTGGATAAAAAATGACACAAATCATTCTCTAATTCAAGAATCATATCTATCCATGTCAGAATTACCAATATTTCAGGACTCATTTATTTTCGGAAAGGAAAATTCGGATTTTTTTCTATTCTAAAAGGTCGAGTTGAACACTCTTCTAATGATTTTTAAGAAGCCACGGTAGCAAGTGATATCTTCCAGTTTCTGAACATTTCAATTTCAAAGAAATTAACCAGGTCCAGGATGCAAATTGAGGCCGATGTGTTTTAATTTTCGGATCCATCGTTAAAATCTTTTATGAAAACTAAGGAATCAAAAATTATCTTGCAAAAAAGTAACAAATTAAATGTATCTTTCGAACTTATTTAAAATTCGTCAGTCATACAACTGCATGCCACAAACATGACAATCTTTTTTTTGTAAAAAATCGCAACACAAAAAGTACACCGTAATCGGCGTTAATTTTGGTGAATTCTCGGCAGAGGTCAAACATACAAGCTGGCAGATGTTTTGATTACTGATTAATCTTCAATTCGCACATTATTACGCAATTATCTTCTCAAAGTGTCAACCAACTTCAATAGTCGAATTGTCAAATACACCGCCTAGACTGGTTATCGATTTTATTCACTACCAGCGTCTAGGTAAACACGTGTATCGGGAACCAATTCTTGGGCCGCTTATATCACTACGGAAAAAACAAATGCCGAGGAAAAAAACTATGCGCCACTTATTTTCGCCAGTTCGCAAAATTTAGCGCCAAATTCTTAAAATTATCGCAAATGGCGACATTGGCGATCGGCAGCGGAGGCCCTGATACTCATAAAATTTGACAAATTTCAGGATAAAAGTATCAATAAGTAAACTATATCCTGTTTTCTCATATTCTCGGGGCTTAAGGGGTTGTTTTTATTCCCAGTAACAGATTAACCATTTCATAAACAGCATTTGGGTGTTATTTTGTAGAAAATCTACTTGTTTTTCAGATGGAGTCATAAAAAATGTTGCAGAAATTATCCCATTTTATTATTGTACCCCCCGACAACAAAGTTTTAAGGGGGGGTGTACTGGTTTCAGGTTGTCTGTCCATAGACGCAATTTGTGCGCACCATCTCTCCTTATCCCCTTGACAGAATTTAATGAAACTTCACACAAGTGATCAGTACCAACAGTAGTTGTGCATGGGACATGTTAGGTTCTTTTAGAAGAAAAAAATTGCAGAGTTATGGGACTTTGTTTTTTTTGTTACTATACTATATACATAGACACAATCTTGTGCGCACCATCTCTCCTCATCCCCTTGACACAATTTAATGAAACTTCACACAAGTCATCAGTAACAACAGTAATTGTGCATGGGGCATGTTAGGTTCTTTCAGCGACAAAAATTGCAAAGTTATGGGACTTTGATTGTTGTTAACATACTATGTACATACAGTCTGCATATGCAATCTTGTGCGTGCCTAATCTACCAAACCCTTGCCTTGCACACAATTTAATGAAACTTCACACAAGTGATCAGTACCAAACTTAGTTGTGCATGGTGCATGTTACATTCTTTTAGATAAATATTCTGCATAGTTATGGGACTTTGTTTTTTGTTACTATACTGTATACATACAGTCTATATACATACAGTCCACATAATTATGCAAGCTTGTGTGCGTCAAATTGCAATGTACTGTGTCAGTGCATGCCGGGGGGGGGGGGGGGGGACATTCATCACCTTTTGTGATAGCTCTAGTTTTGTTACTGTATTTGATACCACCCTCACCTGCAGAAATGGACCAAGAGTTTCTCGTATTCCCGTGGATTTAGATTTGACTTTTCATCACAAATAAGTTGTAGAATTTAAAACATTAAAATTACCATTGTGTAATAAAAAGATATTTTCTGTAGTAAATACATCAAGAAATATGACAATTAATTGCATAATCAATAATTTATGGCAAATTTGCTAACACCATCAGAAAAAAATAAGGATTTTTTTGAAAATTCAGTAAAATGCTGATAGTTTCGTCAATAGGCGTTCAAATCACTTGAAATTTTCAGTGTGTCAGTTTTGTACTATTCCTGTCTAGAAAATAACAAACAAACTATTTGACAACTTCAAGGCAAAAAACGAGAATATGGGAAACCCTGAGAATACGAGAAACAGGGATAATCATTCTTTAAAATGGCACCCGTGGCAAAAATTCCTCACATACAGTGTCACCCAAATGCTTAAGATCTCAACTGGCAGTCCCTTCAACAAAGTCACATCAAAAATTCCCTTATTCATAAAGTACAGTCTTTATTGCAGTTGACTATAATGACCTCACAGAAGGAACCTAAATTACTTGATCCCACAATCTCATACGCAATAGCCAATACCATCTTAACTCCTTGTTTTCAAGAACAATTTGTTCCTGGAATGGCCTTCCCCTACACAGTCCAGTCCCAATTTGATTCTATTCACTGAGACGCTGGTAAATGTAACCTTCTTAGCTATATGTTTTTAATCTTAAAGTAATTGTAGTTCTTTTTAACTTTGCACCTAATGAGCTTGCTCATATTTTATATTTTAAGTCTTTTATTTTAATGTCCCAGAGAAGTGCCTCCCAGTTGTAATCAGAATTGATTGTTGGGCAGTACACTGTAGATGAAATATTTAAGTATAATGGTAATGGTAATGCATTACCATGGCATGGTAATGGTAATGCATTACGTTACAAGTAATCAGACTCCATCCCTTTAAATTGGTAACCAATTTCTTCAGGTTTTGAAAATATCTATTCTAGTCATTTTACAATCATTATACCAGTACTTATAATATATTTTCAGTAACAGTGTGTGAAATAAACTCCTGCTGTGTTGAAAATAAAGTATTATTTAAGTTTTACTTTAATTTCAGTCCATGGCGTATAGTAGACGACTGTGGTGGAGCATTTTCCATGGGACTGTTGGGTGGTTCAGTGTTTCATGGCATCTCAGGGTTTAGAAATGCACCTAGTGTAAGTAGATACTGTTTATTGGCAAAATTGGCCAACTCTCTCCAAGAATTTGGAGAGAATACTGCTTCTTAGTGTTCACAACTTTTTTCCTGAAGTGGGGAGGGTGTTTAATGATTAAGGCTCCCAGATTTACACATTTTAACGAGTCAGTCCATGTCGTGTTTGGCTGGTAAGCGTTTACAAAATTTCTACACAGTTAAACGTGGCAATCAATCTTCCAGCCATCAGTCTTTCTCTGCTCATAAAACTGAAAGAAACAAAGCGTTTTCAGCCTGTAAATGATAGATGTCTCTTAGATGCCATATGGGCACTTATTTATTTTCTATTCAATTAATCCCCAGCCACGAGAGGTGGGGGTTATAGGAATGGTCTCCGTCCGTCTGTCCGTAACACTTTCGTGTCCACTCCATATCTCCTAAACCCCTTGAAGGATTTTCATGAAACTAGGATCAAATGATCACCTCATCAAGACGATGTGCAGAACTCGTGAGTCAGCCTTGTCGGCTAAAGGTCAAGGTTACAACTCAAGGTCAAAGGTTTAAGCCTTCCATTTTGTGTCCGCTATATATCTCCTAAACCCCTTGAAGGAATTTTATAAAACTTTGGTCAAATGATCACCTCATTAAGACGATGTGCAGAACCCATGACTCAGCCACGCCGGCTCAAGGTCAAGGTCACAACTTAGGGTCAAAGGTTTGAGCCTTCCATTTTGTCTCCACTCTGTATCTCATAAAACCCTTGAAGGATTTTCATCAAACTTTGGTCAAATGATTGCCTCCTCAAGACGATGTGCAGAACTTATGAGTCAGCCATGCTGGCTCAAGGTCAAGGTCACAACTTGAGGTCAGTGGTTTGAGCCTACCATTTTTTTTGTCCACTCTGTATCTCCTCAACCCCTTAAAGTATTTTTATCAAAATTGTGTGAAATGATCACTTCATCAGGAACTCAGAGTCAGCCATGTCAAGTCAAGCTCAAGATCAAAGGTTTGAGCTCTGTATCTCCTAAACCCCTTGAAGGATTTTCATGAAACTTGGGTCAAATGATCACCTCATCAAGACGATGTGCAGAAATCATGAATCAGCCATGTCAGTTCAAGGTCAAGGTCACAGCTCAAGGTCAAAGGTTTACCCTTTCACTATCCATAACAGTGGCGGGGGATTTAGCTGTCTTTCAGACTGCCTTGTTATTATACAGACAAGCAGACAATAGCTTTTAAAGCAAAATGGAAAGTTAATAAAAAATCAGATTCCTCCATTCCTGTAGGTGCCTTTTTCGAGCATGCGTTGAACTTCTACAGCTTGCTTCCTTGCATGAAAGAATCCTGTTCACAAAGTGTGGTTTTGAACCCACAGTGGTGAATGTCAGTTCACGTGATTGTCAATGACCTTAACCATGCATAGACACTTGTCATCATGAATATAACCCTTTCTGTGGTATTTGTAACTGTATATCATAAAATAGATTACATCATTAAAATTTTAATTCTCTAAAGATTGACTTTACATTACAGGGAAACTACAGACGTTTATATGGTTCAATAACAAATATTAAAGCCAAGGCACCAATAACTGGAGGTGAGTAGGAGTTGTATTATGTTCTTCTGAAATTTGTATATGAGCCACGCCATGAGAAAACCAACATAGTGGCTTTGCGACCAGCATGGATCCATGCTGTTCACTAACAGTTTCTCAAATTGTAATAGGCTTTAAAAGTGAACAGCATGGATCCTGACCAGACAGCTCAGATGCGCAGGCTGGTCTGGATTCATGCTGGTCGCAAACCTACTATGTTGGTTTTCTCATGGCGCGGCTCATTTATATTATGTAGAGCTTTTAATTGTGTTTTCCCAAGGACAGAGCTTCGGCATAAATGAAAATTTTCCATTCATTACACAGTCCGAAACTTTGTATGAGATCAGATCTGGTATGAAATAAAGGAAATTAGAAATCATAATTTTATGATTATTGGAAATGTTTATCTGTCTATCAAATATTCGTACAAATAATGATCTTGAAGTTTAGATCAAACTGTTGCTAAAATTCATGAAAGTGAGAGGCAAAAAGGGATTAAAATTATACTGTTCATGTTTTATTTTCATATGTCATTTTGCAGCCCATTTTAAACACAAGCATTTTTGGGACTTTACTCATTGCAGTTAAAAGTATAATCATATTAATGGTAGAACATAAATGCTGTTTTGTTAGTTTAAATGTAACATCATTAAGTCCATTGTCTTTGAAAAAAAATGTTTGAAGTTATTTAATTAAGTGGAGAAAATGATTTGAGTTTCCAAAAACTTGCCTCCGATTTGGTCAGTTCATAAATAAACACTCAGCTGATCTTGTTTTGTTTCAGGTAACTTTGCTGTTTGGGGAGGTTTATTTTCAGCAATAGATTGTTCATTAGTGTATATGAGAAAAAAAGAAGACCCATGGAACTCAATAACTAGTGGTGCCTTAACAGGAGCTATTTTATCTATAAGAAGTAAGTAAAACTCAAAAGTAGCTTACAAAGTTGAAACGTGTATCACCAGCAAGGGTGTTGAAAGATTTCAAGATTGTTTCTTATAAAGGCATGCTTCCAGACGTGTCACAAAATAAAAGACATGCTTCCAGACATGTGTCACAAAATAAAAGACATGCTTCCAGACATGTGTCACAAAATAAAAGAAATTAAAGCAGCAAGGTCATCATAGATCACAGTCTGTCGTTCGTCATCTGTTGTCAACATTTTTATCTTTGGTAACTGAGTGAACTGCATTGTAGCTGTTCCTCAAACTTGGTTCAGAAGTATCCTGGCTTGAACCTCTCTTGAACCTCTCAAGCTATTCAAATGGTTTTGCTTGACTCTATTTTGGACTGCAAGTGCTAAAAAATAGAAAACCTTCAAGCATCTTGTGAACTACCAGATGAGCTCTACACCATAGTTTGTCAATAGCATCCTTCCAGAGAGTTTCCTCAAGTCTGTTGAAATGATTCTGCTGAGACTAAATTTTCAGCCATCACAGGGGTCTGTATTTTTTAGCATAGAATTACAGAAGAAAACATTCAGAAGTCTTCTCTTTAAAAGCAGGTCTTTCTTTGTAGTCTGTTAAAAAGCTCATTCACAGCTTTTCTTGTATTGTTATACAGTCTAGACTGTCTGAGCGACCCCCTTAATTAAACAACTCCCTGTCTTATGTGACTGTGTTTCAGTCCGCCCAATGTAATTTCCTATATAAACTGGCTGAATTAAACGACTCCCTGTCTTATGCGACAAGTGACCCTGATTTTGCAGTCATGTCATGCTAATTTGACCGTATTAAACGACTTGAGTCGGTCCCCCATTCAAAACGTGTTTGAGAAGATCCCTTCACTAAGGGAAATAACTGTTTGACTATCGTCATAGCAACGGCCGATACTTCTCGCCAGATGTCATCAGCTGATTGAAAACAAAAATGGCTGAAAACAAGAAAAAGAGAGTTGTTCTGACCCTAGAGGAGAAGATAACAGCCATTAAAAAACTTAATCAGGGCACTCCCGCATATAAAAATAGCAACAGAACTTGGGGTCGGCAAAACACAGATTCAGTCGTTATGAAAAAGGAAAAATGAACTCATTTCGAACTTCAAAAATAATGTGCCCGGACAGTCAAAACGCCGCCGTTATTATTTCACATTTTAGATTAAAGTAAACTAAAAACTGATAAAACCCACCAATACACATTATAACACTAAAATACCTACATATTCATAAAGATTATAAAGAAATGAGTTAAAAGCGATAATTGTTCTTAATTAAATGCAATTAAGACCTGTGATGTCATAAAATATGAAAAAATACAAATGTCATTTAATTAAGAACAATTATCGCTTTTAAATACACTAACCTAAAATGTGAAATAATGAAATGTTATATAAATGCATTAAAATGTATATAGATAACATTGTATTAATCTTTACTCCTTCATACTGTAAAATACCTTTGTACACAATAAGTAAATAATAAGTTTTACTTGAAGTGCAGAAAAAATTGCATTATATTTTGAGACTGTTTTTAAAGACTCCCTGTTATATGTGACCTTTTTCTTAGGGTCCCGATGAAAGTCACATATGACAGTCTCGACTGTATGTGTTGCCAGTGTGGAAATTTAAGAATTTTTTTTAAATGAAAAAAGGCTAGTGTTTTTTGACATTTCTTTACTTTGTCTATTTTCAGAGGGTAAAGCAGCGATGATAGGGTCAGCTGTGGTAGGTAAGTATTGGGCATTTTGTCTGCGTTTGGTTTGTTTGAAATCATTTGTCCTCTAGCACTGATTCATGTGGGGGAGTTGGAAGTTACTTGAGGAGAAAAAAAGTTTGTTCTGGTACAGAATCCAGGAACCTCAGTGAGGCTAACTGCCCACTATTACAAAACTGAAATACTGTTGAAAAACAAACAAACTTGTGTGTGCAAAGAATTAGACATGGCATTGAAATTGCTTGACTTTCAAAAGATCTTACAGATTTGACTGCATATATTTCCAGACATTCTTGAAAAATTAACCTCTGTTAATTAACTGGGTGAAACTACCTAAATATAGAGTTATGGTATTCCAATATGTTTTTACTCTAAAGGAGGAGCTTTTTCAGGGTCGAGGCACATTTGACTGCTTGTGAAATTGTTAGGTTTTATATAAGATGTTTGCATATTACTGTGATCCGGTGAAATTTCTGCTTTTTGATACAATTTTAGAAATGAACAAAGAATGTTAACTGTGCCAACAACTTCAGTTACAATTTCTTTTTTTATAGAGGTCATTTAAACCATTGTGGCTTAGAGAGAGAACAACACTGTAGTAATTAAGTTACTAATTAAAGTTAAGTGATTTCCATGTGGGTATTATAGACTCTGGTTGTTCTTGAAGTGTGTTTAAGCATTAAGCATGCTGGTGAATGAAACCTACAAAACCATGATTCATTTGTAATTTTCTATGCCATAATGCAGACTACAAACTACCAGGGCCTCCACTGGGCTTCAGAAAGTTGTAGCCACTTTTTGAGAGAAACTGCCAAATTGAATAAAATTCTTGTCACCACTTTCAAAAATCTGTAGCCATTTCTTCGAATTTGTAGCATTTGGCTACATTGACGAATGGCAGTTGAGGCCCTGAACTACAATGTACTGTACATTTAACTACTGAGTATGAATTTCAGGTGGAGTGTTATTAGCAATGATAGAAGGTATTGGTATCCTCATTACAAGATATACAGCAGAACAATTTAATCCAGGTATAATAATCATATCTTTGATCACAAGTCTAAGGGGAGATTTCTAGTTTTTGTCTTATTTGTGTGGGAGTCACAAAATCTTGCCGGTACATCCCAAACCATTGGTCAGATTTCATTAAATCTTTACAGCAATGATTGGTATGCAGGGACTTATAGTTGCTGCCTTGTTTGTCTTTCTATTCAATAAATCTTGTCCTGGGCATCCGTGGCTGAGTAGTTAAGGTCGCTAACTTCAAATCACTTGCCCCTCGTCGATGAGGGTTCAAGCCTCACTTGGGACATTGAATTCTTCATGTGAGGAAGTCATCCAGCTGGCTTACAAAGGTCGGTGGTTCTACCCAGGTACCCGCCCGTGATAAAATAATGCACTGAGGGGCACCTGGGGTCTTCCTCCACCATCAAAGCTGGAAAGTCGCCATATTACCTATAATTGTGTCAGTGTAACGTTAAACCCAACAAAAACAAAAAATCTTGTCTGCCACAATTTTCAAGGTATTGTCAGGAGGGAAGGGGGACCTTGGCAGAGATATAAAGGTCAATGACTTAGAACTACTTATCCCTAAATGCTGTTGATCCAAAACCTATCTCTTGTATCTGTCATGTCTGAAAAATGCTCAAAAGGGCATATTGGGTCTTCCTAAACCATCAGAAGCTAGAAAAGTCCACATTTAATCTATAATGGTGTTGATGTGATTGTTTTTTAAAGCTTCAGAATATATTTAGAAAAAAGAAAGGGCCGTTTGTTTGATATTTTGCTACTGATTTAGAAAAAAATTGACCTTGCACAAAGTTTCATGAGTGGCATCTGTATGGAAATCACAAATTGGCTAATAGAAATTTTCTGTTGTGTAGATTTTAACTTCTCACAGGCTTTAATGAACATTTGGTCTGTAGTATGATTAAATAAAATATATATAGGTCTGTGTGCTTGGGGTTGTTGTTTTTTTTTAGATATTTTCCCTTGATTAAAGAGATCCACACATTACATTCTGATATAAGGGCATTAGTTTGAATTACTTAATGTGTTAAATGTTTTCATATCAAATTTAATCTATTGAAAGAAAGTTATGTTGCAGCTTTAATAAATTTACTCAAGGGTTGCCATTTATTCATGAAACAAGTTTCATTTCCGTTGACCGAGTCCAGGCTTTGTTCTATGTTATTCGTAAAAATAATGTCACACCATTATTTCCTGTTTATAAGATGTGCAAAACTACCTGAACTGCTTTGTTAATTTGTTACCCTTAATAAATGAAATCACAATTACCTTTTCAGCTAATGCAGTTATGGAAGATCCATCTCAACTTCCTCCAAAGCCATTTGGTTTTGGTACACCAGGACAAGCACAAGGAAGCTATCAATGACAGGGAGCTAACTCTAGTGATTCTGGGATTTAGTAATTATTGATTACCTCTCTTGACATTATGATGGAATGCTGTGGGCATCTGACTGCTTGTGTGAAGCCACTGCCAGAAAATGAGCACAGATCTTCTCATAACAAACACTGAAAGATTGAAATAAGTCTTTGACATGGAAAAGTATATGTGATATGACAGAATTCTCTGTTCAGATTTGTGTTATAAATATTAGTAAAATGACTTATTTTATTAAGAATTCAAAATTAAAAACATATTGTGAGTCACTAGAGTAAAAGCATTCCAAAGAATGTTCCTTTAGCATAACTTCTGTTTCAAGGGTCACGCTAAATGGTGGTCAGATATGATCAACATAGGATGGTTACCCCAACATCCATGACGTTGGCTGAACACAAAATGGCTGAAAACTTAGAAGCAGTTTTTGAGCCATACGTTTTAAGAATTGGAAAAAATCATTTTCTTCTAATTTAGTTAGTCTGAATCCTGTAAAAAAAAATTGTGATCTGATTTGGTAAAAACAATTTTGTTTTGGAGGATAAATATTCATAGTTTTCACACAAGGTTAACACTTGACACTAATTTTGATTTTGTACATTGTACTTAAATGCTGTTTACATTTTATATATATCAGATGTTATATTTAAAACAAATATTTCTTGTCTAAAATACCTTGGAAAGGTCTCGTTTGTCAATAAAGATGATACTTATTGCTTGTATGAGATGTTGAGCTGGGAGGTTATATTTTCATTCATCATTTTATTTCATCCAAACATTTCACATAGTGTTGTTAATGTATCATGAGAGATTTTTGAAAAAAATGATTATATGTACGTATGATATTTTTAGCTTTGCTATGTTTTGTAATGGTTTTGTGTCATTTTATTGAGTCGGTACTTAAGAAAAGCACATTGAATTGTAATGAACACTGGATCCTCATCACTTCCATAAAATATTCACTTTTGAGTGGGATTTTTGAACAGATCTTCATGACTTTAAAACACTAGTGAATTGGGAAGTATTATGCAATTATGTGGTGGGCATCCATGAAAGTTGTCTGTTTTCTATCTTGAGCAGTTCCAATCTGTTGTCACCAAACTTGGTGAATGTTTAGAGCTCTTGTTGTCTAAATTTAAATTTTCTTCTTGATTTAGTTTCATATATTAACAGTCTTTAGGAGAGCGTTATTTTCAGTCAGTTTGCTGTCAGAGCTGATAATTATACTGTTGAATTGAGAATTTCTACTTGACTGCAGTTCTGTTTCATATACAAGTAGAGAATCGTTAAAACTTTTTTGTCGTAGTGAGTTCGAAATAAAGGTAAGGGATAGGTAAGAATGATTGTCAATTTCTCTATGTTTTCTCGTTTGCTTTCTGATATTCTTGTGTCGTTTACGTATGTCAGAAACAAAACTTTCCATATTAATCTGAAAATGCCAAAATTGGGAATTGCAAGACAAGAATACGCATCTAAGCAGAAATTGTAGGCTGTCATTACTTGTTGAAAAGGGGTTTTTCGAGGGATCGATTTGACTTTTTAGTTACTTTTTTTCTAATCGGACTGTAGTTGATTGCATAAAATCAGTTTCTACATGTAAATTAGAACTGTTAGTGATATGACTGTAAGTGTGTGGTATATTGTAATGAATACTTGGTTATTATTTGTTGAATCTTTAAATAAAGCTGGAAAACACTAGTTCATGTACATTATTTCTATGGCAGTGGTTGACTTGTATTTATGGCTTAAATAGCTCATTTACAGAAATTTTTTTCACATTGGCTACAAGTTTACAAAACTGAGCTTGAAGAATATATTGTCACCATTGGTCAGTTTCTGTTTGTGTTCAGAAACAAATCAGATAATAAACTGAGATTGTGGGTTTTTTGTACACTGGTATCCAGACCCTATGTTATAACCTTTGGACCTGATCTGCAAAACCGTTACGATTCGGTAGTTTATCAGCATACCAAGGGCTACTCACTTTAGTTCACACTCTAAATTTTTTGCAAATGTCCTCGCCAAGTTTCATTAAAATATCTTTAAAAAAGGGGAATTTTGATAGTTTCGACACCAGTAACTTCAGTTACTCGATGTTGAATGGTTAAGAGTTCGAGTAGAGAAGACATTTTGTTACATATGCGGTAATTGACCTTACGCCAGATAGCCTGTAGCCACGCCTACCAGTTTTCAGGGGGAACAATTCATGCTAGGCCCGACAAACAAAGGAATCAAATGGCGACGGCAGAAATATTTTGCCGGAAATTCTAGTTGATTTCGGCGTACGCTACCTCAATTTACACGTATTTCTAAAGTGAAAAGACAAAACACAAAACACGTTAATAAGTGGATGTTCTGTAGCGAAACATAAATTCTACAAAAAACAACGATACGTTGTTGTTAAAAGCCGGGAACTGCACCCGAGTATGAGGAAAACTAAACAAGGCAGGGGCGAGCGGAAAACACGTAAAAAAGACGGAAATCTCTGAAACCATTATAGCTGATTTTGTGGATTTTTTTTTAATTGTCCGTTTCTTTTTCATTATAGAAACGTCAAATTTCGATATCCCGGAAATCATGTAGGGTATGGCTATATTAAGCAGACTAGAACATTGATTTTTATTAATTAAGGTTGAAATCAGACTGTGGATTCTGAATCCTATTTCAAAATAATTAGATAAATTAAATAAGGTAATTTACATGTAAAAATTGTCACTTGTGTCATTTAAGAAACGTCGGATTTCGAAATACTGGAACTCATTTAAGATGCTCATATCATTGTTCAACATTATTCAGATACATAGCATTTAATGTCTAATACTTAGACATAATGTGTTTTAAGTATAAGTAAAGAAAGTTCTCTTATTAGAATTAAAACGTGTAAATGATAAATAAATAAGATATAGTCCAAGGCGATGATATAGTCCATACTCATATTTCAAGACATATACCGGCGCATCGCAGCTTTAAAACAATGTTTGAGCCTACCAAATTTCTTTATAAAGTATATAGAATGAATGTATAATATTTTGTTTAAGAACATATCTTCTTTATACGAAATATGCTATTTTTTCTGGAATTTTAGACGAAGTTTACGCTGTCTATTAAAATGAAATTTAGAACGAAAGCACACACCGAGTGCTAAGTCAAAACTTTGAGCGCCTGGAAAATTGTTGATTAGACTCATTAAAAATAATCTTATATTAATCATAGTTTTTTATCATGTTTATTATTTGTTGTATTATCACCCAGGTATGACTTAACATACACCAGTGGGAGATTGATGTAAACCTTAAAAAATGCATAAATCATATTTCGGTACATTAAGGCATAATATTTACACGTTACCATTCAAATAATATAGAACATCAAATACTTGTGTCTTATCAGTACATATACCAGTTACTCTGGTAACTGATGGAATATTTTTACTATTGAATAAGAATACTAGGCACTTTTGTTAAATAAGAAAGTTAATTTTCATAGAATTTTACACTGATTTAAATGAAATAATTAAAACGTTATAACACAATGAGTGCTAAGTCGAATTGCTTTGCTTTTAAACACTCTTATAAGATTTTTAAGATCAACTATTCTTGAGGACGTCCACAGAGCCTGATACATCGTTGAAAATATTCGAGGTCTGAGAGTGGATTTGGAAAAGGGAAGCGCACTCTCTTCCCTGTGTCTGATGTAAAGGTGTCGTAACGTCGCCTTTTTACCATTTTTGACGGTTTTTCGGTGGTATTTATATTCTTTGACTGGCGAGTCCGGCACTAAGTTTGACGGACAAAATGGCGGCTAACAACAAGGCTTATCAGTTCTGTTATCTGATTGGTCAGTTGGAACCTGTCAATCAACACTGGCGTAAGGTCAATTATGACCACTATATCATTCCATAAGAGCATCTTGACCTAGTTTAGTGTATAGGTATGCTGAATAAAGTTCAAGGTCAATTTTGACATTTAAAAAGTCCTATCAGATGAAAAACTGACAGAATGAGATGTTGAAATTACAAACACTTGCCTAACCATTACATATGTTCTATACACAATCTCCCTTAAAGGTCCAATACTAAGGAAAGTGAACATTTTAATTTCTTTTAAAAAGCACAGAAACTATTTCATTTTATTGGAAAATGAAAGTTGGTATGTAGAAATTCGAAATAAATCGCAGTATATGTACAATTATTTTTCTATGAAGTATGAAGAAAGTTAAAAAGACCTGGGGGGTCATTCTATCGATTCATTGAAATTTCAACATAATACACATACATTTCTTTGAGTTCCAAAGACCTTCTGTAAATTTTGACCTGCCAATCTTCCTTATTTAGTGTCTTGCAGTAGTCTATGCACTGGCTATGAAAAAAATTGCCAACTCACTTTCCCTTAGTAATGGACCTTTAAGCCAACAGTAAATCCCATCTCGCATTCTGGAATCTGGGTATTTTCTTCATTTTATGAAATATTAACAAATACTAAGAAAACAAGCAAATTCGATGAATTGGTATCCCCCGCCGAAAGGGTTTGTGGTGAGGAATGGCAAAAAGATATATCCGGCAAAAAGTTAAGGATGTTAATAAGAAGCAAATAATTTCATTAGTCAAAATCAATTTAACAGAAAACAAATGTTTAATTAAAGAGTACACAATAAATGTATGATACTTTGATCCGGACTAAAGAATTTATTTTGAATGGGATATGCTTACTGTAATAAGCTTAGCTTTTAAAATTAAATGCAGTTAATTGAAATGTGAGCTTGAAGTTTAACGAATGAAATATTGTCTTTGAGTGGTTTGGCATCAGGTGTTGCTGTTTTACATGTACATTTGAACTTAAAAGATCAGACTTAAGAGAACACAGATAAGATATCTTGAACATGGCTGAGGGCAAGGTATGTGCAGTCACAACTTAACATGTTGAAGGTTTGAACATTTTAAAAAAAAAAAAAAAAAAAGGAATGGAAATATATATATAGATATATGTATATATTTATTTTTTTAGGGGGTGGGGGTGCAGGGGAACGGGAGAGGAAACAAAATTTCACATGCTGATTATAAATATTGATCGAAAATTAAGAATGAAAAAAAAAAAGGGTAAAAGAGTGAAGTTGGAGTGGGGGGAGGGGGGCAGGGAGAGGATGCATGATCAGTGGTGGGCATGACTGGGTGGAGAAGTGAGGTGGGGGAATAGTACAACTTGGAAGGTTTGAAAAAAATCTAAAATAAGAAATGAAAAAAAAAAAAAAAAAAATTGGGAGGGAGGGGGGGGAGTGGGGTTGGGAGGGGGAGGGGGTGTAACCAAGGCAAGTGGGTGACCAGGTGTGGGTGCGCAACTTCACATGTTTATAATAAATGTTCACAGAAAAGAATGAAAGAAATTCAATGAAATTCTGCCAAATGGTAAGTTTGTTATGTACAAAAAAGTGGATTTTTAGACAATTAAAGGGCAATTACTCTGAAGTTACAAAAAGAAATCCATACAAAATTGTCTGTGCACAACCACATTATAGTGCTCTAAATTCTGTTAAAGTTTCATAGTTCTAGGTCAAATATATCAAAAGTTATGATGCAGAAATTGGCATATCTATAGATCTATAGTACCCTATATAGTTAACACTAGAAACTTCTAAGGGCCATAACCCTGGTGTTACTTGGGCAATCTGTCTGAAACTTGATGGGCCCCATAACCTCATAGTGGTGAACATGTATATGAAGTTTGTTTGAAAAAATCTAAAATAAGGAATTTTTTTTTTTTTTGGGGGGTGGGGGGGGGGGGGTGGATAGGGGAGGAGGTGTGTGATCAAGGTAAGGGGGTGACCAGGTGTGTGGGTACACAACTTCACATGTTTACAATAAATGTTCATGGAAAAGAATGAAAGAAATTTAATGAAATTCTACAAAATGGTAAGTTTGTTATGTACAAATATGTGGATTTTTATACAATTAAAGGGCAATAACTCTTAATTTACAAATAAATCCAAATGAAATTGTGTGTACACAACCACATTACGGAATGCACTAAAATAATAAAGGGACTTTAGAAGAAATATGTTAATTTAGTATCCCTTCTGAATGTTATTATTAAATATCTGTAAGTTGTAAGTTCGAGCCCTGGGCGAGGAGTATGTTCTCTGTGACGATTTGATAAAAGACATTGTGTCTGAAATCATTTGTCCACCGCTGATTCATGTGGGGAAGTTGGCAGTTACTTGCGGAGAACAGGTTTGTACTGGTACAGAATCCAGGAACACTGGTTAGGTTAACTGCCCGCTGTTATATAATTGAAATGCTGTTGAAAAACGGCATTAAACCCAAAATAAAAAAAACTAATAAGCCCTATGGCTCCATAGCAAGCAAACCAATTGACGTCAGTAGAAAAAGATTCTGTGAAATGTTTTGCTTTATGTAATGAAGGTATTGTTAACAAATAGTTTGCCTTATCTTGAGGACTTTCGCTAACACTATAGCATTAACAGTGATATAAATACAGACAAATCATAACACCAAATTAACATGTTATTGCTATGCCTTTGTAAAGATGTACCCCATGTCAGCTTAGCTTAAACTAGGAGCTGTTCTTAATCAACTTAAAGTGAATTGGTGCAGTTGTCATATCTTCGAACAGAACAGAACAGCTTTATCCAATCCTCGCTCTTTAAATTAAAAAAAAAATGAAATATCACAGAAAAATTAAAACATACTATTATCCAAGTCTTACATCATCAGAAATTACTAGATCATATGAACAAAGTACTCTTCTTATCATTGTTTTCACCCAGAAATGAGGGAAATAAGCATAATATTAAAATTTTGAATAAATTTTCTCAATATGTACAAAATGGCAGAGCATCATTCCATTCAGGTAACTGTCAAAAATCAGGTTGTCTCCCCTGTGTGTGTAAGACTATGAATGTTGATGTGAAAAAGAAAAGTATACAGGTTTCAAAGCTTTTCATAACATAGTTCAATTTAGGTACACTTACGGTTAGTGCTCTTCAAATGTGTCAATGTACTTAGTATGTCCCACTAGTTAGTTCCCTATTGGTTGAAAACCAGTTTTGGGGACTGTAGGAATGCGCTTTTCCTTCCATCCATCATTCTGTCATTCCGTCCATCTGCATTTTCGTGTCCGGTCCATAAATCTGTCATTCATTCAGGGATTTTAATATTACTTGGCACAAATCTTCCCCATGATGAGACGACGTGCCATGTGCAAAACCCGAACCCCTGGCTCAAAGGTCAAGGTCACAACTGTAGGTCAACAGTGCTTTTTTCCTGTCCAGTCCATAACTCTGCCACCCATGAAGGGATTTTAATATTACTTGGCACAAATGTACCTCATAATAAGACAATGTGTCATGCACAACTTTCTGACCCCTAGCTCAAAGTTCAAGGTCACACATGGCAGTCAAATATTAAAATGGCATGAACAGGGTCTGTTTCATGTCTGGTCCATAACTGGTTATTCATTAAGGGATTTTAATATTACTTGGCACAAATGTTCCCCATGATGAGACAACATGTCATGCACAGAACCAGGACCCTGGGTTAAAGGTCAAGGTCACAATTGGAAGTCAAAGGTCAATAGGTTTTTTTTCTTGTCCGGTTCAGAACTCTGTCATCTATCAAGGGATTACAATATTACTTGGTGTAAATGTTCCCCATGATGGGACGATGTGTCATGCGCAAGTCCACAACCCTAGCTTAAAGGTCAAGGTCACATGTCAAAAGGTTTTTTTCCTGTCCGGTCCATAACTCTGCCATCCATGAAGGGATCTTAATATTACTCTGCACAGATGTTCCCCATGATGAGACGACATGTCATGTGCAAAACCTGGACCCCTAGCTCAAAGGTCAAGGTCACAATTGGAGGTCAAAGATCAATAGGGTTCTTTTCCTGTCTGGTCCAGAATTCTGTCATCCATCAAGGGATTACAGTATTACTTGGCATAAATGTTCCCCTACATGAGACAACATGTCATGTGCAAAAACAGGGACCTTAGTTTAAAGGTCAAGGTCACAGAGGTCAAAGGTCAAACTCAAGAATGACTTTGTCCAGAGCATTTCTTCTTCATGCATGGAGGGATTTTAATTATCCCCCGCCGATGAAATCGGGAGGTGGGTATTGAAATGGCGTTGTCAGTCAGTCAGTCCCTCCGTCCGTCCGTCCGCAGACATTTCTCAGTAACTACTTGGTAGAATTTCATGAAACTTGAAATAAACATGAACCAACATACTGCGATGATGCCCGTCAAGTTTTTTTTTTGATTGGTCAATTTCCCTCAGAGTTATTGCCCTTGATTTAATAAAAAATGTCCGTCTGCAGCCATTTCTCAGTAACTAACAGGTAGAATTTCATCAAATTTGAAATAGACATGAACCAAGATACTGCGCTGATGCCTGTCAAGTTTTTTTTTTGATAGGTCAACTTCCCTCGGAGTTATTGCCCTTGATTTAATGAAAAATGTCCGTCTGCAGCCATTTCTCAGTAACTAGCAGGTAGAATTTCATCAAACTTGAAATAGACATGAACCAAGATACTGCGACGATGCCCATCAAGTTTTTTTTCGATTGGTCAATTTTCCATATAGTTATTGCCCTTTAATTGTTTAAAAATCCACAGATCTGTACATAACAAACCAAACAATTGGAAGAATTTCATTAAATTTCTTTCATTCTTTTCCATGAACATTTATTATAAACATGTGATGTTATGTACCTACACCTAGTCACCACCTTACCTTGGTCACCCCCTCCTCCAATTTTTCATTTTTTGTTTTCTATCAATATTTATAATCAACATGTAAACTGTTGTATCCTCACCCCACCCCCACCCAAACAAACCATTCATTTTCTTTTAATTTGATTTTGACTAATGAAATTATTTGCTTCTTGGTAACATCCTTAACTTTTTGCTGGTTATATTTTGGCACCGTGTAAAATATGGAGTGGAGTCATGGAGTGGAGTGGTGGAGTGGAGTCTGGAGTCGATTTTGGAGTCAAATTTGGAGTCACTTTTGGAGTCAAATTTGGAGTCAGTTTTGGAGTCAAAAAAACTGACCTCAACAACATTAATTGAACTAGTTCAATAGTTAATAAAACCTAAAAATTCATTAAATGATCCTACGTTTATATGTCACCTCCAAATAATTATCCACGTAAGTATTTCACACTTAATGATTATACTAGTAAACTGTTGAATCATGAATGGGCTCAATATCATACTCCTCTAGAAATAACAATAACAGTTACTGATGTTTTCTCAAATGACCCTTATCAGATTGGTAAGAATAACTTACCATTACATTGGATAGTTAATTACAACAAATCACTCTCTACTTTATGACAGATTTCTACAAAATTCTGCTGAAGAAGGTATTGGTACAGCACCTCAGCATGATATCTCATTCTTATCAGGACTTGACCCCTAGTTCCTTCATGGTTTGTTATTTATGATGTTGGGTCAGATGTTGCCTGAGGATTACTCAGAGAGAATTGATAAACATTTCTAACTTGAAATGTGAAATAATGAGAAAGTATTGTTTTAAGTTTTTAAAATGAATCCGGAAAATGAAAACAAGAAAAAAAACTTAAGTAATTAAATATTTACTATCTACTACAAACGGCATAATATAATGAGACACATAATAAGACATGATATTACTTGATGAAATTAATAAAGGATAGAATACTGTGTGTTATGCATATGTTTATAATAGACAATAGTACAATTAACAAAAAAAAAAATACATTTGCACTAGTATGGTTCTTGATTCGTCTGCTCATTCCATACAAAATTTGCTTTCAAACCATATTCGAGTAAGACAAATTGTTAATGAACTATATGAATTCTGATCAACTTCATGCCTGTGCAGGCCATTCTCGCATACAAGAACTCTACCACCGTTCTCGGGTACCATGTCGAACATCAGATGAATGAGAATAGTGCAGGCTGATCTAGTTCGATGCAAATGCAGTAAACTATGTAGGTTTTCTCATGATGTGGCTCAACTATGAATAAAAACAAAACATCTGCGTTTTTAAAGATTTGCATTTTGTAAATTTTAAGTTCAGACTGTTAAATAGTAAACATGTAAATAGGTCTGCCTTCTGCAAACAATGCAGACCATGATCAGCCATTCGCTGGTCAAAATTCAAAATTTATAAACGATACCTATATCAAATACTGAATGGCCTATTGAGAAAATAACAAGGTCAGAATTTATAAATATCCATGTTACTCTCGAGTCAGCTATAAAGATTGCAGGCGAGTAGCCAGGGCCTTGTTCATAGTATGCAGGGGTGGTGTTGGGGGTACGGGGGTATCCTCCCCCAAGATTTTTTTAAAATAGAACAGCAAATGGTGCATTTTGGGTATATTTGAAGTAAATACAGTGAACGTAAAATGGAAATTTCTATGCTTAATTTAATGGTTTGATCAGATTTCTACAGACGTTCTTATGAAAACAATGCTAAAGACTGAACAAGATCTGTAGAGAGGCTGATATCTTTGAATTCTTTCTTCGTGAAATAAATGCTACTTGAAATTATAATATCCAAAGTGTTTCTGGGACTTTAATACCCTTGGTAATCCATAATATTACCAATAATGACATGACCATTGTCTTAAAACAGACTCTAACAGAAATTTTATAACCAGGAAAACCGTGATGAAAACAGTTATAACCAGTGTTGTTGTTTTTTTTCCTCGACCATAAAATCAAGGAATTCCATTCCTAAATTCACCACAAAAATGATAATAATAATTAATATAGACCAAACACTTCAGTAACATTTAGCATCAATGAGACTCCACTCACAAAATCCCTTAACATTTAAAAAAAATCCTGCTTGAGAGGCCACATAAAATTAGAGACCATTTGTCTTAAGACCCATTTTATCAATCAAGACTGTTTCAATAAGAGACAATTACATAAATTTAGTGACTACAGGCCTGAGAGAAATCACCCCCATGCCTCCAATCCAAAAATGGCTCCAAAAAAGACTCCACTCCAAATTTGACTCCAAAATCAGCTCCAAAACTGACTCCAAAATTGACTCCGAAAAAGACTCCACTCCAAAATCGACTCCAAATTTGACTCCAAAAAAGACTCCACTCCAAATTTGACTCCAAAATTGACTCCAATATTGACTCCAAAATCGACTCCAGACTCCACTCCACCACTCCACTCCACGACTCCACTCCATATTTTACACGGTGCCGTTATATTTTTTTGCCGTTTCTCAACTCTGACCCTTTCGGCGGGGGATTCCAATTCATCGAATTTGCTTGTTTAACTTGGGACAAATGTTCACTATCATGAGTCACTCTTGTTTTTAGAATTACTTCCCTTTGTTGTTACTATAAATAGCTTATATTGTAACTTTTTTATTACTGGCCGTAAGGAAAAATCAAGACCATTTTTCTGTGACAGATATCAGATCATTATGTTAATCTGCAGTAGAGAAAATTAGGTCACCTTCCAGTAGGGGATTTTGTATGGCATGGCAATACTTCATTCACTTGTTTTTTCTAGCATCTTATAGTTAGTTCTTTAGCAGTCTGTCAATCACAAAAATTGGAATCCTGCATAAAGATTAAAAGGACATAATATTGTTTTATGAAACTTAGTACATGGATAGATGTCTTCCTTTCATTTTGTTGCTATGGCAACAAATAGTCTAAAAAGATTGCAAAAACATGATATTTCAAAAAACAATAAAATTTATATAAAACAGGATATTTTTTCATGAAACTTGGTACATGGATAGATGGCAATATGGAGACCATGAATGACGTTTTATTTTGATCCTTTGGAAAGTGTGGTTGCGTTGGCAAAAAACCATGACAAATAAGTGGCAGAGGTATTCTTTGATAACTTAAAAGCTACAACACATTTTTGTCGGGAAACTTTAGACATGGGAAGATGGCAATTTTAAGAAAAAGCCATCATTTTATTTTGACAAAAATGGTTGCTATGGCAACAGATAAACCAAAAATATGAAAAAAATGTGAATTTTATGTTAACTTGAAAAGTTCAAAAGATTTCTTTTCACAAAATTTGATTAATAGGTAGGAAACAAAATGGAGGTTATGCACATGAGCCGCGCCATGAGAAAACCAACATATTGCCTTTGCGACCAGCATGGATCCAGACCAGCCTGCGCATCCATGCAGTCTGGTCAGGATCCATGCTGTTCGCTTTCAAACCCTATTGCAATTAAAGAAACTGTTAGCGAACAGTATGGATCCTGACCAGACTGCGCGGATGCTGGTCGCAAATGCACTATGTTGGTTTTCTCATGGCAGGGCTCACATTATCTTATTTACTCTGTTTGTCTATCTGTCTGTCTTATCAGTCACAAATTCTTCATAACTAATGAAAGTACAAAAGATTTTTTTCATGACAGCTGGGATGTTAGGTAGATAGGAATCAATATGTAGAATAGATAGCTCATTTTATTTTGTCACTTATTCCATCTGTATGACCATCTGTTTAACTTAGATTTAAGTTTTATAAAGTTTTTACTGGCAAAACTCTAATTCAGAGTCAAGCACTGAGAACAACCGAGCGTGCTGTCTTTAGTAAGGACAGCTCTTGTTTCAAATGGAGGCACTTGGCCTCTATTAGGGGCTGCTAGAAATAAACATAAATGACATTAAACAGCTTCTCATGAACCACAATATGGATCTTCATCAAGCTTCATCATGTAGAATCATTGTAGAGTCCATTCTCAGATTTATTCAGTACACAGAGCTAAAATTAGGAAAACCTCTTGTGAATTGCTTAACATATCTTCATCAAACTTGGTCTGTAGAAACTTTGTAAGGTTCTCATTCAGATTTATTAAATGAGGGCACATTGGCCCCTTTTAGGGGCAGCTAGAATTAGAAGTAGAAAAAATCTTAAACAACATCAACCATGATGGATCTTCATCAAACTGGTCTCTAGCATCATTGTAAGGCACTCTCCCATTGTTTCAAATTGGAGCACTTGGCCTCTTTTAGGGGCCATTAAAGCTTGATTTTTAATCCCCCGCTGTGGCGGAGGGATTATAGAAATTGTCTGCATCCGTCCTTCCGTCCATCCGTCCGTAACAAAATCGTGTCCGGTCCATATCTCCTAAACCCCTTGAAGGATTTTCATGAAACTTGGGTCAAATGATCACCTCATCAAGACGATGTGCAGAACCCATGAGTCAGCCATGCCGGCTCAAGGTCAAGGTCACAACTCAAGGTCAAAGGTTTGAGCCTTCCATTTTGTGTCCGCTCTATATCTCTTAAACCCCTTGAAGGAATTTTATAAAACTTGGGTCAAATCATCACCTCATCAAGACGATATGCAGAACCCATGATACAGTCATGCCGGCTCAAGGTCAAGGTCACAACTTAGGGTCAAAGGTTTGAGCCTTCCATTTTGTGTTCGCTGTATATCTCCTAAACCCCTTGAAGGATTTTCATCAAACTTGGGTCAAACGATCACCTCATCAAGGCGATGTGCAGAACTTATGAGTCAGCCATGTCGGCTCAAGGTCAAGGTCACAACTGAAGGTCAAAGGTTTCAGCCTTCCATTTCGTGTCCGCTCTATATCTCCTAAACCCCTTGAAGGAATTTTATAAAACTTGGGTCAAATGATTACCTCATTAGAACGATGTGCAGAAATTATGAGTCAACCATGCCAGCTCAAGGTCAAGGTCACAACTAAGGGTCGAAGGTTTGAGCCTTCCATTTGGTGTCCACTCTGTATCTCCTTAACCCCTTGAAGGATTTTCATCAAACTTGGGTCAAATGATCACCTCATTAAGAACTCATGAGTCAGCCATGTCAACTCAAGGTCAAGGTCACAACTGAAGGTCAAAGGTTTCAGCTCTGTATCTCCTAAACCCCTTGAAGGATTTTCATAAACTTTGGTCAAATGATCATCTCATCAAGACGTTGTGCAGAATTCATGAATCAGCCATGTCAGTTCAAGGTCAAGGTCACAGCTAAAATCAAAGGTTTACCCTTTCACTATCCATAGCAGTGGGGGGGATTTAGTTGTCTTTCAGACTGCCTTGTTTAATAGGCAATGTTTTCTAATGAACCGCTTAATTGATCTTCACCTTACTTTCACTATACAGTATCATAGTCCTCTTGACCTCATACCAGTATAGGGGCTACTAGAACTAAAAATAGAAATAGCCTAAAATGACTTATTCTCATGAACAGCATAATGGATCTTCATCAAAGTTGGTCTGTGAAAATCATTATTAGGTCCTGTCCCAAATTCTTCAAAAGTGGACACTTGGGGGCCCCTTGAAGAGGACGCTAGAGCTAAAAACATAAACTGCTGGCTGGATCTTCATTCAACTTGGTATGTAGCATCATTTTAAGGTCCTCTCTTCATTTTGTTCAAGTTGGGGCACTTGGCATCTTTTTGGGCAATCTGATCACCTCGGCCTTTATGCTACGCAATAGACGTGTATTATATGTGGAATACGGAAATACCCGATGTTTCACGATTGCTTTTTGGTGCCACTAGAGCTAAAAACAGAAACAGGGTTAAGCAACTACATGTACTAATGAAGTGCTTAATCTGGTATAATATAAGGGCTACTAGAGCTAAAAATAGAAATATCTTTAAATGAATGTTTGGCAGATCTTCATTATGCTTGGTGCATTGCATCTTTGTAAAATTCTTCCTCAAAATATGTTCAAATGGAGGCACCTGTCTATTTTATGACTTTTGTATGCTAAACACACATGTTACGGTAACCATTCATGATTCAGTAATGGGGTTGATTCATACAGCACCGGGCTATCCCGATCATGTGATTGGTACACCAAAATGCACTGTGATGTTTCGATTGGGCTATTCAGCACGCCCCATGTGTTCTGAATTGATAAAGCACGCAACAACCCTGTCTGAAACAAGTACAAATTGGGCAAAATTGAAACAATGTCTGAATTGCAGGCCAGTTAGTACTGTTTATAAAATGATTAATATGAAAATGCATCAATTGAACTGGCAAGGTACTTGTTACAAATCCCCATTATTTTAGTTATTTTTAGTTTCATGTTGTGCCATTTTTATACTGATATATCAAACTGCAGTTCAGGCCAACAAGTATAAAGGTTTTAATCAAAATCATCACAAAGACAATTAAGTTTGTTATTGTAAAGTATTAAAAGTTCAGATACATAATGTATTGTTTATAGTCACACATGCAGCTTGGGAGGTATTGAGATTTTTCAGCTATAAACCAAAGCCACCCACACCCAGGTTCATTATCGTAGGTACAGTTTGGCACCTGCATCATCAGGTAGAACCTTTGACGTTTTAAAGGCTATTTTGATGGAAATTAAAACCAAACAAGTAGCAGGATGGAACATATAGGAGCTGAACTGTGGTTCAGTGGTTTAGTTGCCAAAATTTTTGAGTTTGCGCACCTGTTGCTTCAAGAAAAATTACTACTACATGTATATAGTAACAGTTTTTGAGTGGGTCTGTAAACTGTGATCCTATGGGTGTGTCTTACATGGGCACATTTATTATCTTTTTAAGTAAGCTTCTGGAATTCTGAATCTTATAATAATAAATCAACATTTCAAAACCTAAAATGACCATCATTCTTGTGGTTCAATTGAGACCATAAATAAAACTTTAATAGATACTGTACTTGTACTTTTATTGGTGGTGTACTGACTAAAGCGCTTTGAAGGAATCGGTGGATATGCGTTGGCTTATTCATGTATGCTAAATTTTAAGTACGCTGCCAAATTATGCAACTTTTACAAGAAAACATTCAAAGAGACAATGTCGGCTTATTGTTATAAGGATGCAATTAGATGTGGTTTTGTGTTTTATTTATAATGCAAAAGTATAATTATGCAAATAAAAATTTAGTATTGCATTCATTTACAAATGTATTAATAAATCAAAATTAATATTGACGTCTGTATCACCTAGCCCAAGTTGACAGTTTGTTGATGTGCACTGTGTGACCTACCTTCAGTAACACAATCATTTCTAATTATTACTGTGATTCCGTATATTTTTTCGCAAAATTCTAAAAATATGCAGAAAGCAAATCTAAACAATGTAAAAATATTATATTGATCCAGTGCTCTAAAATGCTAATTCAAGTACAGGCTAATAATACTCCTTTCTATGCAAAAAAGACGTTTATAAATGCCAAATTTTTGCCATGCATAAAGTGTACTTACACATGGAACTGCATCAATTTTTAATAACACTTGCAACTTTCATGAATATTTGCATCAGAACTCATAAAAATATATCAAGCACAGTTGATTTAATAATGTACTAACTGAATAATATTAAGACAATTCAGGCAGTTTTCAGAAGGTGTAAATCACGATATGACACTTTGATGTAGTAAACTAAGTTACCTTGCAGAAAACTATACTTGACAAAATTATGCCCCTTATTAGAAAAGTTCAGCTCTTGTTTTGTAAAAAATCTCCACAACTCTTGACTCCTGTGTACTCAATATCATATTTGGTTTTCATGGATATGTTTATATATTGTTAAATTGTTTTTCAAACTTGACAGATGTTGCAAACTGATTTTAAAAAGAATATTGCATCAGGCAATATGCACTTTAAAATATACCATATCAGAGAAACAGCAAAATCAATGGATTGATTTGTGTGACAGATGGACACATATGGTAAAAAAAACACTGGTTGCATAAATGTAAGTTTGTATCCATTTATGGCTCACAGTTGATGATGAAAATGAAAAAGATTGCCTTTTCCCATTGTGATACGTTACATATTCCAAAGGGCCCTCTGTGGTTTTAGTAGTTTTGGCTGCTGATTTCGAGACCCTTGCCCCTGTCGAATTCCTTCATATCGAGCCATCTGACTAGCTTGTTGAAGGTTTGTGGTTCTAGCAACTTTCAAGAAATCTGGTTAGTGTGGACTAGAGGAAGTTCGGCACTTTCTCGGCTATCCAGAAAAATGATGTTATTCCACTACTTCCCATGATTACCATATGACAATAAGCCTTTAAAGCCATGTAACATATTTGGCCAAAACAGCGAATTTGTGAATCCAATTTTATTCAAGGAGCATATTTGTTTGATAACATTAGTCTTTCATTGTTTTTTCGGAAGTATTCCAATTTTGTAACAATGGGGTAGCAGTATTTCAGTTGTGTAACAATGTGGTAGCAGTATTTCAGTTGTGTAACAATGGACACCGTATTTCTGTGGTGTATAGATTGTAAAAGTTTTTCAGTTGGGTAATGAAGGCAACTGTATTTCAGTTGTGTAACAATGAACAGTATTACAGTTGTGTAACAATGGTTACAGTATTTCAGTTGTGAAACGATGGTTACAGTATTTCAATTGTGTAACAATGGTTATAGTATTTCAGTTGTTTCAGTTTTGTAACAATGGTTACAGTATTTCAGTTGTGTAACAATGGTTACAGCATTTCAATTGTTTAACAATGGTTACAGTATTTCAGTTGTGTAACAATGGTTACAGTATTTCAGTTGTGTAACAATGGTTACAGCATTTCAATTGTTTAACAATGGTTACAGTATTTCAGTTGTGTAATGATGGTTGCAGTGTTTCAGTTGTGTAATGATAGTTTCAGTATTTCAGTTGTGTAACAATGGAAACGGTATTTCAGTTTTGTAACAATGGTACAGTATTTCAGTTTTGTAACAATGGTTACAGTATTTCAGTTGTGTAACAATGGTTACAGCATTTCAATTGTTTAACAACGGTTACAGTATTTCAGTTGTGTAATGATGGTTACAGTGTTTCAGTTGTGTAATGATAGTTTGAGTATTTCAGTTGTGTAACAATGGAAACGGTATTACAGTTGTGTAACGATGGTTACAGTATTTCAGTTGTGTAAAAGGGTTACAGTAATTCAGTTGTGTAACGATAGTTACAGTATTTCAGTTGTGTAACGATGGTTACAATATTTCAGTTGTGTAACGATGGACACCGTACTTCTGTGGTGTAAAGATGGTAAATGTTTTTCAGTTAGGTAATGAAGGCAACTGTATTTCAGTTGTGTAACAATGAAAACAGGATTACAGCTGTGTAACAATTGTTACAGTAATTCAGTTTTGTACCGATGGTTACAGTATTACAGTTGTGTAACGATTGTTACAGTATTTCAGTTGTGTAACAATGGACACTGTACTTCTGTGGTGTAAAGATGGTAAACGTTTTTCAGTTAGGTAATGAAGGCAACTGTATTTCAGTTGTATAACAATGGAAACAGTATTACAGTTGTGTAACGACTGCTACAGTATTTCAGTTGTGCAACGATGGTTACAGTATTACAGTTGTGTAACAATTGTTACTGTATTTCAGTTGTGTAACAATGGAAACAGTATTACAGTTGTGTAATGATGGTTACAGTATTTCAGTTGTGCAACAATGGGGTAGCAGTATTTCAGTTGTGTAAAGATGGTTACAATATTTCAGTTGTGCAACAACGGCAACAGTATTACAGATGTGTAATGCTGGTTACAGTACTTCAGTTGTGTAAAGATGGTTACAATATTTAAGTTGTGTAACAATGGTAACAGTATTTCCATTATGTTACGACGGTAACAGTATTTCAGTTATGTTGCAGTGTTAAGTGTATTTCAGGTGTGTAATGATGTCAAGTGTATTTCAGGTTAAGTAACAATGGTAACAGTATTTCAGTCATATTACAATTTTTAGTAATAGGCCTTTGTTACTGAATATTACTTTACTAGTAACTGGTTCCTTGCAGGTAACTGACAACTTCCCAATTTAAATCATGGGGCAAGTGTTACTTCAGCCATATTATTATCTTCGGTCAAATCATCGATGGAGAATATTTCCCTTGTCCAATGATCAAGCTCTCCTGTCTTGTACTCAACCTACTGTACTAACTGGCAGGTAATAATCACAACAGAATCTGAGCATTTGTACATTTTATTTACTTCTGTACATTTACAGAAAAAACTTTACAAAATTTCTCAATCTTAAGTAAATAGACAAACAAAAGGACTTAGTGGATTTAAAATGCTCACCTGAGAGATAACGGTAGAACTTCTGTTAACACTTTTCATGCTGGCGGCAAGTGATTCTGCCTTTGCGACAAGTGCAGACCAGGATCAACTTGCACATCCATGCAGTCTGATCATGGTCTGCACTGTTTGCCATTCAGTCAGTATCTTTTTGATAAGCACCACTTTTAACAGTTAATGGTACTGTCCAAATTGAAAGATGTTCATTATAGAAATTCAGCAGGGCAAGGGTTAATTAACACCTCCAAACAGCAAATACCTCCCCACAAAGCTATTATTTGCTATGTCATGAATTTTGACTCTTCTTGAACTTTTGACACTTCTTGAAATAAAAAATGAAATCCTTCAGGTAAAAATACTGGTATGAAAATGCAACCTTACTACTGTAGCAAATCTAACCAAAACGTAAAATATTAAGGCACATTTTTTGTGGAAGATGCCCTAAGAAAACCATCTTTTCCGATAAACTGTAACTACTTAAGACGTTTCCATTATTCACAATGTTTGAAACATGTGCATTGCAAAAACATACCTGTAGAGTAATAAAAAAAGAAATCCAGGTAAAAACTGTATTGACATCTGTTTTAACAAACTATACTTTACTACATAACACTGAAAAAAGTTAGACCTGCTACTTTTTTTCCTTGGAAATGATCAGTTTGTTAAAAAGGACATGACAGAAATACATAATGAACCATAAACATAGTCTGACTAAAAACAGTTTCCCTTACATCTAACCAAGTGTAGTAGCGCTTTTTACCTTACAAAGCCTACTTCAGTTTTAAAGGTCACTTTGCAATTTATTTCAAACAAATTCTGGCCAAAACTGCCCCTGGTAAAAGAACTTTACTGCAACAGATGAACAGACATACAACGATCACACTATCCTCATAAAAGCCTATAGCTATAGTGAAGTTAACCCTTACCGTGCTAAATTTCTATAATGAACCTGTCCATCTTTCAATTTGGACAGTATCATTAACTGTTAAAAGGGGTGCTTACCAAAAAGATACTGACTGAATGGTGAACAGTGCAGATCATGATCTACACTGGTCGCAAAGGCAGAATTAATCATGTCCAGCAAGGTAAGGGTTAAAAGCCCTTCTGTATAGTCTTCAACAAAATATCCTTTTATAAACTTAATCCAACAAAAATACATTTTTTTTTTCAAACCAATTAAATTATAATTTTTTATAACACAACAGCATTTTCTCTGATATTACAAAATTATAATCCGGTATTACTATCACATTTCTTGTTCTAAAAATCCAGTAAAGTTTGTGTACAATAACAACTATTGCTGTGAAAATAAAGTGGCAAAACTGTTCATTATATAAAAAACAGACCCATACATGGCAACAATATAATCTTTGCATATCTGCATATTCTCTAAACTAATTGCATTACAGTGAAATAATCAGAAACCCCTCAGAACTATCCAAGTACAGCAAGCCCAGCACTCGCCCACATTTTAGCTTTATTAACTACACAATCGTCGGTGTCCAGTCGCCCTGCCTTACGGAAAATAACACCAATCGTCTCTCCATATGCACAGAGTCTAAATTTCTGTGTTTTTTCCCCTGCTGAACATGTTTATATGAAGAACACGTCCATGTTACTGAACAAAACACATGGCTGATTGTAGATTACTGACCACAGAAAATGTCCGTCTTTTAAATGTGTCATGTGGATAATAACGGCCCACTGTGAGATTGAGATGATGGTGATGTCGGCCTCTGAGGCACGGGATGAGGTAAGGAATGTGCACGTGGGATTGGATGCGGTAGCGGATGGGGTATAGGATGAGACAAAGGAAATGGGTGAGCTCCTGGACCTCTCGGCTGTTCTTTTTTATCCTTCAACCGTAGCCAAGTGTCCCCTAAAGCTTTGGCAAAATGATCGTCTACAGAATTAGGTGCAGGAACTTCTGGTTGATCATTCTTCGATTTCAGTGCCAACCATGTGCTACCTCCTAAGGCACGTGCAAAATGGTCATCTACAGAACCTGGAAAAACAAAAAGTTTGTTATTACTTTTTTTGTTTTTAACTGTTTTTAACGCCATTTTTCAACTGTATTTCAGTTATGTAACGGCAGTTAACCTAACAAGTGTTTCTGGATTCTGTACCACAGTACCAGTACAAACCTGTTATCCGCAAGTAACTACCAACTTCCCCTCTTCAATCAGAAGTGGAGGACAAATGATTTCAGACAAATGTCTTTTATCAAATCGTCACAAAAATTTGGTGAGAACATACTCCTCGCCCGAGGATCAAACTCACAACCCTGCCGTCCTTAGATTGCACTCTCCCTATTCAGCTAAGTAAGTGGGCTTATTTGTTATTACAAAATAGCATGGAACAATAGTAATGTATTATGAAGTGTAAATTTTAAAATTTTGATTGCATATTTCTGCTCGCAGTAACAGTAACTTATGGATACAACAGAAAAATCATTGAAAAATGCAACATCTTGCAACACAGTTTTTGTCTATATAACTTAAGATTACCGGTATATGAATATAAATTAATACCAAGTGTTACTACTTTTATTCAATTTTCACTCTTTATCCAATAAATTGATCAGAGTATTACATAAATGTGAACAAGGGACATCACTGCACCTGGCATAACACCCTGTGTCAGTTTTTTTGGCAAATTAAGTCCCTTTGCTAAATTTTGAAGCAGTTTTGTGAATTATCTTAACGATTCAATGAAGAAACATGAATTCTGGCACTAGATGCAACAAGAAAGAGTAAAATAAAGCTGTAAAAGTGAATTTCCAGTAATGGAAAAGTTTTAACTGACAAATTCCTATTATTTGTTCGATACTGATTATAAAAGTTTTTTCACATGTATTTGTTATGCAATGCTGTCTTCACCTAACCTCACCGGTGTTCCTGGATTCTGTACCAGTACTAACCTATACTCCCAAGGGTGGAGGCTGAATGACTACAGAGATCACAGAGAACAGAACTTTCCTCTATACTGATCTCCAAACCTCTTGATTTATGTTTTGCTCAAGTATTTCCATATCTGTAGAAGTCATTTACATACCTGTGATAGAGACATTTTTGTTAGCAGCTGGTGGAGAGGATGTCATGGTTACGCCAGGAGATGACTGTCTGGGTGGGGCTACAGGCAGTGTCTGAGACAATGTGGGTGGAGGAGATGGTGTCACTGAGGGATTCTTTGTAAGATATTCAGGGTAGTGTTTGCCAAGTGAACGTCTGAAATGTTCTTCAATTGCTGGATCACAAATATCTGAAAATACAGTACAGATAAAATACTGCATTATTACTATGGCAAAAAGTTAAGGTCATGACCTAAAAATTATTTAAGTGAATTATAGTATAACAAACAAATTTCACCATGTGACAAAAAGTACTTAAAATTTTATTTAAAGGCAATTTGATAATTTTAAGGCAATCTGTGTAAAAACAAAGTTATACTTAACAACCAATTTATCAATGATACTGTTCAATTCAATGTTTGTGGCGAAAACATCAACCTAATTATATCTGGATTCTTGTCATTGGCTGACAAACACAATACAGCTTAATCAGAGACCGCCATGTTTCAAATGTCATTATGAACCTTTTGCTTGGTTGCCCACTTAATTAATACGCTTAGTTTCAATGCATACTTTCCACTGTTACTCATTCATTTTTTCACTGAGCGGATGTATAAAAAGATACTTTTTTGCCACTTTTTCCAAATGATAAATTGCGCATACAAATTAACTGTCACAAAATGTTTACACATATAGCCCATTTTTAATATAACATCTGCTGGAACACCGGTACAATAGTGCATTTGTTTATAAAACACGATTATAAATCTGTTCTTGTCCTTCAAAATGTTAAAGGCAAATAAAACTGTACATGCCGCAATCAAACCTTGATACTCCCCCACGTAAGCGTGTTGTCAAATGTCACTCTACTGACAAGAAATTTCAATTTCTTTTATATATATATCTAACAAAATATCAAGGCATTAAGTACAGGGAATATCTAATTTAGCTCTTGAAACAATGATAATAATTTTAAGATTCTCCCTCAAAAAAGATCACGATTAAATATTTGAGCCATGCCATGAGAAAACCAACATAGTGGTTTAATTTGCAACCAGCACGGATCCAGACCAGCCTGCGCATCCGCGCAGTCTGGTCAGGATACATGCTGTTCGCTAACGGTTTCTCTAATTGCAACAGGCTTTGAAAGCGAACAGCATGGATCCTGACCAGACTGCGTGGATGCGCAGGCTGGTCTGGATCCATGCTGGTCGCAAAGCCACTATGCTGGTTTTCTCATGGCATGGCTCAAAATTTTCTTAAATGCCAACAAGCTAATTAATATCACCCAGTAGTTAAAAGACAATTTTTTTCCAACAATATAATTAATCTTCACTGTTATTGCCCCTAATAAACATTTCATTTTAAATGTTATAACATTAATTACATTATCATGAGTGAAATATTTTATGAATGTATAACCTTTCCAAATGACCCAACAGGATTGCAATAAATTTATACCGTTTCTGTCATGTCTGTCATAAAATTTCAACTATTTTTCCTTCTTGCATTACTATTAGTTACCTACTTTTTCTTTGTTTTCTATGCTTTGAAAGATCATCTGACTTTTATTTGGTTATTAAATTCTAGACAAAAAGTTGTCTTTATTCTTCTTTTCCTATGGAATTGTTTCATGTGTCTGACCCCACTGTTAGAAGTAGGCCTGCCTACTATTTTTTTTAAAGAAAATATATCTTGTCCAACTAGGCACCTCTGTGACAAAATCCCTAGAGAAGTGGAGGCTCATTGCCAAGGAACTAATTTTTTTCCAAGGCCATTCAGATAAACTTCAAGTGCCTATACAAACTGAACTAAAACATATAAATATATTTAAACTAAGCATCACTGTTTCTTCAGAAACTTTTAACAACTAATAAGGCATTTTATTCATTGATTTTATGTTGTTTTTTGTATTAAATTTGCTCTATTCTGTACGTATGTCCCAGTACCTGTTGAAGATTCTTTTCTACTGGGACTTGATGAACCATTGCTATTTGTTTCATATCTGCGATCTGGTAGTGTTGTGCACGTGATCACGGAGGGTCGGCTTTGCGTAGGACTGTGACTACCGGCATTGTTTCCATTACCGCTACTATTCATTGTAAGGTTGAGAGGCCCTTCATGTGGTGAATGAAGCTCAACTCGCGAGTGTGGGTAGCAGGGAGGTGGGCGAGCTGGTGGTGAATGCATTGTTGAATGACTCGGCAGGAAATTGTGTAGATTATATGGCTGGGGCTCTCCATTTCTGTAGTGGTCTGGTGAAGGTGATGAATTCCGATGTCTGAAAACAGAAAATACAATTGCACTGAGCCAGTGATTTACACATGAAAATAATAATGATACAAATTTATAAGCAGTTTGTTCTATGAGGCTGCATGTGGCTTCAACATCCTGCATTGAAGACAAAAAAGTTCATGTCCAATACTTCCCTGGCCACAGAATCAACCAGACTGTCTGTCCTTCTTAAGAGAGTATGTTGTAATGATGCCAGATATAAACATGGCTTTTAACTGGTTCTGAGCTGGTAACAGTGTAAGACTATCAAAATTTGGTTAATTGTGCTTGTGACTCTGAAACATTTGTCAAAATTCATTAACTAGAAGTCATGAGTAATGTGCTCCATGTATTTTGCATGTCTTACATAACAGACGGTTTACACCTACGTGTTAACATTGGTTCAAAACGGCAACCTGTAAATGTATGGCATGACTCATCCATACCTGGTAAAACAATTAAACAATAAATGTCTGCAACAGGTCTACCTTCCCCTGCAAATTTCCTTCAAATTTAACGCACCTTTATTTCAGAAATTTGCATCATTATTTTAGTTATTTCATAGAGATTAAGAGTCGTAACAGTAAAAGAATTTTTATTGCTTGCGGTTGTTGAATAATTTAATATCAATCAGAATATTTGCAGAATATCACCACAAAGCTATAGTACTGAAAAGGAAGATTACGGCTTAAAATCAAACTCATCCATTTGTAACAGCTAGTCATCTAACCGTCATCCTACCCTACATTACCGGTATTTTTTATGATCACAGTAATTAACATGACTGTGTAGACAATAAACTAAGTATGACCTCAGCTCTAAGGTCATCTTCAATTAGACAAAAAATCTAAACACCTGATGCAATAACATAACATCTTGAGACGTACAATTAAATTTTATGCAAAACTGAGAAATATTCTAAAAATATAATATCGTAAGAAATATTATCAACAATAAACAAAATTCTTTTCAGAAAACTAAATCATGTGGGTGTATGAATTCTGCTGGAACATGATAATACTGTCTGAATTATTTTCTTGTATATTCCATAAATAATAGGTAATTACGCCAGGTCAATATACCGTATCTATATAACACCATAACAAAAAAGGCTGATCTCATGCTACTAGATTTAAACAGCTTGTCAAAAGAGCATTACAAAAGATTGCCGAATGAGTCATATCCTCCTATTCATGTACCAGGTTTACATATCAAAACATACAACCAAAAATACGCGCGTCAAGTCGATTTGACCATAGATGGCAACCTTAGCTGGCGACCGTTATAATATAATAAGATTCAAGTAGGGATATTAGTGATTGTTTAGAACAAGTAAATAAACTGGCCTGGATTTTATAGTAAATAAATAAATTACTGTATGCCCCAATGGTCATAAAGTAATTAAACCTAGTTATTCTGTAATACAGTAAAGATATTTAATAGGATCTTGAGAGAAGGCAGTATTCTGAGTCACATTCTAGTATTTTGTGTTTTTATTTTGAGAAATGAAGTCATTAAATGTGCAGCAGCAACCAAGTATAATTTTATGATATTATGAAATGAAAAGAGAAATAATTCACTTTACGAGTTAAAGACTGAATAACAGATAGTCTGACTGAATAACAGATAGATTATGAATATTTCCTACAATCAATCATGATCATCTACCAGTACACCCCTCAATTCCTGCAGGGAAGCATAATCCGTTCATCTGGAATTTTTAATTTTTTTTTTCATTCATAAAACCACTCAGCTTATTTGAATCATGATCTCACTCCCCCGGCTGCGCATGCTGCATCCAATCACAGGTTGGAAACATCAAGATTTCCGTGCAAAACTGCAGTAAAAAGACTCTTTTTGATCATGAAAATACAACCATCAAGTAGTTAAGCATCACAAAAAAAAACACACCAGCAAACATGGTTAGCCAAGTTTCCTGCAGCTGTTGCCTATCGGAATTTTTGTCTCCAGACTGTATAATACTGCAGAACATATAATCCACAGCACCTCCAGGTAATATAGATAAGCCAAATTAAATTACCAAAATTATTGCCATGGCATAATTACAAGCCAAAAACAAAATACCTTGAATAGTATTGAACAAAGATATGTCAGACATGCGCCTAGTCACAGCATTAGATTAATGTCTTCCATGAAAAAAGTGTGTTGCCTTACTGAATCAGCATGTGAGACAAGCGCTACGACACAGCAGGTCATTAATGGACTGCACAGTCTTATATGATGACCATTGCTAAGGTACAGCAGCCCCTATTTGAAATTATGGGAGAAGATCTTGTAAATGATGAAAATTCATCAAGGGATTCAATTATTGTGAAGAAGTTGTTAAGCTTCTTCTATTTCCAGCTCTCACAGCCATTTGAACATGTCACATAATTATAAGATTGGACCTTACAATGATACTATAGACCAAGTTTAAAGAAGATTTTTCTTCTATTTTTAGCTCTAGTGGGCCCGAAAAGAAGTCCTAATTTGAACAAATCTGGGACAGGACCTTACAATCAAGCTTCAGACTACGATTAATGAAGATCCATCAAGCCACCGAGGACGAAGCTGTTTAAAGATTTTTCTATTTTTAGCTTTAGTAGCCACTAAAAGGGATTTGAACAAAACAAGTGAAGACTTTAAAGGGATGCTACAGACCACTGAGCTTGGTGTAATTCTGACTAGGAGTTTCAAAGAAGATGTTTATGTGAATTGCTGACGATGTACTGTGGGCACCTGACCATCCACATTATGCCAATCGCTAAGCCTGAACATTTGGTTTAGGTGAGCCAATAACTACTGCCAAAATATAGGTCATCAAATGCCTACACAAGTGATTTATAACCAAGATATAGGAGGTCATAAAGGAATTGCACAAATTTTATGGAAGATCATGAATAAGAGACTGCATAATAATATGTGACATATGTGCTCCCTGATGCAAAACATAGGTCACTAAGAAACTGCATGTATGTGCTCTACAATGCCAAACGTAGCAGGTGTCATATCAAGCCTGCATATATGTGCTCCCAAATGCCAAACATAGCAGGTCATTAAGAGACTGCAAGTATATGCTCCACAGTGCCAAACTATTAGCAGGTCATAAAGAAGCTGCAAATTATGTGTGAGAAACTATGTCATGATACAGCTGGTTGTCAAGAAAAGAGTACATGACTGTGTGCTTAATAGTATATGCAGAATATTATGACAAGATATAGCAGGTTGTCAAAAGATTGTTGAGAGACCGCACACATGTGAGGAACTTGGAAAAGGTATAGTGGGTCATCATGCAAGAGACTGAATACAGGTGTCCGGTATTCAAGAGTCTTTCACATATTACATCTGGAGTAAAACAAATCAAGTTACCTCACACATATTTTCACCAATGCAAATGTATAGTAGACCACTTGAAGTCAGAAGACTGCACATAATGCGGTGACCTTGCCAAGATGAAGCCGGTTTCAAGGGCAACAAATCAAGACAATGAGCATTATGACATTGTGATGCACTTGCCAAAAAAAAAAAAAAATGAAGGGTGTCTAGGAAACTGCACATGTGTCAAGCAGACAACCTCGTCAATGCCATTAGGTAAGGGTAAAGTTCAAGAGTTGTTCCTAAAGAGACCGCACACTGTGCCACAAATGTTACAACTCTGCCAAGGTATCACAGATTTCAGCAGGTACTCATCACGATCATCTTGTAATTCAGCTGAAGCTCAAGAGTTTGCATACCTCTTTCCTCTTCACTAATAAAATAAACATTCTTCAACAATTGAAAAGCACTAGATGTAACATTCCTTTACCTTTATAGTAAATAAATGTCTCTCAAGGCTAATGAGAGGAAGGGCCAAAGAGTATAAAGTATACTTCACTGGTGGTATAAAAATGATAGATGTTGTTAGTTTTGCAAGCATAAGAATTCTTCCATTTCATTATTAATCCTAAATTTAGTTTGAAGTTAATTAGTTCAATTGCAGTATTTGTTTGTTGCACCCTAGAACAAAGCTATAAAATGTGACAAAAAAAGACATATCTCCATTAAATTAATCAAACTATATTTATCTTTATTTCCTCTATTATTGAAGAGTAATATAAATACTAATTAATATGCAAATTAATTTAAATATTATACCTGTGCTTTGAAAGTGAACAGCATTATGTAAATTGTATTACAAGTACAATGAGTACATAAATTTCAAAAATGTTGTTTACACACAATATCTTGATTTAATTTTAGATTTTATTGCTGAGTAATGTATTCCTACCATACATATTTATTCAGTTTCCTTTTCCTGCTGATAAGCCAATTTTACTGATATCAAAAAGCTTTTTTCTTGATAGAAAATCATGTCTGTTTCTAGGCAGAATCATGTTTGAACTTTGCTTGAAAATTGAATTTCTTGTAGTAAATTCAGCTTCAAAGTAACTTGACCACTTTGCCAGTTTCTAGGCGGAACTTCCAGCAATTACTAGAAAATGATTTATATTTAATGAAAAAAAAATTAAAAAGGTGTTCTATTTTCTATAGTTTAATAATTTCGTAGCTTCATGCCATGAGTAGTTCATTTTTTTGTTCAGCCTTTGCTGCAAAGTGGTTCAAGTCAGTTGCCACTATTAAAAAGCTTTTGGTTCAAGATTCCTTATTGGTTGAACTCTTTCATCTGATACAGCAATCAAGCCTGATGATGGAAGGTTAGTGCCCAACTGGCCTTGTCCAGAACTTGCATGTACCTGAAATAACCCGTTGAGAGACATCTGAGCCACGCCATGAGAAAATCAACATAGTGGCTTTGCGACCAGCATGGATCCAGACCAGCCTGCGCATCCGCGCAGTCTGGTCAGGATCCATGCTGTTCGCTAACAGTTTCTCTAATGGCAATAGGCTTTGAAAGCGAATGTGCAGGCTGGTCTGGATCCATGTTGGTCCCAAAGCCACTATGTTGGTTTTCTCATGGCGCAGCTCATCTATGCATGGTCTTCTTTCACCATTAAAATCCTGTGGAAACTACAGCAAGACAAGCCAACTACAATGTATTCGTAATGTCAATACTTAAATACTTACATGGCTGATTCTGAACTGATCTGTTTATGCAACTTGTGGTGCTCTTTTTCATACTTTGGTGGTTTTGAAACTTCTAGCCACTTTTTCACTCTTTCATGCATGCTCATTTTACTTGGTAATTCTTTCCCAAATGATGACCGACTGTCAAGATGGTCTACATGTTCGGGTGTGGGGGTCAGAACAGATGGTCCATCAATGGAAGGTGGGGCTGGTGGAGGCAATGGAACACCTTTGTACAATGGATCTTGAGCTGCAAGAGAAGAAATATGACTGTGACCATAGTAACCTCTTTATGAATAATTTGTACATTAACTCACGAGATATTACATAAGATTTATAATTATACACTGTGTCTCTGCATTCTGGCCTGGGTCATAAGTTTTAATTGTCAAGAAACATGCTTGAGCATCTCCTATTGGTATAGCTATCACAAAAGCTTTCATGATCCTAGAAGGACTTAAACAGAAATAAATACTTCTGAACATGGCCAGAGACCTTCCACATCATCATTTTTATGCATATGCTGTTTTTCGATGTCTTCTTAAAAAATACACAAAAAAGTTAAACATCAAACATTTGTCTTAGTGATGTACTACGAAAAATAATACATCCTAACATGCTTTAAGCTACGATGAGTCACCACCTTGTAAGTTACAAAAAACACTTGACAAACTTTGGCAATTGTACAAGTACATAATCTATGAATGAGAAGCAGACAGGTATCCAAATAAATACAGAAATGAAGGGAAACACACTTGAATAAATACCGTTTGTGACATTTTAAATCTTCTATAAAAAAGGACAGTGTCTTCACATGAATGCGCTTTTATCTACTTATATAGATATATCTTTTAATATGAGTAATTTCAGGTCACAGGCATCCCGTTTTATGAATGAAATCATATGTATACAAACTTTCTAAACTAGACAGGTACTCCATTATGCGTTTTTTCACCGTATTTGAGCATTATGGAAACCGCGAATATTTATACAAAAGCGTTACAATTGTATCCTTGTCTTTGATATTCTAATGGCCCAGTATATATTACACCAGGTAAAATACCCTTGAGACATAAAATATTAGCAGGTGTCGTGGTGACCTAGTTTGAACAAAACTTAACCGCAAAAAAGATATACTTTACTTCCCCCCCACCCCAATCAATATCAAAGAACACCTGGGAGCCTTCTTTCACAGGTAAGTACCATCATGTGGTTATAAAGGAATTTGCAACAGCAACCACTACTAAAAAATGTTGACCACAGATATTTTTTTTGCATGCCAGAAAGACAGATTATATTAAATGGATTACAAATAATAATATACATAGTTTTTCTTGTTAACCTATATCAATGAAATATGCTAATTACCATTGGACTCAAGAGTAAGATAAGAGGGCCAAGATGGCCCTAGGTCGCTCACCTGAGTAACACACCATAACAGTGTAAACATCTTTTACCTAGTGATTTCATGGAGACAAATATTCTGACCAATTTTCATTAAGATTGGCCTCTAGAGTGTAAACAAGCATTTTCTTTGTTTTGACCTAGTGACCTAGTTTTTTACCCCACATGACCAAGATTAGAACATGTCCAAAATTTCATGAAAACAAACATTCTGACAAAGTTTCAGGAAGATTGGAGCAAAAAGAGTGGCCTCTAGAGTGTGTACAAGCTTTTCCTTTGATTTGACCTAGCGACCTAGTTTTTGACCCCACATGACCCAGATTTAAAATCATCCAAGACTTCATGATAACAAGTTTTATGAAGATAGAATCAAAAATGCGCCCCCCTAGGGTGTCAACAAGCTTATTCTTTGATTTTACCTGGTGACCTAGTTTTTGACCCCACATTACCCGGATAAAAATTCAGATAAAAATTCATACAATATTTCATGCAGACAAACATTCTGACTAAGTTTCATGCACATCAAATAAACAAGCTTTTCCTTTGATTTGACTGGGTGACCTAGTTTTTGACCCCACATGGCCCAGTTTCGAGTCTGGCCTAGGAAACATCAAGATAAACATTCTGACCAAGTTTCCTGAAGATAAGGTCATAAATGTGGCCTCAAGAATGTTAACAAGCTTTTCCTTTGATCTGACTGGGTGACCTAGTTTTTGACCCCATATGATCTAGTTTTGAACTTGGCCTAGAAATCATCAAGATAAATATTCTGACCAAGTTTCATGAAGATAGGGTCATAAATGTGGCCTCTAGGGTGTTAACAAGCTTTTCCTTTGATTTGACTGGGTGACCTAGTTTTTAACCCTATATGACCCAGTTTTGAACTTGGCCTAGAAGTCATCAAGATAAATATTCTGACCAAGTTTCATGAAGATAGGGTCATAAATGTGGCCTCTAGGGTGTTAACAAGCTTTTCCTTTGATTTGACCTGATGACCTAGTTTTTGACCCGACATGACCCAGTTTCGATCCAGGCCTAGAGATCATCAAGATAATCATTCTTTGTAAGTTTGTATCAAATCAAAGCATAAATGAAACCTCTATATGGCTGAAAGGGCCAAAATAGAAAATTTTGCCCCTTTCAGTGGCAGTAACTCTAGAATTCATGAAGGAATCTAGCCAGTTTTCAAAAGGAACCAAGATCTTATTGTGACTTAAGTTGTGTGTAAGTCTGATTAAAATCAAATATAAAATGTCACTTCTATCGTGTTCAGTAGGTAAAAATTAACAAATTTTTGCTCTTTAAGGGGTTAATCAGGGGCCGTAACTCCGGAACCTATGAATGGATCTGACAGATTCGTCATGGAATCCAAGAGTTATTGCTATTAAAGATATTTTGCAAGTTTGTATCAAACCAAACTATAAATGAAGTCTCTATATGGCTGCAAAAGCCAAAATAGCAAATTTTGGCCCTTTAATGGGCCATAACTCTCGAACCCATGATGGGATTTGGCCAGTTTTGAAAAGAACCGAGATATTATGCCAATAAAAGTTGTGTGCAAGTTTTATTAAAGTTGATTGCAAAATGTGGTCTCTATCGTGTTCACAAGCCAAAAATAGCAAATGTTGGCCCTTTAAAGGGCCATAACTCTGGAACCCATAAAGTAATCTGGCCGGTTTTCGAAAGGACCCCAGATATTATGCCAATACAAGTTGTGTGCAAGTTTTATTAAAATTGATGCAAAATGTGGTCTCTATCGTGTTCACAAGAAATTGTAAATGGACAACGGACAAAATGTGATCACAAAAGCTCACCCTGTCACTAGACAGGTGAGCTAAAAATGTACTGGGCTGCCGCAAATTAACAAAGGGCATTAACTTCTCTTCAAACATTTCTCTCCATATATAAACCATCATAAAAAAAGTTCACTTTTTCCTTAAACAAACGAAAAGTTTGACATCTGATCTTCAATCTGTTACTGGACTGATGACGGGAAATTTAACCTTTACCTGCTAAATTTCTATAATGAACTTGTCCATCTTTCAGTTTGGACAGTACCATTAACTGTTAAAAGTGGTGAATAATGAAAAAGATACTGACTGAATGGCAAACAGTGCAGATCATGATCAGACTGCACAGATGTTCAGGCTGATCATGATCTACAATGGTTGCAAAGGCAGGTTAAAATGCCCAACAAACCAATTTTGAAACAGAAAAATGGTCAAAGATGTGATAAATGAAATTGTAAATTTTGATTTGTCTAAAGTAACTTACAAGATTACCTTTTGTCATGTAAATCGATTTATCATCAAGTAGTTAAGAACTTACAGTTTCAAAGGAAACAATGGTCAATTAAAGATAAAGTTACCATATTGGAATATGCGTACAATTTTATTTTATCAACGGATATCTTCCAAATTTGTCCGCTATCTTTCAAGTATGTATTGACGCAAATGGATATCTATTGTTAATAATCAAAAGTTTTTAAAGTGTTCTTCCAATAATGAGAATATGGTAATCTACCGTATTTATCTTAATGAGTAGCCAGATTCTCTACTAAAATAGTCTAGGTAAAAAAAAAATAATAGGAGTTACAATAAATTTTTTAGAAGAAAGCCAATTTTAAATGCTTGCGATCATAAAACAATTACTGGTGATATCAGTTTATTTCATTTAGCCACAACAAATAGTCCTGTCAATAATTAAAGTACGATTTCACAATCTGTTCATAATCAATACTGCTTTTTTAGACTTATGACATAGATATCAACTTTTATTTAGGCAACTGTGAAATTTTAAGGGAGCTTGTTTCAGCAGTTTAAAATGGAAAAATGCATTATCGCTCTTGCATCTGCAAATTCCCAAAGCCATCCTGCTCATATTACTGTGTTTTTTCACTAGACCCAAGAAAGACTAGATACCAGTGTTACTTATGGTGGACATAGGTCAGGGCCATAGTAATATTCATTATTGTTCAATTTAAAGGTATGATTTAAACACAACTAATTTTTCTTAGCTTTTTGGGTATAATAACTATAAATTATTATTTAGATAAAGGTGGGTAAACTTTAGGTGGAGTTATTAAGTTACAATAGGAACATATGTAATGCACAGACACACCCATGTTTTACATTCATTTTTATCTCAACAGGCTATCATATTATCATACATATTATCTCTTATATAACTTTAAAGCTGGCCTTTTCACTTAATATCATTTATGCACATTTTTTATTCAAACAGGAGTTTTACAAAAAGACAAAGTAAAAATTGTAACCAATCAAATATTCTTGACCAATCATCAGGGCCATTATTCATGGCAGACATATTCTTGACCAATCAGCAGGGCCATTATTCCTATATCAAAGGCAGACAATCAGAAAAACTGAATTCAATACTCTTATCCTATCAGCAGGACCATTATCTATATATGGAAGGGAGGTAATGAGAAATACTGCATTCATTACTATAATCAGCAGGGTCATTGTTCATATAACAAAGGGCTATAATCAGATATATACTGAATTCATTACTATTGTCTAATAGTATTCATGTATCAAAGGGAGGTAATCAGAGATACTGAATTCATTACTACTGTTAATATTCATGTATCAAAGGGAGGTAATTGCAGATAGTGAATTCATTACTACTGTTAATATTCATGTATCAAAGGGAGGTAATTGTAGATATTGAATTCATTACTATTGTTAATATTCATGTATCAAACGGAGGTAATCAGAGATACTGAATTCATAACTACTGTTAATATTCATGTATCAAAGGGAGGTAATTAGATATACTGAATTTATTACTAATGTCTAATAATAGTCATGTATCAAAGGGAGGTAATCAGAGATACTGAATTCATCACTACTGTTAATATTCATGTATCAAAGGGAGGTAAACAGATATACTGAATTCATTACTACTGTTAATATTCACATATCAAAGGGAGGTAATCAGATATACTGAATTCATTACTACTGGATATATTCATGTATCAAAGGGAGGTTATCAGAGATACTGAATTCATTACTACTGTCAATATTCATGTATCAAAGGGAGGTAATCAGAGATACTGAATTCATTACTGGTGTCTAACATTCATGTATCAAAGGGAGGTAATCAGAGATACTGAATTCATTACTACTGTTAATATTCATGTATCAAAGGGAGGTAATTGCAGATAGTAAATTCATTACTACTGTTAATATTCATGTATCAAAGGGAGGCAATTGTAGATATTGAATTCATTACTATTGTTAATATTCATGTATCAAACGGAGGTAATCAGAGATACTGAATTCATTACTACTGTTAATATTCATGTATCAAAGGGAGGTAATTAGATATACTGAATTTATTACTAATGTCTAATAATAGTCATGTATCAAAGGGAGGTAATCAGAGATACTGAATTCATCACTACTGTTAATATTCATGTATCAAAGGGAGGTAAACAGATATACTGAATTCATTACTACTGTTAATATTCACATATCAAAGGGAGGTAATCAGATATACTGAATTCATTACTACTGGATATATTCATGTATCAAAGGGAGGTTATCAGAGATACTAAATTCATTACTACTGTCAATATTCATGTATCAAAGGGAGGTAATCAGAGATACTGAATTCATTACTGGTGTCTAACATTCATGTATCAAAGGGAGGTAATCAGAGATACTGAATTCATTACTACTGACCATCAGCGGAACCATTATTCATACATCAAAGGAATCAGGCACAAGAACCACAAGAAATATTTCAGTTTTAAGTTAAAAACTGCCTTGCTAAGAAATAAACATTTTTAAAATCTAAAAACATACAATTTAATTTTAGAATGAGTATATACATGTATTATAATTGCATCAACAAGTAATGTCTATTTTACCTACATAACAAAAGCATTCATGTCTATCCATTTATAACTTATATTATAATACATGTATATTATGACAGAAAACTACTCATGATCATGAATACTGGAACTACATTATATTTCATAATTCTTCTCTCCATTCACATACTTTCATCAATTAACAAATCAAGAAAAATGTAGATAACGAAATGTATACAGACTTTAAGGGCACTTTACTAATATTCTTTAGTAATAATCTAAAAGGCCTTAACATTGGGAAAAATGTTCCTTAACATGCAGGGAGATAATCAATTAAAATACAGCTAAATTCTAAGAAGAATTTCAGAAAGTTCATTTTTTACATTTTATTATATATACAAACTCCTTTCTGAGGAACAGAGTTTAAGTATGCCACTGGCTAGGATATTGACTGTAATAAAATTGCTTTACAATAAAATATACATCTTCTCTTTCTGAATTTACTGTACATTATCCACAGACTAAACAATATCTCTGATTTAGCAGATTCTTCTATCTAAAGAAAACTTAGCAAACCTTAACTAACAGCTTTCCACTTAAAAGCAGTGATGTAAAATCTAGCGATTCAACTTTTAGTCACACTAACGTACATTTGTATTTGGAATGAATGTGTAACACAGTTCTAAGACTGTCAACCAAAATATGAAATGAGGGAAGTCACATAGTAAATTTTATACTTAAACATAGTTTTAATTACAGATGAACCTTCCTTAGCTGCCTCCTGTATTAAGCAGGCAGTCAGCCGACTTTCCAAAAATGACTTTTTGTGTCTTAAGCAGCCAGATTGTGTTGGCGGCTTTAATACAGGTTTGACTGTCTTGTCTATTTATAACTATAAAAGCAACTTTATTACTTCTTATTATTCATTCAATGCAAATGACATAATTATAACCAAATAATATAAATATGATTAATTCTGCCACTCTATTATGACGTTTGATTTATCATCCATTTAAAATTTTATGAAACTGTGAATCTGACAGCTGAAATGTTTGTTTTCTGCTATGTTTGAACTCTTAGCAACAGTAATCGTCGATTAATAATCGAGTATCTTTAATATACATGTAACTGTATACAGCAACGAAAGTGACACCAATAACTATCTCCATATTCATAGACATACAATTATATTCATGAAAATTCAATATATATTGATTTTTATCAATCTGTTTCAAAAATCTAATTTTTACAAAAATTAATTGTTATATTTAATATATATAATATTTACCACATGTACAAGAAGCTTGAAGTGAATCTATTTTAAACTACAAACATGTCCAACCTGTCTGCAGAACTTTTAAAAAATTCTATGAAAGCAACTGGATGCTAAAAAGGAAACTTCTTTTATGCCCTTTTCTATATTTTGCTTATTCGTCCCTGGACATGTGTACATGTACATGCACCTACATCATCTCTATACATTCAGATTTTCATAATGACCCATTTAAAAGCAACAAAAAAAAATGAAAAAAAAAAGATGAAAGAATAATCACCTGCTTTTAAGTACCAAGACGACCACAAATATGGATTACTTGATGAGTAATCATAAAGTTCCGAAAGAAAGTGTGACCTTGACAGTGCACAAGGGCAGTTGGGTATCGTGCACCAAGATACAGTTGGCCCAGGTGGCGGAGGGTGCCATAGCGGTAGCAATGGCACTGTCGGCAAACTTACACCACTACTAAAGCTATATCCTCCAAAGCCTGACCTTAAATCACTAAGCCTGGGCTCCAATAGAGACATTGTCCGCCTGCCCTCAATATTTGTATCCAAATTCAACATGAGACACTCTTAAATAAACACACGCCCGTAATCAAAACTTTGCTTTACAATCCAAGCCTTTGTAAGTTTATACCATTGAAAAATCTCAAAATGACAAAATAAATGCAAATTCATCAATTTTAACTATCTCGTATTTTTAAAATTTCATTTGACAAGTTTTCACTTTAAGTTTCGTTCATAAAATATAAGCTATGTAAAAGATCCAATTCATTCAAATCATGCTATCTGTCTATCCGATAGAATACTTCAGGTGAATAATATAAACACTTCGCTTCAGGTAACGTAAACTAGACTGTACACCAGCTAGATAAAACTGTAAATTGGTTCAAACCACAGCTATATCTTCACTATGAACATGAGTGTGAGAACTTGACTAATGTAAAGCAATTTGATAGGTCAACTGTGACCTTATACCAAAAGGACATGTTGTAAGCTCATTTTGGATTGGCCAAAATTGTCAAAATGAACTAGTGTCTGTTAAACTGAACGCACTTATTGCCGCTAATTAAATTGTAAACAGAGTAATGATTTCTTCAATGATTTAAACACATCTTCAGTACACTTTGAAACGCCTTGTTAATACATATTGAAATTCAATTTTTTAAAGCGAAATGCACTTGCTTTTATATGCTTGTTATAATTAGGTAGAGGGCAAGTATTTCATACACTCAAAATGCGTGCATTTTTACATCCACCCAAAACATTTTTGCAGTTTTTCGATTTTAGTCAAAACACTTGTCTGAAAAATGCATTCTTTTGCAGTAATAAAAAACCCCTTAATTTTACTACAACATTTTAATAAAGCATGACAAATTTAAATCTGCATGAAAACCGAGAGTGAAATATGATTTTCTTTTCTTAGCACTTGTATTCAAGATGACATGACTATCACATGATCTTAATCACTTGACAATATTAATGTTTATAACCTTTCTTTTGAAATGCTACAAATACACAAAAGGTGACTTCCTCTCTTCATTGAATAGGAAATAGACGTTTCCTAATTTTTTTGTAGATGGTCGACTTGAGATCCTGTCTGGTTTTAATACTCAGACTGTTGGCAAATAGGCGCCTAAAAATAATTTCTAAGTCTGCCTGAATGCTATTTAAACAAATGGTCATCATCACATCATTTTTTTACTTTAAGGACATTAAGGACGATACTGTAAAATTAGTTAGTTTTGTGGGTATAGAGTTTTCTGGATCTGACAAAAATAGCTTTTTTTGCAGATGGCAACATTGTGATGAATATTTTCTGTGGCTTTGTGACATAGACCTTTTGCGGATAGGATTATTTTAATACTTTAGCAGACTTTTTTATATTTCTTTAGATGCCAGGTCTCCTTCAGATAGTTCTGTATTTTAACGTCTAGCACTTTTGCCATTTTTGTAGATTTTGTCACAGTGTCTGAAATCATTCTTATTTGTGTATACTAGTAAACATGTATGATATATTAAAATTTAATTTCATTGTTTCTATAAAAGGTCATCCCAAGTTCCTCGTGTCCCCTTAGGACACTGACGTGCTATTTCTGAAGAAGCTTTTGCTCCATATATATAACTTGGAGACAACGACTATGGTCATGACCTTCAGTTCCTTTTTTGTATCCTTATGACATAGACTTTGCTGTTTCGATCTGCTTACTGTTACCTTAAGTTCATATTTTCTTTGTCTATAGGTCATAACAGTGTTACTTTAATACTTTTAATGTATTAGTAGACGGTTATAACGTCTTTAGATTTGCAGGTATCTGCTATTTTTGTAGTGGTCACCTGGAGTACATTTCTGTGTCTTTAGGTGTCTGATGGTTTTTTTTCATGGTATTTGATGAATGACCATGATAAAACATGGTAGACCATCAAAAACCGTGGTGACCATGGTCATTCATGGTCATTAATCCGCCTGGGTCTGTTTATCAACCTTGCTATTGCCTTTGCTATTCCAAAAGGTGTTGATACTTAAGTTCATTACTCTGTCTAAGAACATCTATAAGACTTTTCTTTGTAGACAGAAAGCATTTGCCTTGCCAAGAGATAAAATGCGCAACCACTTTATTGGTACAGCGTTGCACTTTTCAACAGTCTCTGAACAGGGCGGGCACAAAAGTAAAAGAACTTTTATCAAATTTCTAAGAATATGCACCACAATCATGATTGCAACTTGCAGCTCTGTTATGATGAGTATTCCTGTATAATTCTCAGCAGGCACATCCTATACAAAGATAAACAATCTATGACTGTGCAATCTAGTTTTGCAACCTGCTGATTATACGGAAACATTTGGCCTCGGGGTAATATTTTTCTTAGTCACATTTCCTGTGATCTTTATCCTAATCATTAAATAAAAAAAGATAGTCATTCATAAAAATGCTTTAAAAAGCATCTCTCTAAAATATTGTTCACGCCTCTGCTCCAATATATATATCTATCTACCTCGTTTTATTGAGAAGAAAATTTGCTTATCCCCTACCAAATCTTACTTAAAAGATACACATGTTTATCCAAGGCAAATACTTTACATTCACATTAAAATAAAATCTTGAGAATTGGGCAACTGCTTTGAATTTAAACATTTCAAATAAAAGACTTCTCATTATCTCCCTTTTCTGCTGTAACCTCATTCAAAAAAAAGGAAGAAATACTTTTCCATCAAACCAGGAATAATGTAGTATCTATTTATGTCCCTGACCAACTAATTCAAATTCAGTTACTTGTAAAAGCTGCATGTATTTTTGTGTAACGTCAAATAACATGAGCCTATGGGATGAACATAATATGCCTACTTTGATTGTCTGTAACCACAGAATTTAGCCAATGAAATCCACAAAACTTGTTTATGAACTACTTTTTGAAACAGACCGGGACCAAGGAAACTCATGCCTGACCCTGAATGCACTTTAGGAGTGTGTCAAACCAACACACCCACTTCCACTGCTGCAACTGTCAATCTGCTCCAATAAAAGTAGGCCTATGTTTTAAAATGAATACGACAGTAAACACTGTGGTTGAACACAAAGGAAATAATAAACAGAGGCAGATATAAGCATTTACGTAATAAGGTACGATGACAACAGACAGCTAAGCACTTCTTTCGAATTAAGCTTTTTTCCTGCCTACCGCATGAAGGAATATATTACGTCAGTATGAGATACTTTATTTTGTGCCGTCAATCATCCTGGAATTCTAACCCCACCAAGAATATGGAAAGTCAATTATCAAAGCAAACTCGCAGGTGAGCAATTGTTCTGAGATGAAAAAACAGTCATTTCAGAGGCATTGCTAGCATATTTTAATTCTTTATACATTCTTTATGCATTCTTTATGTGTCAAAAGCTTGTTCCCCAGTGGAATGGTAATGGTATCAAAATGAATTTATGTGATTTCTTCACGTCACTGAAATCATTTCAAATAAAGCTAAATTTGTATATAAATTTGTGCTTATAGATTTCATTGGCTTTAATGAGTCCTTCAACATATTTCAGTTCTAGGTAGCACCTAACAGCCAGTTAGCTTCACTTCAAGTAAATTTGTACCTCACAACTTCCCAGCATGATTAAGAAGTGAGGGCAAATGACTTCAGATACATAATTTTGTCAAATCATCATGTAAAACAATTGCCTCACTGGCAATAGGATCAACCTCGCAATATTTTGTTTTCTAGTGTTATGTGGTATCGAGGCCCAGATCCAGAAATATCCGACTGGGGGCACCAGTCTAGACCAAAGACGTCACCTCCGAGGCACATTATTAAGCGCCGAGAGCGGGTAGATATGGGAGTGGGGTCTTCTGCCCGTGATAGTGGGGTCAGGGGGGTCTCCCCCTGGATATGTTTCAAATACAGGTATTAAATGGTGGCGTCAGGGGCATTTACTTGGTACTCCCCTCATTTTAGGGGGAATTTTATTTAAATACAGGTGTGAAATGGTGACCTCTTGTGAATTTTTAGGTCTAAATTTTTAGGTAATGGATGGGGCACCCCTGTTGATGGAGGGGGCTCAGGGGGCAGTTCAAGCAGTTTGCTGCCTACAGATAGTAACAGAGCTAAAAAACAGGCAGTTCAAGAAATTTGCCACCTACAGGTTGTAACAGAACTAACCATACAGCAAGTTCAAGCAGTCTGCTAACTACAGTTGGTAACAGAGCTAACAAACAAGCAGCTCAAGCAATTTGCCACCTACAGATTGTAACAGAACTAACAAACAGGCAGTTCAAGCAATTAGCTACCTACAGATAGTAAGAGCTAAAAAACAGGCAGTTCAAGAAATTTGCCACCTACAGGTTGTAAAAGAACTAACCATACAGCAAGTTCAAGCAGTTTGCTAACTACAGTTGGTAACAGAGCTAACAAACAAGCAGCTCAAGCAATTTGCAACCTACAGATTGTAACAGAACTAACAAACAGGCAGTTCAAGCAATTAGCTACCTACAGATTGAAACAAAACTAACCAGACAGGCAGTTCAAGCAGTTTGCTACCTACATATAGTAACAGAGCTAACAAATAGCTCAAGCAATTTGCTACCTACAGGTAGTAACCGAGCTACCAAACAGGCAGTTTGCTACCTAGAGATTGCAACAGAACTAATCTGACAGGCAGTTCAAGCAGTTTGCTACCTACTGTACAGCTGGTAACAGAACTACCAAACAGGCAGTTCAAGCAATTAGCTACCTACAGATTGTAACAGAGCTAATAAACAGGCAGTTCAAGCAATTAGCTACCTACAGATTGTAACAGAACTAATCAGACAGCAAGTTCAAGAAGTTTGCTACCTACAGTTGGTAACAGAGCTAAGAAACAGGCAGCTCAAGCAATTTGCTACCTACAGATTGTAACAGAACAAACAAACAGGCAGTTAAAACAGTTTGCTACCTACAGATTGTAACAGAGCTAAGAAACAGGCAGTCAAGCAATTTGCTACCTACAGATTGTAACAGAACAAACAAACAGGCAGTTTAAACAGTTTGCTACCTACAGATTGTAACAGAACTAACCAGACAGGCAGTTTGCTACCTACATAAAAATTTGTAACAGAGCTAACCAACAGGCAGCTCAAGCAGTTTGCTACCTACAGATTGTAACAGAACTAACCAGACAGGCAGTTCAAGCAGTTTGCTACCTACAGATAGTAAAGAGCTAACAAACAGGCAGCTCAAGCAATTTGCTACAGTACCTACAGGTAGTATCAGAGCTAACAAACATGCAGTTTGCTACCTACAGGTTGTAACAGAGCTAACCAGACATGCCGTTCAAGCAGTTGGCTACCTACAAATTGTAACAGAGCTAACCAGACAGGCAGTTCATGCAGTTGGCTACCTACAAATTGTAACAGAGCTAACCAACAGGCAGTTAAAGCAGCCTGCTACCTACAAATTGTAACAGAGCTAACCAACAGGCAGTTCAAGCAATTTGCTACCTACAGATTGTTACAAAACTAACCAGACAGGCAGTTCAAGCAGTTTGCTTCCTACAGATAGAAACAGAGCTAACAATCAGGCAGCTCAAGCAATTGCTACTTACAGGTAGTAACAGAGCTAACAAACAGGAAGTTTCTTATCTGCAGATTGTAACAGAACTAACCAGACAGGCAGTTCAAGCAGTTTGCTACCTACTGTTGGTAACAAACAGGCAGCTCAAGCAATTTGCTACCGACAGGTAATAACAGAGCTAACAAACAGGCAGTTTGCTACCTACAGATTGAAACAGAACTAACCAGACAGGCCGTTCAAGCAGTTTCCTACCTACAGTTAGTAACAGAGCTAACAAACAGGCAGCTCAAGCAATTGCTACTTACAGGTAGTAACAGAGCTAACAAACAGGAAGTTTGCTATCTACAGATTGTAACAGAACTAACCAGACAGGCAGTTCAAGCAGTTTGCTACCTACTGTTGGTAACAAACAGGCAGCTCAAGCAATTTGCTACCGACAGGTAATACCAGAGCTAACAAACAGGCAGTTTGCTACCTACAGATTGTAACAGAACTAACCAGACAGGCCGTTCAAGCAGTTTGCTACCTACAGTTAGTAACAGAGCTAACAAACAGGCAGCTCAAGCAATTTGCTACCTACAGGTAGTAACAGAGCTAACCAGACAGGATGTTCAAGCAGTTTGCTACCTACAGTTGGTAACAGAGCTAACAACAGGCAGTTCAAGCAATCTGCTACCTACAGGTAGTAACAGAGCTAACCAGACAGGAAGTTCAAGCAGTTTGCTACCTACAGTTGGTAACAGAGCTAACAAACAGGCAGCTCAAGCAATTTGCTACCTACAGGTTGTAACAGAGCTGACCAGACAGGCAGTTCAAGCAGATTGCTACCTACAGATTGTAACAGAGCTAACAAACAGGCAGTTCAAGCAGTTTGCTACCTAAAGATTGTAACAGAACTAACCAGACAGGCAGTTCAAGCAGATTGCTACCTACAGATTGTAACAGAACTAACCAGACAGGCAGTTCAAGCAGTTTGCTACCTAAAGATTGTAACAGAACTAACCAGATAGGCAGTGCAAACAGATTGCTACCTACAGATTGTAACAGAGCTAATGTGACAACTCACAGTTCAAACAATTTGCTACCTACAAACATTGTAAAAGAGCTAACAAACAGGCAGTTCAAGCAGTTTGCTACCTACAGATTGTAACAGAGCTTACCAACAGGCAGTTCAAGCACTTTGCTACCTAAAGATTGTAACAAGCAATAAGTTACTGACAAACTGTAACAAAGCTAACCAAACAGGCAGTTTAAGCAGTTTGCAACATACAAACTGTATAAATGTTAATCAGACAGACAGTTCAAACAATAAGTTACTTACAAACTGTAACAGAGCTAACCAAACAGGTATTTCAAACAGTTTGCAACTTACAAACTGCAGCAGAGCTAATTGCACAATCCATTCAAGCACTGAATTACCTAATACTGTTACAGAGCTTACCAGACTGGCACTTCATGAAGTCTGATTGCTACAGAGTTTCTATTTCACAAACTGAACAACTTTCATTCTCAAGGTCACATACTATTTGAGACACATGCTATGCATGCAACTTTTGAGCCATTAAGGCATATTTTTGACTTTAAGTCATGGGCCATAACTGGTTTGGCTGAGTCAAATGCCAAGTGTACCTATTTTTGACTGTTTATAAGGACAATAAAATTTAATCTAGTCAACCTAAGTGAAATCCCAAACAAAACCCCAGGTGCACAAAATAAAGGAAGACTATATCACTCAATTTTATCAGTATATTACAACAGGCTTTTTTCAAAATATAGTATGAAGCCAACAAGATATTAGTCCTTTTTCATTATGTTTTTAATAATTTCTGGTATTGTAATCTTGACGTAGCAGCTCAAATAATCGTCTGGGAGAAGGAAAGGAAACTACTTTGATCTTAATTTGAATGACATGAGACATTATCTTCTAAACTACAGATATGCATTGAATCTGAGGTGATTTCGTGCAAAAGACATCGGAACTGATTATTTATAATTTCATTAATTATAATCAAAGTAAGAATATGTATTGGGTGCATTATAACGTGGTACGCATAATATGAACTCCATAACTCGATGCTTACATGATCTTGTGTCGTGTGGTTTATTTCATATGTAAATACGTGAAGATGTATCAATAATTTTGTCATCGTAATTCCAAATTTGATTTTTTTTCAAACCAAATATATACTTACTGCATATGAAAATTTGTTTTGTTTTTTATCACAGGTCTGTTACTACAAGGGCTATTGTTTGCGTATTTCATATTACACTTACATCTAAAACATTTTATTCACATAAATTTGAATTTGTCCTGAATTGTTTTCTTTGTGTGGTAAATCAGAATTCAAGAGCAGTACAAACTGACATTTCCTACTTTTTCAGTACGCTCATTTTTTTAAAGCTGGACCTGAGTACCAGACCTTTGAATATTTGCACTTGCAATGCACCTAATTTTCCATAACAAATTGCATCCAATCAAAGGAGCTTATGTCGTATATCTTATTAATCCAGCTTCAGAATTTTTGCATAAATCTGACGAGTTCAAATTGTCATAATTTATGAAAATAAGCAAATAACATTTCCTAATCCAGCTTCATAATTTCTGCAAGAATTTGGCTGATTAAAATTAATAGTCAAAATTTATGAAAATAAGCAAAATAACATTTCCTTATTCAGCTTCAAAATTTCTGCATAAATTTGGTGTTATTACAATGTAGCATAAGCAAAGTAGTATCTTAAGCAGTAAACTGTTTCTTTGAAGAAAGATCAAATTTAATCTTTTTATACTGTGTTCACACTAGCAGAACGGTTTTATTTTTATTAGGCACTAATTGGCTATAATTGGTATTTGACATTCAAAACCCATCAAAATATAATCTAGTTTGCGTCCACACTAGGCAAAGAAATGTGGTTTAAATATATACATGCAATGTTGGAAGTTAACAAATATCTTGCAATAAGCAAAAAAGGTTACAAAGAATTGAGGCTAACAGAAACAAGAAGGGGTCATCAATATTTATTTCTGTGTTCAGCTAAGAATTTCTGTTCATTCCATCTATTGTCCATTTTGAGCGTCAGCACGATTCCATATATCGCAATTTAATGCTTTTGTTCCAACAACAGTCCAATTACTTTTGCCAGCCACAGCATCAATTGTTTGATACAAAAGAGAAACACATGGTATTCTTCCTCCAAAAGGTAAGACCTGTGGATTTGGGATTGTAAAACCAGTTATAACCCACATTTGCATTCACATTTGTAAAATAATGTAGCATTACTTTTTAATGTAGTATTAAAACCACCCAAGGTAGTTTTAATGCTACATTACAGAAACCACTTGACCTTTACAAAATTCACATTTTACACCACATATAGTGTGGACGTAAACAAGTTTAAAAAATAAACCCAAGTTAATGTAGGATTAAAAACGTAGTCTGAACACGGTATTATTATTATGTGTATGTGGCATTATACCCTAAAGATTTTAAAGGGAATGAGATGGGGACATTACTTGAACAAAATTTATCCAAAATATGGGGCCATTACTCAACAATATTAATAACCTCAGGGGATATACTGCATATATTTATCCGGCCCCTCCCATGGGTTACAGAGGACAGAACTGGTTAGTTATAAATACTAATTATATTAATTAGTGTATTTGATGGTTTTCCAAACATTATAATAAAGAATGCAAAAGTGAAAATATTCTTGTGATTGTACTATCCTCTTTTTTTATCTAAAAGACTTTTTTTAATTTACCACAATTAGTACATGGTAAATTCTTTTAAACATGATGAGGAGATAGCATTAATATAAAATAATTATGATGATTTGGGCAAAAGTTTGATCAGTACTTTTCATTCATTATTTTTTAGTAGTGCATTTCACAATGAGAAAAAAAGTAAAGTCAAAGGGAGATAACTCAAGCCTGATCATTACCAAGAGCATTTGAGTTTAAGTCCCTTACTATAATCAATACAACTGACTACTTTAATACAATCAATCCCAGGAAGCAAAGGTCAGTTAATGTTAACAGGTCAAAAGCCTTACATCTAAGCAGATAGGTGTGTACCAATATATCATATATATACAGCTTTAATATATTTGTAAAGGTGTGTGCTGTTTCAAAGATACATTACTATGTTGGCATAAAATTATAATCATAAAATTTTCGTGAAAATGTTATGAAATTTCGAGAAAAACAATACTTTCGCGAAAAACTGAATAAAGTTTCGTAAATTTCAGAGAACATTTAGTGAAAAATATTATTTATCTGGTTATCGAGACTATATGTCAAAACAGTGCCCAGTACTGCATATATAGATAACTCTTTAAATACAACTTCTGTTTTCATGAAATAAAGAATGTTTCAAGAAAACAAATTTTTTGTTGCCATACTCTGCATACACTTAAACAGATAATTTTTGCATAAAGTTTTAATTTTTCGTGAATAGTCCTTTTTTCTTGAAAGTTTATAAGATTTTTTAGGATATTTTCAAGATTATCTTATGCAGAAAAAACAAGGAGCTGCGATCAATAAACGCTTGATGCCCCCAGTGGCATCCTTGTTGGCAGATTTTGCACCTACATTTGTGTAAGTCGAAAATGAGGTCCAAAATGAGGTCAAGGTCAAACTGAGGTCAGGTGATGTTTGAAGATGAGGAATGGTCACAGGTTACATCTGTATTAGTATAAATTCATTCTTGTAAGGGGTATTGATGCTAGACGAAACGGTCCCATCTGGTTAACCAAGAGATGGCCCATATAAAGCAACCTAAGTCCAAAATGAGGTCAAGGTCAAACTGAGGTCAGGTGATGTCTGAAGATGAGGAATGGTCACAGGTTACATCTGCATTATTATTATATTAGTAGCAAGTCATTCTAGTAAGGGGTATTGATGCTAGACGAAACGGTCCCATTTTGTTAACCTTGTACGGACGGACGAACGGACAGGACAATCACTATATGCCTCCCGCATCAGAAGATACTGGGAGCATAAAAACATTTTTTTGAAGATACTTCATTTTTCACGAAAACAAGTATGGTTTTCTCAAAAATTATCTTAATCATTTACTTATTATTGTATGCAGTTATTGGCACAATTGTGAAGTTTTTTCAATAAGAACAAGAGTTTCTTTTCATGAAGGGTTTTTAAGTTTTCACGAAAACTACGGGTTATGTGAATTTTCGCGAAAACTATCTGCTGAAGTAGATGCAGAAATATGCCACCATACATTACTATAAAACAAAAACTTTCAGAACAATAACTGCAAGAACATAACTGCTTGCATGTGAATGTGTTATACTTAACATTTTGCTAAATTCAAACTTTTGCAGATCAGGTTAACGGTAATTGCTAGAGAGTAAATAAGTATTAAACTGTCTACTTTTTAAAGGTAGTTAATCAGATTTTGGTCCAGTAATGTATCTGTTTCTTATCATTTTACTTATTTATGTTCACCGAGTGCTTAATTCATGTAAATTTTCACTGGAGGTGTTTTTATAATTCAGTATGCTACTCTTGTCAAACCAAGACAGAGTTATTTAAGTACAAGTTTAAATATATATGATAAACATGCTTTGCATAGGGAATGACATGAATATAAGTATGATAGTATAACTATATTTGTCAAAGAGTTGCACTAACAGCCATATATATAGGGGTCTTCATTTTGCAAATTGTTATGGTATTGTTAATTAAATTTTTAAAAGTCTGAGAGCCAGAGTAAGACAGATCAACAAATCTCCTCTCAACTTTAAGTTATTTACTGTAAAATCATTAAATTTTGTGGGCATGAAATTTTGTGGTTTTGGTCAAAACAGCAATTTCGTGGGGATATGAATTCGTGGATATCAACTTTTGAACATAAAATTAATGGGAATTTTACTTGTTTGTTGGGATTAAATTTTATGGATTGACTCAACCACGAAAATTAGTCCCCCATGATTATTAATTATTTCACAGTAATTAAACATTAATTCATCATAATTTGATTTGATTTATAATGAAAGTCTGATATATCAAAGCCAAAGTCTGATATAGATGTGACAGTCTTGTTTTCTATAGGGTGAAATGAAGCAAATTCCGTATAATCATTCTGTACAGCTATATATAAACGAGGTTTAGAAAAAATAGAAATACATCATCGCATATCTCATATAGAAACTCTTCACAAAATTTTATTTTTATTTTGCTTTTTCTTTTGAAGATATTATATAACTGGAACTGAAAATACATAAAATAACTTATAATAACAAAAATTAATAAGTTGTAAGAAAACAAAAGCCATGTTAGACATGGCCAATCCCCCCGCCGGGCATATTATAATTGAAGGCTAAAGTTCCTGGCAAGTTAGTGTCTGAAAGTATTAATTTTGGGGAAAGTTTTGAAGAACCGTTTAGTTGTGGTCCACATCAGGGGTTTTAATGATGTGGAAGAAAGAATAAGTCAGTGGTGAGGTGGTTTACTGCTAAATTTTATTAATTTTCATGAACAGTATAGCTATGATGTTTTTCTATATGGTTACTGTAAAAAGAAGGAATGGAAAGCTAACAGGGAACAAGAGTGCCAGAATTGTCACAATATATGCCCGTCACAGCAAATTTCTTTACTCTAGCAGCTGTATTTGCAAATGGAATTTTAATTTTGTGGTTGTTTAGTAATCATTGTAAGTCTTTGTTTTTCTAAGTCCACAAAAAAACTCCTTACCAGGTAGAGATATCTTGAAATACACCTAAAATTGGAAAGTAACATCCATGTTGTACCACATAAAAGTGGTCTTGTTTTTTCCCTATGGTCAATTATAAAAAAGTTACAGTATAAGTTATTTATAGTAACAACTAAGGGAAGTTAATCTTAAAAAAAAAAAAAAAAAAAAATTGTAAGTCCACAGAAAAATCTTTACCAGGTAGAGATTGGTCAAAATACACCTCAAAATTGGATGTAGCATGTATGTTGTACTACAGAAAAGTGGTCTCGATTTTTCCCTACAACTAGTAATGAAAAAGTTACAATAAAAGCTATTTAAAGTAACAACAAAGGGAAGTAATTCTAAAGACGGGAACTGCGCATGACACTTCGTCTCATGATGGTGTATAATTGTGCCAAGTTACATCAAAATCCCTCCATGCATGAAGAAGAAATGCTTCGGACAAAGTCATTCTTGTATCTGACCTTTGGCCTCTAAGTGTGACCTTGACCTTAGACCTAGGGACCTGGATCTTGCGCATGACACTCTGTCTCGTGGTGGTGAACATTTGTGCCAAGTTATATTAAAATCCCTCTATGCATGAAGAAGAAATGCTCCGGACAAGGTTTTCATTCTTGTATCCTTTGACCTCTAAGTGTGACCTTGACCTTAGACCTAGGGACCTGGTTCTTGCGCATGACACTCCACCTCGTGTTGATGAACATTTATGCCAAGATATATCAAAATCCCTCCATGCCTGAAAAAGATATGCTCCGGACAATTTTTTTAAAGAAAATACAATAAAGGGGAATAACTCAAAAAATAGGCAAGGTAGAATTATTGTTCTTGCACACTGCACTTCCCCCCAATGTGTTCTATCAGTGTATGAAGTTTGAAGAAAATCCCTCCAGTACTTTTGGAGTTATGCTCCGGACAAATTTTTTTAAGAAAATAAGATAAAGGGGAATAACTCAAAAAATAGGCAAGGTAGAGTTATTGTTCTTGCACACTGCACTTCCTCCCAATGTGTTCTATCAGTGTATGAAGTTTGAAGAAAATCCCTCCAGTACTTTTGGAGTTATGCTCCGGACAAAGATCGTTGCAGACGGACGCACGCATGCACGCACGGACGGAGAGCATTTCTAATATCCCCTTCGCCTTTGGCGGGGGGATAAATTAAATGTATGCACTGATGCAGAGTCAACTGCCACTAAAGATGCTCCACATAAAGTTTGAATGGAGTTAAAAAGCCATGACGATTGACACTGAAATGATCCTGCCGAGATGACCAAAATACGTTTCATGGCATTGAAATAATAACACTTAGAATTTACCTGTATTACAATTTACACCCCAAGCAAAGTAAAGTTCACATCAGTGAGGGGCAAGTGATTCGAAGTCAACGGTGTACCACTTGGGTACAATCCTCAGGCTCCCTCACCAAAAGTAAAACTATTTATCTGGAATACATGTAGCATGGGGCTTTTTTACCAAGAGGGAAGGGGCCCAGGCCGTAATTTGGGGAGAAAAATAGCTCGGTATTTGGGCAAAGGGGAATAAAAACAAGAGCACCGACTTGCGGGTGCTGACGCTCATCTGATTTTTTTTGTGTAATAGAAATATTGTCCTACCCATGTTTTCTAAGTCTAAAAAGGGCCATCATTCTTGCAAAAAGCAGGATAGAGTTATGTTTCTTGATGTACAGTGTCCACTTATGATGGTGAAAAACTGTTGCAAGTTTTAAAGCAATAGCTTTGATAGTTTATGAGAAAAGTTGACTTAAACATAATACTCAACCAAGAAAATGATTTTCTAAGTCCAAAAGGGGCAATAATTATTGCAAAAATCAGGATGGAGTTACGCTGCTTGCTGTACAGGGTCAGCTTATGATGGTGAACAAGTGTTGCAAGTTTCAAAGCAATAGCTTTGATAGTTTAAGAGAAAAAAGTTGACCTAAACATAAAACTTAACCAAGAAATCTGATATTTTCTAAGTCCAAAAGGGGCCATAAATCTTGCAAAAAGCAGGATGGAGTTATGTTTCTTGCTGTACAGGGTCAACTTATGATGGTGAACAAGTGTTGCAAGTTTTAAAGCAATAGCTTTGATAGTTTAGGATAAAAGCTGACCTAAACATAAAACTTAACCAAGAAAACTGATTTTCTAAGTCCAAAAGGGCAATAAATCTTGCAAAAAGCAAGATGGAGTTATGTTTCTTGCTGTACAGGGTCAGCTTATGATGGTGAACAAGCATTCCAAGTTTCAAAGCAATAGCTTTGACAGTTTGGGAAAAAAGTTGACCTAAACATAAAACTTAACCAAGAAATCTGATATTTTCTAAGTACAAAAGGGGCCATAAATCTTGCAAAAAGCAAGATGGAGTTATGTTTCTTGCTATACAGGGTCAGCTTATGATGGTGAACAAGTATTCCAAGTTTCAAAGCAATAGCTTTGATAGTTTAGGAGAAAAGCTGACCTAAACATAAAACTTAACCAGGCAACGCCGACGCAGACGCCGACGCCGACAACCGCTCAAGTGATGACAATAACTCATCATTTTTTTTCAAAAAATCAGATGAGCTAAAAACCTGATGTAAAGTCAATTTTGGGGGAAAACTGCATGATTTAAAGGGGAAGGGGCCTCTTAACGGCCCCTATTATAGAACAAAAGGGAAAAACACCTAAAACTAGCAGATGTTCTTTTTTCATTATTATGAAATCTGGACTATCAGCAGAAAATACATTTATGACAGAAGCAACAAAATATTTGTATTATAAAAGCTAAGTTAACCATCAATGAGATCACACAATCAGACAAAATAAGAACTCAACCACTTAACTCCCTTGATCTTATTTATGTGACATAAAACTTTTACTGATAGAAACTCTATCAACATGCCATGCATACCAGCGCCTCCCACGACTCAATCAGGTATCTCTTATATCAATTCATAATTATTATGCGCATGTAGTACCAGTATCTAAATTTTAAGTACAAGACTTATAAACATACACAGGAAAGTAATATTTTTTTAATCGAAGTATGCAACCATAAACACAGGGTAATTCAAATTACTATGGTTTCCACTAAATGAAATCATTTTTCTTTTCACAAATTGAATAGGACATAGTTTGAAAATGTTCGTAGTTATCATGGTTATAATCGTAAGTTTTTTCTTTAAGTGCTTAATTTTTTTAAATTATTTTTTAATTAATTTATTAAACTGTCTTAACATATGGCTATTTGTTATGTTACACCTCTATTTTTTTTACAATTAATATATAACACAGAAATTTTACTTTTACAAAATAAAGAAAAAATTAATATTAAAACATATAAATTTTAATCACTCTCAAATACGTTTCATGGTGAAACCCAGTAATTGAGCAGTGGTGTTGCAATGTCCAAATAATAGGACTTTTAGGGATAGCGTGATTAAATATGACTGTCGCTTACCATGATGGCAACTATAAAATATCAGATCATAAAATATGCTATCCGACAACGGGAATAAACACCGCTACATGTCTGCATGACAAGGTTCAAAGTAGTAAAGTTCAAACAAAAGATCTCTAGTTTCAGCAGCAAGTACTTTTTTTCTTGATCTGCAGTAAAAATCAAGACATCACATATCAAATTAAAATTACTTAATAATAAATATTTTAAATTTGTTTAGGTATTTTATCTTTTATTGCACACTAAACATTTCCTTTTATTATAATATTATAATGTCTCTATCATAGTCGCCGTTTTATACTTGGTTATCTGGTGTACCCTTTGAATGGAATGAATAAAGGTATTCGCACACAAAGAGCATTCCATTCATACTTTGCATGTTTGCATTTACTCGTTTACCAATAGCGTCAAGTAAATAAGTCGACTATAAAATAGCTAAGTTTAAACTGGCAGCCACAATGATAATTATAGTGTCATTAACTCAGCAGTGACATATAAAGGCATCAGAGTGTCTTAAATATCTTGTCAATTAAAGTTTAGTTGCACAAGAGTAAAAACTTAAATGGTATGCAAGGAATTTCACATGCTGCTGCTTATCAAATATTTTACCATAAAAACTGCAGTGTCAGTTTCCCCCAAGAAAATATGTCAAAACAACAGGTTCAACAAGATGAAAGGGATTATTTCCGTCCACTTCCACGTTTTTTTCCTAATTAATTTTGCGTTCCTTCCATGTCAATCAAAAATTCTCGTGACGTCACAGCATACACAAAGCGGCTTCTTTGAAGTCCTAATTGAACCAAAACAGTGAAATTTTCGCACCAGGAAATTATGTGACTGACTGACCTTTCTTATCGTTTGTTTCCACCATTGATGCTGCCCGAGACAAAACGTCCAGCGCTGTTTCCATGTTGAATGATAAATTCTCTACACGGGTCAATCGAAAATGCCGTCTGCTACTGGCTTCTTTATCGCTGTGCGTGCAGAACACGCGACGTTTTTGTCTATAATCAATTGTTTTACGACAAATGTCTAGGTGTTGTTAAGAAAGAAACAAATGACACATTTCTATCAATATGTAAGTTGTTGTTAAATCCATAAATATTTATCCTGTACGAAGCGAGTGAGTTCAGTTTGAACCATGACTTGCCCTCTGGAATGTTTGGAATTCTTGTTGTAGTCACATGACTAACATGCGGTACGGTAGCAGTCACGTGATCATGGATAACTCTATTTTAAGATATGCATTAACCGTGACTACGGAAGGCAATGTTCGCCATGTGCGTACTTGCAAAACTTGCAAAATTAATCTGTATTTTTTTCGAAACTATATTTATCTAATCATTCACATTTAGTTATGTTTACCGAGTTAATGTTTTCACTGGATGTAGAGTATTTTCAAAATTTGATAATCTAGTGATCTAAACACACTTTGCCTATTTAAAGAATGATAACATTTTTAATATAAAGTTAGGTCTAAGAACAATTGTTCAGAGTTGCATTTAGAAAAAAATAGACAGTTAATGTTCCTTCCCCAAGTAGGTCGTATTTCTATGCCCATTTATATCTACCTATCTTCTTATTTGTAATTTCTTTCTGCTCTTAATCACCATTGTAACTTGCACTAACATAATAATTTATTTATTATATGTATTTGTGTTTCATCAAAAATCAATCGCATTTCCCGCCAAAATTTATCATTCCAGTCTACTGGACCATCATGTTACCTAAATAATGTTATTTTAACAGTTTTGTTATTGCAGTGCTCAAAAGTCGGCTAATGGGTATCTGATATTTTATGTTTGCCGCAAATTAATCTTGAAAAAAGAAAACTGAAAATATTTTTCAGTAGTTAAAAATATGTGACATGACGATTCGATTTTCAGTAAAAAAAAAACAACAACAACAAAAAGTCATATTTCCATTAAAACTTACTAAATATAAAAATGTGAAGTAGCCTATGTGATCTAAACGTTGGATGGATGGATAGAGACATTGGATCATATAGGTTGTCAAGACATGTTCAATCGCAATGTATAAAGTATCTATGGCAGGTCTGACGGGGAAATGTCTTAAATGTGACAAGCCGAACTTTTCCGCTCTAAACCAGTCCGGCCTGGCACAGAAAAGAAAAGAAAATCATCTTCAACCATCTTTTATGACTCTGTGTTGTTAAGGTCCAGTCTATAAAAACAAGAACAAGAACAGTGATCCGATAGGGAAAGGCACGTGCCAAGAAAAAAAAAACAGAACTCCGTTTTACCACATATTCATCGATATCATCATGGTTTACATCCGAGATAATCAATACGTATATATATGACACATCCCGTAAAGACAGAGACAGAAATACATACAGTAGGGTCTTTCTTGCTTGCAATCTCGGAGCTGCACACTGACTGTAAAATTATGTGGAGCAAACTGGAAGTAGTCCTTTATTCCTTTTACAGGCACCTCACAGACTCAAGCTATTAAATGTAATTCTAAAGTGTATCACAGCAAACAAATATTGCCCCTACTATGGCTGATGGAGACTTCAGCTGCGGAAATATAGTATGGGCGATCATGTATGGCAAACAAACAAGAACATGGCCTGTCCCAGGTAGTCAACATATCATAGACTAGACACAAACTAAGATTTCCTTCATAAAATAGCCGACAGCCTGTCAAAGGGGTAAACAATATACGTCCAACTGATAGTTGTACCACGACATTTTTTTCATTGATTACGACACTAGGACAAAGATTAAAAAGAAACATTACAAGAATACATCCGCCTCAAATCGAATACATACAGCAATATTTACATGTGTGTTTTACATTATTAATATATATATAATATAATAATATATAAGTGTATATACAACCAGCACAAAATAGGAAATAAAGGAACAGATTGGGACAACGCCTTTGAACAGTGGGAAGATTAAGTCACTTTATGGTGCACATCAAATCTACATCTAACCCGACCATGTTTCAAGGTACAGTCTATATATGTAAATAAAATTTTAGACAACCGCTCAGGAAAATACGAACGGACTGTAGTACCATGTACATGTACATGCAATGCCTGATTTCATTCAGACCCAGGTAACAAGACTGAATATATTGTGCACAGATTTCAAATGTCTGATCTGCTTCTTGCTTCTTGTCGTAGACAGCCAGGTTTAACCATAACAAAGAGTGATTTCTCTTGCATCGATGCTGCAATTAAAAGATAAATACATAAGACACAGATGTCTTCAAAGACAAAACTATTTTTAGAAAACATATTCAGGGCATATGTCCACAAGAAATTCAGGGATCCTTACGAAAAGTACATCTCTCGTGGGTTTTTTTCCGGACAATACAGACGGTGATGACAACATCTAATCAAGGACAATAAAAAACTGATACTCCTTAGGTATAATATCACTTCGTGAAAATGGCATACTTCATTTCAAAAGCAATTATATATATTTTTTTTGTACCTTGAAATCCAGTCCCTGATGCCCTCCTGTCCTACGTCCTTTCACGACATAAGATAGAGACCGTAGCACCATAGCATTGTATAATACATGTATATGGATGTGTATACTAGACAACAACGGCAAAACCAAAAGGCTGAACACCAACCAGACATGCGATGTGTCTCAAAACAGACAGGTGTTAACCTTTTTTAATAAAACGTTGTATAACTTTATAAAAAGCAGTTGGAAGAAATAATTTACCCAAAACCGTACGAAGTTTGACAACAACAACCACATAAAAACACCTTAACAAAATATTTACGCAGTTAATAACAACGATAATATGGGTACCCCACCACCTTCGTCCATCCCAGAAAGCAACAAGAGAATGAAATATTGCCATGCAATACAAAGTTCCCTACTGGAAGGCACCTAAATTTCTCTATTGTTATTTATAGTAACAACAAAGGGAAGTTAATCATAAAAAAATCCAAAAAAAAACCCTCTAAAATTCTAAATAAGTCCACACATAACTCTTTACCAGGTAGAGATAAGTCAAAATACACCTAAAATTGAATATAATATGCATGCTGTACCACAGAAAAGTGTTCTCGATTTTTCCCTACAGCCAGTAATAAAAAAGTTACAGTATAAGCTATTTATAGTAAAACAAAGGGAAGTAATTCTAAAAACAAGAGTGCCTCATGGTGGTGGACATTTGTGCCAAGTTACATCAAAATCCCTCCATGCATGAAGAAGAAATGCTCCGGACAAAGTCATTCTTGAATTTGACCGTTGACCTCTAAATGTGACCTTGACCTTAGACCTAGGGACCTGGTTCTTGTGCAAGACAATCCCTCTCATGGTGGTGAACATTTGTGCCAAGTTACATCAAAATCCCTTCACACTTGAAGAAGAAATGCTCCGGACAAAGTCATTCTTGTATCTGACCTTTGGCCTCAAGTGTGACCTTGGCTTTAGACCTAGGGACCTGGTTCTTGCGCAGGACACTCCGTCTCATGGTGATGAACATTTGTGCCAAGTAATATTAAAAGGATTGTTGAGTTACAGACTCAAAAAAAAAAACCTTTTTGCCTTTGACTTCCAAGTGTGACATTGACCTTTCAGCTATGGGCCCGGGTTTTGTACAAGACATGTTGTCTCATCCAGGGGACTATTTGTGTCGACTGATATTTAAATCCTGTTTTGCTTGACAAAGTTATAGACCGGACAAGAAAAAAATCCTATTGACCTTTGTTCTCCAAGTATGACCTTGACCTTTAAGCTAGGGTTCTGGGTGTCATCTCATCATGGGGAACATTTATGCCAAGTAATATTGTAACCCCTTGATGGATGACAGAGTTATTGACCGGACAGGAAAAAAAACCTGTTGACCTTTGACCTCCAGTGGTGACCTTGACCTTTGAGCTAGGGGTCCGTGTTTTGCGCAGGACACGTCGTCTCATCATGGGAAATATTTGTGCCAAGTAATATTAAAATCCCTTAATGAATGACAGAGTTATGGACAGGACACGAAACAGACCCTGTTCATGCCATGTAAACATTTGACTGCAAAGTGTGACCTTGACCTTTGAGCTAGGGGTCTGAAAGTTGTGCACGACACATTGGCTTATATGTGGTATATTTGTTCCAGGTAATCTTAAAATCCCTTCATGGATGGCAGAGTTATGGATCGGACAGGAAAAAAGCCCCGTTGACCTTTGACCTCCAATTGTGACTTTGACCTTTGAGCCAGGGGACGGGTCTTGCGCTTGACACATCGTCTCATCATGGGGAACATTTGTGCCAATTAAAATCCCTTCATGAATGACAAAGTTATGGACCGGACACGAAATTGCGGACGGACGGAAAGACGGACGGAAAAGTGAATTCCTATAGTCCCCGAAATTGGTTTTCAACCAGTAGGGGACTCATAAGCAACGCACATATACATGTCATTTTACCATATGAATGAAGTTTCATCTGAATGCAAGTATGTCTAGCCACAATCATGTACCGGTAGAGGCATGACTGCATAGACTTACAAAGTCTGTTGAGATCAAATAATCTGTAATAATGTTAATTACTTTCTTCATACTAACACTGATATTTTCTCAGAAAGCCATTTTCTCTCTAGGCTCATCTCAACAGAGATTGAGGTAAGAGATATTGTATTTTTTTTTTTAGAAAGTGCTATTAGAGAGGAATGATTTTATGGCCAAGTGCTTTACGTTTAATGACTCTAACGATGCCAGTCTAGACTCTGCAATCATTAAACAGGCCTCGAAAAAGTGACATGCGCTTTCTACACTTAATGGGGACCATGTGACGTGTATGAAATATAGAAGTCGCCCGACTTGACATCAATGAAAATGTTGAAGGCTTGGTTTGACTGAACCTGTTCATGGACGGTAGTGGAAATGCAACCTATGATACACGCCTAGAATGCAATTCCATAACAAGCGGCATATCCATGGTCCCCAGTAAAAATAATGGGCTTACCCTAAACGACAAAAACAATGGGCAGAACTAAAGAAACTGGATTTTAGAGCGAGGATCTAGTAGTGGAATTCCTTTTAAAGTGTGATATAATAGAAAAAGTGTAAAACCAAAGATCGCCCAACACGACATAAATAAAAATGTTGCAGGCTCGGCTTGATTGATCTTGTTCATGAACGGTAGTGGAAATAAAAGCTACCATCTACGCCCTCTAGCCCTGGGTTGAGCAGAACTCAACATTTACTCATGTTTTAAGTAACACAATATAATTTAGAGATACCGACAGTTGTATTCATACGGCGGTGCACATATAACCTGCAAGTTTGCGCGACAAACTCCCATGCACAAATTATGCCAAAGGACACATTTTGTCTTCTAAGTCTAAGGGCGTATAACGCTGCAATTTGGACCAACCCTGCATATGTTATGCACATGAACTTCATGGTGAGCATATGTATTGTTTCATTGCATCTCTTTGAAAGTGTGGAAGAAGATTGTACCACAGAATGTTTGCAACTGACAGACCAATCAACCAACAGACGCACCTAACAGAGATGACTTCTATTTAACTTCGTTTTCGAGGGTATAACACCTTCGAGTCTAATTTTCTTTGATTTGTACTAGAGTAACACGTAACGCCTACAAGGCCAATTTGACATAACATAGTGCAGTAAAATTGTCCGGGAAATATAGGAAAAATACATCTATATTGTCCTTGGTAATATAATGTGCATGCCAACTAAACAATGCATGAACAAGGAAGAACTAAAATTGTTATGATCATTTGATAACACAATAAGTCTTAATATAATACTGTATAGGTCTTTGCGTAATATTATTCTCAGTTTATGGCTGGAGTGTTGTCAGTTACTTACGGACAATTGGTAAATATGTGTAACATATCTAGCAACACTGTCAAGTTACATGACATTAATACGTGTACTGTTGAAACTATTGCGGTACCAGTGTCAAAGAAAATCTAGGCACGCGTCGTATTGAACACCTGTAATTTGGTCAATCACTTTTATCTTTAACTCCGTCTCTCCGACAATGAGATGATGTTCAGTAGCCACAAAGCTGGTCCAGCCCTCTGATGTAGGCTTCCTAATAATTTTTCCAACCAAAACACAGTCTTCATCTTCAGTACAATATTTTGGGGATTCACATGTTGATCTATAAAGACATGTTTCGAGAATTTCATGTTTCTTGTTTTGACTCGCCATAGGGGTATTAGTTGACATTGTAAATTTCTGGCCGTATTTTAGAATCTGGCCTTTTTGAATGAGCTTTTTGAAAATTAGACCACAAAATGTTTTTCCTTCGTGAGCAAACTGGAGCGTCCTTGGATGAACACCTTGAATGAACTCCTCTGCGCATGCAAATCCATAAGTGTATTTTGCTCTCCTCTCTATAATGTTTCTAGGTTTGAATCCCATCATGACTGCACCTTTTAGTACAGCTAGTCGAGCATCGTTTTCCAGAACTATCCTGGCTATGGGGCATTTCTCTTGAATTCTTTCCCTAACAAATGGAGATTCTGAATAACCACCAACAAGAACCAATGTCTCAATGGTGTCGTGCTCACATTCGTGTAAGATTTTTGTAAGTTTCTCTATTATTTTGTTCACGGAAGAGTTGAAAAATTGTTCCATTACTTCCTTGCTAATCACTAGCTGACATCTCTGTTTCCGGTACAAAAGTTTATCTTCATAAACTGTCCTTGGAATTATATTATCAAGTGTTTCCTTTTCTACCAACTCTAAAATGTCTAGTAAAGCAGGTTCCAGTTTAATAACAATTTTTTCTTGAGCACTAGAAAATAGTTTCTTTTTTCTTTCAAACTCGTTCATCAGATCAATGTAGCAAGATGTGTATTCTTCCTTAAAACGGGTATACACAACTGCACCCACTAGTTTTATCAAAAACTGTGTAAATTCAAATTCAACTCTAGTACCTCCAAGTTCACCACCTGTAGCCCTATATATTTCTCTTAGGTTTCCTCCATCGAGTATTTCATGAACGCAAATATCTGCTGTACCACCGCCGAGATCTGCGAGAATATATTTATGTCCAACTGGTAATGTACGAGCGTATCCAGACCCAAAATGAAGTACCTGCTCTCTTGCAAACAAAGAGGCTGCTTCTGGTTCCAACACAAACCTTAAGTTTGCCTCCTGTATACCCGCCAGCAATGCAGCCTCTTTCATAAATTGCCGCGCTGAATCCGTCCATATAGCAGGAATAGTAATCACCCAGTCTATGTCTGGTTCTAATAGACCTGCATGAGACCCCTTTATAAGTTCTACTGCACATTCTTTTATATGTTCTATCACTAAACTAAAGATTTCAATAGCTCTCATCTCTTTATTCCTTACGTCTGATATTGTAGTTTCACGAGTTAATCTTTCACCTCTAAATAGTGCCATTTTAAAAGATTTAAAAAGATAATATTTCTTTTGTTCAGAAATACTTAGTTCGCAATATAATTGTTCTGCATCTAGTCCGAATGAATTAAGTGTTTTATCTTCGTTCAGTAAAACAGTTGTAGGAACTCTGTCATCGCGAAGAATGCGGTCAGTCTTGGCTGTTCGCAGCCCAGTTACTCCACGATCTCCTCTGAAGGCAAAAGCGTATCCTGTGTAGGTGGTTCCAAAATCTATGGCAGCAACGACCAGAGTGTCAGTCTCTCTAATTTTATCAGTCACTTCGAGTTTATCTGTTGCCTCGTTAGTCATCTTGTCTCGTTCATTTTTATTTTTTCTCCTACTTCTGCTATTCCCCATTGTCATTTAATTTTGTGATATTAAAAAATAAAGTCCATTTAATAACACAACTAAATTTAAGTTAGTTTGTTTCTTCACTTCCTCATTGGATTTATGTGTCGATGGGTATTAATAATCCTAGATCATTTTACCTGAAAATTTAAAATTATCTCCGTCGCTTCTTATGTACAAGGCGCTTGCGATTATATATATAATACTTGAGTGCATTATCTAACACATACTCCACGCGCGCTTCCTAAATCGAAAACATTTGCACAAGTTTAATCAAAGGCACTGGCCTCCAGGTCGTACGACAACAAAAAAAAGAGATTTTTGTTCAGATATCAGAAAATTATTGCTACATTTTTTAAAGAAAGCTTTGAAACTTATATGGAAACACATTTTACTAATGTTCCCATTCAAAATTGAAAAGCGTTTGTAACGAGGTACCGATGGTAACTGCCTTAATTATAAATCTTTATATTAAACGATCATTCAGTACATATTCCTCCGTGATGTACTGGACAAGAACGCGGGAAAAAAATTATGGCCGTGGCGTCCCGGGTTCGATTCCCGACTCGGTCGTGATTGGCATATTTCATATAGTTTGGAAACAAAAACTCATGTTCTCATGTTCATAATCTGACCAAAACTTTAAAGAAAGATCCTTTTTAGCCAAAATCTAGAGGTCGGTGCCCTTGTAAAAGGAGAGCATATGTCCTGAGTTGAATCAATGTTTGGAGTGTACTAGAAGTTACCTGAAAAGTAAATATGTTTCCATTAAATCGAAAAAAGGCTTATCGTTTTGAAAACTGCGGTTTAATGTTTAGTTACCTTTTACATCCCCGACATTCTGAAAAATATCAAATTAAGTCAGTCATATATATGTTTTCACAGGCTTTTCCCAATTTTCTATGACCCATGTTGAACAAGGACAAATTGAGTTTTAGACATTAACCATATCATACGTATGGGAGAAAACCATCTGCAGGCAACAACTTCAAGTACTGTCTTAAATTAGCAATTTATTTGTTTGTTTGTTGGGTTTAACTTCGCACCGACACAATTACAGTTCATATGGCGACTTTCCAGTTTTGATGGCGGAGGAAGACCTCCGTGCATTATTTGATCACGGGCAGGCACCTGGGTAGAACCACAGACATTCCGTAAGCCAGCTGGATGGCTTCCTCACAACGCTCCGAGTGAGACTCGAACCCACATCGGCGAGGGGCAAGTGATTCAAAGTCAGTGACCTTAACAACTCGGCCACGGAGGTCCCTAGCTCAGTTTATTTCTACTAAAAGTATACCTAAATATGTATAAATCCTCTAAAAACAGTCAGCAGCGTTGCTAAATTCTTACTCCTTTTACTTACTATCATGAATTGATGCCGCCTTAATTAGTCGTAAATAACCAGTACAGAAATAGTCTGAATTGAATTAAACTGTAGAAAATAGAAATAACTTGAATTTTGGGATAAAAGGGAAGTAATATAAATGAAATGAAATGATCTCTTAAGTTCATTCAATTATAAAGTCGTCAAATGTTTTGCAATGTCTCATGCAGTCTTAAAATTTTATGTAGTAAATTAGGTATAAGATATATGTTCTTGTTTAAAATGTTTGATTGAAAATGTCAAAACTGTTAAAGAAGTCACATTCAACCTCTAAGTTTGATCTTGAACTTTGAGTTAGGGGCCTATATCTTGCATGCGACACAACGTTTTGTTCTGGTGTATGTAGATAAAAATAAAATTCGGACAAAAATGACCTGAAATATTTGAAAACGATTATGACCTTGACTTTTGAGCAAGGGACATGGGTCTTGTGCGCGACACATCGTCTTGTCATGGGGAAAAGGAAAATGTCAAATAAAAAAATCCGTTGATTGATGGGAAAGTTACAGATCAGATGATATACCGAAATATGACCTTTTACATTTGACCTCCAAGTGTGACATTGCCATTTAAACTGCAGCTCTGGGTTTATGCGCGACACATCGGTTTGTTATAGGGAACATTTGTGCTAAGTTATATCAAAATGTTCCTAAATGGATGACAGCGTTATGGGCCGAACAATTATGACTAACAAAATGACGGACTGACGGACGGACGGAGGGATGTGTGCATGCCTATAGGCCCCGAAACTGGGTTTTAACCAGTAGGGGACAAAAAAGCTTGTCCCTTATCTACGTTTATTTAGACATATATTCACTAACATTTTCAGCGACATGGCGAGGAACTGGTCAGTTATTGTTTAAAAATTAAGACATTACGGTAATAATATACATGTGTACATGAAGAAGGGCGTTCCTTGTCGTGCCCGAGGGCTAGCTCGACCCTTCTGTCAAGACTATATTTTAATGGTAGATGTGGGTTCGTTCTTGGGGTGCTACACATCCGGGATCACTTATTTGTCTCCCAGAACACACACTTTACTGAAACAAAGTAATAATTATCTTAGATAATACATGCATTTATTATGCATCATAACAAAGTAAACATCTATATATACGCATTCATGAATATCAAGAAGGCAAGTGCGATGAAGCATTTACACTAGTTTAATAAAGGTCTGACGTCGACGTCATTTATAGTATAGGCGACGTCGGCAGAGCCTCGCATTTTATTATTTTATTAAACTCGTTTAATAAATTCAATATGAAAAGGCACTCATGTAATATCCTCTATATATGCATCCTCCTGTGGAATACGCCCCTTATTTATTCAATCTAACCATAGTCTTAACGCTTTACCCATTATGCAAGTTAAAATGCAAATATGTTTTTTTTAACTGTAATACTCTTGTAGATCTTTTATGATTTTATCTATTGTATTTTTGAAAATAACAACTAACATTTAATAGATGTTCCCTGACATTCTTAAAATCCTTCGATGACTAACTTAAAGCAATGCAAGTCTAGAAATAGTGAAGGTAAGTTCTTAAAATTCACAGATTTTAAATGTGAAAGAACGTTATTTATGCATATTTTGTTATCATGAATTTTGTTTTTTTGTCACTTATAAAAGTTTTATCATGGAATAGCCCAGATAATTTTAGGCAGTGGCTACGATTACGGTACCGTAATCCTAGCCTCCGATTCTAGGATTACGGGAGTTCCGTATTCCTAGACAACCCTATGAGAATAGGCTAGGATTACGGAAGTATTTAAGAGACATCAAATTTACGTTAGGACATGCATAAATGGCATTGTAAACTTACTCATTTCGCTTAATTTCAATAATATGTTGTGCTATCGATCGGCCGTTTTGGGTTAGTATAATCTTAATGGCGGTTAGCGGAAATATTATAGAATTATCTATGTTTCGTATATACCTTCATTTTTTTTCATCAAGTCAACACAAATGGTCTTTAATAACATACAATATGGTTATAAATCATAAAATTCAAAGTACAGAATTTTTTTTTAAAAATCTAACTTTGACACTCGTATTTCTAATATATATCCGCGCGCCGCCATTAAGATTATACTAACCCAAAACGGCAGATATAATGAAAAATTAAGTGAAATAAGTAAGTTTACAACGTCATTTATGCGTGTCCTAACATATACTTTATGCCTCTTAAAATACTTCCGTAATCCTAGCCTATCCTCATAGGGTTGTCTAGGAATACGGAACTTCCGTAATCCTAGAACCGGAGGCTAGGATTACGGTACCGTAATCGTAGCCAGTGCCATAATTTTATTATATATATGTCTTTACACTAGTCCTTTGGTATTTTTCTTCCCGATGGAGAATTTTTCGTATTATTTCACTTCTTCCGTAAATCATTAAGTCATATTCAACAATCAAATAGCTAATACAATATATATTACAATATAGTAATGTGGTCTCACTCAGCAGGCACGTTTTGGTACGGTAAGGTACGGAAATAGTACGGGAAATACGCAACACGTCAAAGTGAAAGTAGAATTTTCAAAAAAATCTCTGACAAGTTTTGAACACGTATTTAGGTTACAAGAAGGAAGGAAAAAAGTTAAGTGTTTACATAAGTTGTCCTTTAAGAGAAGAATTAATATCTTGTTGTAAGTATGGGTAGATCTAATTAAATAGTTAAGATCCCAACTAGGTTATCCAGCACCCTTGATCTCTTCTTTACAAACCATCCATCCCATGTCCACTTCTTCTTCTTCTTCTTCTTCCTTATAATGAGCTGGGATCTTTCTAGAACGTTTAAAGCTCAACATGACTAGGCATGAGTGGTGGCGTGCTTAGTCTCAAAAATTAAAAACTCCCCAGTTAAAATGGTAAAACTATTTACAGTGTCATATTCGATGAAGTGTCAGGTTACCCCGTGAGGAGTGACCTGAAGGCATCCAGAGAGGGCGCAGATATCGTGCTGGCTGGGAGGAGATTCCAATCTCGAACTGTCCTTGGAAAGAAGGAATTTGCCAGCGCCTGGTCGATGATCCGTTCCTGGAATAGCCTGTGCTGCCCTCTTGTACACGAGTCGCTTTCCTTGAGTATTCCATCAGCCTGTATGTCTACAAGGTTGTTGCGTATCTTGTACATCATGACCAGTCTGCTATGTTTCCTACGCTGTTCTAGGGACTCCCAGTTGAGGTCTTTAATCATCTGTGAGACGCATCCTGGGGTCTTAGTAGAATAATCGTTGAAAACAAAGCGGGCTGCTCTACGCTGGACCTGTTCAAGTGCTGAGATGTGCTTGGTCAAATCCCTACCGAGTCTAGCAACCTCGGATCATGATATAATTTTTCATGAATTGAATCTTCATAGGGGCCGCCCAACCCAACCAAGACGCCCTATAAAACTCTATACAAAGGCTAATTGGGAAGGGCTAAAATCTGACATGAAGGCTTTTGGTGCTAGCTTTCTCACCGAAAACCGTTCAGACCCTGAAGTAGCATGGAATTCATTCAAGGACTGCCTTAATGAATCCCAGTCAAAACATATTCCATCTAAAATTTCTAAACCCCTTGCCGACTTGCCATGGTTAACCCCAAGAATTATCAGGCTTATCACTCATTCTCAAAGAACCTGCCAATCTGACTGGTGGTTAAACTGAAAATAAAATGGTCCGTACAGTGTTTGATAATAATTTGTTCTGAAAACTTAAGCTTCCACGGACATTATTTTGTATATGACACATCATCTGTCATAATATCAGTTAACATGTACCACTTTGAAGACGGTGTATGTATTTATGTTAGTATTTTACGGTACAATTATAAATTTTGTCAATAAAATATACAAAACACATCAAATCAGACTTAACTTGTCTTTATTTAACAAAACCAAACCAAGAACAGCATCAAAGCCAAAAAACTGCATTGTTTTCCTGAATTACAGCTTATAACAACTTTTTTCGCTTTACCATCTTACTGTAAACACTTTGTAATTGTTGTTATTGTTTTTTTTACTTTTTATTCTTGAAGGCAGGAATGTGTTAATATCACACAACTATTTTTAAAATGTTTATCATTAAAAAAGCATGAACGCTAAATAAATTACCGAAGCAAACACCATTTACCGAAATGTTGGTATTCTGCGGAAGTAAGAGGTCTGATTGTCACGTAAACGACAAAATCCTACATTTTTCTGGACAAAACTAAATTCACTTAAATCTTTGAAAATATTTAGAATATTCATCTGAGTTAACTTTAAAACGAGATATAAAGTATTTGGAACACGCTTTGTGAAACATTCAAACAATTTTCGGTAAAAATATGGAAAAATAACTCAAAAGTCACGTACATTTAACAACTTAAAACAATTGGCATATATGAGTACCGCTCACATATAGAGTACCTAACTGTAACGATAAGAGTTGGAAAATAACTGTGTTATGATAATAACTAAGTGTTCGGCATATAATGATACATCATATATGTTTTCGCTTGCACATTATATGTCACGTAAACTACGTTCTCCACCTATTTTAAATAACCACTCAGTTTCTGTCTATCTTCGTTTGCCAGTTTGTAAAAGCGTTTAGCTTTTCCAGTGGGAATAGGTACGTTTACTTTACAAATCACATCTTCAGGCTGTAACCATATTTTGTCCTCTTTTTTAGGCCATTTCAAACAGTCCCTTAATTTATTTCCACTCTCCATGAATGTAATTTCATACTGTCCCTCATCAATATCAACGACCTTTCCAATGTATGTTTCTTCATCATATGTAGCTGCCACAAAGTTACCTTTTTCTACATCTGCTGGACGTCCCAGTTCATTTCCATGCCTTTTTCTATCTTGATGATTAATGGGAGTTTTTTCTTTCTTGGATATCGCACTTGCATTTCTCAATTGCTCATTTCCTTCGGATTCAAGGTTGTTTGTCTTCTTGTTTACTGTTTCTGACTTACGTATGTTGTATCTTTGCCAGCCACATTGGTTATTTTCATGCCAAAGAAAGCCTTCTTCTGAAAAACATTCTGTGCAAACGCAAGTTGTATCTCTGCACATGATCTGCTCTTCACTGAGGCCCACAACACTGTGTAGCTTCATTGTCCCTTTTATAACATTGACATCTCCCGCGCGATCTTCTATCATCTTGTTATACCCTTCATATTCTTCTCTTTCTATGTACAAGTACTTAATTTTACTATCGATCTTCGATCCCCATTCATAGAAATCTCTACCTCGGTGGATATTAACTTTCCCTGTCTTAATTGCTGTGTCTGCTGTTCTCTTAACGACCCCTCCTATACCATCACACGCTCCCTTCCCATGGCCACTTTCAAAGAAGTTCCAGCTGGCCTTCATGCCATAGATGGATTGGTGTCGCGCTACTAAATCGAACATGGTTTTATTCCTATATTGTGATGTAGGTGAGTCTGTCCAGTAATGAATGAACGTTGCAGATGGACATAGGCTTTTCACTTCTACAATAAGCTTTTCGATGATTGCTTGGACCATGGCTGAATTATGATTCAATACTTCTGATACCGCTACCATACTGGAATGTGTTACTACATTATCGCCGTTATTGAAGTACATCACTATTGGATGAAGTGTCACTGATTCGGGATTCCAATAGGCGCTTTGAATTTCTTCCATCTCTTTAATACTATAGTTTTCTGAAAAGTCCATTTGTATGCACACGTGATCTTTCATATCCTTTAAACTTTCCTTCATCTGCTTAAATGCCTGAAACTGTACCTTGACACGATAAGCATGTTCTTTGAATTCTTGAAACTCGGTTTTCATGTCCTCAGTAAAGACGTCTCTTTCTTTCTCTATATCTAGTAATTTTGTCCTCTGTTTACCATCATCGCATTTTACTCTCTTCCACTGTTTGAACTGTATTTCACGTTCATCTAATTTTGAAAGTGCACAGCTCATTTGATCAACGGTCATGCTCTCTGAAAGACTGTCTGGGCTAGTGTTTGTAATTATACCGGATCGTTTCAGACTATGAAGTTTTAAAGCAAAGTTCTGGTGCTTTGTGCATAAGCAGGTTACCCTGGCTGCATAATTTACAAGGGTGATGTGTTTAGGTCTAGCGCGACAAAAGCTTGAAAAACTAACTTTGTGCTCTGGATTTTCAGCTTTGTATTTTAAAAAGACATTCTTGAGGTAATCGTTGAGTACAAATTTCTGCAATTTCATCTTAGTTTCAAGACTTTTCACTGCATCAGCCTTTCCTGGTAATTGTCGTGAATTATCCTCCCTTTCCATAAATACTCTGATCTTTTCGCGAAGTTGAATCGTAGAGCGATACACTTTCCTACCACCTTGCTTAGGCTTGCTTTTATACCTAACGCGAAGGCTTGTCAGATTTGCAGCATACTGTGTTAACTTATACTTTCGCAAAATTCTACCAGCTATAACTGTTTTGATTAAACGTCTGTTTCTTTGATCTACTGATGCCGATTCATTTAATTCACGAACGACACAGTTAGCAAACATCAGTTTTTTTCGGATGACCGGGTGCTGTCTTGGTGCTATACCTGCATCGATCATTTCTCTCTCAGTTGAGGATTTTGGTGTACTAGTGACTTTGCATTTCTGTAGTCGTGATATTTTCTTTCTTAGGGCTTGATTCTTTCTCTTCAGATCCTTCTGTACTTGTCTCAGGTATTCAATCTTTCTGTCAGCCTTCTTTTTGCTACTTGACCCCTGCCTCTTTCTAATAGGTGGCAATTTTACAATCAACCTGGTAGAAGGTTCTTGTGAACTTGATATTTCGCTGGTTTGCACCGGCAAATTGCTTGTACTAGGTATCTGATCCACACCACTGGATGGATTAGTACCAACATTGTCCGGATTACTGGCATTAGTCCTAGTACCCCTTTTACTTGCTCTGTACTTTCTCTGTTTTATACGCAGCTTCTGTCGTCTACTCTTTACTTCCTTCTTGCTAAGTAATCCAACTTTGGTGTAGTATTGCTTTGTTCTCTTGCTCTCATTTTCTAACCAGGAACTGTTTTCTTCAGCCTTTTTCCTTTCACGATATTCTTTTTGACGCTGCGCATGTGATTTTGCCATTATCTGGAATGCATAGACAAAACAAACTAAGTTTAGCTTGTATTTTATTAATACTTTATTTATTTAAGAATGAGCAAAGGAAATGGTATTTTTTATTAGTGTGCTTTTGGAAATGTAATTATCATTCTATTTGACTTTTATTTATGGTCCAATATAAAAAAAATCAAATCAGACTGGCAATTAACTGAATTAAAATCAATTGTATTTTACGTGACAATTTTCTGTAATATAGATGACCTAAAACTAGCATGCATTTTAAGCATCTTTATATTCGATACAATAAACATAACATGAAACTGTGTACGAAAATATTTTTGGCAGTATATAGTTAATTTGTCATATACTGTGGTCGATGATAATTGCAATTCAATAACCTCATTAGTGTTATTTTACATGTTTGAAATTAGCGGCACACACCGCCAAAAGGAAGAGTATTTTGCATCATTTTACAATTGAAATATTAACATTAGGTACAAAACTTAGTACGTATTTAATAATTGTCAAATGTAGATAGTTGTGACGAAGATTAAATGCTGGAACAAAAGCTACATAAAATGAATTTTACGTGACAACGAGAATAATTTTACGTGACATTCTTCAGCAGTACATTAGTGCTTGGTTCGCATAAATTTTGAAGGAAAATCGATCGAAACTAAATTTGTGTCATCCGTACTTCGCCTCTCAATCGGCATTAATATGGTTCACAAGTTAATGGACAAAAAATGAAATAATTCATGCATGTGGATTTATTTACCTTTTGCACAACGGTAGCTTTCTCTTCTCCTCGTGTTTACATAAATTCAAGCGCAAATGGCGGTTCCAAACTTCCGAGTACTTCCGGGTACATGTTTTTAAACAATGTGCGAATACAGTATTGTTGTCGTCGCATAAAACATCGCTTCAGGTCTATTACTGCGTCACGTAAGGCTTCGTCACGTAAAATAAATATCAGCTTTCCAAGCGATTTTTTTCCGGGTCAAGTTACTACCTGGGCATCATATATGGTTTAGAATGTTTTAAAACTCGTATACCATTGAAACACAAAGATTTATTTGTTTCTAATGCATGTGTATACCTGTGCATCGCCGTCACGTATAGATACAGATTAAAAAACCCCAATAGGCATTGGTTTACTATAAGTTTTTCTAGTGAGCATATCCATTATTTCTGCCTAAGGACGTTTGTATTTTTAACAAATATGTTGCTATAAGGTTCAACTAGTATGGTACAGCATATTTCTTTCGTATATCTATGATCAATATTTATGGTTGAAAAATATGTCACGTAAACTTCACGAACATTGTGACATCAGTTTGTTGAACCATGGCCTTTTTCGGAACTGTAATATACTGTAACATGATGCTTATAAAGACTCAACATGACCCTTACTATGTATAAAACTACTGTTTTTGCTGATTTGTTTCCCGTATGACGTAACAATAATGACTGCAAAAGTATGATTCAATGTTGTGACGCTGCTTTTTACGAGGGGTGTTGTCTTGTCTGCTTCATATATTTTTATTATAAGAGATCAGAGAGTGTCTTTTCCAGAATTTCCTATTTTGTATAAGAGTATAATTGCCCTTGGACCGTTTTATTTTATATCTGAATTTATTGTTTAGGTGAAAATTATAAAAAAAAGGAGGGGACATACTTTTGGCAGGTTCTTTGAGAATGCGTGTTATACACAAGCGTGATAAACTGTACCAGAAACTACACAAATCTCCCTCCCCAGCCCGCCAACAAAGATTCAGATCCCTTAAGTCTTCTATCCAGAAGCAGATAAGAGCCCAATACTAGTCATATATGGAAAGTATCATATTTGACCATGACTCACAACCTGGTAAAAACAAAAAGTTTTACAGTTTCATCAAGCACAACAAAAAAGAAAATGTCGGCATCGCCCCCCTCAAATCAGAAGGTCTTACCTACATGGACCCCATCCAGAAGGCTACTATCTTAAACAAACAATTTGAATCTATCTTTTCCCCTCCCCAGTCCCTTGGTCTGAAGCATATATGTTCCAACGTTCTCTCATCCCCAGTCTCCAAGATGAATAAGATCCAGGTCACCACTGAAGGTGTGGAAAAACTGCTCCATGGCCTATCCCCACATAAAGCCTCAGGACCTGATGAACTATCCCCACGCATCCTAAAAGAACTCCACCATGAAATTGCTCCTGTACTTGCCCATATATACAGGTTATCTCTCGAATCTGGCCTAGTACCCAGTGATTGGAAAAAAGCCACTGTAGCCTCCGTATTTAAAAAAGGTCTCAAGTCTAAACCTAGTAACTATCGCCCAATTTCCCTAACTTGCATTGCTTCTAAACTCCTTGAACACATTGTTGTTTCCAATCTTATGACCTATTTTGACAAGCATAAGCTACTTAGCCAGTTCCAGCATGGCTTTAGATCAGGTCACAGTTGTGAGACTCAGCTCATTAATTTCACTCAGGAACTTTACAATAACACTGAACAGGGTCAACAAACAGATGTTATTGTCATGGACTTCTCCAAGGCCTTTGACAAGGTTGATCACATAAGACTAATTTATAAACTACAAAGCCTTGGTGTCAACCCACAAATTACCAATTGGGTCAAATCTTTCCTGTCCAACCGATCCCAGAAAGTCGCTGTTGATGGTCATTTTTCCAGTGAACTTCCTGTACTGTCTGGAGTTCCCCAGGGGTCTGTTCTTGGGCCATGTCTCTTCCTGGTATATATCAATGACTTACCAGACTCGGTCAAATGTAACGCAAGAATGTTTGCAGATGACACCATAATATACCTTACCATCAACTCCATTTCAGATAGTGTATCTCTGCAACAAGACCTCATTAACTTAGAAACCTGGGAGAAGACATGGTCCATGGAGTTCAACCCGGACAAGTGTGAAGTCCTTAGAATATTTAGAAAGAAAAATCCCATGGTCTACCCCTACAAACTTCACAACATAGAGTTAAAAACTTGTGAGGCAGGTAAATACCTAGGCATAACCATTTCCAAAGATCTAAACTGGTCCAAACACATTGACAATATCACTTCCAAAGCAACTTCCACTCTTCGCTTCATACAACGGAATGTGAAAACTGACAATAAAAAGGTCAAAATTGCTACCTATAACACCTATGTCCGCCCTCAACTTGAGTACTGTTCAAGCGCCTGGCATCCTTGGCAAAAAACCCTCACTAGCAAAGTCGAAAATGTCCAAAGGTCAGCTGCTAGGTACGTCATGTACGACTATAGTTGCACTAGTAGTGTTACACAAATGCTGAAAACTTTAGAATGGAATACACTCCAATATAGAAGGTTACACAACTCATTAGTAATGTTTTATAAAATAAGGACCCAGACAGTTGCAGTCGACCAATCTCATCTTATTCCAACTAGAAACCTAAATTACTTAATCCCCATGTCTCACACTCAGTACTTTTCTAACTCCTACTTCCCAAGGACCATCCGTCTCAGGAACTCCCTACCAACTTATGTTAAATCCAGCCCCAGTCTCAGTATCTTTAGAGAGAGGCTGGCGGTGGTCAGTATGTAATTCTATTGCCTCTGCCCCATTTTAACTGTAGCATACTGTCTTTTTTTAGCTTTTATTATTTTAACATTGTAACATATCATTTCTTTAACAACTGTTTCTCTGACAGCGCCGCCCAGTGATAGTCGGAAATCGACGGTTGGGTGAAAGATGTAGATGTAGATGTAGAATGTACTTCTCACTCACTCCCAAGTGCGGTAGTCCTCGTATATGTACATGGACTCGGCTTATACCCACGGTTCCAGTAATCGATCCATGCAGAGACGAGGCCAACACTACGATAACACCATGCCACAATACATGCTGTAGTGATAGTAGGTTTTTAGGCCACAGCTAACAGCCTTGCTGTTAGTACTTATTAGACAAGCTTACTGTTGCTAATAGGACCCATACAGTTTGTTTTAACTTTTATATTGTGACTGTAAGGGTGGCTGCAAATGTCAGAAATTAAAAAGCAGCCACCCCGCGACAGTAAGCTTGTCTAGCAAAGCCTTACTTATTTGGCTTATTGGGATGACTTATTTTATGTTGTCATCCGTCTAAGAGACGGGACAGCGACAGTCAAAAGTTATCATGTTGACCCAAAACATCCTATTATTTGGCTACGTTGACCCTTTAACGACGTGGTAGTATTTGCCTATGGATCGCAAGATTAGGGGTTCGAGCCCCAGTAGGTAACCTTGGTATTTTCTTTCTCATGGTTTACTTAAATGCGACAGCATGACAACATGATGTGACAGCATGATAGCAAAGCATTATCTGTATAACTTTAAATAGCATGACTCATTATCATACATTAGTAGCAAACCGCCTGAACACTGTAAGAAAAACAGTTTTCAACTTTAGCATGCAAATCGATTAAAACAGCTTAGAATTGTTTAAATCAGCATTTTGAAATTAATACTAAAGTGCAAAAGTATATAATGTACAACTGGGAAATATAATTTCAGATGCTGGCATCTACCTCATCCTTCATTTTGCGTTCTCTTTTGTGCATGTTTAGTAGGAACACAGTAATCTGATATCAGCGCGGTATAGTTGTACTGTCAACCACATCAGTACGACAGCACAGTGCTATTGCACAAGCACGGCAACACGTTGTGACAGCATCACAATACGAAGCAATAACACAACATTAATGTCATGCTGTTGTGTCATAGCATTCCTACGTAATATAGTGCTGTAGCATTGAGTTGTCATGCTGCTGCTTCGTGTTTAAGTTTATAGTATTGGGGAAATGAAAATGCAATTTAAATCATGTGTAACTTGTTTTATGTTTATTGTAGGGAAATGTTCAGTGGTGTTGGCAAGCTGTTGTCTTACATTTGGAAGCCTGAGGAAATACCAGATACTACCAATGGTGAGTAATAATTAAACATATTAGATCACTGCATTGTAGATGTTACCCTTGGAAACTGGGCATTGTGACATGATGTTAGAATGTATCCCAACAGCCACGGTTCACCAGTTCATTTCAAAGATTTATAACTTCAGAAGTTTGATTACAGTGGATCCATTAAAACAATTTGGTAGAAAGAGGAAACAAAACTGTACATAAAAGATATAAATGAGCCGCACCATGAGAAAACCAACATAGTGCATTTGCGACCAACATGGATCCAGACCAGCCTGCGCATCTGCACAGTCTGGTCAGGATCCATACTGTTCGCTTTCAAACCCTATTGCAATTAGAGAAACTGTTAGCGAACAGCATGGATCCTGACCAGACTGGGCAGATGCGCAGGCTGCATGGTCCGGATCCATGCTGGCTGCAAATGCACTATGTTGGTTTTCTCATGGTGCGGCTCAAATCGTGGCTGAGTTATTGCCATTTGTGTATGAATTAAGTACATGGTAGTGTTTAAAGTATGCCTGGAGGCCATCTGGCCTACACACAAATACATAGAGGATATTACATGTGTGTCCTTTAATACTGAATTTATTAAACGAGTTAAATAAAATTATAAAATGCGAGGCTCTGCCGAGCATTTTATCAGTTTTATTCAATGAGTAAGCTTTTCTTGTTTCTTGTTTCTTTACCTATCATAGACTTTGAGTAAATTCGCCCAACATCTCCTATAAATAAATGACGTCAGCGTCAGAGCTTTATTACACTAGTGTATTACCAAATTTATTTGATGGCTTTATTTCAGTCCCGCGACGTCAGACATGTGATAAACCGATATGTCATAGATCAAATGTAAACTACAAAACCACATTTTATTTCTTAAACGTATTACACTGAAATGATCTAAACGCTGTATCATTTCCCAAAGGATGTATTAACTAACCTATTCCTATAATGTGCATCTTAGGACATTTATGCACTAAGCCAGCATGTGCCATAACTTTTTTTGAATAATTATTGATTCATTTCCTCCCCTAAACTTATTGTTTACATTTTTTCAACACAATTAAAGTGACACTACTGAATGGAAAACAGTACATGAAAACATTAATGAATTAATGCGTCTTCCATTTTTCAATCTATGGACATTTTTCTGTCTCAACAGTGATATTAAATATATAGCATTATATTTAACAGCAACATTTACATGCCTTTTTTAATTTTGTGAATATATGGTACTGTCCAAACATATATTTTACAAAAAATTTGCAAAAGTAAAGTTTTTAACATGTGTTTAATTGAGTGTAAAAAAAACTTGAAAAGGGAAAAACTTTTTTTCCACATACAGGCCTCACAGAAATGAAAGCAAACCGTCCAAAGTAAGAATACGAAAAAAATAACGCACATTTTCATAGTCAGGTCTTTGACATGAGGTGTTTTTTTCATTTGAACGATTTTGTTGGGGGAAAAGGGCCCAAATTTTAAAAGACAAAGTGACTGTTGTTCAACCAACAGCATTCAAGGGTGTTGGCATGCAGAAAAAGTGTTCTTCAGAAATTTGGAAAGACCAGAGCTGACAAGTCGTTGCTGAAGAGGCCCCACGGAGATTATGGGTCAGGACAGATTTTAAGGCAGAACGGTTATATCGGCAACAATGTTACTTTAAACAAAGAAAAATAATATTTCAACCATGGGGGCGTTTGGAATAAAAGTAAGCAATTTACCCAAAGGAAACCCCTTTCAACCATTGCTTATTTACACCTTACGTGTAAAGAAGCAAAGGGATTACTGGGAAAACGGGACCAGGGTTTACATTGGGAGAGGTGTTTTACTAGTGATGTATGTTTACGGAATCCCCCAAAAAATGGGGCCATCACACAAAGCTGTAGAAGGGATTTAAGGGGGATTATCCTGAGGCTGTGCTGTTGAACCCCTCGAAAAACCTCATTATGCAAAGTAAGCCATTCTTCTTTTCCAAACAAAAAATTTAAAATTTTAAAATTTTTTAATGCATTGTATTATACTTCAAAAAATCTGAACAAACGTTTAGACTTTTTTTAAATTTAAAAACTTATATTTTTAAAAAAGAGTTAAAAATTTTCATGTAAAAACAAATTTAAAGGCCAATACTAAGGAAAGTAAAAAAAATTTTTTTAAAAAGCACCGAAACTATTTTATTTTTTTTGGGAAAAAGAAAGTTGGGATTAAAATTCGAAAAAAATCGCATAATGTACAATTATTTTTCTAGAATATAAGAAAGTTAAAAGCCCGGGGGGGCATTCGTCATTCATTTAAATTCAACATAATACACAAATTTTTTTTATTCCAAAACCTCCCGTAAATTTTGACCTCCCAACTTCATTATTTAGTGCTTCAGAATCAATCACGGCTATGAAAAAAATTTCAACCACTTTCTCTTTGTAATGGACCTTAAGGTCATTTTGGTAGTGCCTGTTGAATTTTACTGGGTCCTTTTAATGAAAAAATTTTCACCATCCATTTTATTATTCCCCTAATTTTTAAAATTAAATTACACCAAGCTTTTTATAAATTTTCTATTTAAAGTCCACAGGGCCATTTCAAAAAGGGCCTCACAAGAGAAAATTCTGTCAGAAAGGAAGGTTTGTGTTTCAAGGGGAAAAATTTGGAAATACCTGTAGGAAGAAGTCATGTTTGAAAGTGGGAGAAAACAAGGGTTTTTGACCAACGATTTTATGTAGAAAATTTACATGACACCCCAACTCGCAATAAAAATAAAAATATAACAGTACATAAGGAAGCCATAAAACTGGCTCAAAAATTTAAAAAGAGAAAATCTGTTTAAATATCTATTTTAAACATTTTAAAGTACAAAAAAAAACAAGAAATTTCATGCATACAAGATACAAAATTTTTCTAAGAATCTTTATGTCTTCTGCAATTTTTCTTGCAGACAGTTTTTATTTTATTTTGTAAAATTTCTGCTTATTTTCATACCCCAAGGTACAAAGTATATAGAGAATATTGGAGCCCTACATGTCAGTTTGTGTCTTGGGGTAATGTTTGAACCCCCTGCACAAGAGTTTGTATTTAATTTCTTTGTAGAGGCATACTGTGAAATCATTAATATTCGTGGGGGACTAATTTTCGTTGATTTCGTGGTTGAGTCAATCCGTGAAATTTAATCCCAACGAACAAGTAAAATTCCCATTCACTTTATGTTCAAAAGTTGTAATCCACGAATTCATATCCCCACGAAATTGCCGTTTTGACCAAAACCATGAAATTTCATGCCCACGAAATTAAATGATTTCACAGTATCTTATTATAAAACAGGTTAATGAATTTTCAAATTTCATTGACATGTATATTTAATAATGGTATCTGTGATTAAATGGTCCTAAGGAACACCAAATGATAGTTCAGTCTCTTTTGTAGGAAAATGGTGAAGTTGTAGAAAATGGCAGCTCTGGCAGTACTGTTGGAAATATGACATTGTGCCCTAAAATGTCTTTAGTTGTCAACCTTGAACTTGATGCAAGGTATATTTTATAGGATTAAGTTATTAGTCCCCTAATGGTGGAACACCGGAGGAGACTATAGGAATGTCCTCCGTCTGTGCGTGTGTCCGGTAAATACTTGTCTGGACTGTATCTCTGCCACCTATGAAGGGATTTTGAAGTAACTTGGCCTAAATGTTCACCATAACGAGACGATGTGTCATGCACAAGACCCAGACCCCTAGCTCCAAGGTCAAGGACACACTTAGAGGTCAAAGGTTAACAGGGTCTGTTTCGTGTCTGGTCCATAACTCTGCCATTGATGAAGAGATTTTAAAAATCACATGGCATAAATGTTGCCTATAATGTGATGACTTGTTATGTGCAAGAGCCAGACCCCTAGCTTTAAGGTCATGGTCACGCTAAGAAGTTAAAGGTTAACATGGTCTGTTTCTTGTCTGGTCCATAACTCTGCCTTTTATCAAGTGATTTGAAAATAATTTGACACAAATGTTAACCATATTGAGAAGGTGTGTTGTGCTTATGACGCGAGTCTCTCAGGTCAAGGTCAAAGTCATAAAATGATTCATACCTAAACTATTCTGGCATATTTTGCACAGACAGTTGTAGCATTCTTGGACATTTGTCACTAATAGTGACAGCTTTTGTTCACATTTAATTTCTATTGCTATCTTTTTTAAATTTTTTTGTGTTGATACTGAGGCAAATCCATTTAAATTGATAGATATTTAAATAATTAATAATAAAAAATCCATTTCTTTTATGTACTGCGAGTGAATCAAAATACAATTTTACTTTTCTATTACAATTACAGGTGTCAGGGTCAGGAAAAACAGTTACAGATTTTTACGTTTGAAAACTTTAAGATCGGTCGTTATATAACAGCCAACATTACTGACCCTGTTCTGTCTCTTCTGGAACACAACAGACCATATATACAAGGTGGCAGACAGGGATATAGCAGATACAGGGAAAATGTGGATAGAACATCTGCACCATGGATGATACCTGGAGAGAGACCCAACAGGTTACTGGCCTTTTCTTTGTAGATAGATGTGGTATTCTGAAATGTGTGTGCGTTTGCACGTGAGGATGTGTATGCATTCATGCGTGCATGTGTTTTTAGCTCACCTGAGCCAAAGACTCATGGTGAGCATTTGTGACCGCTCAATGTCCGGCGTCCGGCCGTCAACATTTCCGAAAAAAACTTCTTCTTGAAAACCACTGGGCAGAATTACATCAAACTTCACAGAAATGATCCTTGGGTGGCCCCGTTTCAAAATTATTCAAAGAATTGAATTCCATGCAGAACTCTGGTTGCCATGGCAACAGAAAGGAAAAACTTTAAAAATCTTCTTGTCCAAAACTACAGGGCCTTGATATCTGGTGTGTAGCATCATCTAGTGGTCCTCTACCAAAATTATTCAAATTATCCCCTTAGGATCAAATATGGACCCGCTTTGGTGGTCACAAGTTTTACATAGACTTATATAGGAAAAAAAGTTTAAAAATCTTCTTGTCTGAAACCACAACACTTAGACCTTTGATATTTGGTTTGTAGTATTGTCTTATGGTCCTCAACCAAAATTGTTCAAATTGTACCCCTTGGGTGAAAAGAGGCCCTGCCCTGGGGGTCCCAAGTTTTATATAGACTTATATTAGGAAAAAGCTTTAAAAATCTTCTTGTCAGAAACCATATGACCTAGGCTTTTGATATTTGGTATGCTGCATTGCCTAGTAGTCCTCTACTAAAATTGTTCAAATTATGCCCCTGGGTTAAAAGAGGCCCTGCCCTGGAGTCACTTAGTTATAATGTGAGTTATATAGGAAAAATACTTAAAAAATCATCTGATCCTATTTCCAAGACTATTTAATTATAATTACCTGATAACCCCAAGTAATATGACGTCACTTGACTGTGACCTTGACCTGCTGACCTACTGTCTTGTTTTATAAGATACAGCCTTGAAATTTTGATGACATTCACAGTTTTGCACACAAATCGTAAAACTGAATTTCATTCACTGACCTTCTTAATATTTTATCATCAGTTTGACATTTGAAACATGTAGCTCATATTACTCAGGTGAGCAATCTAGGGTCATCATGACCCTCTTGTTTTCAGAAAATCATGCCTTTTATACATCTGTGAAATAGGACTTATTAAATGATTTCCTTGAAGAGGAGGGCATGTGGCATTATGGCCCTTGAATTACTAAAAATTATGAAAGTTGACAGGTTCATTGACTAACTTGAGTAGTTCTTATCCAATTGTCACCAAATTTGGTCACAATATTTATGGACATGGTATCTTGACCAAGTTTCATAATTAGCTGGATTGCCATAGAGGCTGTAGAGTGATGGCACGGCAATTGTGAGAATTGACTGTTTGTACTGTCTAACTTAAGCCACCATTTTATGGGCATAATTTCTCAGACAAGTTTGATAACCAGCTGGATACTCCAAGTCACTCCTAAGTTATGGCTCTTAAATTACCTGAAATTGCAAAAAATTGAGTAGTTCTTATCCATAGTTCACCAAATTCAGCCAAAATGTTTATGGGCATAATATGTTGACAGTTTCAATAACCGTGTGGATAGTTTTAGCTGCTCTGGGGTTATGACCCTTGAACTAGTTTACATTGAGGAAATTGACTACTTGTCTGCTCAGTATTTGCTGTGATGGGTGTATGTTGTGACAGTTTGCCACTCTTGTTTATGTATGCATGGATATTGGAATAACTTCACACAAGACTTTGTAGTAACAAGACAATGTTTAGCGTGCAATACCTATTCCCCGAGGCCAGGGATTTTTCAGGACTGGTCCTGATTTCAGGCTATTGACTGCCAGAATTTCCTTCAGACTTGAAAATGTAGATTTTCAGGCTTAATCTCAAGCACGGTCCCCAGCCTCAAAGGCCAAGGTCATGTTTACAGGTCAAGGATTTAAGGTCATGTTTTGGTCGGCTCTATAACTGTTTATACATGCATTGATATTCAAATAATTTGCCACAAACATTGATATATCTCTTGCATGACTTAGACCTCGAGCCCAAAAGTTAAGGCCTGGAGTTGTTACCAATGAATAAGTCAAACTGAGAAAACTGACAACTAATCTGCTCAATTAGTACTGTATTTTAGTATGAAATAATTTGCTATGAGGGCTTAGATTGTGACAGTTTGACCCTCGTGTTTAGTCTGACTTCAAATTTTGATTTAACTTTCAGCCTGCTGGCGGCTAAATAGCCTTTGCAACCAGTGCAGACCAAGATCAGCCTGCATGGATCATGATCTGCACTGTTCGCTATTCAGTCAGTAAATTTTTAATGATCACCCCTTTGAATAATAAGTGGTGCTGCCCAAATTGAATGATGGACTAGTCCATTTTAGAAATTTAGCAGGGTAAAGGTGAAGTTGATTGCTGTCAGTTCATTTGGGGACATTTGGGGAAATGTTGTAGAGTAGAAGCAGTTGGTAGAAAGCTGTTTAATTTGAGTAGAATATATTTACAGAAACAAGAAGACAGTGCAGTTTCCACACAGATTGCCACATTATAACGTACCAGAAGATCTCCGCCAACTTAGACTGACCCAGGATGATTTGCTGTATTATGCCCCAGTCCTAGCTGAGGTATGGTCTGTATTTATTTTTAGTAACGGTTTTAAAAATAAACTCTTATTTATTTAAGTTTTAAAGCTATGCCATTCTGTTTTGGGGCAACTCTTTTAAGTTTTAATAGCTATATATTCCATTTTGCCATTGAGGCCACAATTTATATTTGATACTGTAACATATTATTTCTAGTCAGAGACACTTGACTATAGTATGTTTACCTGAACCAGAAGACTTTAGTTTTACACTTAAGTTGATCTTTATACTGTGAAATCATTAATATTCATGGGGGATTAATTTTTGTGGATTCCGTGGGTGAGTCAATCCACGAAATTTAATCTTAACGAACAAGTAAAATTCCCATTCATTTTATATTCAGAAGCTGAAATCCACGAGTTCATATCCCCATGAAATTGCCGTTTTGACCAAAACCACAAAATTTCATGCCCACGAAATTAAATGATTTTACAGTACCTAACTGATCAGTCATATGCCATTTGAATGTTCAATTCTCTGTAGCATTGAGTACAGATTTTCGTTGTGTACTTATTCCAAATTAATACATGTATTTGTTTTGGTCATAGGAACCAACTTTTTCCCAGATTGTTACACAAAATAAATATGCACATGAAGAAGTTGCTAACTTGACATGGAAATAAACATTATTTGTTTTTGTTTTTTATAGGAATTGACATTTAAAAACTACAGAGAGAAATTCAAAATGCTGCTGTACCTGGAGGAGATACAGATGGACATTGATATCAGGGAATTTGACCTGTACAGGGTAAGATTTTACATTGATATTTGACCAATATTTGGTAAGATTTCAAATTGATAACAAAATATTTTACCAGTACAGTGTAGTATTTCACATTGAGACCAGGGAATTTAACCTATACCGGTACATGGTAATATTTCACATTGATATCCTGTAAGATTTCACATTGATATCTGGCCCATACATGGTTTAGCTTGACTATTCGATTATTCTACTCACCCTGGCACACCTTGGTTAAAGTTTTGCATGTACGGTAAGTAGGTATAGCTATCATTTAAAGGCATATAGCTTTGAAACTTTTTTTTTCTAGGTCAGTTAGGTCAATTACCAACCTCACTGGGTCAACTCTGACATGTATTTTGGCCAAATTATGCCCCCTTTTGGAAAATTGCATGTAAGTTAATATCTACAAAACTAATGCAGATATTGATTTGAAATTTCACCTGTATCTGCGGGGTTATAAAACTAGGTGATAGCATCAAGTCCCATAACTCTGACATTTATTTTGGCCAAATTATGCCCCCTTTTGGACTTAGAAAATCCTGGTTAAAGTTTTCATGCAAGTTACTTTCTCAGAAACTAATGCAAATATTAAATTGAAACATCACATGTTTCTTTGGGTTTATAAAACTAGGGCGTAGCAGCAAGTCCCATAACTCTTTACATGTACTTTGCAAAATAATGACACTTTTTGAACTTGAAAACTTCTGGTTTAGCATGCAAGTTACTAACTCCAAAAGCCTGCCCGCTTAGCTCAGTAGGTAGAGCGTTGGTCTACAGATCGCGGGGTCGTGAGTTCGATCCTCAGGCGGGGCGTATGTTCTCCGTGACTATTTGATAAACGACATTGTGTCTGAAATCATTAGTCCTCCACCTCTGATTCATGTGGGGAAGTTGGCAGTTACTTGCAGAGAACAGGTTTGTACTGGTACAGAATCCAGGAACACTGGTTAGGTTAACTGCCCACCGTTACATGACTGAAATACTGTTGAAAAACGGCGTTAAACCCAAAACAAACAAACAAAACTATCTCCAAAACTAATGCAGATACTGGATTGAAACTCTATAGATATTTCAACATTTTGGGTAATATTCCTGCTTCTAGGCAACAATTCCAATAGTCGAGCATTGGCTGTCTTACAGACAGGTCTTATTTTATTAGAGAATTTGACCTTTAGTGGGTAAGATTTTACAATGATATCAGAGAATTTGATCTCTACAGGGTAAAATTTCACACTGATATCAGAGAATTTGACCTCTACAGGGTAAGATTTCATATTAAGACCAGGGACTTTGACCTCCACAGGCTAAGAATTCACACTGAGACTAGGGAGTTTGACTTGTCTGGAGTATAACTTGAAAAGTATTAATGACATTTGATTGAAACTTCACATGATCATAGAGGTCATTGAGACAAAGTGCAGTGTCAAAGAATCATAACTCTACCTTACCTAGTTTTTGAATTATCTTCCTTTATTATACGAAATAAGGCTTGTCCGGAGTATAACTTGAAAAGTATTAATGGCATTTCATTGAAACTTCACAAAATAATAGAGGCCTTGGTGGGAAATGCAGTGTCAAAGAACCATAACTCTATTTAGCTAGTTTTTGAATTATCTCCCTTTATTATACAAAATAAGGCTTGTCTGGAGCTTCACTTGAAAAGTATTAATGGCATTTCATTGAAACTTCACAAGAAAATAAAGGCCTACCTTGCCTAGTTTTTGAATTATCTTCCTTTATTGTACCCACCGACAACAAAGTTGAAAGGGGGGGGGAGTATACTGGTTTCAGGTTGTCTGTCTGTCTGGCCGTCTGTCCGTAGACGCAATCTTGTGCGCACCATCTCTCCTTATCCCCTTGACAGAATTTAATGAAACTTCACACAAGTGATCAGTACCAACAGTAGTTGTGCATGGGGCATGTAAGGTTCTTTTAGAAAAAAAATTTGCAGAGTTATGGGACTTTGTTTTTTTGTTACTATATTATAAACATAGACACAATCTTGTGCACACCATCTCTCCTCATCCCCTTGACACAATTTAATGAAACTTCACACAAGTGATCAGTACCAACAATAGTTGTGCATGGGGCATGTTAGGTTCTTTTAGAAAAAAAAATTGCAGAGTTATCGGACTTTGTTTTTTTGTTACTATACTATATACATAGACACAATCTTGTGCACACCATCTCTCCTCATCCCCTTGACACAATTTAATGAAACTTTAAGCAAGTGATCAGTAACAACAGTAGTTGTGCATGGGGCATGTTAGGTTCTTTCAGAAAAAAAATTTGCAGAGTTATGGGACTTTGTTTTTTTGTTACTATACTATATACATAGACACAATCTTGTGCGCACCATCTCTCCTCATCCCCTTGACACAATTTAATGAAACTTCACACAAGTGATCAGTACCAACAGTAGTTGTGCATGGGGCATGTTACGTTCTTTCAGCGACAAAAATTGCAGAGTTATGGGACTTTGTTTCTTGTTAACATACTATGTACATACAGTCTGCATATGCAATCTTGTGCATGCCTAATCTACCAAACCCTTGCACACAATTTAATGAAACTTTACACAAGTGATCAGTACCAACCCTAGTTGTGCATGGTGCATGTTACATTCTTTTAGATAAATATTCTGCATAGTTATGGGACTTTGTTTTTTGTTACTATACTGTATACATACAGTCTATATACATACAGTCCACATAATTATGCAATCTTGTGTTCGTCAAATTGCAATGTACTGTGTCAGTGCATGTGGGGGGTACATTCATCACCTTTAGTGATAGCTCTAGTTCAATTTTCTTCTTTTTGATATCTCCATTTTTTTGTTTGTTTCTTATACATTATTCCCCATATTGGGACAAGCACATGCATTGGGGAGCACCATTCGGTTTTACGGATTCCTTGTTTATATTTGGTTTGAATGTTAACCTATGTGAGATGGAGTGTCATGCGTAAACTCCAGGTTCCTATCTCAAAGGTCAAGGTCACAGTTGGAGGTCAAATGTGATGTCAGATCTTGTCTGGCCCATAACTTTGACATGCATTGAGGAATCTTGTTTATATTTGGCATTGATGTTTAACTCAGTGAGACAAACTCCATCTCAACAGTCAAGGTCACAGTTAGGGGTCAAAGGGCAGGCTCTACATGTTGCCCGTGGGTATCTAGTTGAAAATTAAAAAATTGTTTCATACATCATAAGCCATACAATCATTTCCAGCATGTTTATTTCCTAGAGCTAGTGAATGTTGATTACAAATGTACTTGTATTAAGCTTTTTGGTTTTTCAGGTTTGCCTCCGCCATTTTGGTGAATATTTAGCTCTTGGTGTACCTGGGCTAGCTGAGGGACGACCTTCAGTACTAATAGGGGACAAAGTAATTCTCAGTGACCCCTCAGATCCAGATGGCCCCTGTTTTGAAGGATATGTACATGAGGTAAGCTGCTCCAACTTACCAATCCAAATAAAGTAAAGCTTGTAAAGGAAAATGGAAGGAGTTGAGGACATTTTAAGGTTGTTTGGTTCAGTTATTTACAAAAACCTTGTGATTATACTATGATAGAGGACCATTTATATGTTGAACCACCTTAAGTGAGTTAAGTGCTCGGTATTAGCATTTAGGTAGTGGACACGTAATGAAAATTGGCATTTTCCATTTGATGAAGTATTCTCTGTATGCAGTTTTGGCACTCCTACATGTGTTGCAGAAAATTTTCTGTTATTGTCAAGGATTTTAAATTGACATTCTCCATATATTATATCAGTATTCTTACAGTGTTATTAAAATGCAATTTTTTTGGTAAGGTCCTTGGATGTCAAAATAGCAGACAGGAATATATAATCAGACAGAAATTGCAGATTGTCATCATGGGTGCAATACCTTAAAGTCTTAAAGATCAACAACATTGACTTGATAACAGGTAGCTGCGATCTGAAAAACATCAACAGAACCTCAGTTTGCCTAAGTATAGCTGGTTCACCAACTTGCTTGTGTAAGCAAAGGAAATAATTATTTTTATGTATGAAATTCACATCAGTGTTGTCAGTCAGCATGTGTTACAGAACAAATTGCAAGATACATACATGTATGTGCTTCAAATACATGATTGTAACAAAAACCATCTGTTTTCTGTAAGTGATTAAATTAAAACGTGTTTGATTGCAGATTTTAAAAGATGAAGTATTGTTGAAGTTTTATCCAGACTTTCAAAGAATATACACAGGAAAAGACTACAATGTTCAGTTTACTTTCAATAGGTAGGCATATTAGTATGAATTATTGGGTTTGTTAGTGACCCTCCACAGAAATGTACGGGTCAGTGTGGTAAAAGGGAGGCATGGCCTTGACCATTTTATAATTACAGTAAAATGTGATATGCATGTATCCTTGAAGAAAGAGAATATATCAGTAGGAAATGATGCAATATTTACAGCTGCTTGACTAATTCAGTATCGATCTACTAATCTGATATATTCCAAGCTGTATCAGGCTCTTGGATTTACTTAGTAAATTTTCGTTTTTCAAGTAAAAAAGGTATAAGGCTGGCAGTTCTACCTAGGTGTTGCCTGTGCCTGAAATTATGTATGGAGAGACATTTTGGGGTCTTCACCCACAATTCAAGCCAGAGTTGCCATTAATCCTAAATTATGTCTGTGTAACCTAGAAAACAAACAGTAACTGACAACTTTACTACATGTATCGGAAGTGGAGGATAAATGACATTAGACTTGCTGTTTTCAGTCAATCACCATTGATATACATCTGGCTGTGTGATACATCCGGCTGTTCTGAGCTAAACAACTGGGCTGTAAGAAATCGTAATGTGAGAGGCATACACCATGTTGTTTAACCTTTCGCCTGCTAAATTTCTAAAATGGTCAGTCATTCAATTTGGGCAATAACATTTATTGTTTGAAGGGGTGTTTGCTGAAAATTTACTGACCGAATGGCGAACAGTGCAGGCTTATCTTGGTCTGCACTGGTCGCGTGGCAGAATCACTTGCCGCCAGCAAGCTAAAGGTTAAAGAATGGTTGCTTTTCTCAGTCAGACTTTGCATGTAGCGTTACATGTATTCATTCCAGAGGTCCATTAAGAAAATGTCACAGGGCCTCGGAGAGTGCTAGTGGTTTGGGAGAAAATAGTATGTAAAGTATATTTTACCTCTTTTTACATTTTCAAGTTTTAGAAATCCGAGTCAGATAACTTTGAGACTGTTGAAAAATTAGTTTCATTCATTCTGCAGCTGATAAAATTTAAAAAAAATAATTTTTTCTCGTTTAGTTGATTCTGTTCCAATAGCTAAATTCCAATCAGAAATTTGTATGTTCTGTCAGCTTTCTTAAAATTAACTGGATTTTGAAATAATCACAGTATAAAAAGAATATATAAATTTCTGTTCCTTTGATTTTAATAGAAGTTTCATTTTTGAAGGTTCATTTTATAGAATTTCAATACTGCTAACAGATTCATAATCAGATTTATTTTTAAACTTTCTGGTTGTGTTTCTAAGTCAGACAAAAAAGAAAATATTTAAGAAAAACTTTTTTTCAGCTTATTGTGTAATCATTAAAAGATTTTGTAGTTGCATCAGTCCACGAAATTAAATGAGCCATGCCATGATAAAACCAACATAGTGCATTTGCGACCAGCATGGATTCAGACCAGCCTGCGCAGACTGGTCATGATCCATGCTGTTCGCTTTCAAAGCCTTTTGCAATGACAGAAACCATTAGCGAACAGCATGGATCCTGACCAGACTGCGCAGATGCGCAGGCTGGTCTCGATCCATGCTGGTCGCAAACGCACTATGTTGGTTTTCTCATGGCGCGTCACAAATTAAATGGAACAAAAAAAAGTCCCATGCTCCTTATCTTTCAAAGCTGAAACCCACAAATTTTTATCTCCAAGAAACAATTGTTTTGGCCAAACCCATACAATTTCATGACCACAGAATCAAATGATTTTACAGTATTCTTTTTTACAAGACACTACAGTTTTTAAAGATTTCTTACATTTTCACAGTTCTTTTTCCAACATCGCTTGTTCCGAAACCAGCACGCTGTATGCTTAGACAGAAAGCCCAACCAAGCAGTCAAAGTTATAATGGATTAATTAAACAAGAGGCTCAAACAACCCATTCACCTTTCTTCAACAAATGTCTAAATGCTCGGCAACGAGCTGCAGTGACAAGAATTGTGCAGGGACAAGGGAGGCCACTCCCATACATACTATTTGGACCTCCAGGTATGAAGACTAAAAACATGTATGGAACTTTATGATTGTCTGTAATTTTGTGTGTCTGTTCCATATATTGATACATGTAATACCATTGTTAATGTAAAAGTGTAGAATTGAAATATTTTCAAAGCTCATCTTTTAAAGTGAAAAGATTGCTTGCTTGGCAATATACATACTAACTCAAAGTCTCGCAAGTAGAAAATTTCAATTACCATAGTATTGCAGTTTATTTGACTTTAAATAGCAAGTTTTAAAAGAGCTTTTTCTAAACATCAGAGGAAAGATTGATAGTGTTAGATACTCCTTTATATCTTCATTTTAAATGATGTCACAAGTTGTTATCACTAGGTGATTAACATCATTTAAACAAAAATACAATGCAAAGAGTTAACTTTAAAGGCCTAAATTGTTATCAACTATTTGTTTGTTGGTTAATCAATATACAGCCCTTGGATCCTGGTTTCAAGCCCTACAGGGGTCACGATCACACCTTCTCATAAGACACCAGTACTGGTTTTCCCAGGAAGCAGACTCGAGAATGGTTCAAATAAGCTTGAAGCTTTCATCATAATTGTGCTAAAATAAATTAGAAAAAGATATATAGATGTCAGTCTAGTTTTACATTAAAAGCCAAACAGTCTGGCCAAGTAGTTGCTTTATATTTACTCTATTACATTGTTTTTTTAGGTACAGGAAAGACAGTTACAGTGGTTGAAGCAATTTTGCAGATTTTTACCAAACTTTCATACAGCAGAATCATTGCCTGTACTCCTTCTAACAGTGCTGCAGATCTACTGGTCAGTTTTTATATTAAATACTTGTCAGACACTCTGATATTCTAAATTGGGAAAAAAGTAACTTGGATTCTGGTAGGCCTAAGATTTTTAAACCTCATAGTAGTTACAGAAGCAACAGAGTTGTAACCCCTTAAAGATCCTGAATGATGTACTGATTATTCTTTTGTACCAGCCCATTTGAATGAATCGACAAAAAGTAAAAAGAAGTGGTTTTTCTTTTTCAACAGGAAGTTGCTATTTTTAGTAACAGCTTTCCAATTCTGGAAGTAGGAAACACTCATAAGCTTTCCCAACTGATTTAATCACAGATTGTTTTATAATTTTAGGCACAGAGGTTACATGAAAGTGGTTTAGTAAAGACTGGAGACCTTGTGAGGCTAAATGCTCAACAGAGATCAGAACAAGTAAAGCGTTTTTCCTTGTACCGTTATATGCTAATAGAGAATTTGTGATTTTAAACTTGTACACATACCACACACTTAAGATATCTTTTATTATTTCTGTAAGCATACAAGGTGCTGAAATTCAGAACTGTCAGTTTATTGTTAGACAATCAAAATAATATACTTGTAAAACTAAAATCTTACTTTGAAATGTGTAGATTTATGCTTATGGTGTAGCAAGCATTTTGATTCAGAATGTTTTACAGTTTCTAGCAGATGTTTATCAGTATCTTTGCTACACCTATGAGTACAAACTTACTAATATTAATATAGAAACAACTATTAGACATTAAATCATTTGTCATTATTTTTAGATGGGCTAAGAAAGTTGTAGGGGTGTCCATGACTGAGTGGTTAAAGCCACTTGCCCCGCACTGATGTGGACTTGAAACGTCACTTGGGATGTAAAATTCTTCATGTTAGGAAGCCATCCATCTGGCTTATGGAAGGACTCTGTGGTTCTACCCAGGTGCATGCCTGTAACATTATATTGCCCGAATGGGCACCTGGAGTCTACCTCCACCTTGAAAGCTGAAAATGTGCCATATGACCTAAATTGTATCGATGTGACTGTAAACCCACCAAAAAAAGTAAATAAATAAAATTAAAGTAATGTTACTGCATTTCAGGATATTCCAGACTGTATACGACCATATTGTTCCCTAGGCGACAACATAGACCTGGCATCTAAATATAGAATTCTAGTCAGTACGTGTGTTACTGCAGGAACACTATACAGTCTGGGTATAAAAGCAGGACACTTTACACACGTGTTTATTGATGAGGTACAATTGCATAATTATACACATTATAGTATTCTATTACTGGTGAAGCTGAAATAACTCATGATTGGGCAATATATGTGGTTGCTATGGCAACAAACAGTCCAAATATTGGATCCTGCAATAACTTAAAAAGTAAAGAGATTGTATATATAGCTAGAAGACAATATGGAGAACATACATGTTATTTCATTTTCCTCAGTTTGTCTGTCTGTTAATTCATCTGTCTTTTCACTCATCAGTCGCAAATGGTGGATAATGCCATAGCTTTAATAGTACAAGAAATTTTTTCATTAAACCCTGGACAGAAATAAACAGAAAACAATATTTCATGAAGACTTACCAGAAACTGTTCAGCACAGAACTTTTGAGTTAGAATTTTTTATAGATGTTGTTACAGTACTGTAAAATCAGACATTTTTGTAAGATGAAAAATTGCAATACATGTAGATCTATTTGAAATTGGTTCATGTGGTACAATATTCATTATACAGTTGAAACTCGTCATTTTGGACTCTCTTATCTCAAAATTACAGTTATCACAAAGACATTTTTAACCCCGTCCTGAAAACATGTTCATAAATTCATAAAATATCATCTCAAGTTTAATTTTGGTTAGCTTGAAGTAAAACACTCAATGGAATTGGAGATAAGGAGTTTCGACTGAATATGACTAACATGTTGACACATATACTTAAGAAAGTAATAGTATCTTAAAAATTATTTGTCAAAGATGGCAGTTAGTGAATATAGTGAAAATAAATTCTATGCTAAAATTCTTGATTCTGGTATCAGATTTTGCCATATTTCATTTTCAGGCAGGTCAAGCTACAGAACCAGAAGCCATGATTTCTTCATGTCTTGTTTCACATACAGACGGACAGGTTAGTAACAATATGAGCCGCGCCATGAGAAAACCAACATAGTGGCTTTACGACCAGCATGGATCCAGACCAGCCTGCGCATCCGCGCAGTCTGGTCAGGATCCATGCTGTTCGCTAACAGTTTCTCTAATCGCTATAGGCTGTGAAAGCAAACAGCATGGATCCTGACCAGACTGTGCGGATGCACAGGCTGGTCTGGATCCATGCTGGTCGCAAACGCATTATGTTGATTTTCTCATGACACGAAAATTCGTCCTACGCGAATAAAAATGATTTCACAGTAGATGACCTTAACCGTTATATGATCTTCACCCCTAAAAGTAAAACCTCAAAAAATAACATCTTTGGTAATACTTCCAATAATGATTTTGCATTTTGAAAATGCAGCTCCTTGCTTTTATTGTATTTTACTTCAGATAATTCTTGCTGGTGACCCGCAGCAGCTTGGTCCAGTGCTGATGTCAAAGTTCAGTAAGATGTTTGGACTAGAGTTATCTTTCCTTGAAAGACTGATACACACACCATTGTATGAGAGAGATGAACACAAGTTTGCCGATCATGGTGCTTATGATCCACTTCTGGTAAGATACAATTGTTTAAAATTGATGTTTGGGCTAGAGTTACATTGACTACAACATTGCATACCGAGAGATGATCGTGAAACTATTGTATCTGGATATAAATAAAGAAGTAATAAAAAGGTTTCATGATAAACCTTTGACATACCATTGCAAATAATTCAACTTACAATCCATGATTTGTTAAGTTCGTACTTTATAAGTATGTATTCTTACTAGATCAACTATTTGGAGAAAAAAGATGGCTATTGCACTCATCCCGGCGAAGGTCAAAGTTCTTTTTATGAAGTCCACTGTCTTCTTCATTACTTAAGTTATTCAGTTTTAAACTTGCTTTACTTGCTCATAGTGACAATTTTCATTCATTTGACAAGTTGTGTAACTCTGCCTGCTATATTTCCAGAATTATGCCCTGTTATAATTTAGAAATTTTGGTTACAATTTTTATAAAGTCCAATGTCTTCTTTATTACTTAAGATATTGAAAATTGCTGTACTTGCTCAAAGTAACAGTGTTCATAAGTGTGACTAGCTGCATAAATCTACCTGCAATATTTCCAGCAATATGCTCCAAACTTAGAAATTTTGGTCAAAGTTTCCTTGAAGTCCAATATCTTCTTCAATACTTAAGATCATTCAATTGAAACTTTACATGCTTGATATACTTGCTCATAGTGGCAATGTATATTTGTGTTACAAGATGCTTAAACTCTACCTGCAGCATTTCCAGAGTTATGCCAAACCACTTAGCTCAATAGGGAGCGCACAGATCTAAGGATCGCAGGGTTGCGAGTTCAGTCCTTGGGCAAGGCACATGTTCTCCGTAACAATTTGATAGAAGACATTTTGTCTGAAGTCATTGGTCCTCCACCTCTTATTCAGGTGGGGATGTTTCGTTCCTAAATATATACAGCCTTTTTAAAGTTTTCAGTGTTTTTCAGGTCACAAAATTGGTTGACAATTACAGATCTCACAGAAACATTCTAAGTCTACCATCTAAACTGTTCTACCATAATGAGCTGAAGGAGCAAGCAGATAGTGGTCTCACACACACATTCTCTCAGTGGAAGGAGTTGCCGACTCAAGGAGTTCCTGTAATATTTCATGGTGTCAGGGTACGTAAAAAATAAAAAACCATAGATTTTACTTTATAAACAAAAAAAAGTAGTTCTTTGAAGAGTAGGGCATCAGTCAATGTGCATTTGTGAAAAACAAGAGTCTTATGTGTATTTGTAAAAAACAAGAGTCTAAAGTTTATATTTGACATCTAAATTGTATGTAAACTTTTCTGTTTGCTCTATTTTTGTTATCAAGTTTGGATTTTAAAGAATTTGTTTATAAATATTGCTGTTGAAACTAAACATTTCTGAAAATTTCAGCTGTTCAGGCATATATAAATTGGCAGTTTTTCAAATGCATAAAAATGCAGTTATAGTGGTAAGAATAGGTGGAAAAAAATGGAAAACTAGAAGGTTTCTTTTCTAGCAGAAGATATTTAGCACTCTGCTATTTCAAGTTAAAGCTTGGCCAGTGCTAAATTCACACACAAGAGGAAGCCATATGTCTGGCTTGTATATTAAATGAGTCTCACCATGAGAAAACCAACATAGTGCATTTACGACCAGCATGAATCCAGACCAGACTGCGCAAATGCACAGGCTGGTCTGGATCCATGCTGGTCGCAAATGCACTGTGTTGGTTTTCTCATAGTGAGGCTCAAATGTTTTTAATCTAGTGTCATCTTGTACTTAACATGTGGACTTCTTGTGTGAAAGTCAACAGTTTCCTTACGAGTTAATAGCTGTCTGAAAAACTTTAAACCAGACAAGATAAGGGGTATTGTGTCACCAATATTACTGTTTCGCAAGTACATTGTATTTATTTATTTATTTGGGTTTTACGGCGCACAAACACAGTATAGGTTATATGGCGCCAAACAGGACTACAAATTTTGGTTCCACATCTCATTTACATCGAGTAAGAATGTAGTAAAGAACAACCTGTTTTGTGTGGGATATAAATATCACCTGTATTTTCCATCTTTACTTGTGTAGGGTGAAGATCTGGGAAAGGGTAACAGTCAGTCATGGTTTATTACCATGGAAATAGGTAGTAAGATACCTACAGATTGTCCTAAAGCATGACAGCACACTGATAAAATTCATATAAAAAATAACATTTATTCAATCTAAATATCATTTAGGGTGAGGACCTAAGAGAAGGCAACAGTCCATCATGGTTTAATGCCATGGAAACAGTACAGGTAGTAAGGTACTTACAGAATGTGCTTAAAGACGATAGCATACAGATTACCTGTGATGATATTGGAGTGATTACACCTTATAGGAAACAGGTATATTTCTTACGGATTTCTTCAAAACTTAAGGGCCTTTTGTCATTGACGGGTTTTGTTCGTGGATGTCAAATCATGTTCCCCTCAACACTTAGGGGTTGGGGGTTGGGGAAGGGGATTCGTGGCTGAATGATTAAAGTTGCTGACTTCAAATCACTTGCCCCTCACCAATGTGGGTTCGAGCCTCACTTGGTGTGCTGAATTCTTTATCTGAGGAAGCCATCCAGCTGGCTTACCGAAGGTCAGTGGTTCTACCAAGGCCCCTGCCTGTGATGAAATAATGCACGGAGGGACACCTGGGGTCTTCCTCCTCTATCAAAACTGGAAAGTCGCCATATGACCTATAATATTGTCGGTGCGACATTAAGTTCAACAAAAACAAAAATCGATACTTTAGGGCTGAGCTGTAAACGGCAAAGAAGAGTGCTCCGTCTGACATGGTAAATGTGAGTGGCTTATTCCAGGTGCTGGTCATTGCCTGTACTAATAAAGGAGCTAAGCTGAAAAACTACTGAAAATCGTAGATATTTGTTTGATTTGTGAAGTGTGAAATATGTTTAAAAGGCTTTTTTGAGCTAACTGCATAGCAGATATATTATGCAACTGGTCTGTTTAAAAAAAACAACTGATATATGATTATGAAGTTGGTACCGAAAAACGTTATGTACAATGCAGTTCAACTTGCATTAAGAGTCCAAATAACAGACAGACAAAAAGTGGACTCCTGACACGAATGATTTGATCTCACAGTACAACATGATTGGTTCTTTCGTCATGTGGTTATCTCTGTTCTCTGAAAAGATAACTAATTTAATGTAAAAACCCAAGCTGCAGATTTGTATAAAATTAATTTTAAATATTCTTCAGTTTGAAGAATGGCTGCAGCTATCTGGACAGGCAGCCTAACCTCAGTTGGTAGGCAAGTAATATCCATCCCCATTCATTGCAAACACAGTGTGGAGTAAAATATGAATGTGTCAAGATCAAATCATTTAATTTCAGAGTAGAATACTGCAGAGTTGCTGCTACATGTTTTATGAAAGCTGAAAATAATGTACTTTCAAAGTAATAATTATTGCAAAACCATTTTTCATTCCAGGTTGAAAAGATACGTCTGTTGGTAAATAAACTCGGGATGGATGAGGTCAAGGTCGGGTCAGTGGAAGAGTTTCAAGGTCAAGAGAGACAAGTTATCATTATATCTACAGTAAGTGAAGAACAGATGCCTCGCATTTACTATCCACTTTTCCAAATATTTACAAAGTAAATAACATACATCTTCTGTCGACCTGTAAGGTTTTCAATCTATTTTTCTCCTGTGTCATAATAAGAACATTATGTTGGCACGTGAATGAATCTAAACTGTGTAATCATTTAATATCATTCACATAAAAATTATGTTTCTTCAGCAATTTGATAATATATTCACAATAGGTCATTTAGTTCTTTGTGCATTTTTTGGCGTTGTCTGGCAAATTCATTTCCTTGTTATAACATAGTTGTTTATTTCTAGGTCAGATCAAATGAAGAGATGATAGGTTTTGATGAGAGGCATACCATAGGGTTTCTAAGTAACCCCAAACGATTCAATGTAGCAATTACAAGGGCCCAGGCTCTTCTGATTATTATTGGAAATCCCTATGTATTAATGCAGGTATGTAGTCAATTAGCTACAGTAGTTACATATATATAGTCTATAATAACACCATTTTCAAACTATGTTGGTGGGGTATGTTATACAGCAAAGTGTTAGATAGTGTCCTTTGCCATCCCAAATAGTTTTCTTTTATTACCTCTAGAGTTAATACAGACATTTTTTGAAATTCATTAACACAGTGTTTTTAGAATCACGAGACAGTTCACAAACCAGGTTCTGTAACTGAAAACTTGTTTGGACAAAATTATTTCCCTGAAATCACTAAGCAGAATACTCCCATCTTGACTATTTGTGGAATTTCTATTAGTTTCAGATCTAACACATAGTGCAAGTTTACACATTAAAATTCGAAACTTTGGCTTTTGCAAAATGATTCCCTGTTCATTCTTAGAAAATTTGGTCAAATTGTTGTTTCCTTTACATAACTCTGAAACTTATGAAGATTTTGTATTGGAACTTCGCATAAACCTGTCAACTCATATGGCATGATGACCCTTACTGTTGTTTTTTACAAATTTTCTCCCTTTTTAATTGTACTTAATCCACATTTCTATAACAATTACATTAAATTATTTGCCAACATTTGCAAGTCCTTGTTCACTAGAAAAATTCATAATTAGCAACTGAGCTGCTTTGCACTATACATTATTTGTTTCAGGACATTTACTGGAAATCTTTGATAAATTACTGTGTAGAAGTAGGGGCTTATGTTGGCTGTGATTTACCACCTACCTCACTCGATCTGTGATCTAAATACCCATCGTCATGATAGAAGAGACTGACATATCCCTGAACTAGCCGAGCTTGATCAAGGAGGCTAACTTTGAAAATGTGTTGGAAGGGATTTAATAATAAGTAGGCTTACAAGTCTAAGTGAGATGACATTCTGTGCTAAACAGTGTCACTTCATGAAAAAGGCTAGCTCGAGTCAGAAACAAACATTATATTTGAAATCCTGTTAATAGATCGGGCTAAGGGACCGGAGGAAAAAGCTCGGTTTTGCAGGGCTTGTGTTTAGGAAGAATGATTTTCAATAGAAGAAATCTATTTCAGACCAAGGCAATTGTTCAGCATGGAGAGATTTCTAGGAATTCCTGTTTAGACAGGTTCCACAGTTTACTGTAATATCTGTTACTGAGATGGTGTAGATAGGATATTATTTGTGTGAATTTTATTCCATGATTTTATTATTTAGATATCATTCACATTGCTTTTATTTATATGATTTTATAGTCAAAAACAACATTCATGATGTTGAGAAATCATGCTTTGTAGCTGGTACTACTTTCAAAATTTGCAACTGTTGCCGATTCTTCAAAAGATTGACTGAAAATACCTGTAAGCCAAAAATATGAAATCTACAGTTGAGCATTTGTGCCTAGTCTAAAGACTGTCAAGATCTGATCTCTTTTGATGTATATTTATAATTATTTTATTTCATAATCAGATATTTGTTTTATGTTTAATGAAAAAATTGAATAAATTTTATTTTGAATGAACAGTTTGTTTTCACAGCCTGAAAACCATATTTCTTTCACATAAAAGACACCTACAATTTAAACCTTGTAAGTTACACAAGTTTAATCAAGTCGCTAACCTAGTATCAACTGAAATAAGGAGGGAAATTGAAAGTTCTGAGTGCCTGGGCATTATTTCAAACAGGTGGAGGGAACCACTGAAACAGCACTGTTTACATGGATGGTTTCCAGACTTCTAGTGATGCTCAAATCCCACAGCACGGTATGGGGTTGTGGGAGGGAGGCAATCTGACTAAAGTACTTGATCTTTCGAATTCCATAGCATGAACAGGGGAAGATTTTAATCAGATTGGGGTGGGGTGTCAAATGATAGAAAGGCCAATCAAAGTTGTGGGCCTTAAATACTTGGCCAACACTTACTGCAGGATAGTGACTATTTGCGTGTTTGGTTTTCAATAGTTTCCATATACTTGTAGCATAGATGTATTCTACTTTCCTCTGGCACTCTCATGATGTCTTCCATGTTATCAACAATAAAACTACTTGGTAAAAGTTTTATTGTGCCATAAGTAATAGAAAGAGCATGGAAACTCGAGGGTAAACGATTTGTACGAGGGGGCATAGCCCCCGAGTATAAATTGTTTACCCGAGAGTTTTAATGTTCTTTCTGTTTTGTATCATAGCCATCCATATATGGTAGTTGTAGGCGTTCCACATTGCCATATACAGCAGTTCAGTGGGTACTTAAAATCCTTGCTTTACAAATGTGTAAAGCCCAGGTAAAATAAACCAATGCTAGAGCAGAAAATCAATAAAATACACTTCACTGTCTACTGTTCCAGACACGCTGGCATACTTTTCTATCCAACAGTGCGGTAACTAGCGTGCGGGTATTAAATACCTGCACACTTTTAGTTACCGTACCCTGTACTCAGTGTATACGAATTACCTGCACCAAATTTGTTAAGAAAACACACCGAGCTATGATACAAGAATATTATTCAGCATGTGAAGTTGTGCACCAGGAATTTGTCACTCGGCCATACCAGAGTTATGGCCCTTGACTTGGTCAAAAACGTAAAAGAAAGTTTGTGTTGCCTGCATCTCACAACATAGCACAGTACATCTGTTAAACACAAAATCAGGAGAAAAGCATCTACGAGACATATATCAAGGCATGCATATAATGGTTATTTCTCCATGTCGGTTCGGTTTTCACTACATTTATTTCTCAAGGATATTGTATATATACTGTGTGTAAAAGGTATTTTTTCAACCATACTGAGAACAAGTTGACTTACTGTAGTGAACCTGTAATGAAACTCGGCAATCTCCATGCCATTAACCTTTATCCTGCTAAATTTCTATAATAAACTGGTCCATCATTCAATTTGGACAGTACCATTCACTGTTAAAAGGGATGCTTACCAAAAAGATACTGACTGAATGGCAAACAGTGCAGATTTTGATCAGACTGCATGGATGTGCAGGCTAATTATGATCTAAGGCAGAACCAATCGTGTCCAGCATGATAAGGGTTAAAAGAAAAGAACTCCACACTATAAGTCTCAAAATCTTTTGTTCTTTAGTAATAGATTACACACTGTAGTCAATAGTACTAACCCTTTTTCTTAAAAACATATAGAATATAACAAAAATGTTTCAAAATACATGGTAGAATTTCAACAGACATGATTTAATGCATCCAACAGCTCTCAAAATGCTCAAGTTAAAAGATGTGCATTATGACCATACTGCAATAGACTATTTAAAGCTGGACTATATTCTATATATTGCATATAAAAATAAAAAGTAAAAAAAAATAGTGTTAAAGTGGGAGATTTTTATACTGGGCTTCCACTCCATATGTATATCTAATCACACAAAATTTTGTGGTTTTGGTTGAAATGGCTATTTTGTGGGGAAATAAATTTGTTGATTTCAAGTTTTAAAGGGACTTTCGCTCGTCCGTTTGGATTGATTTCATGGATTGCAGCAACCTTGAAAATTTGTTCCCCATAAAAATGGAATATTTCACAGTATCTGCATCTATTAAATCACTTCAACTGGTGTCACTGACGAAAAAAGTCTAGTTTCACTTCATTACTTTAGATGATGATGAAAACCTGGAACCAGCATACTAAACAAAATTCATAAAATGAAAAGATTGCAACCTGTGTGTCAAATGATAAAACTGGCAGTTAGTATCTTTCTAAAAATTAAAGTAACAGAAATGTTGACAAGTGGAACAATTTCAAGTAATGTCATAAAATCAACATAAAATTTTGCGATGTGCAGATATTTCAAAACTAAGAACACGACCTAGATTCTGAAAGAAAATATGTTTATTTGAAACTTCAAGAAGTTTCATTAAATTTACACTTTAATCGTTTGAACAGATTTGAAAAATGGCATCAAAATTGTAGGTTTTCTGTTCATTTCCATCATAAAAGCTTGCTTGTGGTCCAAATTTTTTTATTCAGTCTTGCTGCTGGAAGTATTTGGCAATGCGTAGGCTTTCAATGAGGAGCATACATCCAATTATAATATATTAAGATCACAACTGTATAATTATTAAATTTAATGAAATAAACAACACTTGAAGTATTGGTGATAACAGAACATCAAGCAATATTGTCTTTCCTTGCTCATATTGAAAATAGTTCATTACATACAGATTTGCTCAAGTGTAGAAAAACAAGAACTGTCACTATTATTGACAAATGCCCCCTAAGCATGCCCAAGAATGCTAGTCGTCTGCACAAAAAAATCACATCATTTCGTAACCTTGACCAGAGAAACCGGGGACATAAGCCTGACACACCTTCCCAATATGGTTCAAATGCAGAGTTATGGACCAGACAAAAAATCAATGTGTGACTGTGACCTTGGAGCCAGGAGTCTGGGTCTTACACATGACATGTCATCTCATTATAGGGAAGACTTATGCCAAGTAATTTTAAAATCCCTTCATCAATGGCAGAGTTATGGGACAAGAAACAGACCATGTTAACCTAACCTCTGTGACCTTGACCTTAGAGCTAGGGGTCTGGATCTTGCACATGACATGTTGTCTCATTATGGGGAATATTTATGCCAAGTAATTACAAAATCCCTTCATAAATGACAGAGTTACAGACTGGACATGAAACAGATTCTGTTAAAATCTGACTTCTAAGTGTGACCTTGTCTCATTAAGGAGAACATTCATGCAAAGTTATTTCAAAATCCCTCTATGGATTGCAGAGTACAGCCCGGACAAGAATTTGCATGGACGGATGCATGCATGTCTGAAAGGACAGGGCGATTTTAATATGCCCACCTTCGGGGGCATAAAAATGCAATCACCAATTTATGTAAATGTTAGATAAAAATAATTTTCAACACATATCTGCCATTTTAATATCCTCAGGAATTACACTTCCAGTGTGTATTCTCTACTACTACAGAATGATGTACATTCCATTTCATTGTATAGCAACATCCCCATTATTATTCCTTCATGAAAACAGGCTTACTTTTTTATTTTGCAAAACTGCAGCCCAGCATAAAATATCCCACTGTACTAAAATCTCATCAAACTTGCACCTTTGTTTATATGTTATTATAATGATGAAAAAAACAGTTTCAAAGTTAAAATTTCATAAAATGACCAATAAAATACATTCTAAAAGTTACATTTAACATGTGATCTTGCACGGAATGATTTAAAAATAATTACGCAATCACAACACTCCTCTTATCTAAGACATTTAGTGGCATACATTTATATCAAATGGACACATTCTTTGATAGGCCTAAAAAAAAAATTCTTTGTTTCCGGTAACATGCTGAAAAAAATTAGGGTAGGTAGGTCGGAATTTTTTTTTTTTTTGGAAATTTTTTTTATTAAGGGGGACTTTTCGGAAATTATTTTTTTGTCAAAAATGATTACAAATAAGGGGGTTATGCCTTTAGAGCATCAGTAAGTTGATTTCTAGCATCACTGGCTATGTTTAAAGCATAAAAAGTGCAGTTTTGCATCTTTTTGTTAAAAAGTTGAAAAAAATATTCTCCAAGGCCATAAAAACATTTAGGGTCGGGCCAAAAATTTAGGGTAGGTCGGGATACCGGAAACAAACAATTTTTTTTTACGCCATATCAAAAACTCTGTAACAAGTTAAACTACTTGCTCCTTGATAGAATTTCAGTTTACTGTAAAAATGTTTACTTCTGCGCTAATGCAGTGTTGGCCATTTTTTGCAAATTGCAAGTATTCGCAAAATACTTGCAAAATTAGTGACACACAATAGTTTATGCCAATCACTACCTCAAAATACAATCATTTACGTGATAGTGCTTAGTTTCCAACTTTCGGATAAAACAGATTAAAACACTTGTCGTTACTGATAACAATAACATGTAAACAAAATAGATCTACACTGAAGCATTGCTAGCTCCAGCATCAATGGCTGTAGCACTAAGACTACCCTCAGGAATTCAAGTGGCCCCTACTGTTTTCCTTATAATTGTCTATGTGTAGCTCAAAAGCATGGAAATCTATAACATTTTACCCATCCCTATGTGACTTCGAGCGACTGACGTTTTACGGAAACTGCCTCATGAGTCTTAATTGAACAGTTCTTGGTAATTATCCAAATATCATCGATTGCGAGGACATTATTTATCACATATAAAAAATATATTCGCAAACATTTCCACACACAAATTGTCTACACACGCATTGTCTACATACAGTAATTCGTGAAATATTTTTGACACAAAAATATTCACTAACTTACACAATAAATATCACATGAATATTAGTACTTGTCAAATATTGTGAACTGGCAACTCATCATTCTGACCTGCATTTACTTCTTTCCACTGACTTTTTATCAGCATAAGGAACTTTTTCACTTCTCTTTCACTCTGTATTAACAACCGAACTGGAATTTCTGGTGCTGTATTGCGCCCCCTGGTGTCTTTCAGACTGTAATGGTCAGGAATAAGAATAATGTCCTCTTTTTCGTCAGAGAACACCAGAGTGATGTCCCTTTGTTCATTACTGTTCAGTTTTATGTATTTCAAGTATTCAATCTTTTTTACATCAGTAACATACTGGCGTGGCATGCTGGGTAACCCTCTTACAAAATCTGGTAAAGGATAGCTAACCAAATCTTCTGTGACAAAACACAGACACTCATTTGTAAGAATGATGCTGATTGGTTCAAGCAGCACAGAGTTGACCTCTTTATTCTGGGACTGTGTTTTGAAGCCAGTTATATACTGTAGAATATTTTCTCTACCAACTTTGATTGAAGCTGACTTCAGGTGTTCATTTATTAGGTAAAGTAGGTCAGATATCGCTTCGTCTCCTGGGTAACAGAATTTCACTCTGCTTGGATGAACATATTCAATACCTTCAAGCGTAGTTTTTGTCCTCTTATTGAAGGCTTTGTAGAAGTCCTGTTCAAGGTCACTGGAACTAGACTCTAACATTGGTGAAGCAATGTACAATGACAACATTGTGGACAGATTTTTCATGAACAAGCTAGTCATTTCAGAGTTACGTGTAATGAGTGTGAATACTGTTTCCCTCTTGTCGCCGGTCAAGCGTAAACACTGGTCGAACAATCCAACATTGATCTGCTTGATATCCGCAAAGTCTAGAACACAGAATGGTTTTACAATGGCTTCAGTGCTCTCTGACATGTGCAGTATTCCTGAGCTGTGATGCTTGTCCGCTTTTCTTGCTTGTAGACCAATCACAGAGTCTGACACATGTCGTGCATGGGTCATCCAAGATGGCCGCCCTGTAGCCTGATGCAGTTTTACGGGTCTGTCTGATACAAAATAGACAGCCCTGTTGCTCAACATGACACAAGTCACTATTTCATCTTTCGGGTTTGTATATGGAATGACATTTGTCCAAATTACATGATGTAGTTCAACTTCATCATGGCCAACTGGGACAATATTCGTGTGGAAAAACTCGGCAAGGCTTTGACCATTCATTTCACGCAGTGCTTGCAGTTTTGCAGAAAGTGGCTGAAATAATGTATACCTCTTTACACATGCTTCTAAATGAGAAATCAACTCTGGAGTGAGATAATGTAATGTATAGCTTGGTAAATCTTGTTCTGCTTCAGGGGTTTCTACAAACCTTTTCGTAAAAACAATTTCGGTCTTTGATCTCAACTTTCGTTTTGCAAATGACTGTATCCCCATATTTTCTTCAACATTCTCTGCATCAGAATCTTCACTGTCTATTTCTGCTTCCTTGTAAATACTTTCCTCTTTATTACTATCTTTCACAATTTCCTTGTCTTCTGAGCCATCAGATGATTCATTCCCACCCTCCGGTTCCTGACGTAACGTTGGCGACATTCTATGTGCATGTTCCGACCTCAAGCTGGTCAGTCGGTCAAGAAACGAGTCTCGCACTTTTTTGGACAGAAACTGAAAGTCAAACTTCTGTGATCCAAGTACCTCATGAAATACCATAGACAAGCCATATTCTTGATACTTTATGTTGGAAATATTATGCTCTGGTTGGTATTTTTCGCTTTCCCCTGAAGGCCTTACCTCGCACACTTTGTACTTGTTTATTTCGCTTATTTTTGCCTCCACACTAAACTGTTGCCTTATTTCAAACTTGGGAACTGTTTCAATTTCATTCACATCAAATGTTGGCTTTGGCCAGAATAACGAACAAGACTTAAAAACATATACATGATTCTCTGACAACACCAAAAAGGATTCAGACCCTGCTTTAGCTTCAGTTACATGTGTTGCTAAGGCAACTCTTCCCGTGCATTCGCCATTCACTTCTTCACAGTCAAATATCTGTTTTGAAATATCACAGTCCTGTACACCATTTATTATATCCAATTCACAATCTTCTGGATTGGACTCCGCACACAATTTCAGTTCTTCAAAAAATTCCTTTCCGATATCTGGGTCGGCAGCAACGAGAGCAAAAGTTCCCGATGGCCCGACAAATGATTCCTCTATTCTGATATAACTGTAACATAATCCTGTTAACACCTGTTGGATATTGCACAAAGGCAGGATGTAAAAAGTCTCCATTGCTGGAACACCCTGTATTGGCGAGTCTTGATTGCGCAACTGCAAAATAAACACTCGCCTTTCTGTAAGAACGACACAACACGGCAGTCGAGTATCACGGTTGCTGTACTGAACAACCAAACACCATAATACACACTTGATTGCTTCTACAGTTTCACCAGAACTAGCTCCTTGCCCGAAAAGTCTTGTATGGAGCCACACGGGGAAATCAGAGCTTTTGTGATCCGGAAGCGATGTTATATTTACATAATGAGTAGCCAATGACGATGATGAAATGCTGGATGTTGATGAGGGCCTTGAACTTGAGATTCTGAAAGTAAGAATTATCTTTTGAGGTATACTGATAACAAAAATCTTCCTATTAGGTCCAAAAGGCTGAGGCCTGCACATGGTTTTCATTACATTGTTTTTTCTTTTCATTTTATTAACAATTCAGTACGGGTTAGATTGTACCTCCAAATATATGTTGAACTGCACCAGAGTTGTAGGCGATTCAAAATTTGTCCAGGTATACATACCCTAACCATGGTTCATACAGACCTTCCCAAAAAAAATTCAAGTAGTTTTCAAGGAGTTTTCAAGTAGTTTTCCTCCATTTTCAAGGACTAAAATGGGCGCAATGTCACTGTTGCTGAGACATGAAATAACCAAAAATGACCTTCAGCGCATCGCGGATAAATTACACTGTGTGAAAATTACTTGAAAGAGCATAAAACCCGTAAAGTACAGTACCGTACCGTACTATTGCCGGCTCCGTGGCAGGCCCTAATGGCAGTAACGGTTATTTTTATTTGTCGTTTTTTAGTTTATTTTGGTCCGTTTATAATGTTTGTCCGTTTTCACTTCGCACCCGACGAATTTAAGGACTATCTGCCATCTTTTGTACCTTTTTTCCTAAATTCAAGTAGTTTCTGACTGTTACAAAATTGAAGTAGTTTTCAAGGAGTAGGCATCAAATTCAAGGACTTTTCATGGCCTGTGCGAACCATGCCTAACATCACCATATTTTTTTGCAACCACATATGACAGCAAATACAATTGGGACTGACTATGCCGCTTTACATTAAGACATAACATTTTTTTCTTGTTTATGTGACAAAAAAATGAAACTTAAATCATATTTCAAAGATCAATATTTGATGAATTTTAACAGTTTTCATATTATGAATATTATAGTCTACAAAACCAAAGAAAATACTAGAGATGCTTTTGAGAAAAGCGCATGTCTCCCACAACTGCCTTATCATCTAAATAGTAAGTCAGTCTTTATATACTGTTTACTTAGAGCACATGTGCATGGGTTTTTTGACACAAAAAGGACCTCTATACTACTTTTAAAAGTAGTATAAGCACAGGTTTGAGGTCAAAAATGCGCAAGAAATCTGAGTGCTTTTTGGTAATTCAAGGGCCATAATTCCGAAGTGCCTGGGCCGATTTGGCTAGATATCGAACTTGGCCGAGGTCTTATAGTCAAACACATTTTGTTCAAGTTTGATGAAGATTGCACTTAGAGCGCACATAAAGTGCCCCAAAGGGACTCCTACACTACTAATGATTAGTAGTACACGGGTCCTTTTAGCTCCCAAGACCTGAGCATATTTCGGTAATCTAAGGGCCATAGTTCCCAAGTGCCTGGACTGATTTGGCTAGTTATCGAACTTGGCCGAGGTCTTGTGGACAAACACATTTTGTAAAAGTTTCGACTTAGAGAGCAGACAAGGTTTGTGACAGGCAGACAGACACACAGACTGGAGTAAATCAATATGTCTCCCACACCACTGTGTGGTGGGAGACATAATTAAGACTTGATAAAAAATTTGAAGTACAAACCTTTTTATCTGCTGATTTCCATTGTCTAAATCCACGGACCTCAATGGTGACTTTTTTGGCTGAAATATGTATCAACAGTATTACCATTTATATCGTAAATAAATGAAAAATAAAGCTTAATGCATTTGTTTTGCGTTTGTTTCCTAGGAAGACATCAGTACTTTTAGTGCTTCAAAGAAGTTCACATATTCAACTGCCTTGGTAGCCTAATGGTACAGAGTCAACTTTGGGATGCCATGAATCACAGTTGTGTCATACCAAGTGAAAAATTGGTACCAGTAGCTAACTTGCTTAGCACTCGGCATTTAAGAGGCGACTGTCTCTTCTCTCATACAATGAATGGCAATGATTTACATAAGGAATGAGTCAAGAATGACTTTACAAGTTGTAGAACTTGTTTCACAACTGACCGAATACAAATCAGTACAAAACACTTATTAGAACATCTGGGCTGAAATACAAGAATACCACTTTTGGCATTGTTTTTAGTTGAGGCATATATGGACACCTTCATAGAATCATCAGACTTCTGCATGCCAGCTGGATAGCTTCCTCACATGACAACCAGTGAAGGGCTTGACCTACAGAGGTCTAGGGCAAGTGACTGTAAGTCAGTGACCTTGGCACTGAAGGGTTTTCTAAACAACTTTGAACTTGCACACAGCCTTATCAGACACTATGCAATTAAAAGCAGCTTGCACAATTCATACCTGTTGTAGTGAATATACATTTGTAAGTGTTGGAAGTCCTAAATCTTGAGTACACATACCTATGACAGAGAACACTAGTGCATTTATGAAGATAATGAAAGTCCTAAATCTTGAGTACACATACCTGTGATAGAGAATTCTAGCGCATATATAGAGATGTTGAAAGTCCTAAATCTTGAGTACACATACCTGTGATAGAGAATTCTAGCGCATATATGGAGATGTTGAAAGAATACTACCACACTGTGAGGCACATGTGATGTTAAAATACATTCCTGTGATGCAGAATACTAGTGTACACGAGGAGTTGTTGAAAGTCCTCAGTCTGGAGCATACATACCTGTGATACAGAATACTAGAGTACATGAGAAGATGTTGAAAGACCTCAGTCTGGAGCTTACAGTCCTGTGATACTGAATACTAGTGTACGTGAGAAGATGTTGAAAGTCCTCAGTCTGGAGCTTACAGTCCTGTGATACAGAATACTAGTGTACGTGGGAAGATGTTGAAAGTCCTCAGTCTGGGGTATACATACCTGTGATATAGAATACTAGTGCACATGAGGACATGGTGAAAGTCCTCAGTCTGGAGTACACATACCTGTGATATATAATACTAGTGTACATGAGGAGATGTTGAATATCCTCAGTCTGGAGTATACAAACATGTGATATACAATACTAGTGCACAAGAGGACATTGTGAAAGTCTTCAGTCTTGAGTGTACATACCTCTGACACAGAATACTGGTACTAGTGTACATAAGGAGATGTTGAAAGTCCTCAGTCTGGTGTGTACATACCTCTGACACAGAATACTGGTACTAGTGTACATGAAGAGATGTTGAAAGTCCTCAGTCTGGAGTATACATTCCTGGGATTTAGAATACTAGTGTACATGACGAGATGTTGAAAGTCCTCAGACTGGAGTATACATACCTGGGATTTAGAATACTAGTGTACATGAGGACATTGTGAAAGTTGTCAGTCTGAAGTGTACATACCTGTGATGAAGGATATAAATGTGGAGATGCTGACATGCCTGAATCTGGAGTATCTATGTGCAATGTTTTTACAGTGTTAGTATTTAATGACCCTCTACCTAAAAACAGAAAACAGAAATACCCTGTAATACTAAAGCATTGAATCAACTCTGGTTGAGGCACAACAAAATTTTGTCAGTGTTAGTCTGTGAGTCTGTTTTTCTGTCAAACACTCTACATAAGTATGGGCAACATCAAGTTCCTGCCTCATCTGAATAAATGTTTAAACATTGTTTTTTTAACACCTGTCCCAGAATCAGTGTGAGGGATTTTGTCCTTCACACTTTCGGAATGAGTACTGTAAGTAACACGAATATGTATCATCAAAGACAGATATTAGAGGCCTACTTTATATTACTACCATTAAAGCTATACTCATAATAAAGAAATTGTGAAAAAGCAATAAAATAAATGTGTACAAATCATTCATAAAAATCAGACAATGGTCAGACTAAAGCACAACATCAAAAATCATACTTAATTAAGGTTATTATGAGGATTTTTATAATAATTTGGGTGCAACTACTGATGCAGTGTACAGTGGTGTGTGGAATATAGTATATGGGAAGAGAAAATGTGAAAACTGTCTATGTGTGTGAAAATGTGAAAATTGCCTAGTAACTTTGAGGTGAGATATATTCCATAGTCAATAAAAACAAACCAATCTTTTATTTATGCTTACTTAATACATTGAAAATATCAATATTTGCACCAAATTTCAATCTCAGTTTAGGACGCACAGAAATGAAAAAGACATCAGATGTCTTGTGACCTTAAAAAGGCACACACTACATAAAGTTCCATTTCATTTTATCATTTGCAGCAAAACATTACTAAATTCTCATTAATTATATTATCATCTGAATAGAGAAAAAAATTAAAAAAAACAAAACATGACTAGTTCATCCTGTTTAAAAAAAAAAAACCACCTAGAAATTGACAGATAATGTACAATTAGCTCAGCAAAGCTATATCACTCACAGAATAATTGATATGGATTATATCTCACCAATAGCTCCCACTATTGCACCAAAAAAACATAAAATAAATGAGGTTATTGTACAGGGTCATGCTGTTAGATTACTGCACTGGGCAACAAAATTAACAACAAGCAAAGTACAGGTGAAAAGTAGGGTAAAAACAAGCAAAGGCTATGTGCTATTTCATATAGAAAGGAACTGGAACTGAAGCACTGAGACGGGCATTTGGTTAACAAGACTGCCTGAAAACATTTACAAAAGTAAGTTATTTTGTAAGAAATTAGTTAAGCAATGGCATTTAATCATTTATCTCATTTACTGCACACAGATGGACTTTCCTACCTACCACCTAGCAATTACATGTTTTAGTTTTATGTTTCACAATTCGTTCCCTATTTTGAACTACTTTTTTTTCAGAAATAAAAATTAATGTGTGTGTTAGACACAAATTAAGGTCTTTTGAAATTACCTGTGTTCAGAATATTAGACAAAAAAGTAAGCGACTTTAAATAATGTTAAACTTGTTTAAACTATATATCTGCAGGAAATTGTTTACTTATTATCTTGAATTCCTGAGGACCAAACATTTTTATTTAAATTCAACTTAAACTGATACTTGGTGTTTTTGCTAACTGTTATTTGACACGACTAGAAAATTTCTTAGAAATAGCCAAAATTTCAAAATAACTTAGACTGACATACCACAATTTAACTGTATATACGAAGACTCTGTTCAATGAAGTTATCATTATTTTCATGTCTTTCCATTAATTCAATAAGATGGCATGAATCTATTTCTTAAAATTTATTGTATGCTGCCACCTTTTATTTGTTGGTGAGATATTAGTAAGAATCTTCTATTAAAAAATATTTCAGTAGTCTGTGCAAATTAAGCATTTCAGCTGCAAGAAGCCAAAAATTCATTTATAAACAATCTAAAGGATGTAAACAGAAAAGAAAACTAACAAACTGTTTACATAATCCAAATACGGTATCCAAAAGACTAGAGATATTCCACTTGTGAACTTGATCCACTCAGTCTTGAAAAATTGTAAAGCATTCAAACTAAGAGCAAAAGTTAAAAAGCACATTCTAAGAGCCTGTGACCTTGACCTTGAAAATGCATTTAATTAACAGGAGCAGTTAAGTGGGAAAAATTGACTGCAAGCATTCTCGATAGCTTCCCAGTATTAAGGTAGTGGATCTGTAATGACGCTCGGCAACTACCGTGCAATTACGTACTCTCGCATGCTCGGCAACTACCATGCAATTGCGTACTCTCGCATGCTTGGCAACTACCGTGCAATAATGTACTCTCACATGCTCAGCAACTACCGTGCAATTACGTACTCTCGCTTGCTCGGCAACTACTGTGCAATAACGTACTCTCGCAGGCTCAGCAACTACCGTGCAATAACTTACTCTCGCATGCTTGGCAACTACCGTGCAATTACGTACTCTCACATGCTCGGCAACTACCGTGCAATAACGTACTCTCGCATGCTCGGAAACTACCATGCATGCTCGGCAACTACTGTCATAACATAATTCTACGCATGCTCGCAACTACCTAAATTACGTACTCTCCATGCTCGGCAACTACGTGCAATAAAAAATACTCTCGTATGCTCGGCAAATTCCGTGGAACAAATTTTTACACTCTAGCATACACGGCAACTACATGCATAACTAAACTGCATCTCGCAAGCTACCGTCAAATACGTATCTCGCATGCTCGCAACTTAGCTGCAATTACGTACTCTGCATGCTCGCAACTACCGTGCAATAACGTACCTCTCGCAGCTCGCAACCTACCGTGCAATTAACTACACACGCATGCAGTCAACACCGGGCAATTACTGAACATCTCGCATGCTCGCACAACCGTCAAGTTACGTACACTCGCATGCTCGGCAACTACCGTGCAATTACGTACTCTCGCATGCTCGGCAACTACCGTGCAATAACGTACTCTCGCATGCTCGGCAACTACCATGCAATTACGTACTCTCGCATGCTCGCAACTACCGTGCAATTTGTACTCTCACATGTAGTACTCTCGCAGCTCGGCAACTACTGTGCAATACGTACTCTCGCAGCTCGCAACTACCGTGCAATTACGTACTCATGCATGCTCGGCAACTACCGTGCAATTACGTACTCTCGCACGCTCGGCAACTACCGTGCAATTACGTACTCTCGCACGCTCGGCAACTACCGTGCAATTACGTACTCTCGCACGCTCGGCAACTACCGTGCAATTACGTACTCTCGCATGCTCGGCAACTTCCATGCAATTACGTACTCTCACATGCTCGGCAACTACCATGCAATAACGTACTCTCGCATGCTCTACAACTACCGTGCAATTATGTACTCTCGCATGCTCGGCAACTTAGCCGTGCAATTACGTACTCTCGCATGCTCGGCAACTACCCTGCAATTACGTACTCTCGCATGTATGTACTTTCACATGCTCGGCAACTACTGTGCAATTACGTACTCTCACATGATCGGCAACTACCGTGCAATTACGTACTCTGGCATGCTCGGCAACTACCGTGCAATAACGTACTCTCGCATGCTCGGCAACTACCGTGCAATTACGTACACTCGCATGCTCGGCAACTACCGTGCAATTACGTACTCTCGCATGCTCGGCAACTACCGTGCAATTACGTACTCTCGCATGCTCGGCAACTACCGTGCAATTTTGTACTCTCGCATGTATGTACTCTCGCATGCTCGGCAACTACAGTGCAATTACGTACTCTCGCACGCTCGGCAACTACCGTGCAATTACGTACTCATGCACGCTCGGCAATTACCGTGCAAATACGTACTCTCGCACGCTCGGCAACTACCGTGCAATTACGTACTCTCGCACGCTCGGCAACTACCGTGCAATTACGTACTCTCGCATGTACTCTCGCATGCTCGGCAACTACCGTGCAATTACGTACTCTCGCATGCTCGGCAACTACCGTGCAATTACGTACTCTTGCATGCTATTTCGGCCAACTCAAAGAATTACTTTTTTCATAGCAACGTAAAACTGCCGAAATCACATACGTAGAACATGTAATCAAACAGAAAATGCCAATTGTTATAACTAGTCCTCTACCTTAAAGAAACAGATAAGCTTATACTAACAGGGATGAGGGGCATGCTATATCAATTCAGCAACCTAAATTAACCAAGCTGCCAAGTTACCCTATTATATTTGAATTTAACATCCATTCTCAATACTGTGAAATCATTACTATTTGTGGGGTGGGGGACTAATTTTCATGAATTTTGTGTGTTGGATCAGACCACTAAATTAAGCTCCAAACAAGTAAAGGTCAAAATACACAAATCTTTATCACCACAAAATAACCACTCTGTCCAAAACTACTCAATTTCAGGCCCCCAAAATTAAATGATTTCACCGTAAGGAAACTGAGGAACTTTATGAGACTTTGTCTTTTCATTCTAATCCTTTTCACTATATGAAAACAGCCTAAATGGAACACACAACCAACACCTAGTAAATTTCCTTATCAATCATATTTGTATGTAAATATAACATGTATATTGTTTGGAATATATAAATATAAAACAAAATCTGGAAAACTTTACTTTATCAAAATTCTTAAATAAGCAACAAATTATTTTCCAAATACTGGTATTGTTTGATCCACCAAATACATCAGGGTTTTTCATGAAATGCTTTATTTTGGATGATCCAAATATATACTCTGCTCACATCATTCTAAAGGTTTCCAAGGGTGGTAGAAGGATCTTTTTCAACTTTTGAAATAATGTCAATGGCAAAATTGTATTTTTCTTAAAATAAAATCACGCAAATCACAATTTTGAAAATCTTACAATTTTTTTTATGGAAATGTTGCTTTTGAGCTAACTAAGTTATCCTGAAAGTTTAAGAAATAATATATCTCATCCATATCAATAATACGCATCTGAACGACAAACAATGATTTATTCAAGAGCAAATCACTAAATGAGATATATTATTTCGATTCTAACACATTACCAAGGATTTTTAAGTATATCCTTAACGACATTAATCAAATATTTGCCCGTTTTCAATCGGTTTCTTTTTAAGCGCGCAGCTATGCCGTTTGATGCCATGACGTAATAATTGTGACATCAGAACAGTGATTTGTTGTATAATAATTCACTGTTTTCTGCCTTCTTTGTTTAATAGGAAAATGAATTGGATCGTGTTAGAATTAATAATAATCTATTTCTACTGGTCACTTTTCAGAGTACTCACTATTTATGGATTTTTGAGAGATTTTTTTTCTGCAAAAATGTGTGGGTTAGTACCTTTAAGGAACAATCAAGATTTTCCAAAATTATAAAGTTCCCACTTCTTAGAATGATGTTTAACCCTTAGCCTGCTGGCTGCAAGTGATTCTGCCTTTGTGACCAGTGTAGATCATGATCAGCCTGCACATCCATCAGTCTGATCATGATCTACACTGTTCACTATTCAGTCAGTATCATTTTGGTAAGCACCCCTTTTAACAGTTAATGGTACTGTCCAAACTGAATGATGGACAAGTTCATTATAGAAATTTAACAGGGTAAGGGGTTAAAATCTTGTTAGAGAACTGGTGGATCAGACAGTAACCAATGCTTGTAAGTACATGAAGCCCTGAACTGCATATTTCTGTGTAATTTTCTATATGAGTTTTACCTGTATTAGATGGACGAACATATAAGCTATATTTCTGAAGGAGGGAGGCTTCTTGGCTTACCTGTAAAATAGGTACATGTCAGGACGTCTTCACAAACTAATATCTATCATTTTGATTATCTAATGCTTAACACTCATGAAAATATATTTTCGTAACAGTTTTTTTTTCAATTTCAGCCAATAAGAAAAAACAAAAGAAAAGGTTAGTCTGTCCGCAAGATTTCTTTTTACTTTTTCATGTTTTGTTTTGAATTCTATGACAATGGTAAATCTAACTTTTTAACAAAAAAAAACACAAAGGAAATTAATACTATATTAATTTTCAAAGCCTGAAGAGTTACTGATCTTGAAGTGGTTACACTGTCCTCATTAAAAAAAAAAAAAAAAAGACAGTGTAGTGTGAAAAAATAATGTTCCCTATTACTTGTAAACGCCTTTCAGATAAGAACTTTAAACAGAGTTACCAACTTTTTTTAGAAAAGGCAGGGGACAATAAACTTCAGTATTGAACTTGTTTGGTAGAAAAGATAAAGAAACTAAGTGGGAAAAAAAAAGAGAAAAAATAAATAACCAAATCAAGTTGGCAGAACATGCATTAGTTTAAACAATATACACAAAAACTGTCTGCAGGTAAATCTTCATGCTGAACTTTGGTGGGCTAATGAAATCAAATTTGTTCTTGTTCAATTACAGACAAGGATAACATAATTATGTCAGGATTCAAGATGCATAACAAAAACAATGGCACAAAGAAACATACAAATGAGCCGCGCCATGAGAAAACCAACATTGTTTGTTTGCGACCAACATGGATCCAGACCAGCCTGCGCATCCGTGCAGTCTGGTCTGGATCCATGCTGTTTGCTTTTGAAAGCCTATTGCAATTTGAGAAACCATTAGCGAACAGCATGGATCCTGACCAGACGCGGATATATGTTGGTTTTCTCATGGTGCAGCTCAAATTTCTTACTCAAGAATATAAAACTTAGTTGAAAACTGTTGATAAAGTGTTCAAAAATCTGCAAAATGCAAACAAAACCATTGCTGAATCAAGAAATGGCCAAGGTCACAAACAAAACAAGAGGACCATGATGGTCCTGAATCGCTCACCTGTCCCAACATGACCCAGTTTTGAACTGAGTATGACGTCGTTTTTTTCTATTATTTGACATAGTGACCTAGTTTTTGAGCTCATGTGACCCAGTTTTGAACCTGACCTAGATATCATCAAGATGAACATTCAGACCAACTTTCATACAGATTCCATGAAAAATATGGCCTCTAGAGAGGTCACAAGGTTTTTTCATTATTTGACCTACTGACCTAGTTATTGATGGCACGTGACCCAGTTTCAAACTTGACCTAGATATCATCAAGATGAACATTCTGACCAATTTTCATGAAGATCCATTCAAAAGTATGGCCTCTAGAGAGGTCACAAGCTTTTTCTATTTTTAGACCTAATGACCTAGTTTTTGACCGCAGCTGACCCAGATTCGAAACTGATCTAGATATCATCAAGATGAACATTCAGACCAACTTTCATACAGATCCCATGAAAAATATGGCCTCTAGAGAGGTCACAAGGTTTTTCTATTATTTGACCTACTGACCTAGTTTTTGATGGCACATGACCCAGTTTCAAACTTGACCTAGATATCATCAAGGTGAACATTCTGACCAATTTTCATGAAGATCTTGTGAAAAATATGGCCTCTAGAGAGGTCACAAGGTTTTTCTATTTTTAGACCTACTGACCTAGTTTTTAACCACAGTTGACCCAGTTTCCAACTTGGCCTAGATATCATCAAGATGAACATTCAGACCAACCTTCTTACAGTTCCCATGAAAAATATGGCTTCTAGAGAGGTCACAAGGTTTTTTTATTATTTGACCTACTGACCTAGTTATTGATGGCACGTGACCCAGTTTCAAACTTGACCTAGATATCATCAAGGTGAACATTCTGACCAATTTTCATGAAGATCCATTCAAAAGTATGACCTCTAGAGAGGTCACAAGGTTTTTCTATTTTTAGACCTAATGACCTAGTTTTTGACCGCAGCTGACCCAGTTTCGAACTTGACCTAGATATCATCAAGATGAACATTCACACCAACTTTCATACAGATCCCATGAAAAATATGGCCTCTAGAGAGGTCACAAGGTTTTTCTATTATTTGACCTACTGACCTAGTTTTTGAAGGCACGTGACCCAGTTTCGAACTTGACCTAGATATCATCAAGATGAACATTCTGACCAATTTTCATGAAGATCTTGTGAAAAATATGGCCTCTAGAGAGGTCACAAGGTTTTCCTATTTTTAGACCTACTGACCTAGTTTTTGACTGCACGTGACCCAGTTTCGAACTTGACCTAGATATCATCAAGATGAACATTCTGACCAACTTTCATAAAGATCCCATGAAAAATGTGACCTCTAGAGAGGTCACAAGCAAAAGTTTACGCACGGACGGACGACGGACGCTGCGCGATCACAAAAGCTCACACTGTCACTTTGTGACATGTGAGCTAAAAATGAAGGAAAAAATCACAAAATAAAGGTAGTCAGAAATCAAAATAATTCAAGAATCTAATAAAAACAAGAATAAAGATAGAGGCACAAACGCAAACTACAAATACGTCAAAAACACTGAATATTCCAAAACACTACAAGGTTTCCAAGCTTCTGAAACTGAGAATAGAGACCAATTTGAGAATACAACCTTGGCATTGGTCAATTTCAAAATTGTGCTTAGAAATATCCAATCAGATGCTGGTATTTCAAACTTGTATCTATTCTAAATTTCTGTAACCTAGTATCATGGTGGCTTTCATATTTAAAATGGCTTTCATATTTCATATTTACTGACATGATTAAAAACAAGAGGACCATGATGGTCCTGAATCGCTCACCTATCTCCACATGACCCAGTGTTCAACTGAGTATGACATCGTTATTTCTATTATTTGACATAGTGACCTAGTTTTTGAGCACATGTGACCTAGATATCATCAAGATAAAAAATTCTGACCAATTTTCATGAAGATCCATTCAAAAACATGGCCTCTAGAGAGGTCACAAGGTTTTTCTATTATTTGACCTAATGACCTAGTTTTTGAAGGCACGTGACCCACTTTTAAACTTGACCTAGATATCATCAAGGTGAACATTCTCACCAATTTTCATGAAGATCTCGTGAAAAATATGGCCTCTAGAGAGGTCACAAGGTTTTTCTATTTTTCGACCTACTGACCTAGTTTTTGAAAGCACATGACCCAGTTACGAACCTGACCTAGATGTCATCAAGCTGAACATTCTCATCAATTTTCATGAAGATCCATTGAGAAATATGGCCTCTAGAGAGGTCACAAGGTTTTTTCTATTTTTAGACTTACTGACCTAGTTTTTGACCCCACGTGACCCAGTTTTGAATCTGACTTAGATATCATCAAGATGAACATTCTGACCAATATTCATGAAGATCTCATGAAAAATATGGCCTCAAGAGAGGTCACAAGGTTTTTCTATTTTTAGATCGACTGACCTAGTTTTTAATCCCACGTGACCCAGTTTCGAAATCGACCTAAATATCATCAAGGTGAACATTCTGACCAATTTTCATGAAGATCCATTGAGAAATATGGCCACTAGAGAGGTCACAAGGTTTTTCTATTTTTAGATCTACTGACCTAGTTTTTGACCCCACATGACCCAGTTTCGAACTTGACCTAGATATCATCAAGGTGAACATTCTGACCAATATTCATGAAGATCTCATGAAAAATATGGTCTCTTAGAGAGGTCACAAGGTTTTTCTATTTTTAGATCTACTGACCTAGTTTTTAACCCCACGTGACCCAGTTTCGAACTTGACCTAGATATTATCAAGATGAACATTCTGACCAATTTTCATGAAGATGCATTGAGAAATATTGCCTCTAGAGAGGTCACAAGGTTTTTCTATTTTTAGACCTAATGACCTAGTTTTTGACCCTACGTGACCCAGTTTCAAACTTGACCTAGATATCATCAAGATAAACATTCTGACCAATATTCATGAAGATCTCATGAAAAATATGGCCTCTAGAGAGGTCACAAGGTTTTTCTATTTTTAGACCTACTGACCTAGTTTTTGACCCCACGTGACCCAGTTTCGAACTTGACCTAGATATCATCAAGGTGAACATTCTGACTAATTTTCATGAAGATCTTGTGAAATATATGGCCTCTAGAGAGGTCACAAGGTTTTTCTATTTTTAGACCTACTGACCTAGTTTTTGATGGCACGTGACCCAGTTTCGAACTTGACCTAGATATCATCAAGATGAACATTCTGACCAACTTTCATAAAGATCCCATGAAAAATGTGACCTCTAGAGTGGTCACAAGCAAAAGTTTACGGACGCACGGACGCCGGACACCGCGCGATCACAAAAGCTCACCTTGTCACTTTGTGACAGGTGAGCTAACAACATTCAAAGGATTAGATAACCTTGCTGTTGTTGTTATTTGCCTGTTTTGACACTAGTTTATTCTTCACTGTAATTCTTACTGTACATAGAAACACCTCATTTGTAAGAGGAGATATACTTTTGGCAAACAGATTAACAGTTTTGATATATTCTCTGAGGCAGGGACATCGACTGAATGTAGGACAAAATTCCCCCTATTCATTTTGAATTGTGTAGGAAAATCTTCCCTTTCGAAATCTTTTGAAAATACTGAAAGTACAAAGTTTTCAGCTGCAACTAAAATATAGGTAAAGTTATAATTTATTCAAATTTGAGTTTTAAACTTTGGATTTTGTGCAAGTTACAAAATCTTTACGAGGAAATTTTGCCTTCATGGACAAATTATTATTGGAATTTCATATAAGGAGGATTTTATCCAGATTCCACACAAAAATGGTAAAATCCCTTCTAACTGCAGGGAACTCTATTGTGTTTGGAAATGAAGTGACATTTCTTGGCTGATATTTTGTGTGTTACTGTAATCAAGGTTTAAAAAAGCAGGAGGTGCTAGGAGGAGATACATACTTTATTACCTGATGATTGTGTGTTGCCATGGTAACCGCCTAGGCTGCTGGAACTTGGAGTGTGTGATAGATCGGTGAGAGAGGCACCACTAGCGGCCTGAAATACAGTAAGTTTCTAGGTAAAATACAACTGGGTAAATATTACTAAGCAATACGTATCTTGTCACATTTTCAGATACCTTCTTTAAATTAAACCTGCCTTGTTAGCTCAGTGATCCCTACCCAAAGGAAACAATACGCCTCTATTCATTCATTCTTATTCACCTCTTATTCATATGGGTAGTTGTCAGTTATTTCCAGAAAACAATACAGGTACAGAACGATGAAGCACTGATCATACGATTTTTTTTCTCTGGTTTAGAGTCACACAGACAAAATTTAGGTAATATGACAACTTTTCAAGCTTTTGATGGAGGAAAAAGACCTTAGTTGCCCCTCCAGGCATTATTTCAGGCATGAGCATGCAACCAGGTAAAACCATCAGCCTTCTATAACTGAGCTCACCCAAGGTGTGGTTTCAAAACCACAGCAGAGGGGCAAGTGATTTAAGTAAGAGACCTTTACTACTCGGTCATGAATATCCCATACATATCGGGCAAGTCCATCTGTGGAAGTGTGAATTTTTTAATGTTATAAAAAATACAGAGTAAGAAGCATCTGGACTAATAGTCAAGAGAAGTTTTTGGTGTAGAAATATAGGAGTGAGGTCACAAAAATGGGGAAAGGACCTATTGTCACCTTCTTTATGTTGATTTCTTTTGCTTTATCTTTGGATTTCTGTATGGCCTGTAACACTTTCACTGTGTCAAGTTCTTTCTCAGTGGTCACTTCTTTATCCAGACATATCTGAAATGTTCATGAAAGCTACATTTTTAAGGATGTAACTACAAGCATTTTTATTCAGGATATCTGCCATATTGAGCAAGAGGGTCATGATGATCCTGGATTGCTCACCTGAGTAATATGAGCTACATGTTTCAAATGTCAAACTGATGCTAAAATATTATGAAAGTAGGTCAGTAGGTCAAATTCATGGTCACTGAAAGTCAGTGTTAAGTCTGGTGTGCAAGACTATATGTCATCCAAATTTCAACACTGTAAAAAGCAAGAAAGTAGGTCAGTAGGTCAAGGTAACAGTCAAGTGACCTCTAATTACCATATTTGGGGTCATCAGGTAATTATAATTAAACAGTCTAGGAAATATGATGAGATAATTTTTGAAGTATTTTTTCCTATATAACTCATTTCCATGTGACCCCCAGGGGTGGGGCCTCTTTTCACCCCAGGGGCATAATCTGAATAATTTTGTTAAAGAACCACTAAGCAATGCTACATACCAAATATCAAAGGCTTAGGCCATCGAATTTTCAGACAAGAAGTTTATTTGGGTAAAACTTGGGACCCCAAGGGCAGGGCCGCTTTTCACCCCAGGGGTATAATTTGAACAATTTGGTAGAGGACGACAAGGCAATGCAACATACCAAATATCAAAAGCCTTGGCCATGCAGTTTCAGACAAGAAGATTTTTAAAGTTTTTTTCTATATAAGTCTATGTAAAACTTGGGACCCCGGGGCAGGGCCTCTTTTCATCCCAGGGGCATAATTTGAACAAACTCGGTAGAACTGTGGAATCAAGCACCAGCACCAACAAAAATTGCTTCCAAATAGTTCATATAGTCAAGCTTAAAAAACCCAATTAAACACATGATAAAATATAAGGGACTTAATGCAAATAACTATCATACACAATTATGTAAGACAGTCATTTCCCTTGGAAAATTAGTTGAAACCAAAAGAGGAAGTTAAATTGTTTGGAAAATCAAATCTCCGTAGGCAATAAATTTCATTTTTCTGTAAATAGTCAGCAGGTTAGTTATTTCATTTTCTTTTATCAGTTTTTTAAATTTTCATTTAGGCCTAAAAAAAAAATTCTTTGTTTCCGGTAACATGCTCAAAAAAATTAGGGTAGGTAGGTCGGAAATTTTTTTTTATTAAGTGGGACTTTTCGGAAATTATTTTTGTTCAAAAAATGAATACAAATAAGGGGGTTATACTTTTAGAGCATCAGTAAGTTGATTTCTAACATCACTGATCATGTTTAAAGCAGAAAAAGTGCAGTTTTGCAACTTTTTGTCAAAAGGTTGAAAAATTTTTCTCCAAGGCAATAAAAACATTTAGGGTCGGGCCAAACATTTAGGGTAGGTCGGGATACCAGAAATGAACAATTTTTTTTTTACACCTTTGTGTATGACATTCATTTTTATAATTAAGTCCTTTCTTCATTTAACAAACTTGCATTTTTTTAAAAAAGAGGGCCATGGTGGCCCTAGATTGCTCTCATACAGGTAACAATTTTAGAACCGAGACATTTATGAAACATTTCCAAATTACTTTGACCAGCAAATTCAGACGAGCAGTTTTCATAATAATGAAAGTAAGCTGTCAAGATCATTCGTAAGTTTTAAAATGGTTTTATCAATAAAATGTTTATCTGAAAGACATACAGAAGCCAAAAAAATGTTTGAAACTGTTTACTAAATGATTTTTAGACCTATCTCTAAAACATTTATTATAATTAGTAAATATTTTTCTGTGACAGACATGTCCTTATTTTAACTCATCTGTAATTGTACTAAAATTTTTTTTTTTAATAGGATAGTTTTAAATAAAAGTTTTAATATGTTATCGTCATTTTAAGCAGTAATTATATATTATACTTTTTTCATATTTTCATGATAATTTCTACCAAATTATACTTGAAAATGACAAAAAAATGAAAACGTACATGATGGTTCATATATTCAAAATCATGTTTCAGAATGTTTCATACACCAGATTACTATCATGATATATCCATGAGACTTTCTGAGGTCCTGGATGATATTGGAGTTAATGAAAATATTGTGATGAAAAGGAGGAGGGCAAATTTACTGCAAGAAACCATGCACGTAATCACAAGCAGAGCAGCTGATAGACAAGTGACTCAATATAGAATGGGAAGTCAATCAGAAGGCACCACAACACGCGGACTGCAATCAGATACTGATATACTTTCCTGTCTAGATAATGTCATTGTGATACAGGACTGGGATGTATGGACTCCAGGTAAAGGTAACCTCCTGATGATCCAGAATGAAACAACACCACCTGGTTATTGTCTTCTACAGTTGATTAGAAATGATGCTCCACTTCCTTTTACACAAGAAACAGGCAATTTATCTAATTTATTTGTCAAGGATACAAGTGGACGGATATTGTTCAAGAATACAATACTTGATGCTACACTGTTTGAAGGACTTCAGCGACAAGGACCATCAGCAGCATTAGCATCAGCAGGTTTTTTAAGTACTGACATAGTAACAGCACTTCCTTGTAAATCATGGCCCCAGTCATCAGCAGCTTGGCTGAATCAACAAGAAACAAACATATGGCCAGCAGCAGAAATGAAGAAATATGCAAAAACTACAAGATGTTTTGTTGTTGGTGTTGGCAGCAAAGCCAGTGAAAATGCAGACTTTGAATGGAGAATTTCTACCTCATTAGCTGAACGGTGCCTGATGTTCAATTTAAATATTACTCAAATACGAATTTATATCTTACTAAAAATGATTCTCAAAACATACATTAATATTGAAAATCTTGACAAAGAAACTTATATTTCAAGTTTCATGTGTAAAACTGTTTTGTTTTACTGTATAGCAAGTAAACCTACAAGTGTACGGAAGGAGTGTAATATATTGAATTGTTTAAGCTTCTGTATACAGACACTGAACAGATGTATATTAGCAGGAAATTGTCCACATTTCTTTGATCATGAAAACAATTTAATGGCAGGAAAAAATTCCACTGTAGTCAAACATCAGTTACTTGAAAGAATGTCAAATTTAATACCATGTGAAGGAATTTCTCTTTTTGGAATTCAGATTGACAAACTTGGTGAAAGACTTCAGATTAAGCTTAATATGCTAAACGAAGTACATCATGATATACCACAGCCAGAGAATTAACCACAGCCAGAGGAGTGCATTATGGACATATCATATACTTTATTACGAAACACAGCTGCATGCATTTCACATCGTCAAGTTGAGATTTATATTACAAAAGATGAAAGTTTAGAAATGAAACTGAAAATTTTATTACAGGAAGTGCTACATTTGACAAGATACTACAGAGATGGTAACGTCTTAGAAAAGACAGCATGCAGACTTCTAGCACCTCTATTTTGTACATCAATAGGATCTCTGATAGCCTCACAAAACATTCGAATTAACAGGACAGTTTCACCTCAAGCACTTGCCTGGCTTGAAGCAGGACAGAGATCAGATGTTGCTTCAGGCAGACTAAAGCTAGCATCTATAATGTATTGTACTGGTAATATGGAAAGAGTTGCTTGTATTCTTAATAATACAGAAGAACAATATAACACTGAAGTTACTGAGCCTGCATGTGCCTGCAACAGATTCCCTTGGTATTACTTGAAGAGACGATTTTGTCAACTCTGCTGTCAATATGGTGTAGCAGACGTTAAGTACATAGTTGCCCTTTGTGTAAGATTTTCCCAAGCTGAAATAAACTGTGTACCACATGAACTTCAGTATGAAATGTTTAGATCAACACAAGAGGACCTTCAACATAGAGGTATACTTGAGTTCTGGATGGACTTAGCTGTAGTAGACTCACTTCCATATCTGTATTTTCTACAATACAAGACATTCTACAATCTACAGAGACCTGAGGAACAGCAACAAGCACTGAACAAACTTATGTGCGTCACTAAAACAGAAAACAACCTTGCACACAGAGAAACAGCACTAAATTTACTAGGACAGTGCATGGAACAGGAGAACAGACCTGTTGATGCTCTACAGTGTTACATGTTATCTCTACGTCACACGGAAAGAAATAATGCTGCAAAAATTCATATCTGCAGGTGTTTAGCTAATACAGTTTCACACCAACTTGAGTGAACTTGAGATTCTGACTGATCAAACTTCCTACACATGACAGTACATTGTAATAATTCTTGTTGTAAGCCAGTATTTCCATTTATTTTGATTGTCTACAGCCAAAATTCTGCAGGCGTGTATTTGTAGAATTTGTCACCTATTTTGTGAAAAAGTGACTTGCTACAGGTGTATCAAATAGCACAAATACAATATATATATCTATATTGGATTTTTAAGAGTCTTTATAACCCTCTCAAATATAAAATAATTTCAAACTTGACAATTAAATTTTCTGACCATATTGTTTGACAAAATGTGCAAGTTTCATGAATATTGGTCAAGTAATATCAATTTTCAGTTGCTAGTCAATATTAAGTGTCTGTAGGCACACAACACTAAATATTGATTATTGGACTTCTCAAATGTTTATTATGTTCACAAGCTTTTCCTTTGATCTGACCTGGTGACCTAGTTTTTGACCCCACATGACCCAGATTTGAACTTGCGAGATCATCAAGCCAAACATCCTGACAAGTTTCATAAAGACTGAGTCACAACTGTGGCTCTAGAGTGTTCACAAGCTTTTTCTTTAATTTTACCTAGTGACCTAGTTTTTGATCCCACATGACCCAGTTTCGAACTTAACCTACAGGTCATCAAGATAAACATTCTGACTAAGTCTCATGTGTTTCAAATTTAAATTGTGGTCTCTAGAGTGTTAACAAGATTTTCCTTTGATCTGGCCTTTTGACCTACTTTTTGACCCAATATGACCCAGTATTGAACTTAACCTAGAAATCATCAAGACAAACATTCTGACCAAGCTTCATAAAGATTGAGTCACAACTGTGGCCTCTACACATGCTTTTTCTTTGATTTGACCGGGTGACCTAGTTTCTGAACCCACATGACCCAGATTCGAACTTGGCCTAGAAACCATCAACTAAGCTTCATAAACATTGAGTCACAACTGTGGCCTCTAGAGTGTTTACAAGCTTTTTCTTTGATCTGGGCTAGTGACCTAGTTTTTGACCCAACATGACCAAGTATCGAACTTGACCTAGAGATCATGAAGACAAACATTTTGACCAAGTTTCATATAGACTGTGTCACAACTGTGGCCTCTAGTGTGTTCACAAGCTTTTCCTTTGATTTCACTGGGTGACCTAGTTTTTGACCCCACATGACCCAGATTCAAACTTGACCTAGAGATCATCAAGACAAACAGTCTGGCCAAGTTTCATAAAAATTGAGTCATAACTGTGGCCTCTAGAGTGTTCACAAGCTTTTCCTATGATCTGGCATACTGATCTAGTTTTGACCCCACATGACCCAGTTTCGAACTTGACCTAGAGATCATCAAGACAAACATTCTGACCAAGTTTCATAAACACTGGGTCACAGCTGTGGCCTCTAGTGTTCAGAAGGCAAATGTTGACGGACAATGCGTAACGGACAATGACAGGTCACAATACCTCACCTTGAGGACTTCGTGCTCAGATGAGCTAAAAATCTTAACTGTAGAAAAAAGTTTGAATCTAAATCCTTAAACCTAGGTTGAAAAATTAGGACATCACTGTTTACATAGAGTCTGATATAAAAATATACCCTAGAATTTGAGATAATAGAACAGAAATGAAACGTTAGACTTTATATTTTGAAGCTATTAGAAATTATACCTCGCTAACTCTGTCACCAAACAAGGCGAGTGTTTTAGTTCTGTAGTCAAGGGTGATAGTTACTGGGTTACCAATCAACAACAGCTGTTCAACACATGGTAGTCTGTTGATAGGCTTGATGTCATCAACCTGAAAACCATCAACAAAAATCTTAACATAGCATACTCATTAGCCCAAATGTCAGATTATATTCCTTAGCCTGCTAAACTTCTAAAATGGAGTGGTCCAAAATTCAATTTAGGCAATACCATTTATTATTCAAGGGGGTGTTCATTGAAAATTTACTGACTGAACAGCAAACAGTGCAGACCATGATCAGCTTGTACACCCGTGCATATCTTGGTCTGCACTGGTCACAAAGGCAGAATCACTTGGCCAACAGGCTAAAGGTTAGGGATTTTACATGTCTGCCTGTGTAACACAGATTTTTTCCTAACCCAATGGATGACAGGGAATGAGAAACTGAGTGCTGGGAGGTTTCTCATCAATGCTGTGTACCGTAAAAGCACATTTTTTTGCTGGGTCAAAATTTTGCGAATTTGAAATATTGAGTATGTTCGCGAGATTTTAATATTAGCGAAATTGTAAAAATTGTATCCTACTTCAATTAAACAAATGGTAAATATTTACACAAGGATTAATTTTCGAGAGATGTAAGGCCCTGCAATTATAGAGAAAATTAAACCTTCAAGAAAATATCTGCTTTTACAGTATAGGGTTTAGGAAACACATATCTTACACAGACAGACATATTACATAATATTTTCTTTTGTCCTGTCAATGTCACTGCAATATTTTTATAGATTTTTGTAAATATAAGATCACACACAGGAATTCTGTCTATGACTTTGTAATATGATGTTATAATGCACATGTGTAGGTTGAGTTTTCCCCTAGAGGAAAGATAAGGTGATTTATTACCAGAACAACCTCGTCTTTCCTCGTTAGGTTGACATGGGAAGAAGTCATGTTTCCTAAAAGTTGGGAATTCAAAATACTTTATCTGTAGTAGCAAGTGACTACTTAACCTTTAGCCCGCTAAAGTTTTAAAATGGACTGGTCCATCATTCAATTTGGGTAATACTATTTATTGTTAGAAGAGGGGTGTTCACTAAAAATTTACTGACTGAATAGCGAACAGTGCAGACCATGATCATATATAATGGGTGTTCACCTAGGTATTATAGTTACAACAAATAAAATGATAAGGTGTTTGACATAAACCATTTCTAGAATGAAAGGACAGACATAGGCAAACTGGAATCTATTTCTACTCACACTGCTGACAGAAATACTTACCAAAGCAACCTGATTGTAGCTGAGATCTAATTGCTCCAGAGAAAATAGCTTTGAAAGACCTGAAATACATCCACAATACCTGGTTACATCTAAAATTGGTTAAGAATATGTCTTTTTATGCATGTAAGGCAGGTTTACCAAAATTCCCTTTCCTCTGAAAAAAATGTCAAATTAATATACTTTATATTATAACAGGCCTTAAAGGTAGTCATAGTACCTAGAAAAGTAGAAATCTAAATTTTAACTTGGTGTTTTAATAAAATAAGCCAGTTTTTTTCACTCATGTGTGAAAATATTTCGTAGTTCTGCACATCGAAACAAACTTCAGCTTTTCCTTTCCCAATGACACCGTTAAAATTATATTGAGAAAAAGGGAGTGATCTATTAAGAGGCCCTGAAAAGGGTACCTGTAAGCATTTCAAGATTTCAGTGTTATAGCGCAGGGTCTCCAATTCTTCTATATAGTTATATGACATATCTATGTAGGTCATGTGACTCACCTTGTAAGGAATGTAATCTATTCCCAGCTAGATTTAGTGTTTTCAGATTCCCCAGTTTTGAATGCAGGGCCTCCAGCTCTTCTATATCATTATATGACATATCCAGATAGGTCATGTGACTCAACCACTGGAGGTGTTTGATTTCTGTAATCTTGTTATGACTGAGGTCAAGTCGCACAACCTTAGGCATTAGTTGCTGAAATTGGAAAAAATAATAGTGAGGTCTCTGTATACATGTACATAATACCTCGTATGTCTGTAAAAATATAAAAAAGATCAAATGTAGTAGCCTAGTGGTAAGATGCCACACTACAGAACCAGACATTGCTTGTTCAATCACTTGCTCCTCCAACTAGCATAAATATTCTTTTTAATATGACTTAGATTGAGGTGCCATGTATGGTTATTAACACCTCTCAAGCAAAAGAATCAGGGGACACTTCTGCAGCATCTTCTGTATCTTACACAATCTTAAAAAAAAACAAGAGGGCCAAAATGGCCCTATATCGCTCACCTGTTATCATTGCACTTAAGGACAAGAAGGTCAAACAAGAGGACCATGATGGTCCTGAATCGCTCACCTATCCCCACATGACCCAGTGTTGAACTGAGTATGACGTCATTATTTCTATTATTTGACATAGTGACCTAGTTTTTGAGCAAATGTGGCCTAGATATCATCAAGATAAAAAATTCTGACCAATTTTCATGAAGATCCATTGAAAAATATGGCCTCTAGAGAGGTCACAAGGTTTTTCTATTATTTGACCTAATGACCTAGTTTTTGAAGGCACGAGACCCACTTTTAAACTTGACCTAGATATCATCAAGGTGAACATTCTCACCAATTTTCATGAAGATCTCGTGAAAAATATGGCCTCTAGAGAGGTCACAAGGTTTTTCTATTTTTCGACCTACTGACCTAGTTTTTGAACGCACATGACCCAGTTACGAACCTGACCTAGATATCATCAAGCTGAACATTCTGACCAATTTTCATGAAGATCCATTGAGAAATATGGCCTCTAGAGAGGTCACAAGGTTTTTCTATTTTTAGACCTACTGACCTAGTTTTTGACCCCACATGACCCAGTTTCGAACTTGATCTAGATATCATCAAGTTGAACATTCTGACCAATATTCATGAAGATCTCATGAAAAATATGGCCTCTAGAGAGGTCACAAGGTTTTTCTATTTTTAGAACTACTGACCTAGTTTTTAACCCCACGTGACCCAGTTTCGAACTTGACCTAGATATCATCAAGGTGAACCTTCTGACCAATTTTCATGAAGATCCATTGAGAAATATGGCCTCTAGAGAGGTCACAAGGTTTTTCTATTTTTAGATCTAATGACTTAGTTTTTGATCCCACGTGACCCAGTTTCGAACTTGACCTAGATAACATCAAGGTGAACATTCTGACCAATTTTCATGAAGATCTTGTGAAATATATGGCCTCTAGAGTGGTCACAAGGTTTTTCTATTTTTAGACCTAATGACCTAGTTTTTGACCTCACGTGACCCAGTTTCGAACTTGACCTAGATATCATCAAGGTGAACATTCTGACCAATTTTCATGAAGATCTTGTGAAATATATGGCCTCTAGAGAGGTCACAAGGTTTTTCTATTTTTAGACCTACTGACCTAGTTTTTGACGGCACGTGACCCAGTTTCAAACTTGACCTAGATATCATCAAGATGAACATTCTGACCAACTTTCATAAAGATCCCACAAAAAATGTGACCTCTAGAGATGTCACAAGGAAAATTTTACGGACGGACGGACGCACAGATGCACGGACGACGGACGCTGTGTGATCACAAAAGCTCACTTTGTCACTATGTGACAGGTGAGCTAAAAATCATAATCAAGATCAATCAAAAGAATTATGAGAAAATATAGTTGAAATTTTCTTAAAGTTACTTCAAATAAAATTATTTTCAAATTAGGCCAGTAGTTTCATGCCTGAAGGATTACATCAGAGGAGGTTAGGAGCAAAATTTTGACTGATGAAGTCCAAAGGACAGGAACAACAAAGGGAAGAATTTAATCAAAATTAAAAAAGAAATCTTACAATGTACAGATATGTCAAAAAACACCTAAAAATTGGAGGTACCATCCATGTTGTACCACAGAAAAGTGGTCTCGGGTTTTTCCTACGGCCAATAATTAAAAAGTTTCTTAAATAAGCTATTTATAGTAACATAAAAGGGAAGTAATTAAAAAAAATTATTGTAAGTGAACAAAAGGATCTGCCAAATAAAAACAAGAGCACTGCAATCGACGCAAATGCAGAGCAATATACACACAAAACAAAGTCATATGACCTTCGACCCCTAAGTGTGACCTTGACCTTGAAGTGAGCCATCCGAAACATGCGCTCTGCACATTGTTTCGATGAGGTGAACATTTGTGTCAGGTTTCTTTGAAATCCTTCAAGGGGTTCTAGAGTTACAGAGCAGAAGGGAAATTGCTAACCAACAGTCATACAGACAAAAGGACACCAAGGCAATAACATAATATGTCCCTTTCGGCGAATAAAAAGGAATCAAAATTTTATGGTGATACAAGTTGTGTGCAAGTTTGGTTAAAATCAAATCATAAATGAAGCTGCTATTGTGCAGACAAGGTCAAAAGCTAATTTTGGATCTTTCAGGGGCCATAACTCTGGAACCCATAATGGAATCTGATTCAAGAAAGGAACCAAGACCTTATGGTGACATAAGTTTTGTGCAAGTTTGATTAAATTCAAATCATAAATGAAGCTGCTATTGTGCAGACAAGGTCAAAATAGCTAATTCTGGTCCTATCAGGGGCCATGACTCTGGAACCCATGAAGGAATCTGGCCAGCTGAAGAAGGGAAACAAGATCTTGTGGTGATACAAGTTGTGTGCAAGTTTGGTTAAAATCAAATCATAAATGAAGCTGCTATTGTGCAGACAAGGTCAAAATAGCTAATTCTGGCCCTTTCAGGGGCCATCACTCTGGAACCCATGATGGAATCTGGCCAGTTGAAGAAAGGAAGCAAGATCTTGTGGTGATACAAGTTGTGTGCAAGTTTGGTTAAAATCAAATCATAAATGAAGCTGCTATTGTGCAGACAAGGTCAAAATAGCTAATTCTGGCCCTTTCAGGGGTCATAACTCTGGAACCCATAATGGAATCTGATTCAAGAAAGGAACCAAGACCTTATGGTGACATAAGTTTTGTGCAAGTTTGATTAAATTCAAATCATAAATGAAGCTGCTATTGTGCAGACAAGGTCAAAATAGCTAATTCTGGTCCTATCAGGGGCCATGACTCTGGAACCTATAACGGAATCTGGCCAGTTGAAGAAAGAAAGCAAGATCTTGTGGTGATACAAGTTGTGTGCAAGTTTGGTTAAAATCAAATCATAAATGAAGCTGCTATTGTGCAGACAAGGTCAAAAAAGCTAATTTTGGCCCTTTCAGGGGCCATAACTCTGGAACCCATTATGGGATCTGGTTGGTTCAACAAAGGAGCCAAGATCTTATGGTGACACAAGTTTTGTGCAAGTTTGGTTAAATTCAAATCATAAATGAAGCTGCTATTGTGCAGACAAGGTCAAAGTAGCTAATTCTGGCCCTTTCAGGGGCCATAACTCTGGAACCCGTACCGGAATCTGGCCAGCTCAAGAAAGGAACTAAGATCTTATGGTGATACAAGTTGTGTGCAAGTTTGGTAAAAATCAAATCATAAATAAAACTGCTATTGTTCAGACAAGGTCAAAATAGCTCATTCTGGCTCTTCAGGGGCCATAACTCTGGAACCCATGAAGGAATCTGGCCAGTTCAAGAAAGGAACCAAGATCTTATGGTGATACAAGTTGTGTGCAAGTTTGGTTAAATTCAAATCATAAATGAAGCTGCTATCGTGCAGACAAGAAATTGTTGACGCACAAAAATAGCAAATTCTGGCCCTTTAAGGGGCAATAACTCTAGAACCCATGATGGGATCTGGCCAGTTTTCGAAAGGAACTGAGATATCATGCCAGTACAAGTTTTTTACAAGTTTGATCAAAATTGCTTGCAAAATGTGGTCTCTATCTTGTTCACAAGAAATTGTGGACGGACGACAGACGAAGGGCGATCACAAAAGCTCACCCTGTCACTACATGACAGGTGAGCTAAAAAAATACAATAAAATCTTTTTTAAAGAGTCACTAAAATTAGCAACTAGTGACAACTATAAATGAACTTAAATGCACAAAATATTAACCTTTACCCTGCTAAACTTCTAAAATGGACTGGTCTATCATTAAATTTGGGCAGTACCATTTTTATTTGAAGGGGTATTCACTGAAAATTTACAGACTGAATAACAAACAGTGCGGACCATGATCAGCCTGCACGGACATTCAGACTGATCTTGGTCTGTACTGGTAGCATAGGCAAAATCACTTGCCGCTAGAAGGCTAAAAGTTAAATTGTAAAGCAAAACTTAACTAACTCATCAACTGTTAATATTAAGGGAAAGATCTGCAGGAGACAAAATGAAGACTCATTTATTCTATCATTTGTTCATAAATGCTTTGGTATATCTGTAATAGAATTATGACTGAAGTCTACATGTGTGATATTATCACCGTAAGACACCATTTTATAGAGTTGTGACACATGTCTATGTGTATGCTATTATTCCAACAAGTTACCAGCATATGTACCTACCATAGCATCATCTATCTCTGTGATAGAGTTATGACTGAAGTCTACATGTGTGATATTATCCCAGTAAGATACGAGTAGTGTACCATCATCTGCCTTCCACTGAGGTAAATCTTGTAACAACACTTCCTGTAACAGTAAATCAATGTATTGTAAAAATAGTGTTTTTTACTTGTCTAAGACGTCTCTGGTAAAACTCAAAAACAATCATCAAAACACGGGATATAACAAGTAAGTGACAAATGAACTAAAGCGGCGTGCCTTCATCTGCAAGTTAGGGATACTTTTGTTATTGTTGGGTTTAACTTCACACTGGCACACTTATAAATCACATGGTGACTTTCTTAGCTTTGATGGTGGAGGAAGACCCCAGGTGTCCCTCCGTGCATTATTTCATAACCGGCTGGCACCTGGGTAGAACCACAGACCTTTTATAAGTTAGCTGGATGGCTTTATCAAATGAAGAATTCAATGCCCCATGTGAGGCTCAAACCCACATCAATGAGGGGCAAGTGATTTGAAGTCAGCGACCTTAACCACTCTGCCACAGAGGTCCCGGGTTAGGGTTAGGATTCTTTCCTGTGACTTGATCTTGGACATACATGTACTGATCTAACTCTTCAATGAAATACACTTCATCATGCTAAACATTTGCATTAAAATTAATCGCAGTTCATTCAATTTTTAAAAATGTATAGCTAATACACAAAGTGTTCCAGAGGGACAGACAACAAACTTATTAACCCTTAGCCTGCTAAATTTTTAAAATGAACTGGTCCATCATTCAATTTGGGCAGTACCATTTATTATTCAAAGGGATGTTCACTGAAAATTTACTGACTGAATAGCGAACAGTGCAGACCATGATCAGCCTGCACGGATGTGCAGGCTGATCTTGGTCTACACTGGTCGCAAAGGCATACCCACTTGCCGGCAGCAGGCTAATACACAAAGTGTTCCAGAGGGACAGACAACAAACATATTAAATATACAGGTTGACAGTGTGACAGACTACATGAATACACCTTCTGAGGCATAAAAACAGTACTTTTTTGCAGATATCTAAATGTCTTTGTAATCATAACTGGTGTTGAATGTTAGACTTTTTGTGTATCTGGATTACTCAGCATTAGTAACTTATTCAATATGTATATATATTCAATTAAATAAAGAGGTCGTAAAAATAGGATTTTAGGCGTAACATTTATGTCAATCCTCAAAATACCAGCATTTAGATAATTCTTCTATATGTCCAATACAGTGGATGTATTTATTTCATAAACAAAGAATGTATACATACTTTAATGGATGATACAGATTTATTTACTGTGATTGTCTGTAATGTTTGTTTCACAGTATCCAGGCCTCCAATCAATGCTAAATTAACTGACTTCAACTGAAAATACAAACTTCATACTGTTCATACCAATATCCAATGTCACTGAACAAATTCTTAACATCCATTTAAAACTTGATAAATCAATGTTAAAAACTGAACCACCAAAAAGAATTCAGTTACGCTGCATAACATGAAGATATTGTGGAATATTACATATTGTGAAATCATACATATTCTCCGGGACTAAGTTGCAAGGAGTTCATGGTTAGTTCAATCCACAATAATTAATCTAAAGATAACAGTTAAGTTCCCATTCATTGTATGTTCAAAGGTCAAAATCTAAGAATGTATATCCCCAAGAAAAGCTGTTTTGGCCAAAATTATGAAATTCTGTGTGCACAAAATTAAATGACTTTACAGAAATGAGATCATCAAAAATTCAAATCTAAAACTAATACCAGCCAACTGACATTTGAGATAATCGCTTGAAAATTGTCAACTAACTTTAGATTGAACTATGTACTGTAAGCCCAATATGAAACTTTTTTTTTTTCACAATTAACACTGAGACTAGCATTCTCCTAGTCTTAACTGACATACACAAGTGGTTTTCAAGACATACACAAGATGAATCTTCAAATGTAGAAATAAATGGTCAAGTAATAGACATAATGTGAAAGTACATCAAACCTTCAAGCTGTGAACATGTGAGAAGGATAGCTCTCAATTAATATACTTTACATAGTCCAGTTCTATTGCAAAGCATTGCAGTTCACAGTGTAAATACAATTAGCCGAATTCACTTGCCACCAAAACAGAGTCAACAATTACTAAATAAAAACTGTGCAAAGAAGAAATTCAGCCCATTTAAAGAACATTTTATTAAAAGATGTAATTCCAAAAATACATACCTCTAGTTTTTGCAGGGACTTGAATAGGGTAAGATCAAACTGTAAACTGTATGTATCAATGTTACTGTTGCCAATTTTCTTCCCTCCACATACCTGCAAATATATAAAAAATTACCTACCCTAACAGACTTAATTTACTAGGTATGAATATACAGAAATGTTCTAAAAAATGTCTAGCATAAGCGATTTTGTTTTGTTCTAAAAAACAAAAACGCCTGAAAACTAGTCAACGGTTACAAACCACTTTTGATGTTAATAACTGATTACCCAATTGGATAAAATGTCAACATTTACCTCCCCTTCCTGCTTCTTTATAACACCTTTGAGTTTCACTAACGTATTTATATGCAAAATTGTCTATTTTTCAGATAATCATTAGTCCAGGAATGAAGCCTGGCTTGGACATAGTAGGCATACACTTTGTAAATATTTCATAGCAATAATTTCATTCAGCAAACTTTCAATCAAATTAAATGGTAAAAACAACTGATTGTACAGATATCTGATATCTAACCAATCCTATTATGAAATTGCTTCACTGAATGCCTATCCTGTATGAAGCATTAGAAGACATCTTACCTGTATACATTTCAATCTGGTTATAAAGTCCAGTATGTGGCCCAAATCTCTTTTTACATCTCCACTTTCTGAATTACATGAAGGAGACTATGTTATCATATTGAAACTTCTGAGCTCACAATCACAAATCAATTTCTTTACTTCTTCAACTATAAAGTAATTGATATCCACCATTTGAAGATATTTTTACACTTTTCGCAAAAGGGTTAGTACCAATTCCTATATCACAAATCAAGTCTATTTGAAGTGACACATGTAAAATGATGACATCACATACAGTGACCACAAAACAGTGCTACCATATTTGATCTACCCGTACTACTTTTTACATGTATCAGACATATTGAAATGGAAATACAATATAGCAAAGGTTTGTTTTAATTAGGAATCTGTTATACAACACATCATATTATTCACTCATATTCTGCCCAAGATAACAGTTACATTTCTTTGATATGTCGATATGGTATTATTTGTTGGGTTTAAGGTCAAACCGACACAATTATAGGTCATATGGTGACTTTCCAGCTTTGATGATGGAGGAAGACCCAAGTTGCCCCTCCGTGCATTATTTCATCACAAGTGGGCACCTGGGTAGAACCACCGACCTTCCGTAAGCCTGCTGGATAGTTTCCTCACATGAAGAATGCAATGCCCCGAGTAAGGCTCAAACCCACATCGATGAGGGGCAAGTGATTTGAAGTCTTAACCTTAACCACTCGGCCACGGAGGCCCACAAAATTTATTACAATATGCTTCTGCTCTTTTTGAAATATAAGAGACACACTTCAGAAAAAAATACTCTAATAACAAAACAAGAGGGCCATGATGGCCCTATATCGCTCACCTGTTATCACTGCACTTGAGGACAAGAAGGTCCTCAGAAAAAATATCTAAGTCCAAAGGACAGGAACAACAAAGGGAAGAAATTTAACCAAAAAGAAAAAAAAATTCTTACAAGGTATAGATATGTCAAAATACAATTGGAGGTACCATCCATGTTGTACCACAGAAAAGTGGTCTCGGTTTTTCCCTACGGCCAATAATAAAAAAGTTACTAAAAATAAGCTATTTATAGTAACGTTAAAGGGAAGTAATTAAAAAAAAATATATTGTAAGTGAACAAAAGAAGGATCTGCCAAATAAATCTGTTGACATAAATGAAATTTCAGATCAGTATCTTCATTAGTTACGGAGATATACCCATTTTAATCTAAAATAAAGGGAGGTAATTTGACATAAAATCAGTCCATAGTTATCTACCCTGATTGTCTCAGTCCAACTAATAACAATAATGAAATTTCAAATAAGTCCTATAAGTACTTACTGATATAAATCCATTTTGATTACAATCAGGGGAGGTAATCAGATATAAATAACTTTGGAACCTATGATTGGATCTGATTTGTTAGGAATCCAAGATTTATTGTTGTTGAAGATATTTTGGAAGTTTGTATCAAACAAAACCATAAATGAAGTCTCTATATGGCTGCAAAAGCCAAAATAGCCAATTTTGGACCTTTAAGGGGCCATAACTCTGGAACCCATGAAGGAATCTGGCCAGCTGAAGAAAGGAAACAAGATCTTGTGGTGATACAAGTTGTGTGCAAGTTTGGTTAAAATCAAATCATAAATGAAGCTGCTATTGTGCAGACAAGGTCAAAATAGCTAATTCTGGCCCTTTCAGGGGCCATCACTCTGGAACCCATGAAGGAATCTGGCCAGTTGAAGAAAGGAAGCAAGATCTTGTGGTGATACAAATTGTGTGCAAGTTTGGTTAAAATCAAATCATAAATGAAGCCGCTATTGTGCAGACAAGGTCAAAATAGCTAATTCTGGCCCTTTCAGGGGCCATCACTCTGGAACCCATAATGGAATCTCGCCAGTTCAAGACAGGAACCAAGATCTTATGGTGATACAAGTTGTGTGCCAGTTTGGTAAAAATCAAATCATAAATAAAGCTGCTATTGTGCAGACAAGGTCAAAATAGCTAATTTTGACCTTTCAGGGGCCATAACTCTGGAACCCATAAAAGGATCTGGCAAGTTCAATAAAGGAACCAAGATCTTATGGTGATACAAGTTGTGTGCCAGTTTGGTAAAAATCAAATCATAAATAAAGCTGCTATTGTGCAGACAAGGTCAAAATAGCTAATTTTGGCTCTTTCAGGGGCCATAACTCTGGAACCCATAATGGGATTTGGCCAGTTCAAGAAAGGAACCGTGATCTTATGGAGATACAAGTTGTGTGCAAGTTTGATTAAAATAAAATCATAAATGAAACCACTATCGTGCAGACAAGAAATTGTTGACGCACTGACATACGGACTGACGATGGACGAAGGGTGATCACAAAAGCTCACCTTGTCACTATGTGACAGGTGAGCTAATAAAACAAGAGGGTCATGATGACCCTGGATCGCTCAACTGAGAAATATGAGCTCCATATTTCAAATGTCAAACTGATGCTAAAATAATTAAGAAAGTCAGTAGGTCACATTCAATCATGGTCAATGAAAGTCAGTTTATGATCCGTGTGCAAAATTGTGTATGTCATCCAAATTTCGAGGCTGTATCTTAAAAAACAAGAATGTAGGTCAGCAGGTCAAGGTCCAGTCAAATGACATCATAGAACTTGGGGTCATCAGGTAATTATAATTAAACAGTCTTAGAAATAGAATCAGATAATTTTTTAAGTATTTTTCCTATATAATTCATATAATAACTAAGTGACCCCCTGGACGGGGCCTCTTTTAACCCCAGGGGCATACTCTGAACAATTCTTGTGGAGGACTACTAGGCAATGCATCATACCAAATATCAAAAGCCTAGGTCTTGTGGTTTCAGACAAGAAGATTTTTAAAGTTTTTTCCTATATAAGTGTAAAACTTGGGACCCCCAGGGCAGGGCCTCTTTTCACCCCAGGGGTACAATTTGAACAATTTTGGCAGAGGACCATAAGACAATGCTACAAAACAAATATCAAAGGCCTATGTCTTGTGGTTTCAGACGAGAAGATTTTTAAACTTTTTTTCCTATATAAGTCTAATAGTATGTAAAATTTGGGACCCCTCGGGGCAGGGCCATATTTGACCCTAGGGGAATAAATTGAACAATCTTGGTAGAGGACTACTAGATGATGCTACATACCAAATATCAAAGCCCTAGGCCAAGTGGTTTTGTACAAGAAGATTTTTAAAGTCTTCCCTATATAAGTCTATATAAACCACGTGACCCCCAGGGTGGGGCCATATTTGACCCTAGGGGGATATCTGAACAATCTTGGTACAGGACCACTTGATGATGCTACATACCAGATATCAAAGCCCTAGGCCCTGTGGTTTTGGATAAGAAGATTTTTTAAATTTTTCCTTTCGGTTGCCATGGCAACCAGAGTTCTGCAAGGAATTAAATTCTTTGAAAAATTTTGAAAGAGGGCCACCCAAGGATCATTCCTGTGAAGTTTGGTGTTATTCTGCCCAGTGGTTTTCAAGATGAAGATTTTTTAAGAAAATGTTGACGGACACATGACGGACATTGAGCAGTCACAAAAGCTCACCATGAGCCTTTGGCTCAGGTGAGCTAAAAAAAATCTGCTACGGAATCTTTATTGAAAACAAGAATGTTACATACCACAGGTAGGTTCTGGCAGCTTCAATCTTTCCGTGAGGGCATACAGGTGGAGTGGAGTTGTTTTGTACAATTCCCTGGTTTGTAGTATCATATCTCCTAAAGTGAAAAGATTTAATTTCTATTGAAAGATACAATTCATTTTCAGTTCTATCATAAGAACTGATTAATTTTGTCACTGATTTTGGTACCAACTGCATAAAATTGTTATTTCCAGCCAATCATCATTATTACCCTCCCTCAGAAAAAAGTGCACTATACTTAGATACAGAACACGATGTTAACGTACCGAAATACATTTCCTTACTAACCTTTCTCATAAAGTTCCTCTGCCATAACTTGGGTAATTCCATGAATTTCCTGAAAATGACAGTTAAACAACACCTTTTTACACCTTCTCAATCCAAGCTTACACAAGGATGTATTTTAAATGTATTCTAAAATAAAACTTACTACTACTTCCTGAAAAATATAAAACATTTAAGAAAAAACTTATCCATTCCACTTCTTGCTTGAATTCCATAAAAATCTGTTAAAAGGCAAAGATTTTAGACACTTATCCTTCTCAATAAGCAGAATTAAAAGAAAATGAGAGAACAATTATCATAACAAGTCTGATCCAAAAGTCCTGAATGTTCTCTGAGAAAAAAAAAATTAAAATTAAAACTACAGTTGAAACTCGAGCCATATCTCAAACTCGCTTATCTCCAAATTCCATATATCTCGAAGATATTTTCAAGTCCCATCCCTAAAACATGTGCACAAAACATCATTTTAGTCCAATTTTGATTATCTCAAAGTAAAATGTCCAATCCTTTGGAATTCGAGATAAAAAGTCTCGACTGAATTTATATGTTTATCCTCGATTTTCATTATTTATGAAAGAACATATTCTTACATATTGATCAAATTCCAGGAAAGCTGCCAGACAGTTTGGCATTTTCTGTGACACAAAGTGTAGTACAGTCTGTAAGTAGATCTCAAGATCATGCTGGCGCTTCTTTATAAAACTCTCCGACTGGTTCCCAAATAATTTTTTAGGCGGCAACAGGTTCTTGTCCAGTTTACATGAGGAACACAACTGAAACATCAAAGAAAACTGTTGACAGTACATAATGAAACTATGTGCCCCTACAATATAACTTAAGAGTTCTTAAAGCAACCTGTTCTGTTCACACTTATAAGGCAAACATTGTTTTTCTGTCTCAAAAGTTGATGTGGGTACTATGAAAGTGATCAGTGATACAAACTTACTGACATGCGATTGAAACAATGGAGGAAGTAAATTCTTCCTACCTTTTTTACCAATATCTAACATTTCCTTTCAATCATTTTACCATTTTTCAATGTCATAATATAGATATTTGGTAGAGATAAACATGCTGAAAATTTCAACCTAACTGTGAGCCAGCAGCTTTAGATAGAAGTTTTAGAAGTTTTCGCATAACGAATTGTTTTAAGAGCATGATAAAAGTTAGGTTTATACAATGTACTGAGGCAAAACTGAACAAAGAAAGAACACTCGGACATTTGAAACCCTTCCACATACTACCAGTTTACATACAAATGAGCTGCACCATGAGAAAACCAACATAGTGTGTTTGCGACCAGCATGGATCCAGACCAGCCTGCGCATAAGGATCCATGCTGTTTGCTAATGGTTTCTTCTAAGTTGCAATAGGCTTTGAAAGCGAACAGCATGGATCCTAACCAAACTGCATGGATGCGCAGGCTGGTCTGGATCCATGCTGGTCACAAATGCACTATGTTGGTTTTCTCATGGTGCGGCTCAAATGCTTTATTCGAGAAAACTGGCAAAGCTCTGTAAAGTGTAAATCAAATTTATGAAACCTTGCTTAGTCTCAGTGGTCATTTCATGAAGCCAAAGAGTTATGAAAAGTTTGAAAGTCTCCAATACAACAGCTCTTGAAAAACCTGCTATTATATATAAACAAAAAAGAATCATAATTGTGACAAAACAAAAATCAGAGTTAATTGTAACTTGCCCTGTCCCATAATGGAAAAGACATGTGTGAAGGCCTGGTAGCTTTTGAGAAAACTGCTCTATGCAATTACATATAAAACTTTTGTGATGAATAAGTAACAACAAAAGCTTTACTTTTTGAAAAATTTCAAATAGTTGAGCTAAAAAATCATCAAAAACTGTCTACAAAAGTTGAAAACCCAATAACGGTACTGGCTGAGATTAATTTGTTTTCATCCATTAAAATTAAAGAACACTTAATTTTTAAGTTTTATCACGTAAACATTTGAATGCTATACAAACCTTCTCATGCAGATCGTGAAAGTCACTGTATCGATGCTTCACCTTCCAGGAGTATGAGCCAATGGTCACTTCAATAACATAGATCTAAAACAAGAAAATATTAGTAAAACCAATGGATGCTCCCCAAAATTTGCATATTAAAAGAACAAAAGTTGAAGTTACTGACCGGGCACATACCGTTTACTAATGTTATATAATCGAAGGGAAATATCTCATTGAAAAATCATTCCAACAGATAATGAAGAAAACGTGTTAAACTCCTCTTGAGAGTGAAGCATCCTAAGAATTTTTGCTGAAATCCAGGCAGTGGTTGCCAGGGTTCAAGCTAGCCCAGAAAAATTGGGAGAATTGACTTCTCCCTTCAGTGAAAATAGGGAGAAGTTTTCTCAGAACAGGAAGAAGTGAGGCTGCGGGTCAAAACAGTCATTAATTAAACCGTATATTACAGTTCTGATGGTACAACACAAAGGAATAACATTTCAAAACAACACATATTTTACTTATAAGTACAAAATGCCAAGTATCAAATACAAACACACACAGTGAACATGTATTTATGCAGTCGTTTGAAACATTCATGAATAATACTAAATCAGCATCAGTATTATAACAGGCATGTGTAGTGTGATTTGTTGTTCGGCTCATGTGTCATGACCCCTTGCATAATTATGCTTTATCAAATTTTGCCAGTCTACATATAACACAGTGCGATTTGCCAGGCTCATCTTCCTTCCACCAGTCAAAACTAACAATAGAAAATTAATTTTTCAATTCTTATCCATGCACACCCCTGTTTCATACCCCAGCTGGTCAAAATCCGGATATCCAAAATTTTATGTCCGGATACTGATACACTCATAAGCATTACCCAATTCTGCAGTCTAAAGAATATATTTCACAAATTGTGATGATGCAAAGACAATTTAACAGCACAGGACAGTATCTGATATTAAAGTCTACAATGACAATACCTTTTATTGGAGAAAATTAAGAAAAATGTTCATGAAATACCGGCAAGTTGTCACCGCGAGCAGACATTCTGACAGCCTACTTTCGTTTTCAAAAAACTTTTACAAAAAGATAAAAGCTAATGTGCTTGCTGAGAAGTACTCCTCACTATGATGGTGCTATAGTTTACTAATGTTGAATAATCAAAGGGCAATAAGTCAGTGAACAAGAGCTGCCACAGGAGACAGCGCACTCGACTATTTCGATGCTGGATAGTGAAACTGGGCACATCTGAGGAAACTGGATCTACCACTAAATAAATAATCCATATGGAACAATCTGTTTCATATTCCTATTAACAGACACAAGTTAAAGAAAATCTTCAATGTACTGACCTTCCCATATATGTTATCAAATTTGCAGAATACTAAAATGCCTTAATTATTACTCTAATATGCTTGACTCTGTTAAAACACGCTTACGCTAGAATGACGTCACGCTAACATGCGGTGACGTCGATGTTTTTGTTGCGACCAAGAAAGCGCGCATATTAGAATCGTAATAATTTATAGCAAAACCGCGTTTTAACACTATTTATACACTTGGGCAGTAATAGTAATTAATACGTCGTACAAATAATTTCACTCGGGCTGCGCCCTCGTGTCATTATTACGCCCGACGTATAACCGCCTATCGTGCATAGTGTTATAACACTCTTTTGCCATATATTATTTCTTAATTAAAAGAAAATGGTTTGTCAAAATGTAACTTAATGTTATTTATCTAATCTAATTTTGCGACTGTTGGATCCCTTGTGATTTATCATTAAGTTTAATGTTCCTCTGTTATTTAAGCTTTGAAAGAAAATGTTAACAATCGGGCGAATGCTGGTTAGTATCTGTGAACCAATCAGATTCTAGAGGTACGGATCCGTACCACTACAGAGTTCCATTATGAATAGGATTAGGAAGTCAAAGGCAAAATCAGTCGAGTTGAACGAGCTTTGAAGGTTCTTACCGTGAATGTGTCTGTGGTCTCCGTGTCAGTGATTTTAATTGAACTGCTGGCGGTCACATTATCTATGTCTTTACCAAACTGAGCCATTATTGTCACCAGTATTAATCGGGAAATATTATCATTTTTGTTGTTATTTTTGACCTACGCCCTACAGGAGTATGCTCCCTTGGAATTTGACATTAGGGACGACAGTTCGTATTTCTACACATCCATAATAATATATTTTCAGCAATTAATTTGAAATATGACAACTCTTCAATTATTTAGAATGATTTTTTTTTAAAAAAATTCACCATAAAAAGAAAGAAATAAGAGTTTTTAAGTATCCGTAATTGAAAAGATGATAGCTTTGTATTGGCTAAATTCCGGAATCAGAATCCGGTATTAATCAGGTCATAAACCTCTAAATAGTATGCTCCTATGGTGTGTTTAGCAAGAGTGGACAAGGATGAAAGACGTTGTTGCTATGTTCGAAGTTAGATGTAAATAAATGCTAAATGGCAACTTTGTTTAATACAAGATATTTTTCTTCTTCAAGTGTGCAGTGGGTCAATCCAGGGATATTGCTTTCAAAAATAATTACTCATGTGAGGCACAAAACAAGCGCAGGTAAAATGATAAAAACAGTTTGTATGCATCTATTCTAGCTTTTCAACTAGAAAAGTTTGTATCGAATTTACGATGATATTTGATTGTCTACAATAAATCGAATTTTGTCTGTCTGTCTGTTACGTAGTCGATCCTAATGTTGGTATAACACTGCGGATGGGTATGCGAGCTTAGTAACAGCTCTGGAGGCTAGTCTTAAGCCTCGACTGTCTTGGCGCTGATGATGCTTTCTTCCAGCTTGCCCCATTTAATTAACACCGTACAAAGAAAACATTCTTAACTAGTTCAGTGCTAGCACTTTACACTAAAACATTTAGAGTGATTTGTGACCTGGTTCAACTTCAACTTTAAACTGCCATAAAATCAACACTGATTACACTTGGCAGGCGCTTGTCAGGAGCAGTTATTAGTTTAAAAGATATGTATTGTGCATGGGGGTTAAAAGTATATATAGCATATACATATATTGCAAAGATAAAAGATCTACAGAACTAATTTGAAAGCTTCTGGTTATTAAAAATATTTGTAGTTCAAAGTTAGTATATTTGACTCGTTTAACTCTGTGTTAAAGCTTTTGTCTAATTAAGAAGTCCAAGTTGTCCACTGGCGGCACCATATCCTCCATAATTTTGGGAGGTAAATCTGTTGAATTCTCCATGCTGTTTGAGTGGTGGCAGGCTGAACACTCGCAGCATGTTGGTGACACAGCCCTCGTCCCGGGTCTTGTAATCCTTCTTAATGAAGCGTGCTGTCTGTCGCTGGATATTGTGATGGAATTTATGACTTAAGAGAGGTAAAGGGTCCCATAGAGTGAATCCGTACTCCGGGATGGAACGGATGAGTGATATGTAGGCGGAGTTTCTGCTTTCAAATGGACAGTCCTCGTGGCTGCGAAGAAGAAAACCTGTAGTTGAGTGTTTTTCCTGCACATATTGGACAATGGTGACCTTCTACAGCGGTGACATCAACATACGGGTTACTGGGTATCTGTTGGAGGAAAGTTTGTTGAGTTTATAAAACTGAGAAGACTTGTTTCAGATACTTTAGATGTAACATTCATCAGCGTTGAAGCGAATTCCCCATATGGTGACCCATTTCTCAAGTTCCTGTAGATCGTTTGTAGCCTTGAATGGTCACTGACTTGACCCGGATGCTCCTGGAGTGTCGCCTTCGCAGACTACGTCCATCTTCTTTTCTGTCAGGAAACACGGCAATCAATTGTTAAGCTCGCCCTGTATGCCGTAGCATTCTAGTTTATAAAGGAGTTTGTTATGGGGCCTGTATCAAAGGCTTTACTACTGTCGAGTATAGCAACATCTATTGTTGAATGATTTGATGAGACATGAAGAGTTAAACCAGAACGATAGCCATGTTAAGGTTGTTACTGTTTTGTGGAAGTCGATGAATTTAAAAATGTGACTGTAGACGATATGCTCGAGGATCTGCATGGAATGGAGGTCAACGAAACTAGTCTGTAATTCTACGCGAGATGTCTGTCGCCCTTCTGGAACATTGGGAATATGAATGCATTCCGCCAGTCGCCTAAAGGTAGTTTGTCTGTATCAGCAGAGTATTGATAAATGTCGCATAGCCCAGGTGATAATTCTTTGGTGCAGGTTTTCAACAATAAATTTGGGGCTCATTCTTTTGTGCTGACTTTAGGTTTGGTGGAATCATTATCTCTAGTGAATATAGATTGGAATGGTTCTACGAGGATGTCGACTTTCGCTTCGGTGTCTGTGATGAAATCTCCTTTCTGTTTCGGAGGTGTTGTGCCTATGTTATCTTGTTTCTGGGATTTGATATCCTTCCAGAATGGTTTGGAGTTGTTGGACTGGATGACTTCTTCAATGACCATGTTGACGTGGTTCCATTCTGCAGCTCGATATTGTCGTTTACACTCTTTCTGGAAGTGTCTATACTTCGACCAGCTTTTTTTTGTGTGTCTAGGTGAGCCTTCTTCTTCAGTGTTCTGTGTAGTTTGTTATTCACACATGGTAGTGACTGTTTGCTTTCATAGGTTTTTGATGGTACTTGTTTATTTATGGGTTGAGTAATTCTATGTTACAGAGCGGCCATGGTTCTTCTGTATCAGAGACAAGTGATAGTAGCATTTATACTTGTCAATTGGCTTTGAAGAATTGGTGGACTTTCAGATATTTCTGACTGTTATAGGAACAGCGGATGTCTGCATCAAAAATGACAAGAAAGCGTGGTCAGAAATTCTAGAGCGTTAATTGATGACTTTATTGACAATGAATTAGTGGTGAAGACAAGGTATAGAAGTTTCTCGTTCCTGGTGGGTCATTCGTGTATATATTTATACATTTTACTAAGATCTATTCATTCATAATGCCAATTGATTGTTGCTACGGAGTGTGTTTCCTAATTTATATCAGGGCATTTATATGAAGCCGCCATACAAGATTGTTTTGGTGGAATTAAGGAGATTTAAATAATCTACAAGATATTCAAGGTCTGTTGAGTTCAATTACGGCATTTAGAAGAAGAGACGTATAAAAGTTTCTTTAATTCTTTAATTTCAATGTAATTTTGGCATACTCTACTTCACAGTTAGTTATAAAGAAACAATTGGTCACTTCTTTCACTGTGACATTTTTACTGTATAGCTATGAAAACGAAAACTCCTTCTCCTCTAGTACCTCCATCGTTGCTTAAGACGTTATAATTATTGAGAAATATTTCAGACTTCGTAACGCAAAATTTGTGCAAATGCCCTAAAGGTAAAGCATTAGCTTCTCAGATTAAACAAACAGTAGAAGAAAACGAGTGGGCCTTTGATTAGATGGCTAGAGTTTGTGCTTCTTTAGTGTAACATTTGGGTCTGCATATACAAGCATTTTCCAAAATGCGCTTGATGGTTTCAATGTTAAAGTCCGCCTTGCGACAGAATATACTAATAGACAAACATTAGAATAAAACTAGTTTTAATTTATTTCTTCATAAAGTAAAAAAGATACTGCTTGTTATGCAAGTAAAAATAGTTTCAAATCCAAGATAATCATTTCACTAGCGGTGGCAGGCTTCTAGGTTCCTCGATATTGTTGGTGCGGAATCCAGAGTATACATACGGGCTCGGTCGGGACTTGAAGACCACGCCCTTCTTTTTGCCAGAAAGCAGCTCTGGTAACGTATACATATTTGGTGCCACCGGATTCACATATGCTGAAAACAGATGTTATAAGTAAAAATAACTTTGTAGTTTTGTACCAATAGTTTTGCTCTTGAAAACTGCTTTACATAATTGTTCTGAGCCGCAAAAGTTGTATAACATACATAACTAAAATTCCCTGAAATTAATCACGAAATTCAGCAGTGTTATCAAACTCTTGAAGCTCTTTCTCAACATTCGTCTGTCATATATAAAAACACTTGGAAATGAGTACTTAAAGTTGTTGCCAGTCAAATGTGCGAATCATAATGCAGCAAAAATCCTAACGACCCATGCTGATTTTACAGATCAAATTAAACACAGAACCACATGATTTCTGTAATGTTTCTGTAAAGTATGTTCTGTTGTGTTCTGTTTATCTGATTGCTTGTTTTTCAACAGGTTTCCCTCATTTTTAGCCTTAATTGGATATATTTATGTCCACCACTTTACCAAAGTGTCATCTTTTCTCTCTACGTATTTGTTTATTAAATAAACTAGATTGATAATGAGTATAAAAAGTGATTTGGCTCTCGTTGTGACGACAGAACAATAAAATAGAAATACATGCTTTTCAAGTGTGATCTTAACGTAATTAACGTGGGGAGGACTGCTTATAATGTCGGCATAACTTTAAGTCTTTTCATTTCATTATATGATTATTTATTATGTATGTTATGTATATATGTAGAAATGAAAATTATATGCAATAAAATATGATTAAACTAAAACTAAACTAACGTAATTAACCGTAATAAGAATCGGCAATTTCCGTATGATAACTACTTCGGCATCCTTCGGCCATAATGGAAAATAACAAATCTCCAGGAAATACGGAGAATCGGAAAAGATATATACCGGATTAACTAAATTGAACGAAAAATATCTTAAATGTATATATTTTGTAACCATGGTGATGCTAACCCTAACCTTTAGTCAGTATATTATGCATATTATACACTAAATGCGTGCGGACATGTAAAAATATGCATATTTTTGCCGTGCGCTACAACTGATAATCACTTTCGGGCATGCGCAGAATACCGCTCCAACTCTGCAATGCGTTACATCGATCGGAAAATGCCGATTCTCATTATTGATCCATTATCTTAATAGCATCTGTCTTAAATAGCTCATGATTTATAAAGCTAAGAAAAAAACTGACCCAACTCAAATACATGAATGAATGATCACAGAAAGTTTTTAATACTTACACTCCTTTCGTCTGAGTCGTGATGCTATTGTATATTTTCCTTTCTCTGTCTCGTAAATCTTTGAGTTTGGAGAATATTCACCCGGTCCCGGGTAGTCCTTCCTGCCTGAAACATTTTTGTCGTGAAAGGTGTCAGTCACATTTGCAAATAATGATTATTCACATAGTTTCTCTTTTTTGTTGACAATTTTGAGTTTAGAGGGTAACATTTTTATTAACGATTTGAATATTAACAACATTATACTCAATATGTTTATGAAATACATTGTATTTACATCTATCGAGGACCGAGCGCGAAACTATTACATCTTGTTCTTTATTTATATACAGTTACAACAGTTTCGCGTTTAGCTCTCGTTTTCTGTCATGATAGACATGAATCAAGATTCTCGCATTCACTGAAACTGACGAATAGTTCCTCTATTATTCCTTTGACTGGATTTAAGTTTTCAGAACATTTTAGGCGTCGGTATAATCAGTAGCCATTTCTTATCATCAGTAGTCTACGTGCTTGGAATAACCACCACTAAAGGCGGCACTAGCGTCGGAAATATGCACTGACGGGGCTATACAAAAATTATCTTTACCACTAGACAGGCTAGACACATGCCGTTTCTCACAAACAGTTAAATGGGTTAAATAAGCTTAGTTTATAAGTTTTCTTCGCACCGAAACTAAAAGTTTATTCATGAAAATCATGTAAGAAAGGGTACTCACTATTTGGCGCGATAAGCCGTTTAGCCATGCTGAATGAAGGCGCCTTCTTGCTGCCTGGCTTATCTAGCTTTTGTGGTAAATAAGCGTTAGGTCCAGGAATATTCTCCTCTGAAATAGAAATAATTGTTGTGAAAAATGAAACCGGATATACATTTTGATACACCATAAACATGTAGGCCTATAAACTTATACATATTTGTCATTTGTTTGCGAAAACTAAATTCGCGAGAGTTGAAATTCGCAAATATTAGCGAAAATATAATTCTCGCGAAAAATGACTGTTTTACAGTATCATATTACAATTCATATTTCGGGTGCGTGACGTAATTCAGTGTGTGTTGTTGCACTAATTTTTCTATTTAGTTCAGTATTGTCAATCCTATTCAGGCTATTGAACAAATTTATGATATTTACACTATATTTATACGTGTAGATGTGTATGTAATAAAAAGGTTATTATCTTTGCATCGGGAAATATGCACTTGTTCTTCAGCGGAAGAATATTGCGCGATTATTATTGATTTATTCTGTTCTTTTTCCATATTGACAGTAAAAATTTATATAGGGCAGCACATTTTTTTTCGCTGCAGAACTCGTGCATATTTCTCGCTACAAATGTTAACACTATATGTATTACTTACTGTTTGAGACAGTTTCAAGTCTTTTCCCCAAGCTGTAAGCAGGTTTGTTGCTTTCGGTGATTTCTCTGGACGGATTGTAGGAACCTGGACCAGGCATATCTCCGGCCGCTGAAAAATAATTTTAAGAATTAAAATACATAGATCTGTATGCTTTTCAGTGTAGTGGCTACGCTACCGACTTGCTATATTTAGATCGTCTGATGTTTGAAGAAAAAAAAATCTACGAGGTATTGTCGTCACTTGGTCGTCGGCGTCGGTGTCGGCGTTGGTTAAAATTTTGGTTTAGGTCAACCTTTTCTCGAAAAACCATAAGAGCTACAGCTTTGAAACTATGCACACTTGTTTGTCATCATTAGGTGACTATGTAGGACAAGAACCATAACTCTACCCTGCATTGTATGAGAATTATGGCCCTTTTTAAAATTTTGTACTTAGAAATTCTGAACTATGACTCTTTTCTTACATACTGATCAGCACTTGCAGACGAGCGATGACACCCGTAGGCGGTGCTCTTGTTTACTTAGCATGTGGTAAAGGTTAGTCGGATAATTTGTATGTGTATAGCTCAGATCAGTCCAAAATCCAGCAAATATTCCTTATACTACTTCTTATTTTTCAACTACATTGTTTTCAGAAAAGATACTGTCCAGAACAGAAACTAAAGTCTGGTTACTCGAAAGGACATCATGCATTTTACATGACTCCTGATATAAATCGGCGCTCCATAGTTTGTGCTATATGACAGGTTTATATTTAACACAATGTTTATAGGGCTAATAAGTCAAAAACTTAAAAATATATCTGTAAAAAGTAATTTCTGATATTATGTTATATGGCAATATATTTGTCTTTTTGTCGTCAAACTATGAAATAAGTGTACAATATCGATCTGACAAGGTTGCTTTCTTGCCATTTTATAAGTGAAGAGAACTTAGATTGCTTTTCGCGCGTTGGAACATACATAGATTTAAATAAAAACACACAGGCGTTGATGGACCATTTATAATATTTTGCATACATTTGGCGTTGTACTAGTATCTAATTAAATTAGAAGTATTTTGGGCTCGCTTCGAAAACTAAATATTAGTATACAATTTACTATTTGAATCTAGAAATCATCACAGCGGGGACGCGGGCTATGCAGCCGTCCTTCATGGTCAAGTATATTTAGAATATAAAAGCTGGCACTGGTACAGTAAATGAACGACGGATTTTACGGCGATTTGACACAAAAGGCCAAATGTCACCAAAATGGTACAGCTGCGCTGCCATTCTTACCTTCATCATATGTGCCTGCATTCGGATATGACGGTTTCACACGTTGCCTGCACGTGTAACTTGGGTTCTTCTTTAAATTCACGTGCTTCACATTATAATCTGCAGGACCTGGTTGCGTTGAGTCCTCTGGAGATGTTAAAAATAGTTGTTAGAAAAAATGTGTTTGAAATGCGAATATAAATATATATATATAAGGAAATAAACAATCACATAACGATGTTTCTCATTACAGACCCGGTGCAGTCGTTCTGTGTATGTCACAAAATCATTATCATCGGCACGCATGATGTCCGCACGTTTTTGGTGTATACTATGTAAAATATACTGACTAATGGTTAGGGTTATAATTACCATGGTTACCAAATATATACATTTAAGATATTTTACGTTCAATTTGCTTGTCTCCGGTATTTACCGGAGTCTGTAATATATCACAGCAGCACCAGATCTGTTTTTATTTATTCACAGTCACCACATAAATACGCCGGTGTTACAGGACGGTTAGTGACTTGCAGCCGAGTTAGATCTGAGGATAAGGAACCGACCTTGAATGCTCCTCCGACCTTTAATGCTCCTTGTTAAATGCTGACAGAAATATACCGGGTACATGTTGGTCACTGTACACCACTGAATATATGGCGTGCCTAAAATGAACCATCCAATTTCTTAGATTTATTGATATAGGAACCAGACTAGAAAGAAAATGCCACTGTACATCATCACGGTCCTCTTTATCTATACCTCTAGGTATACAATACCAACCTAGGTGTAGGGTATATAAATATGTGTAAGTGGCATTTTCTTTTTGATCTGGTGCCAATGGATAAAGGTGTTTTGTTTTCTCATAAAATCTTCCCCCTACTTATATGACACAGTTGCACAATCTCCTCAAGGCCACAGGTGGCAGTAACGTACCTAGGGTACAGTATGGGTCCATGAGCCATGTGCACGTAAATTTATTACAATTATAATGTTTTCTTAAGAAAGAAAAATGACAAAAAAGCCATTTTGAAAAAAAAATTGCACCTGTGACAATGAGCCATGAGAAAGGTAAGTAAGAACAGTCACAAGTTGACATGTGCATTGCTTCCAGGTCCGCATTTTTTTTTCAAAACAATATTTTCGTATCAATGATTGGCCGTCTTTTGGGCAAAAGAGTAATCTTTCAGAAAAACCTTACTTCGAAGCCCAGTTCCAAACCGTTTACGAATCACGATCGAGCACGCCGCAATTTTTACCTTACACATGATAGGAACATGCCGCTTTCGATAGAATGCCAAGTGATACATATTGAAACGCGGTAGAGTAAAAGAAAACATGATGCTATTGAGAAAGAGCACGAGGAAAGGGAGAAAGATTGACCAGCGGAGGCTTACATTTCATTTGGTAGTGAACTGCGTTAACAAATGTCTGTTTCGTGTTGAAACGTCTACAGAATCTCTGTAATCTCGGGTTCAAACAAATCTATTGGGAGTCTGTAGATGTTATAACATGGAAAATAAAACGCTGACCTTTAATTCTACTCGGTTATTATCAGACATCTCATTCCTCCTCAGTATACAACCTTCTACTCAAAAGTTATATACGCCGTGTTTCGTTTATGCATTTTTGTTCTATTCTTTTCCTACGCTTTGATTCTGAAGAACGTTTCTCTCAGGTCATGATTCAATACAGCAGAGCAATCCTAATCATACCCTTTGCTGCATCGTTGTATATCGGGCAAATAGCATATTTTGTTGCGTGCAGGTAACCGTCACGTCAAACAGATACGTTAAAACAATAGCTTTTATTCCGAGCACGTCGTAAACTAATACTATTTTTGGAATACCCGGTATGCAGATAGGAAAATGGCACGAAAGTAAATGGGCAATAATCGCATAATGGCAGATTCAAATAGTCCTCTTTTTTCCGCTCTGTAGAGCTATTTTCCTCATTTTCTTTGCAATTTTTGTATGCTTGAAATGTAGGTAACATTTTTATAATGAAATAATACCAGGACATCATTTGTCATGGATACTTACTTGTTAGATCATACACCAACACTGCAATTTTGGGGTCTGATTTTTAGATGACTTTGCAGTTTGTGTGTTTGACTGAAAATATCTTTCCTGCATCAAACTTGAACCCAATTTTTCTTTTGATTTTTATTCAGCACTGACAATATTCTTAAAAAAATGTAAGTTACAGACATTTAAAGTAGGTCCTGATGTGTGCTACAACCATTGGAAATATTTTAATTTTATACAGAATAAGGAACAGCTATTTAGTGTGTTCTAACCAGAACCAGTTACACGATGTGACACTGAATCCATTTTCTTTGTCGTTTATTGTATTTTTTTTTTTCAATTGTAGATCAGAAAGAATTTTGAGTGTTTTGTCTGAATCGATTTCCGGTGTAGCCTGAAAACATCCCGTTGTTGCATTGTAATAGAAACGAATTAGTGTACGTCTGCTATTAGCCTGGGAATCCAGTCTAACAATTTCCAACTTTTTTCTACCTGCAAATTGATAATATTAGAAACTCGATGAATGCCAATTAACACTAATTAGCGCAGATTAATTCGGATCTTTAATGCATGGATATTATGTATTATTTCTTCTGACAAAGCACAAATATTATCAACGGTTTCCCAGGCTAGTCTGCTATTAGTAATCTTTGTGAACTCGTAATCATAATCGGCAAATTACGTATTTTCTTTCTGCGATTTCGACATTCTCCGGTTTTTTACGGAAACCCATGTGGTTAGAAGGTATCAGATGCCTCCGCTACTATTTTCTACGTATAAATAATAATTCATAACATGTTTTTGAGAGACACCCCTTGTCTTGAAGGTATTCTTTAGGCAGTCAAAAATACCAAAAAGTATGGTGCTGACCATTATGCAATGAAATCATGGTCTCGTCACTGAAGCACGTGATGAACTAATATTGCGTAGGTAGATATCAGGAAATACCTACTTTCATTTTACCAAACAGTACAACTTTTGAAACAAAAACAAAACGTAGCTTTAAATCATTCGTAGACATTCCTTTTTACAATAAAGCATCAATAAAGCTTACATCTGGCATGAAAATTGCCTTTACCAGGCGGGATATTGTGGGCACTATTTATTGATATTGGAGGCATATCCGGCGAATTTACTACTTTTGTACCACATGCGCATTGAGCTACATTTACTGTCGAAGAATGCCGAATACGTAATAACGTGTAATTACGGATCCTATACTATACCCAGCGGACTATTTGCGGCCATAGGAGTACGTGAAAACGATTCGCAACCGGACACGACAGACATTCGAGTGAACTTTCATATTTTATGAATCAAATTAGTCTTGTATATTTCGATATTGTATATTGTATTGAATGGCTCATAAACGGACTGTCCTGGTAAAAAATACTCATGCGCATAGAGAATTCGAATGAAATCAACCCTTGGTCGTTCCTTATTCAATAGAATAATAGAATTTTTAAGCCAAACAAACTTGTTACAACATTGGAAGACGAACTATTGATGCAAGACATGATTTTATTAGGCATTTTCTACTGGCATGTTAGATCCAGTGAACATGTTTGATATACGATATACTTCTGGAGTAATACAGTTATGTTTCAATAATTGTATACATGCGCACTTTTTACAAACAAAAAATCATTGTAATCAGATTCTCTCCTGGTGGAAGAATATCTGTGAATATCTATTTTAAACAAGAATATCTACGTTAAAATTATATAAGTTAAACAAGAATATCTATGTTAAACAAGAGCATCCTTGCTAAATCGCTAAATAAGAATATATGTATAAAACAAAAGTATTTATGCTAAACAAGAATGTCAAAGTTAAATAAAAAAATATCTATCATTTGTTCCAAAAGATAGAAAATGGACTAAAACGTTGTTTTAGTATCTAATAATTATATGTAAACAATGCACAAATAAATCATTCATCAAGACATCAAAAATAAATAATTTCTCTGGACTTTCAATAATGTATGAAATATAGAAATGATAGATATGTTTCTCTACAGTTATAACGGTATTCCCTTTGCGAAGCTTGCATTTCACATAGCATAAATTTATTTCTACAGATATCATACAAGAAAATATAATAAGGTTAGTTGTTCGTGGAAATATCTGGCGGCTGTTTATATATGACATCTTGCTTTTCTTTCAAGTTAATGCGGATACTTTTTGAAATTAAATTAAAGCTACCGATAAACCTTGTTGGATGTCATACAACGGAACGTGGGATTAAGGGCGCGGCAATATGAGTATATTCCACGAGACTTTGTTAGAATACCTCGAGATCTGCTTTCATAAAGATTACTCAGCTAACGAGATTTCGTGAGACTCTGTGAGAATACAGTTTAGTAATTTAAGGTTTTGTATAATATCAATAGTCAGAATATATCGGTTGTCAGTAAAACCACATACTGCAAAGACGTAACAATAAACACTAAAAGAATATAAAACAATATAAAAGGCTTAACATTCATTTGTATAACGAAAAGCTAAAATAAAAACAATTTACTTTGTGCATGCAACAATATCCTCCATAAATAATTACGAAAACAACAACTACATAAACCATGCAGAAACAGATACAGACATATTAGTTGGAAAGTCGACATTTTGATAAAGATTACATGCGCGCTTTCTATGACGGCTAACATTTTGAATGTAATACTGTAAAGCACATATTTTCGCTGAGTCAAAATTACGCGAATTTGAAATTTTGAGTATGTTCGCGAGTTTCAATATTCGCGAAATTGTAAAAATGGTATCCCACTTGAATAAGAATTATGCTAATGGTGAATATTTACGCGAGGATTAATTTTCGCGAGATGCAGTGCCTCGCGAATTTAGTGAAAATTAAAAACTCGCGAAAATGTCTGCTTTTACAGTATACTTTTCTAAAAATCTGTACAAATCCATTTTACCGTACTTAGTTTGTAGCTGCTTTCTAACGCATATTTCACGTAAACGTGACAAAATGTAGTCCGTCATGCCGACAGGTTATATGGTGGCGAACCAGCTTTTGATGGTGGAGGTAGACCCCAGGTGCCCCATTGTGCATTATTTCACCACGGGCAGGTACCTTAGTAGAACCACCGATCTCCCGTAAGCCAGCTGGATATCTTCTTCACATGAAGAATTCAACGCCTAGGGTTAGGCTCGAACCAAGCTCGAACCCACATCGGTGAGGAAAAAGTGACTTAGCAACTTTAACCACTCAGACACGGAGGCCCCTGAAACAATTAATTAGCAAATTGTTTCTTTCTGGTGATCTGTCATTTATACCGATACCTAAAGTGAAATGATTCATTTTAGCTGTATTTAAAAGAAATAACAAGAAATTCAAGAATAAAGGTATACCAGTACACTTTACATCTTTTGTCCTTTTTGAAACATGTTTTACTGTATTCAATCACATGTACAACCATAATAATTTTATCACAGCAAATAATTCAAATTCCGCGCATGCGAATCATCATCCTGACAAAGAATAGTACATTTAAATCATTAAAATGATTCATTTTTATTAAACAAGCCATCTCCAAATATATCCACACGGTATGAATAATACTCGTAGTTCCTGATAGCGGTGGATGTCATGATGTTGATGTTATTGCAACGACGATGGGATGGCCGTTCTTGCCTTGCAAAACTGGATTTCTCTTACACGCTAAATTCAAATTTGTTTCTTTATCAATACATGCCATTTTTTAGCTCACCGAAATTTATCCTTTTTAAAACGTATAGCAAGTAACGTATGTAACGTACTAACAAATATAACGCATGTACTACGGAATTCCGTTCGGGCCATCGCCTTTGAATGTGTTGATCTGAAACGCGATACTCGATAGTACGATGATGAAAACGCGAAATCACGAAACTACGATAACGAAAACGCAAAAATACGATAGTACGATGATGATAATGCGATATACTATCGCGTTTTCACCATCGTACTGTCGCGTTTTCACCATCGTACTATCGCGTTTTTGTTATCGTAGTATCGCGTTATCATTATCGTGTTGTTGCGTTTTCGTTATCGTAGTTTCGTGATTTCGCGTTTTCATCATCGTAGTATCGAGTATCGCCATTCAGATCAACACATTCAAAGGCGATGGCCCTAACGGAATTCCATAATGTTCAGCCTTCAAAATCAGTGTTCATCTGGAAGATTTATGATATATCCATACTGATAAAATCTTTTGATTTCCAAAGTATTACACAAGCAAAAGTTAAATAATACAGAAACAATGAGTGACGCACTGGCAACGGTAACATAAAAATACCAAAAACATAATCTGACATAATTACACTTTACGCATTAGCATAAACACAACATTTAAGCGTAACTAAACTCCTGTTTGCAGTAAATTAAACTATTAAACTATCACGAATAGTTGCTAAACTGGGAAAAAGAATGGGGCCTTCTAAATTTATCCATTCTCTCCATGAGCAAGAACTTAGCCCTGTTGTCCCCTGGAAAACGGGCATTGCGACGCTCACGTCCAAATGTGGAACCTTTTGAACCCTTGCCTAATGTTAAATATTCGTCAGTTTTATACGTAGTCGGCGGCGGGTTCTTTGGAATAATACGGGGTAACAAGAATTTTGCGTTCTTGTCTCCAGCAAATCGTGCATCCCTTTTTGCACGTGAGAATGTTGACCCAGGAGCCAAACTATTTTCTTTGGTAAAGAAGCTCGTATGGTCGCTGAGCGAAGACTTTATGTTATATCTTGTAGGCGCGGGACTCGGGTCATCGTATTTTGACAACAAAAATACGGCGTTGTTGTTTCGATCTCCAGCGAACCTAGACTGCCGGCTGGCATGCCCGAACGTTGACGTATGACCTTTGCCAATAGTTGAACCCACATTGTACGCACCTGGTGCTGGTGTAGCATTTGCTAAACGCGGTAACAAAAACACTGCATTTGAGGTTTTTGCTTGCTCAAACGACCTTGACCTATCTCCTTTGAAGAGTGGCGCTGGGCTTGAACCTATTGTAGATTTTATATTATAAGAATCCGGACCTGGAGTATCGAACTCAGAGGGAAGGAGCATGCGTGAACCCATGTTACTACGGTGACTTCTGATAGACATCCGGGATGTGCCCCGTATACTGGGTAGAGATACACTTCCAGCATCGCTTATAGGGGACCTATGTGTCGGCATACTGCCCTCAGACCGACTGTGGAATCGTTGATACCGTGGTGTATCGCCTTTCTTCACCATTCTAAAAAAGTATAGTCACATTTATAACAACAAAAGTACAGTGTACGATACTTGTTTTCGGTTTTGGCAAAAAAAAAAAAACAACAACGAAGAAATGGCTGTTCCGAGATAAAAGCAGATTGTCCGCCAACTTCATTCTCAGATTATTTGCTTTTTGATGCCAAAACCACAGCAGTATGGTGTACAGAAGTGTCAAAAATATAGAAAGTCTGAAATACTATCGGCAAGCTTCAAGAGATCACGTTTCAACTTATCCAGATAGTGTTATTTCAGGGAGAAAGAGAAGTGAATAAAAGTGTCTTGTTTGATGACTTTGGATAGATCTGTATTTCTGTTTTCTTGACTCCTATTGTACACCATACATGGTATTACAACATGTAAGTCTTACCGTCAGTTTCGAACCATCTATAAGTTAGAGTCACAGCTTTATACTTGTCGTTTGCACATTTGTACACAGGAGTATATTTTGTTGGGCATGGAACCTTGGATTCTAGACAGAGCGAGAGAAAGACAGAAAACAGAGAGTAAACAGAACTTAAAGAACTTAAAGAGATGCATAACATTGTTGAACAAACATGTTACAAGTTTTATGTATACTTTACCCAAGTCTGTGGTTAGTAAAACAAAACTGTCAACATTCTAGAAATATTCATTGTTTTACCTTTTTGACGTAAGCAGATCTTGTTGAAATATGTTTAGAAACTCTTATACATTGTACATGCTTCTATAAATTTGTTTAAAGAATTAAAACATTAATTTTGTCATTGTCAGTGCATTACTATTGTTATAGTTGACAACTTATTTTAGGGGTGGAGTAACCGCCTCATTGCTTACATAATCATTTTATTCCGAAATTTCTTACTGCAAATGCCCAACGAAAACAGTTCCTTTTAACAATTAAAAGTTCCTTTCTTGTTATTGACAAGATATTTATAATTATAGATCTTATTCTGGTTAACGTGTTCATTTGGTAAACCGTTAACGTCGTCATTTTTACGTGAATCTTTCAATAAAACTAATCCGAAATCTTGAAAAATACGTGCATTCACCAATATTTATGTTTTACAAAGAACACATGTATTTTGTTTTATCAAATGTTTAGAGGAGCGGTAGCCTATAGTGGTTAAGGTGTCGGCCGCTCAACCCTGTGATCGTTGGTTTCGAGCCACGACCTTTCATATGGCACCAGTACTGATTTTCAAGGAAACATAACAATTTCTCCGCCCCTAAACTTTGATAAAGACCCATTTAACATTGTAGCTGATGTAATCTGGTACTATTTTTAACCCTTCTCTTCAATATGAAAAGTAATCTTTACTAAATAGGACAAAAGATTAAGTTATTACATGGATAAATAAACAAACAAAATAAAATGAAATTTTATATGTTTGTAATCATTACAAATATCTCCGGTTTCATAAAAATGACTTTTAGACATTTAACAGGTAATGATCAATTGAATTGTTTAAGTTATGATCAACCATGAAATTCTACTAAAACAGTAACACAGTTTAAATTTATTGAATGAGTAAATATAAATTATTTAAATTCCTCAGTTATTCTATGTCAGTATGTAGTTCAATACTCAGAGTACGACCGTTTGCCTAACGGTTCGAATCCCTCCAATGGCGGATCTACATCTCTTCATTGCAGATGCAAGAACTATAATTTCATCTACAAATAAATGTTTTAGTTCATGCAGTCTCGTGTTCATGTCACTTTAAATGATAAAACTTAGCAGAAGAAGAAAACGGGTTTATACCTGACGGGCACGTGTTACACCTGCCTGCTATAGAGATAGCCGGAGCTTTGCCGATAGTTGTACCGATATCGTAGGTGTTAGCTGCAGGGCTAAACTTGTTAACACCTGAAACATACAGAATAACTACCATTTCATTGCACGTGACTTAGACACCGTTGTATCTTGGAAGGTGACACAGTCTAGAACAAAAATGGAGCCTTCCAGCTGTAATTGTGGAGAAAAACTCATGGTGTACCACTGGACATTATTTTGAGAACGGCTGGGAACCTTAGTAGAACAAACGACCTTTCACAAGCCAACTGGATAGCTCCCTCTCAGGACGACCCAATCAGGGGTCAGACCCACAGAGGTGAACAGAAAGTGATTCTAAGATAGCTACCTCAACCACTCACCCACGGTGGCAACTCATGGTGAGGCGTAGGCGAGAATCAGAATTGAACAGTATAAGCAGACAAGTTATATACATCATAAAATTAAATACACGTGGCCAAGTTGCTGCTGATCTTGAATCACTTGCCAACCACCATCTTGGGTTCGAAGCCTCGTTTTGGGTGCAGAATACGGAATGCCAGTCTGTGTTTGTACATAGATGTCCGCCCACGCCTGAAATAATAGGTCTCCCCCCTGTGTTTGTACATAGATGTCCGCCCACGCCTGAAATAATAGGTCTCCCCCTCTATCAAAATGTGGAAAGAAGCCACTTATTATAGAATAGTGTCGGTGTGACAACAAACAAAGGAGCAAATTAGTTACATAGTTTGTTGATGACCAGGTACGGATATATACACAATCAAAGAAATCCATATGGAAATCGGAGGCGGTGTTTATCCCGTATCCGGTCGCAAACAAACCATTAAACGATTTTTTTTTTCTTGTCGGCTACCTTTGTACTTTTATATACTTGAAAATACTGTGACATTAGAATTGGAAATATAAGAAACATCTAAACTAACACTAAAAAGAGTTCCGAAAAGTTACAGGGCGTTTATGAATATTACTGGTCCTACATATAGTTTCACTGCTGAAAAAGATGTTAATTTGGGTTTGTACACGCGGCGTAGTCCTGCTGTAGAAATATTAACATGTACACCATAAATCATTTAAAAAAAGAATTAAAGGGAGCATGCCGCCTGATGAAATTTTCAAACATTTATTCAAAGCATCGTACATCGGTTACCAAAAATCATAAATTAATATAATTCAACTTGATATGATATGTATGATAAGGCAAGGCTAAATTCCTTATACATTACAATTGATTTCTATTGCATGTTTTTTTTTCTAAATAATCTACAGAATACATAGATATTTTATAATGCAAAAAATCCCCCCAAAAAACACACACCGAATTATTATTATCTTAATTTACAGTTAGTAACCATACATTTCAAAAACAGACAGAAAATCTGTAAGCGTGCATTTTCTGCTTAAGAGGGTCTTTTTTGAAATCTGAACCTGGCAGGATATCCGACTCGCCAAGCTTATATGATATGGTCACCCACTGTGCGAACAAGCTTTAAACGTAAGTTTCACAGTTTCACATGTAAACATTTGACCAAAGTTTCATGAAAATCTAGTTTGAGAGACTTAGAACATATGGACCGAAAATGAAATTCTGACGGATCGTTTGCCGACGTTACAGCATCATGAATTACGCATTTTGTCTTGATGTTGGTGACCATTTCGCACCACGTTCATGAAATGCATGAAGGGTTCAGCAGAAATGGTCTGAACACAAAATATGGACGGACGGACGGATAGATGGACAATGTACGGAAACTATAGGGAGCAATCACCATCAGGGTAGCCAAAACAGAGAATAAACATAATTGAGCCGCGCCATGAGAAAACCAAAATAGTGCGATTGCGACCAGCATGGATCCAGACCAGCCTGCGCATCCGCGCAGTCTGGTCAGGATCCATGCAGTTCGCTAATGGTTTCTCTAATTCCAATAGGCTTTGAAAGCGAACAGCATGGATCTTGACCAGACTGCGCGGATGCGCAGGCTCGTCTGGATCCATGCTGGTCGCAAAGCCACTATCATGTTGGTTTTCTCATGGCGCGGCTCATATTCTATGAATTACGTATTCTTTTCTTGGCTATCAGGAACCTTAAATGTAAAGCCTATGATTTTTACCTTGTTGTACAGACACTGGTTCTGGTAATTTTATCCCAAATGAATGGGAGGGGCCTCGATGTATTGTCGGTACTTCATAATCGCCGGGACCTGCAGAGATATATAAAATTAAAATCAAAATTAGTCATAACAGTCACTCTCATTGACAAAGCTGACATGGTACTAATAAACTTTGTTATTCTATACCTATTTTATCTATCCAATCGCGAACGTTCATTTGCAACACGTGACCGTACAATATATTACGGTATTTGGATGCACGTGCGTACAAAAATCCTGTATTTTCTGTATTTGGACGCACGCGCGTACAAAAATTCCTGTATTTTCTGTATTTGGACGGTTCAACAGTACCATGTTAAACATACGATAAAGCCCGAAACGCGTGAAAATGTTCCGAATGTAAATCGGATGAAGTTGGCGCTCTGTGTACAGAGCTTGATTATGCTTATTTAATTTGAGTTGTTGTTTTTTGTTTACAACACACAAAAACGATTCAAGGGATAACAATGCTATCTGATTTAGATATTAAAACGTTCGTTAATAATCAAAAACTTAAAAATACAGTAAAAAGGATCATCAGATGTTGGAATATTTGAAAAGTCGCTAAAAGAAGCCGTTCCGGACGAAACCTATAAATTGGTATCAGCCCTGACTATCTGAATAGCTACCTCAGCATTATTTGTTTAACGGTTAAGAAACATAATGGAGAAGATTATAAATGGCAGCGGGCGGTCAGCATCCAAAACATGTCTGCTCTATAATTCAGTTTTCATCGGCTCTTCACCAAACTTGCTGAGAATGTTTGTGGGCATTACATCTCGGCCAATTTCGATAACCGGCCAAATTGTACCAGACACTCTTTGATTATAGTCCTTGAATTACTCGAAAAACGGGGAATTTAGCCTTGTCCGCTCTTTTAAGTCGAACAGTTTTCATCCGAACTTCACCAAACTTGCTGACAATGTTTGTGGGCATAATATCTCAGCCAAGTATTATTACCACCCAAATCGCCAAATGGCTGTTGTAGGGAGGTTGCACCATATATTTTTTTAATGATGATACGCAGAAAAAACAACATTCAATGAATTACGTATATTACGTATGAAGTGAAATAAATATAGAATAAAAAAAGTTATTTAAGGTCTAACATTGTTCTGTATAATATATATTTGCACTCATACCAAGCTGGAGAAAACTAGAAAAGGCAGGAATACAATATTCAGTGAAACATTTTTAATTTAAACTATTATTATAGTAAGATAAAATAGATATAGAATAAAAAGGTTATTTAACATTGTACTGTACAATACGAGATATATTTGGACTCGTACCCAGCTGAGAAAACCATATTGAACTCGCCTAGCGGCTCGTCCAATATGGTTTTCTCAGCTGGGTACTCGTCCAAATATATCTCCGTATTGTACAGAACAATGTTAAATAACCTAATAATAATGTGGCAGTTGACCTCAATACAATCGACACTGTTTATTTTCCAATACAGGTAAATCCAATATTTGCTTCACAATAGATCTATGACGGATTATCTTTGAACACCCCTGGATTTATTGGACTAAACTGCCACATTATCAAAGTTTATTTGTAGACCTCTATTGCGCCATAGTTCGTAACATCCCTGTGAAGAATCGAGGAATGCAAGTGGCCAAAACATGGGCTTTTACCAATTCAACTTTCAGCAAGATCTTTTCCGAATTATATCTTTTCTTTTGTTTAGATTTGTTTAGATCATAATAACTCTTATTCTTGCATGCCAGACAGGGTCCCCCCCCCGTGTTTTTGCTGGTGCTAGAAAAACTCATCTACCACCCCGGGGTGTAAGAAGACTCTCGTACTGTATTTATGAATGAATGCGAAAATCCACACGCTACTACAATAAAATGGTGCTAAAAAAGAAAAGCATTCGTTTTTTTTATCTTCTATTTGAGCCGCTTCATGAGAAAACCAACATACTGCATTCGCGACCAGCATGGATCCAGACCAGCCTGCGCATCCACACTGTTCGCTAACGGTTTCTCTAATTGCAATAGGCTTTGAAAGTGAACAGCATGGATCCTGACCAGACTACAATAAAATGGTGCTAAAAAAGAAAAGCATTCGTTTTTTTATCTTCTATTTGAGCCGCTTCATGAGAAAACCAACATACTGCATTCGCGACCAGCATGGATCCAGACCAGCATGCGCATCCACACTGTTCGCTAACGGTTTCTCTAATTGCAATAGGCTTTGAAAGTGAACAGCATGGATCCTGACCAGACTGCGCGGATGCGCAGGCTGGTCTGAATCCATGCTGGTCGCAAATGCACTATGTTGGTTTTCTCATGGCGCGGCTCATTTATAGAAGAGTACGGTTTGCAAGAAAATGAATGTGTCACTTGTTGAAGGTGTTAATGGAACTGTCTGGATCTCGAGTAATTGCTTTGCGTTTACTGTGAAATCATTAAATTTCGTGGGCATGAAATTTCGTGGTTTTGGTCAAAACGGCAATTTTGTGGGGATATGAATTCGCGGATTTCAACTTTTGAACATAAAATGAAAGGGAATTTTACTTGTTCGATGGGATTAAATTTCGTGGATTGACTCAACCACGAAATCCACGAAAATTAGTCCCCCACGAATATTAATGATTTCACAGTACTCGGCAGAGCCTCGTTACCGCCTGAACAAGTTACATTCGAGCCAGATAATTCTATCCGCAACTCCAACCGATCATGAAAGATTACCATATTATTCAATTAAAAAAAACAAAACAACATGGGCAGATGCGGTGATTAAACAAGAAAATATATAACTAGCCGTTTAAAATTGCTTCTTGCAAATTTCAATATTAAGTTGTAGGTGGTAGCAATTGTCTATTTTACTTTATCGCTTATTTACACTATTCATCATATCAAAGTGCCTTATTTAAACAAATACACGTAGTTTTAACAAATTGGTTTCAGTCAATAGTTTTGTCTGCCAACAAGTGGATAAAAATATAAGAATCTTTCCCTTTTATCAGCATATTATCTATCAAATTATTTGCTCCTAAAATAAAATATTGCTTTATATCTTGAAAAAATGTTTGAAAATAACAAAAACATTATAAAAACATTATAAAACAGTCACTCTTTATATACTAACAGAGACAGATCACTTGAGAACTGGCATCATTTTTTGACAACATGAAAAATTGGCTTTAATTAAGCAATCGTTTGGGATTGTCACAAGATCATTAGTTTTTATTATTGTATAAAGTTTTAATTTTTTAATACTGGATAAAGGAAATATTTGTAAAAATCTGCATGGCTTTACTGGTACAAATTTTACAAAGATGTAAGGTTGAGTTACGCTTTAAACAGTAAAAAATATGTATTTTGTTTTGTTAAAAAATTGAAAGAACATTGTCTTTCAAAAATTGAATATTCCTTTCCGCATATACTTACAGTATCGAAGTCTACATCCCACACAATACTTTTTTTTTCACAATATCAAAACTTGAAATAATTTCAGTCCAGCTATAAAACAATGCGAATATATTTAAATGCCCAAATTATTGCTGTCATCTGATATGCAAAGAGATTGGCGGCATTTTTTTCGATATTGTTTTAAAACAATACATTTACTTACATGAAAAGTTTTGTTTAGCAAGGACAGTGGATATAATATTGGAATTCAATGTAGCCATATTAAATTCCCCTTTAGTTAAACAAAACATTCTAAAACCAACAAGCGTTCAAAATCAATGATTGTAAGTAAAAATATATTGATTCGCTAAAACTGTGTTAATGCATTTAAAAATACATTACAGAACAGAGGATTGTTCAAATATATCGTATTGAACAAAGGAGTTATAAAAAGGTTAAATAAATAGACAATAATAATAAATTAAAATTAATAAATTATAATTTTCATTGAAAGATCATATGACAGTATTTTTAAGATTATTATTGTTATAATTAGCTATATAAAATAATAATAATAATAATAATCTTAAAAATACTACTACTACTACTAATAATAATAATTATCATTATTATTTTTATTATCATTATTATTACATGAAGTGCGGTCATCAATCACATTATCTGCTCATATTGATCTCCAGATCGGAAGTTTCAATCTTTTTTGTCGGCTATCTTTGTGTCACAAATATACTAAATTTTGTAGTTTTATTTGCATTTCAGAGACAAAAACTGCTATCGTTAAAAAAACATATAGTTGAAGTAATACAAGATAGGCAGGGGAACTGACTCTAATCTATTGTTTCGCCGAAAATATCACATAAAAATGAAAAGGCACCTAATAGGCGGGGACGTAGCCGGCTCTTTTCTACAACGCATTTTGCTGGAGTTCACGTGTACTAAAACACATAGTCTCATTTGTGTTATTACACTCCTCAAGTCATTTCATCTGATATTGTATTCTAAGACAAAGAATATAGTATTCCTTGCCGCTATCGGACATCACATTATTTGCATTTTACATTGATAATGCACTGTTTTATAGCTATGGTCATTATAGTTTTCTTCCTTTCATGGTCAGCTGATATGTTGTTCAAATAAGCCCACTTTAAAAAATGTCCTTTTTATTCACGGTCATACATTTTACATTATTATTATATTATATGCATAATTTCATCGATGATTACACATGATTATTATTATTATTGTTATTATTATATTATTTTAACTTACCAGGTCCTTTTGTGACATTCGTTTTTAAATTAAATCTGCCGCCAAATGACTTTTTAGGTCCGCGACCCCAGTAACTTGAATTTGGTCTGTAGTTAGGTCCAGGGGTATCAAAACCTGTAAAACAATAACCGCCAATAGTTACTGAAACCTAATACTTTCCAATAGCAATACAACAGGACAGAACAGAACAGATAAACACGAAACTTGTAAAAAAATAACCGCCAATAGTTACTGAAACCTAATACTTTCCAACAGCAATACAACAGAACAGAACAGAACATATAAACTCGAAACTTATTACTGTTAGAGTATACAATGCAAGAACTTGACACATGACGAAGTGATTTAAGCATGCGGATATATGTATGCAATGTATATGATAACAAAATATATTGTAAAAGTGTTTTTTGTTGTTGTATTTTTGTATACTACATTTTGTATATAGAAATATAGACCTTAAATTTTGGCCGTGAATGACTGTGCAGAAATGTACGAACATCTTTATTAAAGAAACATCATTTCCTTTTATCTGATGACCATAACTGACAGTTATAAAAGAACATTTTATTATAAACAGTTCGAAGAAGTCTATATGGAAGCTACAAGCAAACCTAAATAAACTGTATCAGCGTGGTATTTTACTAAATGATGTCATTTCGTTTCCATTGTCCACTTCCTTTTAAAACGACTGAGTTCACATAATTCATTTTATTTCAGCAAATTTTAAGAGCAAATCTTACATTTTGGGCCCCAAGTCGAATTCTATTAAAAACAGAACCTTATGCATGCAAAAACTGTCATAACAACCGAACAAATTTGTTTTAATATACCTTTTGTATCTACAGGCTGGACTAATCTGTTCACTGGACCCTGGACTATCTTGCTGTCAGCTCTAGTGCCCATCTTGAACTTGGGACCGTCTTTACCAACCGACCGGTATTCCACTTTGTACTTTCCGAGTACACTCGCAGACTTATTAGCTGATTGTAGAGAAACAGAATTACTTATATATTAATAATAATAACTTTATTTTCTGAAGGTGACATACTAAGTGTACAAATACAGATATTTTACAACTTATTTCCAGTATGGCCTTCAACTGATATACATTCACACATACACACAATCATACAGTCAAATTCATTAGCCTATATAATCTAAATCGATTAAGAAGAAAGAAAAGAAAGAACTCTACGCCCCATTAAAATGCAAACATTTTTTCATCTTTGCTTAATTCATTAAATACGGATGTTGTTAAAATAAGAAGTTTACTGATTCATGACAGTTTAAGATTTCATAGAGAAAGTGTAAGGTCAAATGATATGAGCCGCGCCATGAAAAAACCAACATAGTGCGTTTGCGACCAGCATGGATCCATGCAGTTCGCTTTCAAAGCCTATTGGAATTAGAGAAACTGTTAGCGAACAGCATGGATCCTGACCAGACTGCACGGATGCGCAGGCTAGTCTGGATCCATGCTGGTCGCAAACGCACTATGTTGGTTTTCTCATGGCGCGGCTCATATATTTAAGACGTTTATAAAGTGCTTGTTCGGAAGTTTGAAACCTTTATCGATTTTTCCCGCATCAGCTGACTACTACATACAGCGATTGTCTATGAGACGGTACATGGCCTTTTTGTGTCGATTCGCCGTAAAATCCAACTCACACAATGTTTACACGTATACATATAAGTTAGAGGAATATTTTTCCGTACCTTCTCTGTCAAATTGACTCTTTTCTCGACCTTTTAGAGTGACTTTCTTTTTCTTCCATATCAAATCCCCTGAACAGTTGTAGTTAAATGGTCCGGGAATGTCACGAGTTGCTGAACGAAATGAAAAAAAAACCTCATATTTCATACAGTGTACTTAAGTATCGTTTAATCCTTGGGTATGGGTGAAATAACATTTGTCATACAACACAATCTTTCTTCAGTTAGAATATTAATTTAGAGAGTAATATAAACGCATGAAAAAGAAGAATGATCACATTTATTATCGTACACTACGGTCACACGCACGCAAGCATGTACACACCTACGAACGCACGCATGCTCGTGCGCACGCACGCACGCAGTGCAGATTAAAGTAGATTAAGTGTTGATGTTCACTATGATTTTATTGAAAGTTGTTTACGACATATCTAATTATTCTGTATATCAAAAGGAAAATTGTTAATTAGAACAGATAAGATCTAGTAAAACTATTGTTACCAGGTTGTCGTTTTGGCCTGCCGACGAGCGAATACTGCGGTGCAGCCTGTTTGGTGATTCCAATTTTAGGTAGGTAGTCCGAGGGTCCGGGGTAGGAAATAGCTGTAATTAACAAAATGATATTACTTTCATGAATCGTCTCATATGTTGCCATGATTGTATGTTTATCACAATACAGCATCCATGGTTTAATGGTTTTTACACAAAACAACTTTGTAGCAAGTAACATGACATGAAGCAAAACAACATTGTAACATGACATGTAGCAAAACTACATTGTAACATGACTTGTACCAAACTACTTTGTAACATGAAATGTAGCAAAACAACATTGTAACATGACATGTAGCAAAACTACATTGTAACATGACTTGTACCAAACTACTTTGTAACATGAAATGTAGAAAAACTACATTGTAATATGACATGTAGCAAAACTACATTGTAACATGATATGTAGTTAAACAACATTATAAGATGCGCTTTTGAACGTTTATTTTATAGATGAAAAGAGTGCTATAAAAATCTGGTAAATAATAATAATAATAACATGACATGTAGCAAAACTACATTGTAACATGACTTGTACCAAACTACATTGTAACATGACATGTAGCAAAGCTACATTGTAACATGATTTGTACCAAACTATATTGTAACATGACTTGTACCAAACTACATTGTAACATGACATGTAGCAAAGCTACATTGTAACATGAATTGTACCAAACTACATTGTAATATGACTTGTACCAAACTACTTTGTAACATGACTTGTACCAAACTACATTGTAATATCACATGTAGCAAAACTACATTGTAACATGACTTGTACCAAACTACATTGTAACATGACATGTAGCAAAACTACATTTTAACATGACATGTAGCAAAACTACATTATAACATGACTTGTACCAAACTACATTGTAATATCACATGTAGCAAAACTACATTGTAACATGACTTGTACCAAACTACATTGTAACATGACATGTAGCAAAACTACATTTTAACAAGACATGTAGCAAAACAACATTGTAACATGACATGTAGCAAAACTTCATTGTAATATGACATGTAACAAAACTATATTGATATGTGACTTGTAGTGAAACAAGATTGTAACATGCCTACGTATGGTTTCGTGATTTGTAACGAACAACAGGTTTCATAACTTTACATTATATAGCATGCATTAAGATTTGTTTTAAATACTTAGTAAAACAATAGGGTTTTATGCCGTGTCATAACACAGTTTAGTTTCGTAATTTGTAAAAACGGCGTTGTTCATGACTTGTTATTACACAACGTTCTTTCATGACATGTTGGAAAGTCTCATTGTTTCGTGTTTTGTAACAAATGAGCCGTGCCATAGGAAAACCAACATAGTGGCTTTGCGACCAGCATGGATCCACACCAGCCTGCGCATCCGCGCAGTCTGGTCAGGATCCATGCTGTTCGCTAACGGTTTCTCTAATTGCAGTAGGCTTTAAAAGCGAACAGCATGGATCCTGACCAGACTGCGCGGATGCAAACGCACTATGTTGGTTTTCTCATGGCACGGCTCAAATTATGTAAAAGTATAAAAATAATACTTCATTTGCTGTCATGAAACTAACTGGGTTTAAGTGATGTGCCACTGTCATGTAGCCTATATTTTTGTTAGTACGGTTTATTTTACGGTCTCGCCGACTTTGAAGCTATCATAGCCGTGATGGCCCCTTTGATACCTGTATTATCAAACAGATAAGAACGTACCAAGTGATGTCAGATGCTTGCCTCCTTCTGGAACTATATAGCTTCCCATCGGAGTCCGAGTCCGAGCTGAAAGAAATCTAAACATATATACTGCCAAGTCATTTTTAAGCAAAAAGGGGAAATGGGTATTTTCCATTTATTATCATTAAATGAGCCGTGCCATGAGAAAACCAACATAGTGGCTTTGCGACCAGCATGAATCCAGACCAGCCTGCGCATCCGCGCAGTCTGGTCAGGCTCCATGCTGTTCGCTAACAGTTTCTCCAATTCCAATAGACTTTAAAAGCGAACAGCATGGAGCCTGACCAGACTGCGCGGATGCGCAGGTTGGTCTGGATCCATGCTGGTCGCACACCCACTATGTTGGTTTTCTCATGGCACGGCTCAAATATTTTCTGGCCTGAATAATATATCACCGTGATGTGTATCTTTTCTTTAATTACATAATTCTGCTAAAATTACTTGCAGATCAAGGTATTTGGAGAAATTCGACGGCGTGTTTATTTCCTAAACGTTGTAAAATGATAAAATATTAAACAAGTGCCATTCGGCTCTAGTTCTAGGTGAATTTTATGACCGTACAAGTAATTGAATGAAGTGCTAGCGATCCTGTATGACCAGAGGAAATCGATGGCTGCAAATGATTTATATATGAACCTAAGATGATACTGTAGATGCAAGGACGGCAACAGATGGGACAGGTATAATAATACAGCGAAAATTCTATAGTCATTGAGGTCAAGTATTGAATATCACGTGCCGCCAATTGATGACCTACGTCTTTATTTGGACAGTGTAAAATTATATCATTAAATTCAGTTAGTTATGTCACAGTCGAGTTTTCTTATATCACATTAATTAAAAAAGAGAAAATTGTGTCTATACTGATGACCTATATAGCTATGTTGAGGACAGCGTAAAATTATTATTTACAATGCAATATCCCAGGTAAATTTTCTATCATTAAAAAGAGAAATGAAGGTTTTTAGTTGCGTTCCCTGTTTTTGTTGTTGTTGTTGTTTCTTTTCTTTCCTTTGTTGTCTTTGGTTGGTGGAAGGGGGAAGGGGAGAGAATTTAAATGCAATTGAAAGACTTTTGTAATTCTGTTCCATGAGAAAAATGGTATCGTTTACTTAATATGGTAAATTTCCTCTCACTTTTGATATGGATAAAGCGCAAGATAGATAGTATAAATATATTCATGATGTAGACTTGTTAAAAGTGTTGATTAATTGGATTTTTTAACAATATGGATGTCCCGATGGTCAATTGGTTACACGCTAGACTGTCAATCAAATTGTCCCAAGTTCGAATCCCGGTGTAGGTACTGGTAATTTCTAAGATGCTCTTTAGTGTTTTCCCCATCCTCCCCCTCCCCGCCCCCGCCTCCTCGTTCCTGCCCAACCCAACAAAGAGGAAAGTACTGTTTTTTTCCAAGGAAAAGGATCCTCATGCTCTCGGTGCAATATACCATGCTCTTCAAAGAACCAAGCTGTCTATTCGCAAAGAGCTAGGCTCGGTTACCCGAACATAAAAGTCTTCTCTCTGTCTTTCTCTCCCTGTTCCTGGACTTTCTTTCGCTCTGTCCCTCTGGTGAGACACCGATAAGAGTACGAATTTGGTGACCTGGATGGCCGCTTCGATTGTTTATGATTAAAATGGTGCTATATAAATCTGGTAAAATTTCTTTAACTCAAAATTCATATCTATATATAGGATAAAGTAGAGGACAGCAATCATTCCACGTAGATCTATCAAAAACAATGTTAAATATATAAAACTGTCATTTTTACGAATCAAAGTGTTACAAAAATCTGAAAATTAACTTACCTGGTAATGCTTCCGGTACTGGTGTATTTTTGACAGTACTTTTTTCTTCCTGTATAACCTTAATTTTTGCGCCGGAACTACATTCCGGTTTAACTTCATCCTCATTGTCCGTGTCATTAATTAGTTTTTTCATTACTTTCCACATCTTGCGTTTGAATTTTACCAACAGTTCTAATTCTAAAAGTATAAATCACACGTTCCTTCAGTCATGATCTAATTATTTATTTATACAGAAACTCAGATAGTTCTTGCGTGTAGGCTAACATGCAGTAATTGTTTGTAAATGTAATCGCAATGACATAATCTATAGCCAGTGGCAACGTCGTCTCCAATGCAAAATAGACGTAACGTCAATGACAAAATAGAATTATGACGTGAATGACGTTTTCATAGCATACGTGAAGTAAAATTACGTTATTCTCAGGATCATAGTAACTTGACAAGCAGTTTAGTATATATCTAGAAAACTGAGGCTGAAAGAAATATAGGCTTGTATAATGTTTCTGTTTGTTTCTGTTTGAATATCATGGTCGTGTTTAGAATTTCGTTTAAGACGTAGGACGTGATTAACAAAATATGATACATAAGCTATTTTTGCATGTGTAAACCATGCCGAATAACGCACACAATAAATTATAGCATGCAAAATACCGGGAAAATATATATTAATACTGATAATTCCAAGTTTTCACAAGTTCAATGGTTTTGCGCTCTTTCGAATTTTTCTATATCAAATTTAACTCGAAACCATGACTATCAGATAGGAAATTATCATACTTAGAAAATGAGTGTTCATGCTTATATTTCTTAGTCCAAAATAACAAAGTTATCGCTGTTGCTTTCGGTTTCGGAAGTGAAGAAACGCTGACATACGCAAATGGGTTCGTCGATGTGTGAACGTCTCGGCTGCTTGAATCAATAGATATTAGAATCTGCAGCAACGGTTGATAACGCAACTATAATAGCTAAATGAATCCGTTTTTATGCATGCAGGTCAAAAGCTACCGTCGGGGAAGCGTCCTTGGCACTTTCAGATATTTATTTAATACCGCACATTGTTGTATGTCCGTTTTAGTGACTTTTTACATAATAGAACTCAAAATTGTTTTTATATAACACCAGAAGTCACAGCACAGATCGTATAGAGGACAAACAACTTCAGATATTCTGGCATCTGTCTATCAATTGAAACGGAGAATATTTGCAACGGCGCCCGAGAATCAAACTCGCGACCGACCTCTCGTTTGACAGTTCACTGAACTAACCGAAAACAATCAATAGTTAATGTACATGTAGTATAAATAAGTCTGTTTACTCCGACCCTCTCCAGGAACAAGAACGATAATAACTCGATTATGATCTCATTATTTATGCATGTTTATTTCGTGTAAAAAATAATAATGAATGTTGTTAAAACACATGTTCATTGTCTTGTAACCGTGTTTACAAATCAGTGCAATAAGAGATAGGAATATGGTTAAAGAGGAAAATATAAACGTTGCGGTCAGGGTAAGACCTTTTGTATCCTTTTTAATAATAATAATAATAATAATGATGATAATAATAATAATAATAATAATAATAATAATAATAAAGGAATACGTCACTGGTTGTAGCTGCAGATAGGAGTATCCAACTTTAGGGAAACTGTTTAGGCCGGCACGGGGCTCTAGAAAAGTAATTTCAATAATTCCATCATTTATTATAATATATAGTAAAACAGAATAAGATTGATTCCCTGATTTTCTTGTGTCTAGTATCATCTTGTCTTTGATGTTTTGAGTTTTTCATTCAATACAAACTTACTACATAATGTCCTTAATACTAAAATGATGATATTACTGCATGTACTTTCATAGAACATTTGACTTTTTTATGTCTTGTGCACCTTCTTCTTTTAAAATGTTATAAACAAAATGTCTATCTAAAGAAACTATATGATAACGATAAATCACAAAAAATCAAACAGATCAGAAACAGATCAGAAAATAAATTGCAACGGATATTTGTTTCCAAAACCATTATCTCGTTTTCTACACAGAGACAGTTGTCTTCTTGCCTACTAACAGTTTTTCACAACATAGAAATGCATACATGTACACAGTTCTCCATTATAGGACTACATATCACAAACGTGACAGTATTCATGCTACGTTTGACATAATTGTCGCAAATATTTTATCATCACTTTTATTTCAAAACCATTTCTAAAGGTCTTTTTCATTCAAATGTTCCAACGTCTAAGTCTTAAGCCAGGGTTAATCGGCTAAAATGGTTTCACAGAAGTTAATTCTAAAATAACACGTTTTTGGGAAACGTATCCAAGGTCGTACTAATGTGTCACGGAGACTTAACAGTATATAGAACAAACGTGAGAAAACGAAAGGATGTCAACGGACAGTGACAATGGTTGACAATGCAACATTTGTCTCAGATCCACACGAGAAGATCTGCCCACCTAGACAGTTTACTTTTGACCATTCATACTGGTCTCATGACGGTTTTGATCAGTCAGATGATGGGTACTTTGCAGCAGTCGACGGGAGCGCATATGTAGACCAGGTAAGCCATCGAATACAAGTTCATATAAAAATCTGCGTTTCCTGATATAAACAATATACAGCTCATGTATTCCTGATTTGATTAACACCAAATGCAAAGCATTTTATAGTCACATTCGTCTCGTCATATAAAAAGTTTGTATTTTCCCCGAATTTTCTCGTGGAAAGCGTACTTTGCGAAGCGACATTACACCGTTTGCTGTTCCGTCAGCCGCCATTGTTGGTGTTATGAGAGACCGCTAGTGGATACTACACGAGTGTCCTTTCATAATTAGTCTGTTAAACGAGTTGAATTGAATAATAAAATGCGAGGCGCTGTCGAGCATTTAATAATTTTTATTTAACGAGTATAATAAAAATGCCCCCCCCCCCCCCCCCCCCCCCCCCAAACACACATACGTTTGACCCAAAAACTGTAGATATAGGATAAAACGCAATCTGAGTACTGATAAGGATTTGATCAATAAAGGGAAGCCTTGAAGTTTTTTTGTTTTTTATTGGTTGTCAATGGATACAAATGTACTATTCTTTTTATCATGCTGAAACTTTGCAACGCCATCTTTCTTTACCCACAGATAAAATTAGTTTGTCTAACGAACTTCAAAACTTTATTATACACTATTCTAATACTAAATAAATATATTCAAAATCTCCGTATTGGTTCCACTGATAAGTGTGGCGTTCATTGGCTTGAACCGTAAAAGGAAAGGCGACAAGTTACTATAACGTCGCTAATTGATATGGTAGGGCGACAATTAAGCCATTCACAATGTTGAACATGGACCCAATTTTTAACAAAGCAAGTTATATACCAAAATGTTCGTAAAGGTCTGAAGTTTATCTGATTTCGGATTTTAAAAGTATGTATGTAAAAACATGTCGTTAAGTTCATTCTCGGTGAACAGTACTCAAAGTACCGTTAATACTACTCAGTGAGCAGTACTCAAAGAACCGTAAATACTACTCAGTGAGCAGTATTCACCGTGCCGTAAACACTACTCAGTGAGCAGTACTCAATGTGCCGTGACCACTACTCACGGTAATGTGAACACTACTCAGTGAGCAGTACTCACGGCGCCGTGAACACTGCTCAGTGAGCAGTACTCACAGTACCGTGAATACTACTCAGTGATCAGTACTCACAGCACAGTACCATGAACACTACTCAGTGAGCAGTACTCACGGTGCTGTGAACAATGCCCAGTGAGCAATACTCACAGAACAGTACCGAGAACACTACCCAGTAAATAGTACTCACAGTGCCGTGAACACTACAAGATGATCAATGTTCTGTGAAAAGTACTCAGAGCTGTGATCACTCCACACTGATCATTAGTTATGATCACTGAGAAATTGTAACCAGAGCACACTTAGAGTCCTTCCCACTGAACATTTCTCACCACACTAAAAAGGGACACCGTTGTAAAAAAATGTGACCGTGCGACCACATACACGCATCACAGGATAGATGCCCCTTTCTCTAACGAAAAAGGGGCGACATTTTTATTAACCTACCATATCCCGTTTTGGAACAGGTTATCAGTCAACTATTAAACAAGAGGTTTGAAAAAAATAGTTTATATATGGCATCTTTCTTACGTTTAAGCAGGGTAATAGTATCAATTTGTTTTCAGTTTTGACATTTAAAACCGAGTACGATTATATAATTGTTTGGAAAATATGACGATGTTTATTTTTTTCAGCTCCTGTAAAACTGTTTTATTAGACTTTTAATTATTTCAGTGACATCGTTGAAACGTTTTAAAACGTTTTTTTAATTCTATCAAGGTGCATATATACTCTATTTTTGTATGCAAATCTTTGCTTGAGGCAATATGCGCACAATAATTGCATTGAAAACCTGTCTATGGATAATACGACATTATCAGTGTCCATGATAACAAATATAAATAAATGTACTAATATACAGAATTTAAAACAATTACCGTAAATGAACCAAATATGTAGCTATTCTGATGGTCTGGCCTCATAATGTATAAAAAAATCCCTATCCTTGGGGGAATACAAAACATAAAATAAAACTAGAAACTGACCACAACTTTTGTTCTTCATACCTGCATAACTTGAGGAAGAAAGTTAGACACATGTATCCATATGTATCAACTTCTTCAAGTACTTTTCTGTTTACCTGCTTGTAATGCGCATACTAGTATAAAGTCACATTAGTATGAGTACCATTAACAACAGTTTTACTGTAAAACATCAATAATTGTCATTCTTTTTATCAGATAATCTTTTTGTGCCATTCTTTGAATTCTTTCAAAAGGATTTATAAGTTCTAATTTCAAAACTACAAATTAGTGATAATGAATGGATTTGGTAATTTTAGCAGGAACTTGACTTTTTTACATGTTTTTTTTACTTTTAAATGGAACAATTTAAATGTTTTACAATTCACGAAAGATGTGTTGTGTTGCAACAATTCTACAAAACAATGCATGCCAGCGGCTTATTTCATAAAGAAAACCGTTTTTTTTTACAAAAAGCACCGTTTTCATTTTATGGCGGCCATCTTGGACGCCATCCTTGATTTCTCAGCTCTCCACCATTGATGCCAATTTATGCCGGCACTTTCAGAATCTACAAACTTTTATAAACATGCCTTGATAAAAATTGGGTCCGGGTTACCCCTAGAAAAAGTGGACTTTCTTGGCCAAAGTCACCCTACCAATAGCGTGCTGCTGTATTGACGACACCTGTCTGCAGTCCGGGAACGTTCTTTAGATGACGTTGTAGTTGTTTTGTCTGGCGGTTAGAGTGACTGGTGGTTCTAATGTCATAAAAACAAAAAGATTGTAGTTTATTTTTTTAAATCATACAAATGGAAAAGATATATGATCTCAAACATCTGATAGAATTACATAACTACAATTTATGCCTTTAAAAACGCAGAAATCTGTTGCAATACACGAAAAAACTTTCCTAAAAAGTATATCAAATTAATTTTGAAATGTTTCAGTCCATTAGCATATGACGTATTGAATTGTTTTATTCATTTAAGTAAAACTTTTGCTGTTCACTGTATTTTCTAAAAGCACAGTTTAGCCACACCAGAGTCTTATTATCTACATTATGTTTTCATTAAAAGAAGCGTCTGTTTAATGACCTGGGTGTTGGTCTTCTGGACAGCGCATGGTCGGGATATAACTGCACTCTGTTTGCATACGGACAAACTGGCAGCGGTAAAACATATTCTATACTTGGTCATGGTCAAAATAAAGGTACGTAACTGAAATATCACATAAGATTAAATGACAACTGACTGTAGTCTTCGTTTTCTGCTGTGAACATTTTGATGTTTAAGGTATCTGGTAACTCATTATAATACGGTTGTAATGTTGTGCTTTATGTTCACCGAAAACACAACTTAAAAAGGTTTTGGATCATTTTTATTAATAAATCATTTATGGAGATGAAGATTTATTTTCTTGACTCTTGCTGGTGGCCATAAATCTGTCGGATAGATTGGTTATTTCTTTATTACGTTTTTTTTTTCTCAAACAAGAATCATTTTCTGATTAAGACCAAGAGAGTTAAGGCTTCTACATGTGTTTTATAGTGCGCGGACTGGTATATTATTCCTTGACACCAGTCAAGCAAACTTATTTTTTTATTAAGTTATTATGAAGTAATTAGTTCACAAGCAATAATTTGTTTGATTCAGGAATGGTACCAATGTAGTGTCAGAAATTGTTTGATGATATTGCATCGAAGGGGAACCACACTGGCGTCGTCCATCAGGTAAAATACAATTTGAAGCTTATATGTATCTGTTATCACTGTATTATTCATCAAACACCTGTCATTTTCGATTTGATTTCATATTTATACGAAAATATTGTATAAGCAAGTCCTTGAGATAGAATTATGTTTTCAGATGTAATGGTGTTTGTAACACCGACCGCTCCATTCCGGTGCCCCACTGTGTTCCTGCTTGTTTTGTTCACGGTGTCTTTTGTTTATTTCCGTGTAAATGTTTATCGTCTGCGTATCATTACTGACCCTGTCGTAGGGGTTTTGTTTTAGGGAGACTGCTTTCTTTGAACGTGGCTTACCCTGTTGGATCTTTACCCTCGTTTTTTTCTCTCTCAATTGACACAGCACATATTGCGTTTCAGAAAAGATATTTTCCCTTAACATTTTATTGTTATATCCATGCATGTAAATAATTGTACAAACAAAGCATATAAATGTATCAAGTTAGGCACAACACAGGAAAAACGGATTTCAATGCAATGACTGTCAACAAACGAAAACGGCTCTCAAAATGGATCGACGAAATAGAGAAAGAAAATCAACAAATATGATGCCACATTTTCACGTCCTGAAAATTAAAGGATAAAATACTTATTTCATTCATTTTATCAACCTTTGAATAAGCTTTTTCTGGCTCCAGATTGGGAGTTTCGTGCTTACTTCCAAGGTGGTCTATGAAGTAAAAGGAGAGATGAAATGAAGTCTTCCTTTTTCCGTAATTAGAATTTACACGGTCTCTTTATTTTCAGGTGTCATTTAGTATGTTTGAAATCTACAACGAAAAAGTGTTTGATCTGTTACACAGTGAAGGTGCATCTCAGCAAAGTTTGCCTGTACGAATGACTGCCAAACACGGATTCTGTGGTAACAAAAAGAAAAATATCAGTTAAATTTTCAGCATTATCTCATAACGCTGAATTTCTTTTCAAAACTGCATCTTTTAATGGTTTGATGTTGGATGACTCTATGCTTATTGCATTCAATCTTATCATCATCTAAATCAAGTTTTAAAACTTACTGAGAACACTGCAACAAATGCAATAATACCATAAAATTAAAATAGTTCTCTAGTTTAAAGGCCATGCTTACCTTTTGATATGTTCAATTTTGTGGCAAAGCCAATAGTATCTTTAAAATACTCTGTTAGTATTTTCTGATCTAGAAGAACGCGTACAGAACAATTTACCGTGTATATTTACAACTAAGTAGCAGCTAATTTAATTCTCTCAAATCAGGAGACCTGTGTTAGCAATATTATATTAAATATAGTTGCAGGTCTGCAATCATACCCCGTATCAAGTTACAGAGAAATAGACTATTACATTGAGGAATGCAATAAAAACAGAATAGTTGCGGCAACAAAAATGAATGAGAATAGCAGGTAAACATCGTTTAATAGTTATGGGGGCAAGGGACAGTAAATTTGAAAACTCCACAACTCTGCGCTGATACCAGTGCGAAAAAAAATCATAAAATATCCAATTTCGACAAATTCAAGGCAATTTTTGAGCGAATGTCTTGCATAGACATAGCACTTCATTATGTGACATTTTCAGTCTGCCGATTCTGTTGCTTCTGTGATAAAAACGAGTAAAACGCAGGTTTCAGGACACTAAATTTTGAGACAAAAATGGCCCAAAATGCACACCTTGCGCGACCTGTACCGTATTATCTGCAAATGACTGACCTAAAACACATGCATATTTTTAAAGCATGTGGCCAGACGAAAATAATGGTGGGAAGAAAAGTGTCTCATAACCGTTTACTTTTTCCGCAAATTTGAGCTGAAGCTGGATGGATGGATGACCGTTTCCAATTCGTCTGACTTCCGTTACCTCAGGTAAAGTTTTAGACCCGGCCGTCTACATGGAGCTAGGAAAATCGATACATGCACATATTTATTTTACACAATAATCACTCGTACGCAGGAATCCTTAGTTCTATAAACATCATAAATAACCAGTTGAATATATATGCCTGTAAAGTACGTACGTCTATTTTATTTAAAAAAAAAACTGGCCCCTGCCACTTAAATACAGTCTGATTAAGGATTGATCCAATATAGCTTTATCACATACACGGCGCAGTAATACACTTGCTTTTGCGCTTATGGTCAAAATGAACTAACTGAATTTCCATAGGCCCACATTGTAATGTTTTGTGTTATGGGCCTTTCCTAACATTTATTATTATTATTATTATTATACCAGATTTATATAGCGCTCTTTTCATGATCAATTTCACGTTCAAAGGCGCTTTACATAGTTCAAATGCAGCCACACAGGGCGCAAAATTCATCCTCTACAAGTACAGACACAGAGCGATCTGACCAGAGGGACAGAGTGAGACAAAGCCCCCACGACAGAGAGATCAGAAATCAGATACAGGCATGTCCGGCTAACTTAGCCTAGCTCGTTGCGAATAGACAGCCTGGTTCTTTAACGTGCCCAGTGTATAGCACTGATACACGCAAGGATTCCCTGCGTTCCTGACCAGTACACCTTTAGTTGGGTGGGAAACACTGAAAAGCGTTTCTGAAAATTCCCGAGTAGCTGCCGGGTATCGAACCCCCGACCTCAGGATTGGAAGGCCAGTGTGCAAACCACTGAGCTATCCGTCCACCATTTGAAATTTTAATGGCACCTACTCAGGATGTAAGAAATGTCCATGGCATATCATAAAACTACAAGAAATATACCTGTTGACCTTCACTTTTGGGCACTTTTTTAACTTTGAACCCGGTTACCCATAGTCCGGCAGTGAATTTGTTTTTTATTTTTCTTGAAAATGCACCACTGGTAAGACATGCATATTTATCGCCCAAAATGCAATATTCCAATTAATTTTAGCCAGTAATCACGGATTAGAAGTTTGATGTATGAAATTAGATAGTTTTCAAACACATTCAACTTATATTGCACCAATGTGAGACAACTTTACATGGTAAATACACACCGCGGAATTCCCTATACATTTTCGACCAATCAGAAGCCATGAGAGTTGCTTCACTCTAACGTAAAAAGCCAAATACGTATCATGATTATATATGATATTATATTAGATTCTGTATCTATTTAGGCCGAGCTAAAGGAAAGAAACGTTTCTATTAAGTTTGATCTACATTTTTTATATTCGACCTATGGTACCAAAATATCCGTACCAACTGGAAACCAAGATATTGACTACTTATTGATCTTAATATACTGACGAATAGCTTCTACATATTGTAACGGCCGGCGGATGTCAGGGAAAACACACAGTTAATAACAAAGTTTAAAGTAAAGTTCCAACATTTAATGAGGCACGAAATACGCGCTTAAGTTAACTAGACTTTATGTCTTTTCCTTTCAAGTAAGCACACTAAACAAATAAACAGTTCAATTTCACATTGAAATACGTATAACTTAATTAATATAATGTGGACACAGCTCAGGATATACAGTATATCGGAAAGACGGACGGATGGTTTCAAAAGACTTACTGCCTAACTTGCAGTTTGAATTTGGCGCTCTAATGCAAGAACTACGTATACGAACAAAGTGCTGACGCCATTGTCCGCCAGCCAATATATAGCCTCCTGGGATTTGACCACGTGATGTAACTGACCAATGACTGAAGGCCCGGTGAAGGAGGTGTGTCCGGGTAATCCAATCAAATACAGACCGGGCACCGTTCTCCAATGAAATCACAAAACGGTGACAGGCCGGGATTCCAGGACACCAGTCTCTCTACGGAGCTTCAGCCAGGGTTTCTCGCAAATAATGTATTAAATAAACAAGGTCTTAAGTGAAAGTAAACCTCATACAATACCTTGTTTCATAACAAGTATTTTGATATATAACACCCTAAGAAATATGAAGTAGTTTAATCACAATCATGGAAAAACACTTTGAAGCGGGGCTGTTAGCAGACGCTCAGATAGACCGGTAAGAGATTTTACATTGGCACATCAGAAAATCATAAAATGCAACAAATATGGCCTAAATCTAATTAAATCTAAGTGTGACTGGAATAATAGAATGTATACTGCGTTGCTGTTTACATAGGTACCTTACACCTTTACCAAGTAAATGTCCCATAATCGTAAATATTTCTCTACCGGTCTGCAACAACAACAACAAAAATGTCAGCCTCCATGAAAGAAGCTTTTTGCACTGAAGAAAATCGTAAATATAAGAAGTTAAACTGTATATCAGGTGAAGTGACTTGACAATCTAAGCAGATATACTAATACTGTAAGTAAGTGAATAATTTCTGAGAGTTTACACGCGTTATCAGTAGAAATAAACAAGCTGGGAGCTGAAAAATGTACATGTACAAAAATACAGTTTTGGGTTTTCTTACACTCTCCCCAACTTCCAATAACAAAATTCTCCTGAATTTGAATCTGCCATAAAGTTATCAGTCTTATCTTGGTTCTTAATGACATATTTTGAAATTACTTAAAGAACAATTCAAGAACTGGATGCTCATGCATAAAATACCTTTAGGCACAAACTGTATCTCATCTGATATAGAAAGTGTAACAACATGGTAAATATAGTTAACTCATAGTAACTTTTTATGTATATACATAAAAGAACAGAACTTTTAGCACAGCCTGTATTTTAATCTAACAAATTATTTGTGGTAAGAAAAACTTACAGCACACCTGTATCTCCTAGTGACAAGCATCAATGTAAGTATAATTTACAGTACACTGTAATTCAAAGTGAAAAGTATATGAGTAAGAACAATTAACAGCACACACTGTACCTCCTATGTGAGTATAATTTACAGTACACCTGTATCTAAATACCAGTACCTTTGTATGGTTAAAACATCTGCTAGACAAAAATTATGGTATGTACAACTTACGACACAACCTGTATTTAATCTGTTAGAATTGATGGTAATAGAGTTAAACTGTCTATTGAATAAAACATGTATCAGTAATTGTTTAAAAATCAAAAACACTTTATTGAAATGGACCAATAGTATGACTTCAACTGAGTACCACAAAATAGGTAAAGTTTTCTTATGTAAGATACCTAGCACTTTAAAAAAGAACAAGACTAGTACATTTTTCTACCATCTAAATTCTTAATGGAATTTTGTCACACTGTCTTAAAAGTTTATCGTTGGTAGTGTCCCTGAGCATACTACTACACTCTAGCATTGCGAGCCATTTTTCGGACTTGACGTTTTTACTGTTGGCTATCATCCAAAGAGTTGCATAGGTATAATACCTTGAGTGTGCAGTCGGATCTTTCCCAGCATCAGGTAAACAGTATGCTTTCGTTCCAGGCAAGACGAGAAAATTAAACTGGTCAAGAATGTCAGAACGTTCTAAGTTACTGGTATTTACCCCACGTTCCTGTAATATTTTGAAAGTTAGTATTTCCAGCTGTAGCAGCCTCTGGTCAGGTGAGAGATTTTTCCAATTTTTTGGTGGCCATTTGCAGGTAAGGTTTCCTTCGGTTAATGTAATGGACTCATCCTCCACCCACTCCCTTCTGGCAGGGGGACACAGTGGCATTGCACCCATTCGGAGTAATTTTGTAGCCCGACAACCTTGGTGGTTAACTTTAGGTTGTTGTGGTGCCAGAAAATTTGAGTTCATGGTACTGATGACTGGTTCCTTGCGTTTTGGCACAATAACTGACCGGGTATGTTGGTTACTATTCAAAGAATTGCTAGCATTTGAAGTGTTCGAAATTTGAGCAGGCAGTGATGGACTTGAGGTAATTGTAGCTGTTTCTATAGGTAGTGCAGGTGAATCTGTGACATCTGAGGCTAATTTGATCTTCTTTGAGCCCATTTCAATTTTAATAATGTGTACCTCCTTAATTAAACTCCTGCGTATGCCTTATTTAAGCGCAATGCTTGATTTCAGTTCTGGACATGTTTCAGCAAGGCTAGTGTCAAAATGTTCATGTCCGGCAGCATCTTTTAGTACAGCCAGCCTGAGTACAATGACTCTCATGGCTAGTTTATCTTCAAATAGGTCATTGGTTAAAGCAACACGTAACTTCTTATATCCTTGATGTAAGTCAATATGAGGGTTACTAGTGTTCAAGGAAATTTGATTAATTACTAGGTCATCAGATGTGTTGGGTAACTGCGGATCAATCAGTTCAAGAGGCATTACATAGGAATCATCACCTACTTCCCATCCTTCCAGCAATTCTTCCCTAGTTTTGCTGCATCTACCCTCTAAACGTTTTGCCCACATAATCATCAATGTCCTAAACCGTATATCACTTGGGCTCAAGCGATCAGCTTTTTGAACTAACTTGGAGTATTCTTTTGGAAATACAGATAGGTAGAGTCCATTGCTTTCATTAAAGGCATCATCATCCAGTTCTTTGGATTCAGAAGGATGTGATTTCAAGAAACGAACTTTCAAATCTGAAACTCTTTTGAAGTGCACTTCCTTATGGCAGCACATTGGACAAACTACTGACAGTATGTTCCTTCCCAGCATGTTGCTTTAGTTGTTTCCTGGTTTGAAACACAGCTTTACAAATCCAACAGGATCCATTCTGAAAGAATATCATAAATGTCATAAGTGTCAGGCTGATAACTTTATGTCTCTTTCACATTCAATACTGTTTATTGATAAAATTAAATAGTTAATTGTTTCCAGCTTGCAAAATTACTGTCTGATGATAATCATAAATTATCGTGTTAATTATCATTTTCAAAATGATGCACTGTCCAATAATGTACTGATATTAATATTACAAAAGTACTTTTAAATAGATAACATGACTGGGCTGTGTCCACTTATATTTACACACATAATATTATGTATGTCACTGCTTCATTTTATAAAAATGTCTGATTATGTCACTATTCTTACACACGCGTTGTAATTCTACTGCAGGGCTGTATTTTATAGTCAATACTTATCAGTTCACGGTTAATCACAAATAAACACAGGTCAAAAACATATCCTTGATGCGCGTCATCATTGCCATCAACAAAGTACCCCCTATTTCATTCGTGAGTTGGTGCGTCCAGAGAACCGCCACCCTTTCAAGAAAATACTTCAGTCTCAGACCACAGTTTCCATTTTATGACTTCACTTAAACTGCATATTCTTGGTTATATTATACCCCTCACAGTTATTACCTAGGCGTTAACTTCAAATAATACAAGTTTAAACATACCAGTTATAATTTCAGTTCAAACATTTTCATTGATAACATTAAACTAATAACATAAGTAACTGTCTAACATTTCTGTTTTTCTTTAGTTTGTATTTATGCAGATGAACACCATTTAGGAGGATTTTTACCGCTGTATGGTAAAAGTCTGTCAACATGATAAACTTTTGGTTTCATTCGCGGGGAGCTTTTTACTAAATATGTTACGTCATCTAGCTGTCTAACAATAACATATGGACCCTTCTATTTTGATGTTAGTTTAGAACAAACGCCAATTCGTCTAGCAGGGTTATAGAGCCATACCAGTTGACCTTCACGGAAAGATCTTTTCTTTGCTTTAAGATCATAATGACGTTTTTGATAGTTTGCATTCACTTTAAGAGATTTTCTGGCATGTTCGTGAACATTACTGATATTTTGACGTAGGTTAGTAACATAAACTGAACCATCTACGGGAACTTTATCATTATGTTGTGGTATACCAATAACGGCTTCTAATGGCATAACAACGTTGCGTCCAAAAAACATTTCATTTGGAGTTAAACCCGTACTTGTATGTACTGATGCGCGATAAGCCATGAGTAATTGAGGAAGGTAAACATCCTAGTTACGCTGATCATCATGGCAGAACATCGTCAACATAGATTGTAGTGTTCTATTAAAGCGCTCTACGGTTCCATATGCTTGCTGGTCTGAACCTTATCGATATGTAAGAAGTCACATATCTCTTTAAAAAGACCGGGTGTAAAATTAGTACCCTGATCAGTCAAAATTTGAAGTGGAGTACCAAAGCGACAGATACATTCATTGACAATTACTTCTGCGATTGTTTTAGATTCCTGATTTGGTAAGGCATATGCTTCTGTCCATTTGGTGAAACAGTCTACAATGACCAATATATATTTATTACCATTGTTTGTTAAAGGAAGTGGGCCAAGAATGTCCATGGCTATTTTTTCCATAGGTTCACCTACTAAGTATTGCTGTAGTGGATCCTTTGATGCTGCTGTGGATTTACGAGCAACACACTGGTCACATGTATTGCAGTATTCAGTAATGTCATCTTTCATTCCGGGCCAGTAGAATGACTGTTTAACCCTGTGAAGCGTTTTCTCAATTCCTAAATGTCCGGCTGATGGAATGTCATGAAAATAATGCATAATGTCATGTCTTTTACTGTTTGGTACTACAAGCAGGTGCTTTTCACGGTTTAAGTCTGTATCTTCAAATTTACAATGAAGTAACCCATCAGTTAAAGTTAAGCAATCCCATTGCCGCCATAATGTTTTCAGTATTGAAGTATCTGATGACACGCGGTCCCAGTGTGGTCGTTCTGCATTATTCTCTTTTGCATTGATAAGAAGAGCAATGTCAGTGTCATTAAGTTGAGTTTCGCGTATTTCAGCCGGGCTCCAACCATCAAGATAAGATCTAGTGGTTGAAGTACACGGTGTCATTTTCATTACCGTTTCAGAAGAATCAAATGTTTCGTCCTGTTGGTCATTCTGTTGCAGAAAAAGTGACTCGGTATAAGAAACTTCACAGTCATCGTCATCGGCGTTATCGTTCAATTTTTCTTGTCGTTCACAGACACGACAAGGTCTGCGTGATAAAGCATCTGCATTTGAATGCTTAAGACCTGGGCGATGGACAATAGTCAAATCATAGGTTTCTAATTCTTGAACCAAACGCGCTATTTGACCTGAAGGCCTTTTCAACTGTTTTAACCAGCTAACTGCAGCATTATCTGTGCGTAGTAATGTAGGCTGTCCATAGAGATAAAAGTGAAAGGTTCTTAAAGCAACAACTACAGCGAGAAGTTCTTTTCTTGTCGTACAGTATGACACTTCATGTTTGTTAGGTGACTTGCTCATATAAGCAATAACCTTTTCATGACCGTCTTGCTTTTGCGAAAGTACTGCACCAACACATTTGTCGCTTCCATCAGTGTCAAGTATGAAAGGGGTGTCTTGAAGTGGGTTGCCAAAATTGGTGCACTTGTTAAAGCTTTCTTTAACTGTTCAAAAGCATTCTGAGCACTTTCTGTCCATTGGAATTTGACACCCTTTTCACATAATTTATGCAGTGGTCGGGCTATACTTGCAAATCCTTGGATAAATTTTCTGTAATACGAACATAGGCCTAAAAAGTTTCGGGTTTCCTTAGTTGTCCTTGGTTGAGGCCAGTATTTCACAGCTGTGATTTTGTCGGGATCAGTTGATACACCCTGTTCTGAGACAACATGCCCAAGAAATTTGGTCTGCTTCTGGAAGAAGGCACATTTGGAAGGTTTAAGTTTTAAATTGGCATCAAGAAGCCTATCAAAGATGTTTCGCAACCTCTGGAGTCTTTCTAAGACACTGTTGCTTGGAGAAATGATATCGTCCGTATAAAGAAGTAGTTCTATCCATTGCAGACCTCGTAAAACATGATGTTGATGGACTGTTGGCTAAACCAAAAGGCATAACTGTCCATTGAAATAAACCAAGATTAGTAGCAAACGCTGTTTTCTGACGATCTTCTGGAGCCATTCCGACTTGCCAAAATCCAGAGCATAAGTCCATTGAACTGTAAAATTTGGAGTTCGCAAGTGCATCCAAGCACTCATCAACACGGAGAAGTGGGTATGCATCTTTTGTCGTTAAAACATTGACGGCTCTATAGTCCACACAGAAACGAATACTGCCATCTTTCTTGGTAACAAGTACTACAGGTGAACTCCAAGGACTGTTCGATGGCTCAATTACACCTTTTTCAAGCATTTTGTAAATTTCTTCTCTTTCAGCTTGTCGTTTTCCCATTGGCTGACGTCTAGCTGGCTGTCGTACAGGTATAGCATTTCCTGTATGTATTCTGTGTTGTACGCGACCACATTTACCAAGATCGTTAGACGACTTCGCGAAGACACATTCATATTGTATTAGCATTTCTTTTAATTGCTTGCTTTCATCTTCTGATAAATGAATAGAACTTCTTTTGAATAGGTCATTTAAATGTTCAGGTAGTTCTTTTTCTTTATTTGTGTTTTCAGGTTTCAAGGTTCTAACTGTTTCCTGTTCAATCTTATTATCAAGGTATGGTTCACAAGACCCTACCGTTTGATTTTCATATTATGTCACGGTTTTGTTTGAGCAGTTTACAAAATTTATACAAATGTCTGATTTTGATGTTTCGATTACACCAGGGACCATACCAATGTCATCAGAAGATAATTTTACAGGTTCAGTTTAACCATACTCTGTTATCTTCTGTGATTCATTAATTTCAACTGGAAGCCTTATTGCTGAATTTGCAGGAATTACAGTTGTTCTTCGTACTAGAACTCTACACATGACTTTTCACTGCCGACACAACAATTTATTTGATTTTGTTTTGTTACAATTTTGCCACTTTTATAGTTTATGGTCTCTACATACTGCAAAAGAAAATCTTGACCAATGATACCATCTTGTCCAATATCACAAATGAGGACTGATTGTTCAAACAAATGACCATTTAATTCAATGTTAATAACAGTTTTACCTAGTGTTTTTATTGTACCACCACTAGCATCATGAACAGGAGTAGGGAATGGCTCAACAGTTGGCTGCTGCTCTTTATCAATCTTATTGAATTTGTCTAATGAAATGATTGTAACTGCGGAGCCATTATCTATTAGAAATTCTATTTGTTGGCCAGATATTATTCCATTTGTGTAAAACCCATTGTCCCATTTCTTGTCTAATATGTGGCCTGTTCTTACAGTGTCTGATTGAATAGTTACTTCATCAGGCCTTGTTGTTTCAGTTGTCGACTCACGGCCTACTGAGTCGACATGGTCGCGTTTCCCGACAAGTTTTCAGATGAGGTTTTAGCAGGTGTATTGTGATTTACAGTGTTTGAGTAGCTCTGGTGTCTGTGTCTAGATGGGCATTCCCTATATAAATGGTCAGTGGCATTGCATGTGTAACAGTGTCGCATAGGTTTTGACCTTGAGTCTTGTCTTTTTGTAGTGGTGTGCGGAACAGAAACATTTTCAAGTTGCTCAAGTCTAGAATCTAATTTCTGGAGAAGATTTGAAATGTTTGAGTCAATACCAGATGTGTCTATAGTACGCACATTACCCCTAGTGTTTCTGCTGTTTGATTCTCCAATAATAGCTTCATATCTGTCTATTACAGCAGCAGCATCTTGCAGTGTAGTACAGTTATTATCAATGCATCTGCATTTCATTTCGACTGGTATTAATTTGTACAGGTGATTGAGTGCAATTGCATCTTGAGCTCTGCTGTCCAGCTGGTAGTACGCTTTCTTAGTAATGGGCGAATGTCATCGCAAAGTGCAGTAATACTTTCCCCTTGTCTGCGCTGCCTTGTTTCCAGCATATTTAACCATTTGCCAGCATGGATACTGCTGCAAAATCTATGCTGCATTTGATATGCCGGGGCATTGTATTCTTGTCGCTGATGTGGATCCAGACTCATGTAGAAGGTGCTAGCCTGACCCCTAAGAGATGCCGCTAAGAACAGAACTTTATTTCTATCATCCCAGTTACCAAGCTCTGCACAGTTTTTAAAATGTGAACAGTATTCTTCCCAAGATTCTTGTCCAGAATAAGGCTCCGGTTTCAGACTAGGTACAGATGTATGATAATTTGGGTTGTGAGGTCGGGAATAGACTCGATGTGGTTGTCTGGGAGGTCTAACAATGGAATTATTGTCATAGTCATTGTCACTAAGGATCATATACCTATCCCTATTAATGTTACTGTGATTGACATTTCTCCTATGCTCATATCTTTCTCTTGATGCTTCAAGTCGATAACGTCTATCACCAGATCTATTTGAACTCCTGTGATGTTGCACTGCTCGCCTCTGGTAACAAGGCGAACGACTAGACTGGTAACGTCTACTAGTATGGGGTCTATGGAAATATGTGGGACTTTGACTCCTATCAGAGGAATCAGAATGATGTCTTTCGGTCCGTCTATGGTATCTAGACGACCTCCTAGATCTAGACTGGTGGCGTCTAGCTTGATTAGATATGTGATTGCATCCATTGGATATAACTGAATGGTCAGACCCAGGTGATCTGCTGGCCCTTCTATGGTTACCAGAGGACCTACTAGACTGGTGGCATCTAGTATTTGACTTGCTATTATGTACTACTGGTTGTCTACTATTGACTGGTGTGCCCAGGTTAGATGCTGGTTTTTGGCATATACCAGCCTCACTTTCATGCATAAGCTCATGTTCATTATGTCTTTCATTGTTTATACAACTGTTATTGTCTGTATAATCATTGTCACTATTGCTGTGTGAAACATCATCAGTATTTATTTATCCATTGTCATTTTGATTATTTACATTGAAGTAAACTTCAGAGTCTGAGTTATCTGCCATTATTTATTGAATTGTGTTTACAGCTAGTTAATAAGTTATATAGAGCATCTCCCTTTAATACAGCTATGTTTGTTGTAAGCACAATAAATTACAATTAATACATAACTGTCTGAGCACTGTACATAGTCTAGCTATTTAACTAAATGCTAGTGTCAGCAACAAAATTTAAGTTCTCACGCATGTACCTAACGTAATACACTATACCATATTTAGTGTATGTGCGCCGAGTTATTGTAAAATCATATACTACAGTTCATATTTAATTCTACTGTAGAATCTGTTCAGTAACGTTAATCTAGCCTTAATTTTTGCGCAGTTCGAGATGTATTCGGCAATAAAACATCTGCACTTCTGACACCAATTTGTAACGGCCGGCGGATGTCAGGGAAAACACACAGTTAACACACAGTTAATAACAAAGTTTAAAGTAAAGTTCCAAAATTTAATGAGGCACGAAATACGCGCTTAAGTTAACTGGACTCTATGTCTTTTCCTTTCAAGTAAGCACAATAAACAAATAAACAGTTCAATTTCACATTGAAATACTTAATTAATATAATGTGGACACAGCTCAGGATATACAGTATATCGGAAAGACGGACGGATGGTTTCAAAAGACTTACTGCCTAACTTGCAGTTTGAATTTGGCGCTCTTACGCAAGAACTACGTATACGAACAAAGTGCTGACGCCATTGTCCGCCAGCCAATATATAGCCTCCTGGGATGTGACCACGTGATGTAACTGACCAATGACTGAAGGCCCGGTGAAGGAGGTGTGTCCGGGTAATCCAATCAAATACAGACCGGGCACCGTTCCCCAATGAAATCACAGAACGGTGACCGGCCGGGATTCCAGGACACCAGTCTCTCTACGGAGCTTCAGCCAGGGTTTCTCGCAAATAATGTATTAAATAAACAAGGTCTTTAGTGAAAGTAAACCTCATACAATTCCTTGTTTCATAACAAGTATTTTGATATATAACACCCTAAGAAATATGAAGTAGTTTAATCACAATCATGGAAAAACACTTTGAAGCGGGACTGTTAGCAGACGCTCAGATAGACCGGTAAGAGATTTTACATTGGCACATCAGAAAATCATAAAATGCAACAAATATGGCCTAAATCTAATTAAATCTAAGTGTGGCTGGAATAATAGAATGTATACTGCGTTGCTGTTTACATAGGTACCTCACACCTTTACCAAGTAAATGTCACATAATCGTAAATATTTCTCTACCGGTCTGCAACAACAACAACAAAAATGGCAGCCTCCATGAAAGAAGCTTTTTGCACTGTAGAAAATCGTAAATTTATGAAGTTAAACTGTATATCAGGTAAAGTGACTTGACAATCTAAGCAGATATACTAATACTGTAAGTAAGTGAATAATTTCTGAGAGTTTACATGCGTTATCAGTAGAAATAAACAAGCTGGGAGCTGAAAAATGTACATGTACAAAAATACAGTTTTGGGTTTTCTTACAATATACAGATAGATGAAAGGAAACATGCGTCCTTTCAATCGCGTTCATACGAGCATGTTTAAATGTATGATTTCAGCCGAGCTCATACTATCGTGACCATCAGTTTTCAACAAAATTGCCTGAAAGAAAATCGAACAAAAATGTCCAAAATCAACATGGTTGACCTAGCTGGAAGGTATGCTAAAGAACATAGTTTAAACTGATAAAAGTTCTTTCAAGGTTATCAAAACAATTGCGTAACCATGACCTGCAGCAAAGTTAAAACATTCGTTTTCTTGTTAAAAATGTAGAAAGAAGTTACAATTTATCTCTAAAAAAACTTACAAATTTATTAATAATGAAGAATGAACCATACAAATATGGTCAAAAGAAATGAAAATTTGTGTTTGGTCTGTTTCAGTGAGCGAGCATCGCAAACTGGCGCAACAGGTGTACGTTTCGAAGAGAGTAAACATATCAACCAATCGCTGATGTCGTTAGGAGTTGTCATTAAAAGTAAGTCTGCTTTACCTAACCAAAAACAGTGAATAGATAGTTTTCATTTTAAAAGCTATATGAATATTTGAATTAGTATACATTGTTTTGTTGTAAAGAGCTGATATTGTACATTTATTTTCAGATTTGTGTGCGTTGGCAGCTGGGAGGTCTGACCAAGGACCTAGTGAGCTTTTATTTGTTTTTAATTATCCCGTGAATTTAGTGAAATAACGCATGACTACATCTTTGCATTTTTATAATATTTGACATACATTTTATACACTTCTAAATTGTAAAAATCGATCAAATCCTGTCTGGCATTTTGCAGTATAAAAGTTGTCAACATATTACTATAAACTCGTCATAAAATGTTCTTGCTATTTCATTGATCGCATCAAAATATTTAACATTACATGCAGAAATAAACTGTACCTTTCAGCTCCCTACAGAGACTCTAAACTAACTATGCTCTTGAAAGATGCTGTTGGCGGTAACTGCAAAACAGTTATGGTATGCGTTTAATTTAGCTGAAACAATATTTAGCAGTAGCAACAGGTCTTGGCGTTTGACAGTTCATTTTTTTCTTTTTCATTTCCATCCACGGATATTGTTTTTCATCAAACTTTATCACTTGTTTTCTATTTAATCTAATTTTTGTTGATACAGTCACTGAGAATAAGTTAGCTAGATTTCCAAGTTAAATAATATGGTATGTATTCATTTGGTCTTTCAAAACGTCATCGAAATCTTTTTTTTTATCACGAATGCGCGAAATTAATACAAGATGTATAATTAATTACAGATAGCTACAATTAGTCCGGCTGATCAAGACTACGAACAGACTTTATCTACCCTCCGATACGCAAACAGGGTGAAATCCATAAGAAATAAAGTTATGGCCAATGTCACAAAAACAGACGAGTTTATTAAAGAGCTGCTGGAAGAGAAAGAAGCCTTGCTAGCTAAGCTAAATGACAGGAGAAAATCAAGCATTGGATATTCAGAGGAAGGCTAGTATATAGCGGCTAATAGGCATCATATAAAATGCTATCAAGCATATTGAATGTTTGAGAGATAATAGCGACATTAAGCAAAATATTATTCCCCAGTCTAAAACGAGAACAAATTACGACGCCTTCAGCGACTGCTTTACACAATATCTGGTGAATAGTGACTCTTGTTTAGTGATAACTGTTCATTGAACTGAGTTCTTTCGCTTTTTATGGTAGTTTATTGTATTACACTCTAGCATACAATGGAATACACTTACACCTATGAGCTAATCAGGAATATCACAAAACTTTAGATTTTATCATTACATTTCACATTTACACTGAGCTTAAACTGAAACCGTACCGATGCCGTTTTCTTCGTCTCGGCTCACATATACGTCAAACCGTAACCGAAACGTGACCGATGCCGTTTTCTTCCTTTCAAAATCGACCAGGGCTTTCACATATATGCCGAGTTTTTATCCGAATCTCTAGGTTATGATGTATAGAAGCATTGCATAATACTAAATGACCTTAATGGGGGTGATATTGATATCTTACTGTTTGGATATCAATAATACAAAGGCGATATTTAAGAGACGATGGGGGAGAATGAAATGGGTGCATATGAACCAAAAACAGAGACAAATTGTGACAGTACCACAGGCTTGTTCAGGAATTGCATGAAGATCTTCGACATTCTTTACCAGTATAATATTCTATCGCATCAGCAAAGAAAAGCATGACATTTTGTTACCCTTTCGGATCAAAGTCGGTAACCAACCTAGGTTTTCAATTTAGGCATGTTTTCATTTCGGTTTTGTTTTACTTTACGGTTTGGTTCCGGCTTATATATGACATAAACATTGATCATAATACGTTCTAATTTTTGTCGTTTCGGTTTCAGTTCCGGTTTGGTGTATATGTGAAATGATTTTTACATAGTTATTTAATAATGACATTATAACAAGTATTTTTCATTGATGAAATTTCTAAAAGCTTAATGTTAAATCGAATGTCTTACTTATATACATGATGTTTGGTATACTTTAACGTCAGGTCTATTTACTGATATAAGGTTCATCCTATTTTTTTTTTCAGAAATCGCGCTGCTGAAACAGAAACAACTTTCGGAGGTAAAAAGGACTAAAAGTGTTCAAAAAATCTTACCATAGTACCAGATTTCTGTCTTTTAGATTAAGTAAATACTGATGATACTTTCTGTCTTAAAGATTTAGCAGCTACTTTCTATCTTTCAGTTTAAGCAGCTGCTTTCTGCCTTTCAGATTAAGCAGCTGCTTTCTGTCTTGCAGATTAAGCAGCTACTTTCTTTCTTTCAGATGAAGCAGCTACTTTCTGCCTTTCAGCTTAAGCAGCTACTTTCTGCCTTTCAGATTAAGCAGCTGCTTTCTGTCTTGCAGACTAAGCAGCTACTTTCTATCTTTCAGATGAAGCAGCTACTTTCTGCCTTTCAGCTTAAGCAGCTGCTTTCTGCCTGGCTTTCAGATGAAGCAGCTGCTTTCTGCCTTTCAAAAGAAGCAGCTGCTTTCTATCTTTCAGATGAAGCAGCTACTTTCTGCCTTTCAGATTAAGCAGCTGCTTTCTACCTTTCAGATTAAGCAGCTGCTTTCTGCATTTCAGATTAGGCAGCTGCTTTCTGCCTTTCAGATTAAGCTGCTACTTTCTATTTCAGGTTCAGAAAATACTTTCTATTTTTCAGATTTAGCAAATACATTTTATCTTTCAGATAATGAAAATCCATTCTGTCTTTCAGATACAGCAAATAAAGAATGAAATGTTAAATGTGGAGAAAGCCTGGGAGTCAAAATTGAAAGAGACAAAAAGAACGATGGAGGTATAATTACCATATTATATATTTAAATACCTTCTTGAAAATAAAGTGTATATATCTAGTGTAAACATGAGTATACACGTACACAGAGATATATACAGATAGATATCAAAGGTATAATTACCATATCATATATTTAAATACCTTCTTGAAAATAAAGTGTATATATCTAGTGTAAACATGAGTATACACGTACACAGAGATATATACAGATAGATATCTAGAGGTATAATTTCCATATTATATATTTAAATACCTTCTTGAAAAAAAGTGTATATATCTAGTGTAAACATGAGTATACACGTACACAGAGATATATACAGATAGATATCTAGAGGTATAATTACCATATTATATATTTAGATACCTTCTTGAAAATAAGGTGTATATATTGTACAAATTGTTTTAGTGAAGAATTTTTTACAATTATACTGCACGTAAATACTTCTGTCTAAAGGCAGAGCCAAATAAATAGGGCACTGGAACCAACAGGTACGGGTCAGAACAATAACTGCAAGGCATGTTCACAAACGTCTTAATCTCAATTCATGTCGCGTGTCTGGAGTGATGTTTCAGTAATATAACAAGTGGTTTTAAGTGTACTATATTTGATATAAGGACAATTGTTTTAAAATATGTTTTCTTTTCAAGACTTTATAACTTGTTTGTACAGAAACAGACTCTTGAGGTAAAAATAGCTATTAAAAGCATTTTAAGAAATCTGTATATAGGTCCACACTGTTCTGCCAAATTTTGTTTCTTTACTGCTTTTAAAATGAGAATAGTATAAACTAAATATTTAATGAATGGTACATTCTATGAAAATGACTATTGAACATGATTACATTTACATTTTCAGTTGTGCAGATAAGGTTTAAGGTATCCGATCCACAAATAGGTAACATTCCGATGCCTGGTGACCCCATGTTTTTTGGTATCATTTGAAAGAGTTGTGTCTGCTGAACAAGAATTAGTAAATAAGATGACCATAAATAATATGCAAGAATTATTAAAATCATGTTTGTTTTTTACTGCGAAATGAAAATTCATACACTGTAATAATTGGATTTCTGTTGAAGTTTCATAATCATTGAAGACTTTTAAGTAAAAAAAAAAAAAATTCTATAACATATTTTGTCATGTAATTTATATTTTCCTTTTCAGTAGACAATACACTTTCAAATGATACCAAAATCATATGAGCTTACCTGACATCAAAACTTAACTACTATTTTTTCTATTCGTTAATAAACATGTATATTTTGCTTACACTTAACAGGAGCAGATAGCTAAAGAGAGAAAGTTGGCGAAAGAGAGAGAAGAGATCCCACACCTCTGGAATCTGAATATAGACCCTGCTCTTACAGGAAAAATTGTTTATTATATAAAACCAGGTCAAACTCTGATTTATTGACATATCACCCACTCAATACAAAACTATTATGCTTCTTTATTATATCCAAACCCGCCCACTTAGCTTAATAGGGAGAGCGCAGATCTACGGATCGCGGGGTCGTGAGTTCGATCCCCGGGCGAGGTGTATGTTCTCCGTGACGATTTAACAGAAGAAATTGTGTCTGAAGTCATTCGTCCTCCACCTCTTATCCATGTGCAGAGAACAGGTTTGTACTGGTGCAGAATCCAGGGCCACTGGTTAGGTTAACAGCGCACCGTTATATACTAATAACTGAAATACTGTTGAAAGGATGGCGTTAAATTCAAAACAGACAAACAAACAATTATTTATATCCAGTAACAGGTGCCTTCATGCGTATGGCTTGTATGGCACTCTATCAAATTTAACTGTGACTTTGCATGTAGTTTTATTGTATGTTATAGTGATAAGAAACAAAGTAATTTTTAAGCGCACGGTACATTTTTCACACTTGAGATCGAATATACCATAATTGATGCGGGTAAAATAAGTGGATGGCTTCAGTTCGCTTGTGCGTGAGAATGCTCATATTTTCAAGATCATTTGTCATAATAACCTTGAAAAAAATAAACTGAAAACCTTTTCAGGATGCTTCACCTCAGTAGGTAACAAAAGAGCAGTGAATCCATCAACAATTGAACTGCATGGACCGAGGTGATTTATTCAATTATTCTGATTTCATATACGATTGATACTGACTTCTATGTTCATCACATATACTATTTCTCTCTCCTTTTTCAATAGGTTCCTATTAATATCACCAAACTCTTCCATCGATGTTGAAATAGAGTCTGGGTATACGCTTATTTACGCAGTGAAGTTTCCGTTCTGTTTGATATACTTAACAAACAAGGATAGATATTCAATATTTCAACAGGAGACCTTACTTTCCAAAAAAAAAGCAGCCCCCTCAAACAATATTTCCTTTCATCATCTTTACTTTGTTTTTATTTGCTTTCTGTCCTACTATTGAAATATGGTTTAAATGTATCCGAGCTACTGACAAATGTAGTTATTCAAAGCTTCCCTTTTTTCAGCATTGCACAGGAACATTGTATGATACAGAACAAGAATACCAAGATAACTATAATGCCGTTGAATGGCCAGATAAGGGTTAACGGCATGATTATCACGGGACAAACAACGCTGAAACATCAGGACAGGCAAGTCTGTAAAGCTTTATTGAGCTTATCTTAGACTAAAAAAAGACGAGGAAAAACGTCCAACCAGAAAATCCACATTCAAAAGATGCAGTCGCTCATAGAGCATTCCATATGGAAATATGGTTGTGTACGTGTAAACATAAGTATACAGGTACACAGAGACTGAACAAATGTGCACATTCACAAATATGACTGTATACAATGATAAAGACCTAGAAGTAACTTACAAACATACGTGACGAAGGAAAACAGCAGGGCACCGCTTTGGAACGGCCAGAAGCAGAAACACCACCGGGAAGTTTAAACTGAGTTTCTGGTATCATTCCCTTTTTAAAATTATCATGTTCATATATTACAAGACAATGTGAATAAGATTACTCCTAAAATAATTCCCATAAATACATTCTGTAATTTTCACCATCATGAAAGGTTGTTCTGAAAACCAGATGCAACACAAAATACATATTTTGATATAGACAACGAAAATTGGAAACATTTCGAACTGTCATAAAAACTATACTGTACTATCTTTTGTGTTTCAAAATTTGATTGGATGTCAAGAGAGTTCTTATTACAGTAGTGGTACAATAAGTGGTAACAAGAATTTATATCGAACCAGTTATGTTTGTACCATTTCAGGATTTTCTTCAGTGCGAACAATGTGTTTGTTTTTCATAATCCATCGGTGGAGAGACTGTTAAAACAATCTGGTAAAGTGATAAAACCGGTCACATTTGAGATGGCACAAAATGAAATTGGAGAACACAGTAATGTTCAGTCAAAAGGTTTGTTGTTTTTGGAGCATACATAAACTATTCTAAAAACAGAAACTAACCACGCAAATTTTGGCTATACATAGAACATCTTATTTTGAGTAAGTAAGAACTTGTTATAGATACTGCCGCTATATGATATATTGGAAGGTAAAATATTAGTATTAGAGTTATGCCATGATTTATTAGTTCTAGACGAATCTAATAACCTGAAAGAATATGTGCTTCCTCTAAGTAAATGCATATTTATATGCTTTGCAAAAGGATTTGGCTGGCTGAGAGACGAAATCGCAGAGACGCTGATCCTAACTCACGAAGCAAATGCCATAGCGTTAGAACTGAATCGAGGAATAAGATTCGAACCCGTTATAATCCCAGCAATGGTTCTTGGAGATAAGACTAAACGCTCGAAGGCGAGTATTTAGATATGCATTTCTTTTTTAAAACAAAAATGAATGTAAAGTTAATCAAACAATATTTTCACTGCAGATCTGACTAATAGTGTTATGTTTGATAAATGTATGTCATAAGAACAGACCCTTTGATGTTTTGCACACAAGTGAACTCGTTTTAAGTACAACATTTAAATGTTACCCAAAATATCTATACACCAAGCTGATAACTTTAATATTGCCCCACAACAATGAGTGCATTTACCGACTCTACACTTGTGCGACTTGGTTTTGAATTGCAGGTATTCATACGCGTTGATACAACTGAAGGTGGTCAGTTTCTGTGGGGAAAGAACCATTTTCAGGACAGATTTGATCTTATGATGGAAGTCTTTAGGAACTTCGAACGTGGATTAGAAGACTGGGAACCTAAAACAAAGGTGTTTTATTTTTTTTTTCTAAGAGAAAACAATGAACGTTTTCTTACATTTATCATTTTGCAGTGTTTCTATTTAATATTTTATTTTCATTAAATACATACTCGTATGTTAATCAATGCTCAACATGTCTTTTACAGATTAGTATGTATTGACCAAAATCATTATTATTACATTAATGCATTGGTGTTCATTTGTTACATCATCGGTAAACATTTCAAAGAGTGATATATGTACTAGCCAGACAAGAATCGAGCACAAATAATTTTATCAAGAGACACACAATTAACCGTTGCCTGAAAGGTATGTATATATACATCTACAAAACTTATTTTCGTTTTTTATTTTTAAGACTCAAGACCCATTTTGGGAACCCTTAGAAACACCTACACTCGTAGGTGTAGCCATTGTGCCTCTTGAATCACTGGCTTACATGTTGGACATAGAAGAGCAAATGATTGGTATCTATGACTACCAAGCCCGTCTCGTGGGTCATCTCGGCGTTTGTCTCGTACCCTGCACTGAAGATGGAGAGGAAATGTCGGATGAATTATCTGTGGAGGAACCACTGGATTTGGTAAATATTTTCAGATATCTTGTGACGTGGCCGTAAAATGACTTCACGTACTTCGACCGAGTGCTATCCTTTTAGATCATAAGTGTCCTTTCAGTGTACCTTACCTGTAGAATTTAATTTAGCTTAAGCCGGAGCTAGGGGGCGTGAGGTATGTTGCACTTTATCAATTCTCACGAACAAACTCAGTCAAAACAAATCGGCTTTTATATTTCTTGGTTGTGTTCTATCCTACAAAAGAATCTTAGAGACTTTATTTATTACATGCTAAAAGTGAATATGCACATCAGAATACCCTGCTAAGCAATTCGTATACTAATTATATATATATGTTTATTGACTGTATATAACCTCAGACAAAACAAAATCTTTTCAAACATCTTAATCTTCTGTTAAAGAGACTCGTTCACACTTTTTGAGATTTGCTAGTGGTGAACACCTACTGACATATGAATTCTACAAGATATACTTACAAATCACCAAAGCTATTGTGCAGAAAGGAGTAAACTGTTGTAACGCTTTTGAAATAATGGAGAAAATCAACATTCTTCTTGCTTTTTACCAATATTTAATATTTATTTTCCCCCACTTTATCATTTTTCAGTGTCGTATTCACATTCTATGCAAAACTTGGTGGATATGAACAAGTTAAAAAGTTCACCTGAGCTTTGGGCGTGTAGCTTTAAATATTTTATTCATTGTATAGTTGCCCTGTCTCGAAAAAACCAATACACCAGGCACATGTATCATTTAACGTATGTAGTTTCTTTCTAACAGCTTCATAAAGACATTTCTTTTAAAGTGAAGATCAAGGGGTCCATTGGAATTCCAAAACGATTTAAATCGGTACGTCTTTGTGGTTTCTTTGACTTTGTTTTTTGTTCAGTAATGCGTATAACATAAGTTACAAGCGATCTTCATGACAGAATAAAATAGTTAAATATCGAAATAAATTAATCTTTATCTAATATTCATGTATTGTGCTTGATATTGGAACATATAGCAGTATTTTTGTTGGTTGTGTTTTATGCTTCCATTTGGTCATCTTACAGTAACTGTTTTAATTTGCATCGAGTTTAGATCAGTCACCACTAGTAGCTGAAATAAAGTCCCGGGACTGCTTAACAATATTAAAATGTAGATTTACAACGTAATGACAGCTAGTGAACAAAACAGCTAAGTTTATCTACTTAGCGACTATCAAACGTGAATCATTAATTAATTAGTATAGATACTATTTATAAAATGTTGTAAATAACGTTGTAAATGATTACAGTAGGCAGTATACTAGTGTGTTTGTTTGTCTGTTAAAATATGTGTTTCTTAGTCTCAGTGTGAATGGAATTAACTATTACTATATGTCAATTTTATATATGTCTCTCACACATTTGTACTAACATACTTTTCTCATATTTTGTATATATAACCGCCATCGATTGTAGTATGGCGATAGACATTGTAAAATGTTTGAGCCAATAAAAATCTTGAATCTTGAATCTTGAACTTAAACTTGACTAAGATTTCAGTTTGAGCTTTGTTGAAAGATGCATTGGATCTTTATTTTATTGGCAACAGGAAATGCCAAAAAATCATGACTAAACATATCACAGTCAAATTTATATTTAACAGGTTTTAAATGATAAGCTACTATTATTTTTTTGTTAATTTACTGACCCGTTGAAATAAAAAAATCTTATTTCTTTATGAACTTTTTTTGTTTATTCAATTCTTGTAAGTTTTGTTTTTATGTCTGCTATACAGCTCTATACAAAAATAAAAGTTTTTAATTTTATATGTTTGCACAATGTGAAGATATGGCAGCCAGCTTTTCTGTTTGCAGACATAACCATCTGAACATTGATCTAGAATATTTTCTAAGTGATGTATTGAGATTTAGATGTGTTAAGTTACAACTGCGTTTTCTCTAAAATGGATCAAAGTTCATTTTAACAGTCAGTTCTAAGTGTTACCTTGACTTAGAATTAAGTAGTAGTTTGACTTAATTATTGGAACAAGGTATGGTATCGGGCTTCAACTTCTTTACTTTGACCAAGAATTGAGAACAAGTTACACATGCACATGAAAATCAGTTCTGAATTATAAGCTTGAGACTGTATCATTTTGAGTAATACCTATTTACCTTCTAGTCTTGGTGCCACTACATTTTCCAAACTGAGCAAGACCGGATTTATACAGACGAAGTGCATGGCGTTGTTCCTAAATACAATTTTGAACATCTGCATCAGTTGAAAAAGATGTCACATGCGGTGTGTATTTAGTGTAGTTTAAAACTTTTTATCATATCGTCCCAGGATTTTTCATTTCTCATACTCCTTTATGATTGAAATTCTTAGGGAACGTGATCATGGAATGTAATTTCATTGTGTGCCCCTAACTTCGTCTTTCAGTCTTTAATATTTCTAGTATCTAATACAATTTCAAAGTGAAAACAAACTTCACCATAAATAATAATAATAATTTTTCTTATGTACAGACAATCGAATACCTGGAGGAATGTTCACTAATGATAGAACTGTACGGGCGGCAGAAGCGAACAGAGAACCCGCGAAGAGGCAGTACTCTTGATGCATTTACGCTCTCGGATAAGCGCCGTTTGAGCAGTTCCACAAGTTTAACCAATAGCAATAGTTTATACTCTCCCATCAGCTCGGCTTGTGGTAGCTATGTCCATCAATCAATGAGTGGAATACTTCTCGAAGAGGATAGTGAGAATGAAGATGAACAGAACAAGGCTGACAGAGAAATAAATTGTAATCTATAGATTTGTATATTTGGTAAAGTTAGCTAACGCTGTTTTAGAAATTTTATTCTATATAGAGTGTAATGAAAGAAATGAAAGTTCACAACTAATGTTAACTACATTTGTTACTTGCCGGTGAAGTTTGGAAGTGATTTTAAAGGGCCCGTTTGTCAAACTTTACGCATTATTGGGAAGCAAATCAGCTCACGATTAATGTATTCTGTGAAATAATTTAATTTAGTGTGCATGAAATTTCTTGGTTTTGTCCGTAACTGGTACAGCTTTGCGCTTTTCCATGAGGAAGTAAGTTCATGGGTTGCATGTTCTAAAGATCAAGTACATGAGACTTAAATCTGTTTCTTGGGATGGAATTGTGTAGATTGTTGCAAACATGAAATACACGAAAGTCTACCCCACGAATATCAAATGATATCACAGTAATAAAATATTGTATTTCATCTTCGGCAATTTCGGTAGAAATTTACTTTATATTTCGTTTCATTTAGACATTACATATATCTGCTAGTGTTTTATTTGACCTATCAGTATCTTACGATTCTGATTTTTAAAATGTTAGATGGACGTCGTGAGAGACTCATGAAGTCCAGTTATAATATTTCACAAAGTTTTGGATATATTTACAGCCAGAAGAGACACACATTTTTCTGAGACGGCGGGGTCATCTCGTAGGACGTCTGTCGAATATGACGGAAACAGTCTAGGCACAACCCAACAACAAATCCCTGACATTCTTTTAAATAGCTCTAAAAAGAGTTTAGACAATTTATCGTCGTCTATGATAGAAATAAGGACAGGAATCGCTTCTATTATGGAAGAAGTTATCAAAAGAGATGGTTTGCCTGCAGATCTTGAATGAAAAAATACTATCGCCTCAGTTTCAGATGACTTTTTATATATACAGATAAAAATAAAATCAGGGATTCTTGCGATTTTTAATTAGTTTTTCATCAGTTTTGTTTATTTGTTTGTTTGTGAGTTTCTCTCCTTGTTTGTTCTTCTCTCATGCTGAACACAAATGTCTACTGAAACATCAAGACGTCATGGAAAAATATGTCTATAAAACAACTTTTACAAAAAAAAAAAAAAACTCGTTTAATATCACCGAGAAGAAATTACAAAGTATATAATTTATTTGTGATTTTCGCAAATTATAATGAAATTTATATATCATAGTCTTACTCTTTTTACATGTTGAGTTTTGCAAGTATTGCAAAATAGAAATGCAACGTGTTAGGCAACCACAGCAAAAGTTCATATTGATATTAGTGAAAACAGCTGTGTTGGTGATAAACAAACCACTCTTTAGAATAATATAAATTCCTCGTATTCAAACAGCACCATCTGATTATGTTATTACGCAAAATAAAACGTACTAACGACAGAAATTGTCTATTTTGAATTGATTTTCAAAAAAGATAACCAAGTCCTCTACTCGGTTTCTGTATATAAATTTTAAAATCATTTTTCATAATTGATTTCTTTGTTCGTTATCAAAGTCGTCCCTGGCTGGATCAATGGTAAGTCTGAACACAAGTTCGGTATATTTCAACTTCATGGTAATTTTCCAGCGCAGATAAATGTATAGATACAAATGTTACTGCTATAGAAGCATTATTTTGCCTGTAATAAATTTTGTCTTTTTCACTCAATTTTGTCAAGCATGTTTATTTGATATCAATGCAAAATTGCGTAAAATTATAAAAATAGAACATTTTTGTTTGTATACATACACACATTCATCCATTCATACATAAATATACATGTTGTATAGCTGAATATTTAAAATGAAAATCTTCCACTGGTTGTAGGTACAGATGAAATCTTGCTTATCATATTCATCAAATAGTTATGAAAGTAAAATAAATATGATTTTCTTTATAGCACTACTTTCGTATTTATAGAAATTAATGATACCTAATGATTTTTTCAAAGGAGCACAGCAACGTACAGTTACGATTAAGTTTCATCATCTAACGTTAGCATTTTTCGAAAAATAAACAATAACGAATAAAGAGGAAAGGAACTAAAAATGAATTTAGAATTTTAGTCCTGTTTTACGTAAAATAATAATGCAACAGTCTGTTACACAAATGCTGTTCGTTCAACGTCATTTACAGCACGAGAATAGCTTTTGTCGATAACAGAAAGCAGCGCAAATTCCAGATTCTCACGCAAAAATCGATCTCTGTTAGTTCGTCATCAAGTCTTGTTCAAGTTTTCATAATCTTAGTTTTACCAGCAACAACTCATCCTCTGCCATAACCTTACAGATCTTTTCCAAACACTCTTGCATTGTACGAGGGGACTTTTGTGCAGAGTAAAGCATATCAAGGCCCGGAAACGTATATTTCGAATATTTTTTCATTTCCTCCGTCTCTGAATACAACTGTTTTGCATCACTGATTTCTTTACTACACGACCTCAGCTGACTTTCAATATCTTTCTCAGACATATCAACTTCTTCTGCAAACTGTTTTAGCGAGGCTTTGTCGATACAATATCTCTCTCGACAAGTTTCAAATATTTTAGTCACATGGTACGTGCCAAGCGTTGACTCGAGTTTTGGGATTGGTAAAACTCCAGTCACTACAGACGCGATCTTTCTACCGATGAATTCTTTCTCAAGCATTTTTGTTTTCGATTCGATTCTTTTTTCCATGTGCTCATACAAAAGGTAGCAGATAGCCTTCACTTTCATGCTTAATAGACCTTTAAGGTTTTCCACCAATGAAACTAAAGAAACAAAGTCGTATTTTGTTTTGTCTCGTGAATTTACTAGGTAAATAACATCACGATAATTTTGCAGATCTCACTTACCCTGGTCTATATTTCTCTCTATACCAGTTCTGATCATTTTCATGCATGTATACTCACTGAAATTATCTGGATCGGGGTCGTCTTCTCTGGAATTACGTAGATCAAAATCAATTTTTGTCCGGACGAAAAGAACATTTCGTCGGACTTCTATAGCTTTGTTTGCTATCCACAAATCATTTTCGGTAAAGCGCCCACTGGACACAATAACAATGACGCTGAAATCGAGCAGTTTGGTTTTCTCCATGTAGTCATCCTTTGAAAAGCCTTGTGTTCCAATTCCAGGATAGTCTTCCAGTACAACATGATCATTTCCTGGATATTTCCGAGACTCCCACTGGAGCCGCGCCTTTGTCTCTGGGTTTCAGTCCTCGTAGAGCATTTATAAGACTTGATTTTTCAGCACCAGTATTACCTGTTACACCGACAATTAGTTTCTTGTCTTTCCAAGACTCAAATTTCTTGGTGATGTAATTGTTGAATCCATGTAGAGTAGCAGTTCCCATTTCTGAATTCAGCTCTTATTCATTTATGAACGATCGGAAATTCTACAATATATTTGCAAGAGAGTTTTTGTTGTAAAAATGACAATACGTATTTTAACAGTAGGCAAATCAGTGGAATTTCTGATTAAAATTAAAGCTTGTTACTCTCTTTTAAGCAACTTTTTAACGATGAAATAGACATTATACATCAAATGCTCGGTAGCGTATTAGGATCGGCATTTTTAAAAACTATATCTGATTCATTTTTTTTTATTTTTTCCAAACTCTTCTGCCCGTTAAACCTTAAAATGCTTAAGACTGTCTTCATAGACCTTCCAAACTGTTGCAACTAATCTCATAAGTTTGACCTGCATCAAAGTCTGTGCAAGAAACATGGGACATATCACTGATCGTATGGCCGTTTTAAATTTATTGAGAATACATGTACTTATAGACTACTTGGGATAACTGGTGGACTTCTTAGAGAGATGTTTGTTAAACGTGTATGCCCCCATGATGGGTTGTCCCATTATCAGTCATGTGATCACTATGACATTGACCTTTGACCTACTGACATCAATAACAATAGGGGTCATCAACTTTAAAAGTCCAATCATGCTATCAAGTTTGAAAATACTGGGTCAAGCGGTTTTCAAATTATTTAGCGGTCAAGTGGTTTTCAAGTTTATTTAACGATTTTCAAGGTTCATGTCTGTTAGACATTGACTTTGACCTAATGATCCCACATTAGGGGTCATTTATTTTATAAGCCCAATCATGCTATAAAGTGTGAAGATTCTGGCTCGAATGTTTCTCAACTTATTTAGCGGAAACGATTTTTCAATGTTCAGACCCCAGTGACCTTGACCTTTGACTTACTAATCTAAAAAACAACAGGATCACCTACTTTATAAGCCGAATCATGCTAACAAGTTTGAAGATTCTGGTGATTGTCAAGTTTTTGGGCAGCAACGCTTTCCAATATTCAGACCCCTGTGACCTTGACATTTGACCTACTGATCCTCTAAACATAGAGGCCATCTACTTTATAAGCCCTAACATGCTAATAAGTTTTAAGGTTCTGGGTCTAGTGATTCTCAAACTATTGGGCGGAAACGATTTTCAAGGTTTGAGCCCCTGTGATCTTGACCTTTAAACTACTGACCATAAAAAACGATATGTGTCATTTTCTTTATAAGCATAAACCTGCTACTAAGTCTGAAGGTCCTGGGTCAAGTGGTTCTCAAGTTATTGGGCGGAAACCCTAATGAATTATTCTATATTTATTCTTACAGACTGTTTAATACCCTGGTCACAAGAACGCTACGAGCTCCGTACAAGTAGGTTTTCAGTCAAATTTGGCAAACTCGTACGGCGTCCGTACGGACACCGTTGACTCGTCGAGCGCCGTATGGATTTTTTGAACTCGTAGAGGACTCAGGTGTAATAATGTTGGTGGATATAAAGGAGACACAACTGTTTTCTAAGCTTTAATCTATAGGAATGAATATTCTATGTACAACAAACATACAAGTAAGAGAGTGGTCAGTGGGCGGTGCTTATCAGTAGACCTGATAGCTGTGATTCGCCAGTGGACTAGCCTATAATGTAACATCTCCCTTCTTCATAAAAAAATGAAACACATCAAACAGTTAACTAGCTCCAGCAACTGTCAGTTCAAAGCAATAAAAGTCTCATGAAAGCTCAGCCTTCTGCTAGAGATTGATTAATGTATTCCAGGTAGACTATCAAGTTACAGTTCTGTTCCATTCGAATGTTTATCACTTCACGGCTCATTTACAATCAAAGATCTCTGTCTGTTTCAAAGCTGTAAGATCATCACTCTAATAATATAGCTCTAAGTAATCAACTATATTTCATTTACTTATCTTGAGCATCATTCATTATATCACCAAAATATATATAATATACACACACACACATTGTGAACTATTTCATCACTTTATAACAGTAAATATTAATTATCATATTGATCAAAAAGACAACCTTTGAGGTGGTTTAATACTACGACCTGATCTTGTTCTATAAGTGGCTGGACTGGCCTGGGGCGGATCAGTTACTGTTGTTTGTGGGGATGGTGTTTTTTGCGGAGATTGCTGTGTAGATTGTTCCAGCGAGGGTGGGGTAGAATATTGAGCTTGAGGCATGTTAGACTCAATTTGTTTGGAACTCTCTGTAGAATTATTTGTGTTGTGTGTTGTTTGTAAAGGGAAAGGTGCTGTGCATAGTTCATGTTCTGTGAATGGCTATTCGTTTGACTTCAGAAGATGCTGCCTATTTCTTCTATAGCTGCCACCATTTTCAGATGTGACAATATATGACCTATCATGTACTTTTTTCTCAACTATGGCAGGTAGCCATTGTTTTCCCTGTCGGAGCCTTACACCTTCTCCAATTTCTAATGGTTTGAGCTTGTTTGTGGACATATCATAGTAACCCTTTGAGATTTGTTTTGATCTCTGTAGGTTGCCTTTGATCATTTGTTGGTCAGGCACATTGGGATTTAGTTTCTCAGAAATTACAGGAAGTGTTGACCTGAGCTGTCTGCTCATTAATAACTGAGCTGGCGATTTACCACATGCCAGTGGGGAATTGCGGTACTCTAAAAGTGAAAGATATGGGTCCTTTCCAGCTTGTTTTGCTTTTGTAAAGAGTGCCTTGATTGTTTTCACAGTGATTTCTGCTAATCCATTTCCTGACTGGTGACCTGGGGAGGAAGTGACATGAGAAAAATCGTATGCGTGTGAAAACTCTTTGAACTCTGAACTATCGTAACAAGGCCCATTATCTGAGTATAACACTTCCGGAATACCATGGCGGCTAAAATAACTTTTGAGTTTATCAATCACAGATTTTGACCTTGTACTAGAAAGCTGACTGACCGCGAAATACCTACTGTATGCATCGACTAGCAGTATGTAATCGTTGTTGTTCCAGTAAAATAAATCTGTAGAGCAAACTTGCCATGGCCTGTCGGGAATTTCTGTGGGTTGCAGAGGTTCTTTAGTGTTTGAACACCTGTGTTGTATACATATTGGGCAGCTTAGTACTTTTGCTGTTATGTCTTTGTACATACTAGGCCAGAAAAGTATTTCTTTGGCACGCTGTGTACATTTGTCTACACCTAAGTGTGAGTCATGAATTTTTTCAAGCATCATTGGCCTTAATTGTTTTGGAATCAAGATTTTTGACCTTTTCAAGATGATGCCATCAATCACAGATAGTTCGTCTCTATAATTCCAAAACTCTAATACTTGACTGGGGCAATTGGCTCTGTCATTTGGCCAACCATCTAAAATGACCTTGGACAGATGTTGCATTTGTGAATCTGATTGAGTTGCTGACCTGATTAATTGCATTTTACTGTCACTCACAGGTAAGGTGGACATGACTGTGTGTACATGATATTCTAAGTCATCTGCAATTTCTGGATATTTATCAGGTAAAAATTTGCGAGATAAAGTATCTGCCAGGGGGATGTTTTTTCCCGGCACGAATACCAGATCTATATCATATTGCTGCAGCTGTAACAGCATGCGCTGTAGGCGAGGAGGCGCAGAGTGCAAGTCTTTCTTCCAGATAGCAAGGAGTGGCTTGTGGTCTGTTTGGCATGTGATACGTCTACCGTATGTATATTGGTGAAAGCGCTTGCAGCCAAATAGTATAGCATATAGCTCTTTTGTGATCTGCGCATAATTGACCTCTGTGGGTGTTAATGCTTTTGATGCAAATGAAATTGGTTTGTCATTTTGCATGAGAACTGCAGCAAGGCCATATTTGGAAGCGTCGACTTGCAGGGTAACCTTTTGTTTTGGGTCAAAGTATGCGAGGATAGGACCTGGGCTTTGCGTAATGAGCTGTTTGACCTTTTGAAATGCATCTTCATGGGGTGTATCCCATCTGAATTCAACATCTTTAGACAAAAGTTGTCTTAAAGGGGTAGTTATTTCTGATAGGTTAGGTGCAAATCTTTGCAGATATGTTACCATCCCAAGTACTGTTTGAAGTTCTGACTTTGTTGTGGGTGAAGGCATCTGTTCAATAGCTTTAACTTTGGATGGGTCCATTTTTAAACCTTTAGATGTGAGAAGGTGACCGAAAAAGGGTATTTCACTTTTCCCTATCTCTGTCTTATCTGGGTTTAGTTTGATGCCCATTTCTCGACATCTTTGCATGAACATGTGGAGATTTGTGTTGTGTTCAGTGTGGTCTTTACCATAAACCACAATATCATCAACAATTGTCGTTACACCTGGCAGATTTTCAAGGCACTGATCCATTTTTGATTGAAACAAATCATTTGCACATGAAACTCCAAAGGGTAACCGTAGAAAACGATATCTTTGAAATGGCGTGTTAAAGCATGTAAGGTATGAAGACTCCTCTGTAAGTTTTATGGACCAGTAACCACTACGAGCGTCAAATTTAGAGAACACTGTAGCATGTGACAACTCAGGAAGTATGTCATCAAGAGTCTTGTTTGGGTAGTGTGGTCTCTTAATGGCATTGTTCAGGTCTTTCGGGTCTAAGCAGATTCTTAGAGATCCATTAGATTTTTCAACAGTGACTAGACTGTTGACCCATTCAGTTGGCTCTGTGACCTTAGCGATTATGTCCTGGGATTCCATATGGTCGAGCTCTGCCTTGAGCTTGTCCTTAATTGCTATGGGCACTTTTCGTGGAGGATGTATAACTGGAGTTGCATCCTCGCGTAAATGTATTTGACATTCACCAGGTAGTTGCCCTATACCTTGAAATATATCAGGGTATTGACCTAGTACTGACTCTTTTATTGGATGTGAGTCTGAGCCCACAGCTAGGACCAACTTCATGACATTAAGTTTCAAAACATGTTTGTAAACCTATTATGGGTTGTGACCTCGTATCTACTATATAGAACTCCTCATAAAATGTTTGCCCATTGTATTTCAATGTCAATTTGATGATACCATCTACCTTTAACGGCTTTCCGTCATAGCCTGTTAAACGCTTCTGATTAGGCTTTAGTGGGCCTGCAATCTTAAGAGATGCATAAACAGACCTTGGAAGGCAGTTTACCTGTGCATCGCTATCAATTTTCATGGAAATTGGTGTTGAACCAATTGTGATTGTGGCAAATGCTTGATTTGTGATATGATCATGCTCAACTGTATTGACATAGAATTCATCATCATGGGAAGGGGTGTCAAGGGAGGAATATTCAAGATCAGATGTAGTATCAAAATGTGTTACCTCATTGATTTTGTTGTTAAGCTTTCTCCTTCTGCATACTTTGGCAAAATGATTGGGTTTTGTACAATAATCACAAAATTTCCCTTTAGCGGGACACATGTCATTATATCCATGCTTTGAATTCCCACAATTATCACAGAAATTGCTAGTCCTATGTGTATCATATTGTCCACCTTGTTGTTTCCCTTGAAATGGTCTCTGTTGGCGATCTTGGGGGTTTCTGGAATAAGTCTGTTGCATTGTACTCCGTGTTTTCTTCTGCGCTGCCCTGTACATTGGGTTTCGTCCGACTGCATTCACTGACTGTGATTGACAATTAATGTCCTTGACCTGAGTTTGACTCAACTCATAAGTCCGTGCTATATCCATGCACTTTTCAAGTGTCAGTCCCGATCCTTCGCTTATGAGTTTTTCTCGTATCTTGTGCGAGCGTATTCCAAACACTATGTGATCTCTGATCATTTCGTCAATGATTGTGTCTGGATAGCCACAGTCCTTAATAAGGATTTTCAGTTCTGTTACAAATTGTTCAAAGACTTCTCCTTCTTGCTGAATTCGCGATTTAAATTTGTATCTGCTGTATATGTGGTTTGACTTTGGTGCACAGTAGTTTGCGAAACCATCATAATATGTTTGCAATAACTTCTTTGCTTCTGCGTCAATGTTCCATGTTGAGAATATCTGCCGTCCTTTTTCCCCTACCCACAGCATTAGATAATTGCATTTTGATTCCTCGGTTTTCTTTTCTAGGGGTCCACCAAACATAAATTCGGCATGCTCTTTAAAACGCTTAAATGCATTTGGCAAATCATTTGATTCCCAATCCATCCTGGGATTGCTTTGTGTTTCCATCTTAACAATGGGTTTTCTTTTTTTATACAAACAATAGTCCGCAGAATATTTAATTGTTTAATCCGTCAGTAATAATTAGGCACAGAATAGTCACTTTACTTCTGACACCATGTAATAATGTTGGTGGATATAAAGGAGACACAACTGTTTTCTAAGCTTTAATCTATAGGAATGAATATTCTATGTACAACAAACATACAAGTAAGAGAGTGGTCAGTGGGCGGTGCTTATCAGTAGACCTGATAGCTGTGATTCGCCAGTGGACTAGCCTATAATGTAACATCAGGAACTCGGTGAAAATGTCTCTAGAGATTTTCGAAGTCGGGAGCAGCTCGCAAGAGCTCCGTATGGGAACAGCACTGGTCCCGGAAGAGCTTGTACAGGCATCGAACGATGTCCGTGTGGATTTGGAAAACTGCGAGCCTTGCCGATGCTCGCACGACTATCGCAGGGGACTCGCACGGTCAACTTTCGATGTCCGTACGATATTAAGGACACCGTACGGAGAACGTGCGATGTCCACTGCTCCGCACGAATTCCTTGGTGATACAAGAAAGTATAAAAACAGGAATGAGCGGACACCGTACGAGTGTCGTATTAGCGCCATACGAACCACCGAGCACCGTACGAGGTATGGCCGGGCTCCATGCGAGCTCCGCACGTCTTTTCTGCGATGTCCGTACGGATATCCTACGATTGTATCCTCTAAAGATCGTTCGGGGTCCGTAGGTACTGTGACCAGACGCTACGATTGTACAGTGACAGTAACGATTCTAAAATCTGCGGACTCGTACGATTTTTTAAAACCGTACGGACATCGTACGGTTTTGTGACCGAGGCAATAATCATATTATTTCAAAAACTCACGTCATATTCCCTGGTATGTTTCGTAAAGCCGTCTTCGACATCCTCTGATGGACTGACATCGTCACTTGAAAGACTGCTTCATCTAAGCTTGCCATAATATATTGTCAACACATTTCTGCTATAAATGATAAATTATTATTCTAATTTTAGAAATGACGAAATCGTCGACACAGCTACAACAACAAAAAAATAACACTGTACTGCCTATCTAAATCACGGGAATGGCATTAATTTACATAGATATGAATCACGTTACAGTCTGTATAGCAGTCTGTATGACAGACATCTCCACTCAAAAGAACGCATCACTTAGTTTAAGACCTTTTTAACATTTTAAACAATTAAAGCATATGCCTACCTTGTTACCAGTAGCAATGCTTCCTTACACCAGTTGATCTTCAGCAGATTTAACATTATCAAGCAAAGTTAGAAATTATCTAATCTTGCAGGTTGGTATATCAATGATATTATAGATAATAAGAGTTTTGATTATTCAAATACACTTTGTATTGACATTTATATATATTATCAATTTAGACCAACACACAGAAGAGCATGAAGCATACAATTATTCGAACGGTTTATCCTTTGTATTAAAGAAATGAAGTTTTCTGAAGAAAATATGAATAGACGGTGACACTTACGCATGGGAACAAATAGTGTTTGTTTAAAGTGGGGTTTGACGCATTTTTTTCGGTATATCAGTAATGCCACGTCTGTCACTCTGTGCTTCTGGATATTTAGTCGAAAAATAAACGTGCACAAGAATTGCAGGCCCCTAGCTACAGTGAAACACAGGGAGGCTGGTGTTTCCCTAACCGACCTCCCTGTGTTTTGCCAAGATGTGAAAAATATAAATAAATGAACTGAAGCACTAGTTATTAAAAGCAACAAGCGGAGGCACTCTTATTTCATATTGTGTACTGTTTAAATATTTCCTTATATCATATTTATGTGTAACTAATACGCACTCGTTAGCTTTACCTTACTTCTCTTTGCAGAAAGTCAATTGATAGCGGATGCAGAATGATAAATTTCCATCCTGTCCAATGATTCGCTTTTCGCTTGCTTTGGTCGCAGTTACTTTTCTAATAATTGTCATATCCTACAGACTGCTCACCAAAGTTAATTTAAAGAAGATGATTAATTAATCTGACTTCAGTTAAAAATATATATTAGATTTTCCCCCCTTTTTTACCTTTCTCATTGTCTTCTATATCTTTGGAATCCTTATATAACTTCACTTTGAAACAGAAGAAATATTATAATGGTAAGGTTTCATAGAATCTATTTAGACACTTTAGCTTCTATTAAGGTAAATAACGGCCTAGCAGTCTACACAGTAGTAAGTTCTTTCATACCCAGTTGTTTTACATGTTTTTATTTGTATAGTTATGATGATTGGAAAGAGAGCTAAAAATTGCTTCATTTATGATTGTATATTTTATCTTCGGAAATAAAATATCTGAACCCAGTTCCAAAGTGAAATTAAAATACCCGGCCCAAGTTTCTAAGTAAATAAATAATCAAGCTTGGTCCAAATCTGCAAGCCAATCCCAGCTCAGATTTTCAAATGATTACCCCTTATTAGTGCACTTCAGTCTTTGATCAGTCTTCGGAATTACCAACAACAAAGTTACTCGAGACACTTTTAGAACGAACTTCCTTTTTCTTCAACAATTTTGCTAATTTTCGTCGTTTTTTATATGCTTTCTTACAATCAGTGTAATGACGTCCCATAATAAATTTTGAACTAGCTGTTGTAGATTACACAACTTGGTTTGTCGAATACTGAATCATTTCTTTAATCTACCAATTAGAAATGGAATATCTGATTATACACTGCTGATAGAAATTTATTTCACGACTTTCGGCTACCGACTTCAAAACTTCTGACTCCCAAGTTTCCCTTTGACGAAGTCGGCAGTAAGAAATGTGGAAGTTGGAAATCAGAAGTCGAAAGTCAGGAAGTTGGAAGTGAGAAGTGTGGAAGTTAGAAGTCGGAAGTAAGAAGTCAAGAAGTCGGAAGTAAGAAGTGTGGAAGTTGAAAATCAGAAGTCGAAAGTCAGGAAGTTGGAAGTGAGAAGTGTGGAAGTTAGAAGTCGGAAGTAAGAAGTCAAGAAGTCGGAAGTAAGAAGTGCAAAAGTCAAAGGTTTGAAATATGGAAATCAAATGTCTCTCCAGGGCTTTCATAGATATTGGTATTGTTGGTATATATATTTATATATATGTTGTGTCTATAAACTGTTTACCTTATATCTATTATAAATTCAAAAGAATAAGTGGATCACGTGATCGGTACACAGAAATGTAATAATATCGCCGTGATGTTTCGATCGGGCTTTTTGACATGTTCGGCAGGTGTACCGAATCGATGTGCGCTCATGCAACTAGCCTGACTGAAACAAGTGAAAATCGGGCGAAATCATTCGAGCTATTTTAATTGTATGCAAAGTACAAATTTGAGTAAGCGGTAGAATAAGGGGTTGGGTATTTGGGGATGTGGAGAAAAGGAAAGATGACCTATCAACAGGAAGAAAAAACTTTCATTTCAGAAATCATAAATCATCAGTATTTAAACTTTATGAAATTTATGCTAAATGAAAACCTGAATGATTCTTTCTTTTTTTTACATCAATATTTTAATGCATGATTAACACAGAAGTCAGCTTTTCAAGTACAAATTTCATAATTTAAAAGCTATAGAAAAATAATTGAGTGGAATAGAATCACCACTTAGAATTTTATTAACAATGACTCGCAAATAAAAATTGAAAAAAAAAACAACAGCTCTATAATTTTATTTGTATGTATTATTTGAAGACATTTGAGTACCCGGATGCGATGACACCTGAAGCTTTTGAAAAGATATGCGGATATCATAATGAAACATAATTATGGGCATTTTATTTGTGTGAACAATAGTAATGCAAACAACGTGTCTGATCAAAAAGGAAAATCCGCCCCTTAAAACGCTTAAAGAGAAGTTTAATACTTCTAATCATAGACAAATATCTCATAATAAGCGCCTTTGAACGTATATTCCATATGAAAAGGGCGCTCAACAAATCTGGTATAATAATAATAATAATAATAATAATAATAATAATTTATTTTTAGAAAATGTAAAATTACGTCAACTAAAACACCCATATCCTGATTGAACGCAAAAATTATTTAAGATCTCTACCCCTTTAATATTTAATAATTATATAATTCGTTCGCACCTGAACTCCAAACAATGATTTTATTTAACGAAAAATCTTTTTAGGAGTATTTTATGTCTTAAACATTCAGTACAAAGAGCTAATAATGTGTAAAATAAATTTTAAAAGAAAAAAAAAACAAATACATTTTAAAGCAACGTTTTTTTTAGCAATCTAATCGTTAAATCCTGTTCACAAGAAGGAAGAAATGTTTACACCCTCACATGATACGCGCAGATATCTAACAGGAAGTGGTGCATTGAAGGTGTCTTAGTGTTATTTTTTAATCACAAACAAATCTTAAAGCCAAAACGCGGAGTGTATTTTTATTGTTGGTTAACATGACGCAAAAAAAAAAAAAAAAAAAAAAAAAAAAAAACAGCACGCGCAAAAAATATTGGTTTCGTAGTAAGGTATGCTGGCACGTTGACAACTGCGTTCGCTCATGTAAATCTTACGCATGTGAACAGTGATTAAATAGTGGCATGAAATAACTGTTTATACAGTATCTTGTACTTTTTCAAAACAACTATTAATCTAGGCTATCAGAAGATAAGTACAAAATGAGCCGCGCCATGAGAAAACCAACATAATGGCTTTGCGACCAGCATGGATCCAGACCAGCCTGCGCATCCGCGCAGTCTGGTCAGGATCCATGCTGTTCGCTAACGGTTTCTCTAATTGCAATAGGGTTTGAAAGCGAACAGCATGGATCCTGACCAGACTGCGCGGATGCACAGGCTGGTCTGGATCCGTGTTGGTCGCAAAGCCATTATGTTAGTTTTCTCATGGCGCGGCTCAAATGTATTATAAGCAACAGAAATGATATTCGTGTATTGTAATAACATGAAATAATGTGTATTTTGGAAGCTTTAACAACAAATGGAAAGTAAAAACATACATCTAACTGCATTGTTAATTAGCGATATGCGCTTGAAGCTAAAACGCATGTACAATATCAGAATTGAAATTAGAATTAGATCTAATAGAAATACTATACAACTAAAAAACTAGAAAGGAACATTTCAAAAATACATTGCAGCTAGTTACATTTTAATGAGTAACACATATCCTAGATTTATTGCAAGACAGTGATAAAATATATCATGGTACAACCAATGTATGATAACACATAAGCAACAAAATACAGCAGTATTACTGATAAAAATGGTAGTCGGTGGTAGTCAGAAAAATGTGATTACAAAAACAAGACATTTAACACAGAAAAGAATGTTGCATTATTCATCATTTACATTACATTGCATAAAAGATATTTCATGTCTGGCAGCTGTAAATATTCCCACTGCTTGGATATCCAATAGACCACACGAAACTCCATTCATGTAGGTTATTGACCGGAAGGAAAATATAATGGTAATATTGTAGTAAGTGAATTATATCTCTCATGAGAAATTGATTACATCTTTTCACTTCATGGATACAGTTTAAGATGAAATGTTTTCGATTGATTTAAGACACGATTCCTTGTGTCAAAAGGGATTGAATTGTACATAACTGGGCAACCAAACGGGAGTGAGCTATAACGAAATGCTGACCCTGGACTGAATAGGAATCATTAGAAATTAATTCACTAAATTCAAATAAAAAGGTACCAAATTGCTTCAAGAGATTAAGGAAAAGTGGACGCATTGTAGAGTTAATCGCTCTTGGAAAACATGTGAATACTGATTTTAAGTGGTACTTGTCGTGGCAGTGTACGTTCAATGTAACTGTCGTTGCATCGTCAATTCGATTTTGTACTCACAGTGTTGCAGAGTTATACACTTTTAGAAGAACTCGCCGATAAACACTGTTGAAACAATTGACTCTAAGCGTACCATAGATTCATGAAATATCTGTAGCGCCATCTAGCACTGTCTTAAACGGATGTGTATTTTTGTGGTCCAGGGTCAAAGATAACTAGCATTTTCATTGGAAGTGATTAGTAAAACCCACACAATACAGCCTTGTCGGAGAAAATTCCTGTACTTAAGGCACTATACACATTCTGAGTAAACCCAAAGCCCCATATCCGTTTAAACTGATTTAAAAATATGTCTAGCCTATCTACACGTGTGTGAAATTGCATTTTAGTCAGATTTACAAAAAAAATACTTGCAAAAATAATACATAATGCACATTTTGTGTACAAATTTCGTGCACAAAACCTTTTAAAATATACGGGCCAATTCGTTCCACTCAGCCACAGATATGCCGGTAACGTGAGAACAAGGAAAAATTCATATTGGTGCAATCTGAAGCATAGAAAGATGTTGCAATCTCAAAGGCAACATTCTGAAGACTAACAAGGCTTTAAACAATGATTGATAAGGAAAATGGCGTTTTGCTGAATAAAGGTTTATCGTTTCTCATTTGTGTGGGTGTTACCTTACCATATATTTTAATCTTCCAGGATATCTATAATATTTACCTTGATAAAAACTAAAACATCAATACATGTAAACAAATCCCACCTTCAAATTAGCAAAAAAAGTTCTTTATCCTGGTTTTAAACTAATATTACATTTATTTTGTCTTTTTATGGTGTTTTACATCCAGTTAGAAAAAAAACCGCCGATGTCTCCATAACGTTTAAGTTAAATCACGTTATAGAGATATTGATAGAATGCGGTTTAAAACCCTCCTTGCTAATTGTTTATCTAAATATAGTGTTGCCAGTTTGTTTTTTATAGATAACATATCATAGTAGAAGGAAGTAAACTAGTTAGGACAACGTTGCGGTAAAAGGTTGCGAAAATTTGATTAAACGATGCGATATAATGGCGCGATAATTGTTGCAAACCTGTCAATAAACTTACATTAATATATATGTCGCTGTGACTATCTTAATTTAAAGACAGTTTTGCAAAACACTTCGTGTTGCAGAGTGAGTTTGAACGGGCAGATCAAAGGCAAAGCATTCACTCTCGGAGCTACTTTTAAAGTCCAAAATTAATAATGTAATGTGACTTGGCCAAAATGTTTGTATTAATCTTGGTTAGGGGAATGGGGATCAATAATCCAAGTTATCTTTTTGTGCAATGGAACTTTGGGGAGTGGTATGGAATGAATTATTATTCTTTACTTAATACAGAATGATGTTGATCAAAAACTATATAAAAAAATAGCTTTCAGAATCATTTTCATAAATTTAAATGTTTCTGGCTAAAACATACATGACTGTAGGACTGGGCCATGTGAAATCAGCAACCTATGTATAAATTAGAGTTGTGCAGAACGATTTTGTTATAATATTTACGCTGCTCTGGTGAGCGATTTAGTTTAATCTTTGACTTAACTTGCAAACATGTTGTTTTTTTTTGTTTTATGCCGCCGCAGTTGAATCGCGGAATGGCATGTAGTGTTACCCCTGTCCGTGTTTGCGCGCGTGCATACGAAGTTGCGCGTGTTTGGTAGTACGAAATCGTGTCAGACCGATATTTTCTCATGCATGATGGGATTTTGAAATCATTCCAATGATCCACGCAACACGCCGAAGTGACGCGAACAAGAACCTCGCCGCTAGCTCAATGATCAAGGTCACGATGCGTCTTTGAACTTGTATCAATATCCTCTTTATAAATATAGTGTTATAGTTGTTTGGTTTGTCGTGCATGAATTTTTAAATCATAAATGATTATAATAATAAGCCGACGTGTCATTTGCATGAACAGTGTCGCCAGCTCTAAGGTCACAGTGCATCGTTGAACTAAGTCAGTATTCTCTATTTATATACATGTATATTGTTGATAGTCGTTTGTACCCTGTAAATAAGTTTGTTATGCATGAGGGAATTGGAACATGATCACCATACCAGCCGTGGGCACCCGTGTGCTATGGACACATTTCTTGTTTCAGTTGCAGCTAAATCACAACATAGATGTGACAGTTATGGCCCTTTGAATAGATAAAATTGTTGACTTAAGAACTGTGTGCATTTTAACTCTTTCGTTTATTCTATGATTGAAACCATTTTGTTAGATGTAAGTTGGATACTAGATCCTGTATTCACAATTTGGTTCGACTGGGTTGTTTTAGTTAATATGTGCCATTGAAATATTGCTTATTTTAAGTTTTTGTGCACAGTAGCTCTTACTTTTATTATTTGATTGAAATAAGTTTAGTCACTTGCTAGGCTGATGAAAGATCAAGGTTCCTGACACAGTTTGGTACAATCTTCACTGATGAAATGCTGCCTTCAAATCACAACAATCAATTTGCTTATTTAAAGCTAAGACATGACTCATAATTATTCGTGGTTGAAGGCAAAGCTCTTGGAGCAATATAAAAACAAATCCAAAGGATGAATTTTCATGATGTCCTAAACATTGCAGGATCCGTGAGTTGTTTTTTTTTCAATGCAGAATCAGTATAAGTTTTGGCCCCTTAATTGATTTTTTTCAGAATTTGCCAAAATTTTAAACAATATTCGGTTGATGCTCATGAAACAAAGAAATAATTAAACACATGTACAACATGTTCCACTGAGCAATGCTCTGTAACAACAACCAAACATCAAAGTTCAAATTCGCTCTATTTTGCTTTCCTCTCGGAACATGAAATATTTTTTTTTAAAAAAAGTCAAGATTTGTATTACTTAATAAAACCATCAACCAATTTATCTAATCTGTACTTGTTTTACCAATGATTACAAATGATAATTTGCTGTTGCTGTTAATCATTATGTAATAAAATGTTTCGCGCCATGAGAAAACCAACATAGTGGGTTTGCGACCAGCATGGATCCAGACCAGCCTGCGCATCCGCGCAGTCTGGTCAGGATCCATGCTATTCGCTTTTAAAGCCTACCTTTAGCGAACAGCATGGATCCTGACCAGACTGCGCGGATGCGCAAAATGACTGGTTTACTTGAGCGAAATATTAGGCAATAATCGGCATGCCCATGGCTTCATATTACGGATTATATATTCTAACGGCTATATTCAGAAAAAAGAGAGATAATTGTAATTATTCGTTTTTCGGTATTCATGACATAATCGTAACAGGTGATTTCAACTGGAACATTATGGACCAACGCTCCAACTTAAAAATTGCCTCACTTTGTCAAGAAAATAATTTCACCCAATTGATCCAAGAGCCTACGCATTTTACAGAGAACTCAAGCTCTATACTTGACCTCTTCTTCGTTTCTAATCCAAGATCTGTTGTAGCTTCCGGTGTCAGTGATCACTTCCTGGAACAGGAGCTCAGATATCATTGTCCCACGTACTGTATTCTTAAATTCTGTAAACCTAAGCCAATTACGTTTACAAGGCTTATTTGGATGTATGATCAATGCAACTTTGACCTCTTGCGACAAAGTCTTTCGTCAGCAGATTGGGAATCGTGTTCCAACGCAGATGTCAATGCGTACGCTTCTAACATAACAGACACAATTTTATCGATATGTAAAAACCTTATTCCAAATAAAACTGTTACTGTACGTCCTAGAGATGTCCCATGGATGACAAGCGCAATACGACGGTGTATTCGGAGGCGTAAACGTGCATATAAAAAAGCAAAACTGTCGGGATCTGTCGAGCACTGGTCTAAATTTCGAAGGATCCGTAATGACACTATACGTTCCATCAAGCAGGCCAAATCCACGTACTACATTAATCTCGTAGACAAACTTAAAACCTTCACATCTTCTTCAAAAGACTGGTGGAATACATTGAAGCCTTTCATAACTAAAGATTCTTCTGTTTCTATCCCACCCCTTATCGATCCTGTCACTAATATGCCAACCACAAGTGATGCAGAAAAGGCTGACCTTTTAAATACGTACTTTGCAAATCAGACTCAACTAAATGATGACGGTAAAATTCCACCGAATCCAACCGTCCCTCCAGTTGAACGCCAGCTATCATCTGTGACTCTTATCCAGAATGAAGTTGAGGATGTTCTCAGAAACTTGCAAATAGGGAAGGCTTCTGGTCCCGACGGAATTAGTAACCGTATACTGCGCGAGGCTTCTCGGCAACTTTCCGGCCCTCTCTGTTCTTTATTCAACTATTCTCTGCACTCAGCAAACGTACCTCTGTCCTGGACAGATGCAAACGTGTGTGCTGTTTTTAAGAAAGGCGACTCCTCTCTCCCAAACAACTATCGGCCTATATCCCTTCTCAGCTGTGTAGAAAAAGCATTTGAAAAAGTTTTATTTAAACATATTTACAATCACCTTTATGACACAAATTTTCTAACCCCGGTGCAGTCTGGTTTCTTACCTGGCCACTCCACTGTCAGTCAGTTGACCCTTCTCTACAATACATTTTGCAAAGCTCTAGATGAAGGGCTTGAGGTTAGGGCTGTCTTTTTTGACATCAGCAAAGCTTTTGACAAGGTTTGGCACAAAGGTCTTCTTGTAAAACTACAAAATGCAGGTATTACTGGATCTTTACTTGAATGGTTTTCTAACTATCTTTTCAATAGACGCCAACGGGTTATCCTTCCTGGAACCTCTTCTACTTGGAAAGGTATCGGTGCTGGTGTCCCCAAGGATCTATTCTTGGGCCTCTTCTGTTCTTGATTTTTATTAATGACATTGTAGTTGACATTGGCAGTGAAATCAGCTTGTTTGCTGATGATACTAGCCTTTATATTATTGTTGACCAACCTGAACAGGCAACTCAGTTACTACAGACGGACATCCAGAAAATATCCAGATGGGCCGATACATGGTTAGTACAGTTCAACCCTGCAAAATCTGAATCTTTATTGTTTTCCTCGCAAAGCAAATCAACATTTACATCTACCCCTCTTTATGGCAGGACTCCAGATTCCTGAGGTTTCCTATCATCAACATCTTGGTGTCACTCTGTCAAACGATTGTAAATGGCATCATCATATCAACTACATAACAAGCAAGGCTTGGAAAAGGGTTCATGTTATGCGCAAGCTGAAAATTGTCTTAGATCGAAGATCTCTTGAAACGATATACCTTTCCTTTATACGACCGATTTTGGAATATGCAGATGTAATCTGGAACAACTGCACAGCATATGAAAAGGAACAACTTGACAAAATTGAAAATGAGTGTGCCAGAATCGTAACTGGAGCCACCAAGCTAGTATCACTGCATGACTTAAGACTAGAGGTGATTTGGAGGACGCTTGAAGATAGAAGGCGCGATCACAGAATTATCATGTTTTTTCAAATGTGCAGAGGCACTTCTCCTTCGTATCTGATCAGTCTCGTCCCGCCAGTCGTTAATTCAGTTTCCAACTACAGCCTTCGCAATTCCGGTGATCTCCGCTCGGTGGCTTCTCGCACTTCACAATACTTCAACTCCTTTCTTCCTTTGACTGTGCGCGAATGGAACGATCTTTCGGATGACATCAAAAATGCACCGTCGCTTAGTGTGTTAAAGAGGCGTCTTAAGGCCGACCAACGTCAAACTCCCTCTTATTATTACTGTGGAAGTAGAAAAGCACAAATTCTTCATGCTAGACTTCGTATGAAATGCAGTGGTCTTAATTATCATTTGTTCTTACGTAATATTGTTAACTCTCCGCTTTGTCATTGCGGACAACCCGAGACCAGCTCACATTTTTTGCTTGAATGTAGACTGTATTACCTTCCTCGGCATGTAATGTTAATTTCTGTTGGTAATTTCACCCAGTCTATCACTGTTAACACCTTACTTTATGGTGATACTTCTCTGTCTGATACTGACAACAGACAAATCTTCACAGCTGTCCAACAATTTACCCTTGGAAGCCATAGGTTCGCTTGACTTGTGATCTGACCCCTATACTGTTTCACACTGTCATTATCTCCAGACAACAAGACTATTAAGCATAAAGCTAGGAGTGGTTTGGGGCAGCTGAACATTTTCTCTACATATTTTCTTCCTTCCCTTTTCATTCTAGAGAATATAGTTCTTCTATGTACTATTTCATACTTTAACCATTATGGTTACCTAATTTTGCTAAAATATTCTAAATATTAAAAAGGCGATGTACAAATACTTTTATTTCATCTTTACCTTCCATTTCTGAGCATTTTGTTGTTTTTCCTTTTTCTTTTTGGTTTTTCATTTTGCTTTTTTTTCCCATTTCATGAATAACTAAGAATGTGTTACACATTAGTTTAACAGCCATCCATAGTATTGTAAATATTATCTTTCCGGAGGTTGACTCGATAAGTATTTCATTACTTCCGTCAATATCCTATTGCTTGTGTTGTTATGTCTGTCTGTATGTGTATGAATGTATCTTGTGTAACATTTGCAATAAAATATTCTTAAACTAATTATTCGTTTTACGGTATTCAAGGTCTAAGATTGATATTATAAACTAAAATTAAAAAATGCTGGAAGTCTATTCTCGAAAGATCTTACTTCTACCTTATGACCGAAAGTAAAGTTGATTCATGACTCGACTTTTAAGCAATGGAGCGAGTATTAACTTCATATCTGTAGAAACCGGTTGTAGGACAGCATAATCCTTGTAGATAAACATCGCCTGTACTTTCGTTTATAACGTTTATTTTCGCCAAAATGTTAACTTGATTTCAGTTTATGTTAATTTTAATAAAAAGATACCGAAACGGTATAAAATGAGGGAAAGAAGATAACCAAAGTAATCTATTTGCTATGCGCATGTACACATAAAAATGGTTTGTCGCAAAGCTGTCATAAAAAAGTATAAATTATTTTCACAAGTATTCTTTACTACTTTACACTTGGGAGAGAGATTATCATTCATCTTAACTGCCTTGTTTAACAAGAAACAAATACAGTGATACTGACTGGAATTCTTTTATAACAGGTGCTGAATAAATGAAATTATTGTTATGGAAAGATTAAAAGCATCCTCTGTATTTCCAAGCTCAGCCATTCCGTTTGAACTTATTAGATTAAACAATGTAATGAATTTATAAAGGCAACCCGATGTGTTCAAAGGCCGAATATACAATTGCATACATATATCTATGTCATTATAGTCTATACTGTGGTGGTATTCGTCTTATTCAACTCGTTAATAACACGCCTGGCTTTCCTTTAGGTTCCTCTATTCAAGTCCCTGGTATAATATCGTGCAAATTCCATTCAGTTACAAAATTCATAAGATCACGCGAAATGATAGGCATGAAACAATATAAAAAAAGCACTGACAATGAAATGTGTATCCATCATAATATAGGCCTGTGTCTCCCATATCTTTGAAGTGGTTTATCCAGAAATCAAAGCACTGCCATCGTAGCATCGCCTATAAAGACTCGATCCTTTGTAGAGTGATTTTACCAAATAAATAGCTTCTCCTTGCTGAATGTTCATCGCCATGGCCTGGCCTTGTCTAAAAATTATTTGTAGCTGAAGACAAAAACATTTTAAGTCCCGCGATCGCTCCGAATAAGTGTTGGCACCATTGCCCCTAAATTTGTAACAGTTTGTAAAAGATATCTTGCGATTAATTTCGGATCGTTATTACTTGTTTCAGCTGCGAGCCACGTGATGCGCCTATTAAATCGCGCCATGGATGGCACACCCAAATGGCTTTATCTTATGGTATCTGTCAATGTGCTATACAAAGTTTGAACCAGGACAGGAATATTGTCGATGGAGTGACCTCATTTTCCTCCTTTCCATTCTGGCTGGATTAGCAATCCACATTAATCTAAGCAGTGTCGAACGGTGTACGGTCAACCCATACTTTGTTTTAGGCTTTTCCACAATGTCTTGTAGCCAATACACTTTCCACTCCCTGAATATTATTGAAGTATCGCACGAACAACGTCAGCTATAGTAGATTCGGGGATTTTCCGGTACAAATACCGGAGTATTTCCTCAATGTCCTCAGTAATCGTTTATATGTCTTAAACTTAATTTGATTCCATGTACTACTAAAAGATCAAGAAATATATCTTTGTATTTGTATCCAGTCATAAAGTAAGGTTTTATCAATAGTATAGTACTTTCAACGTAAGCTGTGAATTCCATCACAAGCTGATAAAAGCAAGGCTTGTAAAACAACAGAAAGTCATATGTGAAATCTATTCGTCAGTAATGGCCAGTTGACAATTGCATATGTTGTATTCCAACAGTTTGATTCAAATCATTTCAGACCATAAAATGGACTGTTTGTATCCAATAGTTTGAAATGAAAAATCCATACTTTGACACATTAACATTTTGCTGCTTAATGTTAAGAGGTATACTTTAACAGCAAAAGGGACAGAATTAAACCAACTCGAAGCGAAGTCCTGCTTGTAATTTAGGAACTATCTCATGACCAGTCTTAAGGGACATAGCTTTATGGACTCTAGCAGGAGAGTGTTGTCAACGAGGTGTTGGTCAAATAAAATGAACACGTCTTTTGGCCTGGCAAATGATTCTCCTGAAAAATAACCTTGTTTGCCTTATACAAGAAAATGCAGTCGGTACGGTACAAAATCAAAAAGTCATGTAAGCACCTATTTGTTTCTGTACCAAATTGTTTCAGCTGATTAAGCACCTAATCGTTTCAGTCGTTTCGTCATGAAGTCGTTCAGGTATGGGATACGAACTGGTCCAAAACTCTCAGAAACCGCATCTTGCGGTTTAAAAGCGCATCATGCGGTTTGTAAAGCGCATCTTGTGGTTGATAAACCGCAATATGCGGTGCCTAAACGCAAGATGCGCTGGAACAGTTTTAAACCGTTTGTGCGTGAAATACTAAACCGCATCATGCGGTTTACACGGCTTTAACCGGATGCAGTATAGTACGGTAGGGTATTGTTTTTCTATCGTCCAATGAGAAAGCTCGTTATTCATTTGAGCGCGATTTGCGAAAGACTGAAAGAAAAAACAACAACAACAGCCAACTAATATCAAACAATGACAAATTAAAGTAGTGGACATCGGAAACTTCCTTGAGCGAGTTCGAGTTTTAATGGGATCGATCAACAGGTCATTGTCACAGTCTCAAGATGCTTTAGACAGCGCCATTGTCCGGTTGGACGCGTTGATTAGAAATGTCAACAGAATGACTGTAGCCTATCCCGGATTAGTCCAAATATTGTATTCGAGAGTTGAATATCGTTATACTTTTTTGACTGGTCGATATCCCCCTCCTCTAGGTAGACAACGTGAAATATTAGAATGTAAAATCGGTCTACCCGAGGTCTCATTATTTATACAAATCCCGGATGTGCAAATATTTTGACCGACTTGTCAGAGGCCATGGAAGTAGTACAAGAGTTAAAAAGGTTTGTAGATTATAATTGTTTTTTCTGTCAAATTGAATACATGGTGACCAGTAAGAAACCCCGTCAAAAATTCCCATCCCTATCTACTTGTGGCTAGGGGTCCGGTAACCGGACCTCTAAACAACCCGTACTGGGCAGGCTAGAGGTCCGGTAATCAATACACATGTACTATTAAAAACTGTAATACAGTACCAGCGTATAAGGTAATTGCTGGTAAAAGTTATGATTAGTTGTCATAAAGTTGCCTTTATTACGTTTATTTTTGTAAATATTTTATGTATAATAAGCTCTCACTCGAGTTCGATACATATTGAATATGAAATTTTAACAGCGATTTCCGGTAGTCACCGTTACTTATTTCCTCTCACTGTTATGCGTTTTAAAAAGTAGCTAAAATCCTATATGACAATAGGAAAATCGGAGTCTTCTATGACAAAGAGTTATCACTTGCAAAGGCCGTGCAGTCTGTAGTTCAAAGCTCAAATTATGATGTCAAAGAAGTAATTGAAACGTTATGAGCGTGAGTACCAAATGACCCATGCTGAATTTGCCCGAGTTAAACAGCACTTATTTGATAGTTTGAGTACCTTAAAGAAAATTGTTTAATTTATTATATGCTGAGACAGCTTATGTTAACTTAAGAATTTAAAAGGTGTATTTGCACCGAGGCTTCATCCTTTTTACAGGAGGTGCAAAATTGTTTCACAAATTCTTGCACTAAAAGGTCCACGCGTACAAATATACATGCACGTACGCACGCATGCACACGCAAAGCAAAGCAAGACGGTGCCCAACTAGTTTGTTCTTTGTGCCCACTTGTTTTATTTTTTGTTTACCGCTTTGTTGATGTGTTTCTTGATTATTAGATCCTAAAGTGTGAGGTTGTTCACTGTTCAAGGTTTCTGACCATTTCTAAACGATGTTCCCATTTTCAGCGTGCCTTTTGTCCGTAGAGGTTTATATGTTATGTATATGTATATTGTATTGTGGTGTGCACTGGTATACCGACTCCACGTTTAGATACTGAATTAATTTTAGATATTATTAAACATTTTAATTTGAACATTTGGTAAATTTTGTTTAATTCGGGACCAAAGGAGTAACAACGACTAAGCCGTTTTAATTGCCACGTTTTCGTCAACAGGCGTAAGACGAATCCAAAGCCAGGCGTAAACAGGCTTAACCCGGTTATAACAATGAGTACAAGTTGCCAAACAATACGTATTTCTAAAGTAGAGATCAATATATTTTGCTAGAATGTGTTTTGTATAATGATTTATCTGAAAAATCTTAAGCCGTATTTTTATAAAAAAAAAAAAAAAAAAAAAGACAGAACATACACAAATCAACTGAATTGAAAAAATCTGAAAACATAACTTAGGTCATTAGAAATATATCGCGACGTTGAAAACAAAAAGTCTTATGTTTTATTGTTTAACGATGAGTAGTCTCAATTCAAATTTCATATTTTTTCTTTGTAATTGCACTTCTAACGTACTAGAACTAAATTACATGGTCTCCTGTCACAACTTTGCATTTATTAGGAAAACTTTTGTGAGACTAAATACTAAAACAGCGGAACTATCTGACACAGCGAGGTTTATTTCTCATGAATGTACCCTTTAAAGGTAGATAATCAGATTTTGGCCATGTAACGGATTTGTTCGAAACTTTAGCATCTGATCATTTACACTCATTTATGTTCACTTAACACTTAATACAAATTAGATTTTCACTGGAGGTATTTTTAAAATTTCATTTTCCTATCCTGGTTGCCCAACCAAGATAGAGTTATTTTATCATAAGTATAAATTTGATAAACATACTTTGCCTAAGGAAATGTATAAATATTAGACATATTGTAATATATTTGTAAAATATTTGCATTAAAAATTATGTATTTAGATGGAATTCATTAGAAACGCAAGTTTGAAAAATTATTATTACCTCCCTTTGCCTATCTTGGTTGCGCAACCAAGATAGATTGGAAATAAATGAATTCAGAAGCTACATACAGCTTTAAAACTTGCATTTTGGTTCAGATTGTTCAATAGTTGATATCTCTATCAAATGCAAATGTAAAACTAGACATTGTATCGAAATAAAAAGAAATACCCAGCTTTTTATATACTTTCATATTAAAGGGGAGTAATTACAAAATTATAAAAATAATAAAATATACATTTCAAATAGGAATCTAACTCTATGTAATCGGTCTTTTTGTTCCTTAAATAATTCTCTACCAGAATATACAAAAAAGTAAAAAATGTCATTAAATGTTGTTTAAATGTGATTGAACACCATTAAGCGTATATCCGCCATCGACAATCATTTTCAGAATGTGTTGATATTTGTCAAGTTCAAATATATTATGTTACGGGTATAATTATGACGGAAAATTGAATAAATTTCTGTCTGCCCATATTACATCTCTTTTTGTTCACTTCATTGAAAACAGAATCCGGGATCATTAACTCTTTTTGTTTACTTCATTGAAAACAGAATCCGGGATCATTAACTCGTTTTGTTCACTTCATTGAAAACAGAAATTTTTGTAAACGCATCTACCCACTCGGTTGCAAACGACCTTTAGAACATATTTTATTTTGTTTTCCCATACAAATCACAATATTTTACTGACGTATGTAATTAAGAAATATTATATATTTACGGATAAACGCTGAATAGAATCTCTATTTTGCAAATGCGTCTACCCGGATGAAATTTTATTGATTTTAATTCATATTTACCGGTTTCTATAGCTTAAGTGTCTTGCAAACTATGCAAAGCCTGCAATAACTGTATCATGTAATGGATCTTGAATATAACTGCAATGAGATGTTGATATTAATTAAAACAAATATAGGCTGTTATCCCGGTTGAATGAAATATTTTAGAAGAAACTCTGCAAGCAAAGAAAATAATACAAGACTCGATTTAATTAAGTCTAATAATGGGAGGTAATGAAATATATAACAACCCTCATGCCCCCTCATACTGGCTTAATCGGAGTTTACATTGAATGGAATCCGCAACACTGAAAGTACGCCCGCCTTGCACAACCAAGCAGACATAAAACATACTTGGTTTAATAAATTCTGACCATGAAGTAATGAAATGTTGTGCACAACCCCTCATGCACACACAGTTTAGGTCATATGGCTTCTTTCAAGCTTCCAAAAACAAGCCTGGTAGTTATCTTAAATGAAAAAGTCTATATTATAAGCGGTGTAACTGATGGTCCGTGGGCCAAGGCCAAAAAATTTGAAAGTCGTAACCCAGAAATTAGGCAAAGGTTGAGCTATACCATGAAGTTATACTATCATTCAGGAAACTTTTAAGGGTTGATGTCGGTCTGAGCAACATGTCAGTAAAATTTAATGACGATTTTAAAAACGTTGGTGTCTAATGAGTACAATTTGGCATTGCATAGGGAAAACTCTGATTTGGATGATGGAAAAGAAATTTATGTGACATTTCTTATAATAAATCTTATCTTTTAATGCCTGAAATAATCAGTAATTTACTTTGGCTGTCGAATAATGCTACGCTATGTACTATATACCGAATAAAATGTAAAAAGTAGGGGTTGATGTACCCCACCCACCACATTAGTACATATACTTATGTGGGAAATCTTAAGAACTTCTAATCCTTTATAAAGGAACAGAACCCTCATGTGTACAATAAAGAAAACAAAATGAATGATTAATTAACCAAATAATTAGATACCTTTGCACCTTAATGCCAGTTGGCCAAACCTCCAGAAATGATGGAAGTATTGCAAAAGTTGATACGACCGCAACATTTTCAAGGAAGTTCCCAATGGGGAACATCAAAAGGGAAGCAGATCCAACAATATAAGTCTTTATTCAAGATGACAGCTATATCAAATTAATCCGAAATTATTATACATATGAGTTAATGCCACCAAAATGTTCATATTTTGATGACTTTAATTCTCTTCTATGCTAGCTTAGGTATTTTTAGTAGTCATTATGTACGTAGTAATCAAATCATCCAACCTTTAGGTTTGTTAAACTACCAATAAAATAGGTTATTTAGTTACACAGATTATTAACATTAAGACTTTCCAAATTTCCAAATAATTGCCTTAAATTCGATCAACCATGTACATATGAAAGAGGTATAGCTCTTCAAAAGTCAAAGCTATTACAGAAATCACCTGATATTGATTTAAACATGTTACAGAGGGTTTTACCGCTCACAAAATGCCCACATGAAATCGGTTACAAGTACAAATATTGATGAGCTACTTTTGTTCAAATATTCAGTATTAAAAACATTAAAACAAATCAAATAAGCTTTCAAGGTATTGAAGTTTGGTTATTCAGATAATTCTAATAAATATACGGTACTGTCATTTCAAAGCTGGCCGCCAGAAATAAGTTTGCAAACATACATATGGATAAGATCTAAGTAAGAATTGCTGTTATAGAAGTCATATGATTTTGTCAAAATAATTTTGATTGAAAACTACGTTACCAATATGAGCTTTTTCTCTTATTATCACGATGGCGCCACTTTCAAAATGCATACCGTAAAAGACGTTACAATAATATAATTTAAATGCTGCTTTAAAACTGAACATGTTACACTGAATTTTCATTCAAAGGATTTTGAATGTAGCTACAATGTAATATTAATTTGTATCAGAATGGCTGCCTGATAGATGTTACATTATATACAGTGTATTCTAGTAAAATAACGAGAAGTGGAGAATCAAACATATAATGAAATTGTCACTTTCTTTTAAAAGTCAAGTGAAAAGGATCATTGTACAGTCAAACAGTTATGTTTTTTTTAACATTTGAAAGAATTTATAAAGTATATGTGTAAACACAAATTGTATTTTTTTCTGTTACAATTCAGCTAAGTATTTAAAGGACAAAGCCTTACCTAATTACACAAAAGGAAATAAGCATATACAATTCTAAACCTATATCAAAGCAATCTATGAAATATATATATATATATATATATATATATATATATATATATACCTTTTGATGGTGCTTGAATGTTTTATCTGTTTTGTTTGAAATAGATTTTTTCAGATATATCAAAATGCCAAATTCCTTCAATATCCTTCAGCAAAAACCTTTCAATGCGTATGCCTCTGAAATAGTGCCAAACTAATATGAATACATCTATAGTCATGCATTTACTTCACATTATGAACAGCTATAAATTGAGCAAGTCCTGAAATCAAGAGGCCGTGCATCATATCTGTTTGTTGTTTGGTTGTATGAGTAATACTAATTGGTGTTTTTGTAATTAATATTTAAAGTAACGTAGGTTTCAATCCATTTTAGGATGTAGCTTAATGATACATCTACGGAATAAAACACTTAACTAAAAAGAGTTTTTACAAATATGTCATACAGATATCAATGCACCACTGGCGTGTTCCAAACAAATGGTGCAGACTCTGTAAGTGTGTACATATGCATCTATGCATGTATGGTGAACTTATTCTGATACTGATACCAAAAAATGACTTCTAGCAATCTCTCACATCCAATTGTAGAGTATAATTCTGTCATATGGTGTACATTTATGTTAGAATGCATCCTCTTGTATAGTTCTGAAACATACGTTACCGAATTTTGATAAAAGTAGTTACTGTCTAGTAACATTATGTTTTAAACACAGATCCATACCGAGGTAATCTATATGTAACAGTTGAAATACACCATCTTTTGAATGAACTAGTTTGTTTGTATTTGTTAATAGTTTTAAAAGTAGAATATTGAAATCTAGTAAGAACTCAGAATTAACAACAATGATACCACAACCAAAATATGAACAAGAATTCTCTTCTCATCTCATTTTCGTTAACGAAATGTAACATGACTGTGTAGTTCAGCAATTCCGTCGCACAGTACAGGTGTTATTTAAAAATCACTATGGTCAAAGAAACAGAACTATTTGAAGAAATATGTTTTACCAAAAGTGACATTTGTTTCTCTACTCATGTTGTACTGTATATGTATGATGTTCTATAAGTTCTAAATGTGCAGTGTTTATTTACATCATGAATTACATCAGCAACTTTGAACACAAAATACATATAAACCGATAATTTTAGTAATGAATACAATCTTATCTTCCATAAATATAAAAACAACGCATGGAAAATAAAAAAAAAACCCTCTGTCTCGAAACACCACCGTCCATCGAAACCCAAAAACTATTCTAGATTTAATGTTACTTAATGTTCTGTGTAATCTTGGTAACGTATGTTTCATAATGTATGTTTCATTTTATCTTTGTATTTCTGTAAAAACTGACTGAGTAGGTGCTTTGCAATGCCAATAAGCATGATTTATGCATTAGCCTGAATATTAATATACGAAATATGAAATCTAATAGATAACCTTTAAAACCTAGGTAACGTATATTTGATTCTTCAATACCGTCATGTTCTGTATTTTCTTTTGAATGAAAGTCAAACATATTCAGACTAGGCACATACTGTAAGCAAGTCTAATGTTATTATCTATTATGCTATCTATGTTTGAAGCAGAAGCCATAAGAATTGCTAATCTATGTTATCTTTACAGTGATACTGAAAGATGAATCATTTTTACTGTAGTTTGTCGACATTCTATAATTGAGAATAGTAACATAGTTAAGTCCAAAAAATATAAACGGTCATGCGTGTATGTTCAGTAAACATGGTTTATTCAAATTAAAAGCATACAAATGCAATTGTTTGAATGTTCTCAATGTTGCTAATTCTTCAAGGCGGAAAATTTGAGTGGCCCCTGTTACGTATGTTACATTTTAAAGTATCTTTATCAACTAAAAGTAAAAATTATACAAGTAAGCTTACTTTGACATATAAAATAGAAAGAAAACTATTGATCACCCAAACCTTTCTGAATGAAACACTTAAAGGCTCGGTTAATTAAGAAACAGCATGTGATTTGTATGTTTTACATTTGTATGCTCGTTGTCTATAACCTAAACTGATTGCAGAGTATTATAATTTCTCATGAAAAAATATAAAATTGTGAATCTTAATACAATTATTTGATGATGTCTTATTAAAAAATAAAGAAATTTTGATAATTCTATGACTTATCAAAAATGGTGAAAATGTACCTCGGGTGGGTGGGGTATTTTAACCCCTAAATTTCGGTAGAAATCGTCAAAATTTGGAATAAATGGTTACAGTGCGCCTTTAATTGATTTAGAACAGTTACATAAGCAAAACGCTAATATCTGAAAGTCAGTATTGTAACAATCTACTAAAATATGTGTGTAGCCAATAATACTTTTAAAGAGAGAGAATTCTGCATTTTTCATACACAAGGTTAACTAAAATGAGTATAATTTTTGTTTGACATACGGTAGAAAGCGACATCCGGTCTTAAACAATCCCAGAATGAATGTATTAATGGCTGAAGTGGATGAACCTTTGCCTAATTTCTGGGTTACGAAATCGAAAAACTAGAGGACTTACAGAAACTGGCCCACAGACCATGATAAAGTACTTTGTTACGCTCTGCGTACACAAAAATTACTAGGTTAGAATTTGTTATGATTGACTTACTTGATTGATTTAGACTAGAGGTTATTTTACAATTTAAAATCAAAATCGTTTTGCTCAATACCATAAAAATTCATTTAAACAGATTGTTTCCCTTTTGTAAATTAAGAGGGCTTAGGGAAAGTCTCTACTAAATGCACGACGAATTTTCAACATAATGAAACCAAAATATGAATCCAATGCAAGTGCATGAGGATACAGTATTATTTCACTTAAATTGTGTTAGCGAAAAATAACATTTCAATCTGATGCATTAGTATAATGTTTCATCCTTTATTCTAATGTTTTTATAACAGGCTCGGTTGCCTGTTCTGATGGGGCAACTTGTGCAATGCAATTATTAACTATCCAAGCTAATGACTGCACAAACTTGCACACTCAACTAAGGAAACGGGGAGGGTATGGGTTCATGTCTGTTCCAACAGATCAAGGTTATAGAGGTTTGTAGCAAAGTGATCCACAAGTATATTTATATAATTTATATAGCATATGTACTGACCTACAAGTACGTACGTTGCATTTTTTTCCACTGCCGACGGATCACTGATCATTTGGCCAGTGTTTAGAAACACTTTTCTAAATAAGCGACAGTCACTACGGCCGACCATTTAGGTAAAGGTCCCTCTGACGGTCAAAAACGCTGAGCCTCGCCCTTAACACCAATGATAAATTGAAAGCCAGTCGATCGCTAAAATTAGAATGCTGATCTACTGACTAACACAGGAAGTGAGCTTGGACTTTTGCGATACAGTCGCTGTATCAAAGGCCATTTAAAGGCAAGTCAATTGTGAGGATCATATTTTTATTTTTAAGCTCCCATGTAACGGGCGGACATCGGTTTCTGTTAAGATAGAATAATACTGCGAAAATACAATATGACTACTCCTGCACTTTGTTTACTGAACAACCTTTCTGCTACGTTTATGCGGTATTAGCTATGATGAGAACAAATGCCACGACTAAAAATTATTCTGAAGTGCGTCATGCGAAAGCATGTAATTTTCTCTGAAACTGTACTTTAAGAATATTAAAGAAATATATAGGAGAACTGTAAAATTTTATTTCCTGTTATCATATCTTTGACAAGATATTAAGTGCATATTTTCTACCCCCCCACCACCCCCCCCCCCCCACGAAACCGTGAGAAGGTTGTTAAACAGCAATTATAGTGGGGTTTTTTAAAGTCGTATCTTTGGAATAGTAAAATATTTGTAGGAAGTTTATTATCATTAGCGGCCAAGTATGCACTTATAACTGAAAAGCTATATTTTTATATCACGTGACTCTTGAAATAAAATATAAAACAGCTGGCAGTATGTCTGAATATTCATATGTTGAGGGTATCGTTTGTATTAATGAGTGATAGTTGACGTTTCAGCTTGTTGAAATATGGTGAGTGGATATTATCATAGTAAATTGAAAGTTTAATATCTTTATATGATATAAAAATCGTTTTAAGTTTTAATTTTCAAGTTGGCAGAAGATCTTATAACTATTCGGTAAAATAATAGTAGACAGTTTGAAAATAATTATTTGAATTAAAGATCCTTAACGTATCTTTGATTTTGAGCTTAATTAGTTTTAGAGGGGATAATTCAAATCTTTTATTACCGTCAAGATTTCCTTTAGTAGTGTGAAAAGATTGTTTGTACTCCGATGGTTGTAAATATTGTGCAATGCTTTTTGTGAATCATTGGATTATTTGATAACAGCTTTCACTACATTTGTATTAGCAGGCTAGTTTGGTCATCTTACTTGCTATAGCTGCATTACATGTTGCTGACACATATGCATCGGCGGAGTTGGATACGGGTTTAAGGCAGCGCACACCTTCAGTACGTGAAGTGGAAGCCGCTGTTGAGAAAGCAAGGGAGATCAACCTTCTGAAGAGAGGAATTAACTCAATAGAAAGAAACTGTAAGATATTTTATGTTTGTGGAGACGAAAGGGTAATGTTTTGCTTTAAGTAACTAATTTTATGGCAAAACACAATACTAAATTACTGCACTGAAACACACCAAAGATGTTTTTTCTTTTCAATATTATGAATACATAATGTGAAAAAAATAATAACGTTGACTGCGAGAAAATAACTTTAAACTCAGCGAATACTTTGTTTTATTAAGAGAATGACGATGTAATGAATACTTTATCTGTTTCACACAAAATGACGAAAACCCTTTACCTTACCGTTCCTTCATACTGTACATAAACAGATGAACACTTGCACGAACGGTATGATTTATCGAATAGTGTTGCTATCTTGGCATCTGACGTAACGCTAAAAAGGAAAATCTTTATAATAATATGCAATGTTATTTAATTCAACGCCTTTGTTTTTTTTTCATACACCAGGGGTGCAAACATATTTAGCAATATTCATTCATCATAAAATAATTCAGTGTTTAACGTCTGCATATTTTTAAGATACTGGCCGAAGCGTCTCGAGATGCCCTCTGTCTTTGCATCACGGAACACGCCAACTGAGCGACGCAAAGATAAGCACCAGAGCGAATGATGCCTTACTGGCAGTGCGAACTTTGATGATCGAGTAATTGTTATCTTTATTTTAATTAATTAATTGAGGTATTTTATGTGTGTCTTACTTGATAACAGTTCACAATTTAAGACACTCGTCTTTTATAGTGATGCGATAATTATGAAACAGTTAGGCGAGTTGCCTATATTTGTGCGCTATCATTACCATAGGAGGCATGGAGTAGATTTAATATTGAAAAAAAAATCTTTATTGTTTGGCGAATATCTTGTATGTTGTTATTATCAGTACCGTATAACTATGAAATGTTCAGTTTTTACTAAATGGAATCGTTTTACGTTATTGCAGTACAACAGTGAACCGTTGTTTGTCTTGGTTAAACATTACACAATTACTGGCAGGCGAGTAGTCCCCGGACAGAAATCGCATATATTTCGTCCCCAACAGCTTAAACAATATCAAGAGTAAAACGATTAACATATATACATACCTTAACTCTGGTATTACCAGTATAGGTTTTTCCCGTGAAATTACGTCACGTTCGGTGGGAATTAGTGAGGCCCGAAAAGGGGTCTGTAGAACATCAAATTTTTACATGCTCGATAGTAATGCCCGGACACCATTTTTTTCATGAATTTATTTATCGGGAACTGCCCATATTATGAGCTGGAATTACGGAAAAAACAAATGATATTTTATATAACTGTAAAAAGATCACAAGTTTGCGTCAGATTTATTTGTCCCAGCCACACGGAAAATTGCGACAAAAGAAAATAGAATAGTTATGCGTAAGTCACAGATATCTTGACAATGTAGTGCTATAACACCTCTTTAATATTCCCTTACTCGTGTAAATAATCTTGTTAACACATGGAATGACGATTTTGGCAAATATAACTTATTCTTCTTAATTTTAAAACCCTCCAAACGGGCCTCTCTTGCGCATGCGCAATAAAAACGGCAGCCCCGCCAGTGAAAATGTAAACAAGAAACCATATGGTAGGATTTCCACGATTATTATACTGATATGGTTACCTGTGAAAAAATTAACTTGATAAACTTCTTCAAAACAAGCGTCTGTATGATTAGGCAAAAAATATGTAGACGAATCGCGAAAATAGAGCGCTGCGGGAGCGTGTCCGGGGACTACTCGCGTGCCAGTATATGTCTTATGGCAACGTTCCAGCTTTTGATAGCGGAGGAAGACCCCACGTGACATTCCCTGTATTATTTCATTCCTGGCGAGCACCTGGGTAGAACCAGCGACCTTCCGTAAGCCAGCTAAATGTCTTCCTCACATGAAGAATTCAACGCACCGAAAGACGCTCGAAGCGGCATCGGTGAGGGGCCAGCGACCTTAACCACTTGGCCACATATGCCACCTTATAAAAATCTGTTTAAGCAAAAAGTGTTAAACTTAATGGCTATAACACCTGGCTATAAAATGTCATGAAATAGTATATTCAAATTATCTTTAATAACGTATTAAAGCGGTGGATACAGTCTGGCAGATTTACAGCACGATTCTGTTCGGGATGTTTTCAAGCGTGTGAACGGTTTGAGTTGTGACGTCCCTCGACCCAGCAATTGCGATTTCAAGAGCAAGTACAGAAATGCAGACGGGTCATGTAACAACAGGCGCAATCCGGAATGGGGGATGGCCGGAAGTGTACAACGGAGAGTTTTATCAAACGATTACGGTGAGTTATAATGTATGTCCACCTTTGTGTTAAAACTATGTTAATCTTTTTCAAAGCTTTATTTAGTGGCTGCTATATGCCAAAATAACTTTACCTGTTTTTTACGTGCAATACAAATAGCTGTCATCTGTTGTCTGTCATGCTTGCCTCAGAAATAATTCCAGGGGGTATTTTCGTATTTTTGTCAGATCATTTCAGACGAAATTATATAAACAGTAGTTGTAATTGATTTTTCTTGTCAGAAACGAAGCAGACTTATTTTACACAATAGATGACGGCCCTTTTCAAATACACGTTTGAAGATGACCAGTAAAATTTTGATCGTTTATCTTTATGTTCATTTTACAGCTAACTTCTGTCATTTTTCTCTCCTATATCTTTTATCATTACATATGACTGTTTATTTGAATCATCGGTAATAACTTGTGCAATATGTCCGTTCTATATTCAACACATGGTTACTTCGTCAGTAAGTGAAAATGTATAAAAAACTGAAAAATAATTTCTAATGTCATGCAATAAAACACTTATTGAATGGTTTACCGTCAATAGTCGAATCTACAGACCTTTCATCCATCGGAACTCTGGGCAATATATTTGACTAGTGACCGGCAAGCCATTCAATCAGTCTGTACTGCAATACAGTGCACGTCTGTGCACTTATATCATTTGGATGACTTCAAACACTTGCTATACTTTATGTGAAAGTTGTTGAACGGCCCTTTAAAGTATATTCGCCGTAGTCTGAATTTTCTGAATAAATATATGCCTGTGCATAAACAAAATACATTAATTGTTTCTTAATGAGGTATAATTATAAATCGTTTCCTCTTTTCTTTTTTTAATGAGGCATTTTTATATTTTTGACCCCAGTACGAGAAGTATTACATTAATATTCAATTTATCTTATAGATGACAATCTTGGTTCACCAAGAACAAAAGGCCTTAGAGGCCGTTCACTGCCAAATCCCAGAACCGTGAGTAACAGTGTTCACTGTAGTCCATCCTTCCAGGAGACTCGGAGCGACAGACTTACTTTACATGTAATGGGGTTCGGACAGTTCTTAGATCATGACATTGCTCGAACGCCTGAGACAGATCTAGAGAGTAGGTGAATTTTTGTAAGAGACTTCTCAGTATGAACTTAGAATATGCAGGGAAACATAAATCTAGAATTCATCCCAAATTATAAACAATTTAACCCTTGGCCTGCTGTCGGCAAGTGGCTCTGCCTTTGCGACCAGTGCAGACCAAGATCATGATCTGCACTGTTCCGCTATTCAGTCAGTATTTTTAAGGTCATACCCCTTTTAACTGTTAATGGTACTATCCAAATTGAAAGATGGACTAGTTCATTTTAGAAATTTAGCAGGATAAGGGTTAAATAATAATAAAGAATACGCTGATATTTCGTATTTTCATTCGAGTGCTTGCACATTAATAAACGTCTTAAAATATCCAATCTCAAACTGTATAATGTTTAGGTATTTCAGCCAAAAAATCAAAATGTACTCGACGTGTAAATGCAAAATATGTAAATATGTAAACAAGTTCAAAACGAGGCATTGATTTCATTATTTTATATGTTTATTTTTCTTTCTTTTTCTATTCAAGGCTCTGTTCTGTGGAGACAGACTCGTGGTCTTTTTATCAGCGGATATCGCCTTTAAACATTATATATGATCACCTGTCTAAATATAAATATTCATATTACATCGTTATGAGTTAATCAAATACGCAATGTCCCAGTACAGTTAAGTTCTCTAACAATGAATTTTATCAGACTACAAGATATGTAAGATATTAACTTAGTAGCCTTTGACAATGCTTTTGTTTGTTTGTTTTGGGTTTAACACCGTTTTTCAACAGTATTTTAGTCATGTAACAGCGGGCAGTTAACCTAACCAGTGTTCCTGGATTCAGTACCTGTACCAACCTGTTTTCCGCAAGTAACTGCCAACTTCCCCACATGAATTATCAGAGGTGGAGGACGAATGATTTCAGACACAATGTCTTTCATAAAATCGTCACGGTGAGCATACGCCCCGCCCGAGGATCGAACTTGCGACCCCGCGATCCATAGACCAACGCTCTCCCTACTGAGCTAAGCGGGCGGGCACTTTTGACAATGCAGTGTATATTGTGTGCACGGTCATTAAGATGTGTACTGTTTACTTACAGTGGAGGAGAACTGTTGCGATACAAACTTGAGAGGAGAGTAAGTTCTTTCATTGAATGATATATTTTAAATGAAATTTGAGAAAACATGCCCTGGAGGGACATTTGACTTCCGTATATCCTACCTTTAACTTTCTTACTTCCAACTTCCAACTTTTGCACTTCTGATTTCTAATTTCCTGACTTCTGACTGCCGACTTCTCCCTTTCAAGCTTCTTACTTCTTACTTCCTCTCTTCTTAGTTCTAACTACCTCGCTTCCGACTACTGATTTCCAATTTCTTCACTTCTAACTTATAACTTGCAAACTTCTCATTTCTTACGTACAGTTTCCATACTTCTTACTTCTAACTGATTGACTTCTGATTCCAACTTCTCAAATCTGACCTCTGACTTCTGACGTCCAATTGCCACTCTTTTAACTTTCAACTTCAAACCACTAAGTTCTAACTTCCTGACTTGTGACTTCTAACTTTCAAACTTCTTATTTCTGACTTTCAACTTCTGACTTTCGACTTCCACGCATCTGCCTACCAACTTCCAATTTCTGACTTCTAACTTCCTGACTTCCGGCTTTCAACTTCAGAACTTCTGACTTCCAGCTTTCCCTCTTCCTACTTCTATACTAAGTAAGGAGTGGGGAAGTAGGAAATCAGGAGTCGAAATTCAGGAAGTTGGAAGTCAGAAATGCGGAAATTAGAAGTCAGAAGTGCAGAAGTAAGAAGTAGAAAGTAAGAAGTCAAGAAATTGGAAGTCAGAAGTGCAAAAGTTAGAAGTCAAAAGCTGGAAGTGCGAAAGTCAAATGTCCTCCAGGGCTTCCACAATATTGACACCGTAGCAAATAATTTTCTACCGAAGACAACTTTATAAACTGTTAAATATTTGCACTACTTTTTAATTTTTTAATCTGATATCTGTAAAAAGCTACTGTTATTTTGTATATACTGTGTCTTATTGTGGACTTTTTAATCTGAGTACATATTTAGACCCTGAAAATTTATCTAAAACACGTTGCGGGGTATTTTGTAACTGTATACAGATTGCTAATACCTTTAAATGAGCCGCACCATGAGAAAACCAACATAGTGGGTTTGCGACCAGCATAGATACAAACCAGGCTACGCATCCGCGCAGTCTGGTCATGATCCATTCTATTCGCTAACAGTTTCTCTAATTCCAATAGGCTTTAAAAGCGAACAGCATGGATCCTGACCAGACTGCGCGGATGCGCAGGCTGGTCTGGATCTATGCTAGTCGCAAACCCACTATGTTGGTTTTCTCATGACACGGCTCAAATATTGAAAGGAAACGTATATATTCATTTTGCAGTATTGACAAGTGTTTCAATATCATTATGCCGCAGTTCGGCCTCGAATTTTCCTCCTCCATATTTGTACCTGGGTATTGTATGGAAGTCAGGCGATCAGCGCCCGTGTTCTGTCCTGATGGTATGGTTAACATAGTTTTTTAATTCATTTTCACGAAAACCTGCTAGAATGTACCCGCTTCCAATTTAACGATAATGGATAAACAGAGATTATTAGGATGCTGTCTTCCTGAACTAAAGTTTATACTGCAAGTCAGAGAAAATATAGTTTTGCTGAATTGGATGTGTTTTCTGAGACGAGCCATGTACACTTAAGCTGAGACAGAAAATCTAATATTCTATTTGTCATGCAACCAATAAAACCTACCAATTTCAACACATTGTTCTATATGCATGATGTGCATGAAAAAAAAATGTGTTCTGTTCGTGCAAAAGAGAAATACAAGTATTAACATGATCAAATTAGCGTTCCCATAATTTAGGGGAATGGTTTAGATACAATTAATCCTAATATAACAATAATAAATGTGTCAGAGCATCATCATTTTATATGAGCCGCGCCATGAGAAAATCAACATAATGGCTTTGCGACCAGCATGGATCCAGATCAGGATCCATGCTGTTCGCTAACGGTTCCTCTAATTGCAGTAGGCTTTAAAAGCGAACAACATGGATCCTGACCAGACTGCGCGGATGCATGCTGGTCGCAAAGCCACTATGTTGATTTTCTCATGGCACGGCTCACATCATTATTAAACTGATGTGCAATATCATATAAACTATCTAACTCAACGTTACTGTAAGTATAGAAATGACATAAGACTTAATCCGTTAGACTGAATATAAATACATGTACATAAAGGTGTTTTGATATTAGCCCGGCATTATGTTATAAAATCCAGTGATTCTGTCAATATGTTTTCAGCTACATCAAACGGTGTTTCTTTAAGGCAACAGACGACCAGCCTAACGTCATTTGTTGACGCATCCAATGTGTATGGTTCATCTGCGTCCAGGCAAGAAGAACTTCGTGAAAATGGTAATACTTTTTTTTACTCTTTTCGATAACAAACATTTATAACATTGATAATTCTTAATCTGCAAGTCTAAAACTTTAAACTGGAAGACGAATACTGACCTGTCATAATTATGGAGATCACGCTGCCGCATTCATAGACTTATATGCAATTATATGTTGCTTTTTGGTGTAACTGTTGTTGTTGTTTTAGACCCTTTGTTATAATATTGATCATTCTTAACCATGGCAGTCGGATATTGACCGGTCATAATACTGGAGATAGCGCTGCCGCATTCATAGACTTATATGCAATTATTTGTGTTATTTGGTGTAACTGTTGTTTGGTTATGTTTTTTAACCTTTTATAATCATTGATCATATCTAACCATGGCAGTACGATATGACCGTCATAATACTGGAGATAGCGCTGCCGCATTCATAGACTTATATGCAATTATTTGTTGTATTTTGGTGTAACTGTTGTTGTTGTTTTAGACCCTTTGTTATAATATTGATCATTCTTAACCATGGCAGTCGGATATTGACCGGTCATAATACTGGAGATAGCGCTGCCGCATTCATAGACTTATATGCAATTATTTGTTGTATTTTGGTGTAACTGTTGTTGTTGTTTTAGACCCTTTGTTATAATATTGATCATTCTTAACCATGGCAGTCGGATATTGACCGGTCATAATACTGGAGATAGCGCTGCCGCATTCATAGACTTGTATGCAATTATTTGTTGTATTTTGGTGTAACTGTTGTTGTTGTTGCTTTTAGACCCATATCAGCTTTGCTGTCAAATATAAGTAGTCGCAACTTGACCGCGATGGTTGACCTTCGGCTGATTATTCATATCGATTAGTTCAATGTAGAAATAAAGGGTGATTAGGGTAGCCATGTATATTTTTATGGAATTAGTTTGTATACAGTGCTGTATCAAAGTAGGTATACCTACATTTTGATCAGTTAAAACTTTCCAATACACTAATTTATAATTACACAAATTTATAATTCCACTTCTCATACAGCTCGTGTTTTACGTTACTCCTTTTCAATAATAGGATTGGCCTCATTATGTATTATAATACAAAGGTCAACCATCGGGGTTAAGTTGCGTCCACTATACCTTAAAGGTATAATCGTATCTGTGTTTGGTTTGTAGGGAAACCTGATAGGTAATTACTACTTGTTGTGTACACAGTGGTTTTAAATTGCGGACATAGCTAGCGAAGGTATAAAACATTTAAAAAGAAATGCAAGATCCGTAAATATTATTTCAGAGAATGGGTATCGCTTGAAGACAGCAATTTTTGGTAACCAGGAACGACTGCCCAATGGTCCCAGTGATACTTGTACTTTGACAAATTCTTCTCAGGATTGCTCCGCAGCAGGTAACCAATTTGCAGTGGAACCTCTGTCGCTTGAATAAATATCTTTAACGTGGATAGAAACAAATGGGCTTATTATCGTATGAAATCAATTTACCGTTTACAGATCTGCTGTTAAACTTTAAAGTCATTGTCAAAGGATGCGATAGAGTGTGCGGCTAGTGTTCAACGGATACGTCAACTATATGTGACTGTCATGTGTAAGACATATACTCATTTAAGAGTCTTTTGTGTCTAAAAATAGTTTGGAAACAATAAAAATCTTCTAATTTGTTTCAATATTTGAATGGTGTTTCATTGATAATAAGTCTATAAGTATATTCCTATCCCCGACCTTTTATGGTATTCATGTATTTGAACTATGTTTTAAAACCAGAAACCTGCAAATATGTCCTCTCTTTTTCTTCTAATATTTTTGTTCTTAATCCCATTTAGTACGCGCTTATCAAATGACACAAAAACAAGTGGAATCTAATGTATTCCAAGTCATCAGTGTTGCAACAAATTCGAATTCCGGACATTATATTCAACTTTTCTAAAGAGGGAATGTTTTGAAAATAATATATTTTCCATGGGTAGTATCTAATATAATAGTAAGCCTTAAATGTTTCACTATTTACACGTTTCTTATTCTAATATGTTCGTTAGGACAAAACTTCTCCTGCATCTACATACGTGGCAATATATGCTCTCATAATCTAAAAAAAAATACAACAGAAATGAGTTTTTGTAAATTATACAGCGGAGATCTTTCTGAATACATTACAAAACAGGAATGTCCACTAACAAAGACAACTTTGAAGAATTCAAAACATTCCCTTCTTTTTTATACCGCCATAAAACGAAGTTTGGGAGGGCATATAGGAGTGAGCTTGGCGGTCGTTCGGTCAGTTGGTCGATCGGTCTGTCCGTTGGTTTTCATGATTTCCGGACAATAACTCAAGAAAGGCTTGACAGATTTTAATAATTTTTGGAACATAGGTGTAACATCAGAAAATACAGGTTAAGTTCGACTTTGAGGTCAGTAGGTCAAAGGTCAAGGTCACAGTGATCCTGAACTGTTAAACGGTTTCCGGACGATAACTTGAGAACGTTTATGTCTAGGATCATATATTTAGGTACACAGATGTAACACCATGAAATATATGTCAAGTTTGACTTTGAGGTCAGTAGGTCAAAGATCAATGTCACAGTGACCTTGAACAGTTAAATGGTTTCCGGATAATAACTTGAGAACGCTTGGGCCTAGGATCATATATTTTGTTACATAGGTGTAACATCATGAAATACAGGTCAAGTTTGACTTTGAGGTTAGTAGGTCAAAGGTCAAGGTCACAAAGACATGAGACAGTTAAACGGTTTCCGGATGATAACTTGAGAATGTTAGGGCCTAGGATCATGAAAATTGATAGGGAGGTTGGTCATGACAAGCAAATGATCCCTAATGATTATGAGGACAGTAGGTCACAGGTCAAGGTCACAGTGACCGAGAACATTTAAATGGTTTTTAGACAATAACTTCAGAACGCTTGTGTCTAGGATCGTGAAACTTAATAGGAAGGTTGGTCATGACTAGCAGATGACCTCTATAGATTTCGAGTTCAAAAGGTCAAAGGTCAGAGTGACCCGGAACATTTAAATCTTTTCTGGACAATAACCTGAGAACGCTTGGGCAGAGGATCATGAAACTTCATAGAGAGGTTGATCATGACCAGCAGATGACTTTGAGGTCAGTAGGTCAAAGGTCAAACAAGTTCGGCTTTGACATTGGCTTAGTTCTGTGACAATGCCATATTGTGGGGGTATAATTCGTCACTCCTGTGACAACTCTAGTTTACTTTTATCTACAAATGAAAGCATTACTTTAGTGTCATTTATCACCTTTACAGGTGACGGCAGGGTCAATGAAGTGCCAACTCTGACATCTTATCATTTTCTCTTCGTAAAAGAGCACAACCGAATTGCGGACACAATAAAAGGTTCGTAATCTTATTTTCATTTTTTTTTGCTCTCCATAGTATACATCTGAAGTATATAAAATGTGGTGCCACGAGAGAGATTGTCTTTTTGCAAAAAAAAATACACACAGCTATTTAATTATATTTGAATATTTTTATTACGTGAACTCTGACTGCTTGAACTTTTGAGTATATACATACCAGATTAATAACAAATTTAAGTGAAAAGACAACACGTCGAGTGAAATATATACATGATACATTACTGTCAAACTTCAATACATTGATACACTGATATGCCTCTTTTCATTTACAGTGTAAATTAAAGCAGTTCAGTGTGTGATAAACCGTAAGTGGTAGCCTAGCATACTTTATTTTGATAACCTAGAATAATGCCCGGACCCGGCAAACCGAAAGAAACCTCTTCCTATGAACAAATGTCATCTCGTATGTAAATTTATCAAAAAGAAAACGTCTTTGATTTGTTCTCTGTACTATTTCTTCCAGAATTTTACGACAATGATGAAACAATCTTTCAAGAAACAAGACGAATACTGATCGCGATCATGCAGAAGATTGTTTATGACGAATTTCTGCCTTCATTCTTCTCACAGAAAGGATTGAGCGAGTACAAACTGCAAAGTTCAGCTAATTACGTATACAATCCTGACACTGATCCAACGATGTTGAACGCATTCGGCATTGCTTACAGGTTAGTTACCTATGTAATAATTTAGACTGTGACTCAATGCAGACTTGGAGCGCCGGTATAAATTACAGACTCCGGTACACACCGGATTAACTAAATTTGATCGAAAATATCTTAAATGTATATATTTTGTAACCTTTATATATATACCTTTAGTCAGTATTTTATGCATATTGTACACTTAATGCATGCGGACATGCAAAAATATGCATATTTTTGCCGTGCGCTACAATTGATAATCACTTTCGGGCATGCGCAGAAGACCGCTCCAAGTCTGCAATGAGTTACATCGAATAATTTATAGATAATGTAATATAAGGAAGGCTGCAAAAGAATTATGAAGATAAATTGTTCTGAGCTAAATTTGATAATGCGTTTAGCATCTGTTTTGTAAAACAGAGGTAAAATTCCACATAATTTTTTTTTCAATGTGTTTATGCGTTTTACTTAAAGATTAAATAAAGAGTTGTCTTTATTTGGTTAGCTCAACTACTCCACTAGTAATGCATTTCAATTTTGGTGAAACATGTTTGCAATTTCATGTGAAAGTCAAAAAGAAAGGAGTAAAGGTAAGACGGTGCACATGGAACAGTTCATTGTAGTGTACCAACAGTGTGGTCACACGTAGACTATAGAGGATTGATAAACCCTGCTAGAAACAGTTAGACTGACGATCACTAGTGATAATATGCCGTTTTGAGGAAAGACATAACGCGTAGTAGTTTAAACAGCATGTTTTCTTTCAGAGTTGGACATTCATGGATATCACAACGAATGCGCCTATTCAGTAGATCCCTTACCCTAATCCACACTCCAGGCTTTACCAGGAAAACAGAGAACACCTTTAATAATCCAGACATGACATATTTACCAAATGGATTTGAAAGGCTTGCCTACTACTTGTCTGGGACCCAATCGCCAGAGACTGACAGGTATACCCTTACCCTGCTAAATTTCTATAATAAACTTGTCCATTTTTCAATTTTGACAGTACCATTAACTGTTAGAAGCGGTGCACACCAAAAGGATACTGACTGAATAGCGACCAGTGCAGATCATGATCAGACTGCACAGATGTGCAGGCTGATCTTGATCTGCACTGGTCGCAAAGGCAGAATCAATCGTGTCCAGCATGATAAGGGTTAAACGTGGCAATAACCGTAAAATCAACTAACACTAAAACCCGTTAAATCTAATGGCCGCTATGAACCTTTGTCAAGTCTTATTTTGCCAAAATGAAGTATTAATCATATATATTTTCGGAAAGCGAAATAAATGTAACTTGTAGCCGCGTGTCTTGATACAATTCTAAAAACCGAGAAGAAATTATTGTTTCAAAGCGGAATATTTTGTTAACGACGGTCATGGCAAAGGCGGCATATATTTAGAAAGACTATTACAAACGATAATTAAAATGAGTGTAATCTTGTGCTTTACATATTATACCTAAATGTCCCAACATATTACAGTTGATAGTATTTACCTGTCAATGACAGCTTTTTAGACATTTAGCACTGCAACATGCACAGAATCATATATATATATATATATATATATATATATATGTGCTGCAATGCTAAATGTCAGCCTTTACAATAATCATTTATTAAATGCATATATATTTTTCATGTATTATCTATTACTCACTTTACTTTATACGTTAACATTTAGTATATGTTCAGTTGTATAAAATTATTAAGTAATATACAAATCATATTAAAATATATATTCTGTTCTGTTCCATTCTATAAAGTAACATTTATACATTAAACTCACAGGTTTAAATAAAAGTTGCTTCTCCTTAAATGTAAGAATTACAATAAAATGTACATCTACTAAATCTAAGTAATATATATTTTATTTTTTTCAAGATGTTAACAATAAAATTTTTAGTCTTATTAAAACCATATTCATTGGAATTCTGCATGGAAAGGTGTGCATGAAAAACTAGAAAACGTTGCTTCGTTTTTTCTCATCATTTACGCTTACTAAATTTCATCTAAGATAATGCACCATTTTAAATTAAAAAATATCATCATATAATTTAATTCCTACGATGTCAGTTGAAATACTTCAGCATTATTGAAGAAGCCGTACGAAGCCGGCTGTTTTTAGATACAGACAATAACATAGCATTTGATCTTGCGGCACTCAACATTCAAAGAGGACGGGACCATGGACTTCCGTCCTACAACAAATACAGGAAGTGGTGCGGATTGTCTTCTGTTGGTAGAAAATGGGCATATGATGGCAATTCTGGTCTCATTGATCACACATATCGTGCACGACAAATGTTAAAAGGTGCTGGTTATAAGTAAGTAAAAGTTGAAGTTGATATTTGTTAAATACGAAAGTATACATGTAGGTCGCGAAATCCATTCGCTTAGCTTCTGCAACTGTGAAATCATTTATTTCTATAGGCATAACATTTCGTTGCTTTTGCCAAATCTACATCTCAGGGGCTCAAATTCATGGTTACTAAACTTAAAAGATAAAGAAATATATAGGAATGTCGTGTTTGTTGGAATTTAATTTTATGAAATGCATGTAACCACGATAATGAGAACCTCCACCCCCCCCCCCCCCCCCCCCCCCCCCCCCAACCCCCGCAAAAAATTAATCGTGGCTGGTGCCAAAAAGACTACTCCATGCGTCTCAGATATCAAGTTGAAAGATAAAAAATATAGGGATGTTCTGTGATTTAATTTCATGAAATGACATACATGTAACCACGAAATGCACAAAAACTACTCCCTGCAAAAAATAATGATTTTAGAGTAATTAGTTCGAATCATGTGTACGGTAGCGAGGATGGTTTTAAAGTTGCTACATCTAACACCTTTCCACTATCGTTTGAGGCCTTAAATTACTTACTACTTGAAGAGTAATCCGACTACAAGACATCAACAGTAACATATTAATGTACTCTGCGAATTTTATGATAGCACGAAAATCTGTTTTTATTCACAAGTATTATATTGTGGTGAGTGTTTAACAGGCTTTTTTTCTGAAGAATTTAAATAATGCAAACCTGTATTAGGCGGTCAGCAAATAGAGTGACACAGTCTGGCTGCTTAATGCAGGTGGGCGGTTTATACAGGTGACCGCTTAGATAGGTTCAATTGTACTTTCTAAAATGTTCATAATATTATATATTTTAAGCAAACAATATTATACATTTTAAGCAAACACCCTAAAAATAACTTTTTTTTTATTGTCAATCTGCTGTACATTGAGTTTCATCATGTATGAAAGAGAAATGAAATAGACATAGTTCATTTGTGCAATGAACATCTCATAACTGTTTAATACAGCACATCTTAACATATATAACATTATACCAATATAGATCACCACGTGATATCGACCTGTTTGTCGGCGGACTAACGGAGACTCCACTAAGCGGCGGAAATCTTGGACCTACGTTTGAGTGTATAATAGGGCGGCAGTTCCAACGACTGAAATTCGGCGACAGACTTTGGTACCAGAACAAAGATGCTGGATTCACAAACGGTATGATTAAGATTACAGATAAACTTAATTCTGGATGGATAAAAAAGAGTCTATATTCAGGCGCTATAAGTAGCCAAATGGTTAAAAGTGGCTTCGAGAAGATGGAATACAATGCTACCAACGAACATCGCATTTGAGCTTCACTCAGCTGCTAAAGTTAATTCACATTGACTTGCCTGTCATTAAACTAATTTTTAGAAAGTTTTTGTCGAAGTTCGATTTAAAAATCGCTGCCAACCTTTTGTTATAGGATACACATCCCATATAAGCTATTACTATGCGTAGCAAAAAAAAAACGATTTGTAAACAACACCTTCATTGCTTTAAATAATTTGTTTTTCCTTACCTTCAGATCAAATTGCAGCTATTCAAGGATATTCATTATCCAAAGTTCTTTGCAACAACTACAACTTCGAAAAAGTCCACTTTCCGAGTGCATTTGAATCACGGTAGGTTCATCCATCATGACTTTTGTACACACTGACTTTTCCTGTAACTACAATAATATTATTAAATAAATATTATAATATATAAGTTTGTATGATGTCCTTGTATGATATTATATATATTTTTTCAACAGAACAGAACAGAACAGACATTTTATTAATATCTAACTTGAACATTTACAGCTCATCATTACATACAAACAAAATCATACATGCATACAGTAATGTAAATATAACAAAAAAAAGGCAAACGAAATATCTATCGTCTGTTGCAATGAATTCAGTTCATTCGATGAACTTAACTTAAAGGGGTATTTTACAAAGCAAAGCCAATGTATTCAACGCTTTAACACGTGTAGCATTTAAAAATTTAGTAATTTTAGCATACTTGGGCGTCTATGGTAATATCTAGGTATATAGTGTCCTCGTAATAAGGCAAACAATCGGACAAATTAACGCAAAATGATATTCATTTTCAATGTCGTTTCATTGACAAAGTGTACATTTTCTATCGTTTCTATGTCTACTAGTTTAAATAGAAAGCTAGTGGGAAGATAAATGTAATTTAGATAAAATATTTCCTAAACAATAAAATTCATTTTGCCAATATTTTCTGATATTTTGAAATCGTAGTTTAATTCTTTATATAAAAACAAAGAAGATCTTGAACAAATATCTTGTCTCCAGTTATTTATAAACATGTCTGAAAACATGCACATACATATTAGTATTTATGGAAGATTCAGGAAAGCCTGCGTCACTGGCACCAGAACAGAAAGAAAATGCCTCTGTTACAACCACATTTGTAATAAAAACCAGATTTGTAATAATTATAACATTTCTTGTTTTTATTACAAAAGTGGTTGCAAAGGTTCAACCACATTTGTAATAACCAGATTTGTAATAAAAATCGCAAACACTTTTTTCGGGAGATGTGTTTTCCCACGTGATATTCAAGCTTATGCATGCGTGTTTAAGCACGTGCAGGTCGAATTAAACTGTCATGGGTCATTTCAGACTCCAAATGTTTTACCTGAAATCCTTGTTCACGGACATATTTTACTTTAGAAAATTATTACATTTCTCGTTTTTATTACAAAAGTGGTTGCAAAGGTTCAACCACATTTGTAATAACCAGATTTGTAATAAAAATCGCAAACTTTTCTTTTCGGGAGATGTGTTTCCCACGTGATATTCAAGCTTATAGCATGCGTTATTAAGCACGTGCAGGTCGAATTAAACTGTCCTGAGTCATTTAAGACTACAAATGTTTTACCTGAAATCCCTGTTCATGGACATATTTTACTTTAAAAAATTATTACATTTCTCGTTTTTATTACAAAAGTGGTTGCGAAGGTTCAACCACATTTGTAATAACCAGATTTGTAATAAAAATCGCAAACACTTTTTTTCGAGAGATGTGTTTTCCCACGTGATATTCAAGCTTAGCATGCGTTATTAAGCACGTGCAGGTCGAATTAAACTGTCTAGGGTCATTTAAGACTCCAAATGTTTTACCTGAAATCCTTGTTCATGGACATATTTGACTTTAAAAAAATATTACATTTCTCGTTTTTATTACAAAAGCAGTTGCAAAGGTTCAACCATATTTGTAATAACCAGATTTGTAATAAAAATCGCAAACACTTCTTTCGAGAGATGTGTTTTCCCCACGTGATATTCAAGCTTATGCATACGTTATTAAGCACGTGCTGGTCGAACTAAACTGTCATGGGTCATTTAAGACTACAAATGTTTTACCCGAAATCCTTGTTCATGGACATATTTTATTTCAGAAAATTATTACATTTTTCGTTTTTATTACAGAAGTGGTTGCAAAGGTTCAACCACATTTGTAATAACCAGATTTGTAATAAAAAACGCAAACTTTTCTTTTTGGGAGATTTGTTTTCCCACGTGATATTCAAGCTTATTCATACTTTATTAAGCACGTGCAGGTCGAACTAAACTGTCATAGGTCATTTAAGACTCCAAATGTTTTACCCAAAATCCTTGTTCATGGACATATTTTATTTCAGAAATTTATTACATTTCTCGTTTTTATTACAAAAGTGGTTGCAAAGGTTCAACCACATTTGTAATAACCAGATTTGTAATAAAAATCGCAAACTTTTTTTTTCGGGAGATGTGTTTTCCCACGTGATATTCAAGCTTATGCATGCGTTATTAAGCACGAGCAGGCCGAATTAAACTGTCTTGGGTCATTTAAGACTCCAAATGTTTTACTTGAAATCCTTGTTCATGGACATATTTTACTTTAAATCATTATTACATTTCTCGTTGTTATTACAAAAGTGGTTGCAAAGGTTCAACCACATTTGTAATAACCAGATTTGTAATAAAAATCGCAAACACTTTTTTAAGAGAGATGTGTATTCCCACGTGATATTTAAGCTTATACATGCGTTATTAAGCACGTGCAGGTCGAATTAAACTGTCCTGGGTCATTTTAGAACTCCAAATGTTTTACCTGAAATCCTTGTTCATGGACATAATTATGTTACTTTAAAAAATTATTACATTTCTCGTTTTTATTACAAAAGTGGTTGCAAGGTTCAACCACATTTGTAATAACCAGATTTGTAATAAAAATCGCAAACTTGTTTTTTCGGGAGATGTGTTTTCCCACGTGATATTCAAGCTTATGCATACGTTATTAAGCACGTGCAGGTCGAACTAAACTGTCATGGGTCATTTAAGACTCCAAATGTTTTACCCGAAATCCTTGTTCATGGACATATTTTATTTCAGAAAATTATTACATTTCTCGTTTTTATTACAAAAGTGGTTGCAAAGGTTCAACCACATTTGTAATAACCAGATTTGTAATAAAAATCGCAAACTTTTCTTTTCGGGAGATGTGTTTTCCCACGTGATATTCAAGCTTATGCATGCGTTATTAAGCACGTGCAGGTTGAATTGAACTCTCTTGGGCCATTTAAGTACTCCAAATGTATTACCTGAAATCTCTGTATAAATATTTGTCCTAAGACACTGAACTGGCATTTTTAAAGGTTCTAGCTTGACAGAAGATGTCGGAAAATAGTTATGAATCTGGTCCAGAAATTCTGATGTATATTTGTCTTTTCAGACAAATTTTACATGCCAAAAGGCCTGTAAACAAAATCCATTTCATATCAGCAGGTTTTAGGGGATTCTTTATGTAAGGTAATTCGTACCTATATATCACACATGCGCAAAATAATTTCTGTAGGTACTAATTCCTCAAAATTTCATAAATACCACCTACTTTTAATTCTTAATGACCCTAATCCCGTTGTAAACAGTTGTCGTCTTGGGGTATTCAAGATCATCTTTAGTCAAAGGTCGTTTTTGCATTAAGCCTATACTCTTACAGCTTACCTGACACATGGACATAGACACGAACACCAATGGCAAATATTGGACTTCAGCAGAATCATTTGATATAGGAAATAATCAAATAACAAGCTTATTAAGATTTAGCTAAATTTATTAGGTCTATATCCTTTAGACCCTTTAAAGACACATGCTCACAAATAACGAAAAATTACACAACAAGTATCGTAGTATCGTTAGCAGGCATGAAGTAAGGGACAATGCTACAAAATCAGGGTTACAACATAGCTTTTAGTATCAGTCAAGTCAGTGTCTTTGACTCTAATGACCCCAACACCTAACGTCTTCCACGATTCACATGCTGAGTCAAAGCAGGCGACAGATGCAAATAGTTACAGACACACGAACATTTACACACACGCACACGAACGCGCACACGCACGCGCACACGCACAACCTGGCAGAAATAAATATATAAAAAGAAAAAAAATCTCATATCAGAGTTGTGGGGGAAATCATTACTAGTGTAAAGTGTTATACTTAGAATTTTTAGATTAAAGTTATTGTTTATGGCATCTCTGTTACTTTGAAAGCTATTGATTTGAAACTTAAAATATTTCTTTAATATCAAAGATTACACTAGTAGAAACAATCTCCATAACCCCTAATAGAAGAGAGAGTTATGTTTCGTTTGCACTGACAACCTTTATGGTACAGTTTTATATAAAGTTCAATTTATCAGTAACTTTCAAAGGCATTGACTGGAAACTGAAATTGGATCTCTACTATAACACTTTACACTAGTAATGATTTCCCCCACAACTCTGTTATGAGTTTTTTTTTTCTTTTTACATATTTATGCCACATTTTAAGTTAGATTTTGTTACATATTAAAGTATTGTTAAACTCTTATGTATATTTCTACCAGCCAGGTTGTGCGTGTGCGTGTGCGCGTTCGTGTGCGTGTGTGTAAATGTTCGTGTGTGTGTGTGTCTGTAACTATTTGCATCTGTCGCCTGCTTTGACTCAGCATGTGAATCCTCAGCATGTGAATCGCGGAAGACGTTAGGTGTTGGGGTCATTAGAGTCAAAGACACTGACATGACTGATACTAAAGGCTATGTTGTAACCCTGATTTTGTAGCATTGTGCCTTATTTCATGCCTGCTTACGATACTACGATACTTATTGTGTAATTTTTCGTTATTTGTGAGCATGTGTCTTTAAAGGGTCTAAAGGATATAGACCTAATAAATTTAGCTAAATCTTAATAAGCTTGTTATTTGATTATTTCCTATATCAAATGATTCTGCTGAAGTCCAATATTTGCCATTGGTGTTCGTGTCTATGTCCATGTGTCAGGTAAGCTGTAAGAGTATAGGCTTAATGCAAAAACGACCTTTCACTAAAGATGATCTTGAATACCCCAAGATGACAACTGTTTACAACGGGATTATGGTCATTTAGAATTAAAAGTAGATGGTATTTATGAAATTTTGAGGAATTAATCCCTACAGAAATTATTTGCGTATGTGTGATATACGAGGGGCATTTCAAAAGTAATGCAACTGGGGTGATATAAAGCGCACGTTTGATAAATTTTAAATTATTTACGCGTCATACCGTCAAAGTAATCCTCCTTGTTACGTACACAAAGTTTCAAACGTTTAATCCAGTTCGTAAAGGCATCTTCATACTCATTTTTAGGTATACCCAACATGCACTGATAAACAGCGAAACCCAAGGCCTGTCGGGACCTATACCGTCTACCAGCTAAATGTTTTTTTTTTCAATTTAGGGAACAAGAAATAGTCACACGGGGCTAGGTCTGGGGAATATGGTGCATGTGGAAGAACTCGAACCCTTTCCTTGTTCAAAAACGAGGTCACAATAGCAGACTCATGCGCAGGGGCGTTGTCATGCAACAAGGATAGGTGCTTAAAGCCAGTGTGTGGACGACGTTTGAAACATTGGTTTTTAAGTTTCTTCAACACTTTTTCTTTATAAAGTACATGTATACCAGTCACAGATTTTCTATTTGGTACAACCAGTTGCATAATAGGGCCACGTATATCAAAGAAAATAACAAACATTGCTATCTTAGCACTAATCAATCTTTTGGCAATTGAGGGGCGGCGACAGTTTTTGGTAGCCCATATTTTGTTGTTTATTTTTCTGGTAGGCTCGAAAAAGTGAACCAATGTCTCATCTCCAGTAATAATGTCAGAAAACTGCTTTCTTTGACATTTTGGAAACATTTTAAGCAGTTTTCCGGCGGTTTCAAGTCGGACATGCTTTTGCTTGTCTGACAACAAATGAGGGATCCATCTAGCTGTAATACGTCTCATTTTTAAATTAGAATGCGGAATACGCTTGCGGCTGAAACACCAACTCTACTAGCTATCTGATGAACAGTTAGTCTGGCGTCAGACTTAACCACATCACATACTTTGTTAACCATAGTGTTAGAAGTAGCACTACAAGGACGTCCCAATTTTAGTGCATCATTAATAGAGTCACAACCGCTTTTAAACTTCTTAATCCACCTCGTGACGGTGGCATACGACACTTCATTCTGTCCATGAACAACACACAATTCGTCAAAAATCTCCTTCGCTGATACGCTAAGCTGGCATCGAGTTTCAGCTGCCTTTACACTTCTCTTGCCAACCATTTTACTATAGTATCAATGACTATATGTTGCGTTTATCACTGTATTAGCGATAATACTGCATGTACACCTGTAAATTTAGTATATCTGTGTAGAGAATGGATGTCTCGCTATATCGGTACAATTTTCAAGAAAATCCCGTGCAAGGCGAGGCCACACGATAATCAGTTGCATTACTTTTGAAATGCCCCTCGTATAGCTACGAATTAGCTTACATAAAGAATCCACTAAAACCTGCTGAGATGAAATGGCTTTTGTTTACAGGCCTTTTGGCAATCAAAACTTTTTTGAAAAGATAATATACGTAAGAATTTCTGGATTAGATTCATAACTATTTTCCGACATCTTCCATCAAGCTAGAACCTTTAAAAATGCCAGGTCAGTGTCTTCGGACAAATATTTATACAGAGATTTCAAGTAATACATTTCGAGTTTCTTAAATGACCCAAGAGAGTTCAATTCAACCTGCACGTGCTTAATAACGCATGCATAAGCTTGAATATATCACGTGGGAAAACACATCTCCGGAAAAGAAAAGTTTATGTTTTTATTACAAATCTGGTTATTACAAATGTGGTTGAACCTTGGCAACCACTTTTGTAATAAAAACGAGAAATGTAATAATTTTCTGAAATAAAATATGTCCATGAACAAGGATTTCGGGTAAAACATTTGGAGTCTTAAATGACCCATGACAGTATAGTTCGACCTGCACGTGCTTAATAAAGTATGCATAAGCTTGAATATCACGTGGGAAAACACATCTCTCGAAAAATAAGTGTTTGCGATTTTTATTACAAATCTGGTAATTACAAATGTGGTTGAACCTTTGCAACCACTTTTGTAATAAAAACGAGAAATGTAATAATTTTTTTAAGTAAAATATGTCCATGAACAAGGATTTCAGGTAAAACATTTGGAGTCTTAAATCACTCAGGACAGTTTAATTCGACCTGCACGTGCTTAATAACGCATGCATAAGCTGGGATATCACGTGGGAAAACACATCTCTCGAAAAAAAGTGTTTGCGATTTTTATTACAAATCTGGTTATTACAAATGTGGTTGAACCTTTGCAACCACTTTTGTAATAAAAACGAGAAATGTAATAATTTTTTAAAGTACAATATGTCCATGAACAAGGATTTCAAGTAAAACATTTGGAGTCTTAAATGACCCAGGACAGTTTAATTCGACCTGCACGTGCTTAATAACGCATGCATAAGCTTGAATATCACGTGGGAAAACACATCTCTCGAAAAAAAGTGTTTGCGATTTTTATTACAAATCTGGTTATTACAAATGTGGTTGAACCTTTGCAACCACTTTTGTAATAAAAACGAGAAATGTAATAATTTTTTAAAGTAAAATATGTCCAGGAACAGGGATTTCAGGTAAAACATTTGTAGTCTTAAATGACTCAGGACAGTTTAATTCGACCTGCTCGTGCTTAATAACGCATGCCTAAGCTTGAATATCACGCGGGAAAACACATCTCCCGAAAAAAAAAGTTTGCGATTTTTATTACAAATCTGGTTATTACAAATGTGGTTGAACCTTTGCAACCACTTTTGTAATAAAAACGAGAAATGTAATAAATTTCTGAAATAAAATATGTACATGAACAAGGATTTCGGGTAAAACATTTGGAGTCTTAAATGACCTATGACAGTTTAGTTCGACCTGCACGTGCTTAATAAAGTATGAATAAGCTTGAATATCACGTGGGAAAACACATCTCCCGAAAAAAAAAAGTTTGCGTTTTTTATTACAAATCTGGTTATTACAAATGTGGTTGAACCTTTGCAACCAATTTTGTAATAAAAATGAGAAATGTAATAATTTTCTGAAATAAAATATGTCCATGAACAAGGATTTCAGGTAAAACATTTGGAGTCTTAAATGACCCAGGACAGTTTAATTCGACCTGCACGTGCTTAATAACGCATGCATAAGCTTGAATGTCACGTGGGAAAACACATCTCCCAAAAAAAAAGTTTGCGATTTTTATTACAAATCTGGTTATTACAAATGTGGTTGAACCTTTGCAACCACTTTTGTAATAAAAACGAGAAATGTAATAATTTTCTGAAATAAAATATGTCCATGAACAAGGATTTCGGGTAAAACATTTGGAGTCTTAAATGACCCATGACAGTTTAGTTCGACCTGCACGTGCTTAATAACGCATGCATAAGCTTGAATATCACGTGGGAAAACACATCTCTCGAAAAAAAGTGTTTGCGATTTTTATTACAAATCTGGTTATTACAAATGTGGTTGAACCTTTGCAACCACTTTTGTAATAAAAACGAGAAATGTAATAATTTTTTAAAGTAAAATATGTCCAGGAACAGGGATTTCAGGTAAAACATTTGGAGTCTTAAATGACTCAGGACAGTTTAATTCAACCTGCTCGTGCTTAATAACGCATGCATAAGCTTGAATATCACGTGGGAAAACACATCTCCGGAAAAGAAAAGTTTGCGATTTTTATTACAAATCTGGTTATTACAAATGTGGTTGAACCTTTGCAACCCCTTTTGTAATAAAAACGAGAAATGTAATAATTTTCAGAAATAAAATATGTCCATGAACAAGGATTTCGGGTAAAACATTTGGAGTCTTAAATGACCCAGGACAGTTTAATTCGACCAGCACGTGCTTAATAACGCATGCATAAGCTTGAATATCACGTGGGAAAACACATCTCCGGAAAAGCAAAGTTTGCGATTTTTATTACAAATCTGGTTATTACAAATGTGGTCGAACCTTTGCAACCACTTTTGTAACAAAAACGAGAAATGTAATAATTTTCTTAAGTAAAATATGTCCATGAACAAGGATTTCAGGTAAAACATTTGGAGTCTTAATTGACCCAGGACAGTTCAAATCGACCTGCACGTGCTTAAACACGCATGCATTAGCTTGAATATCACGTGGAAAAACACACCTCTCGAAAAAAGAAGTTTGCGATTTTTATTACAAATCTGGTTATTACAAATGTGGTGAACCTTTGCAACCACTTTTGTAATAAAAACGAGAAATGTATAATTTTCAAATCTGGTTTTATTACAAATGTGTTGAACCTGCCTCTGTCTTAAACCAGATTTTGAATAATGAAAACAACGAAAAATCGATTATTTCAATGTTAATTTCAACCATAATAAACGAGCAATGTTATATATATTACAAGCAATTTTTATTACAATGTGGTTGTAACATGCCTCTTACATGTATACCCTAGGATTCAATAAGAATATGGTCATAACGGGAAAATAATCTTTACCGTTCAATCGTAATTTCTCACCTAACGCGCAGTCGGGGAATGGGTACTTGAATTGAACAACAATAATCACTTCATTAACAACCAGTCACATTGTCTAACAATATCCATATGCTGAATAATCAATTATTTTATGCTTTTTTGTCAACGTACAGAAAAAAACTTCTTACATTCCAATATGAATTATCGGTCTAGAGGATCACGCAGTGTTTCACATGTTTGCGAAATGTAAACAAATCAAAAACAGATTAAAAAAATACATTTTTACAATAACTCGAAATGATGATGAAATTTTTGTAATGAAGTCTTAAATTTGAAATCGTACATAGGTCTATCTGTTGTTTTATCTATTCATTTTGGCACATTTACGTACTGCATTTTCACCATTTTATGCAACAGTGTATAAAATGACGTACATACATTTTCACATTAGCCAATCAGAGTGGTTTTGTAATCCAGGGAAGTTCAAGCAAGTTTTTTGTGTAATGTTGAAATAACTATAAACTACGCGTTGTTTTTCTAAAATACGATGTATTGAAGAAATGTGACCGGTACACAATGGAAGATAAATTACCACTTGTTTGATATCCATAGTTAGTTGCGGTCATAAAAGGTCCACAACTGGATATTTTAACGAAATTAGTAAGTCCAGTTTGGCAAGACACAAATGTAATATTCTTTTATCACTTGTTAGTCTTTTCTGCTCAAGCATCAAAATTGCATCTTTCTTATAGACGAAGTGAACTTTACAAACGTCTTCTATACAATGTACTTAAAACAAAGTCAAAGTCAGAATGTTCTGACACTAGTAGGATTACTAAAATTATGAGTCGTTATTCACCCCCACGACGTCAAACATGTGGTAAATGAGATTTACTGTGAAATCATTAATATTCGTGGAGGACTAATTTTCGTGGATTTCGTGGTTAAGTCAATCCACGAAATTTAATCTCAACGAACAAGTAAAATTCCTATTCACTTTATGTTCAAAAGTTGTAATCCACAAATTCATATCCCCATGAAATTGCCATTTTGACCAAAACCACAAAATTTCATGCCCACAAAATTAAATGATTTCTATATAATGTGTTGTTTTATGTTATCAATTATTCTTTAAAACGTAGATCACCTGGAGGAGGAAATGGCGGATACCAGGGAAGTTGGTGGAATTCGGGAAATTGGGGAAATTCGGGAAATTGGACAGATTGGGGAAACTACAATCCTTCTAATTACTGGTATGATGATATAGGAACAAATGGCAGGTAAGGAAATATTAGTGTGTACACGCTAAATTATCCAGGAACAATTACAGTGTAAGTTAAACTGTATTATTAAAAACGGTTGCTGTGAAAATATAAGCTGTATTATCAAGGAACAGTTGCTGTGTAAATACATGCTGTGTTATTAGGAACGGCTGCTGTGTAAATACAAGCTTTAATACCCAGGAACGGTTGCTATGTAATGGGTACAAATTAAATAATCAGGGAACAGTTAATGTGTAAGTAAAATTAGGAACGGTTTCTGAGTAAGTACAACCTGACTATCAAGGACCTGTTGCTGTGTAAGTATAAGCTGTATTATTAGGAACGGTTTCTGTGTAAGTATAAGCTGTATTATCAAGGAACTGTTGCTGTGTAAATGCAAGCTGTATTTATTACGGGGGCCTCCGTGACTGAATGGTTAAGGTCGTTGACTTCAAAGCACTTGCCCTTTACCGATACGGGTTGGAGCCTCACTCGGAGCGTTGAGTTCTTCATGTGAGACAGCCATCTAGCTGGCTTACGGAAGATTAGTGGTTCTTCCCAGGTGTCCGCCCGTGATGAAATACTGCACGGAGGGGCACCTGGTCTCTTCCTCCACCCTCAAAGCTGGAAAGTATAACTGTGTCGGTGCGACGGTAAACCCAACAATAATAAATTGATTACGTCACCTTATGTCATATAATAAGAGGTTATAATCGGTCTTGAGTGAGTAATAGCCTACTGGTTAGTGCCTATATATAATGTATACGGTTCAGACGAGTATTCCCTCTTCGGGTCGATTATTGCCTGATGTCGGGTAGCGTCAACGTGTTAACCTTTCATTATGTAGGAAAGAACACTTTAAATGTGTAATAGTCTTATTGTCTTGAATGCAATATTAAGATTTAGAGGCGGTTTCGTTATGACAAAAATGCTAAGATATAGAAGTGATAAGATCTATCAGCTGTATGTAATCATCTTGGATCAAATATCGGATAAGAAAGAGGAAGACGTGTGGACTCAGAAACCATGAAGTTGTTGGCATAAATTTTAAACCCATTTTAGACTAGAATGACGGAATAGTGTCATATTCCAGTTTATGAGCAATTTCACTAGATGTGAGTGTCAGCACCAGTTTTGATTCCATCATGTTACTTGATCATGCGATTTCACAGAATTTATATGATCACCATAATTATTGTGCCAGTTATATTGCATCTGTTGAAAAATCATCTTATCCAAGGACTAGATTTCAAGTTGAGATACATCTAAAACTTTCTTAGTTGTGCCTTTCAAAGGCTCTGACTTCAGACAAGTTGGTTAGTACATTGGTTTACAGTGCTCCCTCTCTACAACAACACACTTTGGGAGACGGAAAATTTGGTTGTTGTTCGGAGGGAGTCGTTGTAGAGAGGTAAAATAAAGAACAATAAGCATATTTTGGGGTCAGTAGCAAGTGTTGTTGCAAGGAGGGAATTGTTGTTCAGAGGGCCACTGTAGCAGGAGAGCACTGTACTTATATGTCAGACTGATCCTGTTTATATGTTTAACATTTTTATAGTTTGTATTTGTCACTAATGGTAGAGCCTTTCACAGCGGGGGTTATTTTATTTACACTGTGTTGTCTATCTTGTTGAGAAAGGGTAAATGTAAGGTTGGCATGTCCTAAAGGCATTTAAACACGAGTTTCCTTTATATAGGTTACTGACCTTTTCAAGGTGGTGCCCCTTTTTTAAAATTTTTGTCAGTATGTATATTGTCTTGTTTGTTAGTGATGTTACTTTCATTATCACCCTTCGCCCCCTACTTTTATGCCAGTCTCCCAGTACTTGGACCCAGTATGGTTCTTCGTTGTTCTGGAGTCAATTCAACTTTACTATTATAGAATTCTGTTTCGGCGTGTGCTTGAAGTGTGGCGTGTGCTTGAAGTGTGTTGCACATTTCATGACCCATCATGAACAGACTTGGTCAAACCGAATCTTTTTTATTTTGACTGGTAGCGTTCTGTGCTTCCAAAGGAATACCCCTAGCACCGGCTTAAGTGGAATTCTAATACCTAGATATTGAATGGACTCTTTGATCCCAAAGGACCAGAAAATATAACACTGAATCTAAGTACGGTACCTTATCCTTGAAGTGTTTCATTTGTTGGTCCAGCATTTATAGTGTTGCATATTTGTCACATATTTGTTTTTATCCTTCAGGACAACTCTAACATCTTGCGGCGACATTCCCGATCTTGATCTTTCTGCATTCGAACCAAAATTTTATAAGAAAACAATGGAGACAGATGAGCTTGAAAACAACGTTGACATTAAGGAAAAACTAGAACGAATGCTTGACGAGATAGGGAAAATATGACACTACACAAACATTGAAAATGACTTAAACCCAAATGTAAACAACGCTAACTGTCCATCTTATTCTATGTACTATGTATGATCGTTTATAATGTGTCATCATTGTCCATGTACTTGTTTCAAGATTTTGTCTACGTTTCTGAGTGGTTTTCTAATGCTGCACTTTTAACCGCTGTATAATACATACGTCAAGTAAAATAGCTCTTCGTCAAAAATGTAGTCACCATATTTGTTTTGTAGGATTTTGTTTGAGTTTCATTTGGGCGATTTTGTAAACATTTCAGTACTGAAAGAAAACACCTTTACTTTTTTTTTGTTAATTTAACTTACAATTTCTATACTTCCTTAAATATGAAATGTTTTACGATTACCTACGTTATTCGTGTTTTAAATTAAGATAATTCTATTTTCGTCATCTGGTAAAAATAAATACGTTCATTTAAAGCGTCACTTCAAAGGAGTTTTGTTTAAATACTGATTGAATCTTATGACAAATATGTCGGTAATTATGCTGAAAATTTAAATGCATGGTACAAGTGTATAATATTCCATTTTTAACTATTTCATTTTTAACTGTATTGATGTGGTTTGTATGATCCTTAAATGTATATTCAGATTTATCTAAATTACAAACTGTCAAATAGTGTCTTTGTGAAATTTTCCACACATTTTTTCATACATTAAAAGCTAAACTTTTAAATGGACTATGTTGGCATTTTTATGAAACGGATTTTATATTTGAAAGCTGCGCACCTCAAGATCTCAAGATTTGTGTCATTTTTTTTCTCGAAAATTGAAAAATGCCTTCAGTATTTGGTAATTACAATAAAAAGTAAATATAAAGTAATTATGTGCATTTTAGGATTTTTTTTTATCTTTACAGAACACCTTTTAACACTTAGCCTGCTTGCAGCAAGTGTTTCTGCATTTGCGACCAGTGCAGACCAAGATCAGCATGCACATCCGTGCAGCCTGATCATGGTCTCTACAGTTCGCCATTCAGTCAGTATCATTTTGGTAAGCACCCCTTTTAACATTTGATGGTACTGTCCAAATTGAAAAATGGACAAGCTCATTTAAGGAATTTAGAAGGGTAAGGGTGAATCAATAAAACATGTAGCCAACTCTCAGAAACGTTAGTCACGCTACTAAAATTTGATACAAAACCGGAGAAATTTAGCTGTACTTTTATTATGATTCATATTAAATTATCTACTTAAACAGTACTTGTTATACATGTCATGACTGTTGTATTTATATTTTGTATAAGTTTTAATACAAAATCAAAATTATTTTCATTATCAATAGCTCATGCATTGAAAAGTGTGATAGCGGGGATAGTAAAAAAAATACAGATAAATATAAGACGTGCCATGAGAAAACCAACACAGTGGCTTTGCGACCAGCATGGATCCAGACCAGCCTGCGCATCCGCGCAGTCTGGCCAAGATCCATACTGTTCGTTAACGGTTTCTCTAATTGCAATAGGCTTTGAAAGCAAACAGCATGGATCCTGACCAGACTGCGCGGATGCGCAGGCTGGTCTATGCTGGTCGCAAAGCCACTATGTTGGTTTTCCCATGGCCCCATGGCACGGTTCAGATATCTTTTCTGTCCATATTAGTTCTTTATTTCATTCCGGCAAGTTACATTGGCAGGCATGTAGTTGAAAAAAGTTAGAAATTATTATACTAACCTACTTACACGAAACCATAAGCTTTATACTAACATGACTGTTACCAATAGTTAATATTTACTTGGTCATCTCTTATAATAGTTGTTGTTTGTAAATATGTTATGCTTGTACGTATTAACAAGTATATGACTGATAGTTAATGGGTCAGGGGCTTAAGTTACAATAAAGATTTTATTTGATTTTTAATTTGAAAAAACAAATATGTTTCTCTTGAAATATTTCAGATTTGTCAACGTAACTAATCATGGTTAAAAAATGGTTACGGCTTATAATATTTGTTGTTTGTAAATATGTTATGCTTGTACGTATTACCATGTATATGACTGATTTTTTATAGGTCAGAGGTTTAAGCTACAATAAAGATTTTATTTGATTTTTAATTTGAAAAAACAAATATGTTTCTCTTGAAAAAATTCAGATTTGTCAACCTAACTAATCATGGTTGAAAAATGGTTACGGTTTAAGCAATATCTCAAACATAAGACAGAAAGAGTTGTGTTTTATATGAAAATTGGACATAAAATAAAATATGCTTATTACGCTTCAAAAGAATTGTCATTTATCAAACCTACAGTGAAACGCCGTTTGCACGGTCACTAATGGCTCAAGAACCCTGCTGACTGAAGCCATTTGGTGTTGTCCCCGGGCATTTTTCTTTTATTCTCTCTTATTTGAATTAATGGAAATGTAGCAAAGTCATCGAGATTGTTATTTCCCCATAGACTTCCATTATGAAATGATAAACAAATGACTAAAGCCGCATTCCAAGAAGCGCAGCCCACAGCACGCGCTGATGGCCTGTATACATAAACTGGTACATGCACAGACACGACAAAGGACAAAGACAAAAAAAACACACGATGACTAAAAGAACAAATAAAGGAACACATCGGGGCGCTGCCTTGGCACTGTAAGTGGTAAAAAAACTACCGGGGGAGCTAAACCCGGTTTATAGTGCGCTCCTCATTTCACTGTCATCCTAGCATGTTCCTAAGTCAGAGGAAAGTGACAATAAAAGTCGCAGAACAGTGTCAATAATAAAGTAATCTCTATCAGGTGAATCCCTAACACACGCAATGGCAACAGAAGGTATGTACAACACACAAAATATTGTACATTTATATAAAAAGCAAACCTTAAGAACAAAAAAAAAAAGCATTTACTCAATGTTTTTGCAAAAGCATCAAGATAATCACTGGCTAGAAATCTGCCTTTCTATGGTAATAGGGTCTCCTGCTTGTTCCATCAGGGAAGCGTAGCGTGCAACTGTAAAATGGTTGAACACAAAACAATTGGTGCCTCTGGAAACAATAGGGCCATAACCTCTTTTAATAAAAACGTTTGATAAATATACCAACTACATTAAAAAATTATGAAACGGCCTTGTCAGGTCAGCACACTACAAAATCTTTAATTATTTTCACTGGCCTAAATTAAAGCCTGAAATGTTCCAGTTTGTAGGTCATGTCCAATAGTAGGCAAACCGTTCCAAACAAAAAATCAAACAAACAAACAATAAAAAACAATTACCAGCATTGTATGACCCTTTTAGCAGAACTTTAGCGGTGATGTTTAAAATTTACAACGAAAAAGTGTTTGATCTGCTACAAAGTGAAGGTACATCTCGGCAAAGTTTGCCTGTAAGAATGACAGCCAAGCACGGATTCTGTGGTAACTGAAAGAAAAATATCAATTAAAGTTTAACTTTATCTCATAACACTGCATTTGTTTTCAAAACTGCATCTTTTAATGGTTTGCTGTTGGATTACACTATGCTTATTCCATTCAATCTTAATCACCATCATTTGAGCAGCGCCATGAGAAAACCAACATAGTGGCTTTGCAACCAGCAATCTCTAATTGCAATAAACTTTGAAAGCGAACAGCATGGATCCTGACGCAGGCTGGTCTGGATCCATGCTGGTCGCAAAGCCACTATGTTGATTTTCCCACGGCGCGGCCCATTTAAATCAAGTTTTCAAACTTATTGAGAACACTGCAACAGTTGCAATAATACCATTAAATTAAAATAGTTATGCAGTTTAAAGGCCATGATTATCTTTGGATATGTTTGTTTTTGTGTCAAGGTCAATAGTATCTTTAAAATACTCTATATATATTCTCTGTCAGTATTTTCTAATCTTGAAGACCGCTAACAGAACAAGACGCAGGTCAATTTTTACCGTGTATATTTACAACTGAATTAGCGGCTAATTTAATTCTCTCAAATCAGGAAACCTGCGTTAGCAATATTATATTAAATATAGTTGCAGGTCTGCAATCATACCCTGTATCAAGTTACAGAGAAATAGACTATTACATAGAGGAATGCAATAAAAACAGAACAGTTGCAGCAACAAAATGAATGAGAATAACAGGTAAATATAGTATAACAGTAAATTCAGTCTTTATTGAATCAATGCTGATAAAGGAAAACATTTCGTTGTTTGGTCCAGCTTAATCACATACACGGTGCAGTAATACACTTGCTTTTGCGCTTATGGTCAAAGTGAACTAACTGAATTTCCATTAACCCACATTGTAATGTTTTGTATTAGGGTCCTTTCCTAACATTTAAACATTTGATAGCACCTACTCAGGATGAAAGAAATATCCATCGCCTACCATAAAACTACAGGGAAAAAAACCTGTTGACCATCACATTTTGGACACTTTTTTCACTTTGAACTCGGTTACCCATAGTCCGGCAGTGAGTTTGTTATTTTTCTTGAAAATGTACCACTGGTAAGGCATGTATTTTTATCGCCCAAAATGCAATATTCCAAATGATTTTAGCTTGTAATCACGGATTAGAATTTTGGTGTATGAAATTAGATAGTTTTCAAACACATTCAACATATATTGCACCAATGGGAGACAACTTTACATGGTAAATACACACCGCGGAATTTCCTATACATTTTAGGCTAATTAGAAGCCATGTGAATTACTTTATTCTGACAAAAAAAGCTAAATAGGTATCATGATTATATACATGATGTAATATTAAATTCTGTATTTATTTAGGCCGAGCTAAAGGAAAGAAATGATTCTATTTAAAGTTTGAAATCCGTAACAACTGGAAACCAAGATATTGACTACTGAGTGGTCTTAATATACTGACGAATAGCTTCTATATATGAGCCGCGCCATGAGAAAACCAACATAGTGGCTTTGCGACCAGCATGGATCCAGACCAGCCTGCGCATCCGCGCAGTCTGGTCAGGCTCCATGCTGTTCGCTTTTAAAGCCTATTGGGATTGGAGAAACTGTTAGCGAACAGCATGGATCCTGACCAGACTGCGCGGATGCGCAGGCTGGTCTGGATCCATGCTGGTCGCAAAGCCACTATGTTGGTTTTCCCATGGCACGGCTCATATATATAGATAGATGAAACGAAGCATGCATCCTTTTAACCGCGTTCATACGAGCATGTTTAAATGTATGATTTCATTCGAGCTCATACTATCGTGACCATCAGTTTTCAACAAAATTGCCTGAAAGAAAATCGAACAAAAATGTCCAAAATCAATATGGTTGACCTAGCTGGAAGGTATGGCTAAAGAACATAGTTTAAACTGATATAACTCTTTCCTCAAAGTTGTTCTTTCAAAGTTATTAACACATGCGTAACCATGTCCTATAAACAAAGTTAAAACATTTCGTTTTCTGTGAAAATATAGTGAAAAGTACTTACCATTCATCTGTGTTCTACGAAAACCTGCATTTTTTTTTAAAAAAAAAAAGAAGAAGAAAGCCACAAGAATATGGTCAAAAGAAATAAAAGAAATTGTTTGGTCTGTTTCAGTGAACGGGCATCGCAGACAGGCGCGACAGGTATACGTTTCAAAGAGAAGAAACATATCAACCAATCGCTGATGTCGTTAGGAGTTGTTATTAAAAGTAAGTCTGCTATATCTAGTCAAAACAGTGAATAGTTAGTTTGTCATTTTCAAAGATATATGGATGTATGAATCTGAATATATTGTTTTGCTTTCAAGAGCTGATATTTTATTTTTTTATTATTTTCAGATTTGTGTGCGTTGGCAACTGGGAGGTCAGATCAAGGACCGAGTGAGTTTTTATTCTTTTTAAATATCCCGTGTGAAATAATACATGACAACATCTTTGCATTTTTATAATACTTGATATACATTTTATACGTTCCAAACAGTGAAAATCGATCAAATCCTGTCTCGCATTTTGCAGTATATAAATTGTCAATATATTACTATAAGCTAGTCATAACATGTTCTTGCTATTTTTATTGGCCGCATCAAAATATTTAACATTACATGCAGGAATAAACTGTACCTTTCAGCTCCCTACAGAGACTCTAAACTAACAATGCTCTTGAAAGATGCTGTTGGCGGTAACAGCAAAACAGTCATGGTATGCGTTTAATTCAACTGAAACAATATTTAGCAGTAGCAACATGTCTTGGCATTTTCTTCGCATTTCCTTCCACAGATATTGTTTTTCATCAAACTTTACCACGTGTTTTCTATTTAATCAAATTTTTGTTGATACAGTCACTGAAGTTAGCTATATTTCCAAGTTAAATAATATGGTATATATTTGTTTGGTATTTCCATAAGTCATCGAAATTTCGTTTTATCACGAGTATGCGAAATTAATAGGTGTATAATTAATTACAGATAGCTACAATTAGTCTGGCTGATCAAGACTACGAACAGACTTTATCTACCCTCCGATACGTCAACAGGGTGAAATCCATCAGAAATAAAGTTATTGCCAATGTCTCCAAAACAGACGTGTTCATTAAAGAGCTGTGGAAAAGAAAGAAGCCTTGCTAGCTAAGCTAAATGAAAGGAGAAAATCAAGCATTGGACATTCAGGGGAAGGCCAGTATAATGTGACTAAAAGGCGCCACACAAAATGTTGTCATACTATTTATGTTTGAGAGATAATAGCGATATATACCAAAATTATTCCCCGGTCTAAGACAAAAAAAAATGGTTAATACAATATCTTACGATCAGTGATATTTGTTTAGTAAAAACTGTCTATAGAAATTCTTTCGCTTACACAAGCATACAAAAAAGAGAAATACACTTAAAACGTGAGGTAATCATATAAAAGCACTACATGTATACAGAACAGAAACCAAACCCATGCTAGGACTTTCACATATACGCCAAATTTTGACCCGAATCTCTGGGCGAAAATGTGTAGAAACAAAACACAGTATGAAATGGCCTTAGTATGGATAATAATGATATGTTACTGCTAGGATATTAATAATAAAAAGGCGCTAATGGCCGATGTCGGAGAATGAATAGGTTCGGTTTCAGTTGCGATTCGGTGTATATGAAATGACCTTTACAGATTTTTTTAGCAACTGAATAATGAAATCGTAAAAGGTTAAATACTTTTCATTAATAGAAAATCTCCAAAAGCCTAATGTTAAACAAACCTTGTTGCTATATATACGCCATGTTTGATGTTCTTTAACACCCGATCTATTTAGTGAAATATGATTATTCTTTGTTCTTCTTTTTTTTAGAAATCGCGCTGCTGAAAGAGAAACAACTTTCGGAGGTAAACGGAATACAAGTTTTCAAAAACTCTTACCAAAGTACCAGATTTCTGTCTTTGAGAATAAGCAATACTCTCTGCAATTCAGATACAGAAAACACATTCTTTCAGATTCAGCAAAACATTCTATCTTTTCAGATTAAGTAACAACTTTCTATCTTTCAGATTAAGCAACTATGTTCTATCTTTCAGATTAAGCAACTATTTTCTGTCTTTCAGATTAAGCAATTATGTTCTATCTTTCAGATTAAGCAACTATTTTCTATCTTTCAGATTAAGAAACTATGTTCTATCTTTCAGATACTGAAAATACTTTTTCTTCTTTAAGATTTAACAAACATTTTCCTTCTTTCAGATTAAGCAGCAGTAGTATAAGAATTGTTTGTGCGAAGTCAATCTAACCTCATTTGACCTTTTGACCCTTGGTCAGGACTGACCAATGCCGGACAATTTAAAATCCACAGGTTTTAAACCCAGTTAAAACCAACTAAGAAGTTTTAAATACATATGATATAGATGAGTTTACAAAATAAAATATATTGTTTGAAAGAAAGAAGATTTACTGATAATATAAACCCCCATTATGTTATAACAAAAAATGGGAGAAAAATGATAAAAGCTACCTGTTCGTCTTGTGGGAAAATGAAAGCAAAATTTGTTAAAAGTACTATCAAAGCAGGTAATTTAGATATTCATAAAGCAATGTTACCTTTATTACCTAAAAAAGGTTTAACACTTCCAGGATATAACTATTGTGGACCAGGAAATCCTTTAGATAACGGACCTCCTGTCAACGAACTAGATGCAGTATGTATGAATCATGACTTTTGCTACGACTCAGGACTAAGTAAAAGTGAATGTGATAAACAAATGCTTTCCAATTTAAAGAACACTAAGTCAAAAACATTTGGAGAAAAGATTGCAAAACATTTAGTTGTAAAACCAGCTATCAAAACGAAATACAAACTTGGTCTCGGACAGGAACAACAGTTCCCTATGGGTTTAACACCCAGACAAAAATCAAAAAACGGGAAAAGGGGGGTAGAGTATACCCCGGAATCACATGGAGTGATGAATTAGCAGAAGAATTACACAAACCAATTAAAAGGAAATTTAGGAAACGAAGAGTGATAGTTAATGATATTGATGATACTTGGTCAGCTGATTAGTTGACATGCAAATTTTTCAAAATATAATAAAGGAGTAAAGTACTTGTTAACCGTTATTGATATATTTATAAATATGCTTGGGTTTATTTCATTAAAGAAAAAACCGGAGAAATCTGTTACAGAACATTTGAAAAAAAAAATTTTTAAAAGGGCGATTACCAATAAATTTATGGTGGATGAAGGAAAAAATTTAAAAATAATAAAAAAGTTTGAATCATTTTGAATAAAAATAAGATTAATATTAGCATACAATTAATGAAGGTAAAGCTGTAGTAATTGAAAGATTCAATAAACTTTTAAAAAGAATAATGGGAAATATTTTACAACAAAAAAATACTTATACTTATTTAGATAATTTGCAGGATATGGTTGAAAATATAACAAAACAAAACTTCTAGTATAAAAATAACACCAACCGAAGCCAGTAAAAACTTAAATAAAGGTACTGTTTACTTTAATTTATATGGTGATTTAAAGATACCAAAGAGCAAAACAAAATTTAAAATTGGTGATCGAGTTCGCTTAAGCAAACTTAATGAAGGTAAAGCTGTAGTAATTGAAAGACTCAATAGAACTTTAAAAAGAATAATGTGGAAATATTTTACAGCAAATAATACTTATACTTATTTAGATAATTTGCAGGATATGGTTGATAAATATAACAAAACAAAACATTCTAGTACAAAAATGACACCAACTTTAATTTATATGGTGATTTAAAGATACCAAAGAGCAAAACAAAATTTAAAATTGGTGATCGAGTTCGCTTAAGCAAACTTAAAAGACATTTCGAAAAAAGGATATACACCAAACTAGACAGAGGGAATATTTATAATTTATAAAATTAATAATACAAATCCCAGAACATACTCTATTAAAGATTTAAATAATGAAATAGTTCAAGGTTCATTTTACGGACAAGAACTTTTACATACTACACAAGAAGTTTTTAGAATTGAAAAAATTATTAGACGAGACTATAAGAAAAAACAAGCTTTAGTAAAATGGAAAGGTTATAGCGAAAAATTTAATAGTTGGGTTCCGTTTAGCGATCTTGAACAAATTTAATTTAGAGAATAAAAAAGTTTAATTATATAAATGAGCAATAAAAATCTAATTTCTAATAATAATGGAATAGAAAAATAGATCAATTAATTATTCACTTAACTAAACTAGCTGCTGCTTACAGAAAAAGTTATAAATTTTGTGGGAGAGTAAGTACTGGATTATATATTACAGCAGGTATTTTTGGTTGCTCAGCTGCATTAGCATTTGTTCCAGCTATTCCTGTATTTGTAGCAGTTGCTGGTGCTGTTCCATCAGTAATTACCATATTTACTAACAGACTAAAACTTGACGACAAGAAATTTATTTTAAAAACACACCATCACAAAATAAAACAACTTATAACAAAAGCACGGATTGGAAAAGTAAATAAAGAAGATCCAAATAAAATTATTCAGGATATTTTTACAATACTATTAGAAATGCAGAAAGAAAAAAATTATTCAACACCTCTTGAAATGCATATGAAGGAATTTAAACTTAACGGATATAAAAGTAAAAAAGAAGAAGAGCTGTATTAACTTTAACTTTAATTAAAGATTTTTTCTATAAGTATTTTATATAAATGAGAAAAAATTATATCAGTTGAAGGTAATATTGCATCAGGAAAAAGTACGTTTTTAGATTTTATTAAAGAATATAATCCTAATTTTAATATAATTTCAGAACCAATTCACGAATGGCAAAATGTTATGGACTTTGATTATAATTCATATAACCTTTTTGAACTTGCTGCTCAAGAACCTTCCAAATATTTATTTCCTTTTCAGCTAACAACTTTAAACAGTCATATAAAAATGTTATCTTCTGCTAAACAGTTTGATGGTGTTTCTGTCCTTGAACGGTGTTATTTAACTAACAGTAACGTTTTTACAAAACAACATCACGACAACGGTGTTATAAATGACCCCGAGTGGGCAGTATACAATCTTTTCTTAACTGATCATATTATAAAACCATATGGAAAAAACCCAATTGATGGATTTGTTTATGTTAAAACCGACCCAGAAATATGTTTTAAAAGACCCCAAAAAAAAAAAGAAACAGAACGGAAGAAAACAAAGTTGGTTTAGATTATTTAGAAAAACTGCAAAAAATTACACGAAGAATGGTTAAACAGAATGTTTCAAGAAGGTATTAAAATTTTAACAGTTGATAACAATTTAGAAAAAATGACTTAAAAATCTTATTCAAAAGATATAGATAATATAAACAAATTTCTCAAATCAATATAATTTCATTAGGTTGGTTTTTAAAGATTTTTTCTATAAGTATATTATATATAGATGGTTAATAGAAAGGTAGATAGAATGATATGCCAAATTATCTAGCACTTTAGGAGAAATAATGAATCCAGATAAAAATTCATATAAGAAAGTTCTTAAAAGAAGAAATGTTATTAAATCAAAACTTGATCAAATAGTTAGCGATGAATATAAAAATCATGTCAATTGATAAAATTACAAAATGTTATAGATCCTTATCTTTTAAAAAATAATTTATTTGAATGGAACTGCGGGTTTTCTATTAACTGAAGAAGAAAATGCTGAAAGATTATGTGATTGTCCCAGACCAAATAATATTCGAAACAATCCTAAAAAAGTTATTGTAACCGACTGTGATACAAAAGAAGAAAAAACATATAAAAGCAATTATGCAGCGTCTAAAGACCTTGGTATTAATTCTGGGTTAATAACAATGGTGCTGCAAAGGAGAAAACCGAGTAAAATGTGGAATATCAAAAACTAATGGAAAAAGATATAAGTTTAAATATTTTAATTCTTCTTAAAGAAATTTAAAACTTTATTTATTTTTTTTTTTTTAATTTTTTTTTTAATTATTTTTTTAATTTCCTTTTTTTCCCTTAACGATTTTATTTTAAATATAAATATGTTTGGAAATCGAGGATCTACAAAACAATATTATAAAAAATTTTGAAATTAAAATACATATAGACAAAAACCAAAAAACAATTATTTTTAACTAAAACACTCTTAGAAATACTTAAATCTAACTTAAAACTTTAAAAGGTAAAATTAAACGTTTTTTAAAAAAATAACTTTTGCAAAAAGGAAAAAAAGATACAAATATAACACTTTTTTTTCATAAAAGGTTTTTGAAATTATAAAAAAATAAAAAAAAAAAAAACTTTACATAAAGCTTTTGTGAAATAATAAATAAATTGAAATTGGATTCTAAAGGGAAGGTGGAGAATAGAGCAGTTGATGCTCATTATATAAATAGATTAAGTATACCCCATTGGCTGCTTCAAGTTATTTAGAATTCAAAACCATTAAAAAATTCAATGAAAGGATTAAAAAATAAAAGAACTTTAAATGAATGTTTAGAGGGTTTTTTTTGCTTAAAAATTTCTGTACAAAACTTTCGAAAGATTTTTCAAATTAAAAAAACTTTAAAGACTTGATTAACGGGAAATTAAATTTCCTTAAAAAAAAATAAATACCAAAATTGAATTTTTTAAATAAATACTTTTAATATTTTGGGGTTATGGAACCTACGGAATTTATCCTTTTACATATCAAAATTAAATACGAAGAACACTGTGACATGTTGTTAATAAAATTTGATAAAAAAATGATAAAATAACGATGATGACTGTAAGGGGGTTAAAAACCCACTGTAGCCCAAAAATTTAAAGTTTGGATAAAAGCTTTAAAGATTAAGAATAACAAAAAAAAAAAATTACAAAAAAGAAACTTTTTTGGTAAAGTTCTTCAACATTTTACTCAAAAAAGAATATTAAAAAACACATCCCAAAATTGTTTAGCTTTAAGGTACCCAAGGGCGTAAAAAATGCCAAAAGAGGAAGAAAAGTAAAATTTTAAAATTATCTTTAAAGGGTTTTAGCGTCCCTTTTGTAATTTACTGATTTTAAATAATAACTAAAAAAGTTTTAAGCTTTCCCATCAACTGAATTTTCATTAACTAAAAGCATATCAAAATCAATTTGATGTGGTTAGGTTTTATAAATTGTTTGTGCAGACGAAAAAAATACAACCAAAGTTTTAAGAGGTCCTAAGAAAATTAAAGTTTTTGAAAAAATGCTTGGGGAAAGAGGAAAATTTTTGTAAAGAATATTTAGAGAAAAATTTTAAAAAAAGAACAAAGAAGTCTAAAAAAGATGAAGTAAATTTAAAAAACAAAATTTTTTGTTATCGTAAAAAAAGAATAAAAGGGAAAAAAAAAATCCTGCCCGGGATCATTTGCATATAACAGGAAAATTCAGGGGAAGTGCCCTCAAATGTAATTAATTTTTTGACAAACAAAAAATTTCCCTGTTATTTTTCAAAATTTAAGGGGTTATGAGGGTCTTTTTATGCAACAAATGGGAAAATTTTCAAAAAAAAAATTTATGTATTCCAACAATATGGAAAATTAGGCATTTAGATTTCTGATTGGTCTTTATTGTTCATTCCAGTTTTTGCTCAAACTTTGGGGTAACTTTAAAAAAATATTCCAGAATTAAATTTTTATCTCAAGAATTTGATTACATAGAATTTTAAAAAACAAAAGGTGTTTACCCCTATGATTACATGGTTCTTTTAAAAAAATTTAAAAGAAAAAAAATTTTCCTTCTAAAAAATTTTTATTCAATTTTTTAAATGAAACACAATCGAAATGAATATAACATGCAAAAAAATATCTGGAAAAAATTTAAAAAAAAAAAATGGGAGAATACCGATTAAATTTAAAAACTGACGTTTCTTTAAAGCGTGTTTCAAAAATTTTTAAAAATTATTTTTAAAGGTAACAAATTAACCCTTGTATTATTTTAGTAGCCCGGGCAGTTTGGGATGAAATGTTAAAAATGACGGGAATTAAGTTAGATTTAATAAGAATTGAAAGTATCTTTTTATTGAAAGGGCTGGAGGGGGAAAGTTATATTTAAACAGAACAGTAAGCAAAAAATAAAAATATGAAAATTTTTGACCAAAACTTGAAACAAATACATTTTTACCTCGAGCCAAAAACCTTTAGGGTTGGGGGCCAGTGTCAACCTTTTACCCCGGGAAATTTTAAATTTTTATTAAAAAAACAATTCAAGAAATTAATTGCAAAGGAAAAAACTAACTTTATAGTTGAATGTGATTTTGAATTCCAAAAAAAATTAAAAAAACCCACAACGATTATCCTTTAGCCCAGAAAAAATTAAAATACCGAGAAAGGTTTTCCCAAATTATAGAAAAACAAAAAGAAAATTTAAAATAGGAAAAAAGTAATGAAAAAAAATTATTTCAAATTTAAATAAAAACAAAAATTATGTAGTTTTTTTTAAAAAAATTTAAAACTAATACACAATTAGGGTTAAAAAGTAAAAAAAAATACACAAAAATTAACTTTTGAGAAAGCCTTTGGGTTTAAAAAAAGTAAATTGATTTTAATACTCAAAAAAGTTTAAAAGCAAAAAAAATTCATTTAAAAAGGCTTTTTTAATTTTAAAAACAATCTGTATTGGGAAAGACGATGGAAAATTTTCGCAAGAGGTTTATTTTAAAAAACCCAGATCCCTTTTTTAAAAATATATAGCCAACTTATTTTTTTGTTAAACCCTTTTTAAAACTCTAACCTTTTTTGGAATTCATAGAAAAAAAAGAAAGTTTGTTTTAAAAACGCCTTGTTATTTTGGGTGTGCATTTTAGTTTTTATCAAAATATTTAATGTATGTTTTTTCATTATAATACTTTAAAGGGAAAAGTCGAGGTAATTGTAAATTTTTATTCCTGACCTGTTTCATTAGTTATAATTAAAAAACCCAAAGATCTAAGGATTTTATAAGGAAAAAATTTATTTGATAATAGTGTTTTAGATAACAACTAAAAATTTTATTTCGACAATAATAAAAAGAAAATTGGAAAAATTTAAAGATGAAGCTCCCGGCTTTTCCCATTGTTAATTTGTGGGATTAAGAAGTAAAATGTTTTCATATTTATTAAAAACGAAGTTAACGTTAAAAAAAGTAAAGGAATTAAAAAATTTGTTTTTTAAGAAAACAATATCCATAAAAATTACAAAGATACTTTGTTTAATTCAACCCAAACAATCAAACCTTTAAAGTTATTTTTTAATAAACACAATTTTCCAGCTATTTTTATAAAAAAACTCTTTATAGTTATGACGAAAAAAGATATATTTTTGATATGGTATTGATACATTAGCTTTTTCAAAATACCTTTTAAATTAATTTTAAAATTATAGAACCATAAATTGTTAACGAATATTTTTAACGTTTAAAGAATTAATAAAAAAACACATTTTTTTTAATTTTTGCAAATTAATAAAATGGGTTTTTTTTTTTTCTGTTATTTTTTAATCGTAATTTGAAGAATTACATTTTCTTTATTTTTTAGTTTAATTTTTGCTTCTCCTTTAAAATTTAATTGCTCAACAAGAAAATTTAAAATGAATTAAAACTAATTTTACATTATTGCCATTTTTGAACTAAACCGGGGACTGCATTTAAGTTTTCCATTGAAAAATCCACTACGGTATTTTGGGTATAACTGTTAAAAAAAATGGAGGTTTTTTTAATTGTCTGTTTCCAGCCTCAAGGACTACGTCCACTTTCATTTTATTTACTTTTTCATTATATTTTAAAATATTCCCATTATTTTAATTATTCCAGTTAAATAAAACTATTTTAAATAAGTTTTAATTAAAACTTTTGTTTTAACCTTTTTATTAAAATAATTTATTTTAGTTTGTTCATTTACTTTTTGTTGTAACTTTTAGTTTTTAACAATAAATCATACAAGGGTCTTTATCCTGTAACTTTTTAATGAAAATAAACAATAAAAAAAGTGTACTTGTTTTGCTTGTATTAACTTTGTTGTATTTTTACTTTTGGTATAACTAATTACTTTTTCGGCGGGGGAAGTCCAAATGATCGAAAAAAAAACATTTCTAAAAACCTCTGGTTTTATCGAAGTAATTTTATTTAAGTAACAAACCCATGTTTTCCCGGGTCCAGCAAGTCACTAAATTGTTTTTCCCACACTCGCCCTTTTTACTTTATTTTAGTAAATTTTTTCTACAAATAACCCCTAAATTTTTTTTTTTTAAATTGGGGTTTACCCTTTTTCAATTTCAAAGAAAGATTTGGTTTGTTTAAAAATTTTTTATTTTTTTTTTACTAAGGAATTCGTTGAAGGTTTTTTTCCTGAGAACAATTGTAGCCCAAAACCCTTTTGGGGTTCCCGGGGGAAATTTTTATTTTTCCCCCTGACCTTTGTCCCTTCCCACTTAAAAAAGATGTAATCAAAGGTATTCCAGACTAGCAGCCAACATACCTAAAAAGCCGCCATTTTGTTTTTTTTTTTTGTGTTAATTTTAAATCACTCCAGATCCTACTATTGCTTTCTTTGATTGGGTGTAAGATATGTAATCATTTTTTATCATTGCACTGAAAAAATCCATTTCCAAGTATTTTATAACCCATTGGCCGTCCAGAAGGGCTCCAATCCCTAGGGGGGCATTTTTTTTGGAGCTATTTTGCTGCCAGGGGAAAATTGTTTTTCCAAACAAACCAGCCAAAGCCCCAAAAAATCCCCCTTTTGACCTTGATGGACTTTTTGTTTTTTAAAAATTTTAATTTCTAACCCTTTCTTATTTGCAACGTTTTTTTAAATTTTTATTAATTTGTGTTTTTGTTAAAAGAAAAAGGAAAAGTTTCCATGTAATTGTTCATGTTTTTAAATCAAAAGTATGGGGAAAATTTTATCATTAAAAGTTGTGTTTTTTTTTTTTTTTTTGTCCATCGTAAGTTTACTTATTTAAATAAATTTTGATACCTTTTATAAAAAAAATTTAATTTATTTTATTTAAAAAATAACAAGTTCTTTTCCCTATATTTATTTCAACTTTTTCCTTTTAAATACAATTGCGTAAACCAATATTAGTCTGGTAAAATTTTTAAATTTAGCTTTTAAATGTAATTCTTGGGATTTTCTGTTATTACTTCCTTTTTTTTCCAAGTAAAATTTAACAAATCCAAATAAACTAAAAAAAGTTTGATCATTTAGCAGCCCCCTAGTTTATTATTTTTTTAAAAAAAAATTAATTAACATCATATATTTTTGATATACTTTTGTTTTCTGTTTCGGGATAAAAAAAAACCTTCCCAAACTTCAAGACGACAGGAGCCAAAGTAAATTTTTTATTTGCTGCTTTAATTTTTAAAATGTAAAATAAATGTGGATTATGTTTTTGTGAATTACTTTTATCAGGTCGTTGTAAAAAAAAAAATACATTTTGGGGTTTGTTACACCACCGTTATTCAAAATTTAATTAGTTTTTTGTGTGTCACTTGATTGCGTACCTTTCCCGTGGGTATGACCATCTTGCTTTTTAAATTTTTCAGAAATTAAATTAAGTCCAAATTCATTAAAAATTTAAACGTGGAACCCATAAAAATTTTTTTTGTTAAAATTTACTCTCCCAATCAGCAGCATTAGCCTAAAAATAATTCATCATCATCTTTCAGCTGCAGTGTTTTTGAATTGACTTGGAGGAAATATTATTTTCAAAAACCCTGAAAAAATGAAAAATTAATTTAATGGAATTTTAGCTTTACCCTTTACCACCCTGGTTTATAACTTCCTAGAAGCAAAACCCACTATTTTTCCCAGTTGATCATTCCTGCTCTCAGCAGAGCAGTAGTATCTAAATAAATAAAACCATTTGTTCCATTGATTTTGCATAACCCCAGACAATTCAACCAAATTTTTTTAACTTTTATCCCTTATAAAAATTATTACAATCAATAAAAATTTTCCTTTTTTTAACAACTAACTGTCAATTAATGAAGCCATTATTAATTAGGGCTTTTGATTACACAAATTATACCATTAGCAATTTTTTATTTAAAAAAAAAAATTAAACCAACAAATTGAGCTTCTATCTTTAAAATTGTAAAATAATCCGTTTTTTTTTTTTTTAAAAATTATTTCCCAAGACGAATTTAAAGGCTTATCAATTAAAGATTAATTCTATCTTTCAAAATGTTTTTGTTCTAATTTAAAAATTTTATATTTTATTTTATTTTTTTATAAAGTTAAATTTTATTTTTTATTAAAGTTAAAACTTAGTTTTTTAAAAATTAATCTGTTAAATCGTTTCGGTCCCGATCCTGCAATATTCTATTTATTCCTAGAATATCCCCTCTTTATCTTTATTTTTTATTTTTTTTACTGTTATTCTTTTTGAAATTCCTTAAAATTTAAATTCCCAACTCCCCGGAGGGGTTTCTTTTTAAATTTTTCAAAAATTTTTAAGTTCTCCCAGTGAAGTTTCCCAATAACTTCGCTGACAAAAATTTCCCCAATTCTTTTCCAAACCCTTTTTTTTGTTCCACTTTCTAACGCAGCTTTTCCGTTGTTTCCAAAGCTTTTTTCCAGCGGCAAATTGAAGATGAAAATCCGTTTGAAAAAAATTTTCTTAAAGTTCAAAGATACCTGTCCCTGATGATTTTTTTCAGTCTGAGCATAAACAAAAAAATTTTCCCTTTATTTTTGTCATAAATTTCTTGTACATTAAAAAAAAAACAAAAATTTAAATTTCTAATTTAAATTTAAATTTCTTTTAAAATTAGTGAAAACTTTTTTTCAACCTATTAAAAATTAATTATTCTCCCAAATCATCTGAATATTATTCTTTGAATTTAATTATTTTTAAAAATTTCAAATACCCAATTTCTTTGTGGTTCTTTTGTAAAGGAAAATCTTGTTAAATCTGCAGTACTTAAAGCATAGAAATATCACTGAAATTCCATCAAAAGTAATTATCAAAAACGCAATAAAAGAAAATTTTTTCCCACAGAGTTATTATTTTTGGTTTTGGGTTTTTCCCCCACCCCTTTTGTTTAAAATTTTTTTTTCTAAAATCCAAGAAATGTATAAAAATTTGATTTTTCTAAATCCAACAAAAAATTATCTTTAATTGAAATCAAATTTTAAAAAACTTTTAAATCAAATTCCAAACTTATTGGAGCAATGTCTAAAATTTATCAAATTCATAACATCATTACTTATTAATTTTCCCCCTAATATAATTTTAAATCTGGGAAACTTAAGAACCATTTGTAAATATGTATCTTTCCAATCCTTCAAAAAATTATAGACTTACCACCAAATTTAATATAGTGTTTTTTTTCTATCCAAACCAACAAAATAAGTTTTATTTTTTTTCTAAAATTAAAGAACACAAATTGATTGTAAAAACACTCGGAAATATTTTTTTTTCTTTAAATGTTTCAAACTAATCATTTTTTGTTCCTTTATTATTTAAGAAAAATTTTTTTTTTATAACTTTCTTTTGTTCGGTAAGAGTGAATTCATTTTTAAAATTTATCCTACCCTAATACTTTATTTTTAGTTCTTCATTATTATTTCCAGCTCAATCAAACCCCAAAATTAACTCCAAAATCATTACCAATTCTTCTGGATTACATGGACAAAAAGTCATAACTTTTCTCTAATTACTTTTTTTAAATTTCAAGATCTTTTTTGATAGGTAATCCCGATTTTTCTGTTAAATTTTTTGAATATTTTTCTTTAAAGAATTGAATTTTTTTATTTTTGTTATATCTTTTATTAACAAATCAATCAAAACTTACTACTTCGTATAATTTCTTTTTTTTCCCGTTCTTTGATCCTTGCAATTTAATTTTTTGTACCATAAAGTTTTTTAAGTTAATAATTAAATTACCCCTATTGTCCATTTGGTGAAACTTTTTAGGGTTATGATTCTTTTCCTTTTCCCCTATACTTTTTCCCTTTTTTAAAATAACAAATTACGTCTCTATATTTTTTATAAATTTTTTGATTAGTTAAATTTCTTCCTTTTGCTCAGATCGAAATTTTTTTTTTGTTTTCTTTCTAGTTATTTCCCAGATTTATTACCCCAATTTTTTTTATATCCTTTTATCCTTTTCATGATATTTTCACTTCTTCTTAGTCTTTTTTCATCTGGGTTTTAGATTTTGCTGTGAAAAAAAACAACCTTCTTGCGGCGATAATATTGTTTTTCATCTAAAAGACAATCAATATTTTAAAAATTAACTGTAAATTCTTTTGTTTGCTCCCCAAATTTTTCTTCTAATTCTTCTGTTTTTCAGGGAAATTTTTAGTGTCTTCAAAACTCATCATCTTATATCCAAACCCTATGATCTTTTGGCGGTAAAAATCGTTTGGGTTTTTGGGAAAAGCCTTTTTCCCAACCCCTTTTTGATTTTTTCCCGCTTTTTGTTCTTATCACAAACTGTTTTTGGAATTAATGCCAGTTGTTCTTTAAATTCCAGGTAAGCTTTTTAAATGACTTGCAAATTTTTCTTTTGACTTTTTTTCCTTCAGTAAATTGGCTTATAAATTTCAGTGTACATATCCCCATTTGTGCTTTTTAAATTTTTCTCTCATTATTCTTCTCTAAAAGGGTCTCATCTTTTTCCCCACTAATTTTTTTCTTTTTTTTTTCATTAAGTTTTTTTGCATTTTTATAAAACGTAAGATAAGTAAAATAATGCAAGATAAGTAAGAAATGTATTATTTTTTATATAAAGGAAATTCCAAAAATGATACAAAAGTATAAACCAATAACTTTTTCACAATTTATCCTTTTATGCCAGATTTATGTTTTGAATGTTTAAAATGTTTTGGGTCGTCTATCGGGAAAAAAAAAATACATAAGCATATACTTGAAACCTTTATAATTTTTGATAAATTATACTTTTAGCTAAAAACCTAGAACAATCTAAATTCAGGATTTAATTAAACTTTTTAAAAGGGGGTTTCAGAAAAAAATAAAATAAATCCAAATAAATACTTGAAAATTCAGCTGATCCCAACCAAAATTGAACCATGCGTGCTTGAATCAGAAAACAAAAAATAGTAATTTTGATGATTTTTTTATGTGAAGATAAAAAATTCAAAAGAAATAACAAAAACTTTATTCAGGACGTCACAAAAAATGTTTGGGGTTTTTTTATTTAAGTCATCTTTTTAAAACACCAAAAAATATCCTATTAACTGTTACATTATATTTTATTTGAAATCCAGGTAAACGGAAAAAGATATATTTGTAATGAAAAAAAAAAATTTAACCCCAATCTTTTTCTAAGCAAAAATAAAAAAATGATTTCTTATATTTGACAACCAAGAAGTTTTTAGAAAAAAATTTTCGGTAATTAAATAATTATTAATGGGGGTTTTAAAAAATAGAAAAAAATAAGTGAACCTGGGAGTTAAGTAAAAATTAAATTTGATTTGATTAAGTGATTATGCACTAAAAAAAAATTCAAAAAAATTAAAAAGGGGAAAAGGAATCGTTCTTCACAAAAAAAAGGAACTTTATACACAAGAAAAGTTAGATATGGGGGGTAATAACCTATAAACCTAGGGACCCCGATAAACCCCCAAAGATGCAGTTTCAAGACGGTTTATTTTAAAAAAGTTTAAAGTGAATAGTGACTTAACTTGAAACATAAATTATAAAACAAACACTAAACAGAAGTAAAAAATATTGAGAATTAACAAAAGACTTTAAAAACAATTCTTATTTAAAATTGAATTTCAAGAAAAATTGAAAAAGAAAAGAAAGCTAGGTTGATTTTATTAAAGAACTTTTAAGGAAAATCTGATTTGAAAATGACAAAATAAAGAAAGTATTTTGAACCAATTTTTAAAATTTACAATCAATTTAAGAAATTTAAAAAAAAAGTTGTTAAAAATGAAAAAAATAAAAAAAAAAAAGAATATTAAGCTGAGAAAAAACAAAATAAATTTCATTAGAAATCAAAAAGAAAAAAAATAAACAAAAATTGAAACTGAAAATAAGCATAAAGATTTATTAGAATTAAATTTTAAAAAAAATTGCGAATATAAATCTGAACTGGAAAAGGCAGCTTTCCAAAAAGGGGAGATCTGACAAAAGCATTAGAAACCTTAAAAAAAGCTCAATTCTAAAAAAGAAGACTTTAAAAAACCCAAAATTTGAGTTTGGATTAGTCGTTGACAACCCTCAAATTTTAAAATAGAGACTTAATATTTAAAAAAAAATTACAAATGAATTTAAGAATTTTAAAGCTAAATTGAAAACATAAAAATGAACGGACTTTTAGTTTAAAAAACGTTTAAAAAAGGAAAATCAACACTGCTAAGCTAAAAACAAATTACAATTAATGTCACAGAAAAATTTTAAGAAACAAATTCGGAAATTGATTAGTACTTTTGACACACGCCACAAATTTTTAAAATAGCGGGTTAAGACACTTACAGGTTTATTACAAAAAAATTTAATGAAATTTAAAAAATACATTTTAAAGATAAAAAAAAAAAATAATAAATGATCTGGACCTGTATTGAAATATCAAATAAAAAAGGAAATCAATTATGAAAACCCAAAAAATTTTCTACAAAAACCCAAGAAATTCAAAAGAAAAAATTTTTTCTAAAAAAAAAAACAAATTCTAGAACAAAAGGCGTTGTTTTACAATTTTTCTGCTTTTGAAGTTGCTACAACAAAAAAACTTATGATTTTAGCTAAATAATTCTTTAAACTTAAAAAGAAAGAAAAAAAAAAAGGATTGGAAAAAGAAATAGAAAAAATAAAACGAAATGTTTCTTTTTGAATTAACATTTTTTATGAAACAAAACCAATGTTTGGATACAATTTTTTTTTGAAAACATAAAAATGAAAAAGATTTTAACCGTCAGGGTATCTGGATATTTCAACATTGAAGATAGACCGGGCTGAGCATTTTAATGCAATTCAATTAAGATCTGGAATTACCTAGATTTTTAAAAAATTTTACACATAAAAAACCCAAAAAAATAAAATAGCTGTACCAATGTACTTTTGAGGGGGGTTTTTTTTAAGTCGAAAAAACCGGGAAATTTTTAAAAATATTTGATTTTTTTAACGGGGGGCCCAAACCCCTAGGTAACCGGATAAACCATTTAAAAACCCAATTACATTTTATATTTAGGTGGGGAAAAATAAAAATGACCATTTTTAGATATTGATAAGAAAAAAAGCACTGAGGACTTTGACACTGATTTTGTTATATCTATTATAAAAAAAAATAAGATTTATTTTTAAAACCAAGGGGCAATGTTTGACATTCATCCTTATGAGATTCAACATCACAGAAGTAACATTACGTTTTGACGATGTTACATCAAAATTTTACTATGGATAACCCATATCTTTTGAAAAAACGACTTTTGGTTAATTTTTAGTTTTTTAATTTAAATTTCGTTTTTTATTAACTGGAAAAATTAAATTTTTGGGGGGAAATTTAATTTTAAAAGAAAACGTTTGTTCAAACACATTCCTATGGCATACTCAAAAAAGAGGATTTTTAAAATAAAAGTATTAGATTTCAATCATGTGTAACCTATAGCATACTCCAAAACGTTGGTGATTTTAGTTGTTTTACTTAAAATTTTTAAAAAGCAAAACCGTGTTATAAAATTTATTTTAACCCCACGCCAGGGGGGAAAATTTAAAAACGTGCACACCCGACGCCGGGGGGGAACATTAAAACTTTCCAAGTACCCCTTTTGTAGCTCACCATACCCGCTGGTTTTTTTTCCCAAAACATCAAACCCGCCCCGGTTTTTCAGCCGAACACCTTCAAACCCCTTTGTTCGTTTCCTCCCCAAACCTCGAAACTAGAACAAGAACAAAATAAGGCAATTATGCTATTACAACATTGACGGGAAAAATTTTTTATGGCAAACCCTCAATGTCATAAAACAGGCGTAACCCTTAACGACAAGGGGGACCCATACACAAACCAACTTCAAGCTACCCTTTTTTAAAAGACAAGGAAGCGTCAATCGACTCCGGAACTAAGGGGAACATAACAGACTCAAAGATATAAAGTTGAAACCGGTTTTTTTGTAATTCTTTATTAAATATGGTTAGGGGGTTTGAAATTATCATAATTTTTTATTTTCATGTGTTATAAATTTTATTCAAATTTCTTTTTGTTTTTAATAATAACAAAAAAACCCTAAAGTAATTTTATTTTTTTTCCCCAATTTAATTAAAATAATTTTGTATGAAAATTTTTAATTATCAAAGGGGAGATATTACTTGTTTTTTTTTTTTTTTTTTTTAATTTCCAAAATTATTAAAAAGGAGGAAAAGATTTATATATAACCGACCTTGTTTTATTTGTTATATTTGCATTTGGTTCCCGGTTGTTTATTTTTAGTTTGAAATTTTCTTGTTTCAGGGTAATTATTAAGTATTTATTGGTTTTTTACATTTTTTTCTTCAATGTCTTTAACAGTTGTTTTATTAAAGAGAAGGATTACAAAACAAGGAAGTAAAAGGTTATTTAAACAGAAAATAAAAGTGGTCTAAATTTAACCACTTTTAAATTTTTTTCCCTGATGTTATAATTGGGCCCAAATTTTCTACATTTTTTTTTCTCGGGGTAGTGTTTAAAAAATTTTTTGTGGAAAAAATTTTTTAAATAAAACATAGTTTTTTCCCCAAAACATCTTTAATTAAATCATCTTTATTAAATCAGAGGTTTTAGGGGTTTTAAAACCTGGGTTTTAATTGCCGGCATTGACCCCCGACCCCGGGCAAAGGCAAAGGGTTAATTGACTTCGCACAAACTTATTTTTTTCTACTAGCAGCACTTTCTATCTTTTTAGTTTACAAATACGGTTTTTTTTACATTAAACAATTTCGTATCTTACTTTCAATTTAACAGATACGTAAAAAATTTCGGGGTTTTACATTCAACCTTTTATCTTTAAGTTTGGGGTTACTTTTTGTCTTTAAGATTATGTTTATTTCACTTTTCGTACAGGAAACCCTTTTGTCTTTCAAACAGAGAAAATGCTGTCTTTCAGATACAGAAAATGCTATCTTTCAGATACGAAAACACATTCTGTCTTTCAATTTTAGAAAGAAAAAAACTTTCTACTTTTCAGATTTAGCAAACGCTTTCTGTCTTTCAGATACTGAAAAAAGCTTCTATCTTTCAGATACAGCAAATAAAGAATGAAATGTTTAAAAAGGAGAAAGCCCGGAGTCAAAATTGAAAAAGACAAAAAGAACGAGGAGGTATAAAGTAAAACCAAAAGCCTTTTTGAAAAGTGTAAATATTTGCAATTTTTTTTTAGTGAAGATTGTTTAAATGAAATATGCTTTTTTTTAAATTTTAAAAGCAGAGATAAATAACAGGGGGCGGAACCATTTGGGTTTAAGTCAGCCAAAACCTGCTGTTTTGCAATCGTCTCAAACTCGTTCATTCGTGTTCCAGAGCGGAAATTCGAGGGGTTTTGTATAAAACAGTGTTTTTTAAAAGTACTTTTTTTAAAAGGACAATCATTTTTTTTTCTAAAAAATTTTTTTTTGTTTTTTGATTTTAAACCTATTGGGACGAAAAGACTCTTGGGGCAAAAAAATTTCTATAAAACATTTTTGCAAACGTTACATAGGTTTTAAATTTTTTGCCAAAAATTTGTTTCTGGCTTTTAAATGAGAAAATAAAAAAACAGTTAATAATGGTACCTTCTACAAATGATTATTTAAAAATTGTGTTTACGTTTTAAAAAAGTTTTTAGTTCGTGACATAGACAAAGACTTTTTTTTTAATCCTACAAACATGAACATTTTGTAAACATTTTAGGAGCAGACAGCTAAAGATAGAAGGCTCGCGAAAGAGAGAGAAGAAATCCCACACCTCTGGAATCTGAATGAAGACCCTGCTCTTACAGGGAAAATTGTTCATTATATAAAACCAGGTCAAATTCAGTATGAATTAACTGATAATTAACCACCTCAATATGGAACTATTATGCTTCTTTATTTATATCCAGGTGACTCCATGCGTATGGCTTTTATGGCACTCAGTCCAACTTTAACTGTGCACGTGGTTGTATTATATGTTAGTTTGAAAAGAAACAAAGTAAAACAAATTAAGCGCACGGTACATTTTTTCACACTTGCAAATCTAAGATCGAAACTGCTAACTGATGCGGGTAAAATGATGTACAGTAGAAACTCCGAAATCCGGACCCTGACCGGACCAAGCCAAAAGTCCAGTTTTCACAGGTCTTGGCATTTTCTTCGCATTTCCTTCCACAGATATTGTTTTTCATCAAACTTTACCACGTGTTTTCTATTTAATCTAATTTTTGTTGATACATTCACTGAAGTTAGCTATACTTCCAAGTTAAATTATATGGTATGTATTCGTTTGGTATTTCCAGAAGTCATCGAAATCTCGTTTTATCACGAGTATGCGAAATTAATAGAAGGAGTATAATTAATTACAGATAGCTACAGTTAGTCTGGCTGATCTAGACTACGAACAGACTTTATCTACCCTCCGATACGCCAACAGAGTGAAATCCATCAGAAATAAAGTCATTGCCAATGTCTCCAAAACAGACGGGTTCATTAAAGAGCTGCTGGAAGATAAAGAAGCCTTGCCAGCTAAGCTAAATGAAAGGAGAAAATCAAGCATTGGACATTCAGGGGAAGGCCAGTATAATGTGACTAAAAGGCGCCACACAAAATGTTGTCATACTATTTATGTTTGAGAGATAATAGCGATATATACCAAAATTATTCCCCGGTCTAAGACCAAAAAAATGGTTTATACAATATCATACGATCAGTGATATTTGTTTAGTAAAAACTGTCTATAGAAATTCTTTCGCTTTCACAAGCATACAAAAAAGAGAAATACACTTAAAACGTGAGGTAATCATATAAAATCACTACATGTATACAGAACAGAAACAAAACCAATGCCATTATTTTTATATCGCAATTGGCTAGGACTTTCACATATACGCCAAATTTTAACCCGAATCTCTGGGCGCAAATGTGTAGAAACAAAACACAATATGAAATGGCCTTAGTATAGATAATAATGATATGTTATGCTTGGATATTAATAATACAAAGGTGCTAATGGCCGATGTCCGAGAATGAATAGGTACGGTTTCAGTTGCGATTTGGTGTATATGAAATGACCTTTACAGATTTTTTTAGCAACTGAATAATGAAATCGTAAAAGGTTAAATACTTTTCATTAATAGAAAATCTCCAAAAGCCTAATGTTAAACAAACCTCGTTGCTAAATATAAGCCATGTTTGATGTTCTTTAACACCGGATCTATTTACTGATATATGATTATTCTTTGTTCTTAGTTTTTTTTTTCAGAAATCACACTGCTGAAAGAGAAACAACTTTCGGATGTAAACGGAATACAAGTTTTCAAAACCTCTTACCAAAGTACCAGATTTCTGTCTTTGAGAATAAGCAATACTCTCTGCTATTCAGATACAGAAAACACATTTTTTCTACAGATTCAGCAAAACATTCTATATTTTTAATACTTTCTATCTTTCAGATTAAGCAACTGTGTTCTATCTTACAGATTAAGCTATTATGTTCTATCTTTCAGATTAAGCAACTATTTTCTATCTTTCAGATTAAGCAACTATGTTCTATCTTTCAGATGACGCAACTATGTTCTATCTTTCAGATTAAGCAACTACGTTCTATCTTTCAGATTAAGCAACTATTTTCTATCTTTCAGATACTGAAAATACTTTTTCTTCTTTTTCTTTTCTTTCTTTCAGATTAAGCAGCTACTTTCTATCTTTCAGATTTAGCAAATACGTTTTTTTTTTCACATTAAGCAAATATATGTACTCTCTATCTTTCAATTTAACATATACTGTAAATACTTTCTGGTTTCACATTTAGCAAACATGTTCTATGTTCTAATGAATGGTACCTTCTACGAAAATGATTATTAAACATTGTGTTCACTGTTTAACGTTTTAAGTTTGTGACATAGACTAAAGTACTTTTTTTTGATTAGCTACAAACATGAACATTTTGTTAACATTTTAGGAACAAATATCTCAAGAGAGAAAGCTCGCGAAAGAAAGAAAAGAAATCTCACACCTCTGGAATCTGAATGAAGACCCCGCTCTCACCGGAAAAATTATTCATTATATAAAACCAGGTCAAAGTCAGTATGAATTAACTGACAAATAAACACCTCAATATGGAACTGTTATGCTTCTTTATTTATATCCAATAACATAGTTTCGCGCTAAGGTGACTCCTTGCGTATGACTTCTATGACACTCAATCAAAATTTATCTTAAACAGTGCACGTGGTTGTATAATATGTTAATGTGATGAGAAACAAAGAAATAAATTAAGCCCACGGTACATTTTTTCACACTTGCAATTCTATGTTCGAAACTGCTAACTGGTGCGGGTAAAATGATGTATATGGAATCAGTATGCGTAAGAATGCTCATCTTTTTCAAGATAAGGTGTGATAATTACCTTGACAAAAATATACTAAAAACTGTTTTTCAGGATGCTTTACCTCAGTAGGTAACAAAAGAGCTATGAATTCACAAAAAATTGAACTGCATGAACCAAGGTATTTTTTTTTCTAATTTCATATAAGATTGATACTGACTTGTATGTTAGTCGCCTCCTTTTTCAATAGGTTCCTATTAATACCACTAAACGTTTAGATTGATATACTTAACAAACAAGGATAGGATAGATATTCAATAATTCAACAGGAGACGTTACGTCCCAAAAAATGCAGACCTCCTCCTTCTTTAATAACCGTGATATTTCCTTTTGATCATCTTTGCTTTGTTTTTATTTGCTTACTTTCGTACTACTGAAATATGCAAATGAGCTACTGCCAAATGTAGTTATTCAAAGCTTCCCTTTTTTCAGCATTGCACAAGAACTTTGTATGATACAGAACAAGAATACCACGATAACTATAATGCCGTTGAGTGGCCAGATAAGGGTTAACGGCATGAATATCACGGGACAAACAACTCTGAAACATCAGGACAGGTAAGTCTGTATAACTCTATTCAGATGATTTTAGACGACGAAAAAAAGAACTTCCAATAAGAAAAACTACATCCAAAGGAGGCAGTCGCTTCCACATGTACACAGAGACTGAACAAATGTGCACATTAACACAGTAAATACAATGATGAAGATCTAGAAGTTAACATGCAAACAGACACAAACATACGTGAAGAAAGAAAACAACAGGGAACGGCCAGATGGTCAGAAGCAAAACCGTCACTGGGAAGTCTATCGCCAGTCCCTACCAATTTAACCGTCACCATGTTTATATGTTACAATACAGTGTGAATAAAATTACTTCTAACATAATTACTATAAATAGATTCTGGTGTCATCATATTATCACCATCATAAAAGGTTGTTCTGAAAACAAGATGCAACAATTGAAAAACATGTTTTGATATAGACAATGAAAATTTGAAACTTTTTAAACTGTCATAAAACTATACTATACTACTTGCTTTGTTTAAAAAGTTGATTGAATGTCTAGAGAGTCTTTACTACAACAGTGGTACTGTAAGAGGTAACAAAAAATTATATCGAATCAGTTATATTTGTACCATTTCAGGGTTTTCTTCAGTGCAAACAATGTGTTTGTACTCCATAATCCCGTGGAGGAGAGACTGTTAAAACAATCTGGTAAAGTGATAAAACCTGTCACATTTGAGATGGCACAAAATGAAATTGGAGAACACAGTAATGTTCAGTCAAAAGGTGTGTTGTTTTTGAATCATACATATACTATTTTAAAAACAGAAACTGACCACTTGCAAATTTTGGCTATACATAGAACATTTTATTTTGAGTAAGTAAGAATTTGTTATAGATACTGCCGCTATATGATATCTTGGAAGGTAAAATATTAGTATTAGAGTTATGCCATGATTGATTAGTTCTAGACGAATCTAATATCCTGTACGAATATGTGTTTTCTCTAAGTAAATGCAAATTTATATGCTTTGCAAAAGGGTATGGCTGGTTTAGAGACGAAATCGCAGAGACGCTGATCCTAACTCACGAAGCAAATGCCATAGCGCTGGAACTGAATCGAGGAATAAGGTTCGAACCCGTTATAGTCCCAGCAATGGTTCTTGGAGATAAGACTAAACACTCGAAGGCGAGTATTCTGATATTATATGCATTTCGTTTTTAAAACAAAGATGAATGTAAAGATAACTAAACAATATTTGTACTGCAGATCTGACTAATAGTGTTATGTTTGATAAATGTATGTCATAAGAACAGACCCTTCGATGTTTTACACACAAGTGAACTCGTTTCAAATACAACACTGAAATGTTATCCAAAATATCTATACACCAAGCTGATAACTTTTAATATTGCTCCACAACAATGAGTGCATTTACCGACTCTACACTTGTGCGACTTGGTTTATGAATTGCAGGTATTTATACGCGTTGATACAACTGAAGGTGGTCAGTTTCTGTGGGGGAAGAACCATTTTCAGGACAGGTTTGATCTTATGATGGAAGTCTTTAGGAACTTCGAACGTGGAGTAGAAGACTGGGAACCTAAAACAAAGGTGTTTGATTTTTCTCTTAGATGTAGATCTCTATTAATGAAATTACAGACGTCACGTTTTCTTATATTTATCATTTTGCAGTATATCTAATATTTTATTTAAATTGAATACATACTCGTTTCATTATTAATATTCAATATTTCTTTTACAGATTACACTATATTCATCAAAATCATTATTAAATTAATGTACTGGTGTTCATTTGTTACATTATCGGTAAACAGTTAACAGGTGTAGCCATTGTGCCTTTTGAATCACTGGCTTACACGTTGGACATAGAAGAGCAAATGATTGGTATCTATGACTACCAAGCTCGTCTTGTGGGTCATCTCGGCGTTTGTCTCGTACCTTGCACTGAAGATTATTATTATTATTATACCAGATTTGTTGAGCGCCCTTTTCATATGTAATATACGTTCAAAGGCGCTTTACAATTAAACATGTGACACATCGCAGATATGTAGGAAAATAACAAAACAAGACATATGCAATCACAAAACTGAGATGGAGAAGAAATGTCGGATGAATTATCTGTGCAGGAACCACTGGATTTGGTAAATATTTTCAGATATCTTGTGAGAAGGATGTAAAATGAATCCACGTACTTGGACAGAGTGTTGATATATTTTCTGATCCTTTTTAGACCATAGAGTCCGTTCAGTGTGTCTGTATAATATAATATTGCTTAAGCCGGTGTTCGGGGGAGAGAGAGATGTTGCATATTTCGTCACTTCCCACAAACAAACTGAATCAAAACAAGTCTGCTATCATTTTGCTTGGTTATGTTCTATGCTACCACAGAATGTTATAAACTTTACTTATTACATGGTAAAAGCGAATGAACACATCACATCAGCTACACATTAAAAAGTCTTTCGCAAAATACCTTGCTAAGAAATGTTTATATTATGTAGTTTTATATACATGTATATGTTTATTTGACTGAACATAACAGAGAAAAAAATAATATGATTTATTTTCAAACATCCAGATCTTCTTTTAAAGCGACTTGTTCACACTATATTTGGAAAACATTTTTTTCTCTTGTCGGTGCTGTGAAAGTGGTCAGGGATGCACACTTACTGACATATGAATTTTTGAAGGATATCCTAACAAATCACCAGCTATATTGTGCAGAAGGTATTAAGCTGTTGTAACGCTTTTGAATTAATGGAGAAAATCAACATTCTTTTTGCCTTTTTACCAATATATAAAACTTATTTTCACTCACTTTATCATTTTTCAGTGTCATATATACAGTCTATGCAAAATTTGATGGACATGAACATATTAAAAATATTCACCTCAGCTGTGGACGAGAAGCTTTAAATAAAGACATTTCGTTCAAAGTGAAGATCAAGGGGTCCGTCGGAATTCCAAAACGATTTAAATCGGTATATCTTTGTTGTTTTTAGTTTGTTTTACTTCAGTAAGTTACAAGCGTTCTTCATAATAGAATGAAATAGTTTAATATCGAAATATATTAATCTTTTATATATTGTGCTTGATACTGACACTGGCACCAAGACCAAAAAGAATAAAAACGCACTGTGAGAAAATGCCATATTACATGTTTGACCCTACTACTAGGTATGATATAAGGCTCTTAAAGTACACCTAAAGGTAGGGTATAACATGTACAGTATTTTTTCTGGTCTGGTGCCAGTGGATAGTGCTATTGAAAACATATAACAGTCTTTTTAATGCTTCCGCATAGTCTTGTTATATTGTGATGTTGTACGTTATCATTATGTCTTGCCAAAATAAATCTTTTTTCGTGATTATGTTTTCTATCTTCGATATTTGGTAATATCTGACGTTTTGCAAAGTTTTCAGTTGTTCTGATTTAAATAACAGATATGGCTTTACAGGAATGCCAGAAAATCATGACTAAAAAGAGGAAATGTTAATTTTTATGAACTTGTTTTTCTTTCTACTCAATTCTTGTAAGTTTTGTATTCATGTCTTCAATAAAACCTATCAATTTTTTTTACGCGTCTGCATAATGTGAAGATGTGCCCTTAAACAACAGTCTTGCAGTCAGCCGTTCCGTTTGCAGAAGTATCCAACTGAACATTGATTTAAAATAGTTTCATAGAGATGTATTACGATTTAAATGTGTTCAGTTTCAACTGTGTTTTCTCTAAATTGGATCAAATTTCATTTTGGCAATCAGTTCTAAGCCTTACCTTGACTTAGAATTAAGCAGTAGTTTGACTTAAGTATTGGAATAAACTATCGGGCTTCTTGAAAATCAGTTCTCAGTTATAACCTTGAGGCTGTAGCCTATTGAGTATTACCTGTTTACCTTCTAGTCCTGGTGCCACTACACTTTCCACACTGAGCAAGACCGGATTTATACAGATGAAGTGCATGGTGTTGTTCCTAAATACAGTTTTGAACATCTGCATCAATTGAAAAAGATGTCACATGCGGTGTGTAATGAAGTAGTTTAGAACATTTTATCATATCGTCCCGGGATTTTGCATTTCTTAACAGTCCTATATGATTGAAATTCTTAGGGAACGTGATCATGGAATGTAATTTCATTGTGTGCCCTTAACTCCGTCTTTCAGTCTTTAATATTTCTAGTATCTAATACAATTTCAAAGTGAAAGCAAACTTCACCATAAATAATTATAATAATTTTTCTCATGTACAGACAATCGAATACCTAGAGGAAAGTTCACTGATGACAGAACTGTATGGGAGGCAGAAGCGAACGGAGGATCCGCGAAGAGGAAGTACTCTTGATGCATTTACGCTCTCAAATAAGCACCGTTTGAGCCATTCCACAAGTTTAACAAACAACAATTGTTTATATTCTCCTAGCTTGTGATAGCTATGCCCAAAAATCAATGAGTGGAATACTTCTCGAAGAGGATAGTGAGAGTGAAGATGAGGCTGACAGAAATAAATTGTAATCTATAGATTTGTATATTTGGTAAAGTAAGCTAACGCTGTTTTAGAAATTTTATTCTATATAGAGTATTGAAAGAAATGAAAGTTCATAACTGATGTTAACTACACTTGATACTTGCCAGTGAAGTTTGTAAGGGCTTTTAGACGGCGCGGTTGTCAAACTTTGCACATTATTGAGAGACAAATCAGCTCACGATAAATATATTCAGTGAATTAATTTAATATCATGGGCATTTTTGTACGTAATTGTTACAGTTTTTTCATGGGAATATAAGTTCGTGGGTGCATGTTATAAAGATTAAGGACATAAGTACATGGGACTTAAATTTGTTGGGATGGGATTGTGTGGATTACTGCAACCATGAAATCCGAGAAAATTTCTCCCACGAATATCAAATGAAGTCACAATAATACAATACTACATTTTATTTTCGGCAATTTCGGGTCGTTTCATTTAGACATTGTATCTGCCAGCTAGGTTTTTATTTTACCTATCAGTATCTTATGATTCTGATTTTTAAAATGTTAGATGGACGTCGTGAGCGACTCATGAAGTCCAGTAATAATATTTCACAAAGTTTTGGATATATTTACAGCCAGAAGAGACACACATTATTCTGAGACGGCGGGGTTATCTCGTAGGACGTCTGTCGAATATGACGGAAACAGTCGAGGCACAACAAATCCCTGACATTCTTTTAAATAGTTCTAAAAAGAGTTTAGACAATTTATCGACGTCTATGATAGAAAGGACAGGAATAGCTTCTATTATGGAAGAAGTTATAAAAAGAGATGGTTTGCATGCAAATATTGAATGAACTAGAATGTGTCTGTAGGACACAGGGTGTTCCCCCCACTGGTACATTTGTCACAAATAAGGTGAAATAATTCAAATGTCTGCAATCTTAATGGGGTATAGCCTCAAAAAAATATGAGAAGGTTTCATTATTCTATATCATATACTTTTTGAGATATGAGCATCAGAAACAAAAAATCCACTATTTTGGCTATTTCATGGGCCATAACTCTGTAATAAATGCTAATTTTCTCAAGAAGAATGCCAAGTGTGAAAGGTCACATTATGATAAAGACTCGAGCAAGGTTTCATGAATTTACATTAAATATTTTCTGAGTGAGGCATATAATTAGGTGAATTTACTATATCAGGGGCCGTAACTCTAAAAATAGGGGGAAGACTCAGATAAAAAATAGTAGATGCGCAAGTTCATATCATGATAAAGACTCGTGCAAGGTTTCATCAATTTATATCAAATACTTTCTTAGCTAGGGGTGTCACAAGGTGAAAATGTGCATTTTTGACTATTTCAGGGGCCATAACACTAGAAATAGGGCACGGACTCATATTAAAAATGGGAGATGCGCAAGTTCATATCATGATTAAGACTCATGAAAGGTTTCATGAATCTATATCAAATACTTTTTGAGCTAGGCGTGTCACAAGGTGAAAATGTGCAGGTTTTACTATTTCAGGGGCCAATACTCTAAAAAAAGGGGGGCGGAGCCAGATAAAAATAGGAGCTGCGTAAGTTCATATCATGATAAAGACTCATGCAAGGTTTCATGAATCTATACCAAATACTTTATGAGCTAGGCCTGTCACAAGGTGAAAATGTGCATTTTTGACTATTTCAGGGGCCATAACTCTAAAAATAGGGGGCGGAGCCAGACGATAAATAAAAGGTGCGCAAGTTCATATCATGATAAAGACTCATGCAAGGTTTCATCAATTTATATCAAATACTTTTTGAGCTAGGCGCGTCACGAACCTCGGATGGACGCACGCACGCACGCACGGACGCACGGCCGGACGGACGCACGGACAAGAACAAATCTATATGCCCCCACCACTCATGGGGGAGGGCACAAAAGGTATTATCTCTTCAGTTTTAGATGATTTTTTGTATATACATGTAAAATATAAGGGATTATTATGATTCTTAAGGTTCGTTTTTCATTAGTTTTGTCTGTTTGTTTGTTAGTTTTTCCCCTTGTTTGTTCTTCTGTCATGCAAAACACAAACGTTTTTTGAAACATCAAGACCTCAAAGCATGGATAATATGTCTATAAAACAACTTTTACAAAATGGCCCGTTTAATGTCGCCGAGAAGAAAATACAAAGTATATAATTTATATCTGATTTTCGCAAAACATAATGACTTCTTTTTATTGCAGTCTTACTCTCTTTACAGGTTAATGAAAGCAGATTGAGTTGAAAAGAAATACAACGTGTTAGGCTATCACAGTAAAAGTTTATGACGCTATCAGTGAAAATAGGTGTCTTGATTATAAACAAACCACTCTCTAAGTGTAATTTAAATTCCTCGTATTCAAACAGCATCATCTGATTATCTTATTACGCAAAGTAAAACATACCAACGGCCGAAATCGTGAATTAATTTGCAAAAGTAACCAAGTCTATGTATATAACTTTAAAAATCGTTTCTTCGTTCGTTTCAAAGTCATTCTTGGCTGGATCAATGCTAAGTCTTGTAACACAAGTTCCGTATATTTCAACTTCATGGTAATTAAAGTAGAGATACAAATGTTACTACAAGTATTATAGAAGCAAAATTTTGCCTGTAATAAATTTCGTCTTTTTCACTTTATATTGTCTATTTTGTTAATTTGGCATCAGTGCTAAAAATTAAAAACCAATAAGTTTTATTTGTATACATACACACATTCATGCATTCATACATATACCTGTTGTATAGCTGAATATTAAAAGAATCTTTCACCGGTTGTAGGTACAGATGAAATTTAACTAATAATTATAAAAATGAAAAAGAAACTAAACATGATTTTCTTTATAGCACTGTTTTCGTATAGTAACGTGTTCATGAAAAATAACCTCTGGAAAAAGGAAATACTTTTTAAAGAACAGCAACGCAATGTTCCGATTTAGTTTTGTCATCTAACTTTATGCATTTTCAATAATAAACTATAACGAATAAAAAGGAATTAAAAGGAATTTGAAGTTTTCATCCGTATTTTGTGTAAAAAATAAATATCAATGCATTAGTCTATTACACAAATGTAGTTCGTTCGACGTCATGAGAATGTTTTGCGCCGATGAAAACAAACGGAAATTCCAGATTCCCGCGCAAAAAAAGAACTGATTCGTGTTAGTTCGTCATCAGATCTCGTTCAAGTTTTCTTAATCTTAGTTTTATTAGAACCAATTCATCCTCTGCCATAACCTTACAGATCTTTTCCAAACACTCTTGCATTGTACGAGGGGACTTGTGTGCAGAGTAAAGCATACCAAGGCCCGGAAACGTATACTTCGAATATTTTTCAAAGAACGACCATTTCATTTCCTCCGTTTCTGAATACAGCTGTTTTGCATCACTGATTTCTTTACTATACGACTTCAGCTGGTTTTCAATATCTTTCTCAGACATATCAACTTCTTCTGCAAACTGTTTTAACGAGGCTTTGTCGATACAATATCTCTCTCGACATGTTTCAAATATTTTAGTCACATGGTACGTGTCCAGCGTTGACTCGAGTTTTGGGATTGGTAAAAATCCAGTGACTACAGACGCGACCTTTCTACCGATGAATTCTTTCTCAACAGTTTCTGTTTTTGATTTGATTGTTTTTTCCATGTGCACATACAAAAGATAGCATAGAGCCTTCACTTTCATGCTTAATAGACTTTTAAGCTTATCCACCAGAGAAACAAAGTCGTATTTTGTTTTGTCCCGTGAAGTTATTAGGTAAATAACATCACGATAATTTTGCAGATCTAACTTACCCTTGTCTATATTGCTCTCTATGCCAGTTCTGATAATTTTCATGCATGTATACTCACTGAAATTATCTGGATCGTCTTCTCTGGAGTTACGTAGATCAGTATCAATTTTTGTCCGGACGAAAAGAACATTTCGATGGACTTCCATAGCTTTCTTTGCTATCCACAAATCATTTTCGGTAAAGCGCTCACTGGACACAATAACAATTACGCTGGAATCGAGCAGTTTGGTTTTCTCCATGTAGTCATCTTTTGAAAAGTCTTGAGTTCCAATTCCAGGATAGTCTTTCAGTATAACATGGTCATGTCCTGGATATGGATAAGACTGTATTGTTTTCGTTGTTTCTGAGACACCCACTGCAGCCGCCCCTTTGTCTCTGGGTTTCAGTCCTCTCAGAGCATTTATAAGACTTGATTTTCCAGCACCAGTTTTACCTGTTACACCGACAATCAGTTTCTTGTCTTTCCAAGACTCAAAATTCTTAGCAATGTAACTACTCAATCCATGTAGAGTAGTATTCCCCATTTCTGAATTCAGTTCTTCTTCATTTATGAACGATCGGAAATTCTACAAAATATTTGCAAGAGAAATAGTTTTTGTTGTACAATTGCCATAGATACTATGCGTATCTTTTACAGAAAGCTACTAAGTGAAATTTTAATAACAAAGCAAGTCTGTTACACCCTCTTTTAAGAACCGTCGTTTATATGACTGAAAAATTGTTGAAAAAGACGTTAAACCCGAACACACACACTCACACACTTTTAAGGAGGTAGGTTACCTTCATATTTTTATGTGCGCATGTCCAACCGGAAGCTAACGTGACGATTTACGACGACGTTTACGACAAATTAAATGTGTTTGTATATTCATTCTCCTGAAAACAAATCATGAACCTACCTCCGATCTGATACTTTATGGTTTAATAATGCAGAAATAATGAATCAGTTGTGGCAGAAACGCTTCAAAACAATGTTGCCTTAAAATGACGTCATTGACGTCATGACGTTACGTGTCAGTTACCGCGCAAAATTAATAGCTTTTATCTTGAAAGTACGTAATTTTGTGCATTTTCTTTATTCTAACTATCTTCAAATAACAAATATTTGCTGAAATATTTGTTATGAATCTTTTGCTCTGAATAATCATCAATATTTTGCTTCTTTTATGTAGTTATATTGAAACGTTATGCGGATTGTAAGAAAATAGATGATGGTAACCAATATTATTTGGAATATAGTTGGATGAAAGGTTACTTGTAACGGCCATTTTCAAATAAAAAAATCTAGCAGTTTGATTTGTAATACCTATCTTTCAGGTTCTGTTGATAATTTGTTACTTATATACTAAAAATAAGATCTAAAACTGTTCAAATTACAGTAGAAAAAATGTGGTTCCTTGAATTTAATGAATGTTACCATGGAAACGAAGCCCGTGACCTATGTATCTAAATGTAAAATTCAAAAGCGTTGACACTGGTCTATTTAAGAAACACAACTTCGGCTTTTTATTTTCATTTCAACAATATCCATTACAATAATATCAGCATGCTGAACGATTTTTCCATGAAAAATGCCAGGCGAGGGGTACTGCCGTATGTATTCTAAGCTGTGAAATTTGTTTGAATCAACGCAAATAACAAGAAAATATAACTTACGTTAGAAATAATATGTTTTAAAGCTACATTAACTAGAAAGATAATCTTATTCAATATATTTTTATAAGAAATTACGACAAAAAGCAAGATATAAGCTATTTTAAACATCTCTGTTGCCATGGTTACTGTAAACTTTAAGAAAAATAGGGTACCATGTAAAGTGCATGGTATTCTGCTTATAATATTTCCCAAATATTCCATGTTAGTCATTAATAGAATGCCACTTAAGCCGTCGAAAACCCCTATTTTTATACATAGTTATTTAAAAATGAGAGAAAATGCGTTACCATGGAAACACGAGCCCCGCGACATATGCATTTAAAGCTTATATTAGAAAGCTAATGTGCATACTAGTAAAATTATCAATTATGCAGACTTCTACGGATATTAATGAAACTAAAATACACTGAAAAGTGTTAAATATCCGTATTTTCCTTCTTCTTTTAATATGAAATACCTTTAGAGGGTCATGTTCTTCAAACCTAGATAAAAACTGAATTTGAAGGGACAGAGACAAACGGAATTGAGATTGTAGCAGGTAAAACTTCATATTACACGAAATACAAACAAATGCTGCGGTTAAACTAACTTGCATTTACCCTTGTAACAAGGTAACCTACCTCCTAAAGACACATTTTGGTGATAATATAGAGCTATACAGCGGATCAGTAGTGTTTAAGACTAAACTGGCATCTTTTAGCCTTATCTGCATCGTTTCACTTTGTTCCAAACTATTATTTGCCAGTAAACCATTGAAATGCTTAAGACTGATTTCCATAGGCCTTAAAAATTGGTCATTAGTCGCATCTGTTATTTACAATTTCTCAGATTCAAAAGTCCAGTTTGTGCCAGTAACTAAGAATGGTTAAATCTAATATAAAGTCATGACGGTTGAGATGATGAATTCATTTTATATCTATTCTTACGAACTGTTATATTTCAAATTATGTGTTCTTTGAAAATGGATTTAATACAGTTTTTATAATCTTAGATACAAATAGGCAAAGTAATATTGATCATTAAGATTTAACTCACGTCATATTCCCTGATATGCTTTGTAAACCCTTCTTCCTCATTTATTGATGAACCGACATCGTCACTTGAAACACACGCATCGTCTAAACTTGCCATAATGAACAGTCACACCACTTTACCGCTATAAAAGATTGCATACTACATGATTTCATCATCTAAGATATGATTTCAATTGTTGAAATTGAAATGTACGGCTGTAAAAAATAGAGGTTTTTTTTCACGAACTTTTGATTGATTCTTCTCTGGTTTTGTTTTCAACAACAGTATTTCAGTCATATAGATCGATAAATAGTTTTATTTCTGTGTACAATGTACATTTTCATGACAATATATATAACAACATTCAGATAACAATGAACAAGTATGCATGTTAAATAAAGTCATGTCATATACATTATAACATAAAGGATGACACACAAAAAAAGATTGAAATCATCTCTTATTTCCATTTTGGTCCTTGTGTAGTATAATATGGTATGACATGGGAAGACATATTCCAAAAAAAAAAAAGACTTAGGTTATGACAATTCATAGATATAGAATTATACAAAAAAAACACTATCACGATCACAATAGATGGATTAAAAACAAGTATTATATAGCATCTTAACTGTCATAGTGAATAGTCACCACAGTTAACACGTAGTTATCAAATTCTTCAGTAGTCGCCGTATAGACGCGGGCTCAATATAATAGTGGTTATTTAGCCTAATCAATGTTCATAGCTTTTTCTACTTACTTATTCTCTGCACCTTACTGACAACTTACACATATACATCACATGTGGACAGATATTTTATATTCTGTGAAATGATAACGAAGAACGTACATATCGCCAGAGGTGCGAACTTACGGTCATTGTATAAGTGGAATTGTATGATCCATTTATTAGAAGCCTTTATGATCTCTTTTGGGTAGAACTGTAATTGTGCTTTATCTACTGAGCTAACATACTTTAAAGGTCCCTGCCCGAGACTGAAGTTGAACCGCAACGATACGGCAACTATTGAAGAATTTGATAACTACGTATTAACTAGAGTGAAGGTATATTTCTTATTAGTTAAGGGGACGCATATTGCTACATTCACAGTTCATACAGAAATGCGGAAGGGGTGCATATTCAAGAAATCGATGGTGGGAAAATAAAAAACATATTCCTAAACTGATATAATACTGATGGACACCTGTAATTGTCAGTATTTTGTGGATAAGGATGTGGTACTATGAATGTAATAGGAAAACAGAGGTCTTTGTGAAAGAACATTCAACACAAAATATTAAGTTTTTGTATAAGGAAAAAAACAGGTTTTTTACAATAACAGTGTTCCAGATAATGTTGAAGAGATGAGATTTTCTTTCTAACACACCAGGTTTGCTTAAACATGTAAAAATTTAACACCACGTCATTTCAGCTCGGGATGGACGCCATATTTCTCATTGATAAAAATGTAAACAAAAAAAATCAGAGTGGGATTAGCATTGCAAGGGCATAACATGACATTCTACACAATGAATACCTTAGAACAGATATCTAAGATGCTACACAGGTCAGGCGGGTTAAATGCATAATGGCGATCACTTGAAATTCATCTTGAAAAGGTGGTTAATTTTAGTTTATTTACATGGTTTTTAATTTTCCCACGACTTCTCGGCGATTCACTGCAAATGTATTACTGCGCCGGACGAAAGGTAACTCTAATAAAGAACGGGAGACAACTTAGGTGTCAGCACGTGTACGATTTTTAAAAAAAAAAACATGTCGATAATTATAATTTCTTATCAAATAATGAATCCTATTCAGATATTCGTCTTTAATATTAGAAAATTATTAATTTCTGTGGACATTTGTCAAAAAATATTACTTACATTGGACTACTTTGCGCATCAAACTGGTTTCCGCTTCAGTTGTGAGGCACTTATAAGTACCGCACAGTATTATGGCGTTTTTATTTTTAGCAACATGTAAATAAACAATCAATACTTAGCAATCTCTTTTAAATCGAAGATATTGGAAGTTAGATAAACAGTTCCCAGTAGGCATTTGACGTCGGTTAGACGTCGTATAGACGTCGGACCCCGACGTCGGATTAACGTTGGATTTTGGTTGGATTTGCAAACCGTTTAGACGTCGGATCCTGACGTTGGCTAGACGTCGCAATCCGACATTTTTCCAACCTAAATCTAACCGCTTTTTAACCAAAATCTGACCAAATTTTCAACATTATTTGCAATCAAACAAGTAATCAACACATGTATTTTATCATCTTTATTTCATATTATGGCGACGTAAGTCTAATACAATAAGTCCAAAAAGTAATGCAGTAATTGAAACTTTCAAGTTTCGTCATTTTTGTATATGATTCTTCAACTCCGCCAACATTTCCACCTGAAATGTATAAAATTTGACAGTTTCATTATTTAACGTATACAAGTATACTAGTGCTATTACTAAGAACATAATTAATACGTGCCAAACAAATATGTAATATTTTAAATTCTATGAATAAAATATTCTATAACTTCGTAAAATGTAATTAAATGCAATTGCTTTTTAAATACTTAACAAACAAAAATAAGTCATTTTTTTTTTAAAAAAATACGGAATAAAAAACAGTATAACTTTCAAAATAAGTATTATTTTTAAAAATCTGTCACTCACGTTGCGGATCCTTCTCTTTGTGTAAAGTATTTATAAACTTGCTCTATCTTATCCCAATAAATATCAAATTACAGGAAGACTGTGTAAACCGATGCAGGCTTATCTCGCGAATGTGTGACTGGTAGACAGCATGTGTAGAAGAGAAGATCTTTGTGAATTTAGAATAATCTATACATGTGTATAGAATGCATATTTATCTTGAACAGTTTAAAGTTCGTGAAAAGAATCCGACTCCGAAAGCAGACAGTCTCATGCAATATTGCAACATTTATATTAATTAAATTAATATAATGTTTGTTGTGAGAATGAACTATTATTAATAAGTGCATGTCCAGGCCTTTATGAAAACAAGTAAATATCTTTAAACTATACTAGCAAAATTGTACCAGTTAGTTTTAAAACTAAAAACATTTATCAGACTTTCTATCCAACCTAATTCCAACGTCTTCTAGACGTCTAAGTCTGACGTCTATTAGACGTCGTGGATATGACGTTGGTTAGACGTTGGATCCAAGTCGCCGACGTCGCGACCAAAATCCAACGTCTAACCAACGTCGGTACGACGTCAGGTGTTTACTGGGTTGACTTGATGGCGCAGTAGGTTGAGTTGATAGAAATGGTATTGACTTAAATTTATGCTATTGTTTTGTTTGTTTACATTTCAAAGCGCCTTATTACTGTGCGATACCTATACGTTATACTTTTTGACAACAATAACAAAACACAAAATGAATCAATAAAGTCACTTATAGGTATCGCACAGTAATAAGGCGCTTTGAAATGTAAACAAACAAAACAATAGCATAAATTTAAGTCAATACACAACGTTTACGCTGACAACAGTAATTCCTCGTTGGCCGAGTGGTAATGGTACCCGTCTTATACTTTTTCGTCGGGAGTTCGATTCCCGGACCCGTAAAATAGTATTTTGAATAGTGTTTTTAATTTCTTTTTTTTCCAATACGATTCAACGAAAACAACGCAAGTTTGTTAATCTAGTACTAACTTGCTCACTAACTTATATATAAATGTCATTGTTAACACGTAATCATATTTAAATACTCTTCAATTTTAATATGATCTAATGTTTTTGAGGCTTTCGTGAATAAATTAGAAACCAGACAAAAACACAAAATTACACAAACTGCATAAATTAAATGCCAAAAAAACCCAAAAAACAAATGACGGATGCAAGGTTCGAACCATCAAAACTGTCACTACAAAATGATACCATTTCTATCAACTCAACCTACTGCGCCATCAAGTCAACTGTTTATCTAACTTCCAATATCTTCGATTTAAAAGAGATTGCTAAGTATTGATTGTTTATTTACATGTTGCTAAAAATAAAAACGCCATAATACTGTGCGGTACTTATATAAACCGACTGCTACTTAAATCAGTGTAAGTAAAGTTGTTGTTACAACATTATACATGTTCGTTACGTTATGAGATAAAGTTTATCTTGAACTGCATAATCCATTAATTACGTTTAGATGATATTGCATTTACAACTTATTTGACCCCGTTTATTTACGTGAATGACAGCATTCTCGTGCAACTCGTACAAACAGAGTTATGAAAAGTATGGTGGAGAATTCAAGGACAAATTATAAATGACATTAAAGTGAGGATAACTGTATATTCGTCCAGTTTTGATCATTGACATGCCTGCTGTGTATTAGTAACTTTTGTGAACAAGATTAGAATGTTACTTTTGCACATATACACATTGATTGGACCTCTCAACCAAATTTCATACCTTATTTTAGGGATTTTTAAGACAATACATTTTCAAAAGTTTGTTCAATGTGTTTTGATATTTAAGTGCATTGTAGTTCATGAATACCAATTTAAAAATTAATAATGGCAACATTTCTAGGCCCTTATTGTAAGCCACTAGACTTCTGTAACGATAAATGTTTAATGTATTAAGGGGAATATACTCTTTTAGTTTTGGAATGTGGTATTCCTTGACCACCGTATCTTTTCTTATGCACTACTTTGTAAACAAACTAAATAATGTGTTTTAGCTTACATATGCGAAATGAAAAGCAAGACAGTGACCATATTTAACATTCTTTCTTTAAATTAGAATCTGTAGGACATTGATAAATGTTTGGTCAAGGTGAAGCACTATTATTTTCGCACCAAAAAGTCTTAATTGTTGACTTTGAATGTACACAGTAAGTCTTATGTAATTCAACAATAACTTCCTTGTTTCAGTTTTCTCATTTTTATTTTAGTGAGCGATCCTTTGTGTACTTATAACAGTTGAAACAGTATCCATTTCATGTACCAAAACCTTGTACTTTTTTTGCAGGTAAATTTTATCATACCCCACCCACTTTTTTCTAATTTCAAAGTATGCGTCCCCTTAAGACCTCTTAAAATTTAAGCGATTAGGCATATACAAAAAAAGAAAAGTCTTACCTTGTTAACAAAGGAATAGCTATTTCATAAGAGGTTATGCCGACTAAACTTCCACAGTAGATGTCTTTTAAATCTATAATAGCACACGCCCAAGAGAACACGTAAAATGTTGATTATATTGATAGTACGTATCATAAGATCTACTATATCAGCCACTTGAAATTCTGTTATCAGATTTCAAATACACTTTGCACTGATAAAGGCTACTCGGTATTTTGAATCAATTTTCAGAAAATAGAAATAGGACTCATTCTTAAACACGCATACTTTCGTTAGAGTGGGTCATTTAATAGCCAATAATTACTTTGCGTAATATTTAGACTGAACGCGGCTATTTCGGGTCATTTCAGAGTATTAAGCTACAGTCACATATATCCGTGCGTTTAGGTACGGTGCGAATAGGATTAGTCTTTGGGTGTATAACTACGGAGCAGTACGTCTTAGTACGGGAAAAACAGGAAACAAACAAAACAATACAGGACGCGAATAAGTACGGATAGGTACGGGGTACTACGTTGAATTACGTTTTACTGCGCCTTGCAACTTGCCCAGCGCACGGACGGGTCTGCGGTAAACTACGTTAAACTATGCTTAATTACGAGCAGCCTCAGATAACTACGTTCAGCTACGGCGAGGTACGTAACAGCACGGATAACTACGTTTAAGTACGTTTAACTACGGATGAATAAGTTTCAGCCAGGTTGGACTGAAGTCACGCTCAAATGGCTACGGTTCGCTCAAACTTTTGTGCATGTTCAAAAGTTGGAGAAACTTGCAAGTTTGGAATAAGTTTTGAATACGTTTTGACCACGTTTTGGTATGGATTAATACGAATGACTACTCTGAGGTACGGATCGATACGGATTACTACGTTTCTGTCCGTAGCTAGACGTAGCTATCCGCGCCGTATGTGTGACTGGGGTATTACGAAATTAAGTTCTACATGTATATGTGAACCTACGGAAACTAATTTAGTGAAATGAGCTTCGGAATGCTTTGTAAATTTCGTGATCGTTCAAGTAAGACGTAACACCGTTAAGAACGCTATAATACTTTATTGTTGTAATTTAGAAAATTTTAAGACCCAAATTGTTGCCATATATAACATTGAAAAATATGTTGCTAAACGAACTCTCAAACATGAAAAGTTTGAAAAGTCATGGGAAAAGTTTAGAAACTTAGTTCTATAGAAATATCTCAATAAGAGAATATCATACATACTATATGAAAAGTCTGATATACTTTTATTTAAAGTTGTATACCTATATACATGTACATGTGTATTTAAATAAATATATTTTTTAATAACCACTCCTGTTTGAGAAAGAATTAGCAAAAAAGTGAAGTTTTAACCCCCCCCCCCCCCCCCCACTCCCCCGCTCCCGCCCCCACTCTCGTTTTTTCTCTTGAATATCTTACAGCAAGAAGGAAACCTTAGTAGTTTGCACCGAAGACCTTTTATAAGTTGGGGTTTTTTTTGTACACTGATAGAAACAAAAGCATACTGTCTTAGCTGTATCACTTGTTTTTGAAAATTGATACTGTATCTCTGGGTTTTATTTTCCAAATTTAATGAATTTTAACACAGACTGAAGAAAAACATTTGTATACTTATATTTTTTTTCAGCATGCTCATTATGTTAGAAATGGAACTTATATAAATTATTATAACTACAAAAGCTCCAAATATTCAGGTACACCTTTATTAGGTAAGGCTCCTATTGGCTATAATGTAGTTTTACACACTAGTAAAAGAAAATCAAAACAGACACTACATCAATATCAAATTTGGTTTCTGTACAAAAACTTGTTACAATATTCCTTATTTAGTATAAAATAGGGCTAATCTGTGTTTTGAAACTAAGTTATGTAGATAATATAGAGTTTATATCTTTGGTACATAGTGTTATTTAGCCACAAAATTTACCTATCCATTTTGAACACTGAAACAAAATGTTAGATATTGCTACAATGTAAAAAAAAACTTTTTGCTCGCTCAATTAAAAATTACTATAGCATAGTTACAACTGAAATTTAAAATAACGAAACTTCAGTAACCTGTCTGAAACGTACTGTAAAAGTCTTTACTATATACAAATGCATGCATTATGTGATTATATCAAACATTTTGAAACGAAGAGTTAAAACTCTATACAATATAGTTGCTTTGGCTAGAATAGAACAAACATATTGTAAATGAAAAAAAATACGAAAACCCCATTTTTAAACGAATTTGAATAATTGTATCTTTATTATTAGTTAAGAAAAATTATATGTGTAGTTGCCATATATACATGATTCTGTAAGGGGAAGTGGTGGATGGCTCTCCGACCCCACTCTCCACAATGACGGGGATAATAAATGAGCAACCTTTGTTTGCTGAAATAAAAAAAAACTTTATTGTTGTAATTTGAACAAAAGAACAAACCATTATTAAATCAAAACATGGTAGTATGTAAAATGGTACAACCTAAGGACTGAAATTAATGCAAGAAATATTCGTTGGAAAATGGTTACAATTGGTTAGTAGGAGGACTGAGGCACAAACTTTGAAGTAATAACTATATGGTATAGAATGAAACAGAAAAAAGTGTGGTGATTTGGAATACCTAATATTTAATGATTTTTGTTTGATATGGGTAACTTTTCTTACCGTATTATTTCAAAATTAATATTCTTACGGTGTGGACGGTACACAAAGTACAATTGTACTATAGCATCTCGAGCCAATGTAAGACATTCTTATGTTGTGATTGTTTTACTATTATTTGTTGTCATTAGCTGTTAAACATTTACAAAATCATACAAAGAAATCATCTTATACAAATGAGCCGCACCATGAGAAAACCAACATAGTGCGTTTGCGACCAGCATCCGCGCAGTCTGATCAGGATCCATGCTGTTCGCTAACGGTTTCTCTACTTCCAATAGGCTTTGAAAGCGAACAGCATGGATCCCGACCAGACTGCGCGGATGCTGGTCGCAAACGCACTATGTTGGTTTTCGCATGGCGCGGCTCAAATAATGTTTCGGATTTACGTCACACCGACACAGTTTAGGTCATATGGCAACTTTCCAGCTTTTGGTGGTAGATCAAGATCCCAGACGCCCCTTCGTGCACCACTTCAGGCACAGGCCGGCATCTCGGTGCTAGGCACGTTAGATCATTGCATACTGTAACGACGAAGCCATTGTCATAATATATAAAGTATCCGTAATGTAATAAACTATAAATTCTCGCAACTTCAATGTAATACAGTTGTATCATTCTCCTTTCATCATCTATAACAAATTTATGTCTCATAGTAAAAAACTTATTTTATAATTTAGTATCTCCCTTATTGGTTGCTTGAAATAGGGTGTACATACTTTTGGTTTACATCTTAATCCTTGCCTAGCTGGGCGCGGTTGGTTTTACCTTTGCGAGCTGTGTGGAGCATTGTCGGACTGCATGGATGTACAGGCTGATTGTGATTTGCACTGGGTGTGGGAGCGGAGCCAACAGTGTCCAGCATGGTGTAGTCTGATGGTTGTTTGCATTGATCTCTATTCAGCCTGTACCTTTTTTTTGGTAAACACCCCTTAGAACAGTTAATATGGTACTCTGCCCAAGATTGGAGAATGACAGGTTCATTATAGAAATTTAGCTGTTTTTATAAAACAAAAATGATAAAAGAGTCTTTGCAAAAGCCATAGAGCTTGTATGTTATTATATTCATGTGATTTGTGGAATAAAATATATGCCCATAAAATAAAATAAATTAAAAAAATAAAATAAAAAAATTCTCGCTCATTACTCAATAATAACGATGTCTTCAGGGCGAAACTGGAAAGTATTCTATGGGCATATAATATCCATACTAAACATTCCATGCTATAATTCAGGACACTAATGCCGTCTGTAGAGTTCTACCACGTGAGTTTGGCATACAATGACGTTATTTTCTAGATGGCAACTCTGTCACAATGACTGGACGAGTAGGCAAGACGTGAAACTGTTTTGACAAGCCTCTATTTTTCCAAAGCAGGACGTGACACTGTTTTTGTAAAACCTTTGTTTACTACTATGAATATACTGGACAACATATAGAGGAACTTTTGACAAGATATAGATGATTATTCCTGGCCAGAGGTAGACTAGGAGCCCTAGTCATAATACAGATACACTTTATGCACCCATATTGTTTGTGAAATGACGTACAAATAATATATTGTGTGTTAAGTTAATCTCAGGGGTCAGTATAATTTATTCCTTTTGTGACCCTATTTTCCCTTAACAAACACTATGCGTATTTGGAAAAACCTTATGCTTGGTATTGCTGTGTGCGTAGCATTCAAGGCCTCGTTTACGTTTGGATACAGTTGGTCATTTGCCTGGCCACACTAAAAGAAACAAGAGCATGTGAATTTCTGAATAATAATAATAATAATAATAAATGATAATAATTTCAACAAAGTATTTATTTAACGTGGGAACTATTAAAAAGTCATAGTCAATGCCCTCAACAATGGCATGTATATACACACCAAAAAAATATTACAAAACATACCAATCAATCAATAAGAAAAAAATATTTCAAGAGCTGCCAGCTACTAGGAAATGTGCTCCATTTTTGATGTAGGGATTCAAAATGTTTGACTTAAGGATAACATGGTGTAATAGCCATATTTTATATCTTGTAACTGGATGGTAATATTTAAATGAAATTTGGTCACTTTCAAGTCATTCAAAATTAAAAACGTTTCACCAAGAGATTTTTCAAATTTTATCATTTTTTCGAGAGATAATCGATATTGAAGATAACATTGATGCCTATGGGAAATCTATAATTTCTTTGATTATAGGAATCTGAACTTGAGTTTTGAGAAAATTTTGTAGTAGAAAGCTGCATTATATGATTCTGATACACATATCAAAAAGAAATCTAAAATTCCCCGTAGGGAAAAGGAGAAAATTAGTTTTTTTTCTAGTTTTCAGGGGAGATAAATCATGAAAACCCAAAATTATCAGGGGAGGTAATCTCAAGGAATTTTTTGAGAACTTCTGTCACTATATAACTTGTCAATATGCGCCTTATTCATATCGTTTGACATTTTCAAAGCTTACATTATCAAGTTGTATTTACGCTTTTGGTGAAATTGAGTCCTATTATGGGATGTCATCCTTAAGCTGCATTTTGTTATAATGAGAGAGGTCATTCCAGATAGTTAAACCGTAGTGCAGAAACAGTTCTGACAAAAAAAAAACAACACTATTTGAAAGTTAATAAAGTAGAGGTTAAGACGACCTTAATGTTCTATAATGAATATGTAATATACATGTAAACGTAAGTGACCCTCTGAGATAATTGGAGTAGAGCAATATTTTGTTTGCTTCTTGAAATATTACGCGTTCGGGAAGAAGGTCATCCAATTTAGTTCCAGTAAAAAACAATGTAACAGACGTGGTTCCAAAATTTTTATGAGAACTAGGTCTAGCAGCCCTACTTTGAAAGCGAATTGTCCCAATCTTAAACAATATCACAATTTCCCCAAATGATAAAAAAACAATTTAACAGTAGTCAAAATGAGGTAAAATATATCAGTTATTGAAACGTTAACACATTTCTACAGAGAGAAATCGTTTCACACGTGACAATATGTACAAGAGGAAACTGCATTTGTAACAATAATATTAATATGAGTATAACAAGTAAGCGTGCACCAGTTAATGTCTCCTGAGAACAGATTATAATTTCCTCGCTGGCAAGGATTCTGCAATATGATTTGTTCTGTGCCTGGTGATTAAAAAGTATCTAGTTCATTCCAATCGAATTTTAATGAAGATGATCTTGTTTGTCTTTCGTATAACGTTATATGGTGTCTATGGAGATAGCAAATGAGATTTGGGTGATCTCAAAACGGAGTCTTTGGAAGTAGCCAAGGTGGCCCGCATACTGGCGAGCTGTTATATGGTGTCTATGGAGATAGCAAAGGAGACTCGCGTGATTTCAAAACGGAGTGTTTGGAAGTAGCCAAAGTGGCCCGCATATTGGCGAGCTGTTATATGGTGTCTATGGAGATAGCAAAGGAGACTCGGGTAATTTCAAAACGGAGTCTTTGGACGTAGCCAAGGTGACCCGCATACTGGCGAGCTGTTATATGGTGTCTATGGAGATAGCAAAGGAGACTCGGGTGATCTCAAAACGGAGTCTTTGGAAGTAGCCAAGGTGGCCCACATACTGACGAGCTGTTATATGGTGTCTACGGAGATAGCAAAGGAGACTCGGGTGATCTCAAAACGGAGTCTTTAGAAGTAGCCAAGGTGGCCCGCATACTGGCGAGCTGTTATAAATACAGCATTTGCACAGTTCGTAGATCAGTGGTCTTTAACAACACCTAGAGAGAGAAGAACTAGAAAATAATTAACAGTTATAGTACTTGTTCAACTGAAATTCATGAGACGTTCAATTGTTAAATTAACGGTAAATGTACCCCCAGAAAAGCGGCGTATTCTCTTAGTTGAGGGGTTCTCTGAAATTAATTGGTTTTTTTTTTCTGATGGCAATTTCCAGGCACGACTTGTTGATACTTGAGTGTCTCAGGCTGTATTGAGACAAAATATTAAAGGCTACGTTATGCTAATGGAACCAATTTTTAATCGTTTCAATCAATATGAATTAATTATATAGTAATAAGTTCAAACATTTCCAATCATTTCGTTTCAAGCATTTGTCTTGAATCAGAAGCTAAGTAGCTTGAGCAAAATAAATATGTCTAATTCTATACATTTTTTTAAGGTAGTTACTAGTTCGTATCAGACATTCATCTAAGAGACTTTGGTTTCAGTCGGAAACAAATACTAGTGTCAGATTACAATTTTGTTTAGGACAACTTCTGTTCATGTAATTTTAAAAAAAAATGAAAATTTAAATATATTTTAGTATAAAACCGCTCGGCGAAATACGTTATATACAATAATTAATGCAACGATGTTATTTGAGCAATGTTACGCAGTGTCACCTTACTACACCTTATCGGAATTAGAGCGAAATGAATATTCAAATTAAATGTGCAGTTTATTACAATTAGATCTACTTTATTTCTTAACATTTAACACAGAAATGGATCTTGCTACCTTGGAATTAATTGTATTTTGTGTTATTACATTCTATAAAGGTAAACATTTCTTTCCACTTGACTTAAAATACATATTATATCACACAACTTCCACATTATTTTCATCAGTCAAGTATGCCATTCTATATAGCTATATACATGTATATAGGTCATGAGAAGACGTGGTATTTTGAAAGCATAAATAATGTGTTTCACTACTTAAGTATAGATGGTATCAGTTTTGTACAAAACATAAGTATGAACTTAATAAAAACGTTGAAACGTATGCAAATATCTGGATATTTCTAAAAAAAAATTAAATAAAAGATATAACTTTTATCCAAAAGGAGGCATGGTTTAAGGTATACTGAGCATTTAATATTTTTACATAAAAAAACACTAATAAGAAATGTAATTGTAACTCTTTTTGTACAAATAAGAGCAGAAAATATTGAGTATATTTAGGCCTGATAGTACATTAGGGTATTTTTTAAAATGCCACCAGATACTTATGAAACTTGATCATGCTCGTCGGATATGTCTGTGTGATGATAATATACAGAAAATTGCTGACCAATACTGATATAAGCTTGTCAAAGCCCCAAGCGGGAGCCGTAGTCTAGCGGTTAAGTTGTCGGCCGCTCTACTTGGGGGTTGTGGGTTCAAACCCCACTGGGGTCACGACCATGACTTCTCTTATGACACCAGTACTGGTTTTTCTAGGAAGCGGACTCGAGAGTGGTTCAAATAAGCTAAAAGCTTTCAGCACAATAGAGCTAAAACAAATTAGTATAAACTCAAAGCTCCAAGTGTCTGTGGTTCTGATATGGAAAACGACTTCGAAAGTCAAGGACGGATAAAAAAGCTGGCACAACACGTAGTGTTTGATTCATGTCTTGTGAATATATCCTAAAACAGCAACCAACAACATGCCTTGTCGCCAGTAAAAGCTGCATCTTTTGGAAGAGGCTTATATTTCACTACGTATTTTTCATTTTGAACTCATATATGATGAAAATAAGGGATTTTGTATCAGTCTGGTGATATATTTAGTCCAAGGTCCGAAACTCATGCCTGTGTAAACAATCCGAGTGAAGCAAATAAGAAAGAGAGAAAGTTACAATTTCTAGAACACTTCAATATTATGAGAAAGAATTATTGTAATTCATTCATTCCTAAATTGAAGTCCATTGTGTACGTTTATTCGTAACCGGTACATATATAAATAACAGTTAATTACTACAATCAAAGTCTGTAAAAATAGTCTTAGCGAGTTCTTTAACGTCCTTCAAAAATCGAGAGAACATAAAATTGATCTAAAAAATGTGATAATTGTTCGTATACAATATATTTTTAGTACATGCATCTAACCAGTTTTTACATCAGAAAGAAACTATTAGCAAGTTTTGAGAGCCGTATTAATTAAGGATCATGTAAAGCCTTTGAGACCACCCCTTGGATACCTCCAGAAGCTCAATCTGCTTGATTTACAGTGATCTCATCAACTCTTTACACTCTTTCTTTCACAAACAGAAAAGTAAGATATATCTGTCATGCCATGTTTTTTTAGAATGACTGAAGATAAATACTTTTCAATTAAAGTTTTTAAATAGAATAATCGCATGTTCATGTGTCAAGGTTTTCTACAGAAGAATGGGTCTTTTTAAGTTCGTGAACTGGTAACCAACCAACCTACCTACCAGCCAGCTAGCCAGCCTGTCTGCCTGCCTGCCTGCCTGCCTGCCTATTCCAGCCTTTATAGATGTGTCTGCCTTAAAATTAGCTATTTGAGCAACAAGTGATTGTCCGTATTTGAAAACAATCAAGACTGCTTGAATTATTGCTGATAGAGTAACCACACCTGACTGTGTATAACGTTTTCTAAAGCATACGAAATCTGTCACAAGCTAGGCTGAAGTAGTACTCATGAAATACTAATTACCTCTCGAAAAACTGCATTTCCTTACCGGACATCAAAGTTGTTTAATAAGGAAAGAGTTTTTACAAACTGCCTCACAGGTTCACATGGAAAAAATGTTTTGCACTATTGAAAGCAGAAAAGGCCTAACTGAAATGAAATGCACAAAAGTGTGTTTAATTAATGCTGTTTCTTTGTCATTCATAAGAATATTTGGTAAAGAGGTGAAAAGAGTAAGGAATCCATATGAAACGATTAAACAGCAAACCTTGTAATTGTTGGATTTTTTTTTCTAGGATTTTGCAAGATTTTATACTGACTATGAATGCTTTACCAGAGTTTGCATATACTTCTTCGCAATATAATTTCACGTGGAGTAAACAAGCAATTCGGCATCAAGTTATACAATTGAATAAATTAGTATTGGTACATGCATATGAGGTTAAATTATGTATGAAACAAGCTTAATGTAATTGTATATTCAGTTAAGGAATCCAACGCAATCCTGCTTATCATCTAGTATGCGAACTTAAAATAAAACTTCAGTGGTGTGATTATTGACCAAATCCTGTTTATTGGAAGGACTCAATACGTAGGTATTAGTGCTATAAAGTTCCTGATGTAAAACGTAAATATATTGTTGACGTTAAACGATGATGACACTAAAAACCTCCTGGTATGCTGGACTAAAACATAGAGAAAACTTCCGATGATTCGTGATTTCTTTAACTCAGATTTACAGGGAAATATGTATTGTTTTACCAAGATTAATAGGATAATCGATACTTCAAAATAGGTACGTTTTTAACTGTTTATGCATTAGAAACAACATTCTCAAGATTGCATCATGGAATAGATTGTTTTTCTATTGATGTTGCGTCCTGACCACACTGTCGAGGTATTAACCTGATCTGGCACGCTCATACATATAACAAAGGTATATAGATATATATATAAATATATCATCTGATTATTGAAGTATTAGATAACCAGAATGTTTTTATTTTAATCGAAAATAATGCGTCATTAAACAAAAATTTGCTCACTTAACATCACTGACATTTATGTATGTATTTTTTTCATTTTTAGCATAATAAATTAAATCTTCTTTTTCAGAAAAGTGCTTTATTAGAATTAGAACAAACATAACTTTCACTAAATGTATTATTTTTACAATTAAAACATAGTTTTCAAGGACTCGGTAACCTGTAATTATTCAGCAGTCATACATTTTCTGCTTTTCTTACTTTCTCTAAGTAACCATTTTTTATGACGTCGTAATTTTTTACAGTCGTGTGCCCAAAAAAAGATATGTCACGGTATAGAACTTAAATATCTAAACGGGGAGAAAATGTGTAGGCGGCCGGGTAGCTCAGTCGGTAGAGCATCGGAACGGTATTCTAAGGCCCCAGGTTCGAGTCCTGGTCTGGCTGCACATTTTTCACACCCTGTGACATTTGGCGCTCAACATGGGACCGTGACGGCATTGCAATAGTTAGTCTCAGACGCTTTTAATTGCTTATATAGAAAGTACCCGCTGAAATTCGAGGACGAATTTCAAAAATGGTGGGGAAATATGTCACGGTATAAAACTTGAATATCTAAACGCAGAGAAAATGTGTAGGCGGCCGGGTAGCTCAGTCGGTACAGCATCGGAACGGTATTCTGATGCCCCAGGTTCGAGTCCTGGTCTGGCTGCACATTTTTCTCACCCTGTGATAGATACATGAGAAAGTAAGATTAACTCACTTCAGTCTACAGGGTGGTATAGGTCTCTATATTTCTTAATTTTCGTCTCACAAATATTTTATCCATACAAATTGCCATGTACCGAAAGTGTTGCAATTTGTTTTAGACCAAATATGAACCTCGGTTTAAACAAGAGGAATAAATATCATTTCAGATTTCTTTACTTACTAACATTTTATTTACTCAATCTCTTTTTACCTATACTAGTATTACAGTCATTTAGTTGTGCGTTTTATATTTCAGGTGTCACATCGAGAATTATATTCATTGATAGTTGCAGAACAGTTTTAGAATTTACAAACCATGACTCATCTTTTACATTAACCTACGATGGAGATTTTCTAACCGAACCATATGGCTATCCATGTGTAGCTTTCGTTGAAATAAGCCACGTTGAAGACACGACTGTCAACATATGTGTGAAGTTAAATCCGGGATACGGCACGTGTAAACAGTTTTTCAAATTTTACTATGCAGAGGATTTTGTAAACATTGTAAGTTCTATTATCTGAAAGATAAACAAGAGCTATTTGTAAACATACCCCTCCGATAGGAATAACTGGGCTTGTAATTTTCCGTCTCAAAGACGCTAGTTGGTACAGTGACCTTTTAGCATATTACTCTTTGACATTAGATTAGTCATAGAACATTCAAGTTATAAAGTGTGACGGCCTGGCTCAATACACTGTAGAGCTATAATCTTCTCTAGGATAACATAATATTGAGCATTGACTTTTGACTGCCTTTCACCTAAAATGACAGCAGTGATCTACTGGCCATTGACGATAATGTTGTCTTGTTTGAAGGTCGTGTTCCCAATCTATCGATCGGAAACCATTTAGTCTCACAGCCAGAATGACCTTTACGTCTCACAAATTATCAAACTGTCAAGGTGGCGTAGAGCTTTGACCTAATGACCTGGTGAAAAACATGGATCATCCTTTATCGCATCTGCTTCTCTATTTTAGACCTAAGCAGTTTAAAATTATTGATCGGAAATTGTTTGCAATTTCAAGGTCACTATGACATAATGACCCATAAAATAAGTGCTTTCAATTGATCAAAGGCAATAAAGTTTGATTAACATAGGCTAAATCGTTCGCTTTTCATTGATCGGAAGACAAATTGTCTATCGGCGGATGAACGAACTGACCTACACTCTGACAGAAGCAAACTAATGTAGGCCTACTCATCTACTTTAAAGGGACCCTAAAATAAAGAGTAAGCCTCCAGGTAACTGTATACTTAAATAGAATATACACCGGCATACTCAGCGAGTGAAGGCAACAGAAAAAAGATAAATAAATAGATAAAAATAAATAAATAAACGGTACTTATATTATTATTATTATTATTATTATTATTATTATTATGATAATATGATTGTACTTTCTGTGATAATTTATATTTCAGTATAAATACTGTGAACAAATTCAATATCAAGCTGTTTGTCAAAAGTCTGATGCAGTGTTTATTGAATTTCAACCTTGGAACAAAACAGAATATTCAGAAGACGTTAAAATAGATGTATATGAAGAAGAATGTAAGTAAAAAATAAAACATGTTAAAATCATTCAGAACCTGCGACGCTAGATTATCAAAATTTCTTCAAGATACATAAAGAAGGTTTGATGCCTCTGACGATTACTTATTTCCATAATCTGCCTCCGAACCATGTAGGTAATTCATGTGCTATAAAGCCAACATAGGGGACATACCATTTCCTAATCGTGAAACATCGGCTTTTTCCGTATTTTCAGTATGGGCATACAGACACTAAATAGGAAAATGGTGTATAATGGTGGATTACAATTGTCCTCATTTTTTGTGCTCTGTAGAGTTATTTTCCTCATTTTCTTTTCTTTTTTGCTGAAATCACAATGACAGATCTATGCTTGACATTTAGGTAGCAGTTTCATAATGAAATAATAACACGACAGAATTTAGTTTATACATAATTTATTTTAGGTCGATTGTGAAGGAAGTTCTACAACTTATATTAATCACTCTCGACACCTCATTCCTGATGGAATCCATCGCCACGAGGGTATGAAAGAAGAGGCCAGTTTCCCTTTTAATGCTGAGCGCCAAGCAAGGGAGCTGCTGGTACCATTTTTCACGTCTTTGGTATGACGCGGCCGGGGATCGAACCCACGACCTCCCGCACCCGAAGTGGACGCTCTACCACTAGGCTATCGAGGCACTTTTCCTTTGGTTGAAATATTCTTCAAAAAATAAGATTCGTTATTTACTCTGTCTATTGCGTAGCATAAAGGCCAAGGTAATCAGATTGCCCAAATGGAAAAGACTTGAGAGGGGGTGTTTTTTTTTTCGTTACTAAAAAGACTTGTGCCTGTGTATGATAACACAAGTCATTTAAAAATCATTCGATGTCGTGGAAATAGAATTCAGCAATGTTTAAAATTTAAAATTTCATTGTCGTGTGTAATAACCTTGCGGCACCTCGGGTTAAAAAGGTAACAAAATAGACCGCTGACCGCTATGTTTTTCTATGGTTTTCGTTATTGATATATCGAACTAAGAGTAAACAGTTTCCCTAATTTCTACTCCCACATCTGAAAAGTTGACAACATTACTATAAGCAATATACACTAAACTCACTTTAAATGTTTCAGACCAACTTGGAACCTTTTAAATGTTTATTCCTACAATAGAATCAAGTCAGTTCTATTACAGATAGTGATGAAAGTGGTGCAACTTTGCTTGCTGGTATTATTATTGGCTTAATTGCTATCGGAATGGTTATGGTGTCAGCCGCAGCTGTTCGGCAGCACGTTTGTTCTCGAGATGACAGGGGACAAACTGTTAACCAACCTAGAGGTAAATATTTCTAGATGGAGAAATATTCACGGATTCTGCAGAGGAAATTTTGCTCGACTTAAGGATGTACGAGCGTTTTTCTTTGTTTGTTTATTTGTTGTTGTTGTTTTTCAGGATATCCGCTTTTTTTGAAAAATGTTTCTTCGAATATTTCTTTCTAATAAATTTTAAGCCAAAATTTAATGCTAAAAATTAAAATATGGTTTATACTCTACCATCTGACCAAACATTTTTTACTTGTTGCAAAAAAGAGCAAAAACAAGATTTCAGCCTTAGTTTTGGCTAGCGATTGTCTAAAACTGATGTAAGATGAACAATCGGGTGGGGTATCTGGGAAGTATGAATTAAAACAAAAATAACCAAGTAACTCAAAATTCACCAGTTCTTAAACCTTTTTCTAAATAAATCTCTTGGATGAACAAAACCTGAAACTCTTCCTTCGCACATCCTTCACCTGGCTTTGTTGTCGTTAAATTAGAGACATATTGAAAGATAACTTTTGATCTCTCGCATAATTAAATCAAATTATTTTCCTTTCTGAATCGGAAGATTTATGTTGTACTTAGGTCATCAATACTGTATTTTCATACAAACTGATTTTCATCTGAGAAAGGTAAAAGTACCAACGTCAAGACAGAGCAACCCTTAACATAAGCGGAACAGAAAATTTAATCTTACATAGTATATTGCTCTATACCATTGTTATTACAAACATGACCGTGGCAATGATGAAATGTTACTAGATGGCAATAACATGATAATGTAACGGATACTTATCTTGCCTTCTACAAATGTCTGGCATTTCTGTTGGTCAGTTAGCGTCACGTGCTATATTATTATTCGCCAGATCCTGATTCATAATGACCATAATGACCATTCTGAAGTAAAACCGTAGTCCACAATGTAAACCAGTTTTTTTTTTTGTTGTTGTTGTTTTTTCTTTTTCTAAATATTTCCATTGTGTATTTTCGCTTTTTATTATCCTGCAGCACAGCTGACACGTTACAACTCGCGGGATGATTCACAAGAACACCAAAGTCCTGATAATTCTGCTGGACCGCCACAATATGCCGACGTTATGGCTGCCGAAAATCGAGAAAACAACGTCAGCATTACACATAATAGGGAGACTTTAGAAAATGAGTCTCAAAACCGTCAATGTTTACAAGAAGACACTTTAAATCTATCTGGTAATTCCTTATTGTTTTCGTTTATGACCGACTGCTCACATACCTACTGAGAGTTAGGTTATTCGTGAACAGACTGCATTCCAGTATTGTGTAAAATAATGCCACCTATGAGGTCTGTACTAAGAATGTTTATTTATTTCTTAACGAACTGTCATATATGTGGCATGTTAGTTTGTTTAATTATTTGATTCATTAAGGAGATTTGACTATTTTATATTTTACTCGATTTCACAAACTTTCGTCGTAATTAAAAATTCTACCATGTAACGGACTATTCGAGCATCTGAACTATATTTGAGATAATTGTTAGTAACACTGCTTCATTTATTATACATTGTGCCTTGCAGCACCACCATTACGCGGTGACATCGTTCCCGATGAACCTCCGTCGCTTCCTGATGACACCATTCCAGAGGAACCTCCGCCGCCATATCCAGGGTATTAGATTAAAGTACACAGTGTATAGGTTCTAAACACACAATGTATTCCATATACAGTTGTTCGGACAGTAGCCAATTAGTACCGTTTGGAGGATGTGATACTATAACCAGTAAAACCTCCTTATAACGAATGAAACATTGCGTTTTAACTTAGTACAAATCTCGTATTTATAACCAAGAAAACCTCAAAGTTCATAGGCATTAAACCCTTGAGTTAAACAAAGACTAGTTGCAAACCATAAACCGACAGTTCTTACTTTTCATATGAGGCCAAACGATACTATATTTATTAAAATAAAAAGAAAACTAGTGAAAATACCATTCCCGCTGTGTACACTCCTAGCAGAACATACTAAGCCCATGCACAGTTGAAAACAAGATGGTAATAAATCATCATTTGGCTACAATGGGTGCGGATAGGCACATTTGACCAGTAAATTCAAGGCAGCCTGGAAAACCTGGGATGGGTTAAGAAACTTAAGAAACCTTCGCGAATCTGAGAAAATTGTTGGGGCAAATGGGTTCAGCCCATGTCCTTGATCCCATCCCATCCCACGAGCCCATCCCCGGTGTTCCAGGATCCCGTAAATTCAATCGGTTAGAGTGTGACCCGATGCGTACCCGTTTTCAACGTGCCAGTAATGTTTAAATGCCCGGACAACACTTAGACTGTAACAAAACGAGACGTAATTGATCCTCTACTAACTGGAGAATAAAATCTTTATATTTAAGAAATAATTTATAGCAAAAGAGTGCTTTAACACTATTTATGCACGATGGGAGGTTATACGTCGGGCGTTATAATTTCACGAGGGCACAGCCCGAGTGGAATTATCTGTACGACGTATTACCGCCCGAGTGTATAAATAGTGTTAAAACACGGTTTTGCTATAAATTATTTCAATTCTAATATGCCTTTAATCTAAAACAGTCTAGATGAAATATAGTAGCGCTCTTTCTTGGTCGCAACAAAAACTTTGACGTCACCGCACGTTATCGTGACGTCACTCTAGCGTAATCGTGTTTTAACAGAGACAGACATATTAGAATTGAAAATCAATGAGCTTCTTTTACTACATATTGATATATATGTTGATTTCTGAATATATGTTTATGGTGGATATAATGTTTGTATTTGCCAAGCCTGATTACAATAGCATAAAAGAAGAAGAAAAATATAGTGTCGAAATCAATTTGCTATTTATTTACTCTGTAAAGAAAACAATAAGATATGCATGCAAAAACTATACGTGACGTCTTTGCTGTAAACTTGCGATGTATATAGCTGTTATGTTAAAACTAAACGACATTTTCAGCATGAACATTTCCTACAGCAGTACTTTCTTTTCAATATTTAAACAGTGCATCTCCTACTTTGAATGTTTTTGGTTTATTCAAAAACTTTGCTGTCATTTGCCGTTTCTTTTGTAATACTAGTAAACAAAATATAAAGTTTGTAATTATTTCCTGTTTTTCTTTATTCTATCGCTTCCCGCTTTGGGACTTTGGAAAACTTTTCTCAACTTTGTTACTGGCTTAGAAACTTCAAAATAGATTTATTTTGTAGTTTGTACAATATCATGCAATGATTTAATTTAATTTTCCTTACATTTTATGCTGATAAAATTTCTAATTGGATTTTCGATAGTCCGTTTGAAAAAAAATGGGATAATTCAAAAATCCAATTTGATTTTTAAGGGGACGCATACTTTGAAATTAGAAAAAAGTGGGTGGGGTATGATAAAATTTACCTGCAAAAAAGTACAAGGTTTTAGTACATGAAATGGATACTGTTTCAACTGTTATAAGTACACAAAGGATTGCTCACTAAAATAAAAATGAGAAAACTGAAACCAGAAAGTTATTGTTGAATTACATAAGACTTATTGTGTACATTCAAAGTCAACAATTAAGACTTTTTGGTGCGAAAATAATAGTGCTTCACCTTGTCCAAACATTTATCAATGTCCTACAGATTCTAATTTAAAGAAAGAATGTGAAATATGGTCACTGTCTTGCTTTTCATTTCGCATATGTAAGCTAAAACACATTATTTATTTTGTTTACAAAGTAGTGCATAAGAAAAGATACGGTGGTCAAGGAATGCCACATTCCAAAACTAAAAGAGTATATTCCCCTTAATACATTAAACATTTATCGTTACAGAAGTCTAGTGGCTTACAATAAGGGCCTAGAAATGTTGCCATTATTAATTTTTAACTTGGTATTCATGAACTACAATGCACGTAAATATCAAAACACATTCAACAAACTTTTGAAAATGTATTGTCTTAAAAATCCCTAAAATAAGGTATGAAATTTGGTTGTGAGGTCCAATCAATGTGTATATGTGCAAAAGTAACATTATAATCTTGTTCACGAAAGTTACTAATACGCAGCAGGCATGTCAATGATCAAAACTGGACGAATATACAATTATCCTCACTTTAATGTCATTCATAATTTATCCTTGAATTCTCCACCATACTTTTCATAACTCTGTTTGCACGAGTTGCACGAGAATGCTGTCATTCACGTAAAAAAATGGGGTCAAATAAGTTGTAAATGCAATATCATCTAAACGTAATTAATGGATTATGCAGTTCAAGATAAACTTTATCTCATAACGTAACGAACATGTATAATGTTGTAACAACAACTTTACTTACACTGATTTAAATAGCAGTCGGTTTATAAGTGACTTTATTGATTCATTTTGTGTTTTGTTATTGTTGTCAAAAAGTATAACGGAAGTGCCTCACAACTGAAGCGGAAACCAGTTTGATGCGCAAAGTAGTCCAATGTAAGTAATGTATTTTGACAAATGTCCACAGAAATTAATAATTTTCTAATATTAAAGACGAATATCTGAATAGGATTCATTATTTGATAAGAAATTATAATCATCGACATGTTTTTTTTAAAAAATCGTACACGTGCTGACACCTAAGTTGTCTCCCGTTGTTTATTAGAGTTACCTTTCGTCCGGCGCAGTAATACATTTGCAGTGAATCGCCGAGAAGTCGTGGGAAAATTAAAAACCATGTAAATAAACTAAAATTAACCACCGTTTCAAGATGAATTTCAAGTGATCGCCATTATGCATTTAACCCGCCTGACCTGTGTAGCATCTTAGATATCTGTTCTAAGGTATTCATTGTGTAGAATGTCATGTTATGCCCTTGCAATGCTAATCCCACTCTGATTTTATTTGTTTACATTTTTATCAATGAGAAATATGGCGTCCATCCCGAGCTGAAATGACGTGGCGTTAAATTTTTACATGTTTAAGCAAACCTGGTGTATTAGAAAGAAAATCTCATCCCTTCAACATTATTTGGAACACTGTTATTGTAAAAAACCTGTTTTTTCCTTCCAAAAAATCTTAATATTTTGTGTTGAATGTACTTTCACAAAGACCTCTGTATTCCTATTACATTCATAGTACCACATCCTTATCCACAAAGTACTGAATATTACAGGTGTCCATCAGTATTATATCAGTTTAGGAATATGTATTTTATTTTCCCACCATCGATTTCTTGAATATGCACCCCTTCCGCATTTCTGTATGAACTGTGAATGTAGCAATATGCGTCCCCTTAACAGTATTTTGCAGTAATGAAAGTGAGTACGAATGATGGTTTTGCATAAAAAGCGTGTTATATTGTATTTAAGGTCAACGACAAATTATTTATACCAAAGGAGCTGAAAATATCCCACTGAGTCTTTTTTCTTTCTATTTATTCATTGGCAGAGAAATGTTCAATAGCCTCAGTTTCAATAGGATTGATTTCAAACTAAAATATTTTCCCATATCAACAAAAGGATTTGATTTGAAAGAAACTATTGCACACTAAGTATTATTTTTGAATAACATATTACAACATATGCGTAATTCTACTTTGCTCGCCAATGAATTCCGTGTTTAAAGTGTTTCAACTTAGTGAATTGTGTTTATGTTAACTAACAAGTACAGTTACAGGTAATAGGTATAATACAAGTTCTAGCCTAGACATTAGTCTATGTTGGCATAGTTAAATGCATATTTAAAAATAACCATTGTTAAACGAACTTTTCAGGTGATATCCTTAAATATTTTAGTATGCCTTTGTTTAAACGTGGCTGCCACAATCTCTGTTATGAAGATAAATAAATAGTTTTCCCATTAAATCTTTTTTGGATAAATGTTTTTCATATATTTCCCCAAGGCCTGAGTATTGATTAGCATAGATAAAATTATTCACGTTTTTCATCGTTTGCTAACCCTTGCGTTTTTGTGTTCCCCTCTTCAACGCTCCTGTATAAATATTTTACCGCCTTTAATTCTACTTTTCACTGTAATTTCGTGCTTTTCAGTGTATTATTTGAGCGCTGTTTTGTGTATATTTCTCATTCAAGGTTCTATATTTGACAGCACAAGATTGAAATTATTTAGTTTAGATATATCACAACTTTCACCGTCCGTCGCATAGGAACAGCAGCTTTTGAATTAAAGAATTATTTTTATGGGAAGTTTGGGAAGTTTACTGATTTAAAAAGAGAGCTACAACGTTATACGGAATGGGCAGCCGCTTCGACCTTGAAAGGTAAAGAGTGATTCTTTTGTGTTTTCAACAAGAAGCAGTACGAATTGAACACGCCAGTTTGTGACTTTATTGATAACATAGAAATAGCAGCCGAGCTGAGAGAGGCATCGAAGGCTGTTGAGTTTATCAATGAGGCTGGATCCGCTCTCAAGCACAGAAATACGATTATTAAAATTGCCGATAGTTCAAAGGTTGGTTGGGCCACAATCAACGAGTATAAAGTTTCGGCCCTGGAAAGCGATTCAGACGACGATAAACTCATTCGACGCGCTGAGGAACGGGCCAAAAAGAAAATTGAGAAAAAATCTACTATTTCTCATTCTCTCATAACAGTTTTCGCACAACAAATTCAGCAGAGGAATTATGGATGGACGACGTGGCGAAGAATCCAATGTCATCTGTTACAAGTACGGCAAAGAAGGTCATTTTGCCAACGGATGTGCCTCCAGTCAATCCAGGGGATTCTTGGGCCAACGAATCAACGTGAGACAAACCTCAGCATTATCAAAATTACCTCTTGACGAAAAGCCTTTAGGAAACGTCGTCTCGATCAAGTTCGACTACGTACAGATTATCAGAATATGATAAGTATTTATTCTCCGTGCATCTTGAACAGAGTAGCTCTAGATTTTCTGGGCAAAAATAGCATATCGAGCTAATGTAAGACAGTCTTATGTTGTGATTGTTTTATTATTATTTGTTGTCATTAGCTGTTAAACATTTAGAATGGCCCACATTAAGAGTGACCCGGAATACACGTAGACCGAATTTGAAAGTTAAGGTCCTGTTGACATCTGTTGCGTATTTAAGCATAAGTATTACGACTTTTGGGCGCTTTCATGCTCCATTTAAAACGATATATATAAGCCAAACTGGGACCTAACGAAAATTTAATGGTTTCAGAGACAAAGTGTCCAAGGTTGAAATAAGACCAGTGCAGGATTATATGAGAAATTTCAACAGATTTTTACCTTTAATTTATAACGCATTTAAGCTTTGCTTCGATAATATCTTAAACACAGATATAGTGATAGTGCACGTCTTCAGAGGTAAAATGGTTAACGAAATCGTTTGAAAAACTTCATCTTAAAAAAACAAAAACATAACCATAGCAAGTAATTTAAAACGAAACACCAATTTAAATACTCTATCAGTCGAGACCAAACAAAAGTCAGTTAATCCGTCAGGCGGTTTACATGCATTTCGATTATGTAGTGGATTTTGTAACAGTTTTTCTACGAAAACAAACGGTCAAAATCATACAAAGAAAACATCTTATATAAACTATGTTATGGATTTACGTCACACCGACACAATTTAGGTCATATAGCAACTTTCCAGCTTTTGGTGGTAGATCAAGAGCCAAGACGCACCTTCATGCACTACTTCAAGCACAGGCCGGTATCTGGGTGCCAGGCACGTTAGATCATTGCATACTGTAACGACGAAGCCATTGTCATTTTAAGTCCGGATATATAAAGTATCCATAACGTAGTAAACTATAAATTCTCGCGCATTACTCAGTAATAAAGATGTATTCAGGGGGAAACTGATAAGTATTGAGTCCGCCTTTTTACGGGCTTATAATATCCATACTAAAATTCCATGCTACAATGAAGGACTTTTATGCTACCTGTTGCCTACCACCAATTTCTGGCGAGGGCTAGAATTCTACTACATGCGTTTGGCATTAAATGACGTCATTTCCTAGTTGGCAACTCTGTCACAATGACTGGATGAATAGGCAAGACGTAAAACTGTTTTTGACAAGCTTCCATTTTTCCAAGGCGAGACATGACAGTTTTTGTAAAACCTTCCTTTACTATTTAGAATATACTTGACTATATACAGACGAGGAACTAATGACAAGATATATATGGACGATTATTCCTGATCAGAGGTAGACGAGGAGTCCTAGCCGTAATATAGATATACTTTATTCACCTATATTGTTTGTGAAATGACGTACAAATAATCTATTGTGTGTTTACTTTATCTCAGGTGTGTGTAAAATTTATTCCCTAGGTGCCCTTGTTTTCCCTTAACAAACCCTATCTGTGTTTGGATAAACGTTATGTGTGATATTGATGTGTGCACGGGTGCAGACTATGTGTACGTTACACTACAGTAGGTTATAGTTTGGTCACGCTAAAAGAAAAACAAACATGTAAATCTTCGGATAGCATTTATAATAATAATAATTATAATAATTATAATAATAGATTTTTAACGAGGGAACATATTTGAACAAGTCAATCTTCCAATCCCTCAAAAAGTGCATGTATTTACACAAAATATGTTACAAAAAACATACTTTTCAACGAGTAAGAAAATGCGTTATCTTAAAAGCTCCTACCTACTAGGGAATTTGTTTCATTTTAGATATAAGGATTTAAAATGAGGTAAAATGTATAAGTACTCGTTTCTATAGAGAGATTTTATGCGTGGCAATAAGTACAAGAGGGAACTGTATTTGTAAGAATAATATCACCAACACCAATTAATTTTTCATGAGAATTGGACAAGGATTCTGCAAAATGATTTATCCTGTGCCTGATAAATTGAGAAATTCACCTTAAATTGTACTTAGTTCATTCCAATCGAATTTTAAAGAAGATGATATTGTTTTAAAGAGTAATCTTGTTTTTCGTAAAGTGTTATATGGTATCTATGAAGATAGCAAAGGAGTGATCGCAAAACGGAGTCTACGGAGGTAGCCAATATTGCCTGCATACTTGCGAGCTGTTATATATATACAGCATTTGCGCGGTTCGTAGATAAGATTATTGGCAGCAGCTAGAGGCAGAAGAACCAGAAAATAATTAATAATTGATGTATTAGTTCAACTAGAAATTCCCTGGACTCTGAATTGTTAAATTACCGGTAAGGGTACCCCAAGAAAAGCGGCGCAAGCTCTAAGTTTAGGGTTTCTTTGAAACTAATTGTGTTTTTCGGGTCGCAGATTCCAGACAGGACTTGTTGATACTTGAGTGTCTTAGACTGGGTTGAGACAAGATAAGGTTACGTTACGCTGATAGAACCAAATTTTAATTGAGTTAATTTATATTTATATAGTAATTCGTTTCAAACATTTCCAATCTTTTTTCAATCTTTTATCTTGGATCAGAAGCTAAGTAGCTTGAGGAAAATTTATATGTCTAGTTTCATACATTTTTATGTAATTACTAGCAACATAAAGTTTGTATCAGACATTCGTCTCAGAGACTATGGTTTGAGACTGATACGTTCGAAACAAACACTAGTTTCAGACCACAATTTTGTTTAGAACAACTTCTGTTCATGTAATTTAATTTTTGAAAAGTAAATATATTTTATTATAATACCGCTCGGCGAAAAACGTTACATATTAAAGCAACGATGTTAATTCAGCAATGTTACGCAAGTCGCGTCTGAAGTGTCACATTACTTACTTCACCTTATCGGAATTAGAGCGAAATGAATTTTCAATTGAAGTGTGCAGTTTATAACTTAATTTTCGAAATTTAACATAGAAATGGATCTTGCTACCTTGGAATTAATTGTATTTTGTGTGATTACCTTCCATACAGGTAAACATTTCTTTCCACTTGACTGAAAAAAAACAACAACACAACATTATAATAAATCACCACGAGTTGCACATTTATTTTCAACAGTCAAGTATGTCACTGTACATTACTATACATATAGGTCATGAGAAAACGTGGTATTTTTAAAGCATGAATATAATGTATTTCTCTACTTCATTCAGTAAAGATGGTTCGTATTTATTTTGTTCAAAACACAGGTGTAACTTAAACGCATGCAAATATCATTGTATTTCTCAAAAATAAATAAAGTTATAACTTTTTACCAAAATGGCATAGTTAAGGGCATAGTGAGCATTTCATGTTTTTATATAAAATAGACTAACAATAAAACTATTGTAACAGGAACTCTTTATATGCGCATTACAAGCCAGGTAAACAGAAAAGTACTTGAAGAATTTGATACATATTGTCTAATTTTCTTCCTCAAGTTATGCAGGTATGAAAAACAAATGTTGTCAGTTTCTAGTTCTATTTTATGCTTTGTTTTCCCCCAAGGATAGGAATTGTTTATCCATTATGAGGTCAGAACATCAGAATAACTACATATTTGGTTCATTTACGGTAATTGTTATCAATTCTGTATATTAGTACATTTATTTATATTTGTTATCATGGACACTGATAATGTCGTATTATCCATAGACAGGTTTTCAATGCTATTCGATTGGTGTGCGCATATTGCCTCAAGCAAAGATTTGCATACAAAATAGAGTATATTTTTGCATAACTTGAAATATATGCACCTTGATAGAACATTATAAAACGTTTATAAAACGTTTCGACGATGTCACTGAAATAATTAAAAGTCTAATAAATCAGTTTTACAGCAGCTGAAAATAATAAACATCGTCATATTTTCCAAACAATTATATAATCATATTCGGTTTTTAATGTCAAAACAGAAAACAAATTGACACTATTACCCTGCTTAAACGTAAGAAAGATGTCATTTATAAACTAATTCTTCAAACCTCTTGTTTAACAGTTGACTGATAACCTATATCAAAAGGGGATATGGTAGGTTTACAAAAATGTCGCCCGTTTTTCCTTTATAGAGAAAGGGGCATCAATCCTGTGATGCGTGTATGTGGTCGCACGGTCACATTTTTTTTACAACGGTGTCCTTTTTTAGTGTGGAGAGAAATGTTCAGTGGGAAGGGCTCTAAGTGTGCTGGGGTACAATCTCTCAGTGATCATTGTTAATAATCAGTGTGGAGTGATCACAGCTCTGGGTACTTTTCACAGAACATTCACATCTAGTAGTGTTCACGGCACTGTGAGTACTACTTACTGGATAGTTTTCACGGTACTGTACTGTGAGTATTGTTCACTGGGTAGTGTTGACAGCACTGTGAGTACTGCTCACTAAGTTGTGTTCACTTTACTGTGAGTACTGTTTACTGAGTAGTATTCACGGTACTCTGAGTACTGCTAACTGAGAAGTGTTCATGGCACTGTGAGTACTGCTCATTGAGTAGTGTTCACGGTACCTTGAGTACTGGTCAATGAGTGGTATTCACGGTACTGTGAGTACTGTTCACTGAGTAGTATTCATGGTGCCGTGAGTACTGCTCACTGAGTAGTGTTCACGGTTCCGAGAGTACTTCTCTCTGGGTAGTATTCACATTACCGTAAGTATTGCTCACTGAGTAGTATTCACGGTACGGTGAGTACTGCTCACTGAGTAGTGTTCACGGCACTGTGAGTACTTCTCACTGAGTAGTATTCACATTACCACGAGTACTGCTCACTGAGTAGTATTCACGGCACGGTGAGTACTGGTCACTGAGTAGTATTCATGGTACTTTGAGTACTGCTCACTGAGTAGTGTTCATATTACCTTGAGGACTGCTGCCTGAGTAGTGTTCACGGTACGGTGAGTACTGCTCACTGAGTAGTGTTCACGGTACTGTGAGTACTGCTTACTGAGTAGCATGCACGGCACTTTGAGTACTGTTCACCGAGAATGAACTTAAGGATATGTTTTTGCATAAATACTTTTGAAATCCGAAAATTGTCCTGAAATCTTATGTTAAATATATAATTTTATCTATCCGATATTTGTGTTTTATGAATATTTGACCTGCTGACCTTTAATCTGCATAATAATTTTAGGCACTTTATGTTAAAAAGACACTCATAAAATCTGACATATCGTAATAAAATATGAAACAGAAAAATAATTAAAATTTATATGAAATTGTACACATGATGGTATGTTTAAACATTGTTGTCATCATTACTTTTGTGGCGGCCATCTTGGACGCCATCTTGGATTTCTCAGATCGCCACCATTTATGCCAATTTATGCCGGCAGCCTGATAAACTTCAGACCTTTACAAACATTTTGGTATATAACTTGTCTTGTTAAAAATTGGGTCCGGGCTTAACTTTTTGAATGGCCTAATTGTCGCCCTACCGTTCTATATCTGTAAAATTGAACTTGAAAATTATTTTAGTCCATTCAATCAGTAAAATCTTTTCCCTTTAGTCTGATTATGAAGTAAAATACAATGAATTATAAGAATGTACCTTAAATTTTGAAATAAAATTTAATTAATATAGAGTTGAGTTCTGGTTTAAAATGCATTAAATATGTATTGTAGAAAATTACTATTTCAACAGCACAAAAGTGCAAAATATGACAAATATCTCGAAATGCCACCGGCTCAGTTGCCCAAAATTACTGCTGCAAGATTTCAGTGTATCAGTGGCAAATATGTACCATTAATATATATACTTTTCTGAGATAATAGACTCGATAGATTAGGTGATGGGATGACATCATCTTCAAGCCTGATTGTCTAGAGCGAATAGGAATATTTTTACGAAGGTGCGAGACACTTATAGGAAGTGGTACTATAGATGAGTTTGAATATTTCAAAAGACAAAAGCCAAATGCTGAATTCTAATGAGTTTTTAGGATAAAATTGTCAGTATGGTCCCTGCCCCCATGCCTATAAATTGAAGTTATAACGTAACATAAAGCAGTCAAAATTATACCATATAGCTTTAGTACAGTTAAATCAACCTTGAACACTTCTTCAGCAATACATGGATAGAAATACTGAAAGAGTGTTATGTAATGATATATTTATATCAACCTCATTATGAGTTCATGAAATATTAAATCTAAAAGCAGTTCAAAGGCTTTCAGAGTAATGAAAATATTTTCTTTAAAATATGACCTGGAGCCAGAATTTTCTTCAGTGATTTGGCAAAAATACAATATCATATGGCAACATTTCCAACTTTTGATAGTGATTAACACCCACCATCACCCCAAGGTGTCTCTCCGGGCATGGTTTCAGGCACGGACGGACACCTGCGTATAACAACAGATACGTTGACGATGTATTTGTACAATTCGGAAACTTGCAAACGTCTGTGAACAGTAACTTCACATTCTGTCCAGTATCAGTCATGTCTTTCAAGATAGCAAACGAGTGTTTCTTTCCAGAACATAGTGCCTTTCCGAGGTATGATGTAATACATCCCTCAGCACACAGCTTCTAAAATGTACAGTTTTAACTTGCATCAAATGAGGGAGATTTCGACTACTGAAGTTTGTTTCTAGAAAAACCTGTTAAACAAGTATTTTAATATTGTGCACAAAGTAAGAAGTTTATAATAGTATTTATTTGCAACTGGCATATTCAAACCTTACTACTTGCTTTTAGGCAACTGAGCCGGTGACATTTTCTTAATCAATACTCAATCGAATTTAGTTCGGTTTTAGGACAAGACAGATTATTTAGGTGTGGAAAGTTTAAAATAAAGAAAAATCGTCATTTGTCAAGAGAAAATTATGGATACTGAGTCAACTTTGATCCATTCCAAGTACATATCTATTAATCAACTGTAAATCAAAGCGATATTTGATGCATCATCGCGTTTAGAAGTAATTGCTTACATTGTTGTTTTTTTGTTCGGCCTCCGTCTTATCTAGTCTTAACGACAATGAAGTAGTACATGAGACGCAAACGGGAAAAGGCTTAAAGCAAAAGGTAGCAGATTTAAAGCAACAGCTTTTAAAGAATAAAACCGTTAAGTCCGTCCGTTTTCTTGTATGTTGATCTTCGGTATTCGTAGATAATTTCCGAAATGAGGGTGTGTGGGGTCATAACTGAGAAAAAAATATGGATATCTCCAGAAGTTGAATTTACTTGATTTACAACGGTGTCTATAACTTCTTATGATATGGAGAGCGTTTTTGAGAATAAATGAAGAAAATTTTTTAAAGTTTTTAATTAAAATTAACGTATGTTTATGCTTCAAGGAGTTTGGCACTTTTCTACAGAAGAAGAGTCCCTTTAAGTTCGTGAACCTTTACTGGAATTCAGACTTTTTTACAGCTAAATAAAATTAGCATCAGAAGTCAAAAAGCAGGCTCACTGGGACGGGTGTTTTATTGTGTGTTTTTGTACATTCATTTAACATGTCTCTTACTTACTAACTTACATACTAACTTACTTACTTACTTACTTACATACTGATTGATTGACTCACTCACTCACTCACTCACTCACTCGATCACTTAAAATTACTTTCTTTCCTCCTTTCTTTCTTTCTTTCTTACTTATATTATAGTCGTTAGGTTCTCCGTTTTATATTTCAGGTGTCACATCGAGAATTATATTTATTGATAGTTGCAAAACAACACTAACGTTTACAAACCATGACTCATCTTTAACATTAGCCTACGATGGAGGTTTTCTAACCGATTCATTTGGCCAGCCGTGTGAAGCTTTCGTTGAAACAAAACATGTTGCATACACGACTGTCAACATATGTGTAAAGTTAAATTCAGGATACGGCACGTGTAGAAATTTTTTCAGATTTCGCTATGCAGAGGATCTCGTAAACCATGTAAGTTCTATTATCTGAAAGATAAACAAGAGCTGTTTGTAAAACAGTTATGCCTTTCCCCTCCGATAGAAGTAACCAGTCTCAAAGATGCTAGTTGTGACATTGACCTTTGAGCATACTAGTATTACTCTTTGACATTAGATTAGTCATAGAACTTTCAAGTTATAAAGTGTGATGGCCTGGGCCAATACACTGTCCAGCTATACTCTTCTCTAGGACAACACGATATTGAGCTTTAACTTCTGACTGACTTCCTTGCACCAAAAACTGTAGGAGTCATCTGCTGGCCATTGAAGATAATCTTGACTGTTTCAAGGCCGAAATCCCGAGCTAAGAAACAGTTTAGTCTCACGGCCAGAATGACCTTAACCTCAGACGAATTGTTTCCCAAAACGAAGAAGCAAGGCAATCTTCCATTTCTATGCCAAAATATTTTCATTCATTGACCAGAAACTGTTTTCAGTCTCGGAGTCACTGTGACGAAGAGCCCCGGTGAACAACAGGGATCATCCGGTGTCGCACCCGCTCCTCTTAACTTTTATACGCTTAAGCAGGCTTAAATTATTGATCGGAAATCGTTTTCACTTTCAAGGTCACTGTGACTTTGACGTTTGATATACTGACCCTTAAAACAGCAATCAAAAGCAATAAAGTTTGACTTAACGTAGACTAAATCGTTTGCTATTTACTAATCGGCAAAACAGTGTATGTCGGCGGACGAACGGACGGACCGACAGTCCGACATGGGCAAACCAATGTACCCATCGAACACAAAATGAAGAGTAAAACCCCGGGAAACCGCAAACCTAAATGAAATAAACCCCGACATACTCAGCGAGTTAAGTCAACAGATAACAAATAAATAAATAAATGATAATTGTAATTACATTATTATTATCATTATTATTATTATTGCCACCATTATTAAGTAAGATGCATTCCTATTGACAATTAAGCACATCCTATAGCTTGCAAAATATCGTACTTTCTACTCGTGTGACATATTTTATGTACTTATTGTGCACATTTACATTTCAGCACTACTACTGTGAAAAAATTCAATATCAAGCTGTTTGTCAAAAGTCTGATGCATTGTTTATTGAATTTCAACCTTGGAGCAAAACAGAATATTCAGAAAACATAACAATAGGTGTATATGAAGAAGAATGTAAGTAAACAATCAAAAAAGTTAGATTTTAGTTCATTCAGAACCTGCGATGCTAGCTTATCCAAAGATTCTTCAAGATAAGACAAAAAGAATTTAGAGATCTGATGCCTCAGATGACTACTTCTTTTCATAATCGGATGCGTACCTTGTAGATAGTCAACGTCTGCATTTTCTAGTTCCCAAATAGAACATGTCAGCAATGACTGGAGATGGGTTTCTTTCGATGCTTTTGTCTGCTTATAATTATAAAACAAGTCCTTTAACTCATTATCGTGTGTGTTAAAATCTAATTATCGTGTGGTACTTGTGGTACCTCAGGATAAAGAGGAAACAAAATTGGCCGCTGACTACTATATTTTTCTATGTTTTTTACGGCGATAAATCGGACTTAGAATAAACAATTTCCTTGATTTCTGCTCCTGCTTCTGTACATATAAATAGTTGATAACATTACTATAAGTGCCATACATTAAGTCACTTTGGTTGTTTCAGACTAACGTTGAACCTTTTAAATGTTTATTTCTACAATAGAATCAAGAGTTTATTCTATTTCAGATGGTGAAAAAAGTGGCGCGATTGTGTATACTGGCGTTATTATTGGTTGTGTTGTTATCGGGATTGTTGTTGCAGTCGCCGCTGCTCGGCAGTACTTCAGTTCCCGGGATGACAGGAGACAAACTGTTAACCAACCACAACGTAAATATTTATAGATCGAGAAATATAGACGAGTTCTGCAGCGGAAATATTGCGCAACTTAAGTAACAAAGCTATTAAAATGACGTCACGCACCCGATATGAAATTCAGACGTCAATATTTTATTTTATATGCTTATTATATTTAAAGTTTCAGCATTGGTTACTTAAGTTTTGTATGCCATTATCAATAGTGCCCTGCTGCACGTTAAATTCGAACCTGAAACCCTTGGTTAGAAGTCCTTTGCACGTCCTCCAAATACGATTCTGATTCCAAGTTAGCACCCGGTTTTGTAGTGGTTAACCTTTAGCCTGCTGGCGGCAAGTGATTCTGCCTATGCGACCAGTGCAGACCAAGATCAGCCTGCACATCCGTGCAGGGTGATCATGGTCTGCACTGTTCGCTATTCAGTCAGTAAATTTTCAGTGAACATCTCTTCGATTAATAAATGGTTTTGCCCACGTTGAATGATGGACCAGTCCATTATAGAAATTTAGCAGGGTAAAAGTTAAAATAGTATTAGAGACATATTGAAAGATAACTTTTGATCTCTCGCATGTTTACATTAAATCATTTGACCTTTCTGCATTGGAAGATGTACTTAGGACATCAATGCTGAGGACATTTGTATTCTCATCCAAACTGATTTTCAAATGAGATGGGTAAAAGTATCAACGCCAATATTGCTGTTAAAAGAATGGCAATCCATAACATCACAATGGAACATAAACTTTATTCTCACATAGATCTAGTATATTGCTATAAACCAGTGTTAATACTAACATGTCCGTGGCATTGATGCCAGTAATATTATCAAATGGCAACAACAGGATGATGTAACATATATTTACCTTGCCTTGTGCAAATGTCTGGCATTTCTATTGGTCAGTAGACGTCACGTGCTGACTCGATATATTTCATATCGGTGTATGAATTCTATACTATAATTCGTCAGATACGGATTCATAATGACCATAATGACCATTCTGAAGTGAATCGTAGTCCACAATATAAAACCGTTTCATTTTTTGACGAAATATTTCCAATGTGTATTTTCGCTTTTTATTATCCTGCAGCACAGCTGACACGTTACAACTCGCGAGATGATTCACAAGGACACCAGCGTCCTGATAATTCTGCTGAGCCGCCACAATATACCGACGTTATGGTTGCCGAAAATCGAGAAAACAACGTCAGAATTACACATAATAGGGATATTTTAGAAAATGAGTCTCAAAACCGTCAATGTTTGCAAGAAGACACTTTAAATCCATCTGGTAATTTCTTGTTGCTTCTTTTGTTCATGACTGACTGTTCACATACCTACTGAGAGTTAGGTTATTCGTGCACAGATTTCAAAACTGCATTCCAATATTGTGTGAATAATGTCACCTACATTTGTATGCGGCCTGTACTAAGACTGTTTATTTATTTCTTAAGGAACTGTCAGTATGTTAGTTTGTTTACCTATTTGATTCTTTAAGGAGATTTTACTATATTATATTTTACTCGATTTCGTCGTGATTAACAATACTACCATGTAACGAATTATTCGAGCATATTGTCTGAACTATATTCGAGTTAATTGTTAGTAACACTGCTTAATTAAACATACTTTGTGCCTTGCAGCATCACCATTACCCGGTGACATTGTTCCCGAGGAACCTCTGCCTCTTCCTGATGACACCATTCCAGAGGAACCTCCGCCGCCATATCCAGGGTATTAGATCAAAGTACACAATGTATGGGTTCCAAATTCACAAAGTATTCCATCAACAGTTGTTTGGACAGTAGCCAATTAGTACCGTTTGGAGGATGTGACACTATAACCAGTAAAACCTCCTGTTTGTAACCAATGAAACATTGCGTTTTAACTTGACACACATCTCATGTTTATAACCAATAAAACCTCAAGTTCATAGGCTTTAAAACTTTGAGTTAAACAAAGACTAGTTGCAAACCATAAACCGACAGTTATTACTTTTCATATGAGGCTAAACGATAGTAACTGTATTAAAATAAAAGAAAAGATATTGAAAATACTATCCCTGCTCTATGCACTCCTACTAAAGATATTGAAAATACTATCCCTGCTCTATGCACTCCTACTAATGCATAAAGCCCTTGCTCAGTTGAAAACAAGATGGTAATAAATTATTATATGGCTACAATGGGTGCGGATAGGCACATTTGAACGGTAAATTCAGGGCAGCCCGGATAACCTGGGATGGGTTGTATAGATTTATGTGTTATATTGAAAGTGGTGATTGTCTAACAATGTAATTATGCGTAACATTTATTTGGACAGTTGTTATACATCTGTCTTCAACATAAAAATCAAACACTGTTGAAACTTTTAATTATATAGTTTCTGCATATTTATTTTGGTATCTCTCAACGTAAGATCTTCTGAAACATTGAATGTGATGTAAGGCCTGTAAGGGAATGCCCCCCACCCCCTTTACAAATTACATAAACACTGCCGTGAAATCATGTGACAATCCACTCTAAAATACACGTAAATAAAATCTATAAGCAGAAACTTACTTCTATGGACTGTGAATCGTATCATGTTAGTGTGTTGTAAGTTGAAGCCTTTTAACTGTGCCGAAATTAACTATTCCAGAACTGAATTCTCCGTGAATACTAACTATGCAATTTCAGTCTAAATTCTCCTTTGAAGAGAGTACTTTTAAAGGTGAATAACTCTTAAAGTAAATAGTGTAATCGATATTTCTAAGATGAGCTAATGTTCAAATCATTCTACAACAGACTGACAACATGATTTTAAGCATAAACTGCCAGACGACGGAGCCACTTAGACATTTTCTACAAGTGTGCCAAGCGTCCATTTCGATGTTTGTAAAATGGCGGCGGATCAACTTTGGAACTATTTTTATGTTCTCTGTTTAACATAAAACTTTCAGGAATTCATATTTATGTAAAAATAATCATAAGCCCGTTTAAAGCATTTGTTATATTGATGGTTTTCATTGTTTTACATACAAGGACTATATTATGTTCGGCGTAGTAAATTTCGTCTGCTATTTTAGTACGCTATTAAGGTTTAGCTCGAGCATTTTATCATTTGCATGATTTTTAACTTGATTTGTTTAATATGTTCAGGCTTTTCATAAAAGCCCGCTGTAAAATGTCAGAGTCTATATTTATATGTAATTTTAGCAGCTCAATGCAGTGTTTCTCTCTTGGACGGATAACATTACCCTGTTGAAATCCCGTCTTATGATTGGATAATTTAGTCACGCGGTATAGTCTAGAAGGTTATATATACAGGTCCCCGTCTTTCATTCGGGTATCTTCTTCTCAACTGTAAAAACTTGAGAATAACAACAACAAGGCTTAAACGGCTGTTAAATCTTATCTACTTTGGCACATAACTGTCTTTCAGTTCAAGGTATAACGAATACTAGCTTACTATCATAATTACTGTTGGAGAACATTGTATTTATTTATTATGTATAGCAAGTAACACAACAGCATAGAAGAGAAAACTGAACCTTGTGGTATGCCTTGTCTAAATTACCACGTAATGGCGAAACCAAGGAGGTGCATTGGACTTCATACACATATTCATCTTTACGAAAAGTATTCTGTTTACCGTATTGCCATTCAAAGAATTTCCATGTAACCGTTCCATAACTTGAGAAGAAGAACCCATTGCATAGGCTCGGTCCGTCGTTGTACACTTTTATACTAGATGTTATGTACACTTTTATACTAGATGTTATGTATAAATTTGATAGTTATCACTAGATGCACTCGCTCTGTTACTGTTTTTGATGATATGAATTGCACTGTAAACTGACTGATATGATGAGCTTGCACACCATGCATAATATACATGTAACTGACACATGTCAATTATTAAAGTCGTTTGAAGATTTACACAGATGTTCTTTGCGCTTTTCAAAGTGAGCGGGTGGGAGAGTTGAGAAAGTACTTGTATATAAACTGGTCATTGTAGCACAAATGATCATGTGTGTATCTAAGTTATATGATGCAAAGACACACTACAAAGAGGTCATCATATAACAATTAGTGGTCCAGTACATTAACCCTCATACGAAGTAAATTACAACTACTTGGTACAATGCATATCTATGCCAGACATGCACATGTCTGTATGTGTATACGCATTATATATTGGGAGCGACGGTCCCGGAGAAACAACTGCATCCTAGACTAATAAGAGACCGTCAAGGTTCGCCGAAGGTATATGATCTATAATGACGCAGCTACAGTGATTGTCCAATATCGACGCACCCAAAGAGGTCGCACCAGGTATCTATTTCAACGCATCTGGAGTTAATCGCAACATACACTTGTATCTGCATGCTTTATCAAGAGAGATGTTGTTATGCAAATGCCAGTTATATTACTAAGTAGACCGGTATCCTGATTAATAAGGATGTGCAACTACCACAAAGTGGGGTAGGTCCTTACAACTTGGTGTCAGAAGTGGGATGTCCTATTTTAAGGGCATCAGGATTCGAACCATGCCTGTTATTGTGAGGGAAAAGAACTCTGTTGAGGATGATACAGGAACCAGTACATATCATTAACAACGTTTACTATTTTCAGAAATTGTTTGCAAGTATTTTATTGACAACAGAAGACCTATGCAATGGTAATCACAGTGTGCGTGGAGGGACCTGCAAAGCAGATTGTTTATGTATATATATGTTGTTATTCATTTTTTTTAATCACTATTGTAACTGTATTGTACAAAACGGGCGATTCTGATCAAGAAGTGCAGTTCAATATGAACCGTGGAGACGGACTGCCCGATGCGGACCTCCAACACAACTATCATGAAAGAGAGGAAGGCCATGTACAATACACCGTGCCATTTGACTCCGACTCGGGGACAGAAGAGCATGCTGATCCAGAACCAGAAGAAAACGTTAGAAATGAGACTGAAGAAGTGCCACAGGACGATATACGTGATGTCAGTGTGTTAGATGATGACAATCGTAGGAGAGTTGGGACTATAAACAGAGGTCAACACTCCACACCTAGGTCCAGAAGCCCTATAAGGCAAGATAGGAGGACCATAGATTATCAGCAAGATAGACACAGAAGAGAGCCAAATGAACACAGCGACGAGGAGCGAAATTACAATATACAAAGACACAGTAGGAGACGAGAGAAACACACACGGCAGATAAAGCGAAACCAACATTTAACAAAGTTTACCAGGATTCGGATGACAGTGATTATGGATATAATGAAGAACGACAACAGCAAAGGTTCAGTGGGGAACGGGGAACTGGTAGAGCCAGTATACACAGGAATGAAAATGTACCTAGACGGAGACCTTTTGCCTTTGAACAAAATCAGGGTGATTTCCTTGTAAATAATGCACAGGACAGGCCTCATCGATCCAACGTACCTGTAATAAAACAAGAGAAGTTTGATGGAACTGGTGACTGGGAAAGCTGTTTTTCCCATTTCACAAACTGTGCGGACTTAGGAAAATGGTCGGACGAAGAAAAGGCGCTAACACTGGCATCAAGTTTGCAAGGGTCAGCACGGATATTTTACCTAGGTCTACAGGAATATGAACGTAAGATTTTTAGGTCATTGCTTAAGCTTTTAACTGACAGGTTCGGAAGCAGGAAGCAACAGACTAAATACATAGCAAGATTGGAATCCAGGAGGCGCCATGACGGGGAAACACTGGCATTTTTCGGTGATGACCTTCGAATTATGGCACAAAGAGCTTATCCGGATCTAGACAACAATGCACGAGAATCTTTGGTTTCCACCAGTTTTACAAGACTATTAGTCCAGAGATGAAATGTCGTTGTTTAGACAGAGAATGTAGAACCATCCAGCAAGCAGTAGATGTTGTCGAGAGATATGAACTGGTACTTGGCACAGAGGACAAAAAGAGAAGTACAGTACAAATGTTCAAATGTTATACTGCGGCAGAGTCAAGTGGGAAATCAAATGAATGTGATGCAGATATGAAGAGACAAATGCATGACATCTTAACAAGGCTTGATCGCATGGAAAGCAGATTAAATGCTAGACAAGGGCAAGATCAGAATGTAACAACCGAAAATGATAGACGAGGAAAGAGATTTACAGGATGTTTTGTGTGCATGTCCATGCACCACTATGCCAGGGACTGTCCACAGAAACGCGAGGGAAATGACAAAAGAAATCAACTGTCGGAAAACTCCAGACCGCTAGCCTGAGCGGCCAGTGGCTAGCGGATGACATATGGCCGGAAGGGTTAATTGACTTATATCCTGAAACGCCAAACCGGATAGGGCAACTGATGGATGCTGGAATATGGAATAAACGTAAAACTGTTGGTTGACAATGGTTCATCGGCAACTCTGCTATCAAACCGTATTTATTCCTCCATAGAAGCAAGCAAAAGACCAGAATTACACCACATAAGTAATACAATGCAAGGTGCTAATGGCCATGGCATTGAGCTATACGGGAGAATACGTGTCACACTAAGGTTGGGTGACAGTTCCTTTGACACTCATGCTATCGTATGTGATATTGTCCCAGATGGCATACTTGGTCAGGATTTCTTGCTACGTCATGCTTCTAATATCGATTACGATAAAACAACCATTTTTACTGATCGCACTCCCATCAATTGCTGGGTTGGTGGCGAAGCCCAAACAAGATGTAGAGTCCTCACCACTAGTGAAGTGCAAATACCTCCAATATCTTTGGTTAGGACTCCTATTCAGATAGAAAATGCCGAGACTTTATCAGACCTTGCTCTTATGTGTTCATCTAAATCACTTTTATCTGGAAAATCCACTATAGCTGTTGAAGGTGTTATACAGCCATACAATAAAAGTCCTGGCATCTGCCTTGTAAATACAAGTGAAAAAGAAGTAAAGATACCTCAAAATGTGCCTATCGGTTTTTGTGAATCGTACAATGAAGCAAAGCCAACAGCAACGTATACCAGTAGAGTTACAAATGTAAGTCCTTCAGGGGGGAACCTTGAGGTTCCTGAACATCTTAAAGACTTGTATGAAAGAAGTGTAACTGATCTCACTGAAGAGCAAGCTGTAAAGTTATCTGAGTTGTTGATAAAATATCAAGACGTATTTGCAAAATCCCCTGAAGATCTGGGACGGAACAACTCCGTTTTACATAAAATAAACACAGGGCAAGCAAAACCGATACGCCAACCACCAAGACGACAACCAATTGGTATAAGGGACACAGAGAAAGAAGAGGTTTACAAGATGCTTGATAGAGGGGTAATTGAACAATCGAAAAGTAGCTGGTCCTCACCAATAGTCCTTGTGACCAAGAAGGACAACTCAACTTGCTTCTGTGTGGACTATAGACGTTTGAATGACGTCACTGAAAAAGGATGCCTACCCAATACCACGGGTTGAAGAATGTCTTGACTCTTTATCCGGCTCTAAATGGTATAGCTGTATGGATCTTAATTCAGGTTTTTGGCAAGTAGGACTTAGCCAGGAGGACAAGGAGAAGACTGCCTTCTCAACTAGCCTTGGTCTTTACCAATTTACCGTCATGCAATTCGGATTAGCCAATTCGCCATCAACCTTTGAACGCCTAATGGAGGATGTTTGGAGAGGCTTACGTTGGGAAGAGTGCTTGGTCTATATGGACGATATTATAGTACACGCTTTAATGTTTGAGCAAGGGCTTGACAGACTTGAACATGTATTTGAAAGACTTAAACAAGCAAATTTAAAGCTTAAGCCATCAAAGTGCATATTCTTTAGAAAAACTGTGAAATTCTTAGGTCATGTGGTATCTGAAGACGGTGTTGAAACAGACCCCGATAAGATCAAAGTCGTGAAGGACTGGACTCGTCCAACAACCAAAAAGCAAGTCAGAAGTTTCCTTGGCCTCATGCTGTATAGAACGTAGCAAGTCAATGATAATGAACACCATCAACTGATCGTCCCAAAGAAGTACAGAGCAGAGGTTATTTCTTTGAACCATGACATTCCAACTGCGCCACATCTAGGATGGAAATCGACATTGAAAAGGATAAATCAAGACTTTTACCGGCCAGGGATTAAAGTCGACGTTCAAACGTACTGCCAACGCTGTGACAGCTGTTGTGCCAGAAAGCAAACAGGGCACCCCTTGGTAAATCAGTGACAGGAGGACCAATGGAAAAGTCTCAATGGACATTCTCGGACCATTCACAATATCAGAAAATGGCGATAGATATGTGTTGTAGTGTGCGATGAATTTACCAAGTGGACAGAAGCATTTGCAATCCCAAATCAAGAAGCAGTTACTGTTGCTAGAGCCTTCGTTGACGGATTCATTTGTCGGTTTGGAGCTCCCTTGCAAGTACATACTGACCAAGGAAGAAATTTTGAGTCACGTATATTCAAGCAAATGTGCAACTTGTTCAGGATTCATAAAACCAGAACAACAAGTTTTAGGCCGCAATCTAACGGAACCGTTGAAAGATTTAATAGAAGTTTAGCAAACATGTTGGCTGCATACTGCAACAAAAATCAGAAAACTTGGGACTATTGCCTACCCCAGGTAATGATGGCGTACAGAGCCACGGAACACTCAACGATTAAAGTCACACCAAACATGATGGTACTCGGGCGCAATGTATAATTACCAAGTCAGGCTGTGATTGGGAGGCCCGAAACGGAGGAAAACGAAGATGATAGAGAAGCCTATGTTAGTAATTTACAGGAGACGCTTGTGGACGTTCATGATGTGGCAAGGAAAAACTTGATAAAACAGGCTACTTACAGGAAGAAATATTATGATACAAAAGCAAAAGTACGAGAACTACTGGAGCTACAACCAGTTTGGTTACATGATCCAACGAGAAGACCCGGTGTCTGTAGCAAACTAGCAAACAGATGGTAGAAAAGAAGTTGAATGGTCTTACCTACCTTATTTGCATGTCGCCAAAGAAACCATCGAAGGCAGTGCATATTGACCGGCTCCTACCGTATCGTGGAAATTACTTACCAAGATGGATGTTGCAAAGGAAGGCACTTGGACCGGCATAGATGGAGATTATTGAGGCAAACCTAATTTTGTGTTATATGTATATATTATATATGTATTATACATGCTAGACGTTGAAGTTTAAACCCACCTGTTACTATGCTTGGAGCACATTTCGTTGAATAAAGTCGGGAGTGTACAATGGTTGTTATTTCTTACTGGTACTTTCATGTTTATTTGGAATAAACAATGGTTAGCCGAAACTTGATGGCCACAGGTTTAGCTGTTAACTTACCTCACAGTTGGGATAGGTGGGCAGATGAGGTAACTATCAACCGCTCCGACGCGTGTATGTACACATATGAAACCTTAATATCCTTGTTTACTGCCGTCAATAATCTATATCATGCATGGTGTGTTGTGCTCATCCATCTGTCGGTCCCTTAAGAAGTCGTATTGATATTGCTCCTGGTTATCGTATGCAGTCATAAACCTTACCTATTGCATCATGTGAATTCCCAGAAAATTCAAAAAGACTTCCAACACTATATTTTCAGGATGTCGCATTCGTGCTGGTCTTGTGCGAAGACGTATGACACAAGGGAGAAACCGAAATGCCATTTCATGAGCAAGGTCCATCGTTTCCTGTATATAGTCTGTCCTGGGTGTCCACCCACACGCCAGTTCAGGAGGGCACTTGACTTGAGGCTCCGTGTCCATAAGGATCACAGGAAGATGGTGAAGAACTTTGGAAGCAAGTTTCCTGAGGAGGATGACTGTTTCTACATGGCTGTAGAACCGCGTGCATACAGACTTTGTTTAAAGGGTAGACCGTCTGAGGGAGAACCAGCAACGTTCTTGAAGGAGACGCTTTTGCAGAAGTCTGTTCTTCGTAAGCCTTCGGAATGGCAGAGGGGCTGGGACAGACATGGGCCCCTGTCGACTATTGACTACACCATTGGAAGCACTGTCTCTTATTCTCCATAAAGACCTGAGGTTTGGACACCAATCTACGTTGATGTTGGCACAACCGTTACAGTGTTGGTAGTGACGGGAGGCTCTGGTGGAACTACACATCGCCTTTACCTCTACAACCAGGACGAACGGATCCGGGAAAAGATGACGAGAATCAAAGGGGCTGTTCGCGACACCGGCGCTATAGTACCACAGAAATGGACCACAACTTCAGCAAAGACAGAATCTACCCTCAGTATAATCAGAGCTACCAGAAGTAGACATGCCACCAAACAAGAGGCACAGATCAGCTCCGCCAGCACCATTCTTCCCCACACTTCCACCTATTTTACCTTTAAGAACCCCAAAGAATATGCCAGTTAGAAGTCTTTCGGCTGACGAATCAAAAGATGACGACCCTCCCAACAAGCTAGATTCATCGTCTGATAGAAATCTATCCCTGACTGTCACAGTACCAGCACAGGTAGCCGGCATCATGACAATGCAGAATCCGGATGTAGCTTCTTCTGGTTCTCCATCATCCTCTACAGTTCCGGCACAACTTCCAGACCAGATGGTTTCTGCCACCCTCTCATACCAGCCGAACTCCATTGCTTCAGCCACCACTATCACTACAGCTCCGACGCCACATCCGGACCAGATGGCATCTGCAACCCCACCGTACCAGCCAAACTCCATTTCTTCAGTCACCACTGTCACTGCAACCCCACCGTACCAGCCAAACTCCATTTCTTCCATCACTACCGTCACTACAGAGCAGACACCAGCCACAAAAGACCTGCCTGAGGTTACTACCACTCCCCCTTCAGCTATTCCTCTAGCTGACACTTCAACATCGAAGTCTTCTTCTATTGAGGTGGTGTCTTCAATGGATAGCCATGTCAACGTACTCCGGAAGAGAAAACAGCCCATCAAACAGCCCGTCCAGGTAGCTGGAGACGAGACTCCCGTACTCCACTGCTAGAATGATGCTTATGATAAGTGGCATGCTGTTGTTTCCACCTGGAATGAGGGATAGTGCTAGTGTCAAGTTGCCGCTAGAGGGACCCTTACAGTTTTGGCCGCCATATGGTTGGAAGGATATGAATGCAGACACTCGGCTTCTTATATGGGAAACAACCGCCGCCACCCTTGCCATGAAATGGAGCATGCCTTTGGACAGGCCTTACATCTTAGACGCCTTCCAGTTTGGCCTTAAATCAAAGATAATACCCTGGCAGAGTCGAGAGCCCGTCATGGAAATTATACTTTGCTAAAGCGGATAGCATTGGGGAAGGCAGTCATTGGAGACGAGACTATAGTTGATATGTTTTCTGCAGCTATCGACAGAAGCCATAGTGCTCGACCTGGTGGATATAGGGACCTAGTGATGACCTGTGCTCACGTGCCATTAAGAATATGAGGACATTAACTTATAGCTGAGATCCCCATGTGTTATCATCAACAGGAAAAGCGACATTTATAGAACGCAACCTGTAAATTAGAATTCAAAGGACATTTTAAGTATCTTCAAATTCAGGAGTATTTGAACTTCTAAGGTGGGGAGAGTGTAAGGGAATGCCCCCACCCCCTTTACAAATTACATAAACACTGCCATGAAATCATGTGACAATCCACTCTAAAATACACGTAAATAAAATCTATAAGCAGAAACTTACTTCTATGGACTGTGAATCGTGTCATATTAGTGTGTTGTAAGTGGAAGCCTTTTAACTGTGCCGAAATTAACTATTCCAGAACTGAATTCTCCGTGAAAACTAACTATGCAATTTCAGTCTAAATTCTCCTTTGAAGAGAGTACTTTTAAAGGTGAATAACTCTTAAAGTAAATAGTGTAATCAATATTCCTAAGATGAGCTAATGTTCAAATCATTCTAGAACAGAATGACAACATGATTTTAACCATAAACTGCCAGACTACGGAGCCAGTTAGACATTTTCTACAAGTGTGCCAAGCGTCCATTTCGATGTTTGTAAAATGGCGGCGGATCAACTTTGGAACTATTTTTATGTTTTGTATACCGGCTTTTTGTAAATATGTCTCTGTTTAACATAAAACTTTCAGGAATTCATATTTATGTAAAAATAATCATAAGCCCGTTTAAAGCATTTGTTATATTGATGTATTTCATTTTTTTTTTTTTTTTTTTGATTTAACGTCGCACCGACACATGATAGGTCATATGGCGACTTTCCAGCTTTTAATGGTGGAGGAAGACCCCAGGTGCCCCTCCGTGCATTATTTCATCACGAGTGGGCACCTGGGTAGAACCATCGACCTTCCGTAAGCCAGCTGGATGGCTTCCTCACATGAAGAATTCAACGCCCCGAGCGAGGCTCGAACCCACATCGATGAGGGGCAAGTGATTTATTTCATTGTTTTACATACAAGGACTATATTATGTTCGGCGTAGTAAATTTCGTCTGCTATTTTAGTACGCTATTAAGGTTTAGCTCGAGCTTTTTATGATTTGCATGATTTTTAACTTGATTTGGATTACATTACCCATTTGAAAGTCCGTCTTATGATTGGATAATTTAGTCACGTGGTATAGTCTAGAAGGTTATATATACAGGTCCCCGTCTTTCATTCGGGTATCTTCTTCTCAACTGTAAAAACTTGAGAATAACAACAATAAGGCTTAAACGGCTGTTAAATCTTATCTACTTTGGCACATAACTGTCTTTCAGTTCAAGGTATAACGAGTACTAGCTTACTATCATAATTACTGTTGGAGAACATTGTATTTATTTATTATGTATAGCAAGTAACACAACAGCATAGAAGAGAAAACTGAACCTTGTGGCATGCCTTGTCTAAATTACCACGTAATGGCGAAACCAAGGAGGTGCACTAGACTTCGTACACATATTCATCTTTACGAAAAGTATTCTGTTTACCGTATTGCCATTCAAAGAATTTCAATGTAACCGTTCCATAACTTGAGAAGAAGAATCCATTGCATAGGCTCGGTCCGTCGTTGTACACTTTTATACTAGATGTTATGTACACTTTTATGCTAGATGTTATGTACACTTTTATACTAGATGTTATGTATAAATTTGATAGTTATCACTAGATGCACTCGCTCTGTTACTGTTTTTGATGATATGAATTGCACTGTAAACTGACTGATATGATGAGCTTGCACACCATGCATAATATACATGTAACTGACACATGTCAATTATTAAAGTCGTTTGAAGATTTGAATAATTGCATTTAGGGTGAACATTTTAACATCTTTTTTCTAAAAGTAAAATACTATCTTGTCAGAGTGACGAACTATTTTGTTATCCTACTCTCTCATAACATGCTGTCATGCCCAACGTATAAACTATCTTGTGAGAGAGACATGCTATTTTGATAAACGGCCATCCAATTTTCTCAAAGTTATATGTTATCATGCCCAATGTATATACTATCTTGTCAGGGTGACATACAGTTCGATTACTAGGTCATACGTGTTTACACGTTTTCAAACCAAATTTTCTCTACTTGCAAAATGACCTTTCTCCTTTGTGATTATGTTTTATTTTAGCTTGAGCTCACGTTTTTCTTATTCAAGACAAATTAAAATATGGAACCCTGAGTTAAGGTTACAAAACGCAATCTTTAACGTTTACAAACATGATGTTTACGAAAACAAACTGTACTATTTTGTTGACAAGTAGTATGTTCACTGGACATTATTATTATTATTATTATTATTATTATTATTATTATACCAGATTTATATAGCGCCATTTTCATGATTAATTTCACGTTCAAAGGCGCTTTACATAGTTCAAATGCAGCCACACAGGGCGCATAATTCATCCTCTACTAGTACAGTACACAGAGCGATCTGACCAGAGGGACAGAGTGAGATAAAGCCCCCACGACAGAGAGATCAGAAATCAGATACATGCTTGTCCGGCTAACTTAGCCTAGCTCGTTGCGAATAGACAGCCTGGTTCTTTAACGTGCCCAGTGTATAGCACTGATACACGCAAGGATTGCCTGTGTTCCTGACCAGTACACCTCTAGTTGGGTGGGAAACACTGAAAAGCGTTTCTGAAAATTCCCGACATGATAGCAAGTTACTCTGTGAAAATGGTCGTAAATAAAAATAATACGTCACTAATGACCCTAAATGACCAGCAAAACATACGTGTATCTTTAAAACAAAAGAACTTTACAGCTGAAGAAGCACACTTGTGTAAAATTGAGTTTGTAATACTAGCAACATTCTGCAAAACGTCAGACGATTTCCTGAACGTGGTGTCGTAAATGGCCAAAAGCGTAGAATTCCGAGTAGATTAGCGGTTCGGGTTCTAATAGAAGGGGAATTTTACAATGACCTCGAAAATGATATTTTTTTAATAAAATAGATGATTTTCACCACAAATTATGTCATAAATATGTTACGTTCCTTTTTATTACCGGCCTACTTTGTGATGCACGGCTCTTTGGCTGTGTTTGGGTGCTCGGTGCTTCCTGTAAATCTACCCTTACCATTTAAGATAAACTTCACATGATAAGTCTTCTCACACACCACCCCTTGACATTTCGTTAGTGTATAAAAAGTATCCGATCGCTACTGCTGTTTCTAATTTCTACCTGTCAGACACCAATTTAGTGAAATGAGCTTCGGAGTGCTTTGTCAATTTTGTGTTAGTTCGAATCTCTTAAAATAATATGTTTAGATATAAAATAATAGCGAGAAGAGCGCTGTAATATGTTATTTTGGCAATTCCAACACACTGAATGTAACACTTGACAGCATGTAAAATAATATAAACTAAATACTGACATGACTTCAAGACATTTCCAAATGAATATGGTTTCATTGGTGAATATCTAAAAGTTATGAAGGAGAACTGAGACACCATTTAAGTATAAACATTTGCTAGTACAGAACAGAACAGAAAATTATGTCGGGTAGACTACATATTTACTTGGCTGATAAGTGAAATATTAAAGACTAAAACTGTGGAAACTAATTTCTAATGCCATGTATAGCCATGTAATAAAACACTTATTGAATGGTCTGTCGATCTACTGTAAACGTTATTGGTCAGGTGTGCAAAGGACCGAAGGCAAAAGGTCTGACTGGCAAGCCATCCAATATGTGTAAACTATTTAACTAATAAAATGCATTGGATAAACATGAAAATTTGCATCAATTATGGGCTTTGCGTAAATATTACTTGTCTGGTACATGTTATAACATATTGCACAGCTGAATAACCAGTTGTCGTACATTATTATATCGATGTTATATAATTAATTCAGCAACGTTACGCAACCAACTGCACATGTAGTGTTACCTTACTACACTATATCGGACAAAAAAGCGAAATAAATTTTCAATTTGTAATAAAATATGCAGTCTAGAGTTTGATTAGCAAATTTAACACAGAAATGGATCTTGTAACCCTGGAATTAATTGTAATTTTTGTGATTACCTTCTATACAGGTAGACATTTCTTTCCACTTGATTGAAAAATCAAGAAATTATATTACGAAATGTTTCATATTCATTTTCATCAGTCAAGTATGTCTATGTACATAACTATATTACTACATGTCACGAGAAAACCTATTTTGAAAAGCAAACGTCCGTATATTTCTCAAAAGTAAATAAAAGTTTTAACTTTTAACCAAAAGGGCATAGTTTATGACATAGTGAGGATTTAATAATTTTACATAAAAGAAGGTGTTAATAACTATAACTGTAACTCTTCTTCACAATTTATTACACGATATTCCCCATGCCAAGTGTTGTGTCTATCACACAATTACAAAATCGATCTCGCTGAGTAGTGATTATTCCTGATCGCTAGAATTCCACTGTTTATGCTGGACGTTTATTGAAAACGGTAGGTAATTTAAAAATCAACGGCCCAATTCTGGTGTGTCTGTTTTGGAATTGGCTTACATTCCTGTGATGACGGCAGGACAAAACACAGAAAGGTAAACAGTTACTTTCTCATAAATATCGCTTTGATTTACGTACTAGTATATTTAATAGATACGTAAATGGAATAGATTAAAGTTGGTCTGGTACCCGTAATTTTCTCTTGACACACTATCTACTGTCTATCAACAACCCAAAACTTCGAAAACAGTAAAATTTGTTGACTCAAAAGCGGTGCTCCACTTCACCACTTCACTAAGGCATGGGTGGAATCTGGGTAGAAAAACAGACACGTTACTCATTTGTTCTTTGTACAATTTAGAAACAGCAGTAGATTTACATGCTGTCCAGTGTCAGCCATGTCTCTCCAGATAGCAAGCGAGTGTTTCTTCCCATGCTTTTCCTTCAGTATACAGCGTCTAAGATGTACAGTTTTAACTTGCATCAAATGAAGTCGATTTCAAATACGGCAGTTTAGTTCTAGAAAAAAATAAACAGTTTTTTTGGAGATTGTATACTCTTAGTTCATTCCACATATAGTTTATAATAGTACTAAATTGCAATCTTACCACTGACAAAACAGGCAACTGAGCCGGTGGCATTTTCTGCGTAAATTAACAGAATTTAACTCGGTTTTCGGGACAAAAGAAATAAATTAGGTGGAAAGCTTATAAAATACAATCATTCGTAATTTGCTCTGTAAAGGCAGTTTCGGGGGCATTTATAAAGTATGTCAAGACAAAATTACAGGTACTGAAACAAGTTTGGTCCATCAAAATTACTTATCTATTAACCATTTGTATATCAAAGCGATATTTGATACACTATCACGTTTGAAAGAAAAGGCATGCATGTGTTCGGCCGCCATCATGTGTAGTTTCTGTCAATTCCAAACAAAGATCATGTCAATCACGACAGTGGAATAGTACATAGGACGCACCCGGGAAAGGTTTAGAGCAAAGGGTAGACGTTGTAAAGCAGCAAATTTTAAATGTCAGTCGCGGAAGTATAAAACCGTTAAGTCCGCATTTTTCTTGTCTGTTGGTATTCGTTGTTGTATATGAATCCCTCAAGAAGTTTACAGTGGTCTCGTCAACTTCTTAATGATCTTAAGAGTGTTTAATCACACACCTAAAGTAAGACTTATTTGTCATGTCATGTTGAGAGTGGCTGAAGGTAAATATTCTGAATCAAATGTAATCAAAATTATCGCATGTTTATATTTCAAGGTGTTTGAAACTTTTCTACAGGAGAATAAGTCTTTTTTTATGTTCATGGATCACCTTTCACTGGAATTCAAACCTTTTTCGGAAGTAGAAAAAGTAACGTGTCCGCGCATAGCTAGCAAAACGTCATATGAGATATGAAATAAATTATTATAGAGGGACAAAACTATTTTTTGATTTGTACTTGTATCATGTGAATCTGTAATAAGCTTTATGCAAAGCTCATTAGATTGGGTCTGGTGTTTATATTTTATGTTTTGTATATGCATCTATCATATATGTCACTTACTTACTGACGGACGGACGGACGGACGGACTCACTCACTCACTCACTCACTTACTTACTTACCTACATTATAGTCTTTAACTTGTCCGTTTTATATTTCAGTTGTCATATCGAGAAATATATTTATTGGTAGTTGCAAAACAGCTTTAGAATTTACAAACCATGACTCATTTTTACGTTAATATACGATGGAGTTTTTCTAACTAATTCATTTGGCCAACCGTGCGAAGCTTTTGTTGAAATAAAACATGCTGCAAACACGACTTTCAAAATATGTGTAAAGCTAAATTCGGGATACGACAGGTGTAGACAGTCTTTCAGATTTTACCATGCAGAGGATCTTGTAAACCATAGGTTCTATTACCAGAAAGATAAACAAGAGCTGTTTGTAAAATATGTATGAAAGAAAGAAAGAATGATATTAATATTATTATCATCATTATTGTCATCATCATTTAATATTAAATAAAATGATTCCTACACAAGCAGTTAAGCACATCCCATAGCTTGTAAAACATTGTTCTAGTACTCTTCTCTCATGTGACACACTTCATGTACTTCCTGTGCAACTTATTTTTTAGGACAACTACTGTGAACAAATTCAGTATCACGCTATTTGTCAAAAGTCTGATGCATTGTTTGTTGAATTTCAACCTTGGAACAAAACAATATATTCAGAAGACTTAATAATAGATGTATCTGACGAAGCACGTAAGTAAACAATCACAATATTGTATAAGTCGCGCGCCATGTGAAAACCAACATAGCGCGTTTGCGACCAGCATGAATCGAGACCAGCCAGCGCATCCGCGCAGTCTGGTCAGGATCAATGCTGTTCGCTTTCAAATCCTATTGCATTTAGAGAAACCATTAGCGAACAGCATGGATCCTGACTAGACTGCGCGGATGTGCAGGCTGGTCTGGATTCATGCTGGTCGCAAACGCACTATGTTGGTTTTCTCATGGTGCGGCTCAATTTTAATTCTTTCAGAATCTGCAATGCTAGCTTATAAAAGAATCTTCAAGATAAAAATGAATTTAGAGGTCTGATGCTTGGGATGACAACACCGGCCTCCGTTTAGATAATTCACGTGTTGTAAAGGAAACACACAAAAGTAATGGCACAATAATCTAGCCCCCAAATACTCCATTTCATTAATAACTTAAAAGGTTTTTTTTTTCTTCTTTGAAAAATAATAGCGCTAGTCTTTTAAAAATCATTTTCAAGATTCAGCAATGATGAGAAGTTATAATCTCATTCTAAAGTTCAATATACTTACAGCAACTCGGTTTAAACATGTAACAAGATCGACAAGACCATTATATCTTTCTTTTCTCGTTTTTTGGATAAATTGGACTAGACGTACGCAAGTTCCTTGATTTCTGCTTCCGTTTATTTATAACATCTTAATATTTGATAACATTGCAATAAGTGTCATACACTAAACTCACTTTGGTTGTTTTAAACCAACTTGAAACCTTTAAAATGTTTATTTATTTAATAGACTCAAGAGTTTAGTTCTTTTTCAGCTGGTAGCGCAACTTTGTATGTTGGCATTATGGTTGGCTGTATTGTTGTCGGGGGCGTTGTAGCCGCCTACGCTGTTCGGCAGTGCTTTACTTCCCGAAGTGACAGAAGACAAACTGTTGATCAACCACGATGTAAATATCTAAAGGCTATTAGCTTTGTAACGAGAATTATTGCGCGATTTCATATATTTCGTAATAACTCATGTTGATGTTATATGAATATTATGAATTGGTTCAATTGCCTGAATGAAATTGGCAATACTGACGTAAATGAAAAAAATACGCAACTATAGTCATTAAAATGACGTCACACACCCGATACAAAATACAGACGTCAGTATGGAAAAATATCGATTGTAAGTTAACAGAGAGTAAAAACGAGTGGTGATAATATGTTTTATATGCTTATCATAATTAAAGTTGCAGCACAATTGTACTTTACATAAACAGTTCTAGCATTTTCTTAAAATTGAAACATGATCGACCAGTATTAGACTGAGATGATTACTGACTGGACTTTGAGTGGTAAGTACTCGCGGACTGGTTACTTATTAATGCCATGGTCAATAATGCCGAGTTGTCGGCCGCTCAATCCAGGGGTCGTGAGTTCGAGCCCCGCTGGGGTTAAGATCAAGACTTCTCATATGACACCAGTACTGTTTTTTTTTTCAGGAAGCGGACTCGAGAGTGGTTTGAAGCTTTCATGACAATCGAGTTAAAACAAATTAGTATAAACTAATAATGCCCTGTTGCAAGTTAAATTCGAACCCGAAACTCTCGTTTAGAAGTCCTTCGCACATTTCCAATACAATTCTGATTCTAAGTTAACATTCGGCTTTGTTGTGGTTGAAATAGAATAAAATAGAGACGTATCGAAATATAACTTTTGATATCTCGCATGTGTTTATTAAATTACTTAGCTTACTACACTGGAAGATGTTGCACTAAGAAGAACAATGCTGAGGACAATTGTATTCTCAACCAAATTGGTTTTCAACTGAGATAGGTAAAAGTGCCAACGTTAAGACTGCTGTTCAATACCATTACAACGGAGAAGAAACTAGTCTAACATAGTATACTTAAGAAATAATATATCTCATTTAGTGATTTGTCGCTGAATAAACCACTGTTTGGAGTGCGAAGGAATGGCCAGATGGTCATTGTCTGTCGTTCAGATGCGTATTATTATATCACGAGGGCTGAACGCATCTGAACGACAAACAATGATTTTATTCAAGAGCAAATCACTAAATGAGATATATTATTTCGATTCTAACACGTTACCAGCGACTTTAAAGTACATCCTTGACGGCATTCATTAAATATTTTCCCGTTTTCAATCGGTTTCTTTTCCAGCGCGCCGCTATGCTGTTTGACGCCATAACGTAGGCTAATGATTGTGACGTCAGAATAGTGAATTGTTGTATAATAATTCACTGTTTTCAGCCTTCTGTAGGAATAAGAAAATGAATCGGATCGTGTTAGAATGATATATAACATTATTAATACTAACATGACCGTGACAATGATGCCATTAATTTTATAAGATGGCAGTAACATGATTAAGTAACAGATATTTGTTTACCTTCTACAAATGTCTGGCATTTTGATTGGTCAGAAAACGTGACGTGCTGAGTCGGTTTATTCCATATTGGGATGTGAATTCTATATCATTTATTATTATTATTATTATTATTGTTGTTGTTGTTGTTGTTATTTTTGCGGATTCTTAGTGACCATTCTGAAATGAACCATAGTCAAAAATATAAAACCGTATGATGGATCGACAGCATATCTCACGTTTCTACTTTTACTTTATTATCCTACAGCACAGCTGGCACATAACAATACGCTAGATGATTCACGAGAATATCGGTGTCCTGATAATTCTCCTATGCCGCCACAATATGCCGACGTTATGGCTGCCGAAAATCGAGTCAACAACGTCATCAGTACACATAATGGAGATATTTTAGATGCAAGAAATGACTTTTATTTCATAAGGAGCTATCATTCATATGGTTTGTACTAAGTATGCTAGTTTGTCTAAAGGAGAAATGACTATTATACCTATTTCATTCCTATTATAGTTTACTCAATTTTGTATATGTCATTTCACAAACTTTCGCCGCGATTAATGGGACTACCATCTAACGAACTATTATATATCTACTGGGAATGGCCGATTACTGATGTTGAAAGAACTTTTGGCCCAACCAATATGCTTATTTGTTATCGTTGTACATTATGTACATGTACAATTATTGATCTATGATATTAAAAGCGTAAATAATAAGCAATAAATAATAAAAAAAAATGATATGATTAAATCAACGAACTATTCGTGCATATGTGAACTGTATCGGTCTTTATTGTTAGTGACATTGCTTCATAAAACATATTTTGTGCCTTGCAGAACCACCATCACCAGGTGACACTGTTCCCGAGGAACCTCCGCCGCCATATCCAGGGTATTAGGTCAAAGTACACAATTTATAAGATCAAAATACACAATGTATTTCATGTACAGTTGTTCGGACAGTAGCCAATTATAACTAGTTGGAAGGTTTGGTACTATTACCAATAAAAGTTAACCTATTACATATTGTGTTTTATCTTGACACACATCTCATGTTTATTACCAATATCACGACAGGCTTATAGACATTAAAAGAGTAGTCGCAAACGATAACAGACTGCTGTTCTAACTTGACGATAGTCATTTTATTGAAATAAAAAAATAGTGAAAGTTGTATGCACTCCTAGCAAAACATACTAAGCCCTTGCACAGTTGAAAACAAGATGGTAATAAATCATGATTTGGCTACAATGGGTGCGGACAGACACATTTGACCAGTAAATACAGCGGTTAGAGCGTGGCCCGATGTATACCCATTTTAAAGTAAAAGGTAAATGTCGAGACAACATTTAGATTTTATGAAAACGAGTCATAATTCATCTTCCATTAAGTGCATTTTCAACTGGAGAAAAAATCTTTATATTTGATATCAATGAGCTTATTTCACCACTTCCACGTGTTGATTTCTTTAGATATGTATTTTGTGTATATAATGTATGTATTTACCCAGCCTGACTACCCTAATATGAAAGAAGAAGAAAAATATAACAATATTTAATAACCCCGTAAAGAAAAACAATAAAATATGCAAGCGAAAACTATAAGAGATGACTTTGCTGTAAACTTGTGATGTACTTTGCTGTAATGTTAAAAATAAACTGCAATATCAGCATGAGCATTTCCTATAGCAGTGCTTTCTTTTCAATATTAAATCAGTGCTTCTTGTAACTTGGAGTATTTTGTTTATTAAAAAAACATTGCTGTCATTTTTTCAGCTTGCTTTGTAATATAACTTAGTAATTATTTCCTGTTGTTCTTTATTCTGCCGCTTCCCGCTTTAGAACATTTTTTGCAGGTGACCATGACCGGATTTATGTTTATAAGTCCAAGCCTGGTCTTTTCGTGTTAATGCTGTCTTATGCAGTGTCTTTAGTGCTACTAACGTATACGCCGGTGCCTGAATATACAAATGACTGGATGCCAAAAGTCACTGTGAAGATATGGAAATGTGATCCATAGGTAGGCCTGTGGGTTTATATCTTGAAATGAAAAGGATCCTATGTCTGAAGAAGTGACTGTGTAGCAGATGAGATCTTAATATCTAGGTGAATGATTCGTTTACCGATGATAAGACGAAATATTTGGGTAACATGACCATTTTGAATTGGTCTACATGTATGGGTCACTGTCACTAAAAAAGTTGAATAGGAACATGTAAGAATATGAATCATGTTCCGTTTAGCTTCAAAACTGTCTGATGCAAAAATATCGTCTTTGATATTGTACGTTTTGCTACTGAAATAAATGAAGATTACATTTATGGCGAACATTTTAACATCTTTATGTATACATTAAACCTTTATACTAGAAAATAGTGATATACAACTGGTAAATATCCGTAAAAAATATGAGGAATATCGATGTAGTATGGTGAAGTGAAGACACAACAAAAAAAAACTTGCTTTTTATTTATTTATTTTATTTATCCCTACTTTCGCGGATTGATATTACTCCCCTCCCACAACTCGGATATTACTTGATATAATTCTGATAACTAGATCTACATGTGCGAAAAAAAAATTCCATATCCTAATTAGGATCTGTTAGTGTAAGGCCGATCACAAAGCAGACAACATCAAAATGTGACTTTTTTATCTTAGGGTAAACTTATTGTAACCTTCACTATTCAATGAATGTCCGATTGTTATTGTTGATAAATAATACTGTTTAAAAAGGTCATTTAATACTGTGTCAATATATCAAAATTTAACACAGGTAACAACAAAAAAAGGCAACAAGAAGTTGTTTAGTATATATAAAACATCCGGTTTATTGAGATGAAATCGCGGTATAAGTCAGATACGCAACAACAAACATGTCGTTTGTGTATGAGGACACATAAGTTTGATTAGTTCAATTTATAGACTCGTCTGCAAATTAGGGAAAACAGCATAATTTACCTTGCCTTATTTAGGTAAAAACCACTATCGTACTGAATATTACTACCTAAATAACAGACCGTTTCATTATTTAAAAACATCGCTGACCTTAAAACCGATTTATAAACAAACATCATATCGTATCGATTACATACTTTTCGTTTCACCCAATAGTGCCACCTTGACATTATCGGACATTGACCCTGACCCAAAATAAATCAGTGCGAAAAACAAGTTAAGGCGAAATGAATAATGAATTAAAAAGTGCAATTCATAATTTTGTTAGGAAAAGGTAGCACAAAATGGATCTTTTAGCTTTGGAATTATTTGTATTGTGTGTGATTACTTTATATACAAAATGTACAGGTAAACATTTTTTTTAAATATAAATCGAATAGAAGATTTTATTCTGTTTACCAAAGAAGTATAAAATATATAGTATATAGTATAGCTCTTTGTGTTTACTAATACCAGTACAAGCAAAATTAATGAAATATTTCATTTTGAGAATTTTCAGAAAAACATGTTTTTTAGTCTGCCTATCTGATGAAAACAAATGAAATATCGTAGAACAAAAATTCTCATCTGGGCAATAACTGAAATATGTCGTGTATCAGCCTTAAACGGATGTATGCTGCAGTGGACAGAATGCGGTTAGCTAGAATAAATTTGATGGACAGAGACACGTTAGGTTAATTTCGACGAAGTCGTCAAGGAGCTGGGAATTTCGATTCACGCATGCAATAATTGCTCATTCACGCGAATCCTTGCAAATATAATGACCCTATATAAGCAGTTAACTACAACTGTCTATGTATTCATTTTATTCAGAAAATCGACCGTGTGAATAGATTTCTAACATTTTTTACTGCACGTAGTGGAGAAGAAGTTTCGAACCGCAAAATGCATAAATAGAATTTGCAAAACATACACGTATCTTTAAAAACAAGAACTTACAGCTGAAGAAGCCCACATGTGTAAAATTGAGTTTGTAATTCTGCATAACGTCAGAAGATTTCCTGAATGTGGTGTCGTAAATGGCCAAATGCGTAGAATTCTGAGTAGAAGATCAGCGGTGCATGTTCCACCAGAAGCGGAATTTTACGATGACCGCGAAAATGAGTATTATTTCAGTAAAATATATGATTTTCATCACAAATTGTATTATAAATATATCTGGCGGACCTACTTGCAGATGCATGGCTCTTTGGCTCTGTTTTTGTGGTGCTCTGTGCTTCCAGAAAATATTTTGAGCTTTGTTTTAGTGAATTTCTTAAATTCATTTTGATTCAGTCACGATAACCATTTTCTAGGACTTTGCTTACAAAAGTAATAGGCCCTGGAATGACTTCTTTCAATTTTCGTGAACAATCTTTCAGTCTTGACACTGTATTTACGCATAAAAAGCAAAAATAAAGGGGTGGGGCGCTTTTTAAGCTTTATTTATATAATATGATTGGGATGAAGTAACTACAAGTATAACGTAAGCACATCTATTCTTTAAATTGTCCATTGTATATTTCAGGTATTGTTACGAGCAACGCATTTATTGGTAGTTGTAAAACAACTTTAACATTTAGAAACTCTGCTGATTCCTTAATACTTAACTACGATGGAGAAGTTGTAACCGATACATTAGGCAAGCCATGTGAACCTGTTGTCGAAATAAAACATTATGACGTGTCTTACCCGGGGAAAAACATGTGTGTAAAACTTTATTCGGGATACAACGCTTGTAGGAGATCCTTCAGATTTTATTTTGCAGAGAATCCGAACAAAGTAAGTTTAATTGACTCAAAGACAAAAAAAAGTAAACGTAAAAATACAGGGAACGATGAACAAAATGTCAAATCATTTACAAATGAAGGTATTTTTATGCATTTATGTTCCTTTCGTGATCTTATTTGGAGATTTTAATGTTATTCTGTTAATATTTTTTCATTATTATAATTATTTTGTACAAGTAAATTTCATTTAAATGCAAAATACTGTTCATAATGCTTCTTCATCGGTGTCCTAGTTCCGTCAACAGTGTCAGTGGACTCCTAGAGTCAGTGTCCACAGTTTCATACCAAACATTAAATATAATTATAACTTATTTTTATTGCACTTTAAGTTTCTACGATACATTGTGTATTCTGTAGAATATTTATTTATTTGGGGAAAAAGATATTAAGTTACAGTACGTAACTGACAGATTTACATATTCAATGATTTCATTTTATTTTATACCTACGTGTCAAAGAAGTTCAATGTTTCAAACAAGTTTTCAGTCTTTTTTAGCTAAAATTGTAGTCAATATAACACTAGAAATAGGTATGTGTATATAACAAATGGCATTATTAAACAGTACGTTTATCTGCAATGATGAATTCGACTCTTGTGCTTACCTTTACTCGCCTGTACAACCCTGTACAAGCCTGTACAATCACGGGTAATGGAGTCCTACATTTCTTAATTGCTAAAAATAATCATTATCCCACATAAAAAATATTTGTAAACATCACCTAAAAAATAAACAAGCTGACCCTGAACCTGAAATGTTAAACCGACAAACAAATAAAGGAATTGTAAGTTTAATTTACTAGTAACTGGAGCGTATCTACCTATTGACGTTGATAAATATTCAAGTTTTTTTTATAAATGTTTACGATTGTGAAACAGAAAGTCATCGGTATTCATGTCGGTTGTCATTAACTGATAAACAAACTGAGGTTAAACAATCTGACAAGTCCCTGATATGTGAATATAATCTACCCAACAAAAGGTTTCATTCCGGTGGTTCGATGTCCCTGAATTGCGAAGGCCTTCTCGTGATATAATTATTTCAGTCTAATGGGAGGTAACTAGAGTCACGGATTTGGACTACCTATAGCCCTGCCAATTATTTAAGTTCGGAAATAGATAGAACAAAGTAAAGCCTATGGGAAATATCTGTTTTAAAAATATTTTTGGTTTTAAAAATTATTCACTGACATTCATTCTTAAAGAAAATGTCAGTTGTATACTTTTTGCATATTCAAGTGTTGTGTACGAAGAAACCCAGCTGTTTGGTGTTTGTACGAATGCCTGTATATAAAAATGTCTGGTGGCGGTTGTTGGTGCTTTTCCACATTGTTTCAAATCCTCGACATGTGGCGGTTAGGTCAGCCTACATAATATATCTTAACTGAATGTAATAAGTTTGTTTTGATGTCTTGAGTATACTGTACTAGGCTTTTGTCCTTAAACATAAACATTCAGTTTTCTTTACTTGTCTCTATTGTAACGGTTCTTTTGAAATTTGACTGGTCAGAATAAGAAAACTTACAGTGATAGGTACCACATTAGTCATTATCCTTTAGCCTGCTAAATTTTTAAAATTGGACTGATCCATCATTCAATTTGGGCAGTACTATTCACAATTCGAAACGGTGTTCACTGAAAATTTACAGACTGAATAGCGAACTGTGCAGACCAGGCTGATCTTGGTCTGCACTGGTCACAAAGGCAGAATCACTTGCTAAGGGTTAAAAATCAAACAACTACAGCAAAATGAAGCAAACTGAAATATTTACGTAGAAATACTGGTACGACGTTCAAGTACTTACTTTGAATAATTTTATTTCAGTATTACAATTGTGGTCAAATTCAACATCAAGCAGTGTGTAAACAATGTGATACAGTGATTGCTGAATTTCAGCCTTGGAACAAAACAGAAAAATATACAGGGGACATTAAAATAGATGTGTATAAACAAAGATGTAAGTACACCAACAAAAATATCAGACTATTTTTATAAATGTGAATGTGACATGCTAGCTTAACGAATTTCCAAGAGCATAGAGCATTCTGATGTAAATTTAAAGAAACGAATTTATTACCTATATCTGTTTGACGTAAGAACAATTTATCAGATAAAATCAGTTTAATAACAGTTGAGTTCCATATTTTATAATTGGCTGAAAGCTATTAAATAAGAAGAATACTAATATATGGTATTAAATAATGATTCTAATGTATTTTACAGTTGTTTTTTTTTTCCGATGTCTATTAAAGTAAAGTTCAAGTACTACAATTCGCGAGCTTTCTATATTTAGAATCACGATTATTGCTAGTTGTAATTAATCGGACGAGTTAAATTTTGTTAAAGACATTTGTCCATCACTTCCCGAATTTTATCGATGTGACATTCAATCCTACAAAAACAAAACAAACATATTTAAATCATTCTTCCGACGTTGAACCTTTGAAAACCGATATTATTTCAGATAGTGAAAACAAATCAGTTAATAAAAGAAATGAAGCATTGTATATGGGCATCTTGGTTGGCTGTGTTGTCGTCGTTTTTGCTATAGTGGTCGTCGCTGTCCGGCAGCAGCAAAAGGCCCGAAATAAGCGGAGACAAACTGTAGATCAACCACGACGTAAATATTCAATATTATTTTATGCTTATTACACATGTCTTTAAGGCATCGCCTACAGTGGCAGCCATTTGACTCAAAATTTTACATGCAAATTTTCATAAAAATGAAAGATGACTAAGTGGTAACTATAAAGTCAATAAATTTGTCATAATTATGTTTTAAATATCTATGTGAACATATGCAAGTAGAAGGATGTGCATTTCACTACCTATATTATGCCTTTACTCGATATTTTTTATGACAAAATTTTGCAATTTTATCTGCAGTCAAATTCAATATATATTCAATACATTTCAAAGATAATTACAGCCAATTGTAAAGCAGACTGTGAAGAATAAAGTCTTCAGAAATTATTTTGAAATTTTACCTGATTACTGAATTATACACAAAAATCCCAACACCATCAATTTATCCAATTTGTGTTATCTGTTCACACATAATTTACATGTATATAAACAGGTGATATTATAGGATTATGTATAGGTTAACCTGGCTACCTGTGGTCAGTAATGCATGTACAAACATTTTAAATTAAATTTACATGGGGTTGTCTTTTTGTGTCTAATGCAATAACCAGGAACAATTTAGACAAAAATCCGTAGGAGTTTGCAGTATACATATTGTACTATGAAATTAACTAAATTTTGTCTTTGTAATATTTTTTATATTGGAGTTCTACTGCACATAAAATTTCAATATTTTGGGGTCTAAACGACACTCAACTATTTTACAAGCGGTATATGTACTATAAATCATCATATGCTTCTTATGTTGATGATAATTTGACCAGCTGTTAAGGCTTTAGTGCAATTTTCAAGAGAAAAATACTCGGCCTGAAAATATGAACTGATACTGAGTTGTGACTGTGGCGATGCCTTAAAGTTTTAGCATATTATTATAACGGTCTTTCGCTGGTTGTATATGTAGATGGGAATATTCGGTTGAGGGTGACTGTTGATAAGTTATCGAGGCTTTGCAGAGTTATCGCCAAAAAGTCATCCGATTGCCGGAAAGTCCAATCCGCACCTTCGACCGAGTAGATTCTTTTTCTCCAATACCGTATTCTGCAAAAATTAGAAAAAACGAATGAAGTTCCTAATAGCACCACTTAAGTATTTGTATTATAAAAATCGAAACCCGGTAAATTCGTTGACAAAAATGACGTCACTGCATTTCCAAGACGCATAACAACGTAGAATAACTGTTTCAAGCGTAATATTACGTATTTTTCGTCAAGTCGGGAAATATACTATACGAAATAAAGATCAACTATAATCGTATTTTGCTTTTATCCTTTCTACATAAAAATATATAATAAATACACGAATCTTACATAGATGTACTTCGTAAGCTCTGCCAGAGCATCATACGACATAGGGGGTGCCAAATGGGTTTTTTTTAACATAGAGGAAATGATCGGAAACGTCATTTCGGTGTTCTAAACGTAAATTTTTTCTAGCTTTTTTTTTTAAATAAAATTACTTACAGCAAACTCCTCCCGATATTAATCATGACAGCACTTGATGCCCGGGTAATAGCATGATGATGTAATAGATATTGATCTTGCCTCCTAAAATTACCAGCGTTGCTATCGGTCAGTTGAAGTCACGTTTTATATTCCATGTTGATAAGTAATCACCAGTTATTGACTTGAATAGATAAAATTGTTGCCCGTTTTGTTGATTGCTAGATATTGGATTACCTTCACACATATCCCTTGTCTTACTTGTTTTTGCTTTTATATCCTGCAGCACAGCGAAACTGGTCAAAAGATTTTCATTGTCCGGATTATTCTGCTGAGCCGCCAAAATATACCGACGTTGTTGCAGCCGACTCTATTGTGACTTTAGATGCAACAAATATGAATAGGCATCAAGGCTCTCGACGTTTACAGGAAGTCATTATATTGCCATATGGTAACTAAGTAATATACATGGCATATATTGAGAGGCAGGATACATATGTACAGAATGAAAGAATGAGTTGGGGAGGTTAGGGTATCGGCATTTCAGTCCTGAGGCCGTGGGTTCGAGTACCACTGGGGCGAGGACCACATGTTCTCATATGACACCAGTCCTGTTTTTTTTCCAGGAAGCATAATAGAGTGATTTTTCAATGCGACTGAAACTTTGATCACAATCGAGCCAAAAAATTTAGTATTAACTAATACTGAGTGACCAAGACTTGTAACATGATGTCACCTATGCAGTCTGTATTCATGAAGTACGCTTGTGGGTGCCATTATATTATTTCATGATTATGGAGATCTAGCTGTTATTTCTGGTACATACTAGTGTCGTTCACTTATATGACCTGTACAAAGTATAATTATGTGACCATTTATTTGATTTATTTAAATGATCAAGACGACTGACCGGCATTCCTATTATATTCTGAAATGTGATGAGCTATTTGCAACAAGAGAATGTACATTATTATTATTATCTAATATACATCTGTCTTTATCGCTAGTAATAATGCTAAATGTCTGTTTGTCTTGCAGCACCGCCATTATTTTGTGACAGTGTTCCTCTATCGCCACCTGGTAACACAGAACCCGAAGATAGTCCGCCACCTGTTTACACAGCACCCGAGGATATTCCTCCACCACATGATGGCACAGTTCTGAAAGAGCCTCCACCGCCGTATTCAGAGTATCTACAGCACACAGTTTGATAAAATACAGGTGTGCGGCGAGCGGTCATTTACTGCCGTTCCCAGGGTGTTATTCTGTAACCAATGAAATCTCGCGTTTGTAACCAGTGCACCCTTATGTTAAACAAACATGACGTTGACCTCAGTGTCTTATAAGTAGAATTTTGCAAACGATACGCAAAAAGTTACTATCTACTATTTGAGGCCAAACGAAAGCCATTTAAAATAAACCCGATATGTTAACTAGTAAATGCAGTTGGCTGGAGAGTGATCCTTTGTTTGCCACTCTTGAAATGGCAGCGGGATAACATTGAGACAACACATATACCTCATTGATTCCCCCGTAAGTGCAATGACAGTTTAAAAACATATATTCGATACAAATGTGCTATTCATTACAATGTGTTGCTTATACCTTAAGTGGTTTATGTATACATGTTTCTATTCTATATAACAATATACTAGTATAGCAGGTATTTGTTTGTTTCATTGTAAGAGTAAACACCAGTTGCATTATTTTCAGGACTGGCATAGCCACTAGTGAAAATGTAAGCTACGGTGAACGGTTCTTGAGTGAAAGATATTTTGATCGTACATGTAAAACAAACAATTTTTTTTTATTTTATGTTTTGACTAATTCTACCCATTTTATATTTTCTTACCAATGAAAAATATATTTGATGTGTTTTTTTTTTGCTGGGAAAATACCAGATATATTTCACTCATATATTTCTCGATAATTCACTGGAAAACATGTTATAAATATGCATGTACTTCCCAAGCTATCCGTGCATAGATGCAGTAGTAAACTATAGCTTCGTCACATACGCAACATTTGATAGCAATGGTAACTGAAAACGTGTACAGTAAAATGAGGACACATTTATGCAAATAGTTTAAAAATAAATAAAATTGTATGAATTAAGTATTGTCTTCATTATTCTAACTTTGCAAACGTTTATATTATATGATGACAACGTGTATTGATCAACATTTGCTGTAAAGACAAATACATGTACCTAGAATCTACATCATTCTTGATGAATGAATGTTCAAGAAGACATTTTGCCACTAACCATTCCGAGGTAACGCCCACTATGTACTTATGTTCGTTTGTCTTGTCATCGTTTAAGCTATTTGTTTTACTTTACCTTTGTATATTTTTATATATACCCTTTATGTACACTACATACACCTCAGTAGGGTTTCGGATTGGGGTGGGTAGGGGAGTGAGTGAAGCGTTCCGTGGATGTGACAATTTCTATTGAATTTTTGACCTTGTCTTTAAGAATTATTTGATTTGCAAAAGATTTATAAAAACTGTTTTCATATTTCGCCGTCACGGCGACATTTATTCTAAAGAAAAAATTAAACACTAAAGTATTGTAAAGTCTTTAGACCATGTATTACCTAACTCTCCAAGAACAGAATGTTTTCTTATACAAAATCAAGGAACAAATATCAAATCAGTCCTTCCTTTGGGATGCTAGCAAATCCGGGTTGTGTTATCCAAGTATTAGCCCGGGCCTGACATTATACCTGGATGACAGCTTGGATCCTCCATCATGAAAAGTCAATATCTGCAACGTAAACAATCACAACTTTAATAAGACTTGAAGTAGCAAATTAAAGTGCTTTCGTGCATCTGCATACAATAATAGCTGTAAAAAACTAGAGAGGGTCAGAAATATCAAAAATGGAAAATTAATTTTGATGGAATTTCTTTGGAATATTTAGATACACCACCAGTTGCATGACCAAATACATTGTTTAGGTCTACATGATCAAACAAACTGATGCACTTTGTTTTATATATGACATCGCAATGAAGGTCGTCAACACTCTTAAGAATATCACTGTTAACAACATTTTCAGTAACATGGTTTGCTTACAAATAATGAAAACGATATTGGCACATTAATGAACAAAATGACATGATTTCAAATTTTGAGACTGCTTAAAGGCCTAGATTCACTATTATATAAGTGTCCCCCATCCCCCCCCCCCCCCCAAATCCAATATACAACTCCCATCTTATCTGCTGCTTATCAGCGATTATGTAACCGTAACTGATTAGAGGGTAATTAGCACAGCAGGGACCCCAACTAGACTATAAAGATGTGTGCAGTGGAGTTGAAAGAAATTAATTTTTCTTCAGTGAATGTGGAATGATAATAATATTAATTATTATTTTGATATTATATAGATGATAATAACTATTACGTTAATATTATTATTATTATTATTATTAATTATTATTACTTATTATATTACATAAAGGATGATTAAAGATACAGTAATAATATTGAAAATAATAATGACAATAAAACACAAGTATAGTGAAAACTTCGTAAGTTTTCTGTGCTGACAAACAATATTTTTCTAATTGGAAACTTGGTTTCTTGTATTCATGTAATCAACATTATTTGAACTTAAAATCATTGTGTTCCATCTATACTGAATTTTCATTTTCAGTATGTTGCCAAAAGTGACTTTTTCATGCTTTGCTTTGTAACTTTGAAATGCACAATCATACTGTTTTCAATTTTAGACAAATGTTATTTACAGTATTCTGCAAGCTTTAGATGAGTGAAAGTCACATTTTTCTGAAAAGTATCACAATTCTCCAGACAGACTTTGAAAAAATAAAAAAATTCACATTTCTTTAAGAAAGTTTATCATTATTTCATTATTGTGAAAATAAGTTTCTGGTTATCTTAGTATATTTTTCTTTACATAGAAATGCCAAAAAAAAGACTAGTATAACTTTAAAAGTTATCAATTATATATCAATTTAAAATAAATTACATTATTTCCCCTTCTCACTAATTGATACACTTGTAAGGTAGACTGACTCTCCAATAAGCAATGACCCTTTTTTATTGGAACCATACTGTGATGGTCATTAGCCCCCAATTGTGCTGGTGAAGACAGAAATCTCTTGGCCCACTGCCAAAATCTAGGCCTTTAAGAAACATTCATGCGTGATCAATAACACTTTTGCTTTAATTATGTAATTACCAATATAATTATCAGTACCATATCTACCGTTAGCCATATGAATTTCAAGATAATCATAATCTAAAACTGTAATTCCATCGAAAGTCAATTCATAAGAACACAAAAGCTTTTTTAATTGAAACTTAGCCTCAAAATCAAAATTTAAAGCATTAATGTTTATATCGAATTTTATAAAATCTTGTAAAAAAACTCAGATACAAGACCCGTTGCTAATAATCAAAATGTCACTTTAAATATCATTAAGAATAACAAGTGCGCTATAAGAATTTTTCCTAACATTGTATTCATATAATTTTTATCAATTCTGAACCATATGCATTTTTCATTACAACATTTTAAAGTGTGTATGTACTGTTCAAGCTTGATTTCCACTAAACGGATAACATCATTACCACGTATGAATGATACAATCTATAAGAAAAACCTTTGGAAGAACAGAACGCAACCAGGGGGCCTCCGTGGCCAAGTGGTTAAGATCACTTCAAATCACCTGTCCCTCGTCGATGTGGATTCGAGCCTCACTCGGATCGTTGAATTATTCATGTGAGGAAGCCAAGCTGGCTTGCGGACGGTCGGTGGTTCTACCCAGGGGCCCAATCGTGGTGAAATAATGCACGGAAGTTCACCTGGGGTCTTACTCCACCATCAAAGCTGGAAAGTCGCCATATGACCTATAATTGTATCGGTGCGACGTTAAACCCAACAAAATAAATATCTAAATAGAACACAACCAAGCAAAATAACAGCAGACTCGATTTGATGGAGTCTGTTCTCGAGATGTAAGGAAATGGGCAACATCCCTCACGCCCCCTAGCAACTTCTTAAGCTTTTTTGCCTATTATATGTACAATTGACGTAGTTATCTGTTTATATATGTATATATTGGCAATAAAATATGTTTAAAAAACTTCTTAAGCGGAATTCTATTATAGTGTAAAATGAATGTTCTCCATGATCCCAAAGGGTCAGAAAATATGACAACACTGAGTCCAAGTACAGGCAGACTTTTATCAGCCGCACGTTAGATTGCTGCTGTGATAACAAAATATCTATGAGCTGATCCTTTGGAAGCATAGAACGCAATGTTAAAGCAAAATAATAGTAGACTAGGTTGGATTGAGTCTGAGTCTATATATTAATGAGTATTTTTGTGTGTTTTTGTTGTGTTGAAAATCCAAATGTTTTCCCTACTAGTATATTGTTGCTGTAACCTCAAAACACGCCAAACAACGACAAATTCCTTGCTCAATGTTATGAAATCCAATGAGAGTTAATTTTATCAAACCCATTATCCAAGCCGGAAACAGAATGGCAACGTTAAGGTTCGTTTTCGTTCTTTCGTTCTGTCACGCTGCACTTCTCGTTCTGTTTCGTCGTAACGGCGGAGCAAAAGAATGAACACCGAGGCTAGAGGGCGTGGACGGTAGCTTACATTTCCATTACCGTTCAAACCGAGCCTGCAACATTTTCATTCATGTTTGGCGATCAGTGGAGTTTCCACTTCTTCTATTTTATTTGATAATGATAAATCTTTATACAGTTTTTATTTATATAAATTTTAACAGTTGTCACAGTTTCGATTAAATTTAGTTCATGTACAGTTCGAAGTATTTTAAGAGGAGCATAATCATTAAAAATATTTCATATACAATAAAATAAATATTTAATTGCTTCTTGTGGGTGAGGACAAAGTATTACTGTCTATTCAATGTCTGTTCCATCTCAGTTGACACAATTTCACGTTGGCAATATAACAGAATCACTGGCATACGTCAAGCAGTCGGATATTTATATTCGGCATATTTCCTTTAAGCTTCAACGTAATTAGGACATAAGCCGGAACCAATTTTAAATACATCATACAGGCTAAAGCTATCTGATTGACAGTTTCGTATCCGCTACTCGCCTCTATACATGATAAAGAGACCCGAAAGGCCAATACATGATTTATTATGATACGACAAAACAAAAAACAAAAACAAAACGAAAGAAGAAGTAAAAGTAGAACATATGGAACACTGGGCAAAATAAAGTATGAACGGTTTTGTACATCAAAGTTAATCAGATGCATCTCGCTTGACCCAAATCCGGTTGGTTCTGTCTGTCTGTCTGTTTGTATGTCAAATATGTGTTGCAGAATTGCCGTATCCTTCGTATTCTAATTTTTTAGAGTTGTCTTCTGAATTGTTGTCAATAGAATGGAATAGTACACTGTTCTGCACTGGTATCCATATAGAAGAAAGCATTCAAGACCTGAAGTTCTATTTGTCAATCAGATTTCTCATGACTGTTTCGTCTGCATCAGGTTTTATTTAGAATAGTCCGCACAAATTCTAAACGTCCTAGAATATAACTTTTCACTTTCACTTCTTTTGACTTGGAAATTGCAGAATGTTTGGAGTAGTGAATGGAATTTACGGCAAAAACGCCATACATAGCCTGCCTTGTTGTCATCTATATACAAATGTGGCTGTATTCTGCAGTATTGATTTGTCAGTGTTTATTTTGCAAGAGATGTACAACGACTAAATATCCAGTCACTATAAAAAAGCGTCGTGTAACATAACGAAAGTTGAATAGCCCATATACAGTTAAGTAATAAGATGTATTTTTATTTGTCTTGTCGACGTTATATTACTTTAAATAGGTGTCATTGTTTAGAATATGTTTGACATTTTAGTAGCATTTATCTCCATGAAACAATAACATCTCTTCTTCTTCTTCTTCTTCTTCTTCTTCTTCTGCTTCTATTACAATGACTACAGTCAGCTGCATATTTAATATGACCATGTGTGTGTGTGAGGGGGGATTGGGTAAAAAGTGAAAGGCTGCTAAGTTACTCAGTCTACCCAGGAGTTACCCAGCGGTGTGATAACAAAATAAGAGCAACCTTAAAGTTACAGATATTTATGAAGATATATATGCAATTTATATGTACGAAAAGAAGGGTAGTAGAAACAAAAGAAAAGAAAACAATTTGGGAAAGTAATTATGGTGCTAACTGTGCAGAAAGTGTTGAATTAAATCCATTGAGTGTGACATGTTGCAGGAGAGAGTTCAACAAAACAACTGTCCCGGAGAAAAATGAGTATTGATGATAATCTTCTGTGCTTGGTGGATTGTGATATGCTTAGTGATCACTGTGTCTTAAGGTTTAGGAGTATATCACCAAAACACAGAAATATTTTGTAAACGAACAACATCGTTACCAATACTTTACCTGACCATTACATGTTCTGCCGTACTGTCCCGTACTGAAAATATTCTGGAAAAGTTGTCCCCCTTTGAAAATGAATGCCATTTGTAAAGAAATAAAAATAAACAATCGCTGCATGAAAACTGTGTTCAACCTAGTTATGTGAAATTTCAACACTCGCACGCTATTACAAATGCATTAAAACAAACATGTGTAACAGTTCCTTGAAAATGATGAGTTTTTAAAAGCGCTTGACTGTCTGGAAGTGGGGCCTGTTTAAGGTTCATGTAAAGTGTTTGGACACCACCCCTCAGGTGAATTTTGATTTTGGAAATTTATTCTTCGAAGACCGTTTCTATTTATTATAAATACACTGAATTGTTTAGAGGAAGTAGGGAATACATTACACAAAGGTAAGCTTCTTTGAGAATAAGTATTTTGTCTAAAATTGCAGGTACTTCGACCGTCACGGTTCTATTTTGTAGAAAATATCAAACCTTTTTTTCAAAAGTATTTTTTCTTTAAATACGTTTTGTTTGTGTCTGTAACATATTTATCTAGGTACTCCTAGTATTGGAATACAGTTAACTTACATATTTTCTGAAATATAGGAGTATTTTGTCATTTTGACAGCTCTACTTTCACTTTCGTTTTGCAATTTTGGCAAATTTTTGAAATGTAGATGTATTGTATCAATTTTAACTCTGGGAGTACATGGAGAAATATGTTAGGCACACAATAAGTAAATATCTAATGTCAAAATATTTTTGAAAAAGAAGTTTGATATATTTTACAAAACCGAATGTGGACAAGCAAAGTACATGTCATAAAAGAGAAATATTATTGTACCGAGCAAAACAACCTCTCTTGAATGACATGTCTACTCCTTCTGAACGGTTTGGTATACAATGTATGCAAAACAAAGGCCTATGAGGTCTCAAAAGATGAAACAAAAATTTACTCGAGGGGCAGTCTCAAACACTTTACATGAACCTTAAACAGTTCTTTTTTCGGAATTCAATGCTTATATCAGTATACTGACACTTGTTTTGTAGAGCAATATAAGTAATATACACGCTATCATTACAGAAACAACAAAACAAGTGTCAGTATACTAATATAAACATTGAATTCCGAAAAAAAGACTGCCTAAATGGGACCCACTTCCGGGCAGTCAAACGCCTTCAAAAACTCACCATTTTCAAAGAACTGTTACACATGTTAGTTTTGATTCATTTGCAATTGCATGCGAGTGTTGAAATTTCACATAATTAAGTGGAACACAGTTTTCAGCAATTGTTTATTTTTATTTCTTTACAAATGGCATTCATTTTCAAAGGGGGACAACTTTTTCAGAATATTTTCAGTACATGACAGTACGGCAGAACATGTAATGGTTAAGTAAAATATTGGTAACGATGTTATTCGTTTATAAAATATTTCTGTGTTTTGGTGATATACTCCTAAACCTTAATGTCTTGTAAATGGTATTGAATAATTGTTTTGTTTACATAAACTTGATTATTGGCAATTTTGTATAAAAAGGGTGAGGAAACTAATTTGTCTTTTGGTTTCTAAAGTCTCTAGCTAGTTTAGCTTCCTTAGTATATTTTACCGTGTTCAGACTGTACAACTGTTATTCTACAGCCGGTTTTAATCGGTGGTTAAGAATAAAAAGCCATTAAATATAATCTAGTTTTCATTCACATTAGGCAATGGAATGTAGATTTAGGTATATACATGCAACAGTCATAAATATTTATAAGTATTGTTGCATTATGAGAAGTAACCATGTGTAGAGACATGGTTGTTTTAGGGAATAATTTGTAATAAACAAAAAAAAAGATTACAAAAAAAAAGGAAGTGTGCAGACATACAGAGGGGATTTAAAATTCACAGCCTGTTCATCCATTGGTTATAAATACTAGAGGTAACCATGCAGTATTCTCCCGCCAAAGTGTCAGATTTCGGTTGGAAAGCCATAAATAGATCTAAAAACGTAATATTTCACATGTATTTTCACACTAATAAAAAAGATGTAGATTGAATTTTAATGTATTAAATATTAAAAGTACCTCTGTGACTTACCTTGGGTCATTTGACAGATAATTGTTGGGAAACTTAGACCTGTAAACACACTGCACATGATCTTGGGTCACACAATGGGCATTTTTTACTGAAATGATTCCTGACAGTGATCACCACATTTCTTTTGAGTTTTATTAGGGTTTTTGTAGAAAGGGTGTCGATTCGATTTGCAGTTTAGAGGCATACAGACACTAAATAGAAAAATGGCGCGAAAAAAAAAAAGGTAGTCGCATAATGGCGGATACAAATAGTCCTCAGTTTTTTTTGCTCTGTATTTTCCTTATTTTCTTTGTAATTTTTTTGCTAAAATCACATGACAGATGTATGCTTGACATGTAGGTAGCATGGAAACTTAGATCATACACCACCAGTATAATTTGGGGTCTCATTTTTTAGCTGATTTTGCAGTTTGTGTGTTTGACTGAAATTATTTTTCTTGCATCAAACATGACCCCCACTTTTCTTTTGATTTTTAGTTAGCGCTGACAATATTCTTCAAGAAAATGTAAGTTACAGACATTTAAAATGGGTCCTGATGTGTGCTGCGATCATTGGAAATAGGTCGATTTTATATAGAATAAAGAACAACAACTATTTAGTGTGTTATAACCTATAGGATGACATTGGTAAAAAATGAAATCTGGCCAGATGATGGTGGAAATAGGCTACTTTGATTAGAATTTGATAGACATTGACAAATTAATTGCAATTTTGTTGAAAATGAGGATAAAACACAAAAATATCACATTTTCACTGTTTTGGGTGTATTTTTTTCAAAAACTGCATATTTATAGGCTACTGACTGCTATTTTCTGGCCATCAGAGGTAAAAGTGAACATATTTAACAGTTTAAATGTGTAATTTGCATGCAGATCAGAGTAGAAAATGTCAAAACAGGGCAAAACAAGGCTGCATTTAGGGTAACTGCTTCAAAATTATGTCGCGACAGCTATTTTTGACAAAATCTGATGCTTTGTCTTATGGTACTGAAAATGCCGTAAAAACTTGGAAACTGTTGATATCAAGCTAAAACCTTGTATTTTTTCATGCATTTGGGTTTCTTGTACATTTCAAATGAAACTGGCACAGTGTCAGAGAAAAAAGTTTTTCTTATAGGCATACAGACACTAAATAGAAAAATGGCGTGAAAAAAAATGGTTGTTGCATAATGGCAGATACAAATAGTCCTCAGTTTTTTGCTCTGTAGAGCTATTTTCCTTATTTTCTTTGCAATCTTTTTGCTAAAATCACATGACAGATGTATGCTTGACAAGTAGGTAGCATTTTCATAATGAAATAACAACATGACAAAATTTTTCATGGAAACTTAGATCATACACCACCAGTATAATTTGGGGTCTCATTTTTTAGCTGATTTTGCAGTTTGTGTGTTTGACTGAAATTATTTTTCTTGCATCAAACATGACCCCCACTTTTCTTTTGATTTTTAGTTAGCACTGACAATATTCTTCAAGAAAATGTAAGTTACAGACATTTAAAATGGGTCCTGATGTGTGCTGCGGTCATTGGAAATAGGTCAATTTTATATAGAATAAAGAACAACAACTATTTAGTGTGTTATAACCTAGATAGTGTTAGAAATAGTTATTAGTGGTATAACACCTACGGTACAGTACGTCCAACTAACAGGTTTTATCACTACCCTGACTTTGGACAGAATCCGAGAAGTTCCGAACGGCGGCCTGTCAAAAATCACAAAATGAGAGATAAATGGATAAAATCGTTGTTTTCGTAGTTTACTAAGTACATCTTTGCATGAAAGTTGTAAGAATTATGTATGCCTGACAGTGTTATCACAAATTAATTAAATTTTATGTTTTAATAACAGCATAAGCAAAGGAAACGTGTGAAATCTGAGGCATGAAAATTTAATATTTTGGCACACAGTTCACTGAAAGTTGAAGACAAAATAGTAGTAGAATGTCTGCAACATTTTTGCATGTTGGTGATATTGTCTCTCTTTATGCTGAGGGCAATGTAAATGGATTTATTTCGACACTGGGGTAAGTGATTTGTGTTCTTTCATGTTAATTTGTTAATAAAATTAGGAAGTGGCTATGTAGCAGCCACTAGGTATTCAGAGTTCCCGCTGTAGGTCGCCAAATGCGACAAAATGTAAATTCTGGCGCTAAAAATCTTCGGTTGACGAATTTCAGAGCATTCCTCCAGCAAGAACAATTATCAATCAATCTGTTTCGGCAAATTTAGCCCCGCCTACTTCTACGAAAGCAAATGAAACGAAATATTAGCTGCGTGCTTCGTCCAATGCACCACATTTTTTATGATGCAAAAAACGCGAGATAAATTTACAGGTTATTTTTAATGACGATCGGATTCGCCGAAGTAATCAAGACCGAGAAAATGCCGAATATAATGACACGTCGAAGCGCGATCAAAAGATACACATATTATCCGATCGAAAACAGATAAGTTCTGCGCAAGCGTAAAATATCAATGTTAAATAAATCTACGCGTTTGTAAATTTCAGTAGCGGTCGTGTAATTTCATTCGAAGAAATTTTTGAGATACAAATGAACAAAAGCAGTTCTTTTGGTTCTTTTACATGCCCAAGGTAAAGCATTGATACACGGGGATAATTTTATAAAGCTCAACCCCAGAGCTTCTAAACAAAGTGCTAATAATACCTGTAGGTGGTATTTTCGCTATACATTAATATGTATGAAAGGAAATAGAAATTTAGATGTATTTAATTTTAAAAAGCTTTACAAAATTATAAAATAATATAAAACAACACTGTTTTGAATAAAGGACCTAAATAAATTTTGAAATGAAAGTTAAAAGAATAAAGAGATTTAAAAGCATCTATTTAGTTAAAATGACCATTAAAGGGAGATAATTAAAATGGCAAACTATATAAAGGTTCAAGAGCAAATTGTATGGTTACTGTAAAGAATCAAATGAAAAGAAGAGATTGAAAAAGAAAATGGTATGTCGTCCATCACAGACTATTGGCTCCCAACTTGAGAGGCATTTGCGCAAACTTTTTCTGATTGGCGAATTTGTTGGTGCAAAGTGAAATTGACCCAGAGGAAACCCTGGTATTCCAAATAATAGGTTGTTTCAGGACAGTGTGATAACTTTTGACTATCGCTGACTATGTCACATTCAAACTTATTATGCATATTTCTGTTTGGAAATCCCCAATTAAATCCTTTTGGAATGTTCAGATTGTTTTATATTTGTGAAGGGTATTTAAACATCAAAACTTTGAAGGACCAAAATAACACTTTTACGCTAGAATGATGTCACGTTTACGTGTGGTGACGTCAAAAATTTTTGTTGTGACCAAGAAAGAGCACTTCTGTATTTTATCTAGTGTTTGAGATTAAGGGCATATTAGAATCGAAATCATTTAGAGCACAAACATGCTTTAACACTATACACTCTAGTGGTAATACGTCATTCAAATAATTTCACTTGGGCTACGCCCTTGTGAAATTATTGCGCCCAACGTATAACCACCCATCGTGCATAAATAGTGTTAAAGCTATAAATTTTTTCTTAATTAAATTCTACCCATTTGAAGTTTCTACATCAATATTATTAATGCCTAATTTATTATAGCAAGTAAGTTTGGCCTGGCAGTATGTAATGACTTTCTTGAATCTTTTGATGTGTTTGTTTTCCTAACAGTAAAATGCAAATACAGACCTGTAAGCCTTAGAGGGATGACAACTATAAAATATCAGATCATAAAACAAGTTATCCCGAGAAGCCAAATGAGTAAGGCTAGGAGTCTGGTAATCGGACCTCTACACCCAGATTCTGAAATAAATCGAAGATTCATAAGTAAGATTATTCCATTTATCCCAAATGTTCTTTAATTCTGGGCGAGAAAACAATGAAACTTACTTCAAACACATTAAACTGTCAGTTTGCAGTAAGTTTACAATCAGGCATTGTCACCTGTGAAAACACCCTGACAATCACATGTTATTGAGTGGATCATACAAACACTGTCCTGTCTCGCGGTTAAGTGCAAATGGGCAATGTTAATTGGCTATATGCAGCCATTGATAACAAGCGTGTGACAGTGATCACTGATATTGCTGTCAAACCTTGTGTATTTGCAGATATTTTTAACTTTATAAACAATAAATAATGGACTTTAAAGCTTGTGCCCCACTGCAAAAACTTGCATCCAGTGACCCCCCAAGCTCCATTAAACACATGTATACTTGGATCAATTATGTATTCAGGGAAGCCGAATTCTGCGTTTCCAAGAACCTTGATAGTAAACAACAGCAAAATTGGAACATGTTCAGACAGACAGTGATAGTAACATCACAACTGAATTACCAACAGCTTTTAACAGAAATATTGATCAGATGTAGTTTGGCAACTTTATATAAAGTATATTAAAAAACTTCCATTGGAAAATACTTAAAATTAATGAACAAATTAATTACCAGAGGCCATACAGCTAGAAAACTGCTAGAAGACAGGGTAGGCATCTGTTACCGGATGGCTAGATGGCAGGCTAGGCGCCCTGTTTCTAGATGGCTCGACATTTCCTACTTAAATCAAGTTAGAAAAAATTCTGCTACAGTACTTAAACTACTTGTAAGTTAAACTGTTTTTCTGTCCTTATGTTGCAGTTTTTCCCTTAGTAAAAAACTTAAAAGGGGTTATCTCCCCTACTTGTCAGCTTCAATCTTCTACTTTAAGTCACATAATAACTATAAAAGCATGGAAATTAACAAAATAAAGTAGAAAGTGTAGAAAATTAGCTTTAAAACATTGAACATACATAATTATAAATACTGTAACACATAGTTTAAAAATGGTAGGTTCCGAAATCATCAGCCATATATCACAGGAATTCTTTCCTTCATAAAATGACTCCAGTAAAATGAGTAAATGGAGTGAGTCCCCAGCTGAAAAAGTAAGCTTTTTTCCCCCAAAATGAAGACAAAATTTCCCCAATACAGTTGACAAAAAAAATAAAGAAGTTCATGGCATTGTCATATCCGAAAATTGCATCTGAAAACCATAATTTAAAGTTTATAATATAAACAAAAGAATGTTATCTTTTAAAAGAAACGCAAATGTTTCTCGCAGCAGGCGACACACGATGCACTACCTTGTGACGCCACCAATGATAAAGTATAGTCCAGATAATATGTATTCGGAGAGCATATACATTTGTAATAGAGGGGTGACAGCAGTAAACTAACAGGTTATAAAATAAGCTATTACATATAACACAAAATGTTTTAACAATCAGCATGAGATCTTCAAAATATCATTCCAAAAACCCTCCAGTATCACACCTGCTGCCCAACCCACTGCTGTTAGTAACACTGCATCAGTTTCTTTTTTCCCCCAAATCTTTACTTTAAGATGCATTTTTCCCTATTTTACCAGAACATCCCAAAACTGAAAAAAACAACCTAATATCTCTTTGGCTATGGTAAAAATCAGATCTGGGCTTAATGTTAAAAAAAAACTTTTAAAGGGCCATAACTTTTAACCAAAATTTCTGACAATCACCGAAACTAGCCTTGGCACTGAACCTTTTGCCAAATTTTATTTGAAATCCCACCAGTAGTTTCAGAAGAGTAGTTTGGACATTTTTTCATGACAAACAGACAGGTAGACAGCACAAAATCAAAAGATAATGATAAGTGTAAATTGGAATACAGTAAGATTTGTATGATTGAAATAATCTTTCAAATGTTTTTGTAGATCAAGCAGAGGGTTACTCCAGTCCGTTTGCAGTTGTTGGATATAATATGTCATTCAGACACAGTAGATCATAGGGTATATTTATAGTACACATGTCTGCATGATTCCTCAAATAGGCCCAGAGTTATTGCCCTTGAACTGGTTAAAAATGCTATATTTTAATGTTACTAATCAAGTGGTTTCATATTGGATGGAGGCCAAGGGCCAATACGACTGCCCGAGGACAAATAACTAGGTTAATGTGAAATCACTTTATTAATGATGGTATTATTATTCATCTTTTCTATACTGACTAAACCAACATTGTATGGCTTGGTTATTACATAAATCTATTAGATGGAACTTTTGTCAAAATTGAGGAAAGAATTGTAACTGTATCATTCCTATCTCCCTATTTGCCCTCCCCTGAGAATCAGTCAGAATGCTTGAATCCTATATTGGCCCTGTTTCCTGGTATTGGCCCAGATTTTCTAATATTGGCTCAGTTGAGTTTGATTTAAGTTTAATCTGTTTCATATCATTTGTTTAATTAACCTAATATCGTGCCCAATATTTCATTGTTGAAAAATAATACAATATACTGCTCACTTGAGCAATTAATCTGCTTCCTGGCTGGTTGTATTCAATGTATTATACTTATGTTTGGATTGTTCGAAATCCTGGATAACTCTAGTTCAAGTTATTCTGTTTTTCTGTATTTTCGGTTCTGAACTTATATTATGTAATTTACGAGAACTTTCAAGGTGATTGATACAGGTCCATTTATGATTTAACACTTGAGTTTACAGTTACAGTAAAAACTAAAAAAAAAACAGAATCTCAAAAAAACGGAATCCTCCGAAAATGAAACATTTTAAAGTCCCAAGTTTTTCTCTTATCTGTTTGTTTGTATTTTGTATACAGTATCACCTGCAAATTCCTTAATGTAACATGGAGAAGTTCATTGATCTATTGTTGGAAAGGTGATTTTTCATAAAATGACATTTTTCGGAATATGAATACGATAAATATTCGTTTATATTAATTATTAAAAAAAGATATTCACAAGATGCATGTTCCATGATTTATAGGAGCTAGTCTATATCTGCGATTAGAGAAACATTCTTATCTTAAAGTATCATTTTAAGTGATATTTTTATGTCAAAAGATGGTTCAGTTTTAACATGTAATAGAGAGATACAATGGAGATTTTGAAAAAGAAAACACTAGAAGACATTAAAAATAATATGGTCAGATGAAATAGATAAGATCGAACATATACCTCTCACAAATCTGTGCAAAATCCTCTGAAAACTGGAATCTTCTAAAAACCGGACTTTTGGCTTGGTCCGGACAGGGTCCAGTTTTCAGAGTTTTTGCTGTACTTGGGTCAGTATGATTGCTCATAGTGAACCAGATGTGTGCAAATAATTTTAACAGAGAAAGTTGTTGAATTAGCAGATATATTTTCAGTTCCCCTGCTTTGCTTTCTTTTCATTTGGGTCTTATATTGAATTTTTGTGCTTCTGTGGCTGTGAGGTTCAGGACGCTGACTTTATACCACTTGCCCATCATCGATGCTGGTTTGAAACCTCGCTTTTGGTGAAGAATTCTTCAAACATTGTGTGAAGAATCCATCCAGGTCGATTGGCACCTGGGGCCTTTCTCCACTATCAAAAGCTGGAAAAGTCACCATATGAGCTAAATTATGTATTTCTTACTTTAAACACAACAGCAAAAATAAGATAAAGTTTTATTTCAGCTTGGTTGATGACAGATGTGTTGTACAGCCTGAAGCTGGAGACTTGTCAAACCCACCAAAGAAATTCAGAGGTAAGTGATTCTATGACAGTAGTGTTAGTAGACAACTTCCTTATTACCAGTTAAAACCATATAGCAGTCACTCTACTAATCTGATTGTTTTGATAAAAAAGGTGCTAATAATTAATACCGGTACTCATATTCAGGAGAACTGAAAATTGGTCTTTATTTGGAGATGGTCTGTATTCACAGGCTTAATTAAATAAAATGCATATGTTTTATCGGAAATAAGACAAGCGATGTTTAGAGCCAGCTGGTTTCTTCTCACAGGTGGTCTTTAGAACAGGTTTGATTGTGAATAAAAATGCGGGGCATTTTAACTTGGTATTTCCCTGTCTAAGAAATGGATCTATCATTTAGGAAGTCTAGAAAATGAAAACAGCTTGCAAAGCTGATCTGCCAGTAGTGTCTGTGCAACATTTCCCCTATCCATTATCTTATGTCTGTGCGAATTTATTAAGTCTCTTATAATATTAATTGACTTGTCAATCAAATTCCTATTTATCAGCTATTTGCAGAAAATTTCAGATATATACGGCCTGCAGTAAAATATTGGGCCTTATATGCTTTGTTTACATTTGGGGTACAGTTTTAAAATGTTTTTAGAATATACTTTATATTCAATCGTATAATTTTTATGATATATTCAATTTGCTCTTTGAATGTATGTTTGCATTTTGGTATTTAAAATTTTGTAGGTAAATTGTATTTGAAAATTAATGTGAAAACTGCATCCGGAACACAAAATAGTCACCTGAAACCTAATTGTGAATGTTTGCTTTAAAGTGTTTCTCATCAAATAACAGAATAATAAGTGAAATTCTTTTACAAAACCTGCCCTTTGGGGTTTTCAATGGTCCAAAACAGTCCAAAGCTTTCTTGTGTCACTGACAGTGTAAAGTATTTAGAATTTTAGGTTAAGAAAAAAGCCTAAATGGCCCCATCTTATGAGCTATATAAAAAAGTTTGAGCCGCTTTCTTGAAATTGTAGCAAACGGCTCAAGTGACAGATGGTGGAGTGAACCCTAATCTTATTCATTGCTGAATGAATTGTCACCAAAGTTTCAGTGTGTGCGTCTCCACATCTCAGATAGGGAATGTTCCTGTTAAACATCATAATTGTCTTTTTTTCGGTGTTTTGGGGATGTTGTTATCAAGATTAACCTGCAGAGGCTGAAATGAGACCATCTTGGTCTACTTGGATGTGACTGAGTTGCTTTATCATATGCACTGGTCGCAAAGGCAGAATCAGTCGTGTCCAGCATGATAAGGGTTAAAGAAAAATACAGTTAATCTGCCATTTCAGGGGTTTTTTTTACCAGGAGGGGAAGGGGCCCAGGCCTCTGATTTGGGGAAAAAAACAACTCGGTATTTGGGCAAAGGGGAATAAAAAACCTGATGTAAAGTCAATTTTTGGGGAAAACTGCATGATTTTAAAGAAATTTTCTGAGGGGAAGGGGCCTATAAACGGCCCCTATTATAAAGGAAAAAAAAAACCTGCTGCATTTAACATCACATTTTTCTGTCTTGACTAACACTTTCAACATGATTTCCACATGTTTTAATTGGAGCGTTTATTCATATAAATCCTGTTTAAACCTAAAACATGATAGAATAGAGGTATATTTTTCAATTTTGAAATATTTGACATAAATTTGGAGGCGTGCACTTATACCACCTTCATTTCATCTGAAATTTGTATTCTAATTTATTCATTCATAAAAGGTCTATTTCAAATACATTTGTACTTATGTGAATATCTTGTACCTGATAATTCAATTAGATTCAGACCTTTATAGTGAGTATGCGATCAAATTTTTTACCTGTATGTTTGAACAGCGTTCTTTAACATCTTCAGAATGAAGTCGACACTAATCTTTTGTCAATATTTATGTATGCATGTAATAAATGTATGATATATTAAATCTTCATTTTAAAACAGCTTGCAAAAATGTTCAAAGGCTTGATACCCCCATGTTTTATTGTCATAAATTACTTTTCAAGATATTTATAAACATAGGGACAGATAAAAACCGAGATTTCAGTCAAATTACAATCAATAAAGGTTAAATATTTAATTAAGTACAGAGCTGATAGTATTTTCAGAAATAAGAGTTATATAAAAACAGGGTTCATGACAGGTATAATGTAAATGCTAAACCACAAAAAAACATGTTTTATATACATGGTGCATAATAGTAACTGGTAGTCAGGTAATAAATAGACAGTTTTATCAGATTTTTTAAAACTGAATGATTTATACAATGACCTCATATCAGAATATTTGATAATCATTATCATGCTGGACACCATTGATTCTGCCTTTGCGACCAGTGTAGATCATGATCAGCCTGCACATCAGTGCAGTCTGATCATGATCTGCACTGTTCACCATTCAGTCAGTATCTTTTTGGTAAGCACCCCATTTAACAGTTAATGGTACTGTCCAAATTGAAAGATGGACAAGTTCATTATAGAAATTTTGCTGGGTAAGGGTTTAAATAATTTTCCTTTTTGAATTTGTTTAATATTCTCTGTATCAATTTGCATTACTTTAAAGGTTCAATTGGGTTTCTGTGGCAGAGTGATTAAGGGTCTCTTGCTGCTGTTGGTTCAAACCTCTCTTGTGGTGTAGAATTCTTTCAGCTGGCTTGAGGAAGGTAGGTGGTTCCACCAGGATATCTGCCTATGCCTGAATTAATGTCCTCCACACTCAAAAGCTAGAAAGACAAAAAATGTTAAAACCTAATAAAACAAAGTCAAGATATGACTTGAGGACTGTTGTTATGGTGCCCCTCATCAGGTTTCAGTTTTGTGCCTACCTGTGCAGTAGTGACCTCAAAATCTACACACCCCATCCATATCCCCAAGTAATGGAGGAAGTGTGTAAAACAAAATTACACAAGAATGAATGAAATATTAGAAGAAAAGATAATTTTATCACTATATTTCAGATTGTCTCTTCAAGATATGCCCTAACAACCGTTACTCTGCCCAGAAACAGTTCTGGAAAGCGGCGAGACAGAGTTCAACAAGCCCTACAAATTCAACAGATCCTGTCCTGCTCAAGAAGTTACATGTAAGTAGTCCAGCTTTGTTACATCTATAATGAAGGGCACTGTCCATTCAGTTGCCAGAGTTTTATCTTGCTTTAACTTTAATAGTACAAGAGATTTATATATGAAACTGTGTTAATAGATGGCCAGCAATTTTTGACAATATGCAGCTCCTTTTATTTGGTTGTGATTTATTTTAAAAGCGGTATGAAGTAAGGAGAATAATGCCAGTCATTATTTTTTTCACTCTGGTGCTACAGCAATGAAAATGTTCTTAGGTAATTAAGGAACTACACATTGAGGTTTTTTTTGGCACAGTTAAATTGTGATATTACCGTATTTACCCTAAGTCTTGGGACAGCATAAAATAATTATTTTTTTCACTGTCCCAAGACTTATTTCCCGAAAAATAATTATTTTGAAAAGTGTCCCAAAAATATGGACACAATTCTCGGTCATCGGGTAACATCCCCTACCCACCCGTGTTGAAAGCGAAAAAATAAACGTTTAACGATTATCGGTAATTATTCTGTTGATAAACAAAGTAATTGGCCTTGTTTTCATCATCAATTAACACCCCCTCAAAGAGCTAAAAGTGTGTCGGTATCATGGCATTAGAAGTGGAGATCAAAGCGGTATAGTTTCCCCGAGATTTTCATGGCATTACGTCATGTTTTCGCGCCAAGTTGTACATCACTGTTTGATCGTACCGCCTCGGTTCTTTAAAGAGCTGAGAAGTAGATCTAGTGTTGTGAAAATCAATGAAAAAAAACTTCTTTTTAATTTGTTAAAGTGAATGTGCAATATCCCGTATAAACTGACAGGTAAACGTGTCAAACTATAATAGCGGATATCTTACCTCTGTGACCTATTTGCCCTAGAGGAAATTTCAAAACGGTTTGAGAAGAATATCTTATTTGTCGTGTCAAAAAATACATGTACATGCACACAAATTCATTCAAAACTTATTAAAAAAACGCAACAACATCATTGTTTTTTTTTGTTTTTTTTTTAAGCCGCGTCCCGATTTTCTATTTACGTTCACGAGGTCACGTAACAGAAATCTGTTTGCCAAAAATCGTTTTACTTCATATTTTTAAATTGCTGCAGCTTTTTCATTATTTAAGATTTTTCTATTCTGTTTTTTGCACTTTCTGGTCAAAAGTCTGAATTTTATGCCTATAGTTTGCATCATTTATTTACTTTTAGAAAGAAATAAGTATTTAGGATCGCGCTGTTTGAAATTTTGCAAGTAATTTTATGAAAATTCGAACGTTTTTATAGAATTTTGCCTACATTTCTGTCGATACCTTTTTAAAATCGTTATAGAATTCAAATTATATTACTTCTCAATGTACGTTAAAAATCTGAAGCGATAAAATCAAAAAATGAATGTGTGACGCGCGTTTTTTGTATACGTGTCAATAAACAAAAGTAACGGCATTGTAAGTTAGACATTACGATAGGTCGCACGTGCTCGTGGAATGGAAAATTACCGGCATGGCGTTTTGATAGCTGTACGATTCGCGGGTAAATTCCAGTCAGTGGTAAATAAAAATAAGTAACTAACGGAAAACGGACTTCCTGGCTGCAGTAAAAAAAATATACAACACTTAACTGGTATGGTAAAAAAACACTTTACTGTCAAAAGAATATCAAGTAAAAACACGACATGAAAATGTTAAAAAAATAATCTTTGGTTCTTATAATTATTTAACATTTTGACCGATACAAAACCATACAATGTATAATAACGGTATTTGACTTACATCTTGAATCAGTAACAACCATAGTCCCAACACTTAGGGACGAAAAATATGCTGTGAAAATACATGTCCGAAAAATTAGGGACAAGAAAAATAATTATTTTTCCAGATTTTAAGGGTGTCCCAAGATTTAGGGTGTCCCAAGACTTAGGGTAAATACGGTAACAGAGCCTACAAGTTTTGAGGCTGCATGTAGGTCCTGCTGTGAAATTTGCATTAAAGAATGCTAATATCTCATAGATACTGCTATTAATTTAATTGATCATTCTGCTTGTGCTGTATAATATCTCCCTCTGGGCAACTTTGCCACAACTTTGTAGACAGTTCTGATATTTTCTGAATCTAATTCTGTGGGGGAGATACACACAAAATTAACAGTTTTTAGTTCTCATTAGATCCTAGATTTGTACTACTTGTGGGAAAGTGTCTATAAATGGTTGATTATACTTGTAAATCATTAATGATAGTCATTGTCAGTACAAGTCAGATGGTCAGTAGACTTTGATGCTCTCAGTACCTGTGATGTAGAATATAAATAACTTAAAGGGGCATGACCCTAGATTTATAGCATATTTTCTAACACTTGGAAAATACATTCATTTCTTTAAAAAAAATCTGTGTTTATGTAAAAAAAGACATACATTGTCTGTAAAATACCTGCGATGGATACTGTTTTGGCTTTGTCTGTCCGACTGTTTGTCAGTGGGTACATGCATTGACCATCTGAAATTGAAAAATGCTTATAATTAAAAAAAACCTTTAAGCTGGAATCACCAGACTTCACATAATTATTGATTAGCATATGACCTGTGCTCACATTTAGTATTATGCCCCTTGGCTCAGTAAAAGTAGATTTTTATGCCCCCACTTTGGGGGGGGGGGCATATAGATTTGCTCTTGTCCGTCCGTCCGTCCTTCCGAAAATGTTGTGTAGCGCGTAGCTCTGAAAGTATTTGACGTAGAGTCACAAAACTTTACAGGAATGTTGGTCAGCATGTGTAGTTGTGCACCTGGGGTTTCGCGTCTGGATTCATTCAGTCATGTAGAAGTTATGGCCCCTGACTTTGTAAAAATAGGTCATTTTAATGTTGTGTCGTGCCTAGCTCCAAATGTATATGACCTAGAGTCACAAAACTTTACAGGCATGTTGGTCAGCATGTGTAGTTGTGCACATGGGGTTTCGCGTCCGGATTCATCCAGACATGTAGGAGTTATGGCCCCTGACTTAGTAAAAAATTGGTCATTTTAATGTTGTGTCGCGCATAGCTCCAAAAGTATTTGACCTAGAATCACCAAAGTTTACAGGAATGTTGGTCAGCATGTGTAGTTGTGCACCTGGGGTTTCGCGTTCGGATTCATTCAGTCATGTAGCAGTTATGGCCCCTGACTTTGTAAAAATTGGTCATTTTAATGTTGTGTCGTGCCTAGCTCCAAAAGTATATGACCTAGAGTCACAAAACTTTACAGGCTTGTTGGTCAGCATGTGTAGTTGTGCACATGGGGTTTCGCGTCCGGATTCATCCAGTCATGTAGGAGTTATGGCCCCTGACTTAGTAAAAAATTGGTCATTTTAATGTTGTGTCGCGCATAGCCCCAAAAGTATTTGACCTAGAATCACCAAAGTTTACAGGAATGTTGGTCAGCATGTGTAGTTGTGCACCTGGGGTTTCGCATCCGGATTCATTCAGTATTGTAGGAGTTCTGGCCCCTGACTAATGTCATGTAGTGGGGGCATCTGTGTCCCATGGACACATTTCTAGTTACCTTTGATTTATTTAAAAAAAAATGCTTATACAGTCAACATCGTACTTGCGACCACCTCTATTAAGCGATTTTTAGCTCACCTGTCACGAAGTGACAAGGTGAGCTTTTGTGATTGTGCAGTGTCCGTCGTCCGTCCGTCTGTCCGTGCGTAAACTTTTCCTTGTGACATCTCTAGAGGTCACATTTTTCACGGCATCTTTATGAAAATGGGTCAGAATGTTCATCTTGGTAAATTCTAGGCCAAGTTCGAAACTGGGTCACATGCCTTCAAAAACTAGGTCAGTAGGTCTAAAAATAGAAAAACCTTGTGACCTCTCTAGAGGCCATAATTTTCAATGGATCTTCATGAAAATTGGTCAGAATGTTCACCTTGATGATATCTAGGTCAAGTTCGAAACTGGGTCACGTGCCTTCAAAAACTAGGTCAGTAGGTCAAATAATAGAAAAACCTTGTGACCTCTCTAAAGGCCATATTTTTCATGGGATCTGTATGAAAGTTGGTCTGAATGTTCATCTTGATGATATCTAGGTTAAGTTTGAAACTGGGTCACGTGCGGTCAAAAACTAGGTCAGTAGGTCTAAAAATAGAAAAACCTTGTGACCTCTCTAGAGGCTATATATTTCATGAGATCTTCATGAAAATTGGTCAGAATGTTCACCTTGATGATATCTAGGTAAAGTTTGAAAGTGGGTCATGTGCCGTCAAAAACTAGGTCAGTAGGTCAAATAATAAAAAAACCTTGTGACCTCTCTAAAGGCCATATTTTCATTGGATCTATATGAAAATTGGTCTGAATGTTCATCTTGATGATATCTAGGTCAAATTCGAAACAGGGTCATGTGCGGTCAAAAACTAGGTCAGTAGGTCTAAAAATAGAAAAACCTTGTGACCTCTCTAGAGGCCATACTTGTGAATGGATCTCCATACAAATTGGTCAGAATGTTCACCTTGATGATATCTAGGTCAAGTTTGAAACTGGGTCACGTGCCATAAAAAACTAGGTCAGTAGGTCAAATAATAAAAAACCTTGTGACCTGTCTAGAGGCCATACTTTTCGTGGGATCTGTATGAAAGTTGGTCTGAATGTTCATCTTGATGATTTCTAGGTCAAGTTTGAAACTGGGTCAACTGCGGTCAAAATCTAGGTCAGTAGGTCTAAAATAATTAAAATCTTTTGACCTCTCTAGAGGCCATATTTTTCAATGGATCTTCATGAAAATTGATCTGAATGTTCACCTTGATGATATCTAGGTCAGTTTCGAAACTGGGTCACGTGCGGTCAAAAACTAGGCCAGTAGGTATAAAAATAGAAAAACCTTGTGACCTCTCTAGAGGCCATATATTTCAAAGATCTTCATGAAAGTTGGTCAGAACGTTCACCTTGATGATATCTAGGTCAAGTTCGAAACTGGGTCACGTGCCATCAAAAACTAGGTCAGTAGTTCAAATAATAGAAAAACCTTGTGACCTCTCTAAAGGCCATATTTTTCATGGGATCTGTATGAAAGTTGGTCTGAATGTTCATCTTGATGATATCTAGGTTAAGTTTGAAACTGGGTCACGTGCGGTCAAAAACTAGGTCAGTAGGTCTAAAAATAGAAAAACCTTGTGACCTCTCTAGAGGCTATATATTTCATGAGATCTTCATGAAAATTGGTCAGAATGTTCACCTTGATGATATCTAGGTAAAGTTTGAAAGTGGGTCATGTGCCGTCAAAAACTAGGTCAGTAGGTCAAATAATAAAAAAACCTTGTGACCTCTCTAAAGGCCATATTTTCATTGGATCTATATGAAAATTGGTCTGAATGTTCATCTTGATGATATCTAGGTCAAATTCGAAACAGGGTCATGTGCGGTCAAAAACTAGGTCAGTAGGTCTAAAAATAGAAAAACCTTGTGACCTCTCTAGAGGCCATACTTGTGAATGGATCTCCATACAAATTGGTCAGAATGTTCACCTTGATGATATCTAGGTCAAGTTTGAAACTGGGTCACGTGCCATAAAAAACTAGGTCAGTAGGTCAAATAATAAAAAACCTTGTGACCTGTCTAGAGGCCATACTTTTCATGGGATCTGTATGAAAGTTGGTCTGAATGTTCATCTTGATGATTTCTAGGTCAAGTTTGAAACTGGGTCAACTGCGGTCAAAATCTAGGTCAGTAGGTCTAAAATAATTAAAATCTTTTGACCTCTCTAGAGGCCATATTTTTCAATGGATCTTCATGAAAATTGATCTGAATGTTCACCTTGATGATATCTAGGTCAGTTTCGAAACTGGGTCACGTGCGGTCAAAAACTAGGCCAGTAGGTATAAAAATAGAAAAACCTTGTGACCTCTCTAGAGGCCATATTTTTCACGAGATCTTCATGAAAATTAGTGAGAATGTTCACCTTGATGATATCTAGGTAAAGTTCAAAACAGGGTCACGTACCTTCGAAAACTAGGTCAATAGGTCAAATAATAGAATAACCTTGTGACCTCTCTAGAGACCATATTTTTCAGTGGATCTTCATGAAAATTGGTCAGAATTTTTATCTTAATGATATCTAGGTCAAGTTCAAAATTGGGTCACATGAGCTCAAAAACTAGGTCACTATGTCAAATAATAGAAAAAACGACGTCATACTCAAAACTGGGTCATGTGGGAAGAGGTGAGCGATTCAGGACCATCATGGTCCTCTTGTTTAAATACCCCTTTACATTTTATATCGCTTTTTAATGGATCTATTCAAATCTTTCGACTACCGTATTTATGAACAAGAAGTTAGAATGTCTGTATCGCAGACTTGTTCTTTTTAGCTCACATGTCACAAAGTGACAGTGTGAGCTTTTGTGATCGCGCAGCGTCCGTCGTCCGTGCGTCCGTCCGTGCGTAAACTTTTGCTTGTGACCACTCTAGAGGTCACATTTTTCATGGGATCTTTGTGAAAGTTGGTCTGAATGTTCATCTTGATGATATCTAGGTCAGGTTCGAAACTGGGTCACGTGCGGTTAAAAACTAGGTCAGTAGGTCTAAAAATAGAAAAACCTTGTGACCTCTCTAGAGGCCATATTTTACACAAGATCTTCATGAAAATTGGTCAGAATGTTCACCTTGATGATATCTAGGTCAAGTTCGAAACTGGGTCACGTGCCATCAAAAACTAGGTCAGTAGGTCAAATAATAGAAAAACCTTGTGACCTCTCTAGAGGCCATATTTTTCATGGGATATGTATGAAAGTTGTTCTGAATGTTCATCTTGATGATATCTAGGTCAAGTTTGAAACTGGGTCAGCTGCAGTCAAAAATAAGGTCATTAGGTCTAAAAATAGAAAAACCTTGTGACCTCTCTAGAGGTCATACTTTTGAATGGATCTTCATGAAAATTGGTCAGAATGTTAACCTTGATGATATCTAGGTCAAGTTTGAAACTGGGTCACGTGCCATCAATAACTAGGTCAGTAGGTCAAATAATAAAAAAACGTTGTGACCTCTCTAGAGGCCATACTTTTCATGGGATCTGTATGAAGATTGGTCTGATTGTTCATCTTGATGATATCTAGGCTAGTTTCGAAACTGGGTCAACTGTGGTTAAAAACTAGGTCAGTAGGTCTAAAAATAGAAAAACCTTGTGACCTCTCTAGAGGTCATATTTTTCAAAGATCTTCATGAAAATTGGTCTGAATGTTCACCTTGATGATATCTAGGTCATTTTCGAAACTGGGTCATGTGCTGTCAAAAACTAGGTCATTAGGTCAAATAATAGAAAAACCTTGTGACCTCTCTAGAGGCCATATTTTTCATGGGATCTGTATGAAAGTTGGTCAGAATGTTCATCTTGTTGATATCTAGGTCAGTTTCGAAACTGGGTCAGCTGCGGTCAAAAACTAGGTCATTAGGTCTAAAAATAGAAAAACCTTGTGACCTCTCTAGAGGCCATACTTTTGAATGGATCTTCATGAAATTTGGTCAGAATGTTCACCATGATGATATCTAGGTCAGGTTTGAAAGTGGGTCATGTGCCATCAATAACTAGGTCAGTAGGTCAAATAAAGAAAAAAACCTTGTGACCTCTCTAGAGGCCATATTTTTCATGAGATCTGTATGAAAGTTGGTCTGAATGTTCATCTTGATGATATCTAGGTCAGGTTCAAAACTGGGTCACATGAGCTGAAAAACTAGGTCACTATGTCAAATAATAGAAAAAAAAACGACGTCATACTCAGTTCAAAACTTGGTCATGTTGGGACAGGTGAGCGATTCAGGACCATCATGGTCCTCTTGTTTATTTGAAGTGCTGCAACTTATTTATATGCTTTCTGTCAATTTCTTGAGGTTTTGGCCAGAATTTGCTAGCAGTGAAAACGGCTGTTGATTCAACGATAAACATACCCTTTGAACCAGTGACCACCTGGTGAGGAGACAGATACTCTTACCCTGCGCCTCAAGAGGTTTACTCACCTACTTTAGATCAGGGGACCCCTATGCATAGGGAATCACAACAACATAATTATGTTACAAGTTATTACTTAATTGAATATCTGGTATCAAAGAATGTATAATAGTGATTTTGGAAACATGTAATTTCGTAGTATTGCACTTGCGAGGCTGAAATTCTATTTACAACGCACAGTTTTGAATATTCACGATACAGTGCGTGACTTTTTAATGCACCGCGGCAAAAAATGTCGCACATGGTGTTATACATATATATATATATTCTAAACCATTTCAGATTCTACAATTTCAGTTTTACACGGTACTGAATTCCTTCAGTTTTCCTGGTCACCTTATTATGACAAACATGATGGCTACATTATGAATTTTTAAACCAATATAGACCTTGCGTTTTCATGAGTTTAAATCTTTGTCCAAGTTCCATGAAGCCTAGTATGTACACATACCACATATGCAAGGTACTCAACTAAAAAGGCTTTGTCAATAATGATAAAAGTCTAGTGTCAACTACTAAGCTGGTTGTATCAAATGACCAAACATAATTGCTTAAATGGTGTCATTGGAGTTGGCTAAGTCAAAAATATAATTTTGTTGGCAGTTCTATGCCTGTACTTGCCATAAAACATTTTTGGAATATGATTGGAATTTTGACCTTGGGGGCTTCCCAGGCCCCTTGTTCGCCAAACAATTTTTGGTCTCAGCTGGGTTTTAGATTGAAATTTTGACAGCTAGTTTTAATGGTACCTAAAGATTAAATTCCAATTGGGACTGATAATCCATACTTAATAATCACTTAAAGATAGTCGTGAATTTAAAACGCAATTCTGATATCAGATTATGACAATACGAAATGGTTGTATCCTTCTTTTATTTTCTAACATGCTGATACGTATTCAGGATGTTTTCGCTAAATCATGGTGATGTATCGGATCTTGTTTCGACGGAGATGAAAGATACATGAATGAGAACTTCCTGTATGTTTAGACAAAGTGTTGAACTAAATCATTCAAGATATTTCATGGAAACTTCTATTTAATGGAACATTAGATACAAATATCAAAATTAATGAAAAACAATTACCTTTTCCGTACAGAAGTCTACGAGAACACAGTATTTATACTATGCAACAAAAATTAAACGGACGTTCATTTTACTCAGTATGTTTAATTACAATAATATTTTGTACTGCGTCTTTTTCTTATTTTGTTGCTTGGAAAACGAGTCTAGGAATCGAATGGATGGACAGGCATTGCCATTATCTTAAAATCCATGTTTCAAGTTGTATTCTTTAATGCATGAACATATTAAAGTAAAGTATTATCGTAGTACAGTGGGTTTGAAGCTTCACATGTCGTGTCGTTTGTGTCACATGGAGGATAAGTAACGCCATCAAAACAAAATGTTAAAACAGAACCTGCTAAAAGGCAAATAAAATGCATAGTGTATTATTCCCTTTTCACTTTTCAGAGTTTTTCCCATTCATTTGGTAAAAAAAAAATCCTTATGATTCAAAATGTATTTTTACTAGAATTACCAAACCTGACGTAATGATTAATTAGCACATGACCTTTGCTCACTTATAGTATTATCCCCCTTGACCAAGTAAAAGCAGAGTGTTTCCCCTTGATTTGTTAAAAATAGAGATTTTTATTGTATCTGAGTAACCTATAATGGATGGATCTTCATGAAATTTAATACCGTAGATACCCATGTATAATGCGCAGTTTTTTTACCCCCGGGACCACCCGCGAATCGTGGGTACGCATAATATACAGGTATAGACAATTTTCTAACTTCAAAACAAGTTTGTTACCGATGTCCGCCATTTTTGTAAAGGGAAACTACTCCCCGTGCTTACTGTCACCGCTAAAATCTAAGATTGCCGTTACGTTCCGTAAAAGATCGATGGTTTATTTTTCTTTCAAACAAAATTAATTTCATATAAATTTAAAAGTATTTTGATGAAAGAAATGTTTATAAATCACAAAAATTATGATACTAATTAAAGATTGAGAATTATCTTTAACCGAGATCAAACTGTGAACAACATAACTGACACGAGGTGACGCGTTAATTGCCGGTAATTATTGGCTATTTGTTTGTGACAAAAAGACTATCACACCTTTTGTTATTGGTTTGAATTGAGAAGCTCATGTCATTTTGAAAAATACCATTACGAAATATTAAATCAGCTGCTGTTTATTTATTCAAAATAGTTAATTAAAAAGGTAAAACAACAAATAAAACAATATTTTATTGGTTTTATTTTCGAGAAAACAAAAATCGATAGTACCGTGAGACCGATACTGCTCTCCACCGCGGAGGTAAAATTTATTACCGGTGTCGATGTAAACTCTACTTTCGTTTTCCATCCACCTCAAAATTGACCAAAAATGTTTTTTTTCCCCAGGATTTCGGGCCAAAATCGGGGATGCGCATTATACACGGGTGCGCATTATACATGGGTATCTACGGTACAAATTACGATCACTATAGAGCAGAGTTTTTTCCCTATATTTTGTAAAGAATAGGAACCAACAAACTGTTGCACAGTGTTTTTTTTACGTAACTTGAAGTTGTGTTTGTACATAACTTTTGTATATCTGGAAATTAAATATCTTTCAAAATATTGTCCCCTCTATAAACAAAACAGCCTATTCAATGGGGAATATAAATCTGAATTTGCTTCTTAAACTTTCAGTACAGTCTACTTTGCTTAGTACCAGTAGCATAAACCAGTTTACAATCTATAGAGACTCTCTGAGTAAAGTTTGATCGCAGTCCACATTGCTAAAAAAAAAAGTTTGTACTGATTTGCAAACCAGAGTTTACTTAACTTGATCGATTAGGAACGAAAATTCTCATTGCTGAAAATATGCTCACAGGTTCATTTGCTTCATTACTGACACATTCATAATAATTTTCAGGGGCATAGGGACGATTTGAGCATTGGGGCGGCAGAGGGGGTGGGTTTGGGAGGGGGTGTCCCCCTCCTATGAACGGGGTCCGGGGTGGTCCCGGGAAAATTTTGCATATAGCTAGAGTAAATGGTGCAATCTGGCGACTTCTTGGACTGCTCAGTATCTGTTGAACTTACTCGTTTTTTTTTTTTTCGAGTTTTCACCCCTATTTACAGTTTACTATGTTTAAACACTGTAATGGCAGTACGATGTTAGATAGGACAGTGTCCTGCTAGGGTAAAACCAGTAATGTCTATGTAGGGGATCGAGCACAAGACCCTGACTTAAAGGGGTAATGCAATCCTTAGAGCATTTTAGTCATTAAATGGCATTATAAAGGTAAAACGCAATTCACTATTTTCTTTGAACCATTGAGGGTTGAATGAACGGAGTTCAGTGTTCTTTTTACCAAATGATCGATTTGGAAATGCAAAATTGCGAGGCTGATTGGCCTTTTACATTTTTATGTAGAAGCTGTAATACTTGTTAATTTAACTAGATCTGTAAAATCTATGAGGATTTTTCTACATTTTATGCGTTGAATTTAATCATTATGATTGGTGCCTTTGATTTTCAAACAATATGTTTAAGTGTCAAAAATATTTAATTTAATATATTTTATGTAAAGACATCTACAGATCCTGATTTGCGTTTGTGTTTTACTCAAGATACTTTCCTTTGTCGGCAGAATTTGAGACACAACATTAATAAATTATTGCAATTTTGGCAGTAAGCAATTAAAAACAGTTAACTTTCATTAATTAAATTAATGTATTGCCTATAATCCGAGTCTACGGGGCGTGAAAATACAGTGACCTTGGTCATTGCGGATTATCGATTTTGTACAATACCCTGTCACCAAGGTGATCTAGCAAGGTGTCAGCGATATGACAAGATTCTGTGTACATATCAGTCGCCGATGCACTTCATGATAAATGGAAGACCGCTGTATTTATTTCAATTATATTTTCTAGCCTTTTCAAAAATTTACGAGTTTGGTATTTCGCCGCTTTTTGAAATATTGGCCGCCCAAGCTCCTATGCCCTTGAATTTGGTGGTCTTTTGGCAATACGGTGTGCTAAAATGCATAATAATGTGCATCTTAGAAAGCCCTGAATCCCTCTACAAAAAAACCAAACTGATTTTTTAGCAGCTTTACCTTTGATATCATACTCACAAATATCAACTAGAATTGATTTTTGATATTTACAGCATATGCTATCAGATTCTGTTAAAAAAATGATTTTGTGCTATTGAGCCGCGCCATGAGAAAACCAATATAGTGGCTTTGCGACCAGCATGGATCCAGACCAGCCTGCGCATCCACACAGTTTGGTCAGGATCCATGCTGTTTGCTTTCAAAACCTATAGCAATTAGAGAAACCGTTAGTGAACAGCATGGATCCTGACCAGACTGCGCAGATGCGCAGGCTGGTCTGGATCCATGCTGGTCGCAAAGCCACTGTGTTGGTTTTCTCATGGCGTGGCTCAATTATATATACATCTGATAATGCCCCTTGTAGACACAGTAACTAGATTGATATAGTAGAAAGCTGTTCAATGATCAGTGTATCATTTATGAAGAATGGCAGCTGCATGTATAGAGACTGTGCCTCTGGTTTTCAGGAGTTTAGTTAATTTGTTACTGTGTATAAATATTTATGTTGAAGCTTGTATATATAGTTTAAATAACTTATCTAACTAATGACGCTTACACCTAATGTTTAGGCAAATTGATTGAAAACATGTGATCTTGTTTGTTTGGGGTATTTTTGTTCTTCTTGTGTTGGCAAACACATAAAATTATCTCTCTAAAAACTAGTATCATTTGTTGTTTTGAATCTTTAAATCTTCAAATGTTTAAGGTCACAATGTCATGAGCATGAGATGTGATTGCCTGGAGTGTCATCCATTGTCATCATCAGTAACTTGACTGTTATTACAATTTTTGCCAAATTTTGATGAAACTATATATTACTATATAATGGACATTTTTGCCAAATAAAACTATACTGTACTGTAGTGTGCTGTGCAACTAGAATACACTACGCTATGTACACCACACCACACTACATTATTCTGGACTACACTGCTATACCCATATCCATACCCACACACTTTGACGGTAGACGTATTACCATTTCTGGTCCTGGCGTGTTTAAACAGCCCGTCTGTAGAATGTCCAGGGATTTCCATGGAGAAGAACATGGAATTATTCCATGGAGTATTGGAACAGGATTCCATGGAAAAAATCCAGTGTTCCATGGAAAATTTGAATAGTAGTACCCCTGGAAATATTCCCTGATACACCTGGAAATATTCCCTGGTTCACCTGGAAATATTCCCTAGTATCCCTGGAAATATTCCCTGGTTCACCTGGAAATATTCCCTGGACATTAAAACTCAAATAAAATATTTTGACATTGTACTTTTTTATTAAAAATAGCCTGAAAACTGGACTTAGTCAATTCTAGTGATGTTTCTTGAGTCATTTTGAAAATAACTCTAAGTGCAAATACTTCAGTGTCCAGGGAATTTTTCCATACAAATTCCATACACATTTTTAGTTGAGGGACATTTTCCATGCAATTTTCTGTGTGTCTGGAAACTTTCCAGTGTGACCCTGGAATACCAGTCACTTTTCCATGGAAATTTTCCAGGGATTTGTGTTTTCCAGTGTTTTCCAGGGTCAATAGCATATTTTCCATGGGATTCCATGCACTTTCCATGGAAAACCTTGCTTGTCCAGGGACATTCCACAGACGGGAAAGGAGCGTGATGACCTACCACTTGGTGCCATACATGTGCCAAGAAGCAGTCCTGTCATATTTGATCTAAATTTTACATTAAAGGACATACATGTATTAGAATTGAAACAATTTATAGCAAAGCCATGTTTGAAAACTATACACGATGGGTGGTTATATGTTGAGTGTAATAATATCTGCTCTAAATTATTTTATTAAATAAAAGTATGCTTTACCAACTTGCATTTTAATACCATACCAGTAATATTTCTGCACTTAATCAAAGTAAGGCAGATCAAATGTTGTTCATGTATTGATGAATATTTGTAATTATATATGTGTGTTTCATTTCTTTGTAGGAGTGTTGTGTTTTAATTCTTAATCAGTTCAGGTGACTGCATTTTCAGGTTGTCACAAACCAGTTAAAATGTAAAGATGCTCCAAGTTTCTTAAGATGAATACATTGGCAATATTCCATCAAAAACCAATCACATTGTAGTTTACTTTGTAAATATAAATGGCACACATGGTTATAATTATAATATGTAATAGTGCAGTGAAATATCAGCAGCAGCTGTTCTAGTTCTCAATTTATAGCAAGATAAATCTCAAGCATTTCTGTTATTGTTTTACTTACTCGGCTCCAGGATCTAAGTTTTTATTTTTTGTTCTTAGAGCTTTCTCTTAGATAGATGTATTGATAAATTGTTTTATAGTTGCAGAAAAATGTGCAGCTAAAGGGTGCATTTGCTTCATATAAGTGCATAGGGTGGGGGGTGGTATGTTTGGAGTGGGGAGGGATTTTGCGGAATTTGAAAAGTATATTTCATGAAACACAATATTTAGTTGGATAATATACTAATATGGCCGCCTGCACGCCTGCAGCCAATGAAGACATTCTACCATCTATGCTCTATTTCAAACCATCCCTTTCCTTGGTAATTAAATAAAAGATTAAATTAATTCCATTTATAATCTTAAAGTGATTTTACGTTACTTGAAATGGGATCAGAAATTTCAGTGAAAGATAAAATTACTGTGAAAGGTTTGGCCAGAATAGTTAATTTATGCGGATTTGAATTCATTTTTGAATGTAAAATGAACAGGTATTTTAGTTTTTCATTTAAGGGTTTAATTTTGTGGATTGACACAACACAGAATTCACAGAAAGTAATATGTCACAAATATTAATTATTTCACTGTAGGTTACTTGGGACTAAAAAAGCCACCACAAATTGTGTCACACCATTTCAAAAGACATGATGAAACTAGCTTCCATTTGACCAGTAAAAGTGGTTTCATGTATATAGGTCTTATCGGTCATATATTAGAGTCCATGGCTTTTCCTGAATTATATGTACCATACATGTACTTTGGGTCCAATTCTGGGTGAGTTTACAAAAAAGATGCAGTGCATTGTTACATCTGATCAAGTTTTAGCATTTCACTGAAAAGGGGCAGTTACCGGTATATCAATCTGACTAAAGTACATCTCCTATTACGCTACGCATAGGATCTGAAAACGACCTATTCATTGCCTCGTTCTGGCAACCCTTTCGCTAACCAATCAGGGCCTAACTTACAACATCTTGCAAATCTACCTGTAGCCTTGACTTTTGATATTTACAATTCTAATGGCGTACGGTATCAGTTAGCCGGTTAGCTCAGTCGGTAGGCCACTTGCTTTGTAAGCGAGGGATCCCGGGTTCGAGACCTGGAATGACTGCACATTTTTCTTACTCTTCGACATTCGAACAAGTCGTCTGGTTGGATAAAATAAAAATAGCAATACTGGAAATCCAAAATATACAGAAGACGAATGTGAATGGGTCGTTCTCAGATCTTCGTTTAGAAGATCAAGTACTTAAGTCAGATTGCCGGTATATGTAACTTAAGTCCAAATTTTTCAAATAAAAAAGTGGCAATTTTCATTAACTTATGAATTAAGCCAGTCCCTGCTTACTTTAGTCAGCTCAACTGAGACCTACACAAATGTTATCTTGAATAGATAGATACTTTTTGACATTGCATGTTTGTATTTACTGCGGAAATTGGCACCTTTCATCTCTAAAAAGAAAGCTTTTAAGAGTCTTCCTGTCAGAGGTAAATGCTTCTACTTCAATTAAGAGAATCAAGTTATTTTGATATCAAGTGAAATGAAGAATGGAATTTCTCATACATCTCCAAAGTTTTCATTAACTTACTGTCAATTTTGTTCATTCTTTGAAATAATAATCAATCTGGAAATAACATTCTTGATAGTTCTCCCTTTATTTCTAAAAGAATGGTTAGTATTGCAGTAGCGTGCTAGTCATCTTATGAATCGTCAGTCAGGAAAAAGCTTTTTTGATATTTTTCTCTTCATCTCTGAATGATTAGGTCGTCCCCATCATGTTATATTTCACTACATTTCTGAAAGAAAAATTTGGTCTGGAAATAGCTTTCATGATATTTTTCACTACATGTCTGAAAGAATTATTAGGTTTGGAGTAGCTTTCATGAAAATTTTCACTACATTTCTGAAAGAATTGTTAGGTCTGGAAGAAGCTTTCATGATATTTTTCACTACATTTCTGAAAGAATTATTAGATCTGGAAGTATCTTTCATGATATTTTTCACTACATGCCTGAAAGAATGATTAGTCTGGAAATAGCTTTCATGATTTTTTCTGAAAGAATTATTAGGTCTGGAAGTAGCTTTCATGATATTTTTCACTACATTTCTGAAAGAATGATCAGTCTGGAAGTAGCTTTCATGATATTTTTCATTTCATCTCTGAAAGAATGATCAGTCTGGAAGTAGCTTTTATGATATTTTTCACTACATTTCTGAAAGAATGATCAGTCTGGAAGTAGCTTTCATGATATTTTTCATTTTATCTCTGAAACAATAATCAGTCTGGAAGTAGCTTTTATGATATTTTTCATTTCATCTCTGAAACAATGATTAGTTTGTGATAGTTTTCACTTCATTCATGAATGAATGATTAGGCCTGGAAATAGTTTTTATGATGTTTTTCACTACATTTACGAAAGAATGATCAGTCTGGAAATGATCTTTCATGATAGTTTTCACTACATGGCTGAAAGATTATTAGATCTAGAAATACATTTTGTGATGTTTTTCACTATAATATGTCAGTCTGAAAAAAAGATTTGGTGATATTTTTTGTTTCATCTTTCACAGAAATAAAACAGACCAGTTTGCATGGTAGCATACAGTTTAGTTAGATCCCGCCCGCTTGGCTCAATAGGGAGAGCATAGATCTACGAATTGCAGTGTTGAGAGTTCAATCCTTTGGCAAGGAGAATGTTCTTCGTGACAATTTGTTAAAATACTATTCATCCTCCACCTCTGATTTATGTGATTGAAGTTGGCGGAGAACAGGTTTATACTGGAACAGAATCCAGGGACACTTATAGTTAGATTAACTGTTCACCATTACATGAATGAAATATTGAAACAACGTTAAACCCCAAAACAAACAAACAAAACAGTTTAATTGAAAGTGTACTATATTTTTCATAGAGGTATTTTTTATTGAATCATATGAAATATGATAAGAAAATTGATATGTTATAAAATGGACAACCTGATGTACATTTATTTAGTAAAGAGGTGCAAATATTGTGTGAAATTGTACTATTTCAATGTACCATTTAACAATATTTAACTGCATTTATCAATATTACATAAAGATTTTAAAATTTCAAGATGAGAAATAGTTTTGTCTGGCATTGCTTAAGTTGATAAAGAAATGCTTTGCTGTTTGTGATTTGCTCATTAATGATTTTTTTGTTTCATTCTTTGAGAGCTAATTATTTACTGTATCAGCCATTAGAGTATGCATTGTTTCTTGTTGCATTTCTGAACATTGTTCCATCTCCTCAGACTGCAGGTTCAAGTCTCACGTTTGCTGAATTTTTATATGACCAAAAACACCACCCAGCTTGGGACGTTGATTGTGTTCTATTCAGGTGTGGTCTGTATGTGAAACTAATATTATGTTCTTGTGCACTGTGACAGGGATAGTCTGTTGCTATCAAAGCTGCAGAACAACCATATTCAGCTTGAATAAAAACAAAATCGTGATCAAATTGTAGAAGCTAAATGCAGACTTGCTGGCCATATAGTTGCATGTCAGTACGAAGGAATGTCTCCTGGGAAATTATAATCACATGAAATGTCTCAGATGCCATTAGGCTAAATATCGTACTTGATAATTGTCTGTATAGCTTAAAAGTTGAGCCTAGATTTTGTGAAGGAAAAATTTTTTAAATGCGTTTGTTTAGCAAGGTTGTCACAGAGAAGGCTTGAAGCTGGCTTTAATCACTGGAGTGTCTCTGGAAATGTCTATACTATTTTTATGAGAAGCCCTGATAATAATTCCTGCTGTATTTGTATCCTTGATGTCTTACCCGGGTTTGGGGTTTGAGCAGCTAAAAAACCACTTCCACTTCACCACACTCTTGGCTTGTATTATTATTTGTTAAGAATTAATTGTGGGCTTATCCTGGTAAAAACCACATTGGAACTTCTTGAAAATCTATGAATCAAGCTAGTGGTTCTTGGATGATTTGGAAGAAGTCCAAATATGGTTATATAATTACACCAGTGTTGTTTATACGAAGATAAGTGCCTTTTTATGCCCCTACACACATTTATGGGGGGTGGGGGGCATGTAGCGTTGCTTTCTGCACTGTCCGTACATCCCGAAATCTTGTGTGGACCAACTCCTCCCACACTATTTGCCTGATTTGCTTCAAACTTTCACAGATGAACAAGCTTGATGTGCAGATGACCATAAATGAAGGATTTTTTTCTGTGAATATTTTACTGCAGTTATGGCCCTTTGATAGTTTTTGCTATATAGAGGATGGCACAGTGTGTGGGGGCATCCGTGTCCTGTGGACACAATTCTAGATCTATCATACAAAACATCCAGTGAATGTAAATATCATATGATAGATTGTCATATATCCTGTTTCGGAAACCTTTTTTATAAAGAGTTGAATCTGTGATTGTTGTTGTTGTTGTTGTTTTGATGTTGTTAATTTAGTATTTATAGGAGAACACTTGAAGACTATCAGTGGAAAGATTGCAAGTTGGTGAGGCCAGTATGAAGTGTAATAGTTGACAGAATGGAAAATACTAACTTATAAATTAAAAGTACTACAGATCACTTATTCTCCACCTTATATTCATGGAGCTGTAATTGACTTGTGGAGAACAAGTTAGAACTCATAAAGAAATCAAGGAATGTTTGTTTAGTCTCTCACCAGCAATGGCATAACTTGTGATATCTTTGAAAAAAAAGTTTTAACTTTGAATTAAACAAGCAAACAGTGGATTTTACTTCTTTATTCTTATCATAGGAAAACCTGTTTAATTTACACTGTAACAGGCAATCTGAGAAAGATAGCACATATCATGAAATTCTGCAGAATGTACTACCTGACAGGTGATATGATTAATTGACAGCTAGGAATATGGTATTTACCAACTGACTTAGCTAGGTGTGTCTTGATCAATCTTTTTTATTCCTGTCTGACCTTACAATGCCATGATACATAGATTTAACGTCTTGATCAAGTCATCGAGCCGCACCATGAGAAAACCAGCATAGTGCATTTGCGACCAGCATGGATCCAGACCAGTCTGCGCATCCGTGCAGACTGGTCTGTATCCATGCTGGTCGCAAATGCACTAATGTGTTTGTTTTCTCATGGTTCGGCTCATATATATTTTATAAATTTAATGAAACATAGTAGTTCATAAAGATTTTTTACATAAAATAGTGATTACTTATCTGACAATAAAATGTTATCATTTCAAAAAATATGTTTTGTGTTATTACAGAAATGTATTAAACTTTTTGATCAAGTATATTGTAGGTATCTGATACAGATGTAAATTTATAAAGAAAAATTTCATAAAAGGGTGACTTATAATTGTATCCTGTTTTCAAATTGAATGAGCAAATGATATTTTAACAGATTACTGGTTACTTGCCATTCTTCTGAGAAACTTGAAAACATTATGAAATTGATAGGGAAAACATCTGTACATAAACCTGACAGCCTTTACTTCCTGGTTTAGTTGCACTCTGAAATTTTGTGAAATAAGGAAGAAGTAAACAGTGATAAGAAGACTTAAGTGCTCTTGATATGGCAGGGTTTGATCCCCAGGCTAGGCTACTGTTCTTCATGATGGTGTGATAAGTTATAATACTGGTGGGACTGCACCGATGTGGGTTCGAGCCTCGCTCTGGGCGTTGAATTCTTCATGTGAGGAAGCCAACCAGCTAGCGTGTGGAAGGTCAGTGGTTCTACTCAGGTGCCCACTTGTGATGAAATTATGCACGGAGGGGCACCTAGCTGGGTGTCTTCCTTCCTCTTTAGCTGGAAAGTCGCAGGATAACCTATAATTGTGTGGGTGTGACGTTAAACCCGAGTTAGTCGTATATTAACCCACTCAATAGGAAAATTTGCTGGCTTGAAATTTCAAAAAAGTCTTCAATAGATCTTTTTTTCTTCAAAAAAAAAATCATTGAAGTCGTCATTGCACTCTTTGATGACTAGCTGATAACACAGGAAAATATACAGATGCTGTTTTATTGATAGATTCTTCCTGATTGTTTGTAGATAAGTAGCCCAGTATCAGAGAATAAAACATGAGGGCATTTCAGCCAGAATGTCAGAGTATATGAGGAACATAGTGCCAGAACAAGTTATCCAATTATCTCCTTGTTAGCAGGGCATTTATATGCCATTGTTATAGAGAATGAAAAAGATAAAATATCACAGAATGATTGTTTGTTCAATAGATCTATACTGGTGCCAGACATTATTGGATAGACAAGATTTTACTTCTGCAGTAGCAATTTATGTGTTTTCTTTTCATCTGTAGAAATAAAAATCTTGTTTCTGCTTTACGTATTATGTAATTTACTGTTTCTTAGTCATAAAGACTTGTACCCCCCCACCCCCCAACAACAAAGTTGTAAGGGGGGGTATACTGGTTTCAGGTTGTCTGTCTGTCTGTCTGTCCGTCTGTCTGTCCGTAGACACAATCTTGTGCGCACCATCTCTCCTCATCCCCTTGACACAATTTAATGAAACTTCACACAAGTGATCAGTAACAACAGTAGTTGTGCATGGGGCATGTTAGGTTCTTTCAGATAAAAAAATTGCAGAGTTACGGGACTTTGTTTTTTGTTATTATACTATATACATAGACACAATCTTGTGCGCACCATTTCTCCTCATCCCCTTGACACAATTTAATGAAACTTCACACAGATGATCAGTAACAACAGTAGTTGTGCATGGGGCATGTTAGGTTCTTTCAGAATTTTTTTTTGCAGAGTTACGGGACTTTGTTTTTTGTTACTATACTATATACATAGACACAGTCTTGTGCGCACCATCTCTCCTCATCCCCTTGACACAATATAATGAAACTTCACACAGATGATCAGTAACAACAGTACTTGTGCATGGGCATGTTAGGTTGTTTCAACGACAAAAATTGCAGAGTATCGGGACTTTGTTTCTTGTTCACATACTATGTACATACAGTCTGCATATGCAATCTTGTGCGCGCTTAATCTTCCGAACCCTTGCACACAATTTAATGAAACTTCATACAAGTGATCAGTATCAACCCTAGTTGTGCATGGTGCATGTTACGTTCTTTTAGATAAATATTCTGCATAGTTATGGGACTTTGTTTTTTGTTACTATACTGTATACATACAGTCCACTTAATTATGCAATCTTGTGTGCGTCAAATTGCAATGTACTGTGTCAGTGCATGTGGGGGGTACATTCATCACCTTTAGTGATAGCTCTAGTTTGCTTTGATTTCTTTTGAAAAATGAAATTAATGAAACACTAAGGAACTTGGAGTGAGTAAAAATGTATATGATGCTTGACTGTAGGCTGCACATAGATTTCAGTTTCATGTTCAAAAATGATCAAAGTAAAGACATAACAGAATTTTCTTTAAATGTGCAAAGTAAAAAACACATTTATTTCAAGCATCTAAATAAATTGTATAGTTAAACGTATTAAAGGGAGTTAAGTTGAAAGGGAGATAATAAAAATACTAAATGTGACAAAATTGTTCTGCCAGTAAAATCATTCAAATTTAGCCAACTGTTATTATTTATATATAAAACAGGTACAATGAAGTTAATAACAGTTTACTTACTATCATAGCCCTATATATGTAGAATAAAAAAAACTTAATTATCTAATTAAAATTTTCATTGGATCATTGCTAGTGCTAGTTATGATTTGATAGACAGATTTTACTGTGCAGTATCATCTGTACTGTCTATTTTCAGAAGTGAAAATGAACAGACTTGCACCTGTTTTGCTTATTATGATTTTGAATTCAATTATTTTTTTTTTTTAAAGAATTTAGCATGCCAGATTTATTTAACAGTCAAGTGTGTTACAGAATTGAAATAGCTTCAGTTAATTTGGATAACATATCATTTCAATTAATTTGAATAACAATTTATTATCTTTGTAGAAGAGCATTCCTTTCTTCAAAATTCTCATTTGAATCAACAAAACTTATTTATTACAAGCAGCAAGAATATTTTACCAGGTAACCAATACAAACCATAAAACTAAATACAGTTCCAACATTTAATTATTTACATTGTAAAATTTTATATAGCATGTAAATAAGTCCTTTAAATTAGGGTTGTAAAAGTATGATTTATTAAACAAAAAGAGTTGAGAGGCTAGATATTTTGGAAACAATTGTATCCTTAAAGTTATGGAAAATAGAATACAACTTTGTAATTATTTGAAGCCAATTATTAGATATAATTTATCAATTAATTACTGTTAGGTTGTAGTATTTGTAGACCTGAACATATTACCTCCCCTTCCACACAAACTGACAAGTGGTTTTTAAACTGATTTCTGTTTGTTTTATTTTGTACTTTAATATGCCACTACTAATCGAACTGTCTGTAAGTCCCCATTTTGCTTGTCCAGGAGCAGGGGTCTAGCTGGGTCCAATTTTTTGGGAGAAGTTACTTTTCCCTCCAGCTGATTTAGGGAGAAGTGGAGAGACTTTAGGGAGAAGTGGGAAGACTTTTCCTACAGCAATGCTGTTGAGTGATTTGAAAGGTGGCTGTAATTTTCTTGTTTTTAGATGCAAAAACATTGATGTGACCATTCATTTTCTTAATTAGATCATTTCCCATACAGTGGTTATTGTTTCATTACAAAATTCTGAAAAAAGTTGTTTTCAAAATTCAAGCCGATGATGTAAATCTAACCCGCAGATTTTCATGCCCCCGGCATCTACTGATGCGGGAGGCATATAGTGATCGTCCTGTCCGTCCGTCCGTACGAGGTTAACCAAATGGGACCGTTTCGTCTAGCATCAATACCCCTTACTAGAATGACTTGATACTAATGCAGATGTAACCTGTGACCATTCCTCATCATCAGACATCACCTGACCTCAGTTTGACCTTGACCTCATTTTGGACTTAGGTTGCTTTATATGGGCCATCTCTTGGTTAACCAAATGGGACCGTTTCGTCTAGCATCAATACCGCTTACAAGAATGAATTGATACTAATACAGATGTAACCTGTGACCATTCCTCATCTTCAAACCTCACCTGACCTCAGTTTGACCTTGACCTCATTTTGGACTTAGGTTGCTTTATATGGGCCATCTCTTGGTTAACCAAATGGGACTGTTTCGTCTAGCATTAATACTGCTTACAAGAATGAATTGATACTAATACAGATGTAACCTGTGACCATTCCTCATCTTCAAACATCACCTGGCCTCAGTTTGACCTTGACCTCGTTTTGGACTTAGGTTGCTATGTATCGACAAGGATGCCACCGGGGGCATCAAGCGTTTATTGAACGCAGCTCCTTGTTGGTTATATCTTGAATGAGGTGTTTATTGTTAACACCGAGTCACCACCTCGGTGAACAGTATCTCACTCGAATAAAACTGAAAGTTAACTGTGTAAACTAGAAATTCATATTCAAATCAATTCATCGATGAAAGTCAATTTAACGTAGTAAATACATTACATGTCGTTCTTTTACCATAGATAACAAATAATTGTGTGCAATAATATTCCAATTAATCGCATGGTTAATCAGCAGTTTCTGTTATAAAACATTGTTTTTTGCGCTCGAACATGTTGACAATTAAACACAAAGTGTCAAAGACGTAACCGCGGCGCTAATTGCCTGAACACAATCAATTCTGGTGTATCGGATAATTTGATTCGCTTTAACACTTCTCGGGAAAATCTCGCAAGTACCTGAAGAAGGCGGAGTTTAAATTATGCTATCGGTGTGTGTTTGTGTATTCAACACTCATTTTGACACCGTGCAAAATGTCAACAGTCTGGGTAGCGGTAATTAGTGAGTGTGGATATCAAAGAAAATCAGGCGACATGCATTTCGCTTTGAGGTTAGATTTGAGCGAAGTTTGAAGTTCCAAAGCGACTATTTCGCTCAAGTCGCCCACTTGCGAGAGCCCTGAGGAGCATAACTTTAAAATTATGCAGTGGATTTACTTCAAACTTGGAAAATAGGAAAATGGCAATGTGGAATTGCAGTTTGGAAAACCATAACTCTAGCTTCAGCAATTTTTGAGTTATGCCCCTTGTGCTTTAATTGTCCAGAGCAAAACCTGAGAACTATGCACCTTAAACCTGAAATACTTGTAGAGGACAATGATGAAGAGTGCAGTATGCAATGAGTATAACTCTGGCTTATGTGGTTTAGTGTTATGTCCCTTTTTCATTTCCTGTGCGCAACCAGGATAGGAATATAAAATTTAGAAATACCTACAGTGACAAAATGTGTATTTCGCACTCATCAGTGATCGTAATTAAGTGTAAATGATCATGCAGATGTTAAAGTTTTAAACAAATACATTACTTGATCAAAATCCGATTAACCACTTTTAAAACCCAGTGGTAAATTTATAAAGAAAGCTTGCAGGATGTATGTGAGAAAGTTTTAAACAAATGTCTATGTTGTTAATTGACTATAAACATCAATACAGACTTTGTTTGCTTAGTGGCAGTAAAAATAAATTTTCTGTAAATTTTTATTGATGATTTCAATACCTTTGTTTTATGGCTGTTTAAATGGGAATGTAAAGATAATGTTTAAATTACTGCCAAGATTTTCTGTAAACACTTGCAGAGATATAGCACTCAATGGAATTTCAATTACTTCTTTCCTAATTGACTATAAAACATTTTAAGATAAATGGAGATAATACAGTGGTTCCATCAATCTTTTGAGATATGTTTTTGTTATATAACTATTGTAATTTGCTTAAAGATTAACTGTCAGTAAGTAAATTAAACTTGCATACAGTAGATACCCATGTATGATGCGCATCCATGTATAATACCCACCCCCCACCCTCAAAATTTTAGCCCAAATTCCTGGGGAAAAAACATTTCTGGTCAGTTTTGAGGTGGATTGAAAAAGAAAGTTGAGTTTACATTGACACCTGTAATAAATCGGTCTCGCTGTACTATTGATATTTGATTTCTGGAAATGAAACTTATAAAACATCATTATATTTTTTTATATATTTTTTTTTATTCAATTATGTTTATAAATGAATAGAAAGTAGTTGTTTTCAGTATCTCGGAATAGCATATTCTTTCAAAATGACACACGCTTTTCAATTCAAACTGATAACTGAAGGTGCGTCATCTTTTATAATGATATGTTAAAGATCAAAATGGCTGGTTATTATTGGCAATCAGTGTGGCGCCTCGTGTCAGATTTGTTGGACAGAGTTTGATATACTCCATCTTTAATTAGTATCTTAATATTAATGATTTTTTATATTTATTTCTTCAAATACTATTAAATTTATATATTAAAATTAATTTTCTTTAAAAATTAAACCACTTTTATCTATTACAGAACGTAACGGCAAGTTAGTTTTTAAAAGACAGTGTTGAGAGTTGTTTCCCTATACTGGAATGGCAAAATCATAAACGAATGTATAATGCACACTTACTATTCAGGGTTGTCCCTAGGGTAAAAAACTGCTACGGTATTATAATTTAGAAATATGACACAAATGGGAAATTTATGTGGCTTTGTGGTAACTTGTTTGGACCACAAATCTAAGACATCGTGAGTTTAAATTTGGTAAAAGCAAATAATCTTATTGGGACATGCTAAAAAAATTATGACTTGTGTCAGTATGATGGAACACTACCTTTCACATGAATGAAATGCTCTTTAATTTACACTGTTGAATAATTCACATAGGCTCAGCATAAAAATTATTAAACATGATAGTTAATCTTTAAGGTGTCTTACCCACTCATTCTTACCTGTGCTAAAGATGTGAGAAAGATGTTGCCTGCTGCAGTATATATCTATTATTTTGTAATATCAGATTATTTGTAATATTAGATATTTCTGAACTGATTTGTTATCAAAGTAGCACCTTCTGAAATCTTCTCATGTTTTTAGGTTACTTTATGTTATCCTTGCTTAAATCTGGAGTGTTTTTTTCTATGCACTGTCTGAAAGACGGGTGATATTATAGGAATGCCTGGCGGGTGGAAGGATGGGCGATGTCCACAAACTTTGTCCGGATCAGTTTTTTTCATATAGGGAGGTTTTTTGCTGTAACTTGACACAAATGTTTCTTGTGAAGCTTACCTGCAGGCCTCAGTGGCATTGTGGTTATGGATCGCCCACTTTGAATAACTTGCAGTTCACTGATGTGGGTTAGAAACCTATATTTGAGTGTTAAATTTATGTTCATGTTTGGAAGCCATACAGAAAGCTTGGAGTGGCACCTGGGGCTTCCCTGCTAGAAAAGTCACCATATGACCAAAATTTTGTCTAGGTGTGATGTTTAACCCAACAATGAAGTTTTAAAAAATGTGTAGAACTCAAGTGTTTGTCAGATTTTTATCTATAATTATACCTGGATGTTATCATCACCTTCAAATGTTCCTGGACTGTCTTTTGTTTAGAAATTTGCTAAGGAACTAAGTTGGTGCAGGGTTAATATCTGAAGAAGTAGGTAATCCATTTAACAGAGTTTTAGTATGGTCAGGCTTTTAGTAACCTAGATTCTCATATCCTTAGAACTATGGGCACATTTTTATACAATCTCGCAAGGTATACGTATGTTTTTGACAACACAGAAAGTGACGTCAGACGACCTTCAGCTTTTTCCAGAAGTAAAGAAAATGAAAGTAAACAGGCTAAACTTGAAAATGAAAGTTGCATTTGCATTGGTCTATAGTTGGAGGTCACGTGCAGGGGTCACCCTGTCTAAATATATGTACCTGGACTTCTTTCTTTTTTTTTTTTTAGCTCACCTGTCACAAAGTGACAGCGGTGTCCGTCGTCCGTCGTCCGTGCGTGCGTCCGTGCGTCCGTAAACTTTTCCTTGTGACATCTCTAGAGGTCACATTTTTCATGGGATCTTTATGAAAATGGGTCAGAATGTTCATCTTGGTAAATTCTAGGTCAAGTTCGAAACTGGGTCACGTGCCGTCAAAAACTAGGTCAGTAGATCTAAAAATAGAAAAACCTTGTGACCTCTCTAGAGGCCATAATTTTCAATGGATCTTCATGAAAATTGGTCAGAATGTTCACCTTGATGATATCTAGGTCAAATTCGAAACTGGGTCACGTGCCTTCAAAAACTAGGTCAGGAGGTCTAAAAATAGAAAAACCTTGTGACCTCTCTAGAGGCCATATATTTCACAAGATCTTCATGAAAATTGGTCAGAATGTTCACCTTGATGATATCTACGTCAAGTTCGAAACTGGGTCAGGTGCGGTCAAAAACTAGGTCAGTAGGTCTAAAAATAGAAAAACCTTGTGACCTTTCTAGAGGCCATATATTTCACAAGATCTTCATGAAAATTGGTCAGAACTTCACCTTGATGATATCTAGGTCAAGTTCGAAACTTGGTCACGTGCCATCAAAAACTAGGTCAGTAGTTCTAAAAATAGAAAAACCTTGTGACCTTTCTAGAGGCCATATATTTCACAAGATCTTCATGAAAGTTGATCTGAATGTTCATCTTGATGATATCTAGGTCAAGTTCGAAACTGGGTCACGTGCGATGAAAAACTAGGTCAGTAGGTCTAAAAATAGAAAAACCTTGTGATCTCTCTAGAGGCCATATATTTCATGAGATCTTCATGAAATTGGTCTGAATGTTCACTTGATGATATCTAGGCCAAGTTCAAACAGGGTCACGTGCGGTCAAAAACTAGGTCAGTAGGTCAAAAATAGAAAAACCTTGTGACCTCTCTAGAGGCCATATTTGTCCATGGATCTGATATAAAGTTGGTCAGAATGTTCATCTTGATGATATCTAGGTCAAGTTCGAAAGTCGGTCACGTGCCTCAAAAACTAGGTCAGTAGGTCAAATAATGAAAAAACCTTGTGACCTCTCTAAGGCCATATTTTTCATGGATCTTCATGAAAGTTGGTCTGAATGTTCATCTTGATGATATCTAGGTCAAGTTTGAAACAGGGTCAATGCGGTCAAAAACTAGGTCAGTAGGTCTTAAAATAGAAAAACCTTGTGACCTCTCTAGAGGCCATACTTGAATGGATCTCCATAAAAATTGGTCAGAATGTTCATCTTGATGATATCTAGGTCAGTTCGAAAGTGGGTCACGTGCCATCAAAAAGCTAGGTCATAGGTCAATAATAGAAAAAACGTTGTGACCTCTCTAGAGAGCCATATTTTTCATGGATCTTATGAAAGTTGGTCTGAATTTTATCTTGATAATATCTAGGTCAAGTTAAAACTGGGTCAATGCGATCAAAAACTAGGTCACTATGGTCTTGAATAGAAAAAACTGTGACCTCATCAGTGCCATACCGAATGGATATTCAGAAATTGGCAGAATGTTCACCTTGATGATATCTATGGTCAAGTTTTAACTGGGTCCGTGCCTTAAAAACACTTAGTCAAAGGTCATATACTAGGATAAACTTGATGACCTTGCCTAAACCAAATATATTCTTTAATGATTTTCATAGAAAATAATGTCAAAATTTTATCTTGAAATATTTGGTCAAATGTCAAAAACTAGTTTCAAATGTGAGCTCTTTCAAAAATTTTAGGTACTATGTCCCATTGAAAACACAACGAGCGGTCAACAGCGTACGAAGCGGTAGTTTTTCTCTATCTGAATAAATCCCACACATTTTACGCACCGAAGTCTTCCCTCTAAAACACATCAAGTACACCGTCATCATGACCGTCAAGATTGTATTACGTTACAGGACAAAAAGATTATCAGTTGTAGAACGGATAAAATTGTAATATCAGTATTATATGTTATATATACTCCAGCAGTGTTATATATTAGATTTCAGCAGTTTTACATATAGTTTAGCAGTATTATATCTATATTTCAGCATGCAGCTGAGCAAGAGAAGAAACAGAATGAAAAAGAGAACCAGAAAGAACTTGGTAATGATGTCAAATATGGCTGTGTTATACAGGTACAACACCAGGTTTTGATGCTCATATATTGTCCCATATAACAGACAGTATGTCTTGTTATCCCCCGCCGATGAAATCGGGAGGGGGGTATTGAAATGGCGTTGTCCGTCCGTCACGTCCGTGCGTCAGTGCGAGCACACTATTGGTACCTTAGGTGGTAGGAGGTGTGGCCTAGGACAATAGAAATCCTTTTTATTCATTCCGTAACCACTTAATTCTTTTGTTCCTTAAGTGGTCATTCTATTGTTTTCAAACAATGGAATGACCACCTAATACATGAATCGTATGGGTGTGCGTCCGTGTGTCTGTCTGCAGCCATATCTCATTAACTAGCAGGAAGAATTTCATGAAACTTGAAATAAACATGAACCAACATACTGCGATGATGCCCGTCAAGTTTGTTTTTTTTTTATTGGTCAATTTTCCTTAGAGTTATTGCCCTTGATTTAATGAAAAATGCCCAAAAATGTCCGTCCGCAGCCATTTCTCAGTAACTATCATGTAGAATTTCATAAAACTTGAAATAAACATGCACCAACATACTGCGATGATGCCCGTCAAGTTTTTTTTTTTTATTGGTCAATTTCCCTTAGAATTATTGCCCTTGATTTAATGAAAAATCCATGTCTGCAGCAATTTCTCAGTAATAAGCTGGTAGAATTTTATGAAACTTGAAATAAATATGAACCAACATACTTCGATGATGCCTGTCATTTTTTTTAATTGGTCAATTTTCCTTAGAGTTATTGCCCTTTAATTGTTTAAAAATCTACGGATTTGTACATAACAAACCAACCAATTGGTAGATTTCATTAAACTTCTTTCATTCTTTTCAATGAACATTTATTATAAACATGTGAAGTTGTGTACCCACACCTGGTCACCACCTTGCCTTGTTTCCCCCCCCCCCCCCCCCCCCCACCACCACCACCACCCCAAAAAATAATTTTTCATTCCTTTTTAGTTTTTATTCAAACCTTCCATGAATATTTATCAACATGCAAAGTTGTACCATTCCCCCACCTCACTCCTCCACCCAGTCATGCCCACCACCCCAAGCATGCATCACTTTGTGTTAAATTGATTTTGACTAATGAAATTATTTGCCTCTTAGTAACATCCTTAACTTTTTGCCAGATATACTGTTTTGCCGTTCCTCACCACAGACCCTTTCGGCGGGGGATACCAAATCATCAAATTTGCTTGTTAAGATAAAACTGTATGTTTTGACCCTCATACGTTGTCCTTTGACAGTAATTTTTTGGCTGTTCAAAAGTATGCCCCTTTTTCGAATTCTGTTTTCATTCATTTAACTTTCTGTAGCGATATGGCTAATGAATAGTCAAATGTTGCTGTGACAGCTCTTGTTTCCCACGAAATCACAGTGATTATGAGTCTGATGGATCATAGTTGCAAGGGGAATGAGCAAAAATGCTTGAGTTGTCCAGGTTTCAAGTGATTCAACATAGAAACTATAAGAAAAAATGTTGTAGACCACATGAATCACTTAAGTTAGCCCGTATGCTGGAAGCACCGAGTTCAACAGTTACTCAAGCAAGCGATGTTTTACTGAATTCAGTTTCAGAATTTCGAATTTTCAGACATGGAAAATATAAAGTAATAGTGTACCATTAATAAATGCACCCCTTTGGCAAAATATAACATCCCCGGGTCATTTTCATGGGAATATATGGTAGAAATAATTACTTCATAATAAATATTTATGAATTTACAGTATTAATTTGTTTGCAGCTTCTCCATCTGAAGAGTAACAAGTACCTGACAGTGAACAAGAGACTTCCCGCCCAGTTAGAGAGAAATGCTATGCGCGTATCCCTCGATGGGTCGGGGAATGAGGGATCCTGGTTCTACATTGTGCCATTTTATAAACTGCGGCAGCCAGGAGATAAAGTAAGATATTCGTGCATTCAGGTTCTACATGTGTTCATTAACAATCTAATTACTTAGTCTTAAGAGTTGACCTGTGGCTAAAAAATATGTGCATTTATAATATACTGTATGCAAAGTTTCATTATAATATATTGTGAACTAGTTCATTTTTGTGGCTCAACACAAATATTTTTAGCATTATTATAAAATCCTAAAGTCTTGAGTGTAACTGTCATGCTGTGTGATTTGATGAAAGACCCAGGTTCTGTATTCACTAGTGCTCAGAGGGGAGCGAGGTGGGAACAGGTGATTATGTCTCAAATTTAAATCACTCTCTACTTAGCACTGTTCCTAATTTCATAAGACATGTATTTTAAAGGATGACTTTTTCATTTAATCATGTTTGCAGGTTGTTGTTGGTGACAAGGTGATTTTGAACCCAGTAAACGCGGAGCAGCCCCTGCATGCCAGTAACTATGATCTCCCTGACAACCCAGAGTGTAAGGAGGTCAACTCTGTCAGTTGTAATACAAGCTGGAAAATGGTCCTCTTTATGGACTATAAGGACAACATGGAGGATGTTCTTAAAGGAGTAAGTTTCAGCACATAAAGTAATGTTGCTCTTTTTGCTGACTAGGATAACCTGTAAGTTTTATAACTATCTATTCATAATAAAGTCAGTGGAATTCAAAAAAAAAAATGGTGTCAAAATTGTATGAAATAACCTATCAGAATTGCTTCTTGATGATAAAATCAAAACTCATCAATATAATTTAAAAAATGAAGAAGTTTGTATCACCACCTTCAGAGTTGTTTAGAATATTATCCTTCAGCCTGCTGGGGGCAAGTGATTCTGCCTTTGCGACAAGTGCAGACCCAGATCAGCCTGCACATCCATGCAGGCTGATCATAGTCTGCACTGTTCGTCAGTAAATTTTCAGTGAACACCCCTTTGAATAATAAATGGTATTGCCCAAATTGAATGATGGACCAGTCCATTTTAGAAATTTAGCAAGCTAAGGGATAAATAATTTGAATGGTATAGTTGGGTTTAGAATGAGAAATTGGGAAAAACTTGTTACAGAAAAGGTGGCTGAGAAGTTTAGCCCTTATCCTGCTTAATTTCTATAATGAATGTGTCCATCTTTTGGACAATACCATCAACTGTTAAAAGGGGTGCTTAATAAAAAGATACTGACTGAATGGCAAACAGTGCAGATCTTGATCAGACTGCATGGATGTGCAGGCTGATCAAGATCTACACCGGTCGCACAGGCAGAATAAATCGTGTCCAGTATGATAAGGGTTAAGGCCTATGTTTCCATAATTGTTACCATTTATCCTGTTATGGTCTAGCTGTCTTGCAAACAATGTTGTTTCAAATGGCTTTATGTAAATGGTGATATTTATTTTTAACGAATTCCTTAAGAAAGAAACTATATACTGGTAGCTTACAAGTGGATCTGAGACTTCTTTGGAATGAGATAAGTGAGATTTTATGGTAATGTTCCCTTTGGGGGACATTATCCACTAGATACAGAATGTTATATCTGAGAAACATTGTCTAGTCTGTAAATAGACAGTAATAAATAAAGCATGTAAAATGTAACATGATAAATTTAGGAGGATTGTTTCTTCTAAGAGAAACACAGACAAGAAGATATTTCTAGCCACAACTTTATTACTTAGACCGTGAATATTTAACGAGGTCTTGAGACAGTAGTTTAGCATTACATTGTTTTGGGGACAGTTGGGAACTGATCAAAAAACTACTTACTTTCTTGACTGGTAAATTGCAATAAGAATGCTGTACAAATTTTGTGAGGAAAGAATATAGAAGTTCGTAATGCTGTGATATCATTAATATTCATCAGGGATAAGTTTTCATGGGTTTCATGGTTGAGTCAACCCACAAAATTTAAATCCCAATGAACAAGTAAAATTTTCATTCATTTTATGTTCAGAAGTTGAAATCAAGAAATTCATATTCCCATTACATAGCCATTTTGGGCCAAGTTTCGAATTCATATTCCCGTTACATAGCCATTTTGGCCCAAATTTCGAATTCATATTCCCATAACATAGCCATTTTTGCCCAAATTTGAATTCATATTCCCATTACATAGCCATTTTGGGCCAAGTTTCGAATTCATATTCCCATTACATAGCCATTTTGGCCCAAATTTCAAATTCATATTCCCATTACATAGCCATTTTTGCCCAAATTTCAAATTCATATTCCCATTACATAGCAATTTTGGCACAAATTTTGAATTAATAATCCCATTACATTGTCATTTTGGACCAAATTTAGAATTCATATTCCCATTACATAGCCATTTTGGCAGAAACCATGAAATTTCTTGCCCACAAAATTAAATGATATCTCAGTATGTAAGAAGGCTTATTCTAAATAAAAAAAAAGCATTTCACGGCTGTATTCAGGGTTATCTTCACAATGGTTTTATTTTTGCCATTATTTTAGAAAAGAAGGGGGCCTCCGTGGCCGGGTGGTTAAGGTCGCTGACTTCAAATCACTTGCCCCTCATCGATGTGGGTTCGAGCCTCACTCGTGGGGTTGAATTCGTCATGTGAGGAAGCCATCCAGCTGGCTTACGGAGGGGCATCTGGGGTCTTCCTCCACCATTAAAGCTGGAAAGTCGCCATATGACCTATCATGTGTCGGTGCGATGTTAAATCCAACAAAAAAAAAAAAAAAAAAAAAAAAAAATTTAGAAAAATGTGACTTGTTATTTTAAAACAACCATAAATATTATTCAGCAGTCTTTCAGTGTAACTAATTATGATTTGTACAATCTTTTAGACTAGCGAATTGGTGCGAAATTTTCCCATAACAAATTCTAAACTTTGATACTGAAGGACAATCATCTACAAAAAAAATATGAGTAAAAACACAGTCACGTATGAAAGAAGATTATCTGCCCTGATAAACGGCATTTACCCAAAGACGTTTCCAGCAAACTCTTTTTTGATCGGTGACTAGTTTTTATTGCATTTTTTTTAGCTTAGAGATTGTCCTCATATCCAACAGTTTGGAGAAAGTTGTTATTGGAAATTTCGCCCTTCTCATATAAGGAATTCTAGCGTACGCCTTTAACAATTTGAAACGGTTGTAGACTGTTTTTATTTATGGAGTAAAAGAGACATGAACACTGCTCCTACTGCAGTATCAAAGACCTAGAGGGCTTGATTGTATACACCTGTTAACATGTCATATTGTCAGTTTACACCTTATTACCTTAAGTCTCCTCTCTCCACACACTTGAATCACAGTCTGTGTAATACATATTTAAAGAAAAACCACGTTGAATTACTGCATTTCAAAAAACAATATATTGTTACGAAAGCCATGTTTTCTCTGTTTACAGGGAGATGTTGTACGACTGTTTCATGCAGAAGAGCAGAAGTTTCTCACAGCGGATGAATACAAAAAACAGCAGCACGTTTTTCTCAGGACCACACAGCGATTGTCTGCAACATCTGCAACTAGCTCAAAAGCATTGTGGGAAGTTGAGGTAAAATTTACGAGGGAAAAGTTCTAACAATGGTTGTTCCACCATAGTAATTTTGTCAGAATTTATTTGTGTAGGAAAATTGTCTCTTTAAAAGTATCTGACTAGTATGATGCAATACATTTGAATTTTTAGCAGTATGATATCAGTAGTAATGGCAGTTGTCAAAAGAAGTATCAGTATTACCATCCTAAACACTCACTGTGCAAGAATGCTGCATGCTTTGGTCAGTAAGGACTTGAGACGATGATGATGCAAAATATTGTACTAATTTCTGATATTTTCATGTAACATCTTGGGTATATTGAAATCATTGATAACTCATTATGGAGGAATTTTTATGGATTTTGTTGTTTTTGTCATTCCACCAAATTTAATCCCATTAAACTGTTTTATCTTTAGAAGTTAAAATCCACAAACTTATATTCCTACAAAATTGCCATTTTTACTAAAACCATAAAATTAAAAACAATTCCACAGTATATGATATAAAAGTTGTAGACTTGGGTTTCGATCAGAATGTTATTTTGTAACATCTCTTCCTTTCTGATTACAGGTTGTGCAGCATGATCCATGTAAAGGAGGAGCCGGTCACTGGAACAGTTTGTTTAGGTTTAAGCATCTAGCTTCTGGGCAGTATCTAGCAGCTGAGGTAGGTTATTTATTTGAGCCGTGCCATGGGAAAACCAACATAGTGGCTTTGTGACCAGATGGATCCAGACCAGCCTGCGCATCCGCGCAGTCTGGTCAGGATCCATGCTGTTCGCTATTAGTTTCTCTAATTCCATTAAGCTTTGAAAGCGAACAGCATGGATCCTGACCAGACTGCACGGATGCGCAGGATGGTCTGGATCCATGCTGGTCACAAAGCCACTATGTTGGTTTTTTCATGGCACGGCTCATTTGATGTTATGTTTAAATGCCATCATGTTGAAAAAGACAATTTGGTTTAAATCTATAGAGACTTACCCTATACCCTTTTTACACAAGAGAAACTACCTGTGGATACATGAAAATGTTTGAGTGAACATCGTTTCTCAATCTTAATCCTGTCCAAATTATTTCAGTGGAATGGAACAGTAATCTATCTGTTATCTGTGTTACCTGCAATACAGGAGTCTTGCATCTGACAGTCCTATAATTGTCTTGATTTTCTCATATTTCTAGATATTTGACTCCTACTTTGATGCATGTATATAGGTAGTGGAGGCTTTTCTGTTCCCACCAGTAGCTTTATCAACATAATTTCCTAGGTGAAATTTTTTGAATTTTAACTTTCAAAAAAAAAAGTCTGTTGATAAATTTCATTTTAGAAAATGTGATATAAATTTCCCCCAGGGAACTCCTTGATTGGATCTTTACATATTTTTCTTTTCAAATCACTAATCACTGAGCAATTATCTGTTCAAAATCTGTTTATAGTCATTATGCATGCTTTTTCCATGACCAGAGGTAAAATAACGCTTGCAGGGTATGAAAAGTACCAAGTCACCTAAGCCGACAACAATAGTTTTAACAGAGATGTCTCCATTTTTAGCTCGACTATTCATAGAATAGTAGAGCTATTGGACTCACCCATGTGTCGGCGTCGGCGTCTGCGTCGGCGTCGGCGTCCCGATTTGGTTAAGGTTTTGTATGTAAGCTGGTATCTCAGTAACCACTTGTGGGAATGGATTGAAACTTCACACACTTATTCACTGTGATAAAATGACCTACACTGCACAGGTTCCATAACTCTGTTTTGCTTCTTTACAAAATTATGTCCCTTTTTCGACTTAGAAATTCTTGGTTAAGGTTTTGTATGTAAGCTGGTATCTCAGTAACCACTAGCAGGAACGGATTGAAACTCCACACACTTATTCACTGTGATAAATTGACCTACATTGCACAGGTTCCATAACTCTATTTTGCTTTTTTACAAAATTATGTCCCTTTTTCGACTTAGAAATTCTTGGTTAAGGTTTTGTATGTAAGCTGGTAACTCAGTAACGACTTGTGGGAATGGATTGAAACTTCACACACTTACTCACTGTGATAAACTGACCTACACTGCACAGGTTCCATAACTCTGTTTTGCTTTTTTATGAAATTATGCCCCCTTTTCGACTTAGAAATTTTTGGTTAAGGTTTTGTATGTAAGCTGTTATCTCAGTACACACTAATGGGAATGGATTGAAACTTCACACACTTGTTCACTGTCAAGATCTGACATGCACTGTATAGGTCCCATAACTCTACTTTGCAATTTTTTCAAAATTATGCCCCTTTTTCAACTTAGAAGTTTTTGGTTAAGTTTTTGTATGTAAGCTGGTATTTCATTATCCACTTATGGGAAAGGATTGAAACTTCACGCACTTGTTCACTTTATGAGCTGATAAGCACTGTGAAGGTTCCATAACCCTTTTACCCATTTTTACAAAATTATGCCCCTTTTTCGACTTTTGTATTCATTTAATAGACAAGGCTGTTGAATAGTCGAGCGTTGCTGTCCTCCGACAGCTCTTGTTTCCAAATATTTTACCCAGGATCATTTTTTGGCTCATGTTTCTCTGTACTTAAAATGAGAAAAATGATATGCCTGTATGGTTATAAAATGAATTATACACGATCTTTCATTTATAAACAGATTGACAATGATCCCCGGATTGATCCAACAAGACAGAAACTGAGAGGATCACCAATAGCCAATGTGTACTGCCTGGTATCTGTACCACATGGCCATGACATTGCCACACTCTGGGAGCTAGACCCAACCACAATGACTAGAAGTGATACTCTAGTTCCAAGGTAATAATATGTCTTCACTTACTGTTGGTTGTTTAGTATTCGCAACAGTTTTATTTTTTTGAACAGTGTTACTCTCCAATTTAAAGTGGGTGTGAATATTTGCTGATCATTTCAATTACAATGTTTTGAATAAATTCTAGATTGAGTTGGACATTTTTGTCTTAATTCCAGGAATTCCTATGCACGTTTGCACCACTTATGTACAGGAACATGGGTACATAGTACTTCTTGTTTAGCCATTGATAAGGATGAAGACAGACCTGAGAAAAATAAGGTAACTGATTATTTAAAATACGTACACATGCATACAGTCCGTCTGCCTGTAGACTAATGGTTTCTGCCAAATAATTCTAGAACCATGTGACCTAGAACAATCAAACTTAGGAGTCTGATTGGGCTTATGAAGTAGATGAGCCATAATGTTTTGGGGTTCAATAGGCCAAAGGTCAAGGTTGTAGGACCCTGAACCTTGGAAATGGTTTCTGCTCAATAACTTTAGAATCACTTTATTCATAACATTCAAACTTGATAGCTTGATTGGCCTTATGAAGTAGATGACCCCAGTTTGTTGTAGGGGGTTAGCAGGTCAAACCCGTAGTGATCATGGGCCTGAAAATAGGACAACCCGTTGTTTTTTTCTCTCTCACTAGAAGTTAATTTGTTGACCACTGAGTGAAACCACAGCACAGTATTGCAGAGTAGGGTGCTAGGTAGGAAAACTTTTCATTTATCACTTCAGTAATGAATTGAAGTAAAAACCAGAGCTGCAAAAGTTATGAACATTTGGTTTCAGGTTGGTTGTGCACAGATCAAGGAAGATAAAGAAGCGTTTAATATAGTCCCAGTATCACCTAGTGAAGTCAGAGATCTGGATTTTGCTAATGATGCCAGTAAAGTTGCTGGTGAGATTGCTAACAAACTGGAGAAAGGCTCAATCACACAGAATGAGAAAAGGTTTGTAGGTTTATATCACAGCATAACTATATCTTGATCGAATTACTCAACCCTGTTTGCGGGGTTTCAGAAATCTGTAAATTCATTGGTAGCCTCATTGGTAGCCCATTTGGCTACCAATATTTTTGTCTGGTAAACCAACAAATATTTTTTGGGAGGGATATTTGTTTAACCCTTATCATGCTGGATACAACTGATTCTGCCTTTGCGACCAGGGTATATCATGATCAGCCTGCACATCCATGCAGTCTGATAAGAACTTCACTGTTCCCCATTCAGTCAGTATCTTTTTGGTAAGCAACCCCATTTGACAGTTAATGGTACTGTCCAAATTGAAAGATGGACAAGTTCTTGAAATAATATACCCCCATAATAACTCTTTTGGGCAAAACCGTAAAATTTTATTCAAAAATAAGTGATAACATAGTATTACACCTATATGCCTTATATATCATGGAATTTCAGGAACGTAACAAAGCTTCTGTCAGATCTGATCTATTTTGTGTGTAACCAAGAGTCGTCAGACACAGGGATAGATCCCCTGCACGTAGAGATGATAAACCCTAACGACTGCAGGGAAAGGCAGAAACTTTTAAGAGAACAAAATATTGTAAAACAGGTATGACCTATTAGTATTTAAGATTTGGAAGACTTTAAACCTTGAAATGTTTTCGCACTTTTAAAGTTAGCAAAATTACTGCACAGTACATTCATGTTCATGAAGTTACTGCACAGTACAGTCACAATACAGTCATGTTCATGAATAGTTACGAAAAAAGTGCTCAATAGATATAATGTTATAGTATCACTTCAAAAATATGAACAGGGGAATAAAGTTTAACTTGAAATATTACTGTCACCATCATTTCAAGGTTTACAGTAGTTAACATTCTGTCTGTCTGACTGTATTTTGACACAGGGAGTGGTTCACTGCATGTAGATATGATCTACCCAAACAACTGTTATAAACAACAGAAGATCTGTATCAGCTAAATATTATAAAACTTGTATGAAACACTGTTAAAAAAGCTGAAATATTTTTTATGCCCCCAAAGGGAGGCATATAGTTTTTGAACAGTCTGTCGGTCTGTCCGCAATTTTCGTGTTAGGTCCATATCTTTGTCATCGATGGATGAATTTTCAAATAACTTGGCATGAATGTGTACCACAGTAAGACGACGTGTCGCGCGCAAGACCCAGGTCAGTAGCTCAAAGGTCAAGGTCACACTTAGACGTTAAAGGATAGTGCATTGATGGGCGTGTCTGGTCCATATCTTTGTCATCGATGGATATATTTTCAAATAACTTGGCATGAATGTGTACCACAGTAAGACGACGTGTCGCGCGCAAGACCCAGGTCCGTAGCTCAAAGGTCAAGGTCACACTTAGACGTTAAAGGATAGTGCATTGATGGGCGTGTCCGGTCCATATCTTTGTCATTCATGCATGGATTTTAAAATAACTATGCCTGAATGTGTACCACAGTAAGACGATGTGTCGCGCGCAAGACCCAGGTCCGTAGCTCAAAGGTCAAGGTCACACTTAGACATTAAAGGATAGTGCATTGATGGGCGTGTCCGGCCCATATCTTTGTCATCGATCGATGGATTTTCAAATAACTTGGCATGAATGTGTACCACAGTAAGACGACATGTCGTGCGCAAGACCCAGGTTCGTAGCTCAAAGGTCAAGGTCACCCTTAGACGTTAAAGGATAGTGCATTGATGGGCGTGTCCGGTCCATATCTTTGTCATCGATGGATGGATTTTCAAATAACTTGGCATGAATGTGTACCACAGAAAGACGACGTGTCACACGCAAGACCCAGGTCCGTAGCTCAAAGGTCAAGGTCACACTTAGACGTTAAAGGTCATTTTTCATGATAGTGCATTGATGGGCATGTCCGGTCCATATCTGTGTCATTCATGCATGGATTTTAAAATAACTATGCATGAATGTGTGACACAGTAAGACGACGTGTCGCGCGCAAGACCCAGCTCCGTAGGTCAAAGGTCCTAAACTCTAACATCGTCCATAACTATTCATTCAAAGTGCCATCGGGGGCATGTGTCATCCTATGGAGACAGCTCTTGTTTTGTAATCTTTTTGTTCTTCTGTCTGGCACTTTAAAAATATAAAATAAACACAGCCTTTACATAAAGTAACAAAAGGAGTTAACGTACTCAAAGAACAATTGTCATAGCTTGTATGTTTTCATATGTAATACAAATCACTTGCCTCTCACCTATGTGGGTTTGAAACCTAACTTTGGGTGTAGAATATTTCATGTGAGGAAGCTATTCAGCTGGCTTGCACAAGGCTAGTGATTTTGCCAATGTGCCCACTGGAAAAGTTACCATATGACCTAAGTTGTGTTGGTGTGCCTCAAAACCCATCAAAAACCAAATTTTGGGCTCCTTCTGTCCTTGTGCTCTCAAAATTCTGTGTATAATTAAATATAGATATAAGTAATTCTTTTCTAAAACATGAGGAAAACAAATATGATAAGGTACACATTATGTATTAGAAATTTCGACTGAAAATTTGGTATGAAATAAGTGGGATATTTTCCAAACAGAGTTTAAGTATTCAAGTTACCAAATGAGCTGTATATATTCCTAGGTTTTCAAGATTTTGCAAGCACCATTCACAGATCACGGTGATGGACCAGCGTTACGTATGGAGGATATCATGGACCAGAGACACGCCCCCTATAGACAGATCTGTAAACTTTGTTACAGAATATTGAAGTTATCTCAGCAGGATTACAGGAAAAATCAGGTACCTTTGTTAGCATTTTCTGTTTGTGCAAAAACAAAGAAAAAATAGTGAAGATTTTATTGCATGTTTGAATGTCTTCCGACAAAACTTTCTTCTTGTGCATTATTCAGATAAGCAAAATTAATATATAAGCCATTTATGATCTGAACAGGTGTTGCAGCATATTTGATTTAGAGTGAGACAAATACTAAAAGTCATTTCCACCTTGACATTTCATGGGGGCCTTCGTGGCTGAGTGGTTAAGGTTGCTGACTTTGAATCTCTTGTCCCTGACAACCATGGGTTTGAAACTTTGCTGGGTAATAGAGTTCTTTCATGTGAGGAAGTCACCCAGCTGACTGGTAGAAGGTTGGTGGTTCTACCCATGTGACTGTCTGAGCCCCTGAAATGATGCCTGAACAGTCACCTGCAATCTTCCTCCACCATCAAAAGCTGGAAAGTCGCCATAGGACCTAGTAGAACAGAGTTTTTTGTGTAAATTTAATATGCACGGATACAAATCTGTAAATGTTATTAAGGGGAGCGTTGCTCTTGTGGTTAAAATGTTGGACATTCAACCTGGAAGTCATGATTCAAGCCCCATTGGGGTCACAACAAGGTCCTCTTCTATGTCCTCTTCTATGTTGCCAGGGTTTTTCACAAGTTAAATAGAATTAGTGTGAAATAAACTAAAGACATTGTTATTATTTCAATAAAAATATATTTGTTTTCAGGAATACATTGCCAAGAATTTCCCATTTATGCAGCGACAGATAGGTTATGATGTTCTTGCTGAAGACACAATTACAGCGTTACTACATAACAATAGAAAACTTTTAGAAAAACATATCACTGCCTCTGAAATAGAAACTTTTGTGAAACTTGTCAGAAAAAACAAGGAGCCAAGGTAATTTGTAGTCAGTTAAACTGATGAAAGAAATGATATATCTTTTTGTATCTTTTATGTTCAGTATCTGATTACTGAAGCTTTTATACCAGATGAGTTAAGAATGTTGACTTCAAACCAGTTCAAGGGTCGTCAGTGACCAAGTGTTGAATGTTGCTGACTTGCTTCTTTACCTAAGTTGGTTTGAGCACTGCTCCTATGGTTATACAAGGAAATCTTCTAACACACTTGCAGAAGATCAGAGGTTTCTCCTGGTTGCCTGTCTGTGCCTTAAATAATACCCTGTGAAATTTTTTGCAAATTTCGCGAACTCAAGAAATATGCGAACGTAACAGCCGGTGTAAATTTCCAAGTTCATCAAGACGCATCATTATAGTCAAGTAAACATAAATGAACCTAGCTTTGGCATTTTAATTTTTGGTGATTTGTGAATATTTCTACTTGCGAAACGTCTGGAATCAATAATTTGCAAACTTTTCAATCTGCAAGTATATCTACAGTTTAATTTCTTTCGTTCGAACTCTACAGGACAAGCAAAATTACTGCGAGTTATCGGTTATTCTAACCATTGAACAAAATGCTCAGCACAGGGATTTTACCGGGACCTGATTATGAGTTTGCGCAAGTGGTGGTGTTGGAGTGTGTTTGAGCGAATGAAGTACGACTACTTAAACAGTATAACATGTTTGAGACAAAAATCTGGTTTGGTATAAGCAGAAGGTAAAATTGTTCTGATGTGAGTCTTGCATGTTTTGAGGACATTCAGCTTGTATCTGTATGCTTTAAGCTAGCTGGAACTATTTTCGTTTCAGGTTCTTGGATTATTTGTCTGACTTGTGTGTGTCCAATAAAGTAGCCATTCCAGTCACCCAGGAGCTCATCTGTAAATGTCTGCTGAGTGAAGAAAATAAAGACATTCTCATAGATACAAGGTAAATGTCTGCTGAGTGATGAAAGTAAAGACATTCTCATATATACAAGGTAAATGTCTGCCGAGTGATTAAAGTAAAGACATTCTCATAGATACAAGGTAAATGTCTGCTCACGGGTGGTAAACGCGCAATCCAATTCCCACTGGGAATACGCTAAAAATAGGTTGCGCGACTTCCGGTGCTGGTGTTGCGCATCAATATATACAAAATCGAGGTAGGTGGGTTTTTGTTTTTGTAAATAATGACACATTTACGTATGTTTTCGAAAAAAGCAGAATGCTGTTCGACACAAAAATGAATAAAGATCATATGTGTGAAATACCAACTTATTAATTTAAGAATCAGCTCTTTTATCACGAAAACTCTGCTGGCTCGAACTGTCAAAAAAAAGCATGAAATCATGAAAAATGCCAATTTTCTAACTCTTGTGCCTTCTTTCTGGAAATGTAACGCTTCTAATGATCAAACACGTGTAAAACAGTCATGAATATTACATACACTTGAATGAAATGTTGCTTTTGGGGGAAAGATTGGCAAAAAAATAATCGGGAATGGGGTTGCGCCCCGGGAATGGAGTTGCGCGTATACATTATATACATTATGATGTATACGAGCAAATCCATTCCCGGTGCACAACCCAATTCCCGATTTTTTTTTTGTCAATTATGTCCCCGTAAGCAGGATTTGAAGCAAATAATTTTGATATTCGTTACTTTATAACAGTTGAGTTATCATAAAAAGCATCAAATGTCCTCAGATTAGGCATATGAGGTCAGAAACGTCCATTTTTGTTGATTTCATACTTTTTTCACGCTTCTTGTCGCCCGAGTTTTCGTGATAATAGAGCCGAATCATAACTTACAAGCCAGATATTTTACACATATGATGTATTATCATATTTGTATCGAATAGCATTTTGCTTTTTTCGAGAAAATTCATTCTTGACTCATGCAAAGCAAAATCATAACTTCACATACCTCAATTTCGTCTTTTTTTACGCGCAACACCAGCACTGGACGTTGCGCAACCCATTTTAAGCGTATTCCCAGCGGGAATTGGATTGCACGTTTACCACCCGTGCTGCTGTGTGAAGAAAATAAAGACATTCTCATAGATACAAGGTAAATGTCTGCCGAGTGATGAAAATAAAGACATTCTCATAGATACAAGGTAAATGTCTCTGCTGTGTGAAGAAAATAAAGACATTCTCATAGATACAAGGTAAATGTCTGCTGAGTGAAGAAAATAAAGACATTCTCATAGACACAAGGTAAATATCTGCCGAGTGATGAAAATAGTGACATTTTTATAGATACAAGGTAAATGTCTTTCTAGTGAGTTTATAAAAAGACATTCACATAGATACAAGGGCAAATGTATGCTTACTGAGTTAAATAAAGACACTCTAATATAGATAGAAGGTAAAGGTCTTGCTATTGAGTTTATAGATACAAGGGATGTTTCTGCTGAGTGTGGAAAATAAAAACATTCTTATGGATACAAGGTAAATGTCGTCCGAGTTGGGAAAATAAAGACATTTGCATAGATACAAATGTAGATATCAGCTGAAATGAGGAAATAAAGATATTTTCATAGATTCAAGGTTAATATCTGCTGAGTCAGAAAAAAAGACCTTCTCATAGTATATACTATTTGCGAGTGTCTGGTCAGTGAGGAAATTTGACATTCTCTCATAGAGTTAATGTAAATTAATGTCTGCTCAGTGAGAAAAATAAAGACAGGATAATAAGTAAAAACAAGGTAATTGTTTGCTGAGTGAGAATAATTAAGACATTTTCAAAGACTCTTGGTAAATATCTGCTGTGTGGGGGGAATAAAGACATTCTCATAACTGCAATATATTGTTTTCAGAGTGACTTAAATTGAGGCATACGCAAGGTGAAAGGTCTGTCTCCAGCAAATTTAGATCGAGTCAGTTCATGAAATATTTAAATGCCAAGGAACAAGTTAAATTCCCATTTCATTTTATGTTCAGAAGTTAAAATTATTTTTACATTTAATTTACTGTTTTTAGGGTGATTAAAACGCAGACAGAGGTAGAAATGGAAGATGAAAACCCGGATGATGGTATAGCAGAACCCTTTTTTACCATAGAAGAAGACGAGGATGTGGTTGTTATATGGAAGGAAGACAATGGGGAGACTCAGCAGGAAGAGATCAGAACTCTAGCATTAAATGCCGCTCAAGATCCACAAAGCAGGGATAAGGCCGTGCTGAAGTATTACAGGTAACTGTATAGAATATACGTTTTGAATATGTACATATTAACATTTAGGAAGGTTTCCTAGAATAATTTCTTGAAATTTAATTATACCAGGGGTGTTCAATAAATACCTGGAAAAGTCATTTCTTCATGATTGTATCACCAAAAATCAATGAAACTGTAACATAATGTAGATTAGGGAATACCTAGTTGATATGTCAAAATCATACTTTGGACAGGTAATAAGTAAATGCTGGTCCCCATAGCAATGTTATGTGGCATCATCATTTTATGTAATATTTGTCACTTGATTGTAGGCATCGTCGTTGGTTAAAATTTTTGTTTAGGTCCACCTTTTCTCAAAAACTGTACAAGCTGCAGTTTTGAAACTATGCACACTTGTTATCATCATTAGATGACTATGTAGGCCAAGAATTATAATTATGCATTTTGTCAAAATTATGACCCTTTTTGTACCTAGAAAATTTGAGTTTCTATAAAAATTTTGTTTAAGTTTTGACACACTTTCTCTTTATCTCTGTTATTTCTTGATAGATCTACTTTGAGCTTAAAATAGTTATTCCTCATCATCACCCACATCATTATGGTACAGGGTCTTAAATCTCACTGCAATATTTCATGAATTATCCCCCCTTTTTACTTAGAATTTCAGGTTAAAGTTTTGGTGCACTTTTACTCTATCTCTCTTATAACTGAATGGATTTGATTCAAACTTAAAATAGTTGTTTGACATCATCAAGCATCCATTCAACAAAGAGTGGTTAGAAACAAACATAGTCATAGTTTAAATGAACTTGAATTAGCAATGCACTTGTTTTCCCATTAACCCTTACCATGCTAAATTTCTATTATGGACTGGTCCATCTTCCAATTTGGGCAGTACCATTTATCATTTGAAGGGGTGTTTACTAAATATTTACTAACTGAATAGCGAACAGTGCAGACCATGATCAGACTGCACGGATGTGCAGGCTGATCTTGGTCTGCACTGGTCGCAAAGGCAGAATCACTTGCCACCAGCAGGCTAAGGGTTAAGCACAGTTACACTGACCTTACATGTAAATAAATCAATTAAAACTATTCAGATTTGCAAGAAACCACTGTATGAGTAACATGAAATATTAGGGTTGGGTATCACAGCAGCTGTACCATTACATTTGTACCTTAGTATAATTTATCTGTCAGTCTGTTCAAATTTATGTTGTGCATATCTGAAAAGCTTTTGACTTAGAGTCATCAAACAAAAGATTGTTTTTCAGCATGAAAAGGTTGCACCTGTGGGTTTTGTTTGACATTTCACTTAGTCAGACCAGAGTTTTGACGCCTTGGATTAGTCAAAAGTATGCAGAAAGTGCCTAAAAGTTTGTGTTGCAGGTATCTCAAGAAAGTATTTGACCTTGAAACATGAAACCTTACACAGTAGAGGTATTACTCAGCATGTGAAGATGTGCACTTTGTGTCTTGTTTGGGATTTCATTCAGCTAGACCAGAGTTATGGCCATTAAAAGTATGCATAAAGAGTCCACAATTTTGTGTCACATGAATATCAAAAAGTTTTTGACATGAAACAATATAGGATTGTTAGTCAGCATGTGAAGTTGTGCACAGTTTAATTTCATTTTTTTTGTCAGCAGACAAAAGCAATTCTTTTGTTTATTCATATTTTATTTTAAATACCCATTTTCTATCTCCGGTGGATATTGTCAACTTTCGTTGGCTCAAACTCGAAAAGTCGTTGGAAATGAATTTGAGAGATTGAAAGTTTGAGCCATCAGTATGGTGGCCATCTTTTATTTATGCACGGAGCTCTAGTAAAATACATAGATTATGTGTATGACATAGTTGACTGATATTAAAGCTGGAAATGTACTATAAATTGTCAAAATTCATTCTAATAAAGAGGAAATAAACAACATAATTTAAATATCATTTTATTCAATAATTTTAATTGGTTCAAATTTTGTGTAGCCCTCTTTTAATGAGTCTGCCCGAGAGAGTATTTTTTGGTATGCCGAACATTTTGACAATCTCTGTTTTTGATTTCTGTCCTTTTTCACATTCCATTATGGCATTATAATTTGTCTGAAGAGTTTTTGGGTCTGATTTTCTTTTAATTCCTTATTTTCCCATATCCAACTTTGCTACCCCCCCCGCCCCCCCCCCCCCAACACACACATACCTGTTACCGTGTCCTGCACAAAGTTGTTCCACTTGCATATTTCAACTTTTGAAAGCGATCAACCCTATTTAAAGTGAAATAAAGACATTCATTGTTTAGATTTTGTTTGACACATAGAATTCATGAATTAAAACATTAAAATGAACAAAAATCTTCTAATTAAAATTGTTTGGCCAATACAGGTATTAATTTCAAAACGTGCTAAAACTATATATGCACCGATTACAGATTAAAGCTATAAGACAATAATAGAGGTGCAAATTGTTTGCATCGTGAAAAGATTAGTTGCAGACATTTGTCTGTTCAACCTATCAGGTGTGATTAACATTATAATTAACCTCAAGGGACCAGACAGGGAGTTAGAGAGTTTCAGTTATCGGTGTTCTAGCCAACCGGAGTCTAACAATGTACAGTATATAAGAAATAAGATCGGGACTAGACGATGAGTTCGAGCAATCTGGGTTGGAGCCAATGAGAGTCGACTGTATTTACAGTTACATCTGAAATTTACTGGTGCGCATGATTTGTATTACGTTGCATGCTGTAATCAACACATTTTGTAAAACTATTACACTTGCTAATACAGCACATCTTTTTAAAGCAGTGCAAGACCAGTAATATTTTCCAATGTTTTCAATTTTTGCGATGAAAAAATCATTTGCTGATTTTATCTACTGTCAAGATGAAAAAAGACAAACTTCATGAACCTCTTTCTGGGTCCCTTAAAAAGCAAGTCATGTTTCTAAATATATGTGGTGTCACATGAAAGGTGAAATTTGTTTTGATGTACAGAACTGTGGAATGTTTATACAGATGAGTAGAATACAAATTAGTTTCTAGTGTTTTATGCCAACCAGTCTGCTTTTCTTGCTCTCTACTTGTTAGTTAGCAAACTTGATAAAAGTCTGCAGATATGGATCCTTGCAACATTGTATCTCTTCCTTAGATTCAGAGATATTAAATAGCAGCAAAAAGCATCTGTAGCCCTGTTCTCTTGTTCCATGCATTGTCCGAGTAAATTTAAGGCAGTTTCCCTGTGTCCAAGATTTGGTTCTCGGTCAATTGTCCTGAGAAGATTGGACAATGCTCTTTTCTTTTCATCTTGTCTTCCAAGACTTTTGTAGGTCTTGTATTGTAGAAAGTAGAGGTAAGGAAGAGAATCAACCACTGCCCATTTTATCCAGTAGTCGTCTGGAGGTCTGAATTTTAGATCGTCTTTCGTAGATCTAGACATTTCATACTGTAGTTCATGTGGAACACATTTTATTTCATATGGCAGAAATGTAACACAGAATGCTGTAATGTGCTGCATAGCTTCTTCGTTATGATCATTGGATATTTCAAAAAATCCTTTTTTTAGAGCGTGTAAGATATAAAGATGGCATTGACAAATAGGCTCAACAGTGTTTATGTCATAACCTCTTTCAATTTTCCTAAGAGTAATTTCCGTTTTCCGAGTATCCCCTGTACAGTAGTAGATTGATGCTAGCTTCAGTTTACTAGATGAAACATCTCTATTCAAACCACGGGAGATCCAGGTGAGAGCTTCTGCTGATACTGCATTGTACAAATGAATACTTTGGGATGCTAGGGCAGTTCCAAGGGATGTACCTAACATTGATGCAAGAATATGGCATGCTGTTTTGTCCACTTCTTCACATTGGTCACAGACATGAACTAATTTGAAATAATACTTCAGCAATGTTTGTACAGCTTCTTCGTTACTAAGGTTGCTGATAGAATTTAGACAAGGCCTCATGACATCGTAAGTGTTGAGTGCAAGTATCTTTAATATATGTGCTGAAACAATATCACCAGTTTTGAATGAGCTTAAATTATTCATTTTTCGCTGAAGCCTTAAACCAAGACTGTCACACTCAATCCCAAATAATGCTATACATTTATCAGTTACAATATCGTGTAGTTTTTGCAGAATGTAAGGTTTATATATGTGTGGTATATTTCCTCTCATCAAATTGTTTCCACGTATGATAAAGTGTGGACAATTTTCATTCAAAATACAGTTGTGTAAGACAAATAAACACAATGATAGGCACCCAAGTATGTTGTTTTCTCTCCAGATGACAGTATGTGTATTTGCAATACAATGAAACATAACTGTTTTACACATGAAACTTGAAATGGTGTCTTCAAAGTATGGCTCCATAAAGGTTTTCAATATTATCTTCATCAAGACGTAACATCGAATCTGTGTTATATTGAGGCTGAACATCAAGCATCGTTCTGCTAAGGATGTTGATATTCTCCATTCAAGTTCCTCATGTTCACTGCCCTTGCTTCCAACAGCAACAAGGAAACATCCAGTATTACCACAGTATCTTCTCATGTCAGCTGAAGGCCACTGACCTACACCTTGCCAGTCTAACCACTGCCGTGCTTGTAGAGGCCAGGATTTACAATGCAAAGCATGAACAATGTCTACATCACTCATCCAAGGTGGTGTTTGTATTGAATGTGCTGGACCGTGTCTTCTTCCTCCCTCTTGGAAATTATCAGTTAATGCAGGCATGATTGTATTCTTTAACAATATTCCTTTTCTTTCAGTGAAATGTTTATTGGGTAAAGTATGATATGGAAGTTGAGTATTATTTCTCAGAAGTTGCAGATGACAATAGCCAGGTGATACAGTATCATCCTGGATCATCAGATAATTTTCTACATCAGGTTTCCAGTCACTCCTATCTTGTATCACTTTAGAATCATTGAAACAAAGTAGCTGGTCTATGTCTGAATTAAGATTCAGTGTTGTTGTGCCCTCTGACTGACTGCCGAAGAAGTATGGTGTACTATTTTGATCCAGTAGTTGTAATGATCTTGTTTCCATAGATTCAGCCAGTAAAACTGCTCTTCTTCTCTTAAGTACAATCCTCTCATTTACTCCTATATCAGAAAGAACATCTGACAGCATTACTGACACTGGCTCGATGTACTCTGGTGCTTGAAACATACTGAAAATAAAGTAAAGCAGTAACTGACTAAGAAATACAAAAAAAAATATATATATATATTCCTAAAGGAAGTACGCAGATGCAGTTAAGGTGGCTATCAATGGTATATCAGGAATCTGATGTAGATTTAAGGCTTCACACTTCACTCTTTCAGATTCTTATCACTTGATCATGTATTACTAAGGGGCCATTATTATATGAACCAGAGTAATTAGAAAAGTATTCATAGTGGTTTGCCAAAGGAACATTTGTGTGATGAAAAGTGTGGACAATAGACAGATGATGGGCACAAAACTTGGTGCTCAGGTGGGCTAAAAATAACTATTTGGCCTTGTAGATAAATGTCATCTTTATATGTTGTACTGTTCTCCCTGTACTTGGATTCAGTGTTGTTATATTTTCTGGTCCTTTGGGATCATGGAGTCCATTCAGTACCTGTGTAATAGAGTTCCACTTAAACCAGAGCTATGGGGTGTAAGAGGTGTTTCACTTTCCCTTACCTCTCATGAACAAACTCAGTCAAACTGAGTCTGCTATTATTCTGCTTGGTTGCGTTCTATGCTTCCAAAGGATCTTCTTACAGATTTTGTTATTGATCATATAGTAAAAATTCCAAACAGTTCACATTTAATAAAAATGATAACCTGTATTTTAAACTTTTGTGAAATCTTTGATATTGAGTGGGAATTAATCTTTGTATAGTGTGTGGTTGTACCTATTCAAAAACTCCAAAACCTCTAAATAAAATTTTCAATTTATTTGAAATATATAAACTCAGGTCCATGTGAAATAACTGTTTTAATGAATGAAACCACAAAATTGTAACATAATCCAATCTTAGTATAACTTAAAATATGTGAAATTAAATACCTTTGTTTGGTTTGAAATAAGCAAATTATTTTTATAAACCTCTTCAGATCCGATGTCCTAGTTACAGTTTTTTCTTTGTTACTTCCTCTTCCTGTTTACACAAGAGGATAACTCAAATATTTAATCTGGTTTTGATAGTCAGTTGTTACCTACCTTTAAACTTTACCTTGCTTTATTTCTTAAATGGATTGGTCCATTATACCACTTATTATTCATAGGGAATACCCATTGAAAATTTACTGACTGAATAGCAAACAGTGCAGACCACAATCTTGGTTTGTATTATGGTCACAAAGGCATTGTCACTTGCTGCCAGCAGGCTAAAAGTTAAGGAGAGCTCTTATCAAGAACAGAAAATAGATTTTAATTCTTTAATACTGACCTAAGCTTGATCTATTTGGATATGAAAAGTTGGAATGGAGCTTTATTTAATTGGAAAATGTAAATAAACACTAGTATATAAAGATATATGTATTTTGATGAATTTCAAGTGGTTTGCTCAAAGCAGTGAAACAAAATATTTTAGCCTTAAGCCTACCACCTCCAAGTGATTCTGCCTTTGCGACCACTGCAGACCAAGATAAGACTGCACATCCATGCAGTCTGATCATGGTCAGCACTGTTCAATCAGTAAATTTTCAGTGAGCACCCCTTTGAATATTAAATGGTGGTGCTTAAATTGAATGATGGACCAGTCTATTTTATAGAAACTTAGCATGCTAAAGGTTGATTAGCTGTGATGACTGTTTAAGATAGTTTATATACAAGACTAGAATAAAACTTTATTTGTCTTTTTAGCTCACCAGAGCAAAAATTGCTCAAGGTGAGACCATCATTGTCCGATGTTGTGCGTTGTATGTTGTGCATCATCCGTCAACATTTGCCTTGTTAACACTCTAGAGGCCACATTTGTAACCCAATCTTTATGAAACTTTGTCAGAATGTTTAACTTGATCATCTATGTCAAGTTTGAAACTGGGTCATGTGGGGTCAAAAATTAGGTCACTAGGCCAGACCAAAGGAAAATCTAGAGTCTATAGTTTATATAAGTTTGAAACTCATGAGAATTGGTCAGGATGTTTGTTTTGATGACCTCTAGGTCAAGAACAAATCTAAGTCATCTGTTTGTCAAAAACCAGGTAACCCGGCCAAATTAAAGGAAAAGCTTGTTAACACTCTAGAGGTGACATTTATTCCCCCTTTCTTTATGAAACTTGGTCAAAATGTCTTGATGACCTTTAGTTCAAGTTCATATCTTGATCAACTTGGTCACCTGATCAAATCAAAGGAAAAGTTTGTTTACACTCTAGAGGCCAGATTTATGACCCTATCTTCAGGAACTTGGTCAGAGTGTTTATCTTAATGATCGCTAGGCCAGGTTAAAAACTTGGTCATGTGGGGTCAAAAACTAGGTCAGTAGGCAAGATCAACTCTGGTGAGCAATATAGGGCCATCATGGCCATCTTGTTTATTAAATAATCTTAACTTTGGTTCAAATTTTGTGTAGCACTCTTTTATTGAGTCGGCCTGAGAGAGTATTTTACTGTATGCCAAACATATTGACAATCTCTTGTTTTTTATTTTTGTCCTTTACGCATTCCATTGTAGCATAATGCTGCATTATATTTTGTCTGAAGAGTCTTTGGGTCTAATGTTTAGCTCACCTGAGCACGAAGTGCTCAAAGGTGAGCTTTTGTGATAGCCCTGTGTCCGTTGTCCGTCCGTCGTCAGCGTCGTTGTTGGCGTCGTCGTCAATAATTTGACTGTTTAATTTATTAAACTCCCTAGGGGTCACAATTTTGGCCCAATCTTAATGAAACTTGTTCAGAATGTTACCCTCAATAAAATCTTGAACTACTTTGATATTGGGTCATCTGGGGTCAAAAACTAGGTCACCAGGTCAAATCAAAGAGAAAGCTTGTTAACACTCTAGAGGTCACAATTTTGGCCAAATTTTAATGAAACTTGGTCAGAATGTTAACCTCAATAAAATCTTGGACGAGTTGATATTTGGTCATCTGGGGTCAAAAACAAGGTCACCAGGTCAAATTAAAGGAAAAGCTTGTTTACACTCTAGAGGTCATGTATGCACAATTTTGGCCTAATCTTAATGAAACTTAGTCAGAATGTTATCCTCAATATAATCTTGGACGGGTTTGATATTGGGTTATCTGTTTGTCCTGTCAGGTCAGATCAAAGGAAAAGCTTCTTAACACTGTAGAGGCCATATTTATGACTGTATCTTCATGAAACTTTGTCAGAATGTTAATCTTGTTGATCTCAAGATCCAGTTTGAATCTGGATCATGTTGTCCTCAATATAATGTTGGACGAGTTTGATATTGGGTTATCTGGGGTAAAAAACTGGGTCACAAGGTCAAATTAAAGGAAGAGCTTGTTAACACTGTAGAGGCCATATTTATAACCATATCTTAATGAAACTTGGTCATAATGTTAATCTTGATTATGTATAGGGCACAATCAAATCTGGGTCAGGTGGGGTCAAAAACTAGGTCACTAAGTCAAATCAAAGGAAAAGCTTGTTCACACTCTAGAGGCCACATTTTTGAGTATATCTTCATTAATCTTAGTCAGAATGTTAATCTTGGTGATCTTTAGGTCAGGTTGAATCTGGGTCATGTGGGGTCAAAAACTAGGTCACCGGGTCAAATCAAAGGAAAAGCCAGTTAACACCTTAGAGGCCACATTTATGTCTATATCTTAATGAAACTTTGTCAGAATGTTAATCTTGATGACCTTTAGGTCAATAGGTCAGGTGAGGGATACAGGGCCTTCATGGCCCTCTTGGTTTTAATACCTTATTTTCCGGTAGCCAACTTCCTTCACTAATTTGTTCGACTTGCATAATGATTTCAACTTTGGAAATGTGAAATGTGTAAGTGGACAGCCCTATTTAAAGTAAAATACAAACAATTTCTTTGCTCACATTTTGTTTGACACATAGAATTCAGGGCGCTCATTTGACCTGAGGCTCCGGGTTTTGACACACAAAAATTCCCAAAGACGCTTGTTTGTCTCATAGCAAATATGGTCCAAGAGTCAACTTTGACCTGAGGTATTTTTCGGTTGCGCTTCAATAGATATCAAAGTCTGTGTATTCCACAAAAAGGAGGTCGCTTTGAGAAGTGAAAACTGATAAATGTGTGTGACTGATTGAAAATGATCCGGAGCGATTTTCGGCCACACATCCAATAAATTTTCGGCTCCGTGTCAGTCATTATCAGAGTCAGTGTAGGATGTCAGTAAGATTGATAAATACGCGTGGATGATTTGATCATTATGCCATTTTAACATGCCTCCCTGGCAATCAGCGAATCCCTCGTTAATTTATCGCGGGTAGAATAAAAAAACACGAGTCAATGTGCGAATATTGTAATTGATTAAAATTATGTTAATCTTTTGATGATTATCAGGTAAGGACAAACTCAACGTCTTTATAATAATTTGAAATGCATTTAGCAGTACAGGTAATATTTTTAATTGGGCCGGTATCGTTTGATAATTATCAGGTTGGGACCAACTCGTACTCGATCGGCGAGTAGGAATAATTTTGATTTTATAATTATTTATTATCAATGACAATAGTAACAATTATGGCATATTGTTATTAAAAATGTAATTGTTCCTTGGTAAAATATTAACCGCTACGAACATTAAGCCATTCTAGTTTTACTAACATGACCGTCTGCAACCTCGGCAAAAATTAAATACAAGACTTTGCTAAAAAATTCTATGATTTACAAAAACCTGTCAAAATGCGAAAGTTCATCAATATTTATTGATTAGAGTACCTAAAACATGTCGACAGATAGTTCTTACATGATTGAAGTCAATTGTCACATATTTTTGGGACCCAGTTTTTTTCGCTCAAACATACATGCACTTTGTCACTCTACTTTTTAGCTCGACTATGCGAAGTATAAGGATAGCTATCCTACTCGCCCCAGCATCGGCGTCGGCGTCTTTCCGCGTCCACCTTGGTTAAAGTTTTTTTACACTTTTTTTTTTTTTCAACTTATCTCTGTAATTACTTGATGGATTTGATTCAAACTTGAAATACTTATTCCTCATCATCATCCACATCATCTGGCATAAGGGCCATAACTCTGGCACCAATATTTCATGAATTATCCCCCCTTTTCACTTAGATTTTCAGGTTAAAGTTTTGATGCACTTTCACTCTATCTCTGTTATTACTAAATGACTAAATGGATTTGATTCAAACTTAAAATAGTTGTTCAACATCATCACCCACATCATATGACACAAGGTGCATAACTCTGGTGCCATTTTTTCATTAATTATTCCCCCTTTTTACTTAGAATTTCTGGTTAAAGTTTTGGTGCACTTTCACTCTACCTCTGTTATTACTGAATGGATTTGGTTCAAACTTAAATAGTTGTTCAATATCATCACCCACATCATATGACACAAGATGCATAACTCTGGCACAATTTTCCATGAATTATTCCCCTTTGTACTTAGAATTTCAGGTTAAAGTTTTATGCACTTTCACTCTGTCTCTGTTATTATGTCTCCCCCAGGAGACATATTGTTTTTGCCCTGTCCGTCCGTCCGTACGTCACACTTCATTTCCGAGCAATAACTGGAGAACCATTTGACCTAGAACCTTCAAACTTCATAGGGTTGTAGGGCTGCTGGAGTAGACGACCCCTATTGTTTTTGGGGTCACTCCGTCAAAGGTCAAGGTCACAGGGGCCTGAACATTGAAAGCCATTTCCGATCAATAACTAGAGAACCACTTGACCCAGAATGTTGAAACTTCATAGGATGATTGGTCATGAAGAGTAGATGACCCCTGTAGATTTTGGGGTCACTCCGTCAAAGGTCAAGGTCACAGGGGCCGGAACATTGAAAACCATTTCCGATCAATAACTAGAGAACCACTTGACCAAGAATGTTGAAACTTCATAGGATGATTGATCATGAAGAGTAGATGACCCCTATTGATTTTGGGGTCACTCCGTCAAAGGTCAAGGTCACAGGGGCCTGAACATTGAAAACCATTTCCGATCAATAACGAGAGAACCACTTGACCCCGAATGTTGAAACTTCATAGGATGATTGGTCATGTAGAGTAGATGACCCCTATTGATTTTGGGGTCACTCTGTCAAAGGTCAAGGTCACAGGGGCCTGAACATTGAAAACCATTTCCAATCAATAACTAGAGAACCACTTGACCCAGAATGTTGAAACTTCATAGGATGATTGGTCATAAAGAGTAATTGACCCCTATTGATTTTGGGGTCACTCCATCAAAGGTCAAGGTCACAGGGGCCTGAACATGGAAAACCAAGGTCAAGGTCACAGGGGCCTGAACATTGAAAACCATTTCCGATCAATAACGAGAGAACCACTTGACCCCGAATGTTGAAACTTCATAGGATGATTGGTCATGTAGGGTAGATGACCCCTATTGATTTTGGGGTCACTCCGTCAAAGGTCAAGGTCACAGGGGCCTGAACATTGAAAACCATTTCCAATCAATAACTAGAGAACCACTTGACCCAGAATGTTGAAACTTCATAGGATGATTGGTCATAAAGAGTAATTGGCCCCTATTGATTTTGGGGTCACTCCATCAAAGGTCAAGGTCACAGGGGCCTGAACATGGAAAACCAAGGTCAAGGTCACAGGGGCCTGAACATTGAAAACCATTTCCGATCAATAACGAGAGAACCACTTGACCCAGAATGTTGAAACTTCATAGGATGATTGGTCATGTAGGGTAGATGACCCCTATTGATTTTGGGGTCACTCCGTCAAAGGTCAAGGTCACAGGGGCCTGAACATTGAAAACCATTTCCAATCAATAACTAGAGAACCACTTGACCCAGAATGTTGAAACTTCATAGGATGATTGGTCATAAAGAGTAATTGACCCCTATTGATTTTGGGGTCACTCCATCAAAGGTCAAGGTCACAGGGGCCTGAATATTGAAAACCATTTCCGATCAATAGCTAGAGAACCACTTGACCCAGAATGTTGAAACTTCATAGCATGATTGTACATGCAAAGTAGATGACCCCTATCGATTTTGGGGTCACTCCATTAAAGGTCAAGGTCACAGGGGCCTGAACATTGAAAACCATTTCCGGTCAATAACTTGAGAACCACTTGACCCAGAATGTTGAAATTTAATAGGATGATTGGTCATGCAGATTAGATGACCCCTAACGATTTTGGGGTCACTCTGTGAAAGGTCAAGGTCACAGGGGCCCGAACATTGAAAACCATTTCCGGTCAGTAACTTGAGAACCACTTGACCCAGAATGATGAAACTTCATAGGATGATTGGTCATGCAGAGTAGATGACCCGTTTGGCGATTTTAGGGTCACTCTGTTAAAGGTCAAGGCCACAGGGGCCTGAACATGGAAAACCATTTCCAATCAATAACTTGAGAACCTCTCGACCCAGAATGTTGAAACTTCATAGGATGATTGTTCATGCAGAGTAAATGACCCCTATTGTTTTTGGGGTCACTCCGTTAAAGGTCAAGGTCACAGGGGCCTGAACATTGATAACCAGTTCCGATCAATAACTTGAGAACCACTTGACCCAGAATGTTGAAACTTCATAGGATGATTGAACATGCAGAGTAGATGACCCCTATTGATTTTGGGGTCAGTCTATTAAAGGTCAAGGTCACAATGGCCTGTTCATGTAAAATCCATGGGTGAAAGTTTTCCGTATTATGACGGAATTCCGTATTTTGGACCTGCCCAAAGGTCATTTTTCCAAATCGTATAAATCCGATGAGATTTTCGGTGGGGGGGTGGGGATCAAGTCAACTCGTCCCCTAGTCATTGTTCCAGTGCGGTCGTCTATCAATGGCAAAATAATGACATTCATATTTTCCAGGATGCTAAAAATAGCGCTGATTGCAACAATTGCATCATCCTTTTCCGTTAGGAATACCGTATGTAACATTATTCGATAGCCGAAAATAACCGAACGCTGGCGATTATTCATCCAAAAAATAGACTGTATATCGGTTATTTCCGCTGATAAGACTGAAGATTCTATTTGAAATTTCCGTGTGTAACCGTTTGTAACCGATGGTTAACGAATCATTTCAGCACGCGTGATACTTTATGACCTCCTTTTACGACAACCAAAAACCTGTTCATTACTGCTACTCGGAGGCAGAAATTTCGAATGTTCACAATATTGAAGAAATTGACCGATCTGACCATCATGAAGTTTCTACCAACGGGTTAAAACATCAAGGAGATTGAGAAACAAGCCAAGAACAAAATTCAACGGCGATGGCAGTTGTCCGAGTCAGATTCTGAGGGGTTGAAATGGTTCGATAGTGATTGATAGATAGATATGCTGTGTTGTATATTGCACAAACGATTAATTACAAATCCAATGGAAAGAAAGGCATCAGACTTCACTGCGAGGACGCCAAACACCAGAAAAAAACACTCGAGTTGTGAAAACGGGGAATGAGGTGAGATGATTTTTCATTATCTGTTTATAAATGCTTAATCTATATGGAAGAGGTACTAACTCACAAGCATCAATGACAAGTATGCCTCAAATTCAAATAAAAATAAGGGTATTAAACATACCCCAAAAGACAAACACAGTCTTTAACAGTGTTATCTGAACTTCATACATTATTGTATCCTTAATTCAGGCAATTTTGGCATGGATGTAACCCCACCCTCTTCCTTTCTTCTGTCTTCTCCTTGCTTTACTGGCCATATACACTGTTGCTTGCTGGGACTGGTCTGTTAATTCTGAGTAAATATTAGTTTAATTTGCCCTGAACTTATGAGCCCAGCAGCAAAGTGTCAGTTTAAACCAAAAAAGCCAATTTATTAGGGGAACTCATGCCCAATTTTAGAAAAAATATATATGATAAAAATTGGGACTGTTCTTGATGTCTTTTATGGCTCTACTGGATAGTTTTGTATGTCATTTAATAATTGGTCCATTTGTTTACTTTCAGGTTCTGCCGGGTTCTTCTAATGGTACTAAGAACACTGAATCTATGCAAGACAGGGTGGATAAACAACACGCCATAACCAGTGCCACATAGTGGCACATACGTAAACACACATAGCATTGCCAAAAGATAGAAGGATGACCTAAAGAAAAATCTTAAAGGACAGATCTTACCACTGTATACCAGTGAGGCAACAAACAATAACAATGATAAGAATTTGAATGTAATCGCATTGTATATTGTGAAATAGTGTGGAAATAATAAAATTACAAATTAATTTTTGAAAAATAAGGTCTTGAATTGTTGTTTGCAGAAGTCTCCAAAACTGAAATACAGAGGACTCTACTTATCAGGAAAAGCTTTGTACAGTACTTGGAAATTGCTGTATTTCAGGAGCTTCCGGGGGTCTTCGGCCCCCTGGACCCCTAGCCAGGGCTTTGCCCTGGACCCACCGGGGGCCCTTTCGGCCCCCAGGCCCCCAGATAGTTTTTTCAGTATTTTCAGTTTTTCCAACTGTTACCCATGAAAATCATTTTTTGGAAATAACTTGAGAACCACTTGACCTACAATGTTGAAACTTAATAGGATGATTGGACATGCAGAGTAGATGACCCCTATTTATTTTGAGGTCACTTGATCAAAGGTCAAGGTCACAGGAGCCTGAACAGTGACTTGAGAACCACTAGGGGAAGAGTGTTGAAATTTAGCGGGATGACTGGACATGCCAAGTAGATGATCCCTATTGCAGCCAGCCATCAGTGTCTCTTTGACTTTCGCTCCTGACCCCTATTGACTTCTTGCCTATAGGACTTTGCATTGGGGGAAACATGCGCTTTTTTACAAAAGCATTTTCTAGTTACTGAATGGATCTGATTCAAACTTAAACAATTGTTCAACATCATTACCCTTATCATATGACACAAGGTGCATAACTCTGGGACCAATTTTTTAGCTCACCTGTCACAAAGTGAAAAGGTGAGCTTTTGTGATCAGGCAGTGTCCGTCGTCAGTCCGTGCGTGCGTGCGTAAACTTTTGCTTGTGACCACTCTAGAGGTCAGATTTTTCATGGGATCTTTATGAATATTGGTCAGAATGTTCATCTTGATGATATCTAGGTCAAGTTCTAAACTGGGTCATGTGCGGTCCAAAACTAGGTCAGTAGGTCTAAAAATAGAAAATGCTTGTGACCTCCCTAGAGGCCATATTTTTTAATGGATCTTCATAAAAATTGGTCAGAATGTTCATCTTGATGATATCTAGGTCAAGTTCGAAACTGGGTCACGTACCGTCAAAAACTAGGTCAGTAGGTCAAATAATAGAAAATCCTTGTGACCTCTCTGGTGGTCATGTTTTTCATGGGATCTGCATGAAAATTGGTCAGAATGTTCATCTTGATGATATCTAGGTCAAGTTCGAAACTGGGTCACTTCCGGTCCAAAACTAGGTCAGTAGGTCAAATGATAGAAAAGCCTTGTGACCTCTGTAGCGGCCGTATTTTTCATTGAATCTGTATGAAAATTGATCAGAATGTTCATCTTGATGATATCTAGGTCAAGTTAGAAACCGGGTCAACTGCGATTAAAAACTAGGTCAGTGGGTCAAATAATAGAAAATCCTTGTGACCTCTCTAGAGGTCATATTTTTCATGGGATCTGCATGAAAATTGGTCAGAATGTTCATCTTGATGATATTTAGGTCAGGTTCGAAACTGGGTCACGTCTGATCCAAAACTAGGTATGTAAGTCAAATAATAGAAAAACCTTGTGACCTCTGTAGAGGCCATATTTTTCATGGGATCTGCATGAAAATTTGTCAGAATGTTTATCTTGATGATTTCTAGGCCAAGTTCGAAATTGGGTAAACTGCGGTCCAAAACTAGATCAGTACGTCTAAAAATAGAAAATTCTTGTGACCTCCCTAGAGGCAATATTTTTCATGGGATCTTCATAAAAATTGGTCAGAATGTTCATCTTGATGATATCTAGGTCAAGTTCGAAAGTGGGTCACGTGCCGTCAAAAACTAGGTCAGTAGGTCAAATAATAGAAAATCCTTGTGACCTATCTGGAGGTCATATTTTTCATGGGATCTGCATGAAAATTGGTCAGAATATTCATCTTGATGATATCTAGGTCAAGTTTGAAACTGGGTCACGTCCGGTCCAAAACTAGGTCAGTAGGTCAAATAATAGAAAAACCTTGTGACCTCTGTAGAGGCCATATTTTTCATTGGATCTGCATGAAAATTTATCAGAATGTTCATCTTTATGATATGTAGGTCAAGTTTGAAACTGGGTCACGTGCAGTCAAAAACTAGGTCAGTAGGTCTAAAAATAGAAAAACCTTGTGACCTCTGTAGAGGCCATATTTTTCATGAGATCTGCATGAAAATTGGTCAGAATGTTCATCTTGATGATATCTAGGTCAGGTTTGACACTGGGTCACATGCGGACAAAAATTAGGTCAGTAGGTCAAATAATAGAAAAAACCTTGTGACCACTCTAGAGGCCATAGTTTTCATGGGATCTGTATGAAAGTTGGTCTGAATGTTCATCTTGATGATATCTAGGTCAAGTTTGAAACTGGGTCACATGCGGTCAAAACTAGGTCAGTAGGTCTAAAAATAGAAAAACCTTGTGACCTCTCTGGAGGCCATATTTTTCATGAGGTCTTCATGAAAATTGGTGAGAATGTTCACCTTGATGATATCTAGGTCAAGTACAAAACTGGGTCACATGCCTTCAAAAACTAGGTTATTATGTGAAATAATAAAAAAAACCTTGTGACCTCTCTAGAGGCCATATTTTTCAATGGATCTTCATGAAACTTGGTCAGAATTTTTATCTTGATGATATCTAGGTCAAGTTCAGAAGTAGGTCACATGAGCTCAATAACTAGGTCACTGTGTCAAATAATAGAAAAAACGACGTCATACTCAGTTCATGTGGGGACAGGTGAGCGATTCAGGACCATCATGGTCCTCTTGTCATGAATTATTTCCCCTTTTTACTTAGAATTTTAGGTTAAAGTTTTGATGCACTCTCACTCTGTCTCTGTTATTACTGAATGGATTTGATTCAAACTTAAAATAGTTGTTCATCATCATCACCCACACCATATGACACAAGGTGCATAACTCTGGCACCAATATTTAATGAATTATGCCCCTTTTTGCTTAGGATATACTTACATAGTTTTTTGATACATTTTATCTTTACCTCTGTTATTACTTTAACCCTTAGCGTGCTGGCGGCAAGTGACTTTGCCTTTGCGACCAGTGCAGACCAAGATCAGCCTGCACATCCGTGCAGTCTGATCATGGTCTGCACTGTTCGCTATTCAGTCAGTAAATTTTCAGCGAACACCCCTTTTAACAGTTAATGGTTCTGTCCAAATTGAAACATGGACAAGTTCATTATAGAAATTTAGCAGGGTAAGGGTTAAGTTGATATTTTTGACATAGACTCAGGCTATTGTGCAATATCTTCATCCACAATTGGGGCATTAAACACTCTAGTTTCCTGAGATGTGCCCAGTTTCACTATCCAGCATCGAAATAGTCGAGCGCGCTGTCTTCTGTGACAGCTCTTGTTAGAAAATTTAGTTATGATTGTGGTAAAAACAAATTGAAAACAAAAGTTTAAACATGAAATAATAAAGAGTTACTGTATTTTATTTGCAATATAGTATTAGCAACTTGGAAAATAGTCCTGAAAAAATAAATTCTCAAAAATTCACATGGGGATACTTTAAATTTCTAATTCATTTGAATGCTTGAAACTGAAGTTTTAAACTAAATAAATTAAATGTTAAAAACTTGCTTGATTTGTCGATGCATTTTCCAAATTTTCACAATTTACTGTGTTGAAAATTCCCAATTTGACCAGGAGCCTTTTTGTGCCCCCCATGAGTGGTGGGGGCATATAGATTTGCTCTTGTCCGTCTGTCCCTCCGTGCGTCCATCTATCCGAAGTTCGTGACACGTCTAGCTCAAAAAGTATTTGATATAAATTAATGAAACCTTGCATGAGTCTTTATCATGATATGAACTTGCGCACCTTTTATTTTTCGTCTGGCTCTGCCCCCTAATTTTAGAGTTATGGCCCCTGAAATATTCAAAAATGCACATTTTCACCTTGTGACACGCCTAGCTCAAAAAGTATTTGATATAGATTCATGAAACCTTGCATGAGTCTTAATCATGATATAAACTTGCGCACCTCCTATTTTTCATCTGGGTCCGCCCCCTATTTCTAGAGTTATGGCCCCTGAAATAGTCAAAAATGCACATTTTCACCTTGTGACACGCCTAGCTCAAAAAGTATTTGATATAAATTGATGAAACCTTGCATGAGTCTTTATCATGGTATGAATTTATGCACCTCTTAATTTTCATCTGGCTCCGCCCCCTATTTTTAGAGTTATGGCCCCTGAAATAGTCAAAAATGCACATTTTCACCTTGTGACACGCCTAGCTCAAAAAGTATTTGAAATAGATTCATGAAACCTTGCATGAGTCTTAATCATGATATGAACTTGCGCACCTTCTATATTTCATCTGGGTCTGCCCCCAATTTCTAGAGTTATGTCCCCTGAAATAGTCAAAAATGCACATTTTCACCTTGTGACACGCCTAGCTCAAAAAGTATTTGACATAAATTGATGAAACCTTGCATGAGTCTTTATCATGATATGAATTTGTGCACCTCTTAATTTTCGTCTGGCTCCGCCCCCTATTTTTAGAGTTATGGCCCCTGAAATAGTCCAAAATGCACATTTTCACCTTGTGACACGCCTAGCTCAAAAAGTATTTGATATAGATTCATGAAACCTTGCATGAGTCTTAATCATGATATGAACTTGCGCACCTTCTATTTTTCATCTGGGTCCGCCCCCTATTTCTAGAGTTATGTCCCCTGAAATAGTCAAAAATGCACGTTTTCACCTTGTGACACGCCTAGAGCTCAAAAAGTATTTGATATAAATTGATAAAACCTTGCATGAGTCTTTATCATGGTATGAATTTATGCACCTCTTAATTTTCGTCTGGCTCCACCCCCTATTTTTAGAGTTATGGCCCCTGAAATAGACAAAAATGCACATTTTCACCTTGTGACACGCCTAGCTCAAAAAGTATTTGATACAGATTCATGAAACCTTGCATGAGTCTTAATCATGATATGAACTTGCGCACCTCCTATTTTTCATCTGGGTCCGCCCCCTATTTCTAGAGTTATGTCCCCTGAAATAGTCAGAAATGCACATTTTAACCTTGTGACATGCCTAGCTCAAAAAGTATTTGATATAAATTGATGAAACCTTATATGAGCCTTTAGCATGGTATGAATTTGTGCACCTCCTATTTTTCATCTGGCTCCGCCCCTATTTCCAGAGTTATGGCCCCTGAAATAGTCAAAAAATGCACATTTTCACCTAATTATGTGCCTCACTCAAAAAGTATTTAATGTAAATTCATGAAACCTTGCTTGAGTCTTTATCATAATGTGACCTTGCACACTTGGCATTCTTCTTGAGAATATTAGCGTTTATACAGAGTTATGGCCCTTGAAATAGCCAAAATAGTGGATTTTTTGTTTGTGATGCTCATAGCTCAACAAGTATATGGTATAGAATAATGAATCCATTTCATAATCTTTCTTTTTTTTTGAGGCTATATTTTTTTTTTAGGCTATACCCCATTAAGACTGCAAACATTTGAATGATTTCCCCTTATTTGTGACAAATGTACCAGTGGGGGGCACACCCTGTGTCCTACAGACACATTCTAGTTCCTCAAAACCGTAGAAAGAGCCCTGACAAGTTTTCAGTCATAATGGAAAAATAAGTTCAAATACCCTTAAGGTTAATGTGAATTGATAACAATGGCTCAGAAAAGGAGTAAGTTGTAATAAAGTACGAAAAACATACTTAAGAATCTGTAAGTTCACAGTACAATGCATTCATAGCTAGAATTGACTCGTGAAATTTGGACATTGACTCTTGAGAATTACATTTTGACTCTTGAAAACTTGGGCTCAAGGGTCATTGACTCTTGACTTTTAAAGTCTAGTGAGCCCCCTGGAATTCATTAATTAAAACGAAAAAGAAAATCATCTAATTAAAATTGTTTGGCCTATACAGGTATAAATTTCAAAACATGCTAAAACTATACGCACCAATTTAAGCTGTAACACAATAATAGAGGTGCAAATTGTTTGCATCGAGAAAAGATTTATGGCAGACAAATGTCTGTTCAACCAATCAGGTTTGATTTACATTATAATTAAGTTAAAGGGACCAGACAGGGAGTTTGTGAGTTCCAGTTGTCGATGTTCTAGCCATCCAGAGTCGAACAATATGAGGGTTGCCCCAGAAAATCACAAATTTCTTTTATTATTTGGATATTAAGCGATGCATCAAATAATTATTTCAACTGGTGTTATTTCAATGTATACTCGACAGGACTATAGAGTTTAAAATTAAAAATCGATCATATTATTGGGGTATTTTTTAAATAATAGACGGCAGTCAGTGCTAGTCGGCGCATGCTTACTTTTCCTCCTACAAAAAGAAGCGGCTTCCTTTTAATTTCAACCGCCTTGGTAGCCTAATGGTAGATCATCCGCTTCTAGTGCGGGAGGTCTTGGGTTGGATCCCCGGCCACGTCATACCAAAGACGTAAAAAATGGTACTAGTAGCTTCCTCACTTGGCGCTCAGCATTAAGAGGATATTGCAAGGACTGGTCAGCCCGGTGTCAGTATAATGTGACTGGGTGGGGTATCATGCCACGTGTCTACGGCATAATATTCCAGTGAGGCAGCACTATAAAGTTGGGCATTGTACACACTGCTACAAGTAGACACCGTCGTTTAAATGACTGAAAAATTGTTGAAAAAGTCGTTAAACCCAAACACACACACACCCACACACACACACCTTTTAATTTCATGTTACTTTCCCGATATACATCTCACAGGATTAGAATTTATATCGTAATTAATGGCAATGCATGGCATATAATTATTTTGCATCAAGTCTTTGACGTCACTTATGCTAAAAAGGTGATGTAATTTTGAAAGTAATGGTCGCACGCACTTCCAGAAATGACAACATCAGATGAGTTCTCTGTGCAGAAAGTATTAAAAGTATTATGTCGTCCTGTCTTTGAATCACTCACCCAACCTTCCTTAAAACGTTTGTGCCACGTAAAGACAAGTGTCCTGCTATATATATAACCTTTGCCTGATCTCCAGAATTTTTCACTTCCCGTTTTTTTTGTGAAGGAGTCATACCGTGACATACACAATATTTTATTAATACTTTCTGCACCGCGAACTTATTTGATGTCGCAATTTCTGAAAGTGTGTGTGACTGTTACTTTCCAAGTTACATCACCATTTCAAAGCAAGTAATGTCAAAGACTTGAAACAAAATATAATTACACACCACATGTTGCAATTAGTGACGATATAAATTTTAATCCTATGAGATGTATATCGGGTAAGTTACACAAGATTAAATGGAAGCCACTTCTTTTTGTAGGAGGAAAACTGAGCGTGCCCGACTAGCATTGACTGCAGTCCATTATTTAAAGAATACTCAAATAACATGAGAGGTATTTAATTTTAAACTCACCCACCCGCTTAGCTCTGTCGGTAAGAGCATTGGTCTACAGATCGCGGGGTCGTTAGTTCGATCCTCGGGCGGGGCGTATGTTCTCCGTGACTATTTGATAAACGACATTGTGTCTGAAATCATTAGTCCTCCACCTCTGATTCATGTGGGGAAGTTGGCAGTTACTTGCGGAGAACAGGTTTGTACTGGTACAGAATCCAGGAACACTGGTTAGGTTAACTGCCCACCGTTACATGACTGAAATACTGTTGAAAAACGGTGTTAAATCCAAAACAAACAAACAAACAAATAATTTTAAACTCTATATATAGTCATGTCGGTTATACATTGAAATATCATCAGTTAAAATAATTATTTGATGCGTCGCATATTTTTGAAATGATAAAAAAAGTTTTGCAATTTTCTGGGACAACCCTTGTATACAATATATTAGAAATAAGATTCGGACTACACAATGAGTTCGAGCGAACGGGGGTATTTGAGCATTCCTGGTTTGAGCCAATGAGAGTCAACTGTATTTACAGTTATATCTGAAATTTACTGGTGCGCATGATTTGTATTATGTTGCATGCTGTAATCAACACACTTTATAAAACTGGTACACTTGCTAATTCAGAACATCTCTATAAAGTTTTTCAATTTTTGCAACGACAGTTGCTGATTTTATCTACAGTCATGATGCAAAAATAAAAACTTCATGTACCTCTTTCTAGGCCCCTTGGAAAAACAAATCCTGTTTCTAAATAAAAGTGGTGTCACAGGAAAGGTGAAATTTATTTTGATGTGCAGAACTGTGGAACTTTATACAGATGAATAGAAAACTGCCAAAATATACAAATTAGAGTGTATTATTTATGCCAACCAGTCTGCTTTTCTTGCTCCCTACTTGTTAGTTAGCAAACTTGATAAAAGTCTGCAGATATGGATCCTTGCAACATTGTATCTCTTCCTTAGATTCAGAGATATTAAATAGCAGCACAAAGCATCTGTAGCCCGGTCCTCTTGTTCCATGCATTGTCCAAGTAAATTTAAGGCTGTTTCCCTGTGTCCAAGATTTGGTTCTTGGTCAATTGTCCTGAGAAGGTTGGACAATGCCCTTTTCTTTTCATCTTGCCTCCTAAGACTTTTGTAGGTCTTGTATTGTAGAAAGTAGAGGTAAGGAAGAGAATCAACTACTGCCCATTTTATCCAGTAGTCATCTGGAGGTCTGAATTTTAGATCGTCTTTCGTAGATCTAAACATTTCATACTGTAGTTCATGTGGAACACATTTTATTTCATATGGCAAAAATTTAACACAGAATGCTGTGATGTGTTGCATAGCTTCTTCTTTACGATCATTGGATATTTCAAAAAATCTATGTTTTTGAGCTTTTTTGACGTAAAAACTGCAACGACAAATAGGCTCAACAGTGTTTACGTCATAGCCTCTTTCTATATTCCTAAGTGTAGTTTCCGTTTTCCGAGTATCCCTTGCACAGTAGTAGATTGATGCTAGCTTCAGTTTACCAGATGAAACATCTGTATTCAAACCACGGGAGATCCAAGTGAGAGCTTCTTCTGATACGACATTGTACAAATGAATACTACGGGATGCTAGTGCAGTTCCCAGGGATATACCTAACATTGATGCAAGAATATGGTATGCTGTTTTGTCCACTCCTTCACATTGGTTACAAATATCAACTAATTTGATATTATACTTCAGCAGTAATTGTACAGCTTCTTCGTTACTGCTGTTGCTGATAGAATTTAGAAAATCCCTTATGATGCGATTAGTGTTGAGTGCAAGTATCATTAATATATGTCCTGAAACAGTGTCACTTGTTTTGAATGGGCATATTAAATTTTTCATTTTATACTGAAGCCTTAAGCCAAGACTTTCACACTCAATCCCCAGTAATGCTATACATCTATCAGTTACAATATCACATAGTTTTTGCAGAATGTAAGGTTTATATGTATGTGTCATTTTTCCTTTCATCAAATTGTTTCCAGGTATGATAAAGTGTGGACAATTTTCGTTTAAAATACAGTTATGTAGGACAAATAAACACAATGATAGGCACCCAAGTATGTTGTTTTCTCTCCAGATGACAGACTTTGTATTTGCAATACAATGAAACATAACTGTTTTACACATGAAACTTGAAATGGTGTCTTCAAAGTATGGCTTGATAAAGGTTTTCAATATTATCTTCATCAAGATGTAACATCGAATCTGTGTTATATTGAGACTGAACATCAAGCATCGCTCTGCTAGGGATGTTGATATTCTCCATTCAAGTTCCTCATGTTCACTGCCCTTGCTTCCAACAGTAACAAGGAAACATCCAGTACTGCCACAGTATTTTCTCATGTCAGCTGAAGGCCACTGACCTACACCTTGCCAGTCTAACCACTGCTTTGCTTGTAGAGGCCAGGATTTACAGCGGAAAGCAAGAACAACGTCTACATCACTCATCCCAGGTGGTTCTTGAAATGTATGTGCTGGACCCTGTTTCCTTCCTCTGTCTTGGATATCAGTTATTGCAGACATGATTGTATTCTTTAACAATATTTTTCCTTTTCTTTCACTGAAATGTTCATTAGGTACAGTAGGATATGGAAGTGGAGTATCATTTCTCAGAGGTTGCAGAAGGCAATAGCCAGGTGGTACAGTATCATCCTGGATCATCAGATAATTTTCTTCACCAGGTTTCCATTCACTCACATTTTGTATCACATTAACACCATTGAGACACATTAGTTGGTCACTGTCTGATTTAAGATCCGGTGTTGTCGTGCCCTCTGACTGACTGCCAAACAAGTATATTGTACGATTGTGATCCTCTAGTTGGAATAATCTTCTGCTCATAGATTCAACTAGCAAAGTTGCTCTTCTTCTCTTAAGTACAATCCTCTTGTCTACTCCTATATCAGAAAGAACATCTGACAGTATTACTGACACTGGCTCGATGTACTCTGGTGCTTGAAACATTCTGAAAATAAAGTAAAGCAGTAACTGACTAAGAAATATAGGAAAAAATATTCTTAAGGAAGTACACAGATGCAGTTAAGACGGTTCTTAGTTCTGGAATCTGATGTAGATATAGGGCTTCCTGTGGAAAATCAGTTCTTTGCTCTCTCAGATTCTTATCACTTGATCATGTGTTACTTAGGGGCCATTATTATATGAACCAGAGTAATTTGAAAAGTATTTATAGTGGTTTGCCAAAGGTACATGTGGAGATGTTCTTTGATGAAACTTGTGGAATATAGACAGATAATGGTCACAAAACTTGGTGCTCAAATGGGCTAAAAATAACTATTTGGCCTTGTAGATAATATATTATGTTGTACTGTTCTCCCTGTACTCGGATTCAGTGTTGTTATACTTTCTGGTCCTTTGGGATCATGGAATTCATTCAGTGCCTGTGTAATAGAGTTCTGCTTAAACTGGTGCTATTGGGTGTTAGAGGTGTTGCACTTTCCATTACCTCTCATGAACAAACCCAGTCAAACTGAGTCTGCTATTATTCTGCTTGGTTGCATTCTATGCTTCCAAAGGATCTTCTTACAGATTTTATTATTGATCATATAGTAAAAATTCCAAACAGTTTACGTTTAATATAACCTATGTTTTAAACTGCTGTTGATTGAGAATTAAACTCCTAAACCACTAAGTAGAATTTTCAGTTTATTTGATATATACAAACTCAAGTCTTTGTGAAATAACTGTTTTGAATGAAACCACAAAATTGTAAACTAATTCAATGTGAATATAACTTTAAATGTGTGAAATTACATACCTTTGTTTGGTTTGAAATAAGCAAATTGATTTTTATAAACCTCTTCAGATCGGATGTTTGAAATGCCTAGTTACAGTTTTTCCTTTTTCACTTCCTCTTCCTGTTTACACAAGAGGATAACTCAAATATTTAATCTGATTTTGGTAGCCAGTTGTTACCTACCTTTAAACTTTACCACTTTACCTTGCTATATTTCTAAAATGGATTGGTCCATAATACAAACTGGGCAGTACCACTTATTATTCACAGGGAACACCCATTGAAAATTTACTGACAGAATAGCAAACAGTTTTTAATTCTTTATTACTGACCTCATAAGCTTGATATATTTGGATATGAAATGTTGGAATGAAGCCTTATTTAATTGGAAAATGTAAATAAACACTTAAGTATGTAAAGAAATATATGTATTTTGATGAATTTCAAGTGGTTTGCTCAAAACAGCGAAACAAAATACTTAAATCTTTAGCCTGCTGCCGGCAAGTGATTATGCCTTTGCAACCAATGCAGACCAAGATAAGCGCACATCTTGTGCAGTCTGATCATGGTCTGCACTGTTCGCTTTTCGGTCAGTAAATTTTCAGTGAATACCCCTTTGAATAATAAATGGTGGTGCTTAAATTGAATGGTGGACCAGTCCATTTTAGAAACTTAGCAGGGTAAAGGTTAAATAGCTGTGATGACTGTTTAAGATTATATACAAGTTAGACTAGAATAAAACGTTATTTGTCTTTTTAGCTCATCAGAGCACAGATTGCTCACGGTGAGCTTTTGAGCATCATGCGGTGAGTGTTGTGCGTCTTCCTTCAATATTTGCCTGGTTAACACTCTAGAGGCCACATTTGTAACCCAGTCTTTATGAAACTTAGTCAGAATGTTTGTCTTGATCATCTAGGTCAGGTTTAAAACTGGGTTATGTGGGGTCAGAAACTAGGTCACCCGGCCAAATTAAAGGAAAAGCTTGTTAACACTCTAGAGGCCACATTTATGACCCTATCTTTATGAAACATGGTCAGAATGTTTGTCTTGATGCTCTCAGCTAGGCCAGGTTTGAAACTTGGTCATGTGGGATCAAAAACTAGGTCACTAGGCCAGATCAAAGGAAATTCTTTTTAATACTCTAGAGTCCACAGTCTAAGTTTGAAACTCATGAAAATTAGTCAGAATGTTTGTCTTGATGACCTCTAGGTCAAGTTTGAATCTGGGTCATGTGGGGTCAAACATCAGGTCACCCCGTAAAATCAAAGAAAAAACTTGTTAACACTTTAGAGGCCACTTTTATGACCTATCTTTGCGATACTTGTTGATCTTGATTATTTCTGGGATAAGTTGAAACACAGTCATGTGGGGTCAAAAACTAGGTAACTAGGCCAGATCAAAGGAAAATCTTGTTAACACTCTAGAGTCTTCACTTTAAGTTTGAAAGTCATGAGAATTGGTCAGAATGTTTGTCTTGATGACCTCTAGGTCAAGTTTGAATCTGGGTCATGTGTGGTCAAAAACTAGGTCATTCAGTCAAATCAAATGAAAAGCTTGTTAACCCTCTAGAGGTCACATTTATGACACTATCTTCATGAGACTTGGTCAGAATGTTAGTCTTGATGACCTCTAGGTAAATTAAAGTCTGGGTCATGTGGGTTAAAACTAGGTCACCTGGACAAATCAAAGGAATAGCTTGTTAACACCCTAGAGGCCACATTTATGATCCTATCTTCATGAAACTTTGTAATAATGTTTGTCTTCATGATCTCCAATCAGCAATATATGACCATTTTGTGTTGATTCGCCATTAAACCCAACTCATTCACTCATGATCTCCAAGTCAAGTTAAAAACTGGGTCATATGGTGTCAAAAAACTAGGTCAATAGGCCAGATCAATGGAAAATGTTGTTAACACTCTAGAAACCGCATTTTAAGTTCAAACTCGTGAGAATTGGTCAGAATGTTTGGCTTAATGACCTCTAGGTCAGGTTTGAATCTGGGTTATGTGGGGTCAAAAACTAAGATATTCAATCAAATTAAAGTGAGAGCTTGTTAACCCTCTAGAGGTCACATTTATGACACTACCTTCATGAGACTTGGCCAGAATTTTTGTCTTGATGACCTTTGCTAATAGGTCAAGTTCATATCTCAGAAACTTGGTCATGTGATCATATCAGAGGAAAAGTTTGTTAACACTCTAGAGGCAAGATTTATAACCATTTCTTCAGGAACTTGGTCAGAATGTTTATCTTGATGATAGCTAGGCAAAGTTAAAAACTTTGTCATGTGGGGTTAAAAACTAGGTCAGTAGGCCAGATCAACTCTGGTGAGGAATATAGGGCCATCATGACCATCTTGTTTATTAAAAAAAATCTTAACTTTGGTCCAAATTTTGTGTAGCCCTCTTTTTATGTGACAGCCTGAGAGAGTATTTTTATACGCCCGTCTCTGAAAGAGCGGGGCATATTATATGAACACCCATGGAATGCGGGTGGCATCCAAAAACATGTCTGCTCTCTAAGTCGAATGGTTTTCATCCGATCTTCACCAAACTTGGTGTTATGGGTATGATGTCACTGCTAAAACACTTCTCATGACACTGTACTGGAGTGGTGTTAATGGTAAGTTGCCACTGCTGAAGGCACATCCTTATGACATTGTACTGGAGTGGTGTTATGAGTAAGATATGCTGCTGCTGAAGACACTTCCTCATGTCACTCTACTGGAGGGGTGTTATGGATAAGATGTCAGTTCTAAACACCCTTCTTCAGGACAATGTACTGGAGTGGTGTTATGGGTTAAATATCATAGTTGAACACACTACCTCCTGACATTGTACTTTATAGATCTTATGGGTAAGATGTCACTGCTAAACACCCTTCCTTGTTACACTGTACTGGATTTTACAAGTAGGAGGATTTTAGCAGCAAGCGGACTCTTGGTGTTGTAATTTGCAGATGCATGTTCTTTTTTCTTTTTTTTCAGACATCAGTTGAACCTGTTCTCTCACATGTGTTTGGACAGACAGTACCTAGCTATCAATGAACTATCCAAAGACCTTGACATAGATCTCATTCTCAGGTATTTATAAATTATATTTAACCCTTACCCTGCTGAATTTCTATAATGAACTTACCCAGCTTTCAGTAAGGACTGTGCCATTAACTGTTAAATGGGGTGCCTACCAAAAAGATACTGAATGAATGGCAAACAGAGATGTGCAGGCTGATCATGATCTACACTGTTCTCAAAGGCAGAATTAGTTGTGTCCAGCATGATAAGGGTTTAACAAAATTGTGTTTACTTTTGTTTATTTGCATATTTGGAACAAAGTGTTATAGGGTGGAGTTGGCTTTAATGTTCTAAGACAAAGACACAGAGAGTCAGATTTTGTAGAACACTTCCGTGCATGCATTTCCAATTTTTACAGTATCAGAGAGTAATGAGTAGAAGTGATAAAAATAACACATTAACAATTCTTTTTTGTGTGTGTTTTTGACATGTCTGATAGATTGTAAAATTTTCTGTTCTTTTAACACAATCACAGCCAGAAGCCATGTCAAAAGGACAAGTGTACACACTACATTCAAACCTTTATTAAGCAGCTAGCCAAGGGAGCAATTCACAGTATGATTGCTTTCGGCAGTTGGCTGCTTTAGTCAGGTTGAAAGTAGAAGAAAAATTCAGTTTCAAGAGTTAACTGACTGGCTACCTTATTTAGGGTGCTGCTTAAGTCATGTTAAAGGTAGTCTAAAAATTCAGTGTAGGAAAGTTAGCGGATTGGTTACTTAATTCAGGTTGCTGCCTAAGTCAGGTTAAAATTAGAAAGAAAATTCAATTTAGGAAGTTAGCTGACTGGCTGCTTAAGGCAAATGGCTGCTTATATAGACTGCAAATTAAGGCAGGTTCATCTGAAATTTAAAAAATGAACAGTTTTGAAAAATATCACTGTAGTGACTGAAAAAGGCCAAGCCTTCTACATGTTATATATTAATGCGTAAAAATAGCATTTCATCTATGTTTTTACAAGTAAAAAGTATGTATTTTAGTTTATAGTTTTCCACATTGACTGTATGATGGTGCTAAGTTAGACAGTTTTTCATATTTCTTTCCAGGTGTATGTCGGATGAGAAACTTCCATTTGAGTTAAGGGCCTCATTTTGTCGACTGATGTTACATATGCATGTAGATAGAGAACCGCAGGAAACTGTAAAGCCAGTCAAATATGCCAGACTGTGGAAAGAAATACCTGCTCAAATTGCCATAGAAGAGTATGATTCTTATCTTAAACTTACAAATATCCCCAAACTTGAATACTGCTGGAGCAATATGTTCAAACTAGCTTAAATAATGCTTGAATAATATGCTCAAGTCACAGTAGGTTAGGTTTCCTGCTAAACTTACCATTTGAAAAGCATAAGATTTATAACTCGAAATACGCTCAAATTGAATTTGAAAAACATAAGTTTTGAAAGAATTGCCTTTGCAGAGCATAGGTTCTAAGATATATGTGTATATAAATTGCTATTGAAAAACAAAGGTTCTATGATTAATCTAAAGTATATGTGCAAATTGATGTTGACAAGCCTGCATTGCAAGAAAATTTTTTAGTCTTAATATAAAAACTATAACTTTGCTAGATGGCATAGAAAGTCTCTGTTACTTCTTTAGTTGCCATTGAGAAGCTCAATTTCTTTTTAAATGTAGTTTTTTCTCCCTTGAAGGAATTGTAGAAATAAAAAAAACTGCTATAGGATTTCAGCAGATTTGCAGCAAATTTAATCTCAAGTTGTGTAATATAATGGCTCCATGCATTAAGAAAAAGTCGCATTAGCCCCCATTAATACCAGTCTGTCGGATAATGTTCATGCCTGTAAAAATAATGAAAGAGCACAAATGAATTGGATAACAGCTCTTTGTTACAATGGTACACAATGTTACAATATCACTCAGAAAGAAATATAATAATGTATTTATATTTCAGTTATGAATCCAATATTGGCAAGGACCCAGAAAAGGAGCGCGTGAAGCCAGCATTTGCTCAGACAATCATGTTTGTAGAGGACTATCTCACAGTGGTCAGTCAGGACGGCTCGTTTGCTGATAGGGAACAAAACAAACTTACGTACGAGGTGAGATCAGTTCATTTTGATTGAGATCACTTAATGTTGTTACATTTAGTTGCAGTTTGTGCATGTTGATTGAGATCAGTTTATATTAATGGAGGTAATTAATGTTTCTTTTTATCATATTGGTAGAAAAAGAGCAAAATAATTTTACGTCTAGTTCGGGGGCTATTTTGTTCATTTTGTTTTCATTATGAAATAAATAAAATAAATAAAAAATTACTGTGAAATCATTAATATTCATGGGGGACATATTTTCGTGGATTTCGTGGTTGGGCCCATCCACAAAATTTGATCGCAATGAACAAGTAAAATTCTCATCCATTTCATGTTCAAAAGTTGAAATCCATGGATTCACATCCCCACGAAATTGTCATTTTGGCCAAAATCATGAGTTTTCGTGCGCACAAAATTAAATGACTTTACAGTATCTAGTAAGCATCCAGTTGTATGAGTTGTATGATCATCAAGTGCAATCTCTGTTGAGAAGACTTGGGAAGACATAAATGTGTTTGTTGTACAGAGATGGTTGCGCTAGGGAGGTCAATTTACAAAAATAACGTCTCAGGGCAGGAAAACAAGAAAATTCAGTCAGAAATATCTAGCAGCCAGTCAAGGGATTGACACAGTCTGGCCGCTTAAGACAAGTAGGGATTAGAAAAGATGTCAGTTTTGGAAGTTAGCAGCTTGGCTGCTTAATACAGGTGGCCACTATGACAGGTTAAACTGTATATGTTTTTCTGTTTAAGAATAAAATAGACATATCAAAAGTATTAAATATTTTAAGCATGTCATTTACTGTTTCACATTTCTAGGTGGTGAATCTTGCTAGAGAGTTGATCTACTTTGGTTTCTACACATTTAGCGACTTGCTACGTCTCACCAAGACATTACTATCTATTCTGGACTATGTACCAGAACACATGGGTGGTCTGCCAGTCAGCAAATTATCTGTCACTGCAGAAGGTAAAGTTTTTTAGGAACCCACCTTTATGGGTTTTTTTCACATCTTTGAAATCATGGATGATCTCACATGGCAAGTTTCATAGTCCTGGCTGACATTTTGGCAAAATTATCCCCCTTTTCCAACTAAGAATATTTTGCTGAAGGTTTTGTATGTAACATATTATTAGTCCCCTACTGGTTGAAAACCAGTTTCGGGGACCATAGGAATGCACTTTTCTGTCATTCCGTCCGTCCATCCGTCCATCCGTCCGTCCGCAATTTCGTGTCCGGTCCATAACTCTGTCATCCATGAAGGGATTTTAATATTACTTGGCATAAATGTTCCCCATGATGAGACGACGTGTCATGCGCAAAACCCGAACCCCTAGCTCAAAGGTCAAGGTCACAATTGGAGGTCAAAGGTCAACAGGGCTTTTTTCCTGTCTGGTCCACAACTCTCCCATCCTTGAAGGGATTTTAGTTTACTTGGCACAAATGTTCCCAATGATGAGGTGATGTGTCATGCGCAAATCCCAGACCCCTAGCTCAAAGGTCAATGTCACAATTGGAGGTCAAAGGTCAACAAGGCTTTTTACCTGTCCGGTCCATAACTCTCCCATCTATGAAGGGATTTTAATATTAATTGGCACAAATGTACCTCATAATAAGACGATGTGTCATGCACAACTTTCAGAACCCTAGCTCAAAGGTCAAGGTCACACTTTGCAGTCAAAAGTTAACATAGCATGAACAGGGCCTGTTTCGTGTCCGGTCCATAACTCTGACATTCATTAAGGGATTTTAATATCACTTAGCACAAGTGTTCCCCATGATGAGACGATGTGTCATGCATAAATCCCGGACCCCTAGCTCAAAGGTCAAGGTCACAATTGGGGGTCAAAGGTCAACAGAGTTTTTTTCCTGTCCCGTCCATAACTCTGCCATCCATGAAGGGATTTTAATATTACTTGGCACAAATGTTTCCCATGATGAGACAACATTCGTGCACAAAGCCCAGACCCTTAGCTCAAAGGTCAAGGTCACAATTGGAGGTCAAATGTCAGTAGGGTTTTTTCCCTGTCCGATCCATAACTCTGTCATCCATCAAGGGATTACAATATTACTTGGCATAAATGTTTCTCATGATGAGACGACGTGTCATGTGCAACACCCAGTACCCTAGCTTAAAGGTCAAGGTCACACTTTGAGATCAAAGGTCAAGAGGATTTTTTTCCTGTCCTGTCTGTAACTTTGTCATGCAAAGCAGGATTTAGATATCAGTTGGCACAAATATTCCCCTGGATGAGACAACATGTCATGAGCAAGAACAAGGTCCCTAGGTCTAAGGTCAAGGTCATATTTAGAGGTCAAAGGTCAAATTCAAGAATGACTTTGTATGGAACATTTCTTCTTCATGCATGGAGGGATTTAATGTAACTTGGACAAAATGTTCACCACCATGAGGCACCCTTGTTTTTAGAATTACGTCCCTTTGTTGTTACTATAAATAGATTTTATAGATTTTATTGTAACTTTTTAGCTCGACTATTCAAAGAATAGTCTAGCTATTCTACTCACCCTGGCGTCGGCGTCGGCGTCACACCTTGGTTAAGTTTTTGCATGCAAGTACATACAGCCATCAATGAAAGGCATATAGCTTTGAAACTTATTTCTTCTTTTTCTAGGTCAATTACCAACCTCTCTGGGTCAAGTCCCATAACTCTGACATGTATTTTGAGCAAATTATGCCGCCCTTTTGGACTTAGAAAATTTTGGTTAAAGTTTTACATGCAAGTTACTATCTCCAAAACTAATGCAGATATTGATTTGAAACTTCACATGTGTCTTCGGGGTTATAAAACTAGTTGATAGCAGCAAGTCCCATAACTCTGACTTTCATTTTGGCCAAATTATGCCCCCTTTTGGACTTAGAAAATTCTGGTTAAAGTTTTGCGTGCAAGTACATACAACTAATTCTAAAAGGCATATAGATTTGAAACTTATTTTTTCTTTTTCTAGATCAATTACCAACCTCACTGGGTCAAGACCCATAACTCTGACATGTATTTTGAGCAAATTATGCCCCCTTTTAGACTTAGAAAATTTTGGTTAAAGTTTTACATGCAAGTTATTATCTCCAAAACTAATGCAGATATTGATTTGAAACTTCACGTGTGTCTTAGGGGTTATAAAACTAGTTGATAGGATCAGGTCCCATAACTCTGACCTTCATTTTGGCCAAATTATGCCCCCTTTTGGACTTAGCAAATTCTGGTTAAAGTTTTGCGTGCAAGTACATATAGCTATTACTAAAAGGCATATAGATTTGAAACTTATTTTTTCTTTTTCTAGATCAATTACTAACCTCACTGGATCAAGTCCCATAACTCTGGCATGTATTTTGGGCAAATTATGCCCCCTTTTGGACTTTGAAAATTCTGGTTAAAGTTTTACATGCAAGTTTCTGTCGCCAAAACTAATGCAGATATTGAATTGAAACTTCTCATGTGCCTTCGGGGTTATAAAACTAGTTGATAGCAGCAAGTCCTATAACTGATATGCATTTTGGTCAAATTATTCCCACTTTTGAACTTAAAACTCTTTTGATATTTATCTTTTTTGGGTAATATTTTCCTGCTTCTGGGTCAATATTTCGAATAGTCGAGCTTGGCCACTTTTCTGTGGTACAGCATGCATGTTACATCCAATTTTTAGGTGTATTTTGACCTATCTCTACCTGGTAAAGAGTTTTTTATGGACTTACATTATATAGATTTTTTTTTTTTTTTTTTTTTTTTTTTTTTTTTTTTTTTTTTTAAAGATAAATTTCCCTTTGTTGTTACTGTAAATAACTTACATGATAACATTTTTATAATCAGCCAAAAAAAATGAAAACAACTGTGGGTTTTTATATATGCACATTTTAATCCAAGTGTGTTGTTATAACATATTGTATATGTAGTACAATATTGTTTATACATCATTGACAGATATCAGTTCATTATGTTATACTGCAGTAGAGAAAATTAGGTGCCTTCCAGTAGGGGACTTTGTATTGCATGGCAATACTTCATTCACTTGTTACATGAAGGGCTTCAAACAGCCAGGCATGCTGTCATTAGACAGCTCTTGTCTATGTTTATCACTCTGTCTATAGGTCTTAAAAAATTGAAAAGTGATGGAAAAATCCTAGCATTTTTTCAGCTTAAGGATGCATGAACCATGCCAAGGTAAAACATAGAATGTATTGTGCTGTATCTTCCAAATAATAGTTTGAATGTTTAACATGAAAAAAAGCTATAAATCGGTATGTTTCATCTCCTAGTTTTGAATTCCATTTTTCAAAATGTTTTTAGATCCTGCTGATGAACTACCAACAAAGAGAAGAACAGAGGATACAGACACTATGGTGATGGATACAAAACTTAGAATTATAGAAATACTGAAGGTAAACTTGTCTGTTCTGTATTCAATATTCACTTGCCCATCACAAATGTGGGTTCGAGTCTAACTCAGGGCGTTGAATTCTTTATGTGAGAAAGCCATCCAGCTGGCTCACAGAAAGTAGGTGGTTCTACCATGGTGCCTGTCTGTGATGAAATAATGCACGGAGTTCTTCCATCATCAAAGCTGGAAAGTCGCAATATGACCTAAGATTGTGTAAGTGCAACATTCAACCCAACAATTATGTATTCAGCATATGATCCTGCACTATGTCTTTCGTCTTCACATGTTTTGCTGAAGTATTCTCACATATTTAGAGGGATTCTTAGAGAAAGATTTAGGGATTTAATGTTTTGGATCGACGCAAACTGCAAATATATCAGAAAATGTATCAGAATTAAGTCTCTGTTGGTAAATATTGATTTCACATTAAGTATGTTGATAATTTTCAAGGCAGACAAGACATTTAGCAAGCTTTTCGGATATTTAGAGAAAGGCATTGTTTGTTTATATATGGGTTTTATCACACATTTATGATCAGGGATAGAGAAAGGTAGGTAGCCAGCACATGTCACCCAGGAAGTGGATTTTTACTTAGCTTTAAATGGTATTAATTTTGTTTTTGACAAATTTTATTTCCTTATTTGGTATCAGAAAAGTCTGGGGATTAGATGTTTTTCATTTAAATATGTCTGATAATTTAGCAGCAATTGCCAATGGCAAAAAGCATAGAACTTTTAAATAATAAGAAATATTTTCTATTAATTTTTCTGATAAAAGTGGGGGAAAAGTGTCGTTCCAATTTTTGTTCCTCGGCACAGTAAAATAGCTCAGTAGATAGAGCACACGCGTGACTGTTAATTCAAAGGGTGCAAATCTGATCAGTGGGCGAGGTTACTGTTTTCCATGTACAATGATTAATCATCATATAAGTCACTCTGGCATTTAACTTGTGGGAAATTCAGTACTTTTCTGTTTTGTCCTTTTCATTTGGAGATACAATTATTTTTATTTTTTAATTTTAAATAGTTCTGTTCTATTTCTGTCTTTTGTTAACATGTGTCCATATTTTTATTTTGCCCATTTTCAGTTTATTTTGGATGTGAGACTAGATTATAGGATCACATGTTTGCTTTCAATCTTCAAACGAGAATTTGACGAGAATAATGCGCCAAGAGATAATGATGGTAATGTAACACAATCAGAATGAAAATTGTTATTTCATTTGCTATGCTTTATTGCTTGATTAAAATAAAGCTCACAAGGACAGATAATTAAAACAGAAATTCAAATGTTAACATTTACAGTTAATTTTCTAGCTTCGATTCCTGGTTTTTAAAATAATGATTTTTTGGAAGAAAAAAAACTTGAAAGGAAAATATAATTGAATGTCATGAAATTCTTGATTGCCCAAAGTTAGGTTATTTAGAAAAATATAAGAAGATTTTTTTTTTCCTTGTGAACTTTACATATGTGTACTTTTATTTGAAGATCAGATAAATTGAAAGCATTTCAGCAGTAGTGTTCAAAGAGTATTTGCATGTTTGCAAAGGAAATATTTTCATACTCTAGTGTTATCAATGTTCAATGTTAAAAAGCTCATTTTTAAGACAATCAAGCATCTGATTGGTTAATCAAATTTTAAATTGACCAATGGTAAACTTCTGTTCTGAGACTGGTCTCCATACTAAATTTTTTGTTTTGGAACCAGAGCTTCGGTTATGTGCTAGAACAAACCAGTCAGTTAGAATTTAAGTATTGGTATGCTGTCTGCATGGAGTGTGATGGTCTAGTACCTGTTATAGATCTTCAAATAAAAGTATCTTTTTAATAAAACTGTCAGTGATGATGTCCTGCAAGTGACCTGAAATTGATGCAGAGATAAGAAGAAACTGCATCTTTATGTAAGATCTTATTCTTGGAATTAATTACAATATTTTGCATTTTCCTGATCTGAAGAGAAAGGTGATCTTTTTCACTCTTTCAGAGTTGCCTTATTTTTATTTTAAAAAAAGTTAAAGGTTCAGATGCTAATTTCAGTTGCCCTGTTTTAAAATTTATCTTTTGTTATGTAAATTGTCAGAGAAAAATCCTAATTTTGAAATAAGGCAAGATTTAACGTTCTCATTCAGGTTACTTTTGCAGGAAATACATCATTTTTGACAGTCTTTCAGCTTCATGTCTATGCTAACTGACTGACTTTTATTGTCATGGTAACATGAAACACAGAATGGCAAAAGATTTATATTATATAAAAACATTAAATCATAATTATGCATGATGCCACTGATGATGTCATTTGTGATGTCATTGTCAGCGAAATGAAATGATGTTGAAAGTTCTTAGTTTCTTTTAAATTTGATATATCCTGAAGTTAACATTATAAAAGTTGTATAAAAAAAATGGAGAATTTGATAAACTGAAAATACGAAAAACTGAAAATACGAAAAAAGGAAGTACTTTTGCCATCATGTAACTGTTATATACATGTACACCAGTCGAGTCTGTTAGCTTTGACTATAGCGTTTCTAAGACATTAATAAAAAACTAACACAATTCATTCTGCCCATATTTCAGTTTATCATGTCAGTGAGATTGGATTATCGAATATCAGTCATTTTAACTGTGTTTAAACATCAGAGGGATAAAAAACACAGTTGGTATCACTCTTGTGAGATATGCACAAAAACTTGTCTGTGTAAATGTTGTTCATGTGCTCATATTGGGACGGGGTCAGAAATGCACTTTTATTTTCATTAAGTTTTTTATCAAGAGCTTTTTTTGGCATAAAATCAGTTTGTTTTTGTTACTTTTTTTTGCAAGTTTTGTTGTTTTGGGTGTAACATTTTTAAAAAGCATTGTAGCACATTTTTTTCTGTGTAATTATTTTCTTACTTTTTTCAGTTAAGATTTCTAGAATAGCCTATAATTATTTGAATGTATTGTGGTTACTGATCTAGTTAGATTCTTTTTGCACACTGTTTATGACAATTTGCTTTTCACCAAATATTTCTATAAAAGAAATAGTTTTAGTTTATATAAATGACCTCCCACAAAATATCAACTCCAAAGTCCGCCTCTTTGCAGATGATGTTGCAGTTTACCTCACACTGTCATCTGCAAATGAATCAGTTAGTGACAGTTACACTCCAAAATGACCTCAAAATGTTAGAAGAGCTAGCGTGAGTTTGAGTGGGATATGGAATTCAACACCTCCAAATGTCAAACTATGCATGTGACAAGAAGAAAACATCCTATTGCCACCAATTACTACCTCCATGGAGTCCTACTCAAATCAGCCACCTTGGCTGAATACCTTGGCGTAGATATATCAAATAATCTGTCATGGGACGCCCACATCAATAGGTCAACAAAGAAAGCAAATCAAACGTTAGGGTTTCTGCGCAGAAACATCAAGGTCAAATCTGAGCCCCTTAAGTCCATGGCTTACCAAACACTTGTTAGACCGCAGCTGGAATATGGCTCTGAAGTGTGGTCACCCAGTACCCAAACCATCATAGACCAGATAGAGGTTGTACAGAGACAGGCAGCTCGTTGGATTAAGGCTGACTACTGCCAAACCTCCAGTGTCACAGACATGCTACAATCCCTCAAACTTCGTCACCTTGATCTCGGACATATTGATAATAGACTTTCCCTTATGTACAAAATCCACTATGAATTAGTTGCCATCCCCAAAGAAAGCTGCTTAGTTCCTTTCACTTGCCCAACACGTCACTTCCATTTCCTCAGTTACAAGATATTCACAGCAGCTACAGATTACTTTAAAGTATTCTTTCTTCCCCAGAACAGTATACGACTGGAATTATCTCCCTCCTGCTGTTGTCCACCTCCCAACCAGTGAGCAGTTCAGTGCAGCCATTTGCTGTATTGATCATGTCTCACCTTAAACTGCCTGATAGCTGCTTTTATACTTTCATTTTTAACAAAGCTATTTTTCCTTTCTTTTAACTATCTTTTTACACTTCAGTCTATTAATATTCTTTGTGGTTTGACGTGCTAAATTTCTACGTCCCCATGAGGGGTTTGACATTATCATACGATAGATAGATAGAATTTTTTTTCTGAACTGATTATGTTTGTTGACTAGTCTGTCAGTAGTAGAGATTTGCACTACCTATCTTATTGATATTAACATAAGTCTGTTTCTTTACTCCTGCGAGATTTCTTTAATAAAAAGACAGCATGTAAAGGTATTCCTCTTTTTCATTTGGCACATCTGTAGAAGTTGTCATTTGCAGGATGTTAAAGCATAAAAAAAATAGAAGTACACCAATTAATGTACACTACTTAGAACAAGTGCTTAACCTTTACCCTGATAAATTTCTAAAATGGACTAGTCTATCATTCAACTTAGGCAGTACCACCTATTATTCAAAGGGATGTTCACTTAAAATTCCCTGACTGAATAGCGACCACTGCAGACCATGGTCAGCCTGCATGGACAGGCTGATCATGGTCAGCACTGGTCGCAAAACCACTTGCTGCCAATAGGCTTAAGGTTAATAAAGGACACAGGTTCACATAGATATTTTCAGGGGTTTTTTTTTTGTTCTTTTTTGTTAGAAGAATCATCAAATCATAGGTTTGTTTTAGAAATTAGGATATTATACTTGATGTGTTTATTTTCTCCCTGTGTTGATTTCTGTCATTAGCTATAGTTTTTAAAGCCTGCTGTGGTATGTAGGATAGTTAGAGCAAAAGATTTCTAGAAGATTTGCGGGGAGTTTATCACAAAGTGAGTCCAATACAGTACTGTGTACAGTCATACAATCATTTCATCTTTTATGTATCTTTCACATGAGAAAGCTGTTGGTTAATTAGAAGTTGATGAAAAGCTGTAGCTCTGTAAGAAAGCCAAGAAAACTTGTAGTTTGATAGAAAGGTAACATTTAAGTATTGACAGTCATTTCTTACATTAATATATACCTGTTATATCATTAAAATATGGCATGTATTTCACAGGCAGAAAACAAGTTCTGTATGATGTACTTTGTTGAAATCCAATCCCTATCATGCCTGTGTCTGGATTTCTTTTATTAACCTTCCCCTGCTAAATTTCTAAAATGGACTGGTCCATCGTTCAATTTGGGATACCACTGAACATATACTGACTGAATAGTGAACAGTGCAGATGTGTAAGCTGATGCTGGTCTGCACTGGTAACAAAAGCAAAATCACTTGTTGCCAGCAGGCTAAAGGTTCTAGAAATAATGTAACAATAATAATAATAAAAGAAAGGCAAGCGTTATAGATATCATGACATTTTTAAAGGCATACTTAATGAAAGTGTTCCAGTCTAAAATATTATCCGTAAGGTTATGGTGTGTATGTGGGTTTTTTTTGTAAAATATTTTTTTTTAGTACATGGCAGTAAGTAATAAAAGGGTCAGTACAGTAGTTTGATAAGGGATTTTGTATTCAGCCCTTGTAGACTTCACCTGGTTGCATCACACTTGCTGACTTCGGGTGATCCAGGTCTGAGCAGAATACAACATTCTAGATCAAGCTGCTGTTAAAATAACCCTGTTTTCCAGTGCAGACTTCTTTTTCAACATTTGGTTGCTTTCTAGTTTGCAGTATCATTAGGGTCTTCTGAAATTCCTTCTTTGGTGTAAGTTATAGATTGAATATAATGCATGCTTTGCATATGTTAATTTGCGTCTGTTAATAAAATTTAATGCACATTCTTTTGTGGATAGAGTAGAGTAGATTCTATTGTCAGTTTTTTTTTTCAGATCCCAATTTTAGATTTAGCATCTTCCAATCTCCACAAATTCTGTTTTTATTTTAAACTCACCTGAGCCCTCAGTGCTCAAGGTGAGCTATTGTGATCACCCTGTGTCCGTCGCCCATAGTCTTGTGTGATGCATCATCGACAAGTTGATTGTTAACACTTTGATCAGAATATTACCCTACCAGTTTGTTACTGTTTCATCTGGGGTCAAAAACTAGATCATGATGATTAGGTCATTTAATAGGAAAAACTTGTTAACTCTCTACAGGCCCCTTTATGAAACTTAGCCAGAATATTTGTCTCTATGAAATCTAGGCTGATTTAAAATTGGTTTACCTGAGATTAAAAACTAGGGTACTAGGTCGTATTATTGAAAAACCTCTTAACAACACTCTAGATGTGCATTTTCTCTATGATCTCACAAAATTTCTGTCTCTTTGAAATCTAGGTCAAGTAAAACTGTATTACTAGATGTGAAAAACTAGGACACTAGCTTAAATCATTGAATGACTTTGTTAACTGGAATACCTTAGGTTAAAAACTAGGTCATTATGTCAAATACTAGTAAAACCTTGTTAACATTCAAGGCTCTCACAGATCTTGAAAAGTGCATGAGTTTCAGACAGATCTTTGAAAAGTGCATGAGTTTCAGACAGATCTTTGAAAAGTGCATGAGTTTCAGACAGATCTTTGAAAAGTGCATGAGTTTCAGACAGATCTTTGAAAAGTGCATGAGTTTCAGACAGATCTTTGAAAAGTACTTGAAGAATTGTCAGAGTGCTTATTTGTTTTTGTAATCTTGAAAAGTACTTAAAAATTGCTTGATTTTGAATTATGTCCAACATTGATGGACTAAATGGTAATGCTTTGTAGTCATTTTATAAAACACTTATTAGCATACCATAATTATATTCCCTTTTTCATGCCCTTACCCTAATTAATGCTCCCATCCCTTCCATATTTTCAAAAAAAATTATATTGTTAATCATTTAGGTTGTAAGTACCAGCACTTTGGAAGTGCTATAATCGTTAAAATTCATTCATTATAAGTTTGTTTTTTTGTTTTTGTTTACTGACAAATTGTTTTAGGGTCTTAGTAAATGATCCCTTTTGCAAAATATAACACCCCCTGGGGTGCTAATAATGGATTCTAGCATGTCAGACAGGGTTTTTCCGTGCTTTGCGTCATAAACCCCATGGTGTAATGTGACTCACATGCTGCAATTCATGAATGAATGCGTAAATTCATATGCTATTATAATAAGATAGTGCTCTAATAAAAAGTATACATTTTACTTCATTTCTTCTACCAATTAAAGAATACTGTATGTAAGAAATAGAATCTATCACTAGCTGAAGGTGTGGATGGAAATATCTGGCTCTCTTGTAACTGTTTTGTGGTAACTCGGCAGAGCCTCGTTTTTGCCTAAACAGTCACCCTCGAGTCAGATATTTCCATCCGCACCATCAGCCAGTGAAAGATTCTTATAATATACTGTAATTATTATTTACACAATGACTATACTTAACTTCATTTAGCACATAAAATTTTGTAATTGTCATTTTTAGCTCGACTATTCATAGAATAGTGAGCTATTGCACTCGCCCATGCGTCGGCGTCGGCGTCGGCGTCGGCGTCCGCGTCCCGATTTTGGTTAAGGTTTTGTATGTAAGCTGGTATCTCAGTAACCACTTGTGGGAATGGATTGAAACTTCACACACTTATTGACTGTGACAAACTGACTTACATTGCACAGGTTCCATAACTCTATTTTGCTTTTTTACAAAATTATGCCCCTTTTTCGACTTAGAAATTTTTGGTTAAGGTTTTGTATGTAAGCTGGTAACTCAGTAACCACTTGTGGGAATGGATTGAAACTTCACACACTTATTCACTGTGATGAACTGATCTACATTGCACAGGTTCCATAACTCTATTTTGCTTTTTTACAAAATTATGCCCCTTTTTCGACTTAGAAATTTTTGGTTAAGGTTTTGTATGTAAGCTGGTATCTCAGTAGTTACTAATGGGAATGGATTGAAACTTCACATACTTGTTCACTATCATGATTTGACATGCACAAAGCAAGTCCCATAACTCTACTCTCTTTTTTTTCAAAATTATGCCCCTTTTTCGACTTAGCAGTTTTTGGTTAAATTTTTGTATGTAATCTGATATCTCAGTATCCACTAATTGGAATGGATTGAAACTTCACACACTTGTTCACTGTCATGATCTAACATGCACTGTGAAGGTCCCATAACTCTACTTGGCATTTTTACAAAATTATGCCCCTTTGACTTAGCACTTTTTTGTTAAGTTTTTGTATGTAAGCTGGTATCTCAGTATCCACAAATTGGAAAGGATTGAAACTTCACACACTTGTTCACTGTCATGATATGACATTCAGTACAGAGGTTCAATACCTCTACTTTGCATTTTACAAAATTATGCCCCTTTTTCAACTTGTATTCATTCAATTGACAAGGCTGTTGAATAGTCGAGCGTTGCTGTCCTCCGACAGCTCTTGTTTGTTTAGTTCTGTGCTCAGCTGAAGATAGTTTTATAAATTCCATTGTAGGTTTAGATTTAGAAAGTATAGGACAGCAGGCTGAGGATATTTTTGGTGGAAGGTAAGACAGATTTTGCATTTTCATCAAATCATTTGCTTGTCTGTTGTGATAATGGTTTATAGGGAAATCTCAAAAGGTACACTTTAACTTGAAGACTGTGTTTGAGCAGCAACTGGACTATTTAAAGACCTGATCAATCAGATTTTAACCTGTACCCTGCTATATTTCTAAAATGGACTGGTCCATCATTCAGCTTGGGCAGTACCACTTATTATTCAAAGGGATGTTCACTGAAAATTTACTGACTGAATAGCGAACAGTGCAGACCATGGTCAGTCTGCACTTCCAGGCTGATCTTGGTCTGCACTTGCCGCAAAGGCAAAATCACTTGCTGCAAGCAGGCGAAAGTTTGAGTAAAAAGAGTCTTTTAACTCCTTAAATGCTAAACCTAGAAACAATAAGAGCTTATCATATGCACACAGTCATTAAAATTCTGACAATTAGGATTTCTGTCTCTTGTAAGTGGAGTGGTTATGGTCTTCAACTTGCAATCACTTGCCTCTTTGCTATTTGTGTCATCAAATTCTTTTATGTTTTGAACTATGTAAAGTGCCTTTGAATGTGAAATTGATCATGAAAAGAGTGCTATATAAATCTGGTGGTATAATAATAATAATGTTAGGAAACTTTTCACATGGTCTTTTGGAAGATTATTTGTTCTATCTACATGCTTACCAGTGTCTAAAATTATGCAAGGAGGGACACTTCCTATACCGTTTGAGCTAGAAAGTTGCCGTAGGACCTTTACTTGTGCCAGGTGTGTCTTAAAGCTCACAAACAAACAGACAAGTCATATTTTGTCAACATATTTTTAAAAGCATACCAGGTTTATAGTGATTTTTTCACACAAATGAACAATTTTATATTACAGTGCAGAAACAGCGGAACTAGATTTAGATGACCAGGGAGGAAAGATGTTTCTGCGTGTTTTACTCAATCTTGTCATGCATAATTACCCCGCTCTCGTATCTGGTGCTCTACAGTTACTCTTCAGACACTTCAGTCAGAGAAGGGAAGTTCTGCAAGCATTCAAGCAGGTAAATAAACTTTGGGGAGTGAGGGGTTTGAATCCCAGCGGTGTCGTGAACATACCACCTTATAAGACACCTGTTGTCATATGTGTTTGAAGTGTGAAATTTAGAGTTACATCTAAATAGTTAATTTACACAAGTGACAATTGGCTAAGCTATTTGTAACTGTAGAAAGCACATTCATGCAAAGTGTCATAACAATCTTAATGTTTTGACAGAGCAAAAAAAAATCTAGCTTTTTTGACTTAAAGCAGTGATGATTATGATCCCAGCACTTATGGCACACAAAAGCTAAACTGAATAAAAAGGGACTTAAATTCTAGTATACTTCTTAATTGCTATTCAACATTATTGTGTCATGTAAATAAGTTTTCAAGAGCTTTTGTGACTAACTAAATAAGACCGCTTACTTTAGTATTAAAACTGGAAAGATGGGAATAAAAAAAGTGTTAACAAACAAACATTTGTTTAGTATATTTGATACCAGGAGATGTCATCAAATATTTGAGCCGCTTCATGAGAAAACCAACATAGTGCATTTGCGACCAGCATGGATCCAGACCAGCCTGCGCATCTGCGCAGTCTGGTAAAGATACATGCTGTTCGCTTTCAAAGCCTACTGCAATTAGGCTCATTTCAAATGTTTATTCAGGTACAACTTCTTGTAACGGACAGTGATGTGGAAAACTACAATCAGATTAAGGCTGACCTAGATGAGTTACGGAACCTGGTAGAGAAATCTGAACTCTGGGTCTACAAAGAGAAAAAGGGAGATGATTCAAAAAAGAAGAAATCTGGAGATAAAAAGGAGGTAATAATTGTTTAGCTAGGAGATAATAGGTTTTGTTGTTCTTATGTATTCTGCCAATGGAGGTAGCATCTGATAAGCAGTCTAGGGATTTATTGATAACATTTGTCAAATACTTCTTTGTTCTTTGTTTCTGAATTGACAGTCATTTTAGCTAGTAGTGGTCAGAAAGGCAATAACATTTAATGTTTGTTGGTATACTGTAGAATGATACAAAAAAGTGGCCTCCATTGACGAATGGTGAAGGTAACTGTCTTGCCTCACCGCTATGGGTTTGAAAGCTGGTTTGGCTGTAGAATTCTTAATTTGAGCAAGCCACCTTGCTGGGGTATAGAAGGTTGGTGGTTCTACCCAGGTACTTACCCCTGCATGAAACAGTGCTGAGAGCAGCACCTGGGATCTTCTTCCATCACCAAAAGCTGGAAAGTCATCATATAACCTGTAATTGCATTGTGTGATGTTAAACCTAGCAAAACAAAAACAAAAAATTTAGCTTACTGCTGTTGACATTTTCCAGAATTTCTGCACAGTGCCATTGGTGGAAATTTGACTTGATAATTTGAAATTGTTATGTTTATGTACAAGTTAGTGTTTGGTTGTTTTCATTATTTGAAACTTAGGTTCACCATCTGAAAAACTTTGAGATATAGGATTCTGACGTGGCAGGAAGTTATATATCTGGCTTATAGAAGAATTGGAGATTCTACCTAGCTGCTTGTCCAGTCCTGATGTAGTTCCTGAAGGGGCACCTGCAGTCTCCCTCCACTATTAAAGCTTTGAAAGTCTTTCTTTGACTTTAATTGTGTCATTTCACTTGCATATACATGAATTCACTGTAGGTAGGCCTAATTTTTGTTTTCTAGAAGAAACCATTCACCTCAGAGAAAGGGTCGGCCATTGATCTGGATTTAGGACCACCGATTGACAAGAAACATGCAGAAAACTACAGGATCATAAAAAGGGTTTGTAGTCTTTGACGTCATCTTATTCTGTTATTGTTTCATGAATACATCTGTATTTGTTGCTTGACATGCGAAAGCTGAAAAAGATATCTCATGAAAAAAAAAAAAAAAAAAAAAAAAGAAAAGGAGGAAAAAACAAAGTGGTTGAGATTGTTACAGAGAAAAGAGGCAGCTTTGGCATAATGGTTATGGTTGCTGTCAGACCATTTCTTGCCCAACATGGTAGTGTAGAATTCTTTTATGTGAGGAAACTATTCAGCTGGCTAGCAAAAAGTAAGTGGGTCTATCTAAATGCCTGCTGGTTCTACCTGGATAACTGTTGGTATAATTTCATGGGCATGAAATTTTGTGATTTTTTTGTCAGTTTGGCTGTTTTATAGGGATATGAATTTGTGGGTTTCAACTTTTGAAGATAAGATGAATTGTAGTTATATTTTTTGTTTGGTTTGAATTTTTATGGATTTATGCAACCACGAAATCCACTAAAATTTGTCCCCTGCAAATATTAATGATTTAACATTACCAGTTGGTGAAGGTAATATCCAAATTATACAACTTACTGTTTTACTGTATTCAGATCCTGATCAGGCTGACTCGTCTGTGTGTATATACTACGTCAGATGGTGTGAAGGCGAGGAAACATGAACAGCGACTTCTCAGGAACATGAGTGCCTACTCGGTTGTCCTTGAACTTCTACAGATACCATATGACAAGGTATGATTGTTTTCTGGCTAGAGAAGGCAGAAGAGCTGATTTGGACCCCATGGCCAAATATGTGGAAGATATATATTGGAGAAAACTTGAAAACCGTTTTTTATGCCCCCAAAGGGAGGCATATTAGTTTTCAACTGTCCGTTCATTAGTTAGTCACAACGTTAACTTTTTGCATGAAGGCACTTTACTCGCGAACCACTACACCCAGGACCAAACTTCACATGCTGATAGTACTCATTGAGTACACGACCCCTACTGACTTTGGGGTCACCAGGTCAAAGGTCAAGGTCACAGGGGCCAATGTTAACTTTTTGCATGAAGGCACTTTACTCGTGAATCACTGCACCCAGGACCTTCAAACTACACTTGCTGGTAGAACTCATTGAGTACACGACCCCTACTGACTTTGGGGTCACCAGGTCAAAGGTCAAGGTCACAGGGGCCAACATTAACTTTTTGCATGAAGGCACTTTACTCGCGAACCACTGCACCCAGGACCTTCAAACTTCACATGCTGATAGTACTCATCAAGTACACGACCCCTACTGACCTTGGGGTCACCAGGGCAAAGGTCAAGGTCACAGGGGCCAACGTTAACTTTTTGCATGAAGGCAGTTTACTCGCGAACCACTGCACCCAGGGTCTTCAAACTTCACATGCTGATAGTACTCATTGAGTACAGGACCCTACTAACTTTGGGGTCACCAGGTCAAAGGTCAAGGTCACCAGGTCAAAGGTCAAGGAGCTGCGGGGGCATTTGTCACCATTAGTGACAGCTCTTGTTTTTCATGATTTGAAATATAATGGTAGATTGTATTTTGAGAGATAAATGTAAAAGTCGTCTAAGTGCTTAAAAATAAAGAAGCACTTGGACTTCTTTCGATTTACCCCTCAATTGGTAGCTTCTGCTGTTACAAACAGTGGGGTGTTCCTTTTATAGTTTTCACTGTTGGAGTACACTTGAATGTGAAATAAGTTGTAAATAATCGGACATTCTTTACAAAATATCCATGCACAAAGATTTATACCTTCAAAAACATAACTTTATGGACTCCATCATATTAAAATGAAAAAGAAATCTAAAAATGTCAAAAAAATAACTTCTTTTTCAAAATGAACATTACGACATGATGATTTTACATGTGAATTTGCCAAATGCATGTGTTGTTGAGCAGGTAAAACTGGTATATTTTGGATGGTAGAAACATGAAAGAAAATGAAAAATTTATTTGTTTTACATTATGCTGGATTGTAATGTCTTTCACTCACTAACACCAGATTTTATGTTTTCACTCATAACTGAAAATATTGCTTCTGATGTTAGCTCAGTAAAAGATATTTTGATCTTACACTGAAGCAGAATTAAACAAAAACAAACTCATTTAATTTGCCTGCCTTCCCAGACTTACACTGCATGACTTTATATAATATTTTGATTAACGTGGCATGATGCTAACCTGACCTGAGTAGCAGAGAGATGCTGTGAATTGATACTTTGTTCTCTGTTTTTTGGTGAACCATGTTATTTTGTAATCAAACCAGATAGCAGAACTGATTATATGTACCTAGAGATATTGTACTGTATTATTTTGCAGCATTCTGACATCAGAATGATGGAGTTGATGAAGTTAGCACATGAATTTCTGCAATCGTTTTGCCTTGAAAACCAACAGAACCAATCATTACTGCATCAAAGTTTGGACTTGTTTCTCACAGCTGGGGTAAGTTTTCCTAGCCAGTGATTTTCCAAAGAGGTAAACCCATTGAATATATGCAGATGTTAAGGCTAGTTTGCCCATGAATTTCTACACGAGTTAACAAGCAGGAGTAAGCCCTTGGATTTCTTAAGTAAATAGAAAAAAGGGGTATGCCTATGGATTTCTACTTGGGTTAGTAAGTAGAGGTAACACCATGGATTTCTACAGGGGTTAGTAAGCAGGGTTAAGCCCATGGATTTCTATTTGTGTTAGTTAGCAGGGATAACCCTTTTTATTTCTACAGGTGTTAGTAGGCAGTGGTAACCCCATGGGTTTCTGCAGGGGTAGGGGAACCCTATGATTTTCTACAGGAAGTAGAAAGCAGGGGTAAGTCTATGAATTTCTACATGGATAATTTAGTCCATGGATTTCTACAGAGGTTAATTGACCCATGAAAATATACAACATTAGTCACACCCCATGAATAGGTATAGAGTGAGTCAACCGACAAATATATAGAGGGTTAGTCGGCCCATAAATATATACTGGATTAGTTAGTTCATGAATATATACAGAGGTTAGTAATTTTTTAGGCTTATTAGTAAAAGCAACAATCAAAATAAAAGGAATAACCTAATCACTCATTGTCAGTCTAATTAGTTCTGAAAAGCTTAAAGTATTACAAAATTCATTTATACATACACAAATGAAAAATAAAAAATATTAAAAAGCTTAAGTTTTCACCTTAAATTATGTTAACATTCACCTCACCATAGTTAGTATTTTACTTTAACTTGTTTACTGTGGCAGAGTGGTTAAGGTTGCGGACTTCATGTTTATATCATACTAGATCCTGGAGACACAGACATGTACAGCCATATTTCGGGACAATGCGATGTTAGCCAATGAGATTACAGACAACGTCATACAACATTTTGTACATGCAATAGAGACAAATGGACGACATGTACAGTATCTGAAATTCCTGCAAACTGTTGTGAAAGCTGAAGGACAGTATATCAGGAAAACACAAGATATGGTTATGGCAGAGGTATTGTTTTATTTTGTCTAGATTAGTAGAAATTCCACAAAAAAAAATCATGAAGAAATGCTTGTTAGTCTACTAGCTGTGTATCAAGGGTCGGTGACTGCTTTGACCTCCGGTTCAGACTGTTCATCACAAATTTAAAGTGGATTCTGCTAAAAACTTAAAACAGTACTGGAGATTTTTTCATAGAAGTTAGTACGTTGGTAGATGGCAGAATGGAGTGGCCTTAAATTTGAAGTTATTTTATGTGATTTAGTTGGCTTGTGGCAGATCAATACATGAAATTATGGAAATATTGGTCTCCCTCCTCCATTGAACTTTGAAGGTAACAGTTTGACCATAGATACTTGAGTGTATTTAAAACCAAGAAATTGGACAAATCACTAAGCGATAAAATGAAGCATCATGACTTGTGTTTGTTTGTTTTTATTCCGCAGTTGGTGAATGTTGGTGAAGAAGTTCTACTATTCTACAATGACAGACTTTCTTTCCAAAACCTTGTGTCACTGATGCAGTCGGAGGAGCTACGTAATGATGACAACAGCGTCCTTAACTACCACATCAACCTTGTCCAGCTGCTTGCTCTGTGTACCGAGGGGAAGAATGTGTACACAGAGATCAAGTGTCACTCTCTCCTTCCGTTGGATGATATCGTTAGAGTGGTGACCCATAAAGATTGTATCCCGGAGGTAAATTTTCTACTAAAGATTGTATCCTAAATGCAAATTTTATGGCTATTATAAACAAACGAAATTTGGAATGGATTTTATCAATTCATGTTCCAACTTCTCCAATGTTTTACCACATAGTGACAAGGTGAGCTTTTGTGATCACCCTACGTCTGTCGTCAGTCCGTCCTTGCGTCAACAATTTCTTGTCTGCACAATAGTGGTTTCATTTATGATTTTATTTTAATCAAACTTGCATACAACTTGTATCATCATAAGATCTCGGTTCCTTTCTTGAACTTGCCAAATCACATCATGGGTTCCAGAGTTATGGCCCCTGATAGAGCCGGAATTAGCTATTTCGACCTTGTCTGCACAATAGCAGTTTCATCTATAATTAGAATTTAATCAAACTTGCACAAAACTTGTGTCACCATAAGATCTCAGTCACTTTCTTGAACCGGCCAGATCCCATTATGGGTTCCAGAGTTACGGCCCCTAAAAGGGCCAAAATTAGCTATTTTGACCTTGTCTGCACAAAGCAGCTTCATTTATGATTTGATTTTAACCAAACTTGCACACAATTTGTATCACCACAAGATCTTGATTCCTTTCTTGAACTGGCCAGCTTCCATTATGGGTTCCAGAGTTATGGCCCCTGATAGAGCAAGAATTAGCTATTTTGACCTTATCTGCACAATAGCAGTTTCATTTATGGTTTGAATTAAATCAGACTTGCACAAAACTTATGTCACCATAAGATCTTGGTTCCTTTGTTGAACCGGCCAGATTCCTTTATAGGTTCCAGAGTTATGGTCCCTGAAAGGGCCAAAATTAGCTATTTTGACCTTGTCTGCACAATAGCAGGTTCATTTATGATTTTATTTTAACCAAACTTGCACACAACTTGTATCACCACAAGATCTTGGTTCCTCTCTTGAACTGGCCAGAATTCCAGAGTTATGGCCCCTTAAATGTCCAAAATTTGCTATTTTGGCTTTTGCAGCCATATAGAGACTTCATTTATGGTTTGTTTTGATACAAACTTCCAAAATATCTTCGACAACAATAAATCTTGGATTCCATGATGAATCTGTCAGATCCAGAGTTATTTTATATCTGATAAACTCCCCTGATTGTAATCAAAATGGATTTATATCAGTAAGTACTTATAGGACTTATTTGAAATTTCATTATTGTCATTAGTTGGACTGAAACAATCAGGTTAGATAACTATGGGCTGATTTTATGTCAAATTACCTCCCTTTATTACAAATTAAAATAGGTATATCTCCGTAACTAATGAAGATACTGATCTGAAATTTCATTTATGTCAACAGATGGACTTAGACAATCAGTGAAGATACATATTGACTGAATGTATGACAAATTACCTCCCTTTATTTTATGTAAACCAATATATCTCGGCAGCATCTAATGAGATTGGTTTTAAATGTTATTTAAGTCTTCCAGGGTAAGGAATAGTCATGTTAGTACAAAAATGCAGCATTTAAGCCTAGGACCCTCAAACTTGGTATTGATATTAGCCCTGACTAGGTTAAAAGGGACTGTTACAAGAAAATGTTTATCCTGATGATATTTAATGTGTATGCCTATGTGCTCTATGTCAAAACTTGATAATATCATTTTGAGCAATGGTACTCAGGTGAGCGATACAGGGCCATCATGGCCCTCTTGTTTAATAATGCTCTTTAGCTGTGACTAAAGATGAATCTCATTTAGGTGAAATACATTGAGACTAGGGTAGATACAGTACAGCACTGATGATAAATTATTAAGAGAATCAGCCAGTTTAAATCAAAATTTTATAATCTAGTACAAGTTCAGTTTTTGTACCATTGAAGATATGTTAAAGTTTCAGTCTCACTTTCCAGAGCTCTTGTCTAGTCACAATTTTATTTCATATTGTGTCTTTTCGTACATCATAGTTACAGTTACTCTTTTTACCCGCAGGTGAAGTCAGCATACATAAACTTTCTGAACCACTGTTATATTGATACAGAGGTGGAAATGAAGGAGATATATACCAGCAGTCACATGTGGACATTGTTTGAAAACTTTCTCCTCGATATGGCTTTTGTAAGTATAGCAGTTTGTTAGACATTGGCATGCTTGTCTTGAGTAAAGCGTAATGCTGCCTAATAAATGATTCATTAACTGTGTCCTTTTGGCATGTTGAAACCCTTCATATTGTAGGGGCCTCCATTGCCAAGGTTTCTGGCTTCCAACCATTTGCCTATTACTTATATGGGTTGGAAACCTCACAATGAAGAGTAGAAATCTTCATGTAGGAAGCCATCCGGCAGGCTTACAGAAAGTTGATGGTTTTACTCTGGTGCCGTCCATGAGTGAAACAATATCTTGAGGGGCACCTGGGGTCTTCATCCACCATGAAAAGCTAGAAAAATCACTGTATAACTTTAAATGTATCAGTTTGACTCTTAAACCCGATGCCCCATGTGGTTCTGGGATGATCTGTGTATGAAAATAATTTGAAACACTGCCTTACCCTTGCATGATCGTAAGAGGTGACTAATAGGGTCTTAACACTTGGTTTTGCTGTAACTCTGTGATTCCAGCAGGTGTGCAAATTTTGATTCCATAACTCATGTTTTTATTTCGATGTAAATGAGATATGAAACCAGAGTTTGTAGTCCTGTTTGGCACCATATAACCTATACTGTGTTGGTGCGCCGTAAAACCAAAATAAATAAATAAATAAACTTAAACCCGACAAAAAAAAATCAAGTTGTTCACAGTGAGGAAGCTGTACAGCTGACTTACAGTAGGTCAATAAATCTCTAGTTAGTTCTCCATGTACTGTAGTTCCAAGTAAATCTTGTTGTGTGATTTAAGTGGATGTGTAAGTTTTAACTAAATTTGCTGTTACAGTTGATGAGAAACCCAAGGGAGTCAAAATTAAATTGTAAATCTGCCATGATTGTAAACTCTATAACTGATGTAAAATATATTTGTTTCAAGAAAAATGCTTTGTCATTGCAATTAATGTACATTGTATATTAATTGATATTAATTAATGAGTACATGCTTCAGTTAAGAGCATAATGCACTCTTGGCCAAGTAAATGGATGTTTATTATAATTTCAGGTGTCAAATGCAACAAATGATCGTAAACACGCTGATACAGCACTGGAGAACTATGTTACAATCACAGTGATGAGTGTTATATCTACATTCTTCAACTCTCCATTTTCTGACCAGAGCACTACTATACAGGTAATTTGTTCATATGTGAAGTTGTATGCATTTAAACAACTTGCCCCTACCTGCTGTAATATTGAGCTTTGGCAGAGTGGACACAGTGACCCAATGGTAACACTCACTGAATATGAAACAAGGGGTTTTGAATTTGATCTCCCCTCCCTTCTGGCTAAGATAACTAACATTGGGATGAGAGTACTGTGCATGGGTGCTTCACACCAGGCATGTAAAAGAACTGAAAAAAGAAAAGCTTCTGGAATTGGAGGGTAAAATTCTGCATCGTGCACTATCCTTCAACTAAAGTCTTCTGGAGGAGTTACGAATGGTGACTGTAAATAAGCTTAAATATAAGAACAGCCACCTGCCCTGCCTTACTGTTAGGTTTAGCTTTGACAGGAGAATTCTTCTAGGTTAGAAGTCATCCAGCTTGCTTGTGAAATATAGGTGGTCCTACTGTAGATTGGGTAGCTTTCACATTGGCATTATTTAGTGATTTCATAGTTAACAGCAGGGGCCTCTGTGGCTGAGTGGTTAAAGTCCCTGACTTCAAATCACTTGCCTCTCACTGATGTAGGTTCAAGCCTCACTTGTAGCATAGAATTCTTCGTGTGAGGAAGGCATCCAGCTGGCTTACAGAAGGTTGATGGTTCTACTGCGGTGCCTGCCTTTGATGAAACAATACCCGGAATTCTCCTGCGGTCTTCCTCTATGACAAAAAGCAGGAAAGTCATTGTATGACCTATGATTGTGTTGGTGTGATGTTAACCTCCCACACCCCCCAAAAAAAGACAAAATAGTATGCAGCATTAAGATGTTATGAAACATGAGTGTTTGTGTTCTAGGACTTATGTACTAATATTCACACATTATTTTGAAATGGCATGTGGCATTTTTCACAAATATTAGTGAAAACAAAACCATCCTGAAAATTACCTAATCTTCAGCCTATAGAAGTGATACATCACCATCGAATGTGACTTCAAACCAAGCAATGAAAAGAATTCATGGAAATCATAAGGGTCCTGTCTGATACATTGATTTTTAGTCATTTCTATTTATGCCTATGTTTGCTGTGCCCTGTGCTTCTGGGAAATCTACCCTTACCTATTATCTTTTTTTTTTTGTATTTGAAATGTAAAAGCATTAACTGTCAGAATTGTTACGTTTAGAGGAGCAATAAAATTGCTTGCAACCATCCCCATGTCTTATCTCATTTTCTGAAGTACATGCTGGTGCAGTGAATAAGGTGATTGGTTACTTCACTTGGATGCCACCAGGGTCCTGACAAAATATCCCTTTTAGAAGCCAGTTCTTGTTTTTCAGTTAAGTAGACTTGAGAGAGATTCAAATTAAGTTCAGTCATTAGTCAGAGAATAGCTGAAATAAATTACAGTGAAATGTAGCTTGCTCCAGCATCTATGGCTCAACCAGGTTTGCTAGTGAAATTGGTGTGGTTTCTGGCTGTTCTTATATGAGCCTCGATACGAGCAAACCAACATAGTGGCTTTGCGACCAGCATGGATCCAGACCAGCCTGCGCATCCGAGCAGTCTGGTCAGGATCCATGCTGTTTGCTAACAGATTCTCTAATTGCAATAGGGTTTGAAAGTGAACATCATGGATCCTGACCAGACTGCGCGGATGCGCAGGCTGGTCTGGATCCATGCTGGTCGCAAAGCCACTATGTTGGTTTTCTCATGGCATGGCTCATATTGTCTTTAGTTGAATGGTTTGAAACCATGGATAATTCTAGCATATTACTTGTCCTTTGTAACTTTGAGTGATTGCTGTATTACTGTAGAATAAAGTGATATGTTATTATATAATTATGTATGTTTTTCTTCCAATGTTTACAGTCTAGACAACCAATGTTTGTGAAGTTACTCCAGGGAGCATTTAGACTATCGCATTGCTCGTGGCTTACGGGTCCGCAAAACTTGAGCGTCCAAGACTGCATCAAGACATTATCAAATATAGGTAGGTAGCCAATATACCACATAAAATATACCTACATTTGTATATTGCATAGCTTCATTTAGAAATTAATTCTTCTTAGTTATACATAATCCTTTCTTTTGCAATTGTATCAATGTATTAAGTTTTTATGTTCTTTCTGTCTTAGGGATAAGTGAACAAACACTATGAAAAGTTTTGGTCAGATTCAATGAAACTGATATTTTTCATTTCACAGACACATTATTGACTAAGAGTTACTAATGTATTGTAGTGCACTATTTATTTTAGTTTTAAAAATTTGCTCTCTTTTCTCTTGTTTAACCATTTACTCTCAACTATGAATAAATGCTGTCAATGTTAAATATTGTTTAGTTCTTCAGTTATGTTGGGATTTTTTTTTTTTGAAATGTCTTAATTTTTCTTTTAAAACTTTTTTTATATGTTACTTAATGGGAGGATAGTGTCCTGAAAATTAACAATTGTTTCAGAAAACAATATATCATTTCCATTATAAAGCATTATCTTGAAAGGCTACTGAGGAATATAATGAGGTGCCAAAAAAAAGTATTAGTTCTGTGTCAAAATTTCCCTGAAATTTGGTACAAATTATCATTGAATCCTGAACTTGTTAGAGGCCCTGTCTTTGATAAAGGTTTAAAGGAAATGACAAATAAATGGGAAAAAAATTGGGGGCGGTTAAAGTTATGCTTATTGGTTGCTTCCATTACTGTAGTTACAAGGCATAGCTTGCTAATAGCATGATAGTAGTGGCCATTGTTAATGATAAATTTCGAGGGTTGAACAGAAAATCGTCATAACTCACTGAACTTAAAGAACAACTTAAGACAGTTTTCTGTTCAGCTCTCAAAATTTAATTTTTGCATTAAATAAACTAACTTTATTTTCTACTGTACAAAACTCTTGAAAAAAATGGATTAAAATGTTTCTGATAGAATTTGCATACAGCTAAACTTGTACAAAGCAGCCAGTCAAAGGAATTCCATAACATGGCTGCTTTAAACAGGTTGATATTAGAATAAAATGTGTATTTGTGTGAAATAAGCTGACTGGCTTAAGGCAAATGACTGCTTGATATAGGTGGCTGCAAAGACAGGTTCAACTATGTATTCTAGAAGTTAGAATTTTAAAATTGCATGTAATTAAGAGAGAGAAAATAATTCCAAATGTTTCATGTAAGACATTGAAATTTATGAAATTACGAATGCTGATGAATTAACTGACTGTCTCAGTCATTAGTGTCTGCACCTACTTTTTTTGTACCGTAATCTATTGCTCTTTTACAGCTAGTACTCAGTTCGATCCAAGTGAGTTGCGAGTGCAATGTTTTGCCCTATTTTCCTGAAAGTTGCTATGTTAATTGTCAGAACGTTTGCTAAAATTTTACCTGGACATGCATCAGAGAAAAAAATAAGGAATGATTATTCAGTTTAGCTGCACTAATGCATTCATATATGCAGGATTGATTAGGTATTCCAAGGATTTGAATAGAATGGATTAGTAACTATACATCTGCCTTTATATGATATACAGTAGCTGCCTTTAAATGATACTGAAATTCCAGATAACTCTGCGCATTCTCTTTGGCAGTTACTGATACTATTGGTTATATTTGCCCAGTCTTTGGTAACTTAATAATGCGTTAGATCTGACTGCATTGACTGGCAGCTGCCGTGTTGGTAGCTGTGGCAATGGAAATCTCATGGTGTCTTGCTTCCCTGTCCTGTTGTGAGAATATTATTGCTTTTAAAATATATAGATGAAAAAGTAACTTATCCATTTCTATTTAGGTTTCTTGAGAAGACCAGTTGGGCTTCTGTTTTGTAGGCTCATTATATCAGAAAGTATACTAAGATGTTTTGTTATGTCTTCCCCCCTCTGGGGGAGACATATTGTTTTTGCCCTGTCCGTCCGCCCGTCCGTCCGTACGTCACACTTCATTTCCGAGCAATAACTGGAGAACCATTTGACCTAGAACCTTCAAACTTCATAGGGTTGTAGGGCTGCTGGAGTAGACGACCCCTATTGTTTTTGGGGTCAAAGGTCAAGGTCACAGGGGCCTGAACATTGAAAACCATTTCCGATCAATAACTAGAGAACCACTTGACCCAGAATGTTGAAACTTCATAGGCAGATTGGTCATGAAGAATAGATGACCCCTATTGATTTTTGGGTCACTCCTTCAAAGGTCAGGGTCACAGGGGCCTGAACATTGAAAACCATTTCCGATCAATTACTAGAGAACCACTTGACCCAGAATGTTGAAACTTCATAGGCTGATTGGTCATGAAGAGTAGATGACCCCTAATGATTTTAAGGTCACTCTGTCAAAGGTCAAGGTCACAGGGGCCTGAACATTGAAAACCATTTCCGATCAATAACTAGAGAACCACTTGACCCAGAATGTTGAAACTTCATAGGATGATTGGTCATGTAGAGTAGATGACCCCTATTGTTTTTGGGGTCACTCCGTCAAAGGTCAAGTCACAGGGGCCTGAACATTGAAAACCATTTCCGATCAATAACTTGAGAACCACTTGACCCAGAATGTTGAAACTTCATAGGATGACTGGTCATGTAGAGTACATGACCCCTATTGTTTTTGGGGTCCCTCTGTCAAAGGTCAAGGTCACAGGGACCTGAACATTAAAAACCATTTCTGATCAATAACTTGAGTACCACTTGACCCAGAATGTTGAAACTTCATAGGATGATTGTACGTGCAAAGTAGATGACCCCTATTGATATTGGAGTCACTCCGTTAAAGGTCAAGGTCACAGGGGCCTGAACATTGAAAACCATTTCCGGTCAGTAACTTGAGAACCACTTGACCCAGAATGTTGAAACTTCATAGGATGATTGTTTATGCAGAATAAATGACCCCTATTGTTTTTGGGGTCACTCTGTTAAAGGTCAAGGTCACAGGGGCCTGAACATTGATAACAATTTCCGATCAATAACTTCAGAACCTCTTGATCCAGAATGTTGAAACTTCATAGGATGATTGAACATGCAGAGTAGATGACCCCTATCGATTTTGGGGTCACTCTATTAAAGGCCAACGTCACAGGGGCCTGGTCATGTAAAATCATTTCCGATCAATAACTTCAGAACCACTTGACCTAGAATGTTGAAACTTAATAGGATGATTGGACATGCAGAGTAGATGACCCCTATTTATTTTGAGGTCACTTGATCAAAGGTCAAGGTCACAGGAGCCTGAACAGTGACTTGAGAACCGCTAGGCCAGTAGTGTTGAAATTTAGTGGGTTGACTGTAGATGATCCCTATTGCAGCCAACCATCAGTGTCTCTTTGACTTTCGCTCCTGACCCCTATTGACTTCTTGCCGATAGGACTTTGCATTGGGGGAGACATGTGCTTTTTTACAAAAGCAATTTCTAGTTTATTTAGCTGTCATAATCCATTCGCTGCAAAGAAGGACATGTCATCTTCTAAGAACCACTGTAATTTATTCATTTTTATTTAAATGAGCCACAAATAAATGACATGTCAAAAATTCAGTTTCTTTTCAAACAGGATGCTGGTGTTAGTAATTAAATTTGATTCATGCTGAAAAATTATTTTTTTCAGCTTCATCAGTTGCAGAATGCATGTTTATAAATTGTATTGAAAGTTCATTGCCATTTTAACAGAAGCATAGTAAATTCAATCTTATTTTAAGTTTTTTCAAAGTAGGTTCAGCAAATTTTTATCTCCTTTTTATCTTTATGTTGCTAAAATATATTTTCCTGCCATTTTACCCAGATACAGCAAAGCCTCACTTGATAGGTTAAGTATTTTAAGAGCTCTTATTACTCTTTTATTCGATGGTGCCGAACAAAAGTGCGTTTGGCTTCAAGTATTTTGTCCATGCAGAAAATGAAATTGCATGACTCAAGACTGCATCTGTGTCGCCGCCTTTATACGTTTGAAGCTTTAAGGAATATCATGTTATTAAGTGGTAATGGCAGTTAAAAGATTTCTGAAAATTAGCAGATTAAATTCTTATAATAATTATGCTTAATATACTTAATACCAATAAAAACTAAGTTCTTATTATGCTTAAGTTTGGCTGGTGATGTTTTTTAAAGTTGTTGCTGTTGTTTTCCTCATGCATAAGACTTCTTTTTTTCCTTCTCCAAAATAAATAGAAAGATCGTAAGTCACATGACTGTGGTTATCATCATCAGAGCTGTAATACCATCCTATAACATCCTGTTTTAAATTGTTCGGCAAGTTTCCTTTTATTTGCAGTGAGGACAAGAAAAATTACATTTTAAAAATATAATATTTTGATCATTGAAAATTTGGTAAAAATGAGTTGGAAAACTTGTGTAAGGTGGAGATGATAATTGAAAAGCTTATACCTAATCCATTACAGTTGGCATACAGGAAGCACTTACTGAAAATACAATAAAACATTACTCACTCAAGCATCAGTGACTTGAGCAAGCAATCCATGTGATCATGGTCGTTTTTAACTTGAACGTTTTGCTCATACCCTTTTGGCTTGGAGTGAGCAGTGTTTTACTGTAGTTTACGTATGTTTCCCTATGCTGAATGTCAATTAAGTATGTTTAACAAATAAATTTAGCACAATGTGCAAACACTGTAACTCGTAGTACATATGTTCAGAATGATCTAATAGATATTAAGAGCCCAAGTTTTTGCCTAATGTATGTGAAAAGAAACAGGCATTGTCTTTTGCCACCCTTTTCATTAATCATGTCACCAACACCATTGTATCTGCTGCTTACAGATGGCTGATTGTCTGGTTATGCAAATAATTCATTGTATTTGCAGCTTAGAATTGTCTGATTGCCAGGTTATGCAAATATTTCATTGTATCTGCTGCTTACAATTGGCTGATTGCCAGGTTATACAAATAATTCATTGTATTTGCAGCTTAAAATTGGCTGAATGCCAGGTTATGCAAATATTTCAATGTAGTTGCAGCTTAAAAGTGGCTGAATGCCAGGTTATGCAAATATCTTATTGTAGTTGCAGCTTAAAATTGGCTGATTGCCAGGTTATGCAAATATTTCATTGTGTTTGCTGCTTACAATGGGATGATTGCCAGATTATGCAGATGTTTTACATGTGTGAAGTAGTGTTCATCTGTTGAAGCAATTTTAGCAGTTTTTTTTAAGTATTGTTAGTTTTTTGCTTGAGGGTGGACCTGATTTTAGAATGTATTTGATGAATGTATATTAACCCCAGAATATGAGTTTCATATTAATTTGATTTATTTCTTTGTTATTGTAATTATTCCTTCCCAATATTCTGTAGTAGATTGTTCCATTTAAACCAGTAGGGGTGATAGGTTAATTGTTGCATATTGGTACAAATGAAAATGACCCAATTTCTGTTGTTGTCCTAGTATTTTACATATTGCAGTTTGCAAGTTTAAAGAAGAGAATTTATTATTTCAGTATGTGTAACTATATGTGTAGTAAATTGTTACAGGTAAATTTAAAACTTCAGACTTTACCTTTACAAGTACATTTTGAATGTGTAGAGCTAAACTGAAAATTGTCATGTTCTTAATTGACACATTAGACTTATATTGAAATAAAGAATGAAAGTTTTATATAAAATGGTGTACCCATACATGAAAGTTTTATATAAAATGGTGTACCCATACAATATTAAAGGTTAGGGTGTAGATTTCCCGCAAGCATAGTGCACTCCCGACACAGTCAAGTATGAAATTGAAACCTTTCTAAGATTAGGCTAATAGTCCCTTCATATCTGATGCCAAGGAATTTTCATACTGTAACATTAATATTAACCAAAGAAAATTAAACATAAGCTATGAAATTTATCAACTGATGCAAATGAATAATAAACATATCAGGATCCTAGATTATGAAGCTAAATTTGAAGACCAGTCTTAAAAATAACCACTATTTGATTGGTTGTCCACTTGTACAATCTTTAAATCGACCAGTAGCACGGTTGCATTCTAGAATGGTTTCCATACTCCATTTTGAAATCTTGGGGCATGGACATAAATGATGAGTAATCATTGTTTATGATTATGTTACTAGTATTTTTGGCCATTTTAGCATGAAAAAAATGCATTCTCGCTTACATGCATGTTGTGTTTTGTAGCTGTACAATTTGAGGGTGAGAATGTTTTGAAATGCTTTTAAAAGTTTGGTTTGAATCTATTTCTTCGATGAAAATTAAATTTGTGGTACATATTATTTTGTACCACAAAAAGGATATTACAAGGAATTTAATATTCCAAATCTTAAATTATGTAAAAAAAAAGAATGTATTTGCCGTATATTTTCATTTAAGGAATAGGTTCAGTGTTTGCTGTGTTGCTAGAAAGTTGTTAAATGTTTTAAAAAAGACTGTTGCGTTTACTGTGAATTGTACTATTAATAGTACCCCAGTGCTTTGACATTGTATCTGATTGTGGTTATTGAAGATGTTGATCCGTAAGGACAATTTGGCAATTTCTGATTGGCTTTTTATTCTCCATTTGCAGATTTGGCCTTTCCAGCTGGTACTGATCTCCATTTATTTCATGTTTTTCAAAGAATTATCGAAAATTTAGTATTAATCTAAAAGTGAAATATATCTCTGGTAAGAAAGTATAAAATGGATAAATTTAGTCAAAACATGGAATAAAAAGAAAATTTGTTTGTTTTACATGATTGTAAGAATCAAAATATCTTTCACTCATGAACACCATATCTTACATTTTCATTCGTGGTTATGCCTCGTGAAAATATTGCATCTGGTGTTTACTTATGAAAGATAGTTCAGTCTTACACTGAAACAAACAAATATCCTCTATGTACTTGTATTTATAAAAAAAAAGACCAGAAATACCCTTGAAATATTAGAAGGTGTAATTTGAAAAAGAAATTGCCAATTGGCGTTATGGGCTTACTACTGTAAAAGCGTATATTTTCGCTGGGTCAAAATTTCACGATTTTGAATTTTTAGTATGTTTGCGAGGTTTAATATTCGCGAAATTGTAAAAATGGTTTCATACTTGAATTTGAATCATACTAATGGTGAATGTTTACGCGAGGATTAATTTTTGCGAGATGTAGGGCCTCGCAAACATAGCGAAAATTAAACCCTCATGAAAATTTCTGCTTTGACAGTACCTTAATAAGGTAAATAGTATAGCTCAACCAAAATGAGGTTTTGTGTGACTGTTTGCCTGTTGTTTACCAATTTTTATATGTCCGAAGAAACGCACAGGTCATCTGTATGTTGGTTGTTAGATAAGCTGAAGTTATTTTATTGACTAAAAGTTAGACTCAATAAGCTGTTTACTCAGAGTTTGCAAGATTTTTTTTGTAAAGTTATTTAGTGTTTGTGTTAACTTCTTTAGAGTGATTAAGTTCACACTTTATTACTTATTGATTTTGTGATTCATATAGTAAGTGTTTAAATATATCATTCTGGCCTTGAAATAATACTCATATACTGATTAACCCTTACCCTGCTAAATTTCTATAATGAACTTGTCCATCTTTCAATTTGGACAGTACCATTAACTGTTAAAAGGGGTGCTTACCAAAAAGATATTGACTGAATTGCGAACAGTGCAGATCATGATCAGACTGCATGGATGCACAAGTCGCAAAGGCAGAATCAATCATGTCCAGCATGATAAGGGTTTAGCCAAAAATGTAATATTTCAAAAATGGACAGGTGGCCTCCATTGCTGTGTGGTTAAGGCCAATGGCTTTTAATCAATAGCTCTGCACAGCTTGGGTTATGAAACCTAACATAAGATGTAGAATTCTTTCATGTGAGGAAGCTGTCCAGCTTGCTTGCGAAAGTCATTGAACCTACCCAGGTGCCTGCAGGAGCTTAAAAACTAAAAATAAAAAATGAACAAAATCCAAGAACATGAAAGGCAAAGTAAACTGTGAACTTGATTATCTAATTTAGTATGGCCGTTTGTTGTTTGTGATGAGTTCAGTATTTTGTTTTTAAAATATCTCAATATCTTTTTGCTAAAGCTGAAATAGCTAGTAAGTACAGACTTTTTTATTTACCATCCTTGTGACAGCACTCTCTTTTTACTGTGCAGGTGAGCCAGTTGAACTTAGGTAAATGGGTACAACTCTTGTTTGGGAATGTATGATGCCTAAACAGTTTTCTTAAAGTTTGTTTAGTGTTTTTTTTTTTTCAAAAAAAAAATACACAATGGCTCAGTTTCTCTATCAGTTATACAGTTGGTATTGTAAAGGGAATACATGTTGGTTTTTTTTTTCAGAATGGGCTGCAACTCTTCCTTGTTATAAGGGAGATAACTACTATACAAAGTGTTCTCTGTTAATGTATCTAAAGGATAACTACTAGTATTGCACAGTTTCTTTCCTGTATTTTACAGACACATAGGGCTGTTGCATGATAAAGGTTTGCTGTGGAAAATTCTTCTTTTCTAAAATATGAATCAGATAAACTGGTATTTAATGCTTAGCTGAAACTTTGTACAATGGTTTAAATGCTAAATAAAACATTTTTGAGAATAGGCATGTTGGAAAATATTAAAAGGACAGCATTGAAATTTTACAAATTTAACATTTAGTTTTGATTTATAGGTTTAAAAGTTTCATTTTATTTTGGAAAAATGGTATTAATTGAGCCCTATTGTCTGAATAATGTGGCAAAGAAATGTCTGCACAAGGGAGATAATTTGTACACATCTATGCACTGCTCGAAAATATCAGATCCCAGTTACTTCCCTCTGCTTGTTCCCAGATGAAATATTATTTGGAACAGGATTTCTCTACCTATATCCTATGATATTTTTTTAATATTTAAGGAAAATAACATGATGTAAAAGGTTGTTGGATACTTAAGGGTAACAGTAGCACCTAATATACCAAAGAGAGGTTGATGTCACTGCAAATGTTTTTTGTTTTTTGTTTCGTTTTACACTTGCCATATATCATCATATATATTAGGGTTGTGGTTATAGATTTATTTTGCTCGGTTTTTCGTCAAACTTGTATTTTTCGTATGTAGTTATTGATACTGTTCCGAGTTTTAATTTTTATTTGGAAATTGTTTTTGTTTGTGGAATGAATAGTATAAAAATTAATAGTATATTGCATTGGAGAATTATTGCAAATGCATCCTGCAGTGTTCAGCCAGAGAATAAATGAGCCATGCCATGAGAAAACCAACATAGTGGCTTTGCGACCAGCATGGATCGAGACCAGCCTGCGCATCCACGCCGTCTGGTCAGGATCCACACTGTTCGCTTTCAAAACCTATTGCAATTAGAGAAACCGTTAATGAACAGCATGGATCCTGACCAGACTGCGCGGATGCGCAGGCTGGTCTGGATCCACGCTGGTCGCAAACGCACTGTTGGTTTTCTCATGGCGCGGCTCCAATTCATATCCGACATTCCCTCCCCCAATTTTTGTGAATCTAACATGCATGTTTTTGTTAGAGTTTGTTAGATAAAGGTTTCAAAAGTAGAATTTCACAATGTCTTTACAGTCAAATATATTCTTTATTTTATCATTTTAGAAAAATCTGTTATTGTTTCTAATTTTGTATTTTTTAGGCTTCAGAATTACCTAATATGATTGAATCAATGGAATGTTGCAAGAATAATTATGATACTAGAAAGAAGAACTTTTATCTTGCAGCAAAGAATCGCGGAATCGCAATCCCGTCTGACTTAGATACGCAGGTCCACTCGATGTTTGAGAAGTCTATCATGATGAAGAAGCACACGGCAAAATGGCTGAGTGGTCAGCGACAAAAACGGGAATCTGTGGCCTTAGTGTCACGGGACTATAAAAATATCATAGAAGGACTTCAGGTATGTTAACAACCTTAACAAAAAGTTTGGTTAGAAGCATAACCTAAAACAATTGAAACTGTGTGATGATCACTTCATAAAACTGCTAAACTTTGAGTTACATTTATTCTCTGGTTATCGGGAATGAAGTGAGTCGCGACATGAGAAAATCAACATAGTGCATTTGCGGCCAGCATGGATCCAGACCAGCCTGCGCATCCGCGCAGTCTGGTCAGGATCCATGCTGTTCGCTTTCAAAGCCTATTGCAATTAGAGAAACCGATAGCGAACAGCAGGCTGGTCTGGATCCATGCTGGTTGCAAATGCACTATGTTGGTTTTCTCATGGTGCGGCTCAAGTGTTCTAATATACAGTTGAAACTCTATATCTCAAACTCGCTCATCTCGAAGACATTTTCAAGTCCTGTCCCAAAAACCCATGCACAAAATATTGTAGTGCCCCCGCCCCCGTCACTGTACTTTACTTGGGTTAGGGTAAAAAGAATGTTAAATGTAAACAGACCAAGGGCAAGGGGACTACAGTCAGTGGACTGAGTCCACCAATTACCATACTGTAAGGTTATTCATTGTTCAGGGATAAGCAATATGTAGACTAAACTAGGGTCTGGTCGCGACCCTATAGGCTGGTAGCGCCCAAGACAAGGCTGGTAGCGCCCAAGTTAAAAGGCTGGCAACGCCCGAGTTCAAAGGCTGGTAGCGCCCGAGTTCAAATTTATTTCAAAGTTTAAAATAAACTACTGACAACGTTCCTTTCGGCTTCAAACAACTTTTATTTATGGGAAGCCTTAACAATAACTATTAATTATAACTGAATAAAATAATCAGTAATGAAATATAAACCATGAAAATATTAGGCAAAAGTCGTGTAGCAGGCGGACCGAGAACCAACTGTAAAATTACAGAGTTTTCTAAGAGAAAAACAGCCAAATACTGCTAATAAATATAACTGTATAATTTAATGATAATAAGTGCCGTGCAGTTTCAAAGTTTGAATAATTCGTATAGGTTTTAGAAGCGTAAATAAAAAAATGTCTAAGAACAAACTGACAAACAGCCTTTCAGTACGAGAGACGGAGGCAAAGTCATGATTCTAGCGTTCTAATAATTAACCTTTGTGGTATGCATGGTATGCAAATGAGGATGAATACCAGAATCTAAATTAGTCTGAATAAGGTCAAAGTCGGAAATACCCGGACAGGTCCGTAACCGAGTTGATGCTACGAACTTACTTCGGCCGACCATGACGTCATTCGGGATACGAACATTTCCTTATATGCAAATAAGGCGGAGCTTAACCTCTAAACTAGTGTAAACAAACAAAGTCGGACAAAAATAAATAATAGAAAATATAGAACGCTACGAATCAACACTACATGCCAAGTATTAAATATCAAATACTTGACAATAAAAGTTAACTATTTCTGCAGAATATGAAGCGATTTCGGTCCGCCTAAACAGAGATTTAGTCACCCGGTGCATACGTACAGAAATCCAAGATGGTTGACAACTGTCAAAATTTCAACTGACATAAACTTTTATGAAGTTTTACAAAGTCAACAATGGACATTACATGAAAACATCGATCTAATTTAATACAGCAGGTGATTGTTGATTGAACTGTTGAATAACTCAGGCTGACATTGCGTACTTTTATAGAAAATCCCTGTGAAAAAGCTAGAATTACAGTTTCACTAACTGACACAAGCATGACATAAGTAGAGTTCTAACATTTTGAAATATAATTTAGTAAACAACAATTTAACAATGCGACTGGTTATCAGTCAATGTCTGGAAATGTTACAGAACAATGAACTGTGATTAAAAAGTAGCTGACAGATAGCCTGACAATTTTAACATCAAAAATAAAAACTACCCATAGGCCGTAAAAACAATGCAAAACAATTGCATCAAAAAAGGTCGTGAGGCCTCATGCCTCACAATATCATTTTAAGTTGGATTTCAGTTATCTTGAAAAACGCTCGGTCCCTCGGAAATAGAGATACCGAGTTTCTAATATATATTTATATGTAACTTACATATCTGATGTATGACAAAATGTCAAGTATGCTAAGGAACTCATTTATATTTTCCCCCTCCTGTCACTTGTTAATATATATTTCTACTGTTTGATCTACTAAATCTGTAACAGTGGGTTTTATAGCTTTATTCTGCAAGACATGCATATATATGTCACACATTATTCTAGAGGTCTTCAGGGGTAATAGTAGAATTTTTTTTTGAATTTCAAAATACATCACAAATTTACATGTAAAAGTTGCTGGATATGGTTATGTTGTGTTTTGTAAAGTTAAAAATTGAAATTTTAAAACTTTGATGTCCATAGCCCAACATGGCTGAAATTAACAGTTATACCTATCAAAATCTTTCTTTTTGTGATAAATTCAAAAATGTGATGAAAGTATTTTGAAAGTTATTTAGAATGACGTATAGTATAAATTGCATTTTCTTATAAATAATGAAAGAGAAATCAAGGAATAACCTTATTTCAGAAACAATAGATTATAATATTGTCAGCAGATATACTTCAGTATCTAAACCTATTTAGGGAGAAAAAATGGATACCATTTCATGAAGCATGTTAACTCTCCCGCAATTTCTTCCTTTAGTTCTTAACAATTTAGCTCCCACAAACATTACTATTTTGCAATCTATAGTCATTGAAAATATATTTCATTACTTTGAAATTTTCAGGATATAGTGGTGTTACTGGAAGACCAATTAGCTCCCCTTGTTCAAGCAGAGTTGTCTGTGTTGGTAGATGTATTGCACCAGCCTGACCTTCTGTTTGCAGCTGGAACAGAGGAACGTAAGAAGTGTGAAAGCGGTGGATTCATTTCAAGGTACAAACATTTTATATAATATGTAATAAGTAGATAAATACAATTTACAGGTGTAATAAGCAGATTTCTCTTTCTGCCTATTGTGGATACTATTGACAAGTAGCCTAATTGTCATATCACATTGCCTCTATGTTGCATGGATTCCAGTCCTGCTTGGGCAAAATTAACATTTTTTTCTAATTTCCAACTGCCTTAAGCAGCCACATTGTGTCAATCCTTTGGCTGGCTGTTTAATACAGGTTTAGATGTATAACCTCTATTTTTAGACTGATCAGGCACACAGAGAAGCTTTTAGAAGAAAAGCAGGAGAAACTCTGCATCCAGGTCTTAGAAACGCTTAAGAAAATGATGAAGCTTGAAAACGACTATGGGGATAAGGTATATTACTTTTGAAACTAAACTTTCTAACAAATGAAATAGAGTGTTGGTGTATTTGAAACTTTCCAAGCGAAACAGCCATTTTCAGATCTTAATATACAGTAAAACACTGCTCGCTTGAGGTTGCAAGGGGATGAGCAAAATGCTCGAGTTATCCATGGTTTCGAGCGACTCGAACATTGACCAACATAAGAAGAAAATTGAAGTTTGTTTTACCAATATCAATTGTCATCGCGACCATTTGCAGAGTAAATGGTGATGCGTAATAATAATATGCTTGTGACATTTAAAAAAACTAAAACGTATTACAAACATTATCTATGATAGACGTTTCAATACGTAATTTGTAAATGGCACATGCGAAGAAACAACTAGGACTTTTTATTTTTATTTATCAACAAGTGCATGTCAAAATTATCGTCTCAATTTTATGAAAAGGCCATATTATTTCCTTCATTTGCGTGCAAACAACTGCTGATTAAATACTAAGATCTCATGACAGTCTCCACACAAAAGAAGATTTAAGTAATCAGTAATTCAACTATATCTGATCAATAAAACTTTTGTTCAACCTTTTATTAATAATTAATCTCATTATCAGATCAAATATACCGTCAAACAAACATTTAGGATAGTCGTAGAATAGACCACGCAATTCTCACGGTGTGTGGAAATTTTAAATTAACCGATAAATTCTGACCACCGAAGGTGTGAAAAATTTTGACACCTCTGCTCGAGTTTGCCAGAAGCAACAAAGAGTAAATTAATACACAGGGACCAGATGTCATGCTCGAGCGATCAAGTTATCGATGCTCGACCCAGTCGTGGTAATTTCACATAGAAAATAGAAGGAAATCGGCCGGGAACACATGAATTGCTCAGGCAAGCCCGGGTACTCGTGTCATGATGCTCGAGCGAGCGGTGTTTCACTGTACTAACATTAACTTTCTTTTTTTGGAGATGTTATTTTTATTGAAAAATTCCAAAAAAGAATTGAAACTTCATATCAGCAGGTTTTTCTAGACTTTGTTTTTGGTGTGATTTCAACTAAAGTAAAAATATGATTTAAAAATACAGTCCTTCCAGAAAAAAAGTTCACCCTTGAGTGTGAGGGTAATGGCATTTCACTGGAGGTTTCAAAAAATATTTGAAGATAAATCTTATTAATATTTGATTTGTACTGGAATACTTTAGTTTGTTTTGCTGAAAGATTTTAGGCTAATATAGTAGCTAGATTTTCATCAGATTTTCTAAAGATTTCCAAATTACAAAGAAGTTTTAGATTTATCTTTACCTAAAAAGCTAGTTTAAAAATGTGCTGTTTCGAAAACATTATCTGTGGAAAGCTAGTTCTAACATGTGTATTTCGAAAAGCATATATTGTCAAAATTTGAAATGTACTCTTTTTAAATTTTACTGATTTTAATGAACAAAGGTAACAATATGATTTTTTCATGATAATACATTTGGAAATTTTGAAAGCCGTCACCAAAAGCTTTCGTTGTAGGCAACATGTCTAAAATCATTCTGTCTATATTCTAACACATGGGGAAGTTGTTATCTGCATGGGGCAAAAAGGGTATATTTGTTTCTGTGAAATATTGCCAAAAAATGGCAACGTAAGAATTACTTTTTTTTGGCAAAAACCCGCATTCTTAGTGCTGTAAAATCATTCAATTTCATGAGCTTGAAATTTCATGGTTCTGCAGAAAAGTCATTTAATGGAGATATGAATCCGTGGAATTTTCACATACCAAAATAAAATGAATGTGAATTTTACTTTTTGGGATTTAACTCCATAGATTGAGCAGGCACAGAATCCATGAAAAGTAGTCCCCCATGAATATTAATGATTTTACAGTATTTGCCTTTTTTTTTTCTTTTTTTTTAGGAAAAGTTGAAAATCTAGCAATATACATTCATATGTTTGGAAACATGGCTTGTTTTTAAAGCTGCATTGCACATGTATTATTTAGTCCCAAGCTTCTATTTTATATAAAGCTATTCTTGACCCTATAAAAACCCCAAAATAATAAATTTGATTTCTTTTTTCATAAATTTATGACAAAATTGGTTTACTAACTACCCCCTTTTTATTGAACTGAGATACTGTTGGTGTTAATATAAATAAACTAGACACCAGATGCATGATAGGTCATCTTGACCTAGTCATGTTCAATTTTTTTTTCTAGGCAAAAAATGTGTTAATATTTATTTTTCTGATAAAAATGTACTGTTTTACATGTTTTAGCTGTGTCATGGTTTGTGAAGGTATAATTATACAAGAGACAGTAGTTTTAAAACTCGTTGGTATAACTACGTAACCCTCAAGTGGTTCAGTGTTTGATCCTCTTTAAATGTAGTTCTCTCTTCCAAGAATAATTTACTACTAGAAAAAAATGTACGCTACACAAAGCACATCATTGAGTTTGACAGGTACTAGTGTGAAATCAATTTCACTTTTGAGAGACTTGGAGAGTCCATGTCATTTATTTTGTTGAAGCGAACATTTATGGGGCTTTGTTTTGAAAGAATATGACATTGTGTCAGTTATTCTTATATACTAATAATGATAACAGTTTTGTACAGGGAATTGCCATTATTATTTTCTGATTGTTAAAGTAATTTATAAATGTCTACTCAGTTAAGTGGTCCAGTGATTTCTTTTCGAGAAAATTAACAGCGGATGTGTACTTAATGGGTATGCTTTTTAATTCAACAAAAAAACATGGGAATAGATTCTGCAGTTGATGAACCCTGTAAATAATATTAACATAATGTTTGAATCAGTGAATTTATTAGTACTTAATAGTTTTGTGTGTGTACCATAAATTTCAGCCACCTAAGAAAGAAATGCATATGCACGCCATTGCCAGAGAACGGGTAGGATACTTGTACAAACATTTGATTACCCATGTTAACTTAACATAAAAATGTTGCTGATTAATTTATATACACCTGTTTGAAATTTTGAAATAGCGAAAAAATTATTCCCACATGTTTAAAAGTAAAAAAACAAAATTTCAAACATTTGTATAATGCAGGCTAGACTTTGATTCACACCTAATATTCAGAATAATCTCTTATTAATTTTGTATGCTTTGTTAAAATTCTGATGATTGGAATATTTTGTTTTTCATTTTTTACCAGTAAATCAAAATTTAGTATTAGTATCAATGAAAGAAAATATATACCAAAACAAATTTATGGCAATTGGGGGTTAAAATTAAGGAATTAATTCCTGTTGGCCTGGGATGTATTCAAGCTCTCAAGTACTTTTAACCTGAATGAAAGATCAAGTGTAGCCCTAAGACAAAGTCAAACCCTTGTTTCATTCTGTTTTTTGGACGCATTGTTTCCTTTATGTATACAGCAGTAAATAATTGTAAAGTAAACTGAAGTGGAACCAGAATTTCTTGATGTATTAAATGTCTTCTTTGTCCCCATTAATATTCATTTTATCACACAATGTTTCAAGTACAAACTCATCTTTTACTGGAAACTAAGAAAAGAAAATATACTTCCACTAAATGTCAGATATGATTTTATGTTAGGGAACTGGGTACACTTGAGTGCTTTCGAATTGTTGCTGAGTTTGTGGTTGTCAAATGTCTAGCAGTATGTAGTGTATTTCTACCAAGTTAAAATCATTCTTTTAGTGTTTCCGACTTTGAAATTCGGAAGGGGAGGGAATACTACAAGTATGAACATAGACTATAATAATGTACAAAGGTGTGGTCATTCAATGAGCAGTAATACCTCGGTACAATTCTGTTCCTTCAGTTTTTCTTCTCTTACTTTATTCTGCATTTTTTCCTTTGAGTTTCTTAGCTCTATGTTAGAAATTTCATTTGGATCCAGATTAAAATGAAACAAAGGTTTGACTATGTTGTGTTTCTTGTTATTTAAGGAGCTTTGTAAAATATTTTACTCTAAAACTATCAAGTTGGGCTTTTAACAGATTTTCACAAGCTTTGGAGTCCCTTAAGTGTGCTAGATTTGTCCACAGTGTGAATTTTAGTAGTATTTTTGATGTGATATCTTAATTGTTAGAGTTGAAATGTCAAAATGCTCATTGTTGTGCCCCCAAAAATTTTTGGGGAGGGGGTACTTAGAGTTGCACTTGTCTGTCTGTCCGTCCACCTAGATTTGTGTGGGGCATATCTCAAAAACCTTTTGACACAAAGTCATCAAACCTCACAGAATTTATTCAGCGTACGAAGTTGTGCACCTGGGATTTTGTTACTTATTTCTGTCAGTCAAACCAGAGTTATGGCCCTTATTTGTCAAAAAATAAGTAAAGTGGATGCAAGTTTGTTTAGTAAGTAAGTAGTTTTTGATTTAAAGTCATAAAACATTTGGGGATTGATTTATTTTGCATGTGAAATTTCACACATGGTGTTTTGTTTGGGATTTCACTCAACCAGAACAGAGTTATGGTCCTTGACTTAGTGAAAAATAGACATGAATTGCTGAAAAGTATTGCAAATATCTTAGAAAATATTTCACCTAGAATCATGAAACCATTTAGAAATATTATTGTGAGATTTGTTTTATTTCTTTATGCAAGACCAGAGCTATGACCCTTGACTTAGTCAAAAATATGCACTTAGGGCATAAAAGTTTGTGTTTGGTGTATCTCAAAATGTTCTTTTTCTAGAGTCATAAAACATAAAGAGGATATTTATATAGCCTGTGAAGTTGTACACATGGTGGTCTGTTTTGGATTCTATCCAGACAGACAAGAGTTATGGTCCTTAACTTAGTAAAAATAGACATAAAATGCTTTAAAGTTGCATTGCATATATCTTGGAAAGTATTTAACCTAGAGTCATGTACATTGACAGAAAGTGGGGGCACCAGTGTCCTGTAGACACACTTCTAGTTTTCTCTGCTTCACCCATTTCTTTTAATGGCTCAGCTTAAATCTAAAACTCTGGCTCTAGCATGGGTGTTCTAAGCTACCATTTCTTTAATAATCATTACGGTTAAACAGATATATATGTCATTTATTTATTGTAATGTGTATATGAAAAATGGAGAAACACAGTAACTCATTTAAGGCTTCAAATTGTATCCACATCTACATCTGCATGTCACCAATAAAAAAATATTTATTTGGGACATAAAACATATAATAAAAACTAACATTGCAAATATGTTTTTATTATTTATTTAATGAGAACAATTTATTGGTGCTCTCTTAGTATATATTTCTGTGCATTTTATTAAAAGCAGTTGGGACATAACTTTGGTCTTGTAAATACAAAAATCCAGATACAAATGTTTGTGCATCTTAATTTCTTTTAACATAGAAATCTTGGGGTATGATATTAAGATGTGCAGCAAACTTAGTTTGTTTTTTGTTAAACTTAAACTTTACAAAGCACATTAGAACATTGATTGGGTCTCAAAACTAGAGAAGATAAGAATTACAATTAAGTATTATGTCCATTAAACACATATATACCTCAGGTTTAGGATGGGTTTATAAGCTATCAGTGATATAAGTATACCTACGAAAATCACAGTTTACTTACTGTAGCTCTAAAAAAAGTCCAAAAGGAGTTCATGTGCTACATGAAGATAAATGTTCCATTGTTTAAATCACATACCAATGATAAAATGAGCCGCGCCATGAGAAAACCAACATAGTGGGTGTGCGGCCAGCATGGATCCAGACCAGCCTGCGCATTCGTGCAGTCTGGTCAGGATCCATGCTGTTCACTAACAGTTTCTCTAATTGCAATAGGCTTTGAAAGCGAACAGCATGGATCCTGACCAGACTGCGCAGATGCGCAGGCTGGTCTGGATCCATGCTGGTCGCAAACCCACTATGTTGGTTTCCTCATGGCATGGCTGAAATGGTCCAGCCTGTGCTTACACCACAGACTGCATTCAAGCTGACCATTTAGATTCAATCATTAATAAGAAGTCCAGCCCATGGCTGCATCGCTGACTGCATGCAAACTGATAATTTGATTAAATGATAAGTAGTCCAGCCGGTGGTATCACCACTGACTGCGTTCAAGCTGACCATTTAGATTCAGTGATAAGTAGTAGAGCCAAGAGTTACGTGACTGACTGTATTCAAGCTGACCATTTAGATTGAATGATGAGTAGTCCGGCCCATGTTTACACCATGCACTGATTCAGCGATAAGTTATAGAGCAACTGACTGCATTCAAACTGACCATTTAGATTGAATGAGAAGTTGTAGAGCCCATGGTTACACCATTAACTGCATTTAAGCTGACCATATAGATTCAATGATAAGTAGTAGAGCCCATGGCAACACCACTGACTGCATTCAGTGAAAAGACACTATTAGAGCCACTGACAACATTCAAACTAAACATTGAGGTTGAATGATAAGTAAGTCCAACCCCTGGTTACACAAGTGACTGTATTCAAGCTGACCTTTTTGATTCAGTGATATGTAGAAGAGCCCATGGTTACTTGACTGACTATTCTAACTGGACATTTAGATTTAATGTAGTAGAGAACATGGCTATACCACTGACTGCATTCTAATTCAGTGATAAGTAGTAGAGCCCATGGTTACGTGACTGACTGCTCTCAAACTGACCATTTAAATTCAATGATAAGTAGTAGAGCCCATGGCTACTCTACTGACTGCATTCAGTGAAAATATTAGAGCCACAGACTGCATTCAAACTGACCATGTAACTTCAATGATAAGTAGTAGAGCCCATGGCTACACTACTCACTGCATTCAGTGAAAGTATTAGAGCCACTGACTGCATTCAAACTGACCATGTTACTTCAGTGAGCCCATGGTTACATAACTGACTGCTCTCAAACTGACCATTTATATTCAATGATAAGTAGTAGAGCCTATGGCTACACTACTGACTGCATTCAGTGAAAATATTAGAGCCACTGACTGCATTCAAACTGACCATGTAACTTCAGTGATAAGTAGTAGAGCCCATGGCTACACCACTGACTGCATTCAAAGATTTATGTAAGGTTGCAAGTATTAACAGTTTACTGTTCATCTAAGATCTGAATTATATTATAAATGTTTGTAATAGGGATTTGTGCCCAAACTTCATAATTGCAAAAAATGATCAATTACTATATAGCATCTTTGTAAACACCAGATAGGCAGGTTTGTATATTTGTTAAAAACATGTAGTAACTGGCCATAGTATAAAAATTTGCTTTTTTTAAAAAAATACAAATAACTGTTACTTGTGATATCTGCCCTAGATACAGTTAGTTTCTATATATTACCAAGTCAGACAGATTTAATGTGAATATTCTGCATTTAAAGTTTTCATTTGTTTGTTAAAGATGCACGTAATATGTCTTTAACTTGCAGTCATGTGAAATAAATCAAAACTGATTATAAAGTTATTATTTTGATAATTGTGGCAGTCATCTTCATTCAGCATTTTGCTTCTGCTCTAGAATGTTCTGAAACTTTCTGCAAAAATGTGAGCCCTTTCACCCCTTTAGTAAAGTACCATATTTTCCGGACAATAGTCTGCGGCCTATTTGTTAAAAAAAGTGGAATTTTCAGGGGTGTGGTGTGGCCTATGCGTCGAGCGGCCAATACATCATTTGATTTTTTCTGAATGGGCCTTTCATGCGGCCTATACAACAGTTTAAATTTTTTATTTTCATTTTGAAGGCTGTCTAAATTCAATTTACGATATTTATTGGTTTCATTTCTTCTGGCCACCGTTTTGGGTGTATCGTGAAATCTACACGCCCGTAATAATCGCACCATACAAATCGATTGCACACTGACAAATTATTTCGTTTCATAAAATGGTGACACCAGCTTGGGCCTCCAATAAAATCTTCAAGACCCCTTTCTTTGCCCATAGTTTGCGCTCTAAGACGATTCAGTACAGTAGATACAGCACGGCCTTTCTATCCAGAGTTTTAAATCTTCCTCCAGTTTCGGGAATTTGGCTTTTAGGGAGACACTCAAGTGTGTCTTTCTCTTGTTTCCAGCGATGAACACATTTCTCATCAACCTAAAAAAAAAAAAATTAAAAGTGCTCGTCAAGTGGGATTAATTTTCAAAATTATTTTGCTGTTTTCAATGGCCTATAAATCTCGAAAGTTATAAACGTCTGGGAAAAAACTGCACGATTTCGGCGTGTATTTGACAACAAAAGACAAACTGTGAAACTAGCCCAGTTGTTTCGCATCTCTATTGTTCTGTAGACAAAGGATGAATAGACACAAACAAACAGTTAACGATACTGCATCAAATATGTGTAATCTGATTACCATGTTTATAAACATTGTTGTGCCGAAATTTTAAATAAACAACGCATTTTCATCTTTAAAATATTTACAATTGACATATATATATGTAAACTGAAACATGTATTGGTGATTGAAACTCTTTAAATTTAGATAGTGTTTACCGGTACATACCTCAAAGTAGCAACCAGCAGACAGAATTCCATTCCCTTCAGCATATGCAACCACTTGCAGCTTGAACTCTGTGGTGTAACTTTTTAAGATGGACTAGCACTTATATAAATACTCCAGTATCGATTTCAGACAATTTTCTCCTCGTCAGTGTAGCCATATTTTGCTCATCCAATAGAATCATGTAAAATGTACAGAATGGACAGTTTTGCATCTAGGGTCTTCGAAAACAGCTCACGAAAACTTACATTTCGGACTTAACAGTTCACTGCATTCGACGGATTAACAAGTGTGATTACAGTTAATACAACCAACTTCAATGACTATTTATCGAGGACAGTCTTTATACGGCATGGTCAAGTTCGTCGCATTGTGGTGTATAGGCCGCGGCCAATATGCGGTAGCGGCCTATACCTTTAATTTTATTTATGATATAGTTTAAATATACGGCTGCAGACAATACGGTGCAGCGGCTTATTGTCCGGAAAATATGGTAGAATATCCCAGTATGTAAAACTAGAAGAGTTTACTGTAGAATTATAGGGGTAAAACTGGTGTTATAAATTTGCATCTTCTTTTGAATCTTCCAAGATTGTCTGAAACAAAAGCTAACCTTTTCACCTCTGTATCTCATAGTAGAATATCCCATGATATGAATTTAGAAAAGTCTACAGTTGTATATAGGGTTGAAATGGTTAACCCCTTTGCACCAATGTATACATTTTCCACTCATTATTCTACATCTATTATCATTATTATCATGCTATGCTTATAAAGGTGGACATTAAAACACTCACGAAAAAAGAACTTGATGACCATCATAGGGTAAGATCCCAGTGTCGCATTGCTTTGTATTGTCACATTGCATGTTTCATGTAATCTGCATTTTGTATCATATATTTGGTAAGTAAAATCATTGAAGGATATTTCCTGTATATTATCCCAGCATCCAGCGCCTTGAAATAGTCATTTTTATTGTAATCTTCATTTTTCATTTAGAGATTTAAATATTTGACTTTTTTCTAATCTGTGTTTTTGCTGTTTAAGGTTATAACGTGGTAGAAATTTTCAGGCAGTTACAAAATATATATATAAACAAGCCACTGTTGTTGTTGGCCACCAGAATTGTTACGCACAGGGCATATTAACAAGGGAGATAATTCTTCATCCTGTCACTCTGCTAAGCTAACGTTCATTTATGAAAAATGTCAAATTTCTTTGACCCTTGTTTAAGTTTTCTATCTGCATCCATAGCTTATAGATTAGAATGTTTTGCATTTTCATAGTAAATGGAGTTAGTCAAAATCTCCATGGCAGCTTATCATTAACAAAAAACAGCCCTTGACTGAATGTATGGTGGCATATTTTTGCATGCGATAATTATCAAACTTTCATTAAATTTTTTTGAAATTTCGAGAAAATAAATACTTTTTGCGAAAAAAAATTGAATAAAGTTTCGTGACTTTAGGAAAACGTTTTCGTGAAAATATTATCTGATTATCAAGACTACCTGTATATGTCAAAACAGTGGCCAGTACTGCATAAAGATAACTCTTCTTAAAGACAACTTCTGTTTTCATGAAAAAAAAGAATGTTATGCGAAAACCTTTTATTTTTGAGAAAACAAACGTTTTGTTGCCCTATTCTGCATACACTAAAGCAATATAATTTTCATGTAAAGTTTGAATTTTTTGCAATATTGATTTTTTCTTGAAATTTTATAAGAATTTCATGATATTTTTAATATTATTTGATGCAGAAAAATCTTTTTTCAAGATAATTCATTTTTCACGTAAACAAGCATGGTTTCGCAAAAATTATCTTAATCGTATGCAGTAGTTGGCACAATCGTGAAGTTTTTTCACTTAGAACAAGAGTTTCTTTTCATGAAAGGTTTTTAAATTTTAATGAAAACTATACGAATCTTTGCAAAAACTAACTGCTTAAGTTGATGCATATACATGCCACTAAATGAGTGGCTCATAATTATTATTATAAAAGTTACAAGTTATTGCCAAAATGGATGAAAAAGTTGATTTTTTTTGCAGTATACAATGATGCATTATCTGGAATAACTGGCATGTCATTTTTCCCAACCTAAGTTTTAAATGTCAGATTTTTTTAGACTGTTGAAAAAGAAATTGCACCACAGCTTATAGGCTTCTGATTTTCAGTTTGATCCTTACATAGTCTGGAATATTTTAATCATTTTGTACATGCATTTGTATATGAATTTTTGTTTCTGTATCCTGCTAACTGAATATTGTTTCACTTGCCCGGTAATACCCACTACTAAGCACTGTTTTTTTACTGCGATGAAAAAAACAATCTAGAAATAAATTAGGAATGCTAGAATTCATGAAAGAGTCAAGAGTGTGTTTGACATTTTCATCTTTAACCTTTTTTTTCATGATTTTTCGATGTCTGCGTGAATGTCAGCATTATTAATAAAATTTTAATATACATTTCATGTATTTTTTTTTCATTTCTTAATTCATCATTTCATGGAGTACCTGTTAGGGAATTCATCTGTAAATCATTAAAGTGAGTGTAAATCATTAAAGGGAGTGCATTGTAAAGAAAATAAATTAAAGCACCATCTACCAGCTTCTTTCATAAGCATTTCATAAGCTGACTTGAATAAAACAAGATATTTATGTTTCTATAGGTATATGTGTTGGCTTTTTACACGTTTTCAGTGCTAATGATTAGCTTTTTGCATAACATCCATGATAATTAGCCAAGTTTTATAATATTCTTAAATTTTAATGTTTTACATGTAATGTTTTTGTTTTTATTTTGTGAGTGCTGTCATTTTGTATTGAGAATGCTTTTCACTTTGTAATTAACTGTTATCAAATTTAGTACAGAATACAGTGATGATGTTGTCTACGAAAGAGTTTAAAGACCTGCTCCAGTCCTACCTTATAACCTTAAATTGTCACTGAAAAAGCATGAAAATCTGACTATGAACAGTGATGCCCATCAAAATAGTCTATTTTATATAAAATTCTATATAAAATACCTGTGGTTTTGCGTGCTTAAGTGTGGCATGTGGCCGTTAACTGTTACCTATTGTAATTATGGGTTGCATACACACAATAGAATTTGAATAGCCGTGGAGCAGGGCTTTAAGTCATGTCATTGCTCTCTAAGGAATGCTTTTCACATTATGATTATCAGTTTTGATACTGATTACAATTTCTGAATCAGTAAAATGGTGATCACTCAAGGTTGTTCGGGGATGAGAAAAATGTTTTGATTTACAGTATCCGTGGTTTAGAGCATTATCAGCTTAAATATATTGGTAAACAAACATTTTGAATATGTGATTCTTGCATGTGAAAATTTTCTCTTCGCTATTTTACATTGAATTTTTAATGTTCGAACATTAGGACATTTGAAATGCTCGTGTTTGCAAACAGCAACAAAGAATAAATGCATACTAGAAGGGACTAGATGGTATTCTCAGGTGTTCAAATTATACTAAGGCGATATGGACAGTTTAAACCTGGCATTTTAACTTATTTGTATTTTCTTGTAGTTTTTAAAAGACCCTGACATATAAACACTGCAGTTAAATTTTCAATTCAATGAAACCAAAAAATGTTTCTCGCCATCTGTATTTCACAATTGTACATTTAGGGGAGAAAGCCAGAGACTTTAGAGTTTCCCATACAGGACAGGTTCTAACTTAGTTGAATTTGTAAGCGGGCAAGAAACGTACAAAGGGGGAAAACCAAGCTCGCTTGATCCCCCCACAACCAGTTGATTTTCCTCAGCCAGTTGATTGTTTCCCACAGTGAAGGAGTCAGCTGGGGAAAAAAACTGACTGGTACACCGGCCCGAATGTGAAAGTCGTATCGAATCTATTCACAGACTGGAACCAAGTACCATATTATCTACAGACTCTATCTCCTTTTATCCAAATTAACTCTTGGGTAATGGTAGACTGCTTGCCATTGACAGTTTTCTGTTGTGAAGAAAAAAAAAATGAATTAGAAAATTACCTTATGTCTTTTGGCCTGTATATATGTGGAAAAAACGGTATTATTATATTTGCATGATGTGGTAAATGGAAATAACTAACGTGGCATGTTTTACTTATATTTCTGTTGTAACCAGATGGAATGGTATGAATAAATATAAATTGTCTACTCTCCTCTTTCATTCTACGTATTTAAAATTTACTGCACTATTTTTTTTTTTTCAATTTTAAATTTTCCAATGGTACAGTATACATGTAGCAATTTTTTCATATTCAAAATGCAAGGATTGTTTTACTTCTGTCAGAAATGTTTTGTGTCTGTTTTGTTTTGTACATAATTTCTTTAAAAACAAGAAGATTTTTATGCGCACATGAATGAGTTCTTTTTATATGCCCGAAGGGACGTATTATGATATGACGCCGGTGTTTATCTGTCTCCGTCCGTCAGCTAGCAATTTCGTGTCGCTCTGTAACTCTTGAACCCCTTGAAGGATTTGGAAGAAACTTCACACAAATGTTCATCACATCGAGACGATTAGTAGAGTGCATGTTTGGGATGGCTTGCTTCAAGGTCAAGGTCATAGTTAGGGGTCAAAGGTCATATGACTTTGTTTCGTGTTCTGCTCTGTAACTCTTGAACTGCTTGGAGGATTTTAAAGAAACTTGGCACAAATGTTCACCACATCGAGAGGACATACAGACTGCATGTTTCGGATGGCTTGCTTCAAGGTCAAAGTCATACTTAGGGGTCAAAGCAATTTTCATGTCCGCTCTGTAACTCTTGAACCCCTTGAAGGATTTCAAAGAAACTTGACACAAATGTTCACCACATTGAGATGACATGCAGAGCACATGTTTTGGATGGCTCACTTGAAGGTCAATGTCATACTTAGGAGTAAAAGCAATTTTCGTGTCCGCTTTGTAACTCTTGAACCCCTTGAAGGATTTCAAAGAAACTTGACACAGATGTTCACCACATCAAGATGACATGCAGAGCGCATGTTTTGGATGGCTCACTTCAAGGTCAAGGTCACACTTAGGGGTCAAAGGTCATATGACTTTGTTTCGTGTCCGCTCTGTAACTCTTGAACTGCTTGAAGGATTTTAAAGAAACTTGACACAAATGTTCACCACATCAAGATGACATGCAGAGCGCATGTTTTGGATGGCTCACTTCAAGGTCAAGGTCACACTTAGGGGTCAAAGGTCATATGACTTTGTTTCGTGTCCGCTCTGTAACTCTTGAACTGCTTGAAGGATTTTAAAGAAACTTGACACAAATGTTCACCACATCGAGAAGACATGCACAGCGCATGTTTTAGATGGCTCGCCTCAGGGTCACACTTAGGGGTCAAAGGTCATACATTCCGCCGTATATTGCGCCACGTTGCAGTGCTTTTTGTTTATTCTTTATTATTATCTCATTTGTTTTGTTTTCATCTGTATGTCTTTCATCCAGGCACTTTAATTGTTGTTTTGTTAGCTCACCTGTCACAAAGTGACAAGGTGAGCTTTTGTGATCGCGCGGTGTCCGTCGTCCGTCGTCCGTCCGTCAGTGCGTGCGTGCGTGCGTCCGTAAACTTTTGCTTGTGACCACTCTAGAGGTCACATTTTTCATGGGATCTTTATGAAAATGGGTCAGAATGTTCACCTTGATGATATCTAGGTCAAGTTCGAAACTGGGTCACATGCCTTCAAAAACTAGGTCAGTAGGTCTAAAAATAGAAAAACCTTGTGACCTCTCTAGAGGCCATATATTTCAAAAGATCTTTATGAAAATTGGTCAGAATGTTCACCTTGATGATATCTAGGTCAGGTTCAAAACTGGGTCACATGTCTTCAAAAAGTAGGTCAGTAGGTCAAATAATAGAAAAACCTTGTGACCTCTCTAAAGGCCATATTTTTCATGGGATCTATATGAAAGTTGGTCTGAATGTTCATCTTGATGATATCTAGGTCAAGTTCGAAACTGGGTCACGTGCGATCAAAAACTAGGTCAGTAGGTCTAAAAATAGAAAAACCTTGTGACCTCTCTAGAGGCCATATATTTCATGAGATCTTCATGAAAATTGGTCAGAATGTTCATCTTGATGATATCTAGGTCAAGTTCAAAAGTAGGTCACGTGCCATCAAAAACTAGGTCAGTAGGTCAAGTAATAGAAAAACCTTGTGACCTCTCTGAAGGCCATATTTTTCATGGGATCTGTATGAAAGTTGGTCTGAATGTTCATCTTGATGATATCTAGGTCAAGTTCGAAACTGGGTCACTTGCCTTCTAAAACTAGGTCAGTAGGTCAAATAATAGAAAAATCTTGTGACCTCTCTAAAGGCCATATTTTTCATGGGATCTGTATGAAAAATGGTCTGAATGTTCATCTTGATGATATCTAGGTCAAGTTCGAAATAGGGTCATGTGCGGTCAAAAACTAGGTCAGTAGGTCAAATAATAGAAAAACCTTGTGACCTCTCTAGAGGCCATATTTTTCATGGGATCTGTATGAAAGTTGGTCTGAATGTTCATCTTGATGATATCTAGGTCAAGTTCGAAAGTGGGTCACGTGCCCTCAAAAACTAGGTCAGTAGGTCAAATAATAGAAAAACCTTGTGACCTCTCTAGAGGCCATATTTTTCATGGGATCTGTATGAAAGTTGGTCTGAATGTTCATCTTGATGATATCTAGGTCAAGTTCGAAAGTGGGTCACGTGCCCTCAAAAACTAGGTCAGTAGGTCAAATAATAGAAAAACCTTGTGACCTCTCTGAAGGCCATATTTTTCATGGGATCTGTATGAAAATTGGTCTGAATGTTCATTTTGATGATATTTAGGTTAAGTTCGAAACAGGGTCACGTGCGGTCAAAAACTAGGTCAGTAGGTTTAAAAATAGAAAAACCTTGTGACCTCTCTAGAGGCCATACTTGTGTATGGATCTCCATAAAAATTGGTCAGAATGTTCATCTTGATGATATCTAGGTCAAGTTTGAAACTGGGTCACGTGCCATAAAAAACTAGGTCAATAGGTCAAATAATAGAAAAATTTTGTGACCTCTCTAGAGACCATATTTTTCAATTGATCTTCATGAAAATTGGTCAGAATTTTTATCTTGATAATATCTAGGTCAAGTTCAAAACTGGGTCACATGAGCTCAAAAACTAGGTCACTATGTCAAATAATAGAAAAAAACGACGTCATACTCAAAACTGGGTCATGTGGGAAGAGGTGAGCGATTCAGGACCATCATGGTCCTCTTGTTAAAAATTATTAACTGCGTATTTTGAAACCTTGAATGGTCAATATTTTAATGTCTGTCATAAAAATTATTTTTATTTCATACATTCATCTTGTATTTTGAAGCATTTTCTAAATATTCTTTGTTAGCTTTGAAACATTTCTTATGATAAAGCCATATGAGCCATGTCGTGAGAAAACCAACATAGTGTTTTTGCGACCAGCATGGATCCAGACCAGCCTATGCATCCGCACAGTCTGGTCAGGATCCATGCTGTTTGCTAACAGTTTCTGTAATTGCAATAGGCTTTGAAAGCGAACAGCATGGATCCTGACTAGACTGCGCGGATGCGCAGGCTGGTCTGGATCCATGCTGGTCACAAATAAACTTATAATGTTGGTTTTCTCATGATGTGGCTCATATATATTTACTCTTATTTGTAATGAACACTTACTGCATGTGGAAAGTTCAAGGAACTCTTAAGATTGTGATGTATGTAATACTTCTATTTCTGGCATTGCTATATTTAGATATGCAAATTTAATGTAACCAATCATTTTCCAGCTTCTTGAAATTACTTTGAAAGGGTCTTACAAAGGTTTCCTTCAAGCATTACTTTGCTAAATAAAGATGGTCATCTTAGACTGAATATTTACAGGGAGAGGCCCTAAGACAGAGTTTGTTGACCCGTTACTATGGCAAGCATAATCTCAATCGACAAGATGCTTCCATGGCAACAATATCACTGCGGGGCTCCAGCAGGGATGATAGGACATCAGATACCATACCACAGAGGTCAGAAATGAAGATTCATGAAGTTCAGGTAAGGCTGAGAGTTTGGCAGGTGAAAATAGCTTAGTATATATGCCTACATTGATGAGTGGTCTTGCACCTTTGTTCTGGGTGCAGGCTCAGCCAGGTTTTAAATTCTTTAAGGTGAGAAACCCATCCATTTTGCTTAAGGAGGTTTAGTTGTTCTACACAGGTGCCTGAACATGCCTAGAATTATGCTTGCTGTGGTACCTGAAGCCTTCCGTGGTCTTTATTGACATTAGCAATTGATGTCATAATGTGCTTCCCTGAATATTAGTAGGAAAAAACATATGATCGAATATTCAGTATATTATACAAAACTCGAGACAGCACCTTGAAATAAAGTTACTGACTGAATCACATGATCCTCACCATTATGGTTCAGATCCTCACTTTGGGTGTGGATTCTCCATATTGGGAAGCCATCCGCAATGAGTTGGCTTATGCAAGATCAATGATCCTACCCAGGTGTTTGCTTGTGCCAAAAATAATGAAGAAGGGACACCAGGTCTGGTGTCATTCTCCACCATCAAAAGGTGGAAAGTTACCATTATGACCTATAATTATAGTGACTCTAAATTCAACAAAAACAAAGACAGTGCACTTTGAAATATTAGAAAAAGTAATGTTTGAGTGTTAGCATGATTTTTATAAAGAATGAAGATTTTAAAAATGGCTTTACCTGTATTTTGATTCGATAGCCTGGTGTGGAAATAGTACATTGTGCTTGGTAAGTGTAAAAAAATGTAACATATAGAAAAAAAGAATATATGGTGAAACACCTCTGACTTTAGCATTGATGGCTTTAGCACCTGGGCTGACTCAAGCAATTAATTTAATCCATATTAAGCTATTTCCCCACCCCAACAAGAAAACCTAGATAACCTGAGTATTTCGCTCATTCCTTGCAACTTTGAGCAATCAATGTTTTACTGTAATATGGTCTGCTGTTTCAGTGTCACTTGAACAAAGCTGGAGCGTCAGATCTCATAGTGGATCTTGTCATCAAAAATACAAACTACAAGATCTTCAGAGAAACACTAGAACTGGGTATAGCCCTGCTGGAAGGTGGAAATACAGTCATACAGGTTTGTATAGGCTTCTGTATTGTAAATATTGATACAAACTAAGATCTTCAGAGAAACACTAGACCTGGGTATAGCCTTTCTGTAAGGTGGAGATACAGTCATACAGGTTGGTATAGGCTTCTATATTGTAAATTTTGATACAAACAATAGATCTTAAGAGAAACACTAGACCTGGGTATAGCCTTGCTGTAAGGTGGAAATACAGTCTTACAGGTTGGTATAGGCTTCTATATTGTAAAGTTTGATACAAACTATAGATCTTAAGAGAAACACTAGACCTGGGTATAGCCTTGCTGTAAGGTGGAAATACAGTCTTACAGGTTAGTATAGGCTTCTATATTCTAAATTTTGATACAAACTATAGATCTTCAGAGAAACACTAGACCTGGGTATAGCCTTGTTAGAAGGTGGAAATACAGTCTTACAGGTTAGTATAGGCTATATTGTAAATTTTGATACAAACTATAGATCTTCAGAGAAACACTAGACCTGGGTATAGCCTTGTTAGAAGGTGGAAATACAGTCATAGAGGTTGGTATAGGCTTCTGTATTGTAAACTTTGATACAAACTACAGTAAACCTCGCTTATAAGGAACAGCTAGGGACCTCTTAAAATTGTTCCTTATAACCGAGGTTCCTTATATCCGTATAGTGAACTAGTTCCTTGTAAACGAGGTTTGTATAACAAACACAATTTGTATAGCGAACACTATTTGACAGACGTTTCGTAAGGGCTATGTGTTCACACTTCGGGTCGACCTTGAATCTTTATGTGAGGAAGTTGCTTTTCTAGTACCGGTCCTTTCCTGGAGAGATGGTTAGGTAGACTGCCTGCATGTATAAGACTGAAATGGTGTTGAAACGTGGCGTATAACTTTAACCACGCCAAAATTGTTCGTCGGTAGAATGATCGTATTAGATTTATGTTTATAATCTGTCGGCCATTTCTAACTTCTTTTTAGAAAGTGCTACATGATGACTATAAGATATGTTGCAGTTACTCCCCTTGCCTTGCTTGACTGCATGTTATGTGAATAGTCATCACTACTAATATAAAATAAATGTTCAATTTTTCATTACAAAAATGTTAAATTAGACTACCCATTAAAATTAAAAAGTAGGGTGTTTATGACATACAGCTAGTGTATTACGTCTAGACAACGGTGCCATACATACGGATTTAAGTGTAAATTATACCTATACTTTTGCTATTGTCCATTTTAGCACCTGCTATAATTTTGCATTAGAAATTTGGTAAACTGGACTGTTTGCCATTGTTAATCATGCGTAATTAGCACATTTATTTAGGATTTTCGTTCACTATTGTTAACATGAAATACCAAATGCATGTAGCTGTCGAACATAATCTTGAGTAAATATAGTCTACTATCGTTTAGTAGGACTATTTGGTAATTTGATGATATTATATATTTTCTTTTTATCGTATCCGTGAATTAACAAACTAAAGATCATAGAATTTAAATAATTTGTGTTTATTCATGTGCATGAAAGCGATTTTCATGTGCATGAAAGCGCGTGATAGTGCCGACGTTACTCTGACGTCATCAGCGATTCTCATGTTTTTTTCCGGTATTCAATAATTTTTATTTTTTATGTCTGTTCGCTATAACCGAGGGGTTTTCCATTGCATTTCGTACTTTGGGACTGGAAAAAGTGTTCCTTATAAGCGAGTGTTCCTTATAACCGAGTTCCCTATAACCGAGGATTTTTACATTAAATAAAGAAGGAATTAGATCGGGGAATTGAAAACTGTTCCTTATAACCGAGTGTTCCTTATATCCGAGTTCCTTATAAGTGAGGTTTACTGTATAGATCTTCAGAGAAACACTAGACCTGGGTATAGCTCTGCTGGAAGGTGGAAATACTGTCATACAAGTTGGTATAGGTCTATACGGGATAACAAACTGAGACACTCTGACTGGATAAAAGTTTGTTTAAAGATGGATAGATTGGTATTAGCTTCTTTATTGCAACTTTTGTTATTAAAAATAGAATTGATATAACCAAATAATGTTGACGAAATTTGAGGTGTTCACATAACTATATACAGGATGTAAGGACAGATCACACATGTTGTATTTCAGTAAAACATCATTGTCAATTATCAGATGTCTGAAAAACATGATTTCATTTTATACCTATGTTGCCTGTTTCAAATATGGGTAAAAAGTTGTAAAGTAATGAAAAAAAAGTCTAATTAAATAAAAACACTGTGTTTTCTTTGATGGTAATATTATCCATGTGTTTGTAGTGGTAATAAAAATAACATTTTTGACACATTCTTTTTAGCAATCATTATATGCAAGGCTTAAAGGGGACAAAGATTCAGAGGTGTTTTTCCGAGTGTTTTTTCACTACATGTTTGAGGCCCAGACAGAGATAAAGAATACAATCATGGTGAGCACAGCCGAGGTCCTTACAGAGAAGAAGGTGGAAGATAGCAAACATCCAACAGGAATACTTGGCAGACACAGAGGTAATGATTCACATATTAGATGTATTATCCAGGTTTTATACCATTTCATGTTTGAGGCCCAAACAGAGATTAGAAATATTATCTTAATGAGTTTTTTTTTATGGTGGTAGTCACAGTAGTAACCTATTTGAATTTGTTACTTGGAAGAGGTAGAGTTACATAATCACTTTATCCTGTGATGTAGTACCTATTGTATCCAAGACACAAATTTTGCTTAAGTATATTTGCATCATAAGTCCAGGGACATCTAATTCTAGAGACGTGGCTATACTTTTACACAGCATTGTGGATTATCAAATTCATAAAAAGTATATTGACCTGAAAGGCAATTTGGTTTCTCTAGATTTGATAATCGAGGGAAAAACTTTGATACAGATGTTTTAGATGACTGATGCTTAAGGCAGTATTCTTATTCACTTGTTCCGGGATTAAAAAATAAAAGTTCATTTACCTTTAGTGTAGTGCTGGAAGGGAATTCAAGACTATTGATAGGTTTACTGAATGCCAACTACAGCCCAGCACTTGCTGAAAGCCACCTATAAAAAGATATCTGATACCTAAAAACCTTTAGTTTCAGTCCTGATATAAACATTTGAAGTGTATTTAATCTTATGATTAAAGACAAGCTGCAGATATAGACTTGTAGCTCTCTAAAGAATGGTTGTTACATACTGGTTTGAGCCATTTGATACTTTACAAATACAAAATGTAATTAATTACATCTGATTATGATTACTAATTACAATTACCAAGCGTCTCAGTAAATGCTACCAGTCGATTTGTATCTAACTTGTTGAAGTCTGAAGAAATCCAAAAACTTGAAATTTACAAGATTACTGTTTCTATTTATAGAAGAACCAGAGGGTATGACTCTCCGTAGCAACAGTCAGGATGAAGAAGGAGTTCCACAGACAGTTGAAGATGCCCTAGCAGACAAAGCCAACAGGGAAAAAGATGAGAAAAAGTTGCCCAGTCAGATAGCTATAATGGAACCAATCCTCAGATTCCTACAACTACTCTGTGAGAACCATAACAGGGACTTGCAGGTGGGTTTTACAAGTTAGGATGTTTTCTTTTTTAGCTCATCTGATTTTTTGAAAAAAAATGATGAGTTATTGTCATCACTTGAGCGGTTGTCGGCGTCGGCGTCGGCGTTGCCTGGTTAAGTTTTATGTTTAGGTCAGCTTTTCTCCTAAACTATCAAAGCTATTGCTTTGAAACTTGGAATACTTGTTCACCATCATAAGCTGACCCTGTATAGCAAGAAACATAACTCCATCTTGCTTTTTGCATGATTTATGGCCCCTTTTGTACTTAGAAAATATCAGATTTCTTGGTTAAGTTTTATGTTTAGGTCAACTTTTCTCCTAAACTATCAAAGCTATTGCTTTGAAACTTGGAATACTTGTTCACCATCATAAGCAGACCCTGTACATCAAGAAACATAACTCCATCTTGCTTTTTGCAAGATTTATTGCCCCTTTTGGACTTAGAAAATCAGTTTTCTTGGTTAAGTTTTATGTTTAGGTCAGCTTTTATCCTAAACTATCAAAGCTATTGCTTTAAAACTTGCAACACTTGTTCACCATCATAAGTTGACCCTGTATAGCAAGCAACATAACTCCATCCATCTTTTTGCAAGATTTATGGCCCCTTTTGGACTTAGAAAATATCAGATTTCTTGGTTAAGTTTTATGTTTAGGTCAACTTTTTCTCTTAAACTATCAAAGCTATTGCTTTGAAACTTGCAACACTTGTTTACCATCATAAGCTGACCCTGTACAGCAAGCAACATAACTCCATCCTGCTTTTTGCAATAATTATTGCCCCTTTTGGACTTAGAAAATCATTTTCTTGGTTGAGTATTATGTTTAAGTCAACTTTTCTCATAAACTATCAAAGCTATTGCTTTAAAACTTGCAACAGTTTTTCACCATCATAAGTGGACACTGTACATCAAGAAACATAACTCTATCCTGCTTTTTGCAAGAATGATGGCCCTTTTTAGACTTAGAAAATCAAGGGTAGGACAATATTTCTATTACACCAAAAAAATCAGATGAGCGTCAGCACCCGCAAGGCGGTGCTCTTGTTTTAGCTCACTTGTCACATAGTGACAGGGTGAGCTTTTGTGATCGCCCTTCGTCCGTCCATCCACAATTTCCTTGTGAACACGATAGAAACCACATTTTGTATTTAATTTTAATCAGACTTGCACTCAACTTGTATTGGCATAATATCTTGGTTCTTTTCGAAAACTGGCCAGATGCCATCATGGGTTCAAAAGTTATGGCTCCTTAAAGGTCCAAAATTTGCTATTTTTGGCTTGTGAACACGATAGAGACAACATTTTGCAATCAACTTTAATCAAACTTGCACACAACTTGTATTGGCTTAATATCTCGGTTCCTTTTTAAAACTGGCCAGATCCCATCATGGGTTTAAGAGTTATGGCCCCTTAAAGGGCTAAAATTTGCTATTTTTTGCTTGTGAATACGATAGAGACAACATTTTGCAATCAACTTAAATCAGACTTGCACACAACTTGTATTGGCATAATATCTCGATGCCTTTCGAAAATGGCAAGATCCCATCCTGGGTTCCAGAGTTATGGCCCCTTAAAGGTCCAAAATTTGCTATTTTGGCTTTATGGTTTGATTTGATACAAATTTGCAGAATATCTTCAACAACAATAAATCTTGGATTCCATGATGAATCTGTCAGAACCAATCCTAGGTTCTGGAGTTATTTTATATCTGATTACCTCCCCTGATTTTAATCAAAATGGATTTATATCAGTAAGTACTTGTAGGACTCATTTGAAATTTCATTATTGTCATTCATCGGACTCAGACAATCAGGGTAGATAACTATGGACTGATTTTATGTCAAATTACCTCCCTCTATTTCAAATTTAAATGGGTATATCTCTATAACTAATGAAGATACTGATCTGAAATTTCATTTATCCCATCAGATGGACTTGGACAATCAGTAAAGATAAATATTGACTGAATTTATGACAAATTACCTCCCTTTATTTTTTGTGTAAATGAATATACCTAGCAGTTTCTAATGAGATTGGTTTGAAAGGTTATTTATGTCTTCCATGGTAAGAAATTTCTACTTTTACTTACTTTTCTAATATGTTGTTGTCAAGGCTTGTACTCTGCATCTTCTACATGCATATACCAATGCATGATTACCTCCCCTGATTTTAATAAAAATGGATTTATCTCAGTAAGTATTTATAGGACTCATTTGAAATTTCATTATTGTCATTAGTTGGACTGAGACAATCAGGGTAGATAACTGTGGACTGATTTTATATCAGATTACCTCCCTTTGTTTCAAATTAAAATGGGTGTATCTCAGTAACCAATGAAGATACTGATTTGAAATGTGGTTTATGCCATCAGATGGACTCGGACAATCAAGGTAGATAGCTTTTGACTGAATTCATGACAAATTACCTCCCTTTATTTTATGTAAATGAATATACCTCAGCAGCATCTAATAAGATTGATTTTAAATGTTATTTAAGTCTTCCAGGGTAAGGAATAGTCATGCTAGTACAAAAATGCAGCATTTGAGCCTAGGACCCTTAAACTTGGTATGGAGATTGGCCCTGACTAGTACGTGACCCATAGGTCAAAAGGGACTATTATAAGAAAATATTTATCCTGATGATATTTAATGTGTATGCCTATGACATTATGGTCTATGTCAAAACTTGATCTTATCATTAAGAGCAATGGTACTCAGGTGAGCGATATAGGGCCATCATGGCCCTCTTGTTTTCAGAAGAATCTGTATTTTGTGACAATTAAGTTAGACTATATTTGCATATTATAAGCTAATACTTGTAAGTCCATTGATCTATGGTCTAGAATTATAAAGTTATAGGTGCTGCTTAATTTCCATTGACTAAAAAGGTTACGAGTCTAGACTGCTAATATGTACAAATGCACTGAATATGTTAAAAGGTTTTCTTGTTTGATGTGAATTTAAATTTTCTGGTTAAACTTGTCAAGTAATTTCTTACTGACCCTTTGAAATTCTGTCTACTATCCTATCGTATTTCTGTTTTGTATTTCATGAGACATGGTAGAATGTTTCTTCAGCTGAATGAATAAATATTGCATGATAAAACAATTTAGTGGATTATAATTGTGTTCTCATTGATATATCATACATGTGGTACGTCCCGGATTGTCTGGGATTGTCCCGGAAATTACATACTCGTCCCGGTGTCCCGGACAGTGTTGAAATGTCCCGGAAAAATAAAAATACAGGAACAAATAAAAATAATCCCCTAAAAAACTTGTTTTTTGTCTATAAGTTGTTGAATTTTACACAATGAACAGTCCTCGGTGTCACATTTTTTATTCCTAATTACCCAATATCATTCATGCCCTCGAGCGGGACATGTGTTGATAAAGCACGCTTTGATCACGCGACGATCTTTTGAAGACACTGATTAAGTTACAGTCGGTTATTATGATGACCCTGATTAAGAATTGATGGGATTATGCAATCAATAACTGTTTTATGATACTGAAATTAGGAACATTAGTTGAAAATCTCGTTGTTTTTAGCACGTTGGCAGTAAAGCTACACATGTAGCCTTTATGGAAGAGATTATTGAAAACGGTCAAACAATTATTATTTTTAAAGTGAAACCATTTAAGATCTAGATCGATTGTCACACATATTCTAAATTAAAATGTTGAATGACTCCAAGTATTTTATATCGTTGATTTTATCTACAAGATTTATTTTATTCCTTTAAGGATTCAATTTAATTATTAGATAAACATTTAAGCTTTAAAATGATACCAAATTTGCTAGAATCTAAATCACGATGACCAGGTTGATTCTTCGTATATAGTAAGTCTCCTAATTCTGTTCACCTTTGGACCGCAATAAATTCATGTGCCGAACTATAGATGTGTATTGCCTGTATTTACCTCCCTTAGAAATCTAGACGACATTTGCAGCAAATTATTGTGCTTCTAGCTACAAGCGAGTGAACAATGTTTATATCAGAAAACTACATGTAATATTATGATATTTTTGCATGAAACAGACGAATACCAATGTCACGGTGTATGTACCGGACAAAAGGTAAAAATCCCGGAAATTTTAACTCAGAATCCCAGAAATGTCCTGAAAAATTATGGCATGTATGGATATATCAAGCCTTCCTTTTCAGTACTACCTCCAGGAACATTGGCAGAAAAAAACAAGTAGAACTTAGTGATGCAATAGTGGTGTTCTAAATGATATATCTATCCTGCACTTTCAGAAATACTTTAGTAATAAAGTATAACCTGGTGACGCTGTAATTGTGTTCTTAATGATATATATCTAGCCTCCACTTTCAGAACTACCTCCGGGAGCAGCCACAGAACAAAAACAAGTATAACCTGGTGACGCAGACTTTACAATTCCTTGATTGTATCTGTGGCAGCACTACCGGGAAGCTCGGCCTTCTGGGATTGTATATCAATGAATCAAACAGAGGCTTGATAAACCAAACACTGACAACGCTCACGGAATATTGTCAGGGACCTTGTCATGAAAATCAGGTGTGTTTAGAATCATATTTGATACTGTGAAATCATTAATATTCATCGAGGACTAATTTTCATGGATTTCATGGTTATGTAAATCCACGAAATTAAATCCCAAGTAATAAATTTAATTCCAATTGATTTTATCTTCAGAGTGTGCAGTCCAGGAAATTATATTCCAAGGAAAAAGCTATTTTGATCAAAACCACGAAATGAAATGATTCACAGTTCTCCAAAAACTATTTTTTTCAGTCAAAATATTGTTGCCAACAGATTTTTTAATGTATAAATTCAATGTTTGTTTTAAAATTTATGTTTCATTGAAGTTTATTATATTGTACCAACTAGTTAGAGATCACAAGTTTCAGATTGTTTTCGAAACATGAAGGTACATGTAATAGTTTGCAACATTCAGTACATTGGTACACTTTTTGAGTAGTATGACTACTATGGTAGTCATTAATATTTGTGGTGGAATATAACACATTCTATAATGTTTATATGAATCTTGGTTTGTTTTTTCAGCAGTTTAAAGGTCGTATTTATTTCTTTCAGAATGCAATAGCCATGCATGAAAGTAATGGTATAGACATCATTATAGCCCTGGTCCTCAGTGAAATCAGCATGGATTTAGTCCTTGAGTTAAAGGTAAATGTTTTATATTTAATTCAGTATGACAAAATATTTTATTTCATTGTACTTCTCAAAACTGTTTATTCAAGCAGTTTGATTGGCTTAGTGGAGATGTTAACACATTTATGAATCCAATGTTTATTATTTTGTATACATACATGTATTTCAGCAGTGCATCAGTGCAGAATGAGATAGCAGTAATATTAAAAAGACAGCAATAACTTGCTTATATTTGAGGGGGCGACTTCAGATCACTTGTCCCTCACTAATGTGGGTTTTAGACTCATGTCATTGAATCCTTCATGTGAGGTAGCCTTCCAGCTGGCTAACTGAAGGTCAGTGATTCTATCCAGGTGCTCATGCATTATGAAATAAGGCATGGAGGAGTCTTCCGACACCGTTAAAAGCTGGAAGTCGCCATATGACCTGTAATTGTGTCGGTGCGATGTTAAACCCAACAAAAAATAACAATATATTGCTTATATATGAATGAAACATGTGTCTTCACTTGTTTTCTTATATCATATTCTATGCAATGGCCATGGTTTTGATTCAAAATTTGACAAAAAATTGTTTTTGAAATTTTTTACTCAGAGCACAAAATCATTAAAAAAATCTAATGGAAACATGTTTACTTGGATTTTGTTTTTAGTCCCCTACTGGTTGAAAACCAGTTTTGGGGACTATAGGAATGCTCTTTTCCGTCATTCCGTCTTTCCGTCTTTCCGTCATTCCGTCATTCTGTCATTCCGTCATTCCGTCCGTCCGCAATTTCGTGTCCGGTCCATAACTCTGTCATCCATGAAGGGATTTTAATATTACTTGGCACAAATGTTCCCCATGATGAGACGACGTGTCATGCGCAAAACCCAGACCCCTAGCTCAAAGGTCAAGGTCACAATAGGAGGTCAAAGGTCAACAGGGCTTTTTTCCTGTCCGGTCCACAACTCTCCCATCCTTGAAGGGATTTTAGTATTACTTGGCACAAATGTTCCCCATGATGAGATGATGTGTCGTGCGCAAATCCCGGACCCCTAGCTCAAAGGTCAAGGTCACAATTGGAGGTCAAAGGTCAACAGGGCTTTTTTCCTGTCCGGTCCATAACTCTCCCATCCATGAAGAGATTTTAATATTACTTGGCACAAATGTTCCCCATGAGGAGACGACGTGTCATGCGCAAAACCTGGACCCCTAGCTTAAAGGTCAAGGTCACAATTGGAGGTCAAAGGTCAACAAGGTTTTTTTTCCTGTTCGGTCCATAACTCTCCCATCTATGAAGGGATTTTAATATTACTTGGCACAAATGTACCTCATAATAAGACAATGTGTCATGCACAACTTTCAGACCCCTAGCTCAAAGGTCAAGGTCACACTTAGCAGTCAAATGTTAACATAGCATGAACAGGGTCTGTTTCGTGTCCAGTCCATAACTCTGACATTCATTAAGGGATTTTAATATTACTTAGCACAAGTGTTCCCCATGATGAGACGACGTGTCATGCGCAAATCTCGGACCCTTAGCTCAAAGGTCAAGGTCACAATTGGGGGTCAAAGGTCAACAGAGTTTTATTTCCTGTCCCGTCCATAACTCTGCCATCCATGAAGGGATTTTAATATTACTTGGCACAAATGTTTCCCATGATGAGACGACATGTCATGCGCAACACCCAATACCCTAGCTTAAAGGTCAAGGTCACACTTTGAGATCAAAGGTCAAGAGGATTTTTTTCCTGTCCGGTCTATAACTTTGTCATGCAAAGCAGGATTTAGATATCAGTTGGCACAAATATTCCCCTGGATGAGACAACATGTCATGCACAAGAACCAGGTCCCTAGGTCTAAGGTCAAGGTCATATTTAGAGGTCAAATGTCAAATTCAAGAATGACTTTGTACGGAACATTTCTTCTTCATGCATGGAGGGATTTTGATGTAACTTGGACCAAATGTTCACCACCATGAGGCACCCTTGTTTTTAGAATTACGTCCCTTTGTTGTTACTATAAATAGATTTTATTGTAACTTTTTTATTACTGGCGGTAGAGAAAAATCGAGACCACTTTTCTGTGGTACAGCATGCATGTTACATCCAATTTTTAGGTGTATTTTGACCTATCTCTACCTGGTAAAGAGTTTCTTGTGGACTTATATTATTATCATTTTTTTTTTTTTTTTTTTTTTTAAAGATTAATTTCCCTTTGTTGTTACTATAAATAACTTACATGATAACATTTTTATAATCAGCCAAAAAAATTCAATATGAAAACAACTGTCAGCCAAAAAAATTCAATATGAAAACAACTGTGGGTTTTTATATATGCACATTTTAATCCAGGTGTGTTGTTATAATGTTATAACATATTGTATATGTAGTACAATATTGTTTATACATCATTGACAGATATCAGTTCATTATGTTATACTGCAGTAGAAAAAATTAGGTGCCTTCCAGTAGGGGACTTTGTATTGCATGGCAATACTTCATTCACTTGTTTTCTATTGTTCATGCATGTTTTTCAGCAGGGTTGTACAACTGATCATTCGAATGGACTAATTCCTTGTAAAGCATATACAAGAGATTATGTAGCAACAGTTACAGGGCCTTTGATGATTCGACAGTAACAACACTTCAACATTTGTGGTAGCTGATTGTTCATCAAGACTTAGTATTTTTGTAAATTATTCACTTGAAAAAATACTGATAATCTTGCACAAATAGTTCAACCTGGTAGTTCATATTTACAGAACAATGCCTCTAAGTTGCTCCTAGCGATCATGGAGAGTCGACACGACAGCGAGAATGCAGAGAGAATCCTTGTCAGCATGAGTCCACAACAACTGGTATGTATTGTCTCTTGCTGGTAATCTGTAACCTTTATCCTGCATAATTTCCAAAATGGACTAGTCTATCATTCAATTTGGGCAGTACCATTTATTATTTGAAGGGATGTTCACTGAAAACTTACAGGCTGAATAGCGACTAGTGCAGACCAAGATCAGCACTGGTCTCAAAGGCTGAATCAGTTGCTGACAACAGGTTAAAGGCTAATACAATTTAATTCAAGTTTGTTAAACCAGCAACAACATGTTGCTGCTGAAAACAGTTACTTACTAAGGTTTGATTTAAGGTAGTGCACCCATAATGACTGTAATTTCTGTGTGATTACATGAGCTGCGCCATGAGAAAACCAACATAGTGCGTTTGCGACCAGCATGGATCCAGACCAGCCTGCGCATCTTCGCAATCTGGTCAGGATCCACGTTGTTCACCAACGGTTTTTCTAATTGCAATAGACTTTGAAAAGTGAACAGCATGGATCCTGACCAGACGGCGCGGATGCTGGTCGCAAACGCACTATGTTGGTTTACTCATGGTGCAGCTCACATAATCTTTTTTGGTGTTTCGGAATTCTTCATACTTGGCTTTCTGTTCATACCGATTTCTGAAGTCACGTTAAGGAGAATACATAGTTAAATGTAAATTTCAAATTGTTGTTGTGTCCTTTACCTTAAGACAGGTCTTCAGTGAAACTGGGTTGTGGATGTTTTCAAAGTGTCTGTTGAGACCTTCAGGCTTCCAAAATGTACAAGTTATATTTATGCGATATCTAATAGACATTTATGGAATATCAAATGGAAATTTATGTAGTATTTTATAGACATATAAGTTATTTCTTTGCCTAATGCATATATAAATGTATTTAAAAAAGGCTTCACTAATGTTGCTGTCAAGAAAAAGCTCATTTACGAGTGAATAATATTTGTTTGGTTTATAAAATAATGTGCAATGCTAGTTTAATGCATAGCTTGAAAACAAACTTCATTAATCAGTTGTATTTATTATATTTGAAGAACTTAACAATTTTTTATCAGATAACTCTTAAAACAATTTGGTACTAACACAGTTAAGCTTTTTAATGTAACATTTGAGCTGCACCATTAGAACACCAACATAGTGCCTTTGTGACCAGCATGGATCCAGACAAGCCTGCGCATCCCCGCTGTCTGGTCAGGATCCATACTGTTCGCTTTCAAACCCTATTGCAATTAGAGAAACCATTAGCGAACAGCATGGATCCTGACCAGACTGCGCAGATGTGCAGGCTGGTCCGGCTCCATGCTGGTTGCAAATGCACTATGTTGGTTTTCTCATGGCACGGCTCATTTTAAAGTTCGGATTTTGTTCTTGCTAATTTTGTTTGGCCTATGTTTTAATGGCTAAAATAACTGATTGCTTTGCAAATAGGTGGAAACTATGACAGGAACTTTCAAACAGGCTTTGGCAGAGGGAGATATTGTTTTTGATCAGGTCCTAATGCGCAAAGCATGATTTTGTTGTTTTAGGATTATTATAAATACGCATTGTTGTTCTTGCTAGAAATATTGAATGTTTTTGTTTGTTTGTTGTTGTTTTGTCTTAGGTAATGTCTGTTTTGATAAAATAAGATGTATTTCTTATGGTTAAGCATTTGGTTGAAAGTAGTCAGGAAGGTACCTGTTACTAAGAGATAGGATAACAGCCAATGTTGGAATTCATGTACTGTTTGATCCATCTTTCCTTTCTTTAACCTTTACCCTGCTAAATTTCTAGATTGGACTGGTCCATCATTCAATTTTGGCAATACCATTTGTTATTCAAAAGGGGTGTTAACAGAAAATTTACTGACTGAATAGCGAACAGTGCAGACAATGATCAGCCTGAGGGGAATGGGGGGGGAGGTGTAACAGGACCTTTTTTAATATCAAATATGTCATAATTACTTTTGAATTTATTACCAGAAAATGACTTTGATAGGGAATTTCCCTTTGTTCTAAATTTTGACAAAATTTTCAATATCGACTTTACTTGTAGATGGATTGTTAACAGTTATGTAACTTTCTAAAGTCTGTTCCACCTATTACGTTTACCTCGTTTCTGAATTATCAGTATCGATAAAATCGTCCAAAAAACATATTTATATACCATACATCAATATCTCTAGACCTTTTTTTCATTTTTTCAATAAAGTGTATTTTAAAAATATAATCTTGGATTTTTCTTTTTTCCCCATAGACCGTAATGCTATATGACGTTACGTCAACTTTCCAATATGGCGGCGTCCGTAGCGCAACAAACTAGGGGTCAACTCAAAATTAAAACGCCCGAGTTAATATTTGAAAATACTGTGTTTGTTATCGTATTATGCTAATTCATGTCAGGCCACCTCAACATGAATAAATAAATAAATAAATAAATAAATAAGAAAATAGAAAGAAACAAACACAAAAATCAATGGCATTCTAAAAACAAATGTGCGCGCGAGCGTCTCGATATTTTAACAACACATGGGTATTCTTCTTATATAATGTTTTCTGTTGTTAAACCGGAAAATTATAATATAACTTGACTTCTGTGGATGTGACCTAGATAGATATTACCTCCCGGAAGTATTTTTAAGGATTTAATTAATAAAAGTGGAAACTAAACTTCGTAGTCCGTCAGGATATTCCCTTTCAATCACGTCACATTAATCTGAACGGACAGGACAAGGAAAAAAATGTTTTAAACATAAAATGGTTAGATGTCTACTACTCGAAATATTTGCGTTGAAATACGTTCATAGTTACAAAAACTATCTTGACCGTTTAGAAATAGAAATATTGGGTTTTCCTAAATAATTTTGTTAACATTTCTGTATTTTTTAGTTATATTTAGGACCAAGATCTAATTTATAAAGAAATATCAGTTTATGTAAATGTTCCACTGAAAGGCCAAATTTTTATATTGGACCAGTGACGGAAAACATACAGAAAAGTAATAACGTAAACAAATTTTTTCTTTAAGACTCCATATTTATGTTGCATGTAAACTCCTTTAGTCACCACTGTGGATAAAAAATGTAGAACGGACAATGGCCTCTTTTTCAAAGGTAACAATTTAACGTTTCACTGACAGGGTGTAAAATTCCACTCGCCCGCTCGCATTGGCGAGTTAAAGTCTGAGTAGGACGAGTGGACCTTGCTGTATACTCGACCGATCGGGCGAGTGGTTTTTTACGTCCTTACTTTACCAAAATTCAGAAATTACAACTCCAAAACCTCAACAAACTTTGAGATGGTTCAGTCGCTACCTGGATTGACTGGAATTTACCCGCGAATCGTAAAGATATCAAAACGTCATGCCGGTAACTTTCCATTCCACAAGCACGTGCGACCTGTCGTATTAAATATCTGATTTACATCGACACGTATACAAAAACCGTGCGTAGTGCATTCATTTTTTAACATTTTCGCTTCAAGTTTTCAACACCTCTTGAGAAATAATACTATTTGAATTCTATAATGATTTTAATAAGATATCGACAGAAATGTAGGCAAAATTCTATAAAAACGGTCGAATTTTCATATAATCATTTGTAAAAATTCAAACAGCGCGATCTTAGTTACTTATTTCTTTCGAGAAGTAAATAAATGATGAATACTCTGGTTATAAAATTCAGACTTTTGACCAGAAAGAACAAAAAACAGAATAAAAAAATCTTAAATAATGAAAAAGCGGCAGCAATTACAATACATAGAGTAAAACGATTTTTGGCAAACAGATTTCTGTTAGTGCGGCAGAATAGGTTATGTGACCTCGTGAACGTAAATAGAAATGCGATTTTAAAATAAAGCAATGTGATGTCATTGCGGTTTTTATTGAGTCGGCTAAACGATGTAATCGTTTTGACGAGTCCTTGCTATCCAGCGATTCTCTAAGTCTAAATGGACCAGATAACACAGTGAAGCGATGTAGTTCCATTAGATTTCTCAAACTTCAAACAGTTCACTGCAAGAATGAAGTTAAGTTGCGTGAATTCCCTTTGCTATGACCAATATACGATGTAATCTGTCATATTTATGACTTGTAATTGTGCAATACTCGAATGTAACTCATTAAGCATAAATGTGCATTTTATGAATTGCGCAGGCTTACAAAGCTTGCGTAACATCCAGCGAAAGACAAAAAATAGTTCCGCAGGGCTCCAGATAAGATGCGTATTAGCGTAAATTACGTATAGAAATAATGCAAATACGCATGTCTAATAATTTCTTAACGTATATAAAATTACAGAAATGCACACAATGCTTTTTTAAAAACAAAATCTGAATCGTCTGGATGCGTTAGGTAACATAGCCGATCCCGATCAGCCTTAATTCTCCCACATTGAACGTATACACGCATCGTATGATTTCTATAAACTTTGCGTGGGTTTCTACACACACACATGAATTTTGCAGTCAGTAAACGGATAAATTATCGGAAGAAGAAGCTCTTACTGGTTTGTTTAGTTACTACAGATATTAAAAATGATTTTAATTCTTATTTTTCGAGAAATAAACAAATCGGCGAAACATTAAATTGTATTTTCTTGTAGTTTTTGAAATCGAAAGTAGATCGTCTATGTTTGGCGAAACGAAACAACTTTTTTATGAAAAGATTTAAATAAGAGGTAATTTAACCGTAAACTTCAATGTCAAATACTGCCAATTGCTGCTAAATGTCTTCGTATCATCACAATTTGTAAAATATATTGTTCAAACTGGAGAAAAGTGTAATCGTATCCGGATATAATATTTTGGGTAAATATCGAGCTGTGTTATGAAATTTTAAGAAAAAAACAAACTAAAAACAAACTGAAACTGGTAGACTATACTGTCAGTACATCAATCATTAGCCGACTCAGGCCATTCAGGCCTTTGATTAAGTTTTAAATGAATCTTTGTACATGTATTTTTTTACCAACAATTTAAAAGTTTTTTTTTGTCAAACAATAATGTAAATTCCTTGAGGGCAAATAGGTCACAGAGGTAGGATATCCGCTATAGTAACTATCGTTTGAGACATTTACCTTTTATACAGGATATAGCACATTCGCTTTTGATAACAAATTAAAGAACAAACTTTTTATTGATTTCTATTTCTCAGCAATTTTAAAGGTGGTTAATCAGATTTTGGTCAACTTTCAGATTTTTTAAAAACTTTACCAACGGATAATTTACACTTATTTGTGTTTATCAAGTTCTTAATACACATCAGATTTTCACTGGAAGAATTTTTAAACTATGATTTTCCTATCCTGGTTGCCCAACCAACATACATTGCCTAAGGAATGTTACGAATATAAGCACTACTGTATTAGAGTTGTAAAAGATTTGCATTGACAAGAACATATCTTGCCAAATTCATTAGAAATGCAAGTTTATAAAATTATTATTACCTCCCTTTGTCTATCTTGGTTGCGCAACCCAGATAGATTTAAAATAAATCAATTCCAAAGCTACACTTTTTTTCAAAACTTGCCTTTTGTTTCAGATAGTTGTAATATTCCAATATATATCAAATGCAAATGTAAAACTAGAAATTATATTGAAATTAAAAGAAATAATCCACGTAAATACTGAAAAATGTCAGAAAATGTTCCTCAAAATTAATGTGATTGACTACCTTTAAGAACCGATGCGGTACGATCAGACAGTGATGTGTCACATGGCGCGAAAAAAACATGACGTAATGCCATGACAATCTCGAGCAAAAATACCGCTTTGATCTCCACTTCAGATGTCAAGATACTGACACACTTCTTTTAGCTCTTTGAGGGGGTGTAAATTGATCATGAAAACAAGGTCAATTACTTAGTTTATCAACTGAATAATTACCGATAATCTTTAACGTTTTTTTTCATCTCTTTCAACACGGGTGGATGGACGATGGTTATTGTGTCCAAATTTTTAGACACTTTTCAAAATAAATATTTTTCGGGAAATAATACTATTGTATATAATACTCCTTTCATAAAAGTGACAGTATTAAAAGTGTCAATTATTAGGGCGAGTGGCTGTTCACTAAGGGCGAGTAGATATTACTGGCTATTAGTCCTGCAGGGCGAGTGGTGTGAAATTTTTTTTTACACCCCTGTTAATTTAGTCTAAATCCTTATATAAATGCTCTCTCAAATGGGCTTTTTCTGTTAATTCTAGGAAAAAAACTCTTGTTTTAATTAAAAGTGCGGGAAACGACGGGGAGTTAAGATGGGGGGGGGGGGGTGCAAAATACATGCTGTACACCGGGTGTCCTTCAGGTCCCGCTGCTCCTACGCCTATGTTACACTTTTTGCTTATCATTTTGATCATTCTATCATATTTTCTTCGATCGCGCGCCTCGAGGGTGCCAAATGTTACACATGTAAGCACCGACCGAAAAGAAAAGAATTATCAATCTGTCTCCGTGGACCTTATTAACAAGACTTTGTGCCAGAGACAATAATTAATCTGTGCTCGTTAAATCCAGAAAAAAATCTGAAGTTACGTAACACTTGCGACAATTGCGCTCATACCTTTGTGGAATTTAAAAGCATACTCCAGACTGCAAATTCAACAGGAATATAGGATATATAAAAATAATGATTAGAAACAAAAAGAAAATATTAAACCTTTGTTAAAAAAACCCTGACTGGAGTAATGTAAGACTAAAACAAAACTTCAGCGGAAAGAAAACAAGTTTCAGCTCGCATTAGCGTTAATTATTCATGAATGATTTGAAAATAGTTTGTAAATGTTTAAGTCTGTTTCTGGACATCGTAGCTCTGATGGACAATAAAAGTTGATAAATGATAGTTCGGGAATATTTTTTTATAATTGAAATCGGCGGTTATGAATAACAATATTTTACGTTCTATGACTGCTCTCTGGACTTTTTACCAGTTATTTAAGTCAAATGTAAATCTGGCATAATAAAGATAATAATAATAATAATTTAATAAAAACAGAGAATGGGTTCACGATCCGATTTCGCTTTTAAAAAAGGAGATGCTTCCATATAAACAGCAACATTATAAAAAAAATAAAACAGATAGGTTGACGAAATGATAAAGAATTAATCATTGTTTAAATAGATCTATAAATTTCAAAAAGTAAAATATGATTATAGCATGACACATGTCAAGATTTCTATCTTCTATCGGCTGATTGTACACCTATGTAAATTTTCCCTTGTGCGCCTCATATAAATCTGCATAGTGCCAGCAATACTACGTCATTTATCTCATACGTCATAAGTTTCTTTCAAAGAAAAAGAAGCATACACAACCGGGACTCGATAGGGTGAATATTGTGTTCATTGTGAAAGAAATTGGATATGTGGCGGATTGTAAATACTTCATTAAGGATGCTAAAATACAGGTTATCTTTGAACCATGCGTTTGGAAATGATGTTAAATTGAACACGTCATCGTTTCAAGGGCATGGTGCGATTGATGCCTGAATTTCATCGATGTGTAAAAGAGCTTGTTTGTTTACAACTGATTCATTGAGGATTGGATAGAGCTATTGAAGACTTGGAAGATTTTGGAGTGTTTACAACTTTGATAGGTTAAAAGTGAGTCAATTTACATTTTTTCTAGATGTAAATAACATGTTTTTTAAACACAAAATTTCATTTCACTCATGCATTCACTTGTAGGGAATTGTGAACGAAATGAGTTTTGAGTCGCTCCCGATAAAATTCACGAGAATTTTCCCGCAATACTTCAAATTTAGAGAGCAAACTCCAATGGCGACAAGAAATTACAATGGGAGACTGCCGTTGAAAATATAAATTTGTCATTTATTTGGATATTTGGCAAAGCAGAAAAAAATCGTTAAATTTCTCGAGGGTGACTTTTTTTTAGTTTATCAAACCATGTTTACTTTGCCGGTAAGTGTCGTAGTTTTGTCATATGACTCCAAAGTTGGGGTAAACCTTTGGAATGGAACAGACTTTAGATATATTATCAGAAAAGTGGGAAAAAAATAAAAAATGTTCATGACCTAGAATTTTACACAGGGAAAAAAAAACTGACATGAGTAAAGCTATCTTTAAATGAAACAAAAATTCCTATCACCACCAATCGAGACCTTCAGAATGATTTATGACATGTATTTGGATCTTGCAATGGAAAAAAACTAGTTACGTGTTCAATGAATCACTCAGTAAAGCATGATCATATAACAGACTGAGAAGTTGGCCTTGCATTTCATGTAGTAAGAAAGTAAGTAATAATGGCATGTTAAGTAAGAATCTAATTTTTTCTTTGACTTGCTTGCTAATATTAATATACATGTTGTTATAAGTAAGCATATTTGATGCATTCATTAGCAGAAAATTTTACCTTAAAGGTTAGAAAATATTGTTCAAGAAGTGCATGTGTAACTTTGATATGTTTGGGGAAAAAAAAATCAGTCTGTAGGAAATGCAGTGATATAGTCACATGCTAAAAATGATTATTTATTATGCACAACTTCAAAGAAGGATAGGACAGTTTGGTTTCATATCAATAACAAAAGAACACTTCCGTCTACAATGGTCAAACTTTTTAGGATGATTGCCTGTGGTTAGTAGATGACTCCTATTGTTTTGGGGATCAGTAGGTCTAGGATACAGTGACCTTTAGGCTGGAAATGGTTTCTGATCAATAAAAAAAAAATTCTAGGGACATCAGTGTTCGAACGCTATATGACGGTTGCTTCACTAGATTATGTCTTGTTGTCTTTTGAATCAGTAGGTCTATGGACAAGGCTGAAAAAGGTTTTTCTTACCAATAACGGGAAAAGCTTTTTCCTAGGACACTCGGATTTTAAATGATAATTACCTGTTGTCGGTTGATGATCCATATTGTTCTATGGTCAATAGGTAAACAGTTGGTCACAGTGACATTGAGACTAAAATGTTTTCTCATCATTATCTGAAGATTGCTTGACAGTATGATTGTCTATGGTCAGTAGATGTCCGTTATTGTTTTGGGTGTAATTAGCTTGAAGGTCAAGGTCACAGCATACTTGAGACTTGAAATTACCCTGCTTTTCTATAATGAACTTGTCCATCTTTCAATGGTACAGTACCATTAACTGTCAAAAGGGGTGCTTACCAAAAGATACTGACTGAATGGCAAACAGTGCAGATCATGATCAGACTGCACAGATGTGCAGGCTGATCATGATCTACACTGGTCGCAAAGGTAGATTCAGTCGTGTCCAGCATGATAAGGGTTAAAATTACACATCCAATGTTACCTCTGACAGACCATCATGTGATTGGGGAATGGAGGTATTTGTGCTATACAAACAGGTCTTGTTTAAAAAAAAGTGTTTCTCTCAAAACGTTGTGTAATGAAAGTGGCCTTTGTTTGATACTTATTGACTTGTATTTTTTTGCAAAGATTCTCTGTGAAGTACAAACCAATATATGAAACAGTAAATTGAGTAATATATTTAAAAGTTGGAGAAAGTCAGCAGTTTATGAGGGTTTTACAAATATATATGAATGCTTTTCACTTGTTCCTTTATTTATCAGTGCTAAGTATACATTTCTGAATAAATTCAGTATAAAAGAAGATTTTTGATCTTTACAGTTCTTTTTTTCTTTAGTTTTGTGAATATTTTTGTATGTTAAACTGTAAAAATGTTTCTCGAAGAAGTCTATGCAGTTGTATAAAAATCACACTTATTTTTGCATACTACAATAAATGCTTTGCATAATAATTCAAATTGCCAACAGATTTTATATTTATGCTATAGTCACACTAAATGCCAGGCATTTTTCTTAGCAATTATCAAACTAATATTCCATAATTAATATGAAAAAAAAAAAATGTCAGTATGTTGCAGTAATTACCGGTAGCACAGTTTTAGAAAGTCATATCTTGTCTATTATATTGTACAGGTTGATGTTGGAAAGAGAGCATTCCAGTCGGAGGATGCTGTAGAAGAAGAAGATGAAGATAGAGAGGCTTCTCCTAAAGCTGTCGGACATAATATCTTCATTCTAGCAAAACAGGTAAACATAAACTGTAATATCTTCATTCTGGCAAAACAGGTCAACAAACTGTAATATCTTCATTCTGGCAAAACAGGTCAACAAATTGTAATATCTTCATTCTGGCAGAACAGGTAAACAAACTGTAATGTCTTCATTTTGGCAAAACAAATTGTAATGTCTTCATTCTGGCAGAACAGGTAAACAAACTGTAATATCTTCATTCTGGCAGAACAGGTAAACAAACTGTAATGTCTTCATTCTGGCAAAACAGGTAAACATAAACTGTAATGTCTTCATTCTGGCAGAACAGGTAAACAAACTGTAATATCTTCATTCTGGCATAACAGGTAAACAAACTGTAACATCTTTGTTCTGGCAGAACAGGTAAACATAAACTGTAACATCTTCATTCTAGCAGAACAGGTAAACATAAACTGTAACATATTTATCTGGCAGAACAGGTAAACAAACTGTAATATCTTCATTCTGGCAAAACAGGTAAACATAAACTGTAATAGCTTTGTTCTGGCAAAACAGGTAAACAAACTGTAATATCTTCATTCTGGCAAAACAGGTAAACATAAACTGTAATGTCTTCATTCTGGCCAAACAGGTAAACATTAACTGTAGTGTCTTCATTCTAGCAAAGCAGGTAAACATTAAATGCAATACCTCCATTCTGTCAAAACAGGAAAACAGAAACCATAAAAATTTTCATTCTGGCAAAACAGGTAAATATAAGTTATAATATCGTTATGGCAGAACAGGTAAACATATACCATATCTTCATTCCATCAAAGCAGGTAAACATAAACCATAATATCTTCATTCTAGTAAAACAGGTATGAACCATAATATCTTCATTCTGGCAAAACAGGTAAACATATACCAGAATATCTTCATTCTGGCAAACATGATTCACAATTATATTACCATAATATCTTCATTCTGGGAAATAATGTATTGACTTTAGCAAAACATGTAAACATATACCATAATATCTTCATTCTGATAAATCAGTTAAACTATAGGACATACTGTGTTTATTCCGGCAAAACAGGTAAACTATAGGACATAATGTTTTCATTCTGGCAAAACAGGTAAACATATACCATAATATCTTCATTCTGGCAAAACAGTTAAACTATAGGATATACTGTCTTCATTCTGGCAAAATAGGTAATGTCTTCATTTTGGCAAATCAAGTAGTCATAAACGATGTATTCATTTATATTTCAAGCTAAACAGGTAAACCTGAACTGTAATATCTTCATAAACCATAATATTTTCCTTACTTTCAAACAAAAATATGACATAATAGATTCTTGTGTGTGTCTAAATCAATTGAAGATGTGTTGATTTTGTTCATGTCTAGTTTTAAAGTAATTGTAACATGGTATTGTTATTAAGACACCTTTATATGGCACTCTTTTTTCATGCATGAAATTTTTTATACATATTAAAAAGTGCTTAAATATTTCAGTTGTCACAACACAACAAAGATCTCGCCAATTTGTTGAAGCCATGTGGAGATCTGTATGGTGACCAGGCTCTAGAGTTCTATGCTAAACATACAGCACAGATTGAGGTATGTTTACATAAAAGCATGTTGGCATGCACATTTAAAAAGTTGATTTTAAAGATCTTACATGCCTGCCTGTGTAAGACAGGATTTTCTCAACCTGAAGGACAACAGGAAAAGAGATTGTGAATTATCAGTCAAGCATGGGAATTCAAAATAGAGTTTATGGCATCAGAATATGAATTTATAATTTGCATATGTAACGTATCCCTCTGACTATCTGTGACAACCTCTTCTAAAACCTACAAGGTTGGCTAGCAAATATTTAATTAAAGAAAGTTTTCCTTTCATTAAAGCCCTGGTTGTTTTCAGGACTGGTCCTGATTTCTGGCTTTTGACTGCCAGAATTTCCCTTACATTGTATAACTCTTTTGAAAGGGAGGTTGTCAGACTTAAGAATGTTGATTTTCAGGATTTTGTTCTTTTTACTGAATCCCAAGCAATTGAATTTAAGTTTGTAAAGGTAACATACTTAAGTGTAGTTTATAAATCTGCATCAAAAATAGATCAGTTTTACAAAAAATTTTAAGTTTTAATGGTACAATTTATGACAAAATTGCTATTTTCTAGATTGTACGTCATGATAGAACCATGGAAAAGATTGTGTTTCCTATTCCTGAGATATGTGGATTCTTGACAGATGAAACAAAACATCACGTGTTCAACACTGCAGAGAGGGACGAACAAGGAAGCAAAGTGTCTGATTTCTTTGAGAGGGTGGAAGATATGTACAATGAAATGATCTGGCAGAGAGACCTTAGAGGTATGGAGCTGTAGATCTTTTATTTATTTATAGACATACTTTAACCCTTACCTTGCTGGACATGACTGAGTCTGCCTTTGTGACCAGTGTAGATCATGATCAGCCTGCACATCCATGCAGTCTGATCATGATCTGCACTGTTTGCCATTTAGTCAGTATCTTTTTTGTAAGCACTCCTTTTGACAGTTAATGGCACTGTCCAAATTGAAAGATGGACAAGTTCATTATAGAAATTTAGCAGGGTAAGGGTTAAAAAGAAAGTTTATAACAGTTTAATATGCCCACTTTACTCTATGACAGCTTACTATACTTCTGACTAGTACAGGTGGGGCCCGCCCGCTTAGCTCAGTAGGTAAGAGCGTTGGTCTACGGATCGCGAGGTCGCGAGTTCGATCCTCGGGCGGGGCATATGTTCTCCGTGACTATTTGATAAACGACATTGTGTCTGAAATCATTAGTCCTCCACCTCTGATAATTCATGTGGGGAAATTTAGCAGTTACTTGCGGAGAACAGGTTTGTACTGGTACAGAATCCAGGAACACTGGTTAGGTTAACTGCCCGCCGTTAGATGACTGAAATACTGTTGAAAAACGGCGTTAAATCCAAAACAAACAAACAAACAAAGTACAGGTGGGATCCCTGCAGCTGTGTGGTAAAGGTCTTGGATATAGAATTTTTTCATGTATGGAAGCAATCAACCTTGCTTACTAAAAATCTGTGGTTTTACAAAGGATGGGTGCTTAAAATTATGCCCTGAGGGACATCATTGGTCTTTCCCTACATTCAAAGGCTTGATAGTTACCATATAGCCTTTATTTGTGTTGATGTGACATTTAATCCAACCAAAAAGAAACTCTAACTGTACTAATATAATGTACCTTAGTTCTTTTGGATACCTTGGTCAAATTAGGCCCCTCACAGGGATTTAAGCCAGTAGTCAGGGTTGGGAGTCTTAACTGCTGCACCACTGCGTTTGTGAGGCTCAATGTAGATGTCAAAGCCTCTGACTCTTGGCATGAAGTCATGGTTCAAGCCCAACTGACATTGCATTTCCTCTTTAACTTAATTATGGGCAATAAGATTGTGTTTTTTATTGTCAGAAGAATAATTTTCTACAGTCTTTTCACAATGACTTTGTTTAAATTTCGGCGATATATGACCAATTTGTGTCGGTTCGCTGTAAAACCCAACTCATTCATTTGTTTCAATTATTTTGTTTTAATAATTCAGAACTTCTAACAATAGTTGAATAACAAAGTCTTGTAAAGTTATGTGATGAAAGATTTTCAGTTTTTGGAAATTTATTGCATCTGTTATTAAACTACTAAATTGTGTTGTATAATATTCCGAATGATATATTATATTGAATTGTATAATATGCAACATTATATACCGTAGATACCCATATATAATGCGCAGTTTTTTTACCCCCGGGACCACCCTCGAATCGTGGGTGCGCATAATACACAGGTATAAACAATTTTCCAACTTCAAAACAAGTTTGTTACCGATGTTCGCCATTTTGGTAAAGGGAAACTACTCCCCGCGCTTACTGTCACTGCTAAAATCTAAGATCGCCGTTACGTTCCGTAAAAGGTCGAATGGTTTATTTTTCTTTCAAACAAAATTAATTTCATATAAATTTAAAAGTATTTTGATGAAAGAAATGTTAATAAATCACAAAAATTATGATACTAATTAAAAATCGAGAATTATCTTTAACCGAGATCAAACTGTGAACAACATAACTGACACGAGGTGACATGTTAATTGCCGGTAATTACTGGCTATTTGATCGTGACAAAAAGACTATCACACCTTTTGTTATTGCTTTTAATTGAGAAGCTCATGTCATTTTGAAAGATACCATTCCGAAATATTGAATCAGCTGCTGTTTATTTATTCAAAATAGTTAATTAAAAAGGTAAAACAACAAATAAAACAATATTTTACTGGTTTTATTTTCGAGAAAACAAAAATCGATAGTACCACAAGACCGATGCTGCTCTCCGCCACGGAGATAAAATTTATTACCGGTGTCGATGTAAACTCTACTTTCGTTTTCCATCCACCTCAAAATTGGCCAAAAATGTTTTTTTCCCAGGATTTTGGGGCAAAATCAGGGGTGCGCATTATACACGGGTGCACATTATACATGGGTATCTACGGTACATTGGCTGCAAATAATTTGTTCAGTACATTTTCTAACCTGTAAGCAGATTATTGTACGCATGTATAATGGTAATCTAAAAAGACACTTTCTTTACAAAAATGTTTTTACTTTTTATTTCAGCCAATCCATATTTATCATGGTTTAGTAGCCATATGTCATTCTGGGGAAACATTGCATTCAACTTTGCTGTTCTCATAAACTTACTTGTGGCTCTGTTTTACCCATTTGAAGATAGTAAAAGAGGTATGTACAATTGATTATGTGCACTTTTTGTGGTATTTTTTAACATCTAGATCACTTGTACAGCATTTTATATGAATGTCCGCTTACGTCTGCTTCTTTCAACATGGGGAAAGGGTTGCCTACATGGTCAAGTGGTTAAGGGCATTAACTTTCAATAACTTGCTCCTCACCTTTGTGGGTTCTAGCTTTGTGATATTTTGTGAGGAAGCCTTCCAGCCGACTTCTGGAATGTTGTTGGTTCTACCTAGGTGCCAGCCCATACCAGAAGTAATGCCTGGAGGGGACACCCTGGTTCTTTCTCCACCATAATCTGCATTGATATTGTGACCAGTCCCTACAAACCCTCCATTATGAAAACTATATTTTACAATATTTCCTGAGATGTTGGTTAATGTACTCAAAGAAGACAAATGGTAAATAAATAACACGTAAAAGTACTAAAATGCGCCTTCCGTCAGGAATGTTGCAATATACAGCAACTGTTGAAACTTGGTGTCTCAAATTACAAGGGACCAAGTTTTACTTGAAGATAACTAAAATTCAACTTAAAAAGGATATTTTTTAGTATTTCTGGGACTTCTAGATAATGGAGTATGAGATACAGAGATTCAACTGCTGTTAATTTACTTAGAAATTGGTATTTGAATACCAGCAGAAGTGTGATGTATTTTTATTTTATTTTTTGACATACCAATGTATTTGTTATGTTTTTCCAGAACTAGATTCGCGCCTGTCAGGGCTTGTGTGGACGGCAATGTTAGCGTCCCTGGCACTTGTGATCACCATAGCAACTCCATCAAGCATCATCACATTGATAGCATCATTCATTCTTCGCATGATATTCTCTGTGGGTGTTGAACCTACTCTCTGGTTGTTAGGGGTCCTAAATGTAAGTATATATTGTTATTGACGAGTTTCCTATTTCTGTAATAGTTATTGTCTACTTAAATAGTCAGACAAGAAAGTCATGTTGTATAAGTAATAACATGGAAAAAGTTTACCCAAATGGTACAGTATTGACTTCTGACCTCTAGTTGCTGTATTTGATTCATGACTTTCACTGTGAAATGGTTGATTTTTTGTGGTGGACTAATTATCATGGTTGAGTCATAATTCCAAATTTAATCCAGAAAGGCAACAGAGTTCCCTTTCATTTTATGTTCAAAGGTAAAAATCCAGAAATTTGTATCCCCAGGAAATAGCCATTCTGGCCTAAACCACAAAATTAGAGGATTTCACATTTCCAAAAATAAGTAAGTCTTTTACATTCACTTGTCCACAATATGTGTGGAATACAGTGAAACACCGCTCGCTCGAGCACCCGAGCACCCGGGCTTGCTCGAGCAATTCATGTGGTCCTGGCCGATTTCCTTCTATTTTCTATGTGATATTACCATGGCTGGGTCGAGCATCGATAACTTGATCGCTCGAGCATGACACCTGGTCCCTGTGTATTAATTTACTCTTTGTTACTTCTGGCTAACTCGAGCAGAGGTGTCAAAATTTTTCACACCTTCGGCGGTCAGAATGTGTCGGTTAATTAAACATTTTCACACACCGTTGAAATTGCGTAGTCTATTCCCAGACTATCTTAAATGTTTGTTTGCCGGTATAGTTGATCTTATGATGAGAATAATTATTGATAAAATCATAAAGAAAAGTTTTATTGATCAAATATCAATCAATTACTGATTACTTAAAGCATCTTGTCTGCGGGATCGAGAAGATAGTTATGAGATCTTAGTATTTTAATCAGCAATTGTTTGCATGCAAATGAAGGAAATAATATAGCCGTTTCATAAAATTCAGATGATAATTATGATATGCACTTGTTGATGAATAAAAAAAAAAAATCTTAGTTGTTTCTTCACATGTTTGCAATACGTTTGTTTTTGAAAAATGTCACAAGTATGTTATTATTACGCATCACCGTTTACTCTGCAAACAGTCCCAATGACAGTTGGTAAAACAAACTTTAGGTTTCTTCGTATGTTGGTCAATGTTTGGGTCGCTTGAAACCATGGATAACTCGAGCATTTTGCTCATCCCCTTGCGACCTCGAGCGAGCGGTGTTTTACTGTAGTTGTCCGCGAGGCTGAGAATTTATTAGACATAATTATGGTGAAAGCCATGAAAATGAGTTGAAAAAAGGGTGTTAAACCTGCACACCAAGAAAAAATCTAGCCTGTCTTTAATGCAGAAATATATGGATATATAGAATATAGTATGTCTTTTTGTAATCCGGGTAATACTAAATTCAGATTGATACAAGTAGTGGACTAAAATTACTAATGGGGTAATAAACCTTCACCCTGCTAAATTTCTAAAATGGACTGGTCCATCTTTCAATTTGGGCAGTACCATTTATTATTCGAAGGGGTGTTCTCTGAAAATTTACTGACTGAATAGCGAACAATGCAGACCAAGATCAGCCTTCATGGACGTGCAGGCTAATCTTGGTCTACACTAGTCGCAAAGGCAGAATCACTTGCCGTCTGCAGGCTAAAGATAAAGTCTATTTGATTTGGTTGATGATTTCATATAATGACCCATTTGTAAATACAGTAAACACTGATTGTTGAAAGTCTAAAGGTGATGAGGAAAATGGTCGAGTTATCAAGGATTTCGAGCCATTTTGACATAGAAAATGTAAGCAAAATGGATGTGGATATGTAAATCACTCAAGACGGCCCCTGGTGCTCGAGTCATTGATATTTGAGTGATAATAGTTTCACTGTAGTTTAATTATAACTCTTTCATTACCATGTTATATCAATTTATTATGATCTTTTTTCTTTACTTTATTTCAAGGTTATGAATAAAGGTATATTCTTGATAAGTATGATGGGAAACAGAGGGACGTTCAACAAACCATGGCGACTCGTGATCACAGATTTTGGTTTTGTCTATCACGTCACACATCTCATCTTGTGTGTTCTAGGATTGTGTGTTCATGAATTCTTTTACAGTTTACTTGTGAGTATACATTCTGTTCTGTTAGCAGTACAGTTCAAATGCATTTGCTTGAATCAGACCATTCAAACATCATCCTTCCTTTGAACTAAATGAGTTTGCTTACTGCTTACTCCTTTAGTAGCTAGATTTTGGTCCAAATTACAAAACTACATGTTGTCTCAAAATCAGCTTCTGAGATCAGCTAAGAATTGGACCAATGGCAAGGCTGCATTCTAAGATTGGCTTCCAGACTCGAGTTTTTTAACCTTAGTTTATACTAACTTATTTTAGCTTGATTGTGATGAAAGCTTGAAGCTTATTTGAATCACATTCAAGTCTGCTTCCTGGAAAGACTAGTTCTGGTGTCATATGAAAGAGCATAGTTGTGATCCATATTGGACTTGAACCCACGACACCTTAACCACTAGATCACCATTCCCCTTCAGAACTGATAAAATGAATAAAAAAAAAACATAAGCTTAGAAGTTGGAGCCATATTACAGTTTAGATATGATATTGAAATTGTAATATGTATATTAGCAAAATATGAAATTGTCTTCCTGTTTTCATTTCAGTTGTTAGATGTGATATACCGAGAGGAGACATTGATCAATGTGATAAAATCTGTGACGAGAAATGGCCGCTCAATTGTCCTAACCACAGTGTTAGCTGTCATCCTTGTATACATGTTTTCAATCCTTGGATATATATTTTTCCAAAATGATTTTCTGATGGAGGTAGACCCTATACCAGCTATTGCAGCAAATAAAAGTAAGTCATGTTTTACATATGTTCTTGAATAGACTTTGTTTATTTGGGTTTGAATCACATATACAAACTCATTTATATGGTGACTTCCTGATCCCTGTGGACACTACTGCAAAATCATTAATATTCATGGGGGTAAAAATTTCATGGTTTTGTGACGAAAATAAATCGTGGCGAATAGACAGATGTTAGATATATTGTATCATTTTAAATTTAAAATCCATAAATTCATTTCTCCACAAAATAGTTGTTTTTTTGTCAAAAGAAGAAAATTTTATTCGTATAAAAGTATATGATTTCACAGTGTCAGGTCCTGGAAGACATTTTGATAGAACAGCAGTGTGGCAGTCTAGCTAAATAGCCTCCTAAACAAAACAATATTGACCCTTTATGAAGTTACATCAGTAATGGATGTAAGATTTAAAGGCTGCATTAAACACAAAGTCAAAGAAGCCCTTGAAATTGAAGTCAGAATAGTTAGATATAAGATATATAACTGTGAATTCCTTGATGTTTAATGGCATTTTTGTGGTTTAGTCAATCCACAAAATTAAATTCCTGTGCAAAAATTAAATTATTAAATTATTAATAAATTATTTTATTTTAGAAATTTAAGATTCAATAATTCATTCTGCTGATATTGAATTGTATGGTGATAAGCAGGAAGTTGAGTGATTTTACTGAATACCTTCGGTAATCTTTGTTTATAACAGATATACAATAGAGTAACTTCATTTATTTAACAGACATAACAGAGGGCACATGTTCCGGAGACAATTGCACAGACACTGCCGTAAATCACTATACAGCAGAGACAGGTAAATAATCATCAATTCAGTGATTTTGACATGTTTACTTTACCTTGATTGAATAGAAAGTAGGATGGCATCTGCAGTGTTTGTTTGTTTTTGGGTTTAGCGCCATTTTTCAACAGTATTTCAGTTATGTAATGGTGGGCAGTTTGCCTAACCAGAGTTCCTGGATTTTGTACCAGTAGAAACCTGTTCTCTGCAAGTAACTGCCAACTTCCCCACATGAATCAGAGGTGGAGGACGAATGATTTCAGACACAATGTATGTTCCTGATGTATAATTATGTCTCCCACCACACAGTGGTGTGGGAGACACTCCAGTCTGTGTGTGTGTCTGTCTATCACAAAGCTAGTCCGCACTCTAAGTCGAACATTTCTCATCCAATTTTCACCAAACTTAAACAAAATGTGTTTGACCATAAGAGCTTGGCCAAGTTTGATAACTAGCCAAATTGGTCTAGGCATTTTGGAGTTATGGCCCTTGAATTACCAAAAATCGGCCTTTTTACTCTTGTCCGCACTCTAATTCGAACATTTCTCATCCAATTTTCACCAAACTTTAACAAAATGTGTTTGACCATGAGACCTCGGCCAAGTTCGATAACTAGCCAAATTGGTCTAGGCATTTTGGAGTTATGGCCCTTGAATTATCGGAAAATTGGCAGTTTTACTCTTATCCGCACTCTGAGTCGAACATTTCTCATCCGATCTTCACCAAACTTGAACAAAATGTGTTTGACCATGAGACCTCGGCCAAGTTCGATAACTAGCCAAATCGGTCCAGGCATTTTGGAGTTACGGCCCTTGAATTATCGGAAAATTGGCAGTTTTACTCTTATCCGCACTCTAAGTCGAACATTTATCATCCGATCTTCACCAAACTTGAACAAAATGTGTTTGACCATGAGACCTCGGCCAGGTTTGATAACTAGCCAAATCGGTCTAGGCATTTTGGAGTTACTGCCCTTGAATTACCGAAAAATCCGTCTTTTACTCTTGTCCGCTCTCTAAATCCAACATTTCTCATCTGATCTTCACCAAACTTGAACAAAATGCATTTGGCCATAAGACCTTAGCCAAGGTTGATAACTAGCCAAATCCACCCAAGCACTTTGATTTATGGCCCTTGAATTACTGATTGGATCCACTCATCCAGACCATATAATTGGATCCACTTGTCTAAACCATCTAAAGAAACTAGACATTTTTCATAGGGGCAGTTGTGGGAAACATGCGCTTTTCTCAAAAGCATCTCTAGTTACTTTGTGAAGTAGTAAAATTAGAAAACAGCATAGTTCGGTGACTGGTAAATCATACTTAATGACTGTAGCTTACATGTACATTATTACAGATGATGGGGAACCAGACCGACAGCGAGCGTGTGATTCCCTGGTCATGTGCATACTAACAACATTAAATCAGGGACTTCGTAATGGAGGGGGTATAGGAGATGTTTTACGAAAACCAAGTTCAGATGTAAGTTTCCATCTGTTCATAGTCTTCTCTTAGAAGTAAAAAGTGTGAAAAATTTTAGGGTTTACTTGTGCATGTACAGTTAATATTTATTACACTTGTAAATATAAATTACATTTAAATATATAGTTGAACTATTTGTATGACATATGAAAATTGTTACACTAATGAGTGACTTAATGATGTGGGATGTTAATCATATTTGTGTTTTTTCTCAATATTTTAGTTGTAGCAAAGTCTTGTGATTGACTTGCTAAACTGTGTGGAAACTTCCCAAGTATTGTTTCTAGTCACAGGAGTCTTTGTTGCCAGATTTATGTTTTACTTTCTGAGTCAGCTCTTTACTGTTGATATAATTTCTGTTCACAGAAGCCACTGTTTGTTGAAGGATTTGTATATGACTTGCAGGCCCACTGTTCACAATTTCTTTCTTTCACATGAGCCATTGTTTGTAGCAAGATTTGTATATGACTTGCAGGCCCACTGTTCACAATTTCTTTTCACAGGAGCCATTGTTTGTAGCAAGATTTGTATATGACTTGCAGTCCCACTGAATATTTCTTTCTTTTCACAGGAGCCAGTGTTTGTAGCAAGATTTGTATATGACTTGCAGGCCCAGTGTTCACTATTTCTTTCTTTTCACAGGAGCCAGTGTTTGTAGCAAGATTTGTATATCACTTGCAGGCCCAATGTTCACTATTTCTTTCTTTTCACAGGAGCTGATGTTTGTAGCAAGATTTGTATATGACTTGTAGGCCCACTGTTCACTATTTCTTTCTTTTCACAGGAGCCAGTGTTTGTAGCAAGATTTGTATATGACTTGCAGGCCCACTGTTCACTAGTTCTTTCTTTTCACAGGAGCCAGTGTTTGTAGCAAGATTTGTATATGACTTGCAGACCCAATGTTCTTTTCACAGGAGCCACTGTTTTTGTATGACTTGCAGGTCCACTGTTCACTTTTTATGCCCCCGGCATCTACTGATGCAGGAGGCATGCATATAGTGATTGTCCTGTCCGTCCGTCTGTACGAGGTTAACCAAATGGGACCGTTTCATCTAGCATCAATACCCCTTACTAGAATGACTTGATACTAATGCAGATGTAACCTGTGACCATTCCTCATCTTCAGACATCACCTGACCTCAGTTTGACCTTGACCTTGAACTTGACCTCGTTTTGGACTTAAGTTGCTTTGTATCGACAAGGATGCCACCGGGGGCATCAAGCGTTTATTGAACGCAGCTCCTTGTTCTTTCTTTCCAATGGAACCACTGTTTGTAGCAAGATCTGTGTACGACTTGAAGGCCCACTGTTCACAATTTCTTTCTTTTCACAGGAGCCACTGTTTGTTGCAAGATTTGTGTATGACTGGCAGGCTCACTGTTAACTATTTTTTTATTTTAAAAGGAACCACTGTTTGTAGCAAGATTTGTATATGACTTGCAGGCCCACTGTTCACTATTTCTTTATTTTAACAGGAACCACAGTTTGTAGCAAGATTTGTGTATGGCTTGCAGGCCCACTGTTCACTATTTCTTTATTTTCACAGGAGCCACTGTTTGTAGCAAGAGTTGTGTATGACTTCAGGCCCACTGTTCACTAGTTCTTTCTTTTCACAGGAGCCACTGTTTGTAGCAAGAGTTGTGTATGACTTGCAGGCCCACTGTTCACTATTTCTTTCTTTTCACAGGAGCCACTGTTTGTAGCAAGATTTGTGTATGACTGGCAGGTCCACTGTTCACTATTTCTTTCTTTTCACAGGAGCCACTGTTTGTAGCAAGAGTTGTGTATGATTTGCAGGTCCACTGTTCACAGGAGCCACTGTTTGTAGCAAGAGTTGTGTATGACTTGCAGGTCCACTATTCACTATTTCTTTCTTTTCACAGGAGCCACTGTTTGTAGTTCACTATTTCTTTCTTTCACAGGAGCCACAGTTTGTAGCAAGAGTTGTGTATGACTTGCAGGTCCACTATTCACTATTTCTTTCTTTTCACAGGAGCCACTGTTTGTAGCAAGATTTGTGTATGACTTGCAGGCCCACTGTTCACTATTTCTTTCTTTTCACAGGAGCCACTGTTTGTAGCAAGATTTGTGTATGACTTGCTGTTCTTCTTCATTGTGATCATTATCATTCTGAACCTGATTTTTGGTGTGATCATCGACACATTTGCCGACCTGAGAAGTGAGAAACAAAATAAAGATGAAGTTCTCAGGAATACTTGCTTTATTTGCAGTAAGTAGTAGGATATTCTTGGGTAAAATTAATTATGCCCCCCCACATTTTTGCTTCCGTCCGTCTGTCTGTACATCCATCTGTCTGTCTGTCTGTCTGTCCGTTAACACAGTCTTGTGTGCACCAACTCTCCTCATCCCTTTGACACAATTTAATGAAACTTCACAAAAGTGATCAGTAACAACAGTAGTTGTGCATGGTGCAAGTAAGGTTTTGTTTTTGTTTTTGTTTTTTCAGAAAAAAAATCTATAGAGTTATCAGACTTTGTTTTTTGTTGATATGCTATATACATACAGTCTGCATATGCAATCCTGTGCTCGCCTAATCTCCTGAACCCTTGCACACAATTTAATGAAACTTCACACAAGAGATCAGTACCAACCCAAGTTGTGCATGGTGCAAGTTACGTTGTTTTAGATAAATATTCTGCAGAGTTATGGGATTTTGTTTTGTGTTACTATACTATATACATACAGTCCACATAATTATGCAATCTTTTGTGCGTCAAATTGCAGTGTACTGTGTCAGTGTGTGGGGGGTACATTCATCTTCTTCAGTGATAGCTGTAGTTAATAATAGATTTTTTTGTAAGCTTAGCACCAGTATCAACCCAATTTAGGTTAGGTAATGGTTTTCAGTTAACCTCAGTTAATATTATCAGTGTTTCTGGATCCTGTATCAATATACCAGTACCTACCTGTTCTCCACAAGTAACCAACAACTTCCACACAAGAATCAGAGAAAAAAAGGTGATCAGATTTAGGCATGTCACCTGATCTTTTAAGTATACATGAGCTCTTCTTTTGGTAGTTTTGCCATCTACTTCCTGGTTTGCATACTGTTTCATTGTTTCTTATTTTATGTATTTTACTTTAACTCTTAATTTTTAAGTTTTAGTTTCAGAACAGAACAAAACTGAACTTTTTTCTTAATATCAGACATATATATAGTTTCTTAATGTTTCACTCTTAAATTCTGAAGCAGGTGTTTTATAATTGAGCCATGCCATGAGAAAACCAACACAGTGGGTTTGCGACCAGCATGGATCCAGAGCAGCCTGCGCATCTGCGCAGTCTGGTCAGGATCCATGCTGTTCGCTTTCAAAGCCTATTGGAATTAGAGAAACTGTTAGCAAACAGCATGGATCCTGACCAGACTTCACGGATGCGCAGGCTGGTCTGGATCCATGCTGGTCGCAAAGCCACTATGTTGGTTTTCTCATGGCGCGGCTCATATGAATTTTTTCACCGTTTAAGGTTTACCAAGAAGTGCCTTTGACAATAAATCAGTTTCCTTTGAGGAGCATATAAAGATTGAACATAACATGTGGCACTATCTCAACTTCATTGTGCTTGTTAAAGTGAAGAAATCTACAGAGTTTACTGGACCGGAAAGTTACGTCTCCGAAATGGTCAAGGTAAGAATTTGTGTAATTATAGGGATCTTTGTGTGTATAATATTCATATTGTGCATGCCCTTAGGCGTGTAAGATTCGCAGTGTGTGTAAGTTTGGTAGTTTTACGAAATAATTCATATCTGCTCTAAAATTTGAATTCTAACACAACCCGATTTATTTCCCTATTAAACAAAGAAGACTGACACTGCAGTTTGTATGTCACAGCTATTATGTCATAGCATCAAACGTCATAGAGGTGTGCTGGGAAAGAACTCGACTCTACTAGGAGAAGTACCATGAAATCTTTTTAATTTGTGGAAATAAACTCGTAATTTTGGCCAAAATGGTAATTTCGTGGGAATTTAATTTATGGGCGGAAAAATATTGTCTCCAAGATGATTTCATAAAAGACATTGTGTCTGAAATCATTGGTCCTCCACCTCCGATTCATGTGTGGAAGTTAGCAGTTACTTGCGGAAAACAGTTTTGAACTGGTACAGAATCTAGGAACAAAGGTTAGGTTAACTGCTCGCCATTACATAACTGTAATACTGTTGAAAATTGGTGTTAAACCCAAAACAAACAGAATGTGATGGTAGTGTGGTCACAGTAGTGGGATTTCAGTGCAATAAATAGAAGCAGTGGTGTTAGTCACCAGCTGAGAGAAAAAATGAGCCGCGCCATGAGAAAACCAACATAGTGCGTTTGCGACCAGCATGGATCCAGACCATCCACGCAGTCTGGTCAGGATCCATGCTGTTCGCTTTCAAAGCCAATTGTAATTAGAGAAACCATTAGCGGTCTGGATCCGTGCTGGTCGCAAATGCACTATGTTGGTTTTCTTATGGTGTGGCTGAAATATCTATTATTATTTGATAAATTTATTTTTTAAAGCAGGGCCGCTTTTTCCAAGTGGTTATGGTCACTGACTTCTTATCACTTGCCCCTCTCCGTAGTGGGTTCGAAAGCTTACTTGGGCTGTTGAATTCTTCATGTAAGGAAGCAGCCATCCAGCTGGTTTATGGAAGCTCAAAGGTATTACCAAAGTGCCTGCCCATCCCTGAAATATTGGCTGGAGGGGCACCTGGGGGTTTGCCTCCAATAACAAAAGCTAGAGGAATTACGATATGACATAGAGTTTTGTCAGTGTGTCTCTAAACCCAACAAAATAAATAATAAATTAATAAATAAAGAAGTGATGATTTTGTTTTGTACTTCAGGAGAAGAATCTAGACTGGTTCCCAAGAATGAGGGCAATGTCATTGGCAGCTGAAGAAAATGACGGGGAACAAAATGATTTTCGCACATTGCAGACACAGCTCCACAGTACCAATGAACTTGTGCTGTTACTATCTCAACAGCTTAGCGAACTGAAAGATCAGATGACGGAACAGCGCAAACAGAAACAACGGAAAGGATTCTTGCACTCGGCAGCTACCATGCCATCTATGATGCAGAATGTGTGATTTTTTTTCTTTTTCGGAAAAAAAAAACAGATCTGGTAGAAATTGCGGGAAGTATCCGATTGTTTTGCAGTGCCAACTAGAAACAGCGGAAAGAATATATCTAGGCAGCTATTGCACCATCCTTGATGCTTAATGTTATATGAAATGTACCTGTAATTGAAAATTTTTCAAAAGATATGGAAAAGTGAGTGTTGATATCTAATAGATGCAACATAACTTGAGCAGTTTGGACTTAAAACTACAATTAATATAAATAGAATTGAACTAAGCAGAAATCATTAAAACTTAATGTTTAAGTTTAGTTTTCTTCAAAAGTTAAGTTTCCAAGGCAACAGGTATTTCATTATTTTAATGAAAGAAAGGAAGTATTTTTCATAGAAATTTCATCACATACTGGATTATGATATTTCATATTTCAAGGGCTTTGCTTTTCTTGAAGTTCATTTATTATGACAGTTTATAATTCAGCCATCAGTTGATATACCTGTACTTAAGAGTTTACTTGATGTAAATGTTCTGCTTGAACAGTAAGAAGATTTGATGATTTTAGTGATCAGTGGTTTGCATGATTGATTGATTGTTTGATTGATTGATTTGTTGAGTGATTAAGTGGGTGTTTGGTTAATAAATGATCAAGAAGAAATTTTTAGCTCGGTAGCTATATTACTTACATTTACACATTCCCTTACCTCCATTTAGCCCCAGCCCACAACCACACATAGGTTCTCATCCAAAATCTTGAAAACAATAAAACAATGCATCATCAATTCTGCAAGCATTAGTCATACCCATTATCGTATAAATGGATTTGTTTGCGACATAGGAATGTTCGTAAATATCAGAAATGAACAATTTTATCAGCGGGTGTAAATTTCCATGCTCACAAGGATACTTCGTTGTAGTCAAAGAAGATAGACAAACTTGTCTTTGGCACTTCAGTTCTTGGTAATTTGCGAATATTTCCTTATGCAAAATGTCTAGAATTAGAAATATGCAAACTTTTTGACCTTCAAATTTATCCACTTGTACAGTATTTTACCCAGCGTGGCATTACTATGATACAGTATAAGTTCTTGATTACATATGTTGATGTGTGGAAATATAGTCTATGCTTAACCAGATTTTATTTACATATTTATGTATCTACAGGGTGACCCACAAAACATGGACCTATGAAAAGTTGAATTAACTTTTGTTTATTTTTTTGAAATCTAACTTTTCCTTTCTTATAATTGGCTTTATGTAAACTTTGATGGTCTGCCTGTGCCCCTTTTGCATCAAAGCAAACCATTTTCTCCTATATTAGAACGCTTGAGCTCCAGGATCTTTCTCAGAATTAATCATTATAATCATGAATTGATTTAATGAGAAATAATGTCTTTGTTATGTAAGTGCATGTGCACACTGAGAGTCAAGTTGATCATTTTGTTCCATTTTTGCATTACAACATACAACAGGAAATGATGTCATTCAGAAGTTATGACATCATTTCCTGCTTTCTATGTCACTTCCTGTTTACAACTTTTCAATTAAAGGTGTAATAAAAGTGGCAATTATTGTACTAAGTTTCAAGTCCAAATCCGAGTATATAACAGCACAGAAATGAAGGTCCTGTATTTTTTGGGACACCCTGTACTTCTTGTTATTGTTACAGTAAATATTGGACATTTTATGTATTCAGAATCTCTTCCTCAAAGGTTGTAGCTTTTATTATTTAATGAAAAAAAATGAAAGAAAATTAGCTGAAATATGTTGTGTAGTTGCATAATAATCACTTGATTGTATTTTTGATATCAGATATATTCACTGAAAACCCTCCAAGCCGCGAACCTGACATGAAAACAGCTGAAAACCCCCAAAAAAATCCATTCTGAAAATAATTGTGATATTTCATTATAATGTATACCTCCTTCCAGAAACCTCGGTGATATATGACCATTTTGTGTCGATTCGCCGTAAAACCCAACTCACTCACTCACTCCTTCCAGAAGCAGAAAACCCATTTCTGATTGAATTTCTGTATATCAACACAAAGTTATAAACAGTCTGACTTGCCTTTAATTATGATCAGCTGAATTCATTTTAAACATTACCGTACATCCATATAAACCCACAACCCCCAAGATCAGGGTAGCCCACCTGCTAAGCTCAGTAGGTAAAGTGCAGATCTATGGCTCGCAGGGCTTGAGTTGGATCTCCAAGCAAGGTGTATATTCTCTGTGACAATTTGATAATACATTGTGTCTGAAATCGTCTGTCCTTCACCTCTGATTGACGTGGGAAAGTTGGCAGTTACTTGCGGAGAACAGGTTTGTACTGGTACAGAATCCAGGAACTGGTTAGGTTCACTGAAAAACTGTTAAGAAACAGTATTAAACACAAAACAAACAAAACAAAGATCAGGGTTTTCATTTTATCAGGGTTTCAGGTAGTTTATGCAACCATTTTATGCTGTGTAACATATATTTTTGTCTCTCCTATAGAAATTATTTAAAATGTTTATAACTTATCATGTATGTATATTTTCAAAGACCTTAACATCAAAATGCTTTGTATTAACCCTTACCCTGCTAAATTTCTATAATGAACTTGTCCATCTTTCAATTTGGACAGTACCATTAACTGTTAAAAGGGGTGCTTACCATAAAGATACTGACTGAATGCCGAACAGTGCAGGTCATGATCAGACTGCACGGATGTGCAGGCTGATCATGATCTACACTGGTCGCAAAGGCAGAATCAATTGTGTTCAGCATGATAAGGATTACATAGTGGCTTCCCTTACATTGCTAAAAAAATCTGCTTTACTACTGTTAAAACATTTTAATTTTGTGGTTTTGCCCTGAAACATCTCTGTCATTGGGATATGAATATGTGAATTTCCAGTTAATCAAGATAAAAGAATGTGGATTTTGCTTGTTCTTTTTTGGTTTAATTTTTTGGATTGATTTGACCACAAAACCATGAAAAGAAGTCCTTATCATGATTTTACTATACTTGTAGTTTGTTACTTTTCGTTGCATGATCACTTATGTGTGTGTAACATTTTCATGCTCCATTCCTTATATTTATATGAAAATACTTCAAGCTGTGTTAACCTATTATCTTCATAATTTCTTTCATAAATATTATAATAAAACTTGTTCAAATCTCTCAAGATTTTAAGAGCTACTGTTACATTCAGTTTAGATAGTGTGTTACCAGTAAAGTTAAATGTCCTTAAAGAAGTTGATCTATACAAACTAATTTTTTCAGTCGCCGTGGAGTTAAAGAATTAATTTTCGGGGAAAAATGCAATATGAATAATTGCATTAAATTTTATAGAAAATTTACACAGAAACGGCTAATATTGCCAGAGAAAAGACATCTGTAAGGTACATACATGGCGAAAAATATCATGTATTTAAATCAAAAATTTGCTCTGCGTACATTTTCCAAAAATAAAAAGTACATGTCTGTGCCGTTGACAGATTTTGATTCAAGTTTGTGTATTGTATTTAATCTACATATACACAGAAAGGCATATCAGATAATCTGTGTATATAATGCAGTTAAAGACTAGATTATCATGCTGTTTTTAATTTAGTTTCTTGTATCTTTTTCTGTTGCAATATATATGTTGTGCTGTTTTTCCCATATCTGATCTGATTTTTTTTCCATATGTTGTTATTGTTTTTATGTTGTTTATATAAAATTGTTATTACCTATATATATATATTTACACACATGCATATATATATATGTATATAGCAGGTGCTAGAATATGATTAATTGAAATAAATATATATGTTTAAATTGATGGAAATTTGACTTTTTACTTTTCTATAAACCCTGAGGAGCTTAAGTGTCAGAATGAGCGATTAGCAAAAGGTATTATATAACATGTTTTTAAGTACATTGTGTAAACTTTTTGACCAGAATTTCACCAAACTTGGTCTGTCTTGTATAATTTTATTCAACCTTTCATGGGTGCCTTTGTGGTTTTGCTCCAATCTTAATGAAAATTGGTCAGAATATTTGTCTCCATGAAATCACTAGATAAAGCATGTGTACACTGTTATATGGTGTGTTACTCAGGTGAGCGACATAGGGCCATCTTACCCTCTTGTTAATGATTCTTATTAAACTCCAGTCTCGGTAACTGCACAACTGAATTAAACTTTCAACATGTATACCAACTGAATGATTTGTTTCATCTCTCTTGCTGTCATTTTGATGAAATTATTCCCCTTTACCACTTAGACATTTCTCTTTTTTTTCAACAAAATTCTGTTAGCGATTTTCAGTGAGTTAGTATCACAGTACCAATACAGCAAAACTGAATGAAACTGCACAAACTAGCTCCTGCTATTACTGATATAATTATACCCCATTTTGGGTTTTCAAAAAGTTGTTTGTTATGGTCAGCAACTATATCTCCCTTTTTGGCTTATCTGAACTATTATAATTGTGGTGGCTGTTGTCCTGAGTCAACATTGTTACTTAGACAGCTTCTCCGCTGAAACTACTGGTCAGAATTGCAGCAGACTTGGTCTGTAGCATCATTGTAAGATCCTCTCCCAATTTTGTTAAAATGAGATTGCTTGGCCCCTTTTACGGGCTGTTAGAGCTAAAATTCAAAATACATTTAAACAACTCTCTTATGAATCACTTAATGGATTTACCTCAAACTTAGTCTGTAGCATCATTCCTGTCCTGTGGGTGTTTTGGTCCCATTAAAGGGCCGCTAGAGTTTAAAGTTTAAGTGACTTCTGATGAATCGCTGGGTGGACCTTCATATTAAACTTGCTCTGTAGCATCACTGTAATGTCCTCACACAGATTTTTTCGAGTGAGGGTACCGGTAGTTGGGCCCCTTTTAGGGGTAGCTAGTGCTAAAACTAGAAAGAAACCTTTAAATGACTTAAGAACCGCAACTGCGTAAAGGATGTTCACCAAATTTAGTCAGAAGCAAGTTCAGATGGTCAGTGTCCTTTTCTGGTGAGCGGCAGGCCAAATTGGACCTCTTGTTAAACTGTTTAATACAAGTTAAGATTTCAGCCTTCTCTTTCTTTTGTCTTTCTTTAATATGGTTTGTTATTCCAAGGTGTGAAACAAACGGTGGTTTCATGTGTATCTTAATATTGTCTCTTCTTAGTATGTCTTTATTCCCCGTCTTATATTTCCTTCTCCCATTCGTCTTCACATTACCACAACCACCCACTACAGTTTGTTTAGTTTAAAGTACTTGTGATTATTTATTTTCATTTAAGGTGGTATACCTTCACCCGAAACCCCACCTTACCCCTTGCGGACAATTTTACTCCACACCCCTCCCCGCTTCAAAAAGGTGTTTTTCTAGAAGGTTTTGGTGTATTTGTTCCTTGTAGTGTCCATTCGCCTTATGTCCTTATTCTCTCCTACGCCTCCCCCACCCTACACAACCCCAACACCAAACATTTTAGTGTCAAGGGTTTCATGGGTTTCTTGATATAGTTTATGTTGCCTATAAACCAACTGTCCTTAGCGTTGTTTCACTCACCTTGGAGACGGATAAAATCTCCCAACACTCGCCAAGTATTTCAGTCTCACAAATAAATTTAATGTTCCTGTTAAAAATTGTGTCTTTATCAGCGAACTTCGTTACATGCTGACAACTCTCGTTTGACTGGTCTAAATGGCCCAATCCGGCCGCTTAGCTCAGTAGGGAGAGCGCCGATCTACGCGGATCGTGATGCGATCTCCGGGCGGGGCGTATGTTCTCCGTGACGATTTGATAAAAGACATTGTGTCTGAAATCATTCGTCCTCCACCTATGATTATTCATGTGTACTTGCGGAGAACAGGTTTGTACTGGTACAGAATCCAGGAACACTGGTTAGGTTAACTGCCCGTCGTTACATTACTGAAGTACTGTTGAAAAAAAAAACGGCGTTAAATCCAAAAACAAACAAAACCAAACGGCCCAAATAGGAGTTCAGTTGTTCATGCGAATCTCTGTAGAGATTTCCAAATTTGTAAAAATCTTTTTTTAGAAATTCGTTAACAAGAGGAGATTTATTATTCGCCCCAGTTACCTTAAAGAAGCTGATAAAAATACAAAGGAAAATAAAACTTTGTTTTGACCTATTTTAGGTTGTTGTTAGAAGGAAGTTTTTTATTGATTAACTATCTTTCGATGATGAGATAAGTATTGTGAAGAAAATTAAATGGATCACCAGTAAGTGTTGTGGTTTCTTTATCAATTTATTTAGGCCTAGTTTTGTAAATCCTGTCAAATATTGAACTTATTTGGACATTGCGCTTCCTTTTAAGGTAACCACAATGTTGATATATTAAAAACTAGGTACTTAGCAAATTCCTGTTTATGTAACACAGATAATGTGACAGCCTTAAGAGCCATCCCCACTTTACCACACTCTCCTATTCCTGTTGAAACTTGATGGCGGGCCTCCGTGGCCGAGTGGTTAACGTCGATGACTTCAAATCACTTGCCCCTAATCGATGTGGGTTCGAGCCTCACTCTGGGCATTGAATTCTTCATGTGAGGAACCCATCTAGACGGAAGGGCGGTGGTTCTACTCAGGTGCCCGCTCGTAATGAAATAAAGCACGGATGGGCACTTAGGGTCTTCCTCCACCACCAAAGCTGGAAAGTCGCCATATATGACCTATAGTTGTGCCGGTGCGACGTTAAACCCAACAAAAAAAGGGAAACTTGATGGCAGAACAGCAAAACAAGAAATTAATCCTCTAATGTCAGTAACTGACAAAATTTAGCCATTCAAAGCTTTTGACCCCTGATAAAAGCTACTCGGTCGATTATTTAGTTTGAGACCGTGATAAGCCTACTACTCCAGTAAGCGAGATGTTTCACGTTAACGCTTATTTACGCCAACACCTGATGCAATATCCATCAGTCGAATGAACATTTCGGAGATCTTTATTTCTGAACTTCATCAGAAAAAAAGCAAATCAGAAATAAAAACTTGTAAACACGAATTTTGCTACGTTCATTATTTTAAGAGTTAGGCCTACTGTTGGGGTTAAAGGCTGTTTAAATTTTTTTTGTTATAAATTTATTTAGATCTAGATCTAGTCTATCTTTCTATTTAACTGACTTCATTTTTCGTGAGGCACCTTTTTAATCAACATATTGAATAGACCTTAAAGCAAACGAATCAATACATATTTTGGATTTTTACACCAGTATTAGTTACTACGAGATATTCGTAAAGTACAAGTAGTGGCGCGTAAAACTATAGTAAAATTTGATTGGCTGTGGTCGGTATTTTTCTCACGCTTTTATAGGAGTGTCCTTTTCTAAATACGGAAGTTAAGCGTCTGACGTAACAATGACGTAGCAGGGTATTTTCCAAATGTAAATAAAGAACTTCCGGGAGTGTCCACAAAATTTACCTTTTTTTCCCAATAATCTGTGCCAAGTTATGGATTAACGATTTGAAATAATTGATCACGATGACTAGATAGCGGACAGTTTAATCAGCGATCACTAGATTCTATTTTTGATGTTATTTATTATATAGGTCACGAAATAATCACGGTTTTTGTTCACGTGCTTGTAGATCTATACATTTACAATTATTTTACCTTTGTTCGACCTCACTGGACAGTGGGTTTCATTGATAAACAATCTGGAACACAGTAAGTGATTTATATACTATATATATATTGTGATTCATAGCATGATTGTACTTATATATAGTCACACTTTACATGTTTTAGTAATCAATGAATGACATCATTTGATAGTCCATATGTAATAATAATAATAATAATAACAATCAATGTTAATGATAATAATTAATAACCTTATTACATAACGACAACATAATATTTAGCTAGCCAATCTCGCCTTCATATCAGGAGCCTGAATTAAATAACATATCGTGAACAGATTATTCCTTGGTGGCATCTGGAACAACTGATACGTATTAGACCTTCCTGGTGGCATATAAAAGATTGTGTAGTACTTTGACAAGAATTTGATATCCAGGCAACATATAAGGGATAAACTTTTAATGTTGTAAACCGGGCACAAAACCCTCTCCTCTCCACCCCAACCCCATCCCAACAACCCCTAAAAAAACTTTAGGGAAGTACAGGAAAGCGTGTTATATGCCTACCCTTTAAAAAGCAACACAATTATAATTCTATCTGCATCAAAATTAAGTAAATATGCCTACTTGTAATAACAGAAAGAGACTTTTAACGTAAAAACGAAATATATAAAACTTGAGTACACTGCAAGGCATTGTCGCTAAGTGATATTAAAGACGAAGAAAGTATGGGACATGTTCTATTAATCTTCGCTATCACTTTTTACAAAGTTGAAATGTATGGTCTGGTCTGACTTGGCCTGAACCGGCCGGCCGATAAAAAGCTCATCGGGCCAGGCTAGGTCAGGCCAAATTTTAGAATATGCCGGGTATATTTTGATAATTAATACTACATTAAATACTGTTATTTGGTTTAAGTCTAACATTAAAATATTTCCAACGTGGTCCAGAAAATTCCATATACATATCGTCTCCCGGACAGTGGTCGAGTGGTCATCAGCCTTTAATAGAATAAGCGCTCCTCAATGAAAGTGTTGTTTTTTTTTATAAAAATGCGTATGCACTGAAACTTGTGTATTATACTGATGACGATGACTTCTCAGAAAATCGGCAAGAATACGGACATTTTACATTTTTACGTAAATAGCAGAGCAAGATTGAATGCACATGTTGAATGTGTTCTGTATAAAACTAAGCTATTAATATGTTAATGCTTGGCTGTCACTAAAATGACTGACTATTATGTCTGAAAAAAACTTATGAATAAATATAGGTCAGTAGCGTCTGGTTCCGGGAGGTTGGCCTTAGAAATATTTATGGTATGTAGTTTATCAGATATTTGATATTATATAATTCAATACTGTGTATACAGAAAGCCACAAAACTGCATTCCGTACTCCCCCGCACTATTCATACCTTACCAAGCTATTCATATGTAGCTTAAATTCCCTATACAGTTGACTATACTATCAGATTTCAAAATGTGTGAAATGGAGAAATCGTTGTTTGTAAGATTTCAATCTGAGCAAAAATATCCTAAATTGTTTCTAGTCCGTAGACGGCTATGGAACGCCAGAGCTGTCTTATGTTAGATGAATACGAGGTATCTTCTTTATTTAGATTAGTATCTTCTCAATGTGTTGTTATTTGCTGTGTTATCATGTTGACTTGCAATGCTATCATGTCTAACGTATATACTATTTTGTCAGAGTGATTTATTATTTTGTTAAACGACCATCCTATTTTCTCAATACTACATGTCCAGTGTATATATTATCTTGTCAGAGTGGCGTACTATTTTGTTTAACGACTATCTTATGCTATCATGGCCATTGTATAATACATGTACTATCTTGTCAAACTGACATACTATTTCCTGTTATCTCATAGTAACGTACTTTCTTGTCAGGGTGGCGGACTATTTTGTCAAACGACCATCCTGTTTTCTCACAGTAAGATGCTATCATATAGTGTATATACTATCTTTTCAGAGTGATGTATTATTTTGCTAAACGATCATCTTATTTTCTCTAAGTAACATAGATTCTTGTCAGAGTGACGAACTATTATGTCAAACGACCATCCTATTTTCTCAAAGTAACATGCTATCATGTCCAGTGAACATACTATCTTGCCAGAGTGACATACTATTTTGTTAAGCGACCATTCTATTTTCTCAAAGTAACTTACTACCTTGTCAGAGTGTCAGACGTACTATTTTGTTAAACGACCATCCTATTTTCTCAAAGTAACATGCTATCATGTCCAGTGTATATACTATCTTGTCAGAGTGACGTACTATTTGTTGAACAAATGTCCTATTTTCTCAAAGTAACATGCTATCATGTCCAGTGAACATACTATCTTGTCATGGTCGTTTGACAAAATAGTACGACACTCTGAGAAGATGCTCAAGATAGTATGCACACTGGGCATGATAGCATGTTACCTTGAGAAAAAAGGATGGTCGTTTCACAAAATAGTACGTCACTCAGACAAGACAGTATTTTAATTGGACATGATAGCATGTTGCTTTGAGAAAATAGTACATACATTAGACATGATAGTATTGCAGCTCAACATGGTAACAGTGATTAACAAGACATTACAAGATCTTGAGAAGATACTACTCTAGATAAAGAAAATACCTCGTATTCATCCAACATAAGGCAGCTCCGGCGTTTTATAGACGGCCGTGGCGAAATATGACACATGTTGTAACTCATTCAGTGCCATAAAAATGATCGTTGTCGGCATTATTCAAACCTGCGCGGGCAGATCTAAGTGGATTTCTAGTCCATCGCTTTAACCACACGAGCACGACAACATGTATGTGAATGCACAAGCATACTGTTCGGTTGTAGAATTATATATTATTGTGTTGCTTTTGTCAGAATTTTTTTGGCAGTTTTTTTTTTATCTCGACGGTAATATTTAGGGTGTAATCATGAAAAATGTACCACTCTTGGACTAGATCTTGAATGGCACTGGGTAATCCATCACCACAGCTTGTATGTGAAGGTGCCATCATGCTGTTAGGTTGGTAGGTTTACGTGATTATTGTATTGTTGTAGTCTTAAACCGTTGGCAGTTAAAAGATAATTTGGAAACTTCTCCGGGACCAGATTTTGATCGGTATTTTCTGCTATTGTTGAAAAATTGTAATCTGCGTCAACTGGCGGGGTTTGGAATAATGGAGCTCAAAATGAGCGTTGTCGGCAGGATTCGAACCTGCGCGGGAAGATCCCAATGGATTTCTAGTCCATCGCCTTAACCACTCGGCCACGACAACTTGCATGTTCATACTGTTAGGTTTTCATGACAATTCTGTGGTTGTAGCCTGAAATCGTTGGCAGTATCGAAAATAGAATATTGTCTTGACAGTAATATTTAGCTTCTATCATTGAAAAGGTAAATTTGGAAACTTCTCTGGGACCAGATATTGAGCGACATTTTCTGCGTGAACTGGCGGGGTTTGGAATAATGGAGCTCAAAATGATCGTTGTCGGCAGGATTCGAACCTGCGCGGGAAGATCCCAATGGATTTCTAGTCCATCGCCTTAACCACTCGGCCACGACAACTTGCATGTTTAAGCGCCAGCATACTGTTAAGTTGTTAGGATTACTAGTACATCATTTTTGTGTTGTGGTCAGAAATGAAAACAGAATAACAGTAATATTTAGGGAAGGTAAATTTCTCCGGGACCAGATGTTGAACGGTTCCAGGTATCTGCTTTAACGTAGCAATACTTTTAGTTTTTACGGGAAAATTATAAAAAAAATTCTGCGTCAACTGGCAGAGTTTCGAACAATGTAGCTAAAATACTGTTGTCGGCAGGATTTGAACCTGCGTGGGATTTCTGGTCCATCGCCTTTAACCACTCGGCCACGACAACTTGCATGTTCAGGCTCCCGCATACTGGTTAGTATTTAGGTTTACATATTATTGTGTTGCTGTGGCCGGATATTGAATAGAAATACTGTCTGGACAGTAATAGTTAGGGTGTAATCATTGAAAAGATAAAGAAACTAAGTACTATGGGACCAGATGTTTGAATAGTACCAGGTTCCGGTTATTTGATGAAATGTGCTATCGAAAAGTTATAAGTACTTTTTCTGCGTCAGCTGGTGGGTTTTGGATCAATGGAGCTAAAATGAATCGTTGTCGGCAGGATTCGAACCTGCGCGGGAAGATCCCAATGGATTTCTAGTCCATCGCCTTAACCACTCGGCCACGACAACTTGTATGTTTAGGTGCCTACATACTGTTAGGTTTACATGATAATTGTGTTGTGGCCTGAAAGTCTTGGCAGTTTTGAAAACCGAATACAGGAATAGAAAGGCGGTTATCATTGTAAAGGTAAATTTGGAAATTTCTCAGGAACCAGATGTTGAACGGTTCCATGCAGGTATGTGCTTTAGCGTAGCGGTTTGATACTTTTCTGCGAGTTTATAAATGGTCGTTATCGGCAGGATTCGCACCTTTGCGGGAAGATCCAAATGGATTTCTAGTCCATCACCTTAACTACTCGGCCACGATACCTTGCATGTTCAAAAGCAAACATACTGTTAGATATTTAGGTTTACATAATTATATTGTGTTTTTGCGGCCAGAAATTCAAATCTGGACAGAAATATTAAGGGTATAAATATTGAAAAGCTATTACTCTGGGACTAGATCTTTGAATGGTACCAGGAGTGTGCCTTTAATGTAGCGCTATTTTTTCTTTTATTTTATCAAATGTGCTATGGAATAGTTACAAGTACATCTTCCTGCGTCAGCTGGCGGGTTTTGGAACAATGGAGCTAAAAGTAATCGTTGTCGGTAGGATTTGAACCTGCACTGGAAAATCCCAATCGATCTTAATCACTAGGCCGCAACAACATGTATGTTAAGGTGCATACTGATACACACTGTTAGGTTGTTAGGTTTTCATGAGGTTTTCTTGACAATTGTGTTGTTGTAGCCTGAAATCGTTGGCAGGTTTGAAAATAGAATAGAAATGTTGTCTTGACAGTAATATTTAGCTTCTGTCATTGAAAAGGTAAATTTGGACATTACTGAGAGTTATTTTCTATTGTTGGAAAATTGTAATTTTCTGCATGAACTGGCGGTGTTTGGAATAATGGAGCTAAAATTATTATCGTTGTCGGCAGGATTCGAACCTGCGCGGGAAGATCCCAATGGATTTCTAGTCCATCGCCTTAACCACTCGGCCACGACAACTTGTATGATCAGGTTCCAGCATACTGTAAGTAGTTAGTATTTTATATTACCGTGTTGTTGGGATTTTTTGGCAATTTTGAAAATAGAAATATTTTTTGGACAGTTATATTTAGGGTGTAATTGTTGAAAAGGTAAATTTGAAACTACTCTGTGACCAGATGTTTGAATAGTACAATGTTTGTGCTTTTATGTAGCAATATGTTCTTTTATTTGATGAAATGTTTTGTGGAAAGGTTATAAGAAATTTTTCTGCGTCAGCTGGCGGGTTTTGGAACAATATTTAGAACTACTCTGGGACCAGCTGTTCAATATTACCAGGTATATGCTTTAATGTAACGACATTTCTGTTATTTTAACAAAATTAATGTGCTGTGGTAAGAAAATTCTGGGTCAACTGGCAGGTTTTGAACAATTGAAAAATGAGCTTTGTCGACAGGATTCGAACCTTCGCGAGAAGATCCCAGTGGATTTATAGTCCACTCTGCCACGGCAACTAGTACACAGTCTACAGATGGCAGAATTTTGCAAAAATGTCAATTGCAGATTAGTACAGTAAATGTACTATATTTATTTTAATTTTAAATTTTACTCTTACATTATTTTTACAAGTGACCGTTTCTGCAACTATTGTTACTATGTTGACATCTTTGTACTACCCGACTCTGTTCCCACCCCTGCCCACTTCAGCTTGTTGCGGATTCCCGGGGATTTTCTGTCTTTCGTGTTCATAAGCCGTCGATAATGAGGACATGGGTAGCAACGCATTAAAAGAATCAACCCGAGTTCTGGTAATGATAACGCATTGCAAGTTAAAATATATGTTTTTTGTCCGATTCGGGGTGAAATGGGTTACACTTTGGTATTTTGCGGACGTTGTGGACTGCACTCATATGGGAGAGACGAAAGGGGAGTGTGTTGTAATCTATTAAGATTCCATACCCAATATTTAGTAAAAACAAATGAACAATAACAAAAGGTATTGGACCCTTAATAGTAATGTTTACAAAATGGCATTTGCTTGGTATATTCTTAAAGTTGACCGTGTTTCGCACTGTGTTGCAATTTTTAAACAACTTTTATCGTGCCGTTTTTGTTTGTTTTTTTATATATAAATTTTGTATAATTTATGACATTTCCTCAACCTCAATCAACCTCAAATAGAGACAAACTTCAAAGGGATGTCGTTTGCATATAATTCATTATACCATTAATTTTGATAAAAGAAACATCAAATTATTGGTAAACAATAATATAACCAAAATAAAACTGTCAATATCATTTTTTCTAAGGTGCCTCAAGTAAACGTATTTAATGAGACAGAATTCTAACTCCAACATTGAAAAATTAAGGTCGAGTCCTGTGGGGCTGTTTTAAATTATGCTCACTTCATTCAAAAATAACCTTGGGACAGAAGTAAAACCTATCTACCTTCCTTCTACAATATGTAATCTAAAGAGTAAAGGCAAAATAGAGAACTTTTACCGAATGAAACTCAGTATTTTTAAAGATGTGTAACTCTGCCCCTTCTTTTTCAGAGGTAAATTCACTTTGAACAGCAAGAAATCGCTTATCAAATGAAAAATTTCCACTTTTGTACAATAAATCAATAATAAGTCTTGAAAAAGTAAAACCTTACTAGAAAAAAATGAAAATAAGGGGAAACAAATTGGTCCGAGTGGGGCTTGAACCTACGCCCCTCTGAAAAATTTCAGTCATGGGAATTGAGTACCCTTCAAAAGGAGCTACTCTATTACGGTTCTAATACCATTGCGTTATTTTATTGTTTTACCATGAGCGTGTTTTAACTGATTCTTTTCATTTGGTGGGGAAGGGTAGAGGGCGGGGTATGGGGTGGTTTCTTGGGGTTTGTTTAACAGCAAAATACGGTGAAATGATTAATATCAGTTTCGGTCTGGAAATGCAAAAGGTGTTTGGGGGTCTTCCCTCACGATTTTCAGTACACGGATTGAGTGCGGTTTGAGTGTTTTTCAGAAACGTTTGGAACTAACATTAAGTCTTCTAACACTACACGATTTCAGGCTTTTGAATGCCAGAATTTCCTTATGTAACGCTGTATTGAAAAGGGAGATATCAGGCTTGATAATGTAGATTTGCAGAGTTTTGATTTTTGACACAGTCTCAGGGCTGACACTAGCCCTTGGCATCATGAAGTGACCTGATGGGAAAAGTTCCATAAATCTTGCTTAACAGTACGTAGGTCGAAAAAATGGCTATATCCTTTAGATTATCATAACTGTAGGAATTATATCACGAGGGCACAAGGAGCATGTGGATGTCTTCAAGAGAAAATCATTGTACGAGATCTACATACACGAGAACATCCAACAGATATTTGCCTGTTTTGTGTCCTGTTCAATTTCAGACCGGCACTATGGCGTTGTTTGACGCCATTACATATAAATTATCGCATAGTGCGGCAATTTTCCTTTGATCTTTGCAGCATGTTATACATAGTAACACACATTATTACTACAAAACTGTGCTGATATCTTACAAAACTGTTGCGATATATATCAACACGGAAATCTCTATGGAGTTTCATAAGATAAAAAAGTGTTCCAATATATATCAGCACAGTAAAACTGTTCCGATATATATCGGAACACTTTTTCTCTATTGAGGTCCTATCAAGGGAGTATAATTTTTTCCTTTCAAAGAAAATATGATTTTAGCTCCAATTTACAGTTCACAGAGAAAGAATTGTCACAAACACCTACATTTATAAAGTAAAAGAATAAATAAACTAGAATATTTCAAAAACTTGATAGTTATTGCCAAATTCAGAAATACATGAAATATATGAAATTCTGAGATTTCTCAAATGTTTCTTTTTCTTTGATTTTTTTTTACAAACAAAACAACAAGTTTTACAATATATCTGGCCAATGAAATGCAAAGATTTAAAACCAATGCAGAAATTTGTTGGGTACTTTTATCTGGGGAACACATTTTCTAAAACAGAAGTTTTAGTGTTTCAGTCAGCGAGGAGCAGAAAGGGAAGCAAAATAGTAAAAATAATAATAAACAAATTTAAATGAAAATAATATATAAATTTTAATGATAAACTATGCGATAAAACAGTTATAATATGTAGTGCTCGTGTGTTACCAGGATATATCAGAGCTAGGGGTACATCTCGTTATTTTTAGCCCACCATCATCAGATGGTGGGCTATTCAAATCACTCTGCGTCCGTGGTCCGGCGTCCTTCCGTCCGTCCGTCCGTCCGTCCTTCCGTTAACAATTTCTCGTTATCGCATCTCCTCAGAAACTACCAGGGGGATTTTGACCAAACTTTGTCAGAATGATGTATTGGTACCCTAGTTGTGTCCCCCTGAAAATCAGACTGGTTCAACAATTTATGAGTGAGTTATGGCCCTTTGTTTATTTCTATAATTTACATAGATTTATATAGGGAAAAACTTTGAAAATCTTCTTGCCCAAAACCACAGAGCCTAGGGCTTTGATATTTGGTATGAAGCATCATCTAGTGGTCCTCTACCAAGATGATTGAAACTATTTCCCTGGGGTCTAATATGGCCCCGCCCCGGGGGTCACATGGTTTATATAGACTTATATAGGGAAAAACTTTGAAAAACCTCTTGTCCAAAACCACAGGGCCTAGGGCTTTGATATTTTGTATGTGACATCATCTAGTGGTCTTCTACTAAGATTGTTCAAATTATCCCCCTAGGGTCAAATATGGCCCCGCCCCGGGGGTCACATGGTTTACATAGACTTATATAGGGAAAAACTTCGAAAATCTTCTTGTCCAAACCACAAAGCCTAGGGCTTTGATACTGTAATGTAGCATCGCCTGGTGGTTCTCTACCAAGTTTGTTTAAATTATCCCCCTAGGGTCAAATATGGCCCCGCCCTGGGGTCACATGGTTCATATAGACTTATATAGGGAAAAGCTTTTAAAAACTTCTTGTCAATAACCTACAACATTCAAATTTGGACCACATGTATGGTTTTGAGTGGCAAGATGAACCTTGACATGAGTTGACCTTGATTTTGACCTAGTGACCTACTTTCACATTTCTGTAGCTACAATTTTCAAATTTGGACCACATGCATAGTTTTGTGCACTGAAATAAACTTTGACCTTGACATTGACCTAGTGACCTACTTTCACATTTTTGAAGGTACAGGCTTCAAATTTGGACCACAGGCATAATTTCGTGTTCCGAAATGAAATTTGACCTTGATTTTGACCCAGTGACCTACTTTCACATTTCTCAAGCTACAGCCTTCAAATTTGGACCACATGCATGGTTTTATGTACCAAAACAAACTTTAACCTTTACATTGACCTGGTGACCTACTTTCACATTTTTGAATGTACAGGCTTCAAATTTGGACCACATGCATAGTTCTGTATTCCAAAATAAAATTTGACCTTGATTTTGACCTAGTGACCTACTTTCACATTTCTCAAGCTACAGCCTTCAAATTTGGACCACTTGCGTAGTTTTGTGTACCGAAATGAACTTTGACCTTAATTTTGACCTAGTGACCTACTTTCACATTTCTGTAGCTACAGGCTTCAAATTTAGACCACATGCATGGTTTTGTGTACCGAAACAAACTTTGACCTAAACATTGACCTAGTGACCTACTTTCACATTTCTCAAGCTACAGCCTTCAAATTTGGACCACTTGCGTAGTTTTGTGTACCGAAATGAACTTTGACCTGAAGATTGACCTAGTGACCTACTTTCACATTTTTGTAGCTACAGGCTTCAAATTTAGACCACATGAATAGGATTGTGTACCGAAACAAACTTTGACGTTGACACTGACCTAGTGACCTACTTTCACATTTTTGAAGGTAAAGGCTTCAATTTTGGACTACATGCATACATTTGTTTCTGAAGTGAAATTTGACCTTGATTTTGACTTAGTGACCTACTTTCACATTTCTCAAGCTACAGCCTTCAAATTTGGACCACTTGCATAGTTTTGTGTACCGAATTAAACTTTGACCTTAAGATTGATCTAGTGACCTACTTTCACATTTCTCAAGCTACAGCTTTCGAATTTGGACCACATGCATAGTGTTGTGTACGGAAATGAAATTTGACCTTGAGCTAGTCAGTAAGTCTTGAAATTTGGAACACTCAAAAATGGCACATTGGTGGGCGCCAAGATCACTCTGTGATCTCTTGTTCTCTTCACATATCTGTCTCGGCCTACCGGCCTCGACGATATGTGCAGAGAAAAATACCCTCGATGTACCCCTAGCTCTGATATATCCTGGTAAGACACTCTCACACATACTATAACTATTACGTATGATGCACAAACAGTGATTTTATCGTTTCATACCGTCATGCTTTCCGTCGGCTTCGTTAAATTCATTTTTCTGACGTCACAACTATTACGTCATAGCGTCAAAACGGCATAGCGGCGCGCTTGAATAGAAACCAACAGACAACAGGCAAATATTTAATGGATGTTGTCAAGGATGTACTTTAAAATCCTTGGTAACGTGTCAGAATCGAAATAATATATCTCATTTAGTGATTTGCTCTTGAATAAAATCATTGTTTATCTTTCAGATGCGTATTATTATATCACTCGGGCTGCGCCCTCGTGATATAGATTCTAATTCCTTCGCATCTCAACTCAAAACAATGATTCTATTCGTCGACAAATCACAAAATGAGATAGATCTATATAATTTCTTAAACAAATGAAGTAATATGTGAGAAACACAATCATGTTTGACGTCGTTGGACTGAAATAATATCAGGTCATATTTTTGACAAAATTAGAATCTACATTCATGATATTTTGACATTAAGTCGTTTCCAATATGGAAAAAGTCGGTCGAATTGTCTGCTATAGGTTAAAAAGAATATTTTTTGATGATTCGCAAGAAAAAGCTTACATGTGCTAGAAAGGTATCTTTAATGTATAAAACGCGTTGAACAAGAATTGTAAAACTCGCATTTATTATTCATGCAATGTGTAAAGAAAGTAAAACGTCTCTGTATATAATGTTCTAAACTAGGTGCGTTGCGTTGCATAACATAATATATACCTTTAAAAATGTAACAAAATAGAGAGAACTGCTGAAATATGTTGCACTCTTTGTTACGTATACTATTATTTAAAAAAAATATGAAAGGATATCGGATATCAGATACTTAAAGGGAATATCTCCGATGAGATTCTAATTTTTACTTCCGCATAGCTGTTGCCTTACATCGTATTATCTGATCCCATTTCTTTTCTTTTTATGGGCATATTATTAAAATCGCACTGTCTGTGCGTCCTTCCGTGCGTCCGTGTAAATTCTTGTCCGGGTCATCCATAAAGGAATTTTAAAATAAGTTGGCATAAATATTTACCATATTGAGACGACGTGTCATGCGCAAGACCCAGACCCCTTACTTCACGGTCAAGGTCACACTTAGAGGTTAAAGGTTAACATGGTCTGTTTCGTGTCCGGCTTATAACTCTGCCATTCATCAAGGGATTGCATAAATATTCCCCATAAAGAGACGACGTGTCATGCGCAAGATCAAGACCCTAGCTCCAAGGTCAAGGTCAAAGTCACACTTAGAGGTTAAAGGTTAACATGGTCTGTTTCTTTTCTTGTCCGGTCCATACCTCTGCCATTCATCAAGGAATTTAAATATTACTTGGCACAAATGTTCCCTATAATGAGGTGACTGTCATGCGCAAGACCCAGACTCCTAGCTCCAAGTTCAAGGTCACACTTAGAGTTCAAAGGCTAACATGGTCTGTTTCTTGTCTGGTTCATAACTCTGTCATTTATCAAGGGATTTTAAAATAGTTTGACACAAATATTTACCGTATTGAGAAGGTGTGTCATGCTTATAACCCGGGTCTTTCAGGTCAAGGCCAAGGTCACAAAATGATTCATACCTAACCTATTCTGGCATATTTTGCACAGACAACTGTAGCAGTCATGGGCACGCTTCGGGGGCATTTGTCACTCTTGTTTAACAATAATTTATTAGGGAAAGCTGTATTAACAAAGACACTTCGCACTAAATAACATGTCAGAGCTACAGATTTGTGTTTAAGAAAGTTTCATAGGTTTTCACCACAGATGCTACTTATCATCTTCTTTGATCTTACTTTTTGCTTTTAGGCAATTTTTTTCTTCTACGGTGCTTTAGGGTATAGCAGATTTTAGGTATAGAGAATATCTTGATATTTTTTTTGCATTTAGATGAATTGTTCTTTTCATTCAGATTGACATTTTGATAAACACTTTACATTTGCGCTCGTTTTGTAATCTTTCATATGTCATCATGATCATACGAAAATCAAAGCTATCCGTTACTAACTAAATTGATGTGTATGAAAAAAAATCAGTGAAAGAAAATTATTTGAAAGAAGTTAAAAAAAGCTGAATGTTTTCAAGAAGATTATACTTTATTATTCTGATTTATAGTAAAACAATCCTTGGAAGTTTGTTTAGATAAGGGTTTTATAACTAATAATTAAAAAATGACTAAAGCTATTCCTTACGCGTAAGTAAACTATGGCAATGAAAGAAAAAACGCATGAATTTTTATTAAAAGCTGAATGTTTTGAAAGAATAAACTTTTTTCCTTCTGAAATACAGGGGAAAAAACTACGTACTATGAATTGGAATGCGTCGAAAGTTTGTTAGCTATCCCCTATACCCAAAACACTTTATAAGCCCCCCAACCCCCTACCATTCGAAGAAGCCAGTGTATATTGCTTTGCACCTGTCAGACGCACCGGTCAGTCTGTCAGTAGAGCGGACGGTTTCGGCTCAACAACTTGAGAACCATTCGACCAAGAACCTTCAGAATTAGTAGCATAATTACTAATTAGGCTTATCAAGTAGATACCCTTTATAGTTTTTGTGGTCAAAGATCAAGGTCTCAGTGGCCGGAACCTTGGAAACGGTTTCCGCCTAATAACTTGTGAACCACTTGACTCAAAACCTTCATACTCGATAGCATGATTAGGCGTATAAAGTAGATGATCCCTATTGTTTTTGAGATAAGTAAGTCAAAGGTCAAGGTGACAGGGACCGAAACCTTGAAAAACGGTTTCCGCGCAGTAACCCGAGAACTGCTTGACCCAGAATTTTCAAACCCAGTAGCGTGATTGGGCTTATAAAGTAGATGATCCCTAACATGTTTGGGTAAGTAGGTCAAAGGTCAAGGGCATAGGGGCCTGAACCTTAAGAAAAATTCGCCCAATAACGCTTTTCGCACCACTTGATCCTGAACATTCAAACTTGACAGCATGATTGGGTTATGAAGTAGATGACCCCTAATGTTTTGAGGGGTTAGTAATTCAAAAGTCAAGGTCACATAGGTCTGAACCTTCAAAACGCTTTCCGCACCACTTGACCCAGAACCTTCAAACTTAGTAGCATGAATGGGCTAATGAAGTTGATTGTCCTTATTGTTTTGGGGGTAAATAGGTCAAAGGTCAATGTCACAAGGACCTGAACATTGAAAACGGTTCCCCCTCAATAACTTCAGAACCACTTGATCCAGAACCTTCAAACGTGATAGCATGGTTGGGCTTATGAAGTAAATGATCTCTAGTGTTCATGGATCAATAGATTAAAGGTCAATGTCACAGGAACCTGAACTTTGAAAACTATTTCTTCATGGTAACCTAAGAATCACTTGACCAAGAACTTAAAACTTGATAGCATGATTGGGCTTAATGAAGTAGAAGACCCCCTATTGTTTTTGGGGTCAGTATATCAAAGGTCAAGGTCACAGGAGCCTGAACCTTTTAAACAGTTTCCATTCAGTAATTTGAGAACCACTAGACTCATTATCTTCAAACTTGATAGCCTGATTGGGCTTACGAAGTTAATGACCCTTATTGTGTTTGGGATTAGTAGGTCAAAGGTCAATGCCATAATGATCACGGGACTGAAAATGGGACAACCCATCATGGCGGGCATACGTGTTTTACAAACAGCTTATGTTATTTTCAGATTCTGTGTAACTGACCAGTTGATAATGCCTTGCAACATTTAATGTTTTCTCTCTGCTATAGATGAATCACAAATTACATTGTTTTGAGTAAAACCATGGTTGCCTTGCCCTTTTATCACAAAATGATTTTACCAATTTTGTAAACATTGTATATAAATATTTTGAACTGTATGACATATGACGTTATGATATCGGCGATAATTGTTTGTGAATAAATACAAATTATCGAGTTTTTACTATATTTATATATTGTCAAGGACGTATATTTACGTGGTCGGTATTATCAACGTATGTAAAGACTAAAATATACGTTGTCGGCAGGATTCGAACCTGCGCGGGAAGATCCCAATGGATTTCTAGTCCTTAACCACTCGGCCACGACAACTTCTGAAATGTTGGTGTTTTGTCACTTTGATATCAATCGATGCACAAGATATAACAAGTTTAATCTGAATACAGAATTTTTGATATATTAAATAATATTACATATATTATGGCGACTTTCCAGCTTTGGTGGTGGAGGAAGACCCTAGGTGCCCCTGCGTGCATTATTTTCATAATTTATAAACCACATTTTTTAAAATCATTTTTATCTGGAATTTTGAATATGCTAAAATTAGTAACCTACCAGTCCCTAGCAAATTAAATTTCCAAGTTTAGATTGTCTGGTAAATATTTATCCCTTTTGCTCAAAATATCCATATCAAACTCAGATTATTTATTGTGATATTGGTTATCAAATTAATTAACCTTTAGCCCGGCTGCTGGCGGCAAGTGATTCTGCCTTTGCGACCAGTGCAGGTCAAGATCAGCCTGCACATCTGTGCAGTCTGATCATGGTCTGCGCTGTTCGCTATTCAGTTAGTAAATTTTCAGTGAACACCCCTTCAAATAATAAGTGGTACTGCTCAAATTGAATGATGGATCAGTCCATTTTAGAAATTTAGCAGGGTAAGGGTCAAAGATTCTGAAACGGTATATATTAGCAACAAACATTTTCTTAGTACACCTTGCCCCTACCTTTTCATTAGTGAGACTGCAAACTGAAACAGTTTTATCACGTTGCAAAATATAGTTTCATTAACTGTGTACAAATATAGCATATTTTCAAAGAATTCAAAAAGCGTTGTGAACTTGTGACAAGCCCTTATTAATCTGACTATCTCTTTTAATGAATTAATTTTCCTCAATTGAACACAGATACAGGTTACTATATATCACTCTGTCTTAGTGCGTATAGCTATATGCCTGAAGGGAAGTTTATGACTTTCAAACGTTAACCTTATTTTGCGGCAAAACTTCCTGAATTTTATTGCAAATCCACCAGTTTGATCACACTAAGGCGATCGGAATGTAATTTTATCGTATCTAATTTGCGATGACCTGGCTATTTTGTGTACATGTATCAGAAAAGTTTTTAAAAATAACATAGTGGACACTAAATTATTAATCTCTATATTTGGCTCAAAATAGATTAAAAATAGTTTTATAAGGAAATAATATTTCTTGGATATTTTAAGCATTTAGACAAGTGTTTTTCCCACGGATTTTTTATTATTTCAACACAAGGACAATGCAATGAGAGGTGAGAAAAAAGGGCTTTTGTCTTTATGACCAATTCAGACAAGTTCTTTATTGTTCTTTATACTATAGTAATGTAAATAACAAAATAAATTCAGTCGATATAGTCTCAAAATTAAGCATATATATGATGAAAGAGATTAATATTAATTAATTAATGTTAATGTATTAAACTGTAAAAAAACTATTTTGTTTTAAACACTTTGGTTTTATATTCTTCTGTTTTGAACAGTATTTTAGTTATCTGGATCTTTGCAAGTACAAATTTGTCCACAAGAGAAAGAGATGAAGGACACAGGACTCTACAGCGAACCTAAATTATACACCATCTCGCAGGTCGAACTCGCGACCTCTTGATTGAAAGTCCGAACTCTTCCCTTTGCTGGTTGTTCGATTTTAAAATCTTCCCAGCGGCGTAATATTTATTTAAACTTACACCTCACAGGTAAATTAAGCGAAATAAAATTTCATGAAAGGAAAAGTAGATTCATACAATTTATTTAAGTATGGGGTGAGAGGAGTGGATAGGTATGGCATATAGAAAATAAGCAGTGACAAGGACTTGCTTTTTAGGCTATCGCATAAAAGATTTAAAATGCTGATTTCGAACAGTTTACGCTTGTCTGCTCTTTCATTTTTTTAGAGGTTATATTATTAATAACATGTAAGAAGTTGACAACAGCAGGAAATTATCAATTGATAACAGATGATATAAATATGAATGAGATATGATAACCGGTCTCTTGAAAGAGAAATCGTGTGAAGTATGTGATATTGTTATCATTTTATCGCGATTTAAAAACTTATTATATTAGTTTCATTGAGTTTAATCGAGACGTAGATGTAGGTCTGGCAGAATGGAGTCTGGTCATTTCCGCAGATATGTTTATTTCGCTTTCGTGTTGTCTTTTTGTAACCCAAGGCTCTCGTATTTTCCCGCTGGTGCTGGTTTTGTGTTCAAGTGCTCTCTGTAGTGAATATTTTCTCGCCAAGGATGAGGTTGTCCTGGCCCCAATTTCGTGAAAAACTTAAATAATTGCTTAGCTAAGTCTGTTATTTCAAATACTTTTCCCCCCTTTAATCGTCTTCAATGTTGAGTTTTTCATCTATATCAGAACCGTATATGGCTATTTTATAGATCAAAATAACAATTCAAAATTTTACAGAAAACTAAGTATAGAAATAAGAAATATACTTTAAAGAAATACTTAAGTTCATTATATCGTGCTTAAAAAGAAAAAAAAAACATATTTGTGTGATTAAAATAAGAACTGCAGACAAATACTTCTAACCATAGTATAATTTAGCTATAAATACATTGTTATAGAAAAAAAATCAACATAAAATAACAATAACTTAATTAAGCAATAGCACGATTTTAAAATAATAGACATTACTAAGTAATTATTATGTTTTTCCCATGACATTTCGAAAAGGCTCCTACATTTCGATGTGCATCTATGTTGTTGATGTTGTAATGTCACTTTAATAGAAGGTTCATGTTGCCGTGTAATCGTCTACTGACGTTGGTGTAATCTTAGGACACTGTACTTATGTCGCTGGCCTCGTTCTCCTTGTAGCCGCTTGACGTCACTGTATATCTTGAGAAATATTGTCTCAGTCACTATAGAAACTATTAGATATCTAGCGCATTCCTATAGGAATCCATTATTATTAGGACTTAAGGTAATTCTGCACGTTTGTACCGCGTTATTTATCTGGGAAATACGAAAAACGTAAAACAAATTACAAATCATGGGCTGAGCGCGAAACTATTGTAACTGTATAGATTCAATAGTTTTGCGCTCAATTGTAACTGTATAGATTCAATAGTTTTGCGCTCAATGCAATTTTTGTCGAGCCCGCTTGCGGAAGCGAAGACATAGTTGTCCAAATGGCTGTTCGGTGTATGTGCGTGCGTACGTGCGTGCATGCGTCCGTGCGTGCGTCCGTCCGGTTTATTTGTCCGGACCATAACTTTGACATGCATGGAACAATCTTGTTTATATATGGCATGAATGTTAATCTCAATGAGACGGAGCGTCATGCGCAAACCCCAGGTTCCTATCTCAAAGGTCAAGGTCACACTTAGAGATCAAAGGTCAAATTCAACAATGACTTTGTCCGGAGCATTTCTTCTTCATGCATGGAGGGCTTTTGACGTAACTTGGCACAATTGTTCGCCATCATGAGACGGGAGTGTCATGCGCCAGAATCAGGTCCCTAGGTCTAAGGACAAGGTCACACTTAGAGGTCAAAGGATACAAGAATGACAACTTTGTCCGGAGTATTTCTTCTTCATGCATTGAGGGATTTTGATGTTACTTGCCACAAATGTTCACCACCATGAGACGGAGTGTTATGCGCAAGAACCAGGTCCTTCGGTCTTAGGTCAAGGTCACACTCAGAGGTCAAAGGTCAGATACAGGAATGACTTTGTCCGGAGCATTGTTTTCATGCATAGAGGGATTTTGATGTAACTTGGCACAATTGTTCACCATCATGGGACGGAGTGTCATGCGCAAGAACCTAGAATTACTTCCCTTTGTTGTTACTATAAATAGCTTATATTGTAACTTTTTTTTATTACTGGTCGTAGGGAAAAATCAAGACCACTTTTCTGTAGTATAACATGCATGTTACATCCAATTTTGAGGTGTATTTTGACCTATCTCTACTGGTAAGGATTTTTGTGTGGACTCAGATTTTTTTAAGATTTACTGCCCTTTGTTGTTACTACAAATAACTTATATTGTAACTTTTTGCAATCTTTTTTTTATTTGGCATAAATGTTTGTCTCAATGAGACGGAGTGTCGTGTGCAACTCCCAGTCCTTTTGACACTTGACGGGCTCGACATGTTGCCCGTGGGCATCTAGTTGTGTTTACTGGTTAACTGTGATATTAGCACCGCTTTTGTCGTTCTAAACAAACAGTGAATACTAAACTGTGTGTATGTGAAATAGTGCCAAATTATGTCGTAAAATCAGCGTCAAATTTGGGATTTTCTTGAGTCATTGATAGATAAATAAAAATTAAGTGCAACGGTTTTGACCATAACATAGGAAGTAGGTAAATTACAACAGTTTCATAGGATTTTTCTCTTTGCGAAAATTCATCAAAATCGTAATCATTTCTCATATACTACCTTTATGAAAACTTGCTTGAGGTATCTATTTTCAAATCAGTATAGAAAAAATTAAGCCCACGACTCTGCTTTTTATTTGATTACTTTTCTTAGTTTGTTATGATGTTCCAAGAAAACTCGAGGTATTGTAGAAAGAATGAATCCGGATGTGAAACACTACCTTAATTTATATCATTACGGCGATCTAGATGGTGTCATAAACGTTGACAATTTCCAAAATTATTTTTGTATATTTACACCAAATGTATGCACGTCATACAGACTTCTAGTTTATTTATTTATCCTCTAAAAATAAGCACACGTTTAACGGTAGATCAAAACATGAGCTCGCAATGTGCTCCGATTAGATAAGAAGGCATTTTTCATAAAATGGTTACCATGCAGACGACTTGCACCAGAAAACGCGCACAAAATCGTGACATGCTTCTGTTGAGATTTCATGAGTAATCAGTCAGTTATTCGATACGAAATAAAGAATTTTATAAGAATCTAGAAATTAAGGCAAAGGAAATTCTAAATGCGTTTCTAGATTACTTAAGTGTAATACATGTATAATACTCAAGTATTTTGGAACGTTTTTTCTAGATTAGTGATTTTAATGAGTTTTTTTTTAATTCAATTTATTTTAGGGTCTGCCCGACCGTGAGGCCATCATAACTGGTGTGACCCCGAAATAAGTTATTGGATGAAGAATTTTGTTATCGTTTTGAAAGTAACAAATCAAGTTTTAATACTGGTTACTGTTATTTCTAATTCTTACCGGTTAGTCCGCAGTTTATGAGTCGGGAGGCTGCGAGTTCGCTCCACGATCGAAATTCTGGAGAGGTGCGTTTGTTTCTCAGTGGTGTTTTGAATAGAGGATCAAATAATGAAGTTGCCAGTTACATACGGCGAACGTGTCAGTCAGGATAACCACTGTTGTATTGCTGAAATTGTATACCTTTAAACGGTGTTAAATACCAATACCTTTATATTTTTTCATTGATTTTTTAAACTTTATCATTTATATTATACATGATGAACATTCTTATAAACTGTCCATTAAAGTGAGCTTGATACTAGTTGAGATCCTTCCATGCTTTCTTTTACAAATTCCATCTACTTTCGGCAGTACATGTACATTATTTTCTGCAGAAATTCTTGATGAAAGTTGTAGAATCTCTGTGTTAACTTGAAATATCAACAAAATAGGGATTTTATGTTTTCACGTACAATATGTATTCGGAAAATCCATTTTTTTATCTGCCGTATTAAAATAATTTTGGGCGTAGGAATCTAACTTTCTGGCCTTAGCATCCGGGTCTGAAATACGGCTTATGAGGTTGAGAACCGGGTACGCTCGTTTTAAACCTCAAGTGTGAACATAAATAAGTGATACACGTATATCTCACTTAAGTTTTAAGGAGACATCGAGACTGATCTTCAGTTTAGCGTCAAAACGTTCCATCAAAAATCCAGTCTTTGCCTCCAGTATGTATAATTTATAAAGTACCATTTAGGCATATTACATAATTTGAACAGCTGTTAGCCGTCTCGAGGGACGAATGTCAAGTACGAAACACTCAAAATAATGTAAATACAACGTGATTGTTGATTAGTGTGGAAATTCCAAGATGCTGTCGGAACGCATAACACAAAGAAATATCTGTCACTAGATTTTGTCGTGTTTACTTCTGTAATAGTTTATACCACCCGGAATTTGCAATCATTGACGTGGGCGGTGCCAGTAGTTTGTATAAATGTATATTATGTCCCTCATAAGTTTGTGGGAATATTAACTATTTTGCGCTTGTAAAGAGCCATACTTTTTCACTTTTTTCTTGGGGATTCAATGACTTTCGATAATCAATAATAATAACTTAGGGAATTCATCAAATTACATCCTCAGAGCGCCTTTTTTGTCGAGACAAACCTTTAAAAGCGAGTCGCATAACGTGGGTATTAACCGGATCCGCCGCAGTTCGGGCCGGAAATAGAAAAAAAGGTGTTAACGGGGGCGAATTCTAGGTAGAGCTTTGCATTCTATACAAAAACCTGCCTCTGCCTTTTTCTTACTTTAGTTTATTTCTAAATTTAAAGCATATGTTTGTAGATATAATATTATTTTAAAGATATTAAGCGAATTTAAATGAATTTGAAAGGTCGTGACTTAAGTGGTAAGAAGTTTTTGCTTACCATTCTATTTTATAAGTAAAGTTTAACTAAGTCAGATACATAAATATTTTAAAGGGACATGAGCATAAAAAGTTTTAAAAAATATTGCAACATAATATATTAAATGACAAAAATCATAAATCAGTATTAGTTAAGGTCATATTTAATGGTTATTATACTTAATTTACAGCAAAATTCCTTCCATTTCATGATTATCATGCCAATTTTATGAGTTAATTTGCAGCTAAATTCATTCTATTTTATGGTTACCATGCCGATTCTATGAGTTAATTTGCAGCTAAATTCATTCTATTTTATGGTTATCATACCAATTTCATGAGTTGATTTATAGCTAAATTCCTTCTATTTTATGATAACATGTATCATAACTAATTTTATGAGTTAATTTGCAGCTAAATTCATTCTATTTTATGGTTATCATGCCAATTCTATGAGTTAATTTACAGCTAAATTTCTTCTATTTTACGATTATCATTCCATTTTTATGAGTTAATTTGCAGCTAAATTCATTCTATTTTATGGTTATCATATCAATTTCTTGAGTTAATTTATAGCTAAATTCCTTCTATTTTATGATTACATGTATCATAACTAATTGTATGAGTTAATTTGCAGCTAAATTCATTCTATTTTATGGTTATCATGCCAATTCTATGAGTTAATTTACAGCTAAATTTCTTCTATTTTATGATTATCATTCCAATTTTATGAGTTAGTTTGCAGCTAAATTCTTCCTGTTTTGTATAACATTTCTGCTGCTTGACAGACTCTATAGAGAGGATTTTCCTAAGTACTTTACAGACTACATGGACGATCAGTAATTTATCATTTCAGTTTTACTTTTTATTTACAACTGCTTATGAATGGAAGCATTTGAGCCGCGCCATGGGAAAACCAACATGGTGCCTTTGCGACCAGCATGGATCCATGCTGGTCGCAGACGCACTATGTTGGTTTTCACATGGCGCGGCTCATTTTGTATTATCTAAACAATGACAGACTTTTTAAGACTCACGTTTTAAATAACGATTTTTATTTACTTCGAAATATACGCCATTACGGGTATCTGAAAATGCGTGTTCAAACTGTAATCAGTTTAATATACAAAAACGTACTGGTAGATAGGTTTAAAATTATAATTCACCGAAACTGACGTGTCTGTTTCTATCTTTAATTCTTCTTAAAGAAGACTTGTAAATTATCATCCCCAGGTAAATAACATGTCTGTTCAACCATTTAGGGTATGTCGTTGATATAGAGGTCAGAAAATAAGTAAGAACCAATCAAAATTTCTTCCTTTTTCCTCATTGTTCCATTTTGTTCCGGGTTAGTTTGGTTGTATTGGTGAAAGAGTACACTCCTGTCAAATTTGCATAACAGTCTGTGTGTTTGGGAAGGGGAATTCCCTTATAACAATATACATGTATTATTAGTTCTGCTTATTTATTTAATATCTATATTTAGAGGCATATGACACATGTCATTTTTGGTATAAGTCGGGTGCATGCCGTGTAGGTATTATCAAATTGTTAATGCATTATTTTCTTATTTTATTTTATTTTTCTGTTTGTTTTGATGCACTTTTTATTTACATTGGGACGTTATTTTGCAGATTGAGTGAAGGTACTAGTGATATAGACGTAGACGGACCGACCTACTGACAGACAGACGGACGAACGGACAGACGGAACAAAATTTGTTTTACGACAGTAAATATACGCATATGAACGGAAAGTAAAATGGGAAAGAGAGACAGACAGACAGACATATTAACAGACAGACAGGCAGGCGTTCTGGAGATGTAAATGCTATATATATTTTCCGTAAAGCTCCGAAAATCTTGCAATAATACGTATAGAAGTGAAAGTATTTTGACAGAGATAACTTGCTGCATTAAAATCTTTGTCTAAATGTTTCTCTACCTAGATGCCCCCGCAAGGCTTATCAGTTAGAAATTCTTTTTTAGATCTTATTCCCAGATTCTCACAATTTTTGATTAGTTCCAGCCAATGAGAAGCTCGCGTTAACAATTACATCTGTATGTATAACGCAATGGGAATGCAGCGCAGAGTTCTATTTTCGACTTGTTTTTTACGCACGTAGTAATTTTCTACTCAGCTGTCGAACTTCGGAGTATTTTGTCTGTCTGGCCGACACAGTAAAAAATAAAAATCCTTTGTTTACGCTATAGTGTGCGTAAATTATTGTAAACATTTGTGTGTAGTGATTATTTTTTGTACTGGACCCATAATGTGATCCTGAAGGATGTTTATATTTGTATTTTATGGAAACAAAATGTGGAAAAGGACTAAACTCTTCTTATTTTTGTTCATGTGTACGCGATAACTGATTTGTTAGTACCCATGTGTTGTAGAAAGGAGTAAATATACGACCGACGGCATTAACAGCAAAACTCGTCGGAATGATTCCGCTTCCGCCGGGAGCCGAGGGACTAAGTCCTCCACCTTACTGCAAATGTCACCGATTCATTTTTTATCCATATATTACAGACACCTTAGCATACTGCCGGGTTGCAACAAACTCGCCGTCGGGGGCATTGTCTGAGTCGTCCTCAAGCTCGTCGTCGGCGTCTGATTATGAACAGCATTTGGAGGGAACGTTTAAGGTTGCACCACATGAGAACCCTCCAAAACGTAAGTACACTTGTTATCAAATAATCTTTATTGCAAAAGAATTCAAATAAAACTCATTTGATTCCCGCATAGGCATCTGTCCGTGAAGACAGTCATATCTGATTGAAAGTGAATGTGTTTTTGTTGTCTCTGAGCCAAAGACATGTGGTAGGTAGGATTTTCATAGCAACAAGCAGGGTATACCTTTTTCGAAGTTCTGTCTGAAATTCTGTATATGAAAAGGACAGATAATTTTTGAGAAGGTTTTTAGAGAAAATGAAAAAAGGAGATTAGGTGAAATGTTAGTTTTCATGCAAAGGCAACCGTTCAAAAAGCTTTTTGTTCAATTGGCACTTTTATGCAAAGTCCCTGGCTCGAAAGAAAAGCGATATCTATTGGTCTTTTATGGAAAGAATAAGAAAAAGTGAGCTCTCGAAACATGACAGGCTTTTCAGTTGAATGTTTACTAGCTTAAAAGTGATGAAGAGTGTATGTGTCGTTGCCGTGATATGATGTCCAGTTAGGGGTCATTGTGCTATCTCTGTTGCATCGGATAAACACGATACCGCAACATTATTTGAGCGAAAACACGAAGACACGATGGTGATATAGTGAAGACGCAATTGTGGTGTAGCGACTATGCGCGATATCACGACAGCAAATGATGATGAAGCAGTTTTCCTATAGACTTCCGTTATAACATTATGGCGTGTACGGCCTTCCATAATTCGAAACACTTATATCATATCACATTTTTTTGCAACAACTATCTTAGTTCCACCAAACTATCGGACGAAAAACATCTGAATAGCGATACTTTATTTAAGTAATTTTCTTGTGAATGAGTTGACCCTCTGTTTACATCGTTGGTATGGCCGGAGAAATTCGTTTCATAAAACTTTTTTTCAATAGGCCTACACATACAATGTAGCTAATTTTGTCAAAATGTATTAATAAAATACTGTAAATGCAGTAAAAAATATTCAGTTTTGAAAAAAATAATCCCATCTTGGGTTTGTTTACATGATTATTTCCAGGTATACCATTACCTTATTCCCAGTAATTAAGATCCATGTACTTTTTCGAATTGGTGGTCTCTGAACTGATGACGAAGACGTGCAGTAATATCGCGTCTTCGTCTTCGTGCTGTCGTAACATCATTCAGCCACCACCATGCCGTCATTGTTTAGTGTCTTCGTTATCGTGCCTCCGCTCCGCCACCATCGTGCATTCGCTCCACCACCACCGTGCTATCGTACTGTCGTCAGTACGGTCGTGGTATCGCATGTACCTGATGCCGGAACCCCGCAAACATCGTAGTTCAAAAACCAGTGTCCGAAATTATTATTAAATCTGAATTTTCGGACCAGTCCATTTAAACTATATATCTGATTGACTGTTACAGATTGACCAGGTTTCTTCACACGCAAACAATAATTTGCCCGTATTGGATGCATGCATGCAATGAGACTAAAGATTAGGGTAAGGTACATTCAATGCGTGTGTACGTTCAGTGTTGGAGAATTAATGTCTTCCTTTCTTCACATCTCAGATTTAGGTTTCTAGTCAGAGCTCTTCATTCTCGCTATTATAGTAGTTTTTTTTTAAATTCTTAGATTCATTCTTCACACTTCGTTAAAAATAGAGACAGTTTAATGGAAATTTTCACTTGATTCAAGATTTTGGGAATCGATTTAGTGTAAAATTATTACTTCATAAGTTAAAGATAGCCAGTGACGTTTGTTTATAGAGAGTCTTCCATATAATTGATACTATCTCATATGTCTATATCTTACCAGTGATACCTATAATCCTGTCATACTTATTGTACTTATTTGATATACATCATGTATCATATTTTAGTACGGGTGATATCCATTAGTTAAGAAAAGTTTGGTTTAACAGAATATATTCCAAAATGACGTCACGCCTGGCCTGGCTTCTCAAGACGTTATTTGATAGTATCTGTACAAATTTAATAAACTCGAGGAATGCGAAGTTCAGAAACATGCACTTCCCTGATAGGAGGGTAAAAGGTCTTGATCTACCAAACTGGGCCTTCATTTTGAAAAAAAAAAGTTTTAAATACACATGAAACTTTAACATATGCATAATAACCCTTTCTCTGGATACATTATATATGTAAAACTTTTTACAGGCAAAGTAGACAAACAAAATGGTGTATCACATAATTATGGGACAGTCTGTATATCATGTATCAAATATCAAAGTTAAAATTGATCTTTTATATGCAATCAACTTTCAAAGTACTTTAGATTCCTGCTGGCGCCCTTGGATTATTTTGTAATTATTGTTGGTATTTAGGAAATAATTGTACTTATAACGTTAATAGCGTAGCGAAATTGTATTCCGGCCTTTGTGGCGACACCTGTCAGCGCAGATGAACGTTAGTTTACTGTAAGCAAAAATTCCGTCAAGTGCACGGGGAATAAATTTTCATGGAACCCACTGTGGAAATGTCCGAAAAATTTCTTTCTGTATTTTTATGTCAGTCACAATCTAACATTCGACGTTTATTAAGCATTTAAATCCTTGAGAGTAGAGAATGAGACAAGTCTAAAACCATTGACTGGTTGCTACACAATCTTTGGAAAATGTACCAGTGACAATATATTTTGAAACTGATTTCAAGTTTATAGGATCTATGGGCAAGTTTAGCAAAGTATTACGTTGCTAAGTAGTTTTTGCCCCCATGTTTTTGGCAATAAAACCTTCAGTACTTGATGCGAGACCCCGAAAACATCTCAGCTCAAAAGTTTAGTTGTCTTCGTTCTTTAACCGTATTGCAATAAAACATTGACTTTGACATTTACATGTATTTGATGCCCATGTTCAAAAGTTTATACTGGAGGTTTATCATTTGTTATCGTACGGATATGTTTTTATCATTTCAGTTATGGATTCTAACATAACGCTGTGGCAGTTTCTGCTAGACTTGCTGGTCAGTAACAATCATAAAGACATCATCCAGTGGACAAACAACGAGGGCGAGTTCAAACTCCTCAACCCGGAGGAGGTCGCAAACCTCTGGGGACGCCGGAAGAATAAGCTGAATATGAACTATGACAAACTCAGTAGGGCATTGAGGTATTATTATGATAAAAATATCATTAAAAAGGTCATGGGACAGAAGTTCATGTATAAATTTGTCTCATTTCCGGAAATTGTAAAAATGGAAACAAAAGTTCCATTTAAACAAAAGATGGAAACTTTGGCACAGGAATATGGCCAACAAGTGTTTCCGCATTTGGCTTCGTATAACGCGGCAAACATCAAGTCGTCTGCTGAAAACGCAACGCTGGGATTTATAAAGAAAGAGGAAGAGTCTGCCGCATCTGAAAGGATGGATATATCTCAGTATTATGCCGAAACGACCATTAAGGAAGAACGAAACATTCTTAAGGTCTCCTCAAGATCTCAAAATGGACACGTGAATGTGATGACGTCATCAGCACCAATGTCGTCTGTTGTGCTGGTACCGTCGCACACAACATCCAACTCAGTTCAAAGTGCCTTAAAAAGACCTGAAAGCAGTAAGGGTTCAACAAAACCGAAACCGAATCCACTGATGTTGAACGTAAATCCATCGGTACAGACGACAATAACTGCAGCTTCATCAGTTCCGTTACTTAGTCCCAGACTTTTCCCGCCACAATTTTCATCAATGCACACACCATATGTTTTAGCAAGTCCGATGGTAGGGGTACCAAGAACCCCGATTCCATTACATTTTTGGAGTTCCCTTAGTCCAATAGCAACGCTAAGTCCTCGCTTGGCAACATCTACTTCCGCTTTTCAGTTTCCTATAGTTAATGGTCAGTTATCGCATGGTCAGTTACCGCTGCCAAACTTCAGTGCGATCGAAGGACTCTCGTCACCAGTAGTGTCTTCCCCGACACATAAAAAGATATCCGTTTTATGAAAGGTCAAACTTTAGAAGAAAAGATACGTTTCAGCAACACCAATTCGGGCATTAGTTTCTTAAAATGTTTAATGGTGTCACGATAGAAAACACCGCGTTCTATAGACCTGCATTGTGCGCTTTTGCTAAAATTATGGAGACTTTAAACACATGTTTTCTTTACTCTTGGCCTAAATATCTTTGTGGAATCTGATGAAAATTGTGACGAAAGAGATACGGATATCAGATAATGTATGGTTTTGGAAAATGAATGGAACTGGAAATTTGTGATTTATGATAATTGGGTATTGCAAATACGTCTGTCAAAAATGAATTACGTCACCAAATAAGTTATCAGCTATATTAATGGGATATTACTATACGTGGCAAATGGCAAAAAAAGAGGTAACCAGAAGTAAATATAATAGCGACGGATATTTCTAATGTTGTTTGTTAACTGACATTTGCATACAAGTACAAGTATTTGGAGTGTAATTTCTAATCGAAAATCAAATACCGGCGCAATCATTCTTGACGTGATGAGACAAAAATCGCTTACCATGAAAACTTTTAGACGAAACAGTACAGTTGTTGGTTTTGATTAGTAATAATTAAAACATTTAAGTTTCCTAAGGGGCAATAGGTGTAACGTTCGATGTCATTACACGGGAAGTAAAATCTATTTTGATTGATTGACAGATTGACATGAGTCACGTTCGTGCGCGTGCCATATGTGCATACACAATCAAACTGAAATCCAAGATACATATTTTTGTGATATTATTGTTGCTATATTTTTTTCTGGGACCAGTTACTGTTCTTGAAATGTTACACTCCGGACAATTTTAAAATGTTGTGGGCATATCTCTTCTTTTGAAAATGCATAAGCTATTGTGCTGAATAAGCAACTTGAATAAGGACGGCTTTAAAGAATATTCAAATCTACCCTACAACTCTAGAATACACGAAGTAACGGGCGTTTGGTTGGCACGTTTGGATGTAATGTTGACAATATATTTTCGTACCGAGTGTAACATTTCCCCTTATTTATGTTTACATGTTATACTTTCTTCGTATTACTATATGTATTAAATGTATATTTTTGTTTCCTATAAAGGTATTAATAGTAGGCCTAATTTTCGCTTTCATTTTTTGTTTAACGGTAATTTCAGTTATTATTAGCCCCATACTTAGCGTCTGTGTTTGGTATGTCCGACATAAGACTCAACATTCCTGTAACATACGAGGATATATTCACAATCGAACTGCCATTTAAGAACTCATTTTACACGGCTTGTATATGATCATTTTTGTATTATAATAAATTTCTTGCAAGCTAATTCCTGGTGGTGTACATTTTGCAAATCCCATTATTATGTATTTCTGGCTACTTTTGCTGAAGCCGTCGCTGTATTCATTTGTGTACTTCAAACCATGTAAACCGCGGAGTTGAAATAGGGTCGCTGGTCAAAATTTATTTCTCTTATATTTTTAAACAATTATTGTATTATTAGATAATGTATGATAATACTACACTAAAATCTTTTGACAGCCACCACCTGACTGAAGACCACTCCATGTAGTTTTAAATATATGCAACTTTATTTTTGTAGTTTGATCTGTAAGAGAATAAAATATCTTTCTTGCTCTCTAAAAGTGGTCTTTTCACAAAAAGTTGACTGTTTAAAGAAAAGAATCTCTGACAGTTAAAGATAGATATTTTTTCAACTCGACAAAAGTGCTTGGTCAGTGACGTCTATCGCATAATTAGCGTCCTGTCTCCATTTCTGTCCATTAGCGTTTCCCCAGCATCTAAACGTCTGTTAAAAGTGCTATGCATGTAAATTTTAAAATGTACATTTCTGTTATTTGGACTTGCATCATTTTTTGATGTCAGATATTTTTTTATTTGCTATTGAGAAGAAATGAATGCGTATCAAACTGAGTTTGTAGATCAGTCTGAGAACAAGGTCAGAATCAACCAATCAGGTGCTTGAGTTTTGAGACTGGTTACCAAACTTAAGTTTTTATAATGATTACTACTAGTGCTGCATTAGACACCAGTCTGATAAACCATTGGTGCCAACATTTTTAAGTATAGCGTGCGATACGAATTACTTTTTAGCTCACCTGAGCACGGAGTGCTCAAGTTGAGTTACTGTGACCGGTCATTGTCCGGCGTTCGTCGTCGTGCGTCGTCCGTCAGTATTTGCCTTGTTAATACTAGAGGCCACAGTTGTGACCCAACCTTTATGAATCTTGGTCGGAATGTTTGTCTTCATATTCTGTGGGTCAAGTTTGAAACTGGGTCCTGTGGGGTCAAAAACTAGGTCAGTAAGCCAGATCAAAGGAAAATCTTGTCAACACTCTTGAGTCCACAGTTTAAGTTTGAAACTCATGAGAGTTTGTCGATGTCCGCTAGGTCAAGTTTGAATCTGGGTCATGTGGGTCAAAAAACTAGGTCACCCTGTCGAATGAAAGGAAAAGCTGGTTAATATTCTAGAGACCACATTTATAACCCAATCTTTATGAATCTTGGTCAGAATGTTTAACTTGATGAGTTTCAGGCCAAGTTCGAAACTTAGCCATGTGGGATCAAAACTAGGTCACTAGGCCAGATCAAAGGAAAATATTGTTAACACTCCTGAGACCACATTTTGAGTTTGAAACTCATGAGAATTGGTAAGAATGTTTGTCTTGATGACCTCTAGGTCAGGTTAGAATCTGGGTCATTTGACCCTGTCTTCATGAGACTTGGTCAGAATGTTTGTCTTGATGACGGTTAGTTCAAGTTCTAGATCATGTGGGGTCAAAAACTAGGTCACCTGATCAAATCAAAGGAAACGTTTGTGAAGAATCTAGATGCCACATTTATTACCCTATCTTCATGAAACTTGGTCAGATTGTAATCTTAATGATTTCTAGGCCAAGTTCAAAACTGTGTCATATGGGTCAAAAACTACGTCACTAGGCCAGTTCAAAGGAAAATCTTGTTAACAGTCTAGAGGCCAAATTGTAAGTTCGCAACTCCTGAGAATTTGTCAGAATGGGTTTTTTTCTGAGCTACTGTGACCGGTCATTGGCTGGCGTCTTTGGTCGTTCATCGTCCGTCAAAATTTGAGTTGTGACCCAATCTGTATGAAACTTGGTCAGCATGTTTGACTTGATGATCTCTAGATCAAGTTCGAAACTGGGTCATGTGGTCTCAGAAAGTAGGTCACTAGGTCACCTAGTCAAAGGAAAAGCTTGTTAACAATCTAGAGACCACTCTTTTTGTTTCATAATGTTGAAACTTGTTCAAAATTTAAGTCTTGATGATCTGTGTCAGATATGGTTAAAACCTAGGTCGTTTTTTTTTTCATATAAAAAGAAAATCATGTTGACACACAAAAGGGCATTTTCAGGGAACAGATAACACTATAGGTCAATTTAATTTTTTAAGCATTTTCTGGAAATTTCAATTTAATTAAAACACCGGCTCATAATTAGTTTTTATGGCATGTCGTTTGTCATCAACAATCAAAGTGTGCCTACGGAAAACCCATGAGCAGGATATTTGATGAAAATGAATTACTCAGGTGAGCGATCTATGGTGGTCATGACCCTCTTGTTTTATCAACGTAGTATTTTTCTTCTGGCAACTTACATGTGTTATTGTTTGTTTATGTATTTGGTAAATGACGTTCTTTCCTCCTTTGTTATTTTTTCTCATGTTGAACAAGACAAACCTTCTGTTTACATTTTAGGTCGTCTACCCTTTGTTTTTGTAATGATTCTATAACACAAGCCATATGTTAACATTCATTTATTCAGTATGAACATTAAAAAAGCAGCGAAATAACTATTTGACATTCGTACACCGAATACAAAAATAAGCATACATATATACTTTAACCATAACTTGGGATGCATTCGTTGATTTACATAAATTCTTAGATGATACGGGATAGATCCGGAAATTAATAAGTTTTTCTCCAGTTTCTTTTAATGACGTTAAATAATAATTGAGCCGTGCCATGAGAAAACCAACATAGTGCATTTGCGTTTACGACCAGCATGGATCCAGACCAGACTGTCAGGATCCATGCTGTTCGCTTTCAAAGCATATTGCAATTAGAGAAACTATTAGCGAACAGCATGGATCCTGACCAGACTGCACGGATGCGCAGGCTGGTCTGGATCCATGCTGGTCGCAAAGCCACTATGTTGGTTTTCTCATGGCGCGGCTCAATTATTCAGTTATTTTCACTCTTAAATTTCGAATTATTAAAAAGAAGTAGATATCTGCATAAAGATTATTACTAATAATTTTTAAACAGGAAATATGTATACATTAATTTGAATATGCACGCGGTTTCGGTTTTCGTATATTTTGATGTTTAAGTAATGCAAATTTTTGTAAAAATTTTTCCGGACCCTAATAGAAATCAAATTCATTGCAATATTTTGTTGTTGATCCTCATCAATTGTTGTATGGCTACCAGTGTTGTTACGACTGTATGCAGTAACTTGTTGATGTAAAAAATCCGTTAAAATCTTTCAAGAAGTTCATTTTTTTACTTTGAATGTTTAAAAGGATTAGCCGCAGTTTTTTTTATATTTTTCAATTTGCCATGTCGTTAAAATCATTTATTTTTGCCAGACAACAAGTAAAACTTGATGTCTTTTGAAGTATAAACAGTTGTTATTTAAATGAACAGCGTGTACAGTTCAGTTACAAAATCTGATACATTTTATAACAGTGTGTAAATTTTATGTCTCAAATTAAATTTTGAAGAAAATTGTTCGACCGTGTTGTTCATTTGTTTGTTTGTTGACAATAGTTTGGCAACTCAGTAGATGTATGATTCAGTCGAGACGTTAATACGTACCATACCGTACCATTCCGTACTGTTTGTCTGTCCTACATTCCGCTTAGCTTAGCCTTATACATAACTTTAACAGTTTTCGAGTGTTTTGGATCACATGATAGATCATTATGATTAAAAGAATTACGCCCTAGATTATAGCTCAATTACGTTAACCATAATTTCCAAACTAGATTTGATCATTTAACTCCTTTCATTCTTATCCATTTTTAGCCCACCATCATCAGATGGTGGGCTATTCAAATCACTCTGCTTCCGTGGTCCGGCGTCCTTCCGTCCGTCCGTCCGTCCTTCCGTTAACAATTTCTCGTTATCGCATCTCCTCAGAAACTACCAGGGGGATTTTGACCAAACTTTGTCAGAATGATGTATTGGTACCCTAGTTGTGTCCCCCAGAAAATCAGACTGGTTCAACAATTTTTTAATAAGTTATGGCCCTTTGTTTATTTCTATAATTTACATAGATTTATATAGGGAAAAACTTTAAAAACCTTCTTGTCCAAAACCACAGAGCCTAGGGCTTTGATATTTGGTATGAAGCATCATCTAGTGGTCCTCTACCAAGAAGATTCAAATTATTTCCCATGGGTCTAATATGGCCCCGCCCCGGGGGTCACATGGTTTATATAGACTTATATAGGGAAAAACTTTGAAAAACCTCTTGTCCAAAATCACAGGGCCTAGGGCTTTGATATTTTGTATGTGACATCATCTAGTGGTCTTTTACTAAGTTTGTTCAAATTATCCCCCTAGGGTCAAATATGGCCCCGCCCCGGGGGTCACATGGTTTACATAGACTTATATAGGGAAAAACTTTGAAAATCTTCTTGTCCAAACCACAAAGCCTAGGGCTTTGATATTTGTAATGTAGCACCATCTAGTGGTTCTCTACCAAGTTTGTTAAAATTATCCCCCTAGGGTCAAATATGGCCCCGCCCTGGGGGTCACATGGTTCATATAGACATATATAGGGAAAAGCTTTTAAAAACTTCTTGTCAGTAACCTACAACATTCAAATTTGGACCACATGTATGGTTTTGAGTGGCAAGATGAACCTTGACATGAGTTGACCTTGATTTTGACCTAGTGACCTACTTTCACATTTCTGTAGCTACAACCTTCAAATTTGGACCACATGCATAGTTTTGTGCACTGTAAAAAACTTTGACCTTGACATTGACCTAGTGACCTACTTTCACATTTTTGAAGGTACAGGCTTCAAATTTGGACCACATGCATAGTTTCGTGTTCCGAAATGAAATTTGACCTTGATTTTGACCCAGTGACCTACTTTCACATTTCTCAAGCTACAGCCTTCAAATTTGGACCACATGCATGGTTTTATGTACCGAAACAAACTTTGACCTTTACATTGACCTAGTGACCTACTTTCACATTTTTGAAGGTACAGGCTTCAAATTTGGACCACATGCATAGTTCTGTATTTGGAAATAAAATTTGACCTTGTTTTTGACCTAGTGACCTACTTCCACATTTCTCAAGCTACAGCCTTCAAATTTGAACCACTTGCATAGTTTTGTGTACTGAAATGAACTTTGACCTTAAGATTGACCTAGTGACCTACTTTCACATTTCTGTAGCTACAGGCTTCAAATTTAGACCACATGCATAGGATTGTGTACCAAAACAAACTTTGACCTTGACATTGACCTAGTGACTTACTTTCACATTTTTGAAGATACAGGCTTCAAATTTGGACCACATGCATAGATTTGTGTTGTGAAATGAAATTTGACCTTGATTTTGACCTAGTGACCTACTTTCACATTTCTCAAGCTACAGCCTTCAAATTTGGACCACTTGCATAGTTTTGTGTACCGAAATAAACTTTGATCTTAAGATTTACCTAGTGACCTACTTTCAAATTTCTCAAACTACAGCCTTCAAACTTGATGCACATGCATAGTTTTGTGTACAAAGAACTTTTTCCTTGAAATTGATCTAGTGACCTACTTTCACATTTCTCAAGCTACATCTTTCGAATTTGGACCACATGCACAGTGTTGTGTACGGAAATGAAATTTGACCTTGAGCTAGTCATTAAGTCTTGAAATTTGGAACACTCAAAAATGGCACATTGGTGGGCGCCAAGATCACTCTGTGATCTCTTGTACAACGGTAGATCTACATTATAAATAAAGCATATTTTCAGTGGGACAATAAAAAAGTGGAAATTAAGAAAAAATACGGTTCACCGGGACGAAGCCAAAGATTTCAGTATTTTTGCAACTATTGACAATATTATTGTCTGATATTTGCTTTATTATACCTAACAAATATCACAAAATTATTGAAAGACTTTTTCAAAAAAATATCTAGTTCGAGTCTACCAAGGTCGATTTTTCATGGCAATGTTTCAGAAAAAACTATTCCAAGTCTATTGTACATATCGTATTGTTGAATTTGCTTCAAACTTGCAAAGATGAACAAGCTTGGTGTGCAGATGACCATAAAGGAAAGAACTTTTGCTGTGACTATTCTTACCGCAGTTATGGCTCTTTGATAGTTTTGCTATAGAGAAAAATCGTGTGTGTCCAACTCCTCAAACACTATTGAAAGAATAATGGCCCTTTCGTACTAGTATTTTCACAAAGTAGGCCATAGTGAAGAAATTTGGTGTGTTCAACTCCTCATACACTTTTTAAAGGAATAGATTTTGCACAACCTTATCTTCATGTGAAGATGGTCTGTACTAAACACTTTACTATTTAGAGGACGGCGAGGTATATGGGGGCACCCGTGTTCTAGTTTATATTGTTTTTGTCTTATTCCATTTCATGGAGACAAAGGCAGTCTATTCTAGAAAACATGATATTGGACATGGGAAATAGACTGACTCAATTCACTTTAGTATATTGAACCATGAAAAATAGCCTGGGAATCCAGTCTGACAATTACTTTTTTTTCTATTTGCAAATTGACAATAATCAGAAACTCAGTGAATGCCAATTAACACTAATTAGCGCAAATTTAGTAGGATCTTTTAATGCATAGATATTAAGTATGATTTCTTCTGACAAAGCGTGAATTATCAACGGCTTCCCGGGCTACATGAAAAAGTAAAAACAAGATATATCATAGTCTAGGGGCTTGTCTCGCTCTGCATAACCATGTTCAGTCAACGCAATGGCAGACAGTCAAGGTATTGACAGTATTTGCTAAAATGGACCAACTGAAATGATAACAGTATTTCTTATATAAATCGGTAAGAATATCGGACGATTGTTATAGTTCGATCTCCACTTACTGTTAAAATGAGGTATTATATGTACATTCCGTATATATAAATCGCCGGTCCACAGTTTGTGATATTAACCAGTCTATAGTTCAACACTAAATGTTGCTAGGCTAAGGTCAAAAATTGAAGAAAAAATGTCATGATTTTTAGCTCACCTGAGCACGAAGTGCTCAAGGTGAGCTTTAGTGATCGCCCTGTGTCCGTCGTCCGTCGGGGTCAACAATTTGACTGTTAACACTCTAGAGGTCACAATTTTGGCCCAATCTTAATGAAACTTGGTCAGAGTGTTACCCTCAATAAAATCTTGGACCAATTCGATATTGGGTCATCTTGGGTCAAAAACTAGGTTACCAGGTCAAATCAAAGGAAAAGCTTGTTAACACTCTGGAGGTCACAATTTTGGCCCAATCTTAATGAAACTTGGTCAGAATGTTACCCTCAATAAAATCTTGGACGAGTTCGATATTGGGTTATCTGGGATCAAAACTAGGTCACCAGGTCAAACCAAAGGAAAAGCTTGTTAACACTCTAGAGGTCACAATTTTGACCCAATCTTTATGAAACTTGGTCAGAATGTTACCCTCAATAAAATCTTGGACAAGTTCGATATTAGGTCATCTGAGATCAAAAACTAGGTCACCAGGTCAAATCAAAGGAAAAGCTTGTTAACACTCTGGAGGTCACAATTTTGGCCCAATCTTAATGAATCTTGGTCAGAATGTTACCCTCAATAAAATTTTGAACGATTTGATATTTGGTCATCTGGGGTCAAAAGCTAGGTCACCAGGTCAAATCAAAGGAAAAGCTTGTTAACACTGTAGAGGCCACATTCATGACAATATCTTCATGAAACTTGGTCAGAATGTTAATCTTGATGATCTTTAGGTCAAGATCAAATCTGGGTCAGGTGGGTTCAAAAACTAGATCACCGGGTCAAATCAAAGGAAAAGCTTGTTAACACTCTAGAGGCCACATTTATGACTTTATTTTCATGAAACTTGGTCAGAATGTTAATCTTGATGATCTTTAGGTCAAGTTCGAATCTGGGTCTTGTGGGTTCAAAAACTAGGTCACCGGGTCAAATCAAAGGGAAAGTTAGTTAGCACTTTAGAGGCCATATTTTTGACTGAATCTTAATGAAACTTGGTCAGAATGTTAATCTTGATGATCTTAAGGCCAACTTTAAATCTGGGTCAGATGGGGTCAAAAACTAGGTCACCAGGTCAAATCAAAGGAAAAGCTAGTTAACACCCTAGGGGCTATATTTATGGCTTTATCTTCATGAAACTTTGTCAGAATGTTAATCTTGATGATCTTTAGGTCAATAGGTCAGGTGAGCGATACAGGGCCTTCATGGCCCTATTGTTTTCTGATGTCATATAATAGAACAGTAATTGGACGGCTTGCGGTCATTGCCCTTACAGACCTTGGGCAATAGTTTTGACTATCGACCAACAATACAATAGGTGTGTAATATAATCAATATACGACAAAGTATACAGGTAAATGCGCACGTTTACAAGATGCATACATGGGACATCTATAAAAACGCTTACTAATGCCACTAAAACCAAAATTCTACCCAGTAACTGCGGGGATAAAGAGTTTCTTTACATTTTACAACTTTCAAAACATATTGTATGAAATATCATCCTGGATCACTTGGTTTTCTCTTTTTATTTTCTGTCACCGACAAATTCTTTTAATTTTGGCATGAATCTGGAGGTGAATCCCCAGAAAAATATTTAACCCTTACCCTGCTAAATTTCTAAAATGGACTGGTCCATCATTCAATTTGGGCAATACCATTTATTATTCAAAGGGGTGTTCACTGAAAATTTAATGACTGAATAGCGAACAGTGCAGACCATGATCAGACTGCATGGATGTGCAGGCTGATCTTGGTCTGCACTGGTCGCAAAGGCAGAATCACTTGCCGTCAGCAGGCTAAAGGTTAATCAAGTTGAAATCAAACATAGAGTCTTCATGTACTTTTATACATGGCCTGAATTTCTTGTAAATACTTATCTCAATATTATGATAAACACTTCAAGTTATTTTGGATGGCTCTTTTACGTCATTTGCAACGAAAATGACTGATAATGACGTTTCAAATCCCATTTATGTAAGTGAATCTACGTCATTAATAAGGAAAATAATATGAAAAAAATCCAATTGAAATTGATTTCAGTCTTATTAAAAACAGGTCAACGTACGCTGCCATACTCTACACACATTTAAAAATACCATATCGTATTTTGGACATCATTTGCACGAGACTGCCTTGATTTCAAATGCTTAAAAAGCACATCTTTCTTGTTTTCGAATATACTTGACATCTTGTGTGTGTTTTTTATCTGAATGTGGCGCGTTGTCTCATTCAAAAATGTGAATATTTGGTAATTAACAAAACTCTTAATCTGTTAATCTCAATTTTGAAATAGTTTCCTCGTACTTGGAGGGAAGTTGATACGAGGAAACTTGATCACTTCCTCGCTTTTATCCGAAATAACTCATGCAAGAGTCAATTCTATGTACATGTCCGGGTTCATCAGTTGGAAATCATGGGAAAACACACACTTTATTATAGATTATTTGTGATGAACCACGTTTTCCGTTAAAACCAACTTACTGCTGTAATTTCTAAATATATTAAATTAGATCACGGTGAAGCGATCCCAGTTTTACGGAGGTTATGGAAATACCTGATATATCACTGGCGCATTTGTTCGGATATCATGGATATTGGCAAAAAGGTCTTTCAAAATTTGTTTAAGATGCATTTTATGAGATTAGATTTTGATATAAACTTATCAACATATGTATGTGCGTGCGCACGATGATGCCAAGTACAGAAACAATATTTCGAATGAATTTGATCTTAGTGTCTCAGACGTTGTTGGATATACAGGGGTTTTCACATAAAAATATATCTAATACAGGTTTTCGAAAACTTTTTATCAATGTCAGATCAAAATAATTTTACCGGGTGGCAAGCTGCGCACTAAAAATCAATGTAACAGGAAGTTGTTAAAAAGATATGATCACAAGGGGTCTGTCGTATCACGTTGAATATGCAGGTCCTTAATGAGCAATCGTTGCGGTGGGAAACGCTTCAGCCAATCAGATGGTTTCAGATATAATAGTCTTATCTATGTGCTCGTCGCCGCAACATTTTGTTGACGTATGAACTGATGCAATAGGTGATCGTTTAAAAATAAGTTCCTCTTCATTTCTTTAATTGAGTATTTTGTATTCGATTTCATATTGCTTGTCTGTGGCTGTATCTTTCCTAAGGTTGGAGACTTCTATATATGAATTTCACTGACACTATTCTCATATTGAATACCTACTTAATATCTGTTCTTCTTTATTCTGTATAAAATTGACATATTACCAATGGCCGCAGCACACATCAGGCCCATTTTTTACGGTCTGTAACTTACATTTTCTTGAAGAATACTGTCAGTGCTGAACAAAAGAAAAGTGGGGGTCATGTTTGATGCAAGAAAAAATAGTTTCAGTCAAACACAAACTGCAAAATCAGCTAAAATGAGACGCCAATTGTAGTGGTGGTGTATGATCAAAGTTTCCATGACAAATTCTGTCATGTTATTATTTCATTATGAAAATGCTACCTACGTGTCAAGCATAAATCTGTCATATGATTTCATGCAAAGAAAATACGGAAAATAGCTCTACAGAGCAAAGAAAAACTGAGGACTATTTGAATCCGTCATTATGCGACTGCCATTTTCCTATTTTAAAAACATGACAATGAAAGTATGTAGCTAGAAGAATTGAAAGCGTAAACAAGTACCGCATACTGGCCTAAGTAACGAATGCTCTATGTAAATGAAAAACATTGACTAATAGTATTTTGCAAAATTCCAGTATAAAAATCGGGTTGCTATGTTGATTACTTGTAAAAATAGAAATGACTCGCGGTATTGCAAAATGCTCATAAATGTATATGGTTTTATGTACAAGTAAGTGATTGACAAACATGTCATCCACGTCATTTGCTTCCTTACAGGGTCTATTTAAATGTTACTTACGGACTGCGAGTACAGAATTTCATATCGGAAATTCCGACCTAATACATGGTCCGATTACAAAATGGGAAAATGTGGAAAACATACACATGCAATTGGCAAAACAAAAGAAACTGTTTCATTAACACGGGTCGTAAACATTCCTTGATTTCTCTTTTTGGAATAATAATGAATTTTTGTTATTAATCGTCAATAGGAACTTTTTAAATTTCAAAATATGTGAATAAGTTTTGAATTATCGCCCGTAAATGATTTTTATGTAACTTGTATAGTTTTCAGTCATATTAAATGCTGGTATATTGACGTAATGCTGCTATAGAAACTTGGCTGATTTCAGACTTTCTTATTGGAGAAAATACAATTTATTCTATACAGTATACTAAGTTCTGATATTTCAACTTTTGAAGAATAATAAGCATTTCTTCTTTTATTGATTCTAATACCAACAAAAAAAGTCTAAGTACATGTGTATTGCAACATAAGTGTACTGTTTAGTATGATAGTAGCCTGTCTCATACGATGTAGTGAAAAATGCCAACTTGCTTTACACCTTTTAGAGTTAAAATTGAATATTCAAGATATCTTTGAATAGATACATGTGGAATGCTGTATTACCTATATATCCATAACTTGAAAAAATAAATAAGAAACTCATAAGAAATTTGTTCTTGCTATAGCCGGTAATATTATATAAATATTGCATTCCTGAGAAGGTGATATGAAAAATGTTCACCGCGAGATATATGAATATTGACCGAGGCGCCAGCCGAGGTCTATATTCATATTTCGAGGGGTGAACATTTTTCATATCACCCTCTCAGGATTGCAATATTTATTTTATTATACCGAAAGATTATAAGGGTCAAAGCATTTACTGGAAAATCAACATAGTAATTTATTTAACATTAAAAAGTAATTACTAACCTAATAATGAAGATAGAATTAAAGAGTCTTTACTTGTTAGCACTTATAATTTGTGGTGACTTTGCCGTGTAATAAGACTTTTTTGATAGATTTAATCGAGACGTTTATAGCTGGCCCCTATATTTATTCTAATATTTTAATATTGCGTCAGTCAGTAGCGTTCGAAAAACGGCGATAACTTTTTTTTTCTAAACGAAACATATAAGGTTAGAGACCACCAATTGTTTTCCCATAGACTTACATTATAACATTATGGCGTGTACGGCCTTCCATACATCGAAACATGTATATCTCATTACAAGTTTTTCAAGAACTATCTTAGTTCTACCAAAATATCGGACGAAAAACATATGAATAGTGATACTTTATTTAAGTAATTTTCGTGTGAATGAGATGACCCCCTGTTTACATCATTGACATGGCGGGAGAAATTCGTTTGATAAAACTTTTTTTCAATACACATAAAATGTAGCAAATTTTGTCAAAATGTATAATAAAATACTGTAAATGCAGTGAAAAATATCAATTTTGAAAAAATAATCACTTCCTGGGTTTGTTTACATGACTGACCAATCAGAACGCACAGACGTTACCTTATTCCCAGGTATACACTTACCTCATTCCCAGTAAGTTCCCTGTACTTTTTTGAATTGGTGGTCTCTGACCATAAGTGTGAGCACTCATTTTCTTAGTTAGATCATTTCCAAACTTATTATGGTAGTTTCGATTCAATATTTGATGAAAAATTGTTTTCGAAATATTTTGCACGTAGTATAAAAAAGAAAATTCGGCCGTGTTCGCATATGCAAGAGCAGCAGAAAAGATAATTTAATCCTAAAGTATAATTATATAAGCGCATCGTCTGAAAATTATTCGACTCACTCTTTTAATCAATGCAAAAGTATCAATCTCTCAACGGGTGATATGAAAAAATAATATCACATGCGCAGAAAAACAAAATAACGCTGTTGCGCATGTGATATGAAATTATGGATCATATCACCTGCGCAGAAATTGAAAATAACGATTTTGCGCATGTGATATAAAATCACTGGGGAATATGATATATTATTCAAGTTAAACTAATGGGAAATTTGCATTGGACATTAATGTGAGGTATAATAAATCTATATGTCGTCTGCTAAGTACCTATGTATCGTCCTACCGCCAACATTAAATCGACCCTATTAAATGTACGCACGTATTGAGTACTGTACAATGTACTGACTAAAGGTTAGGGTTAGGTTCAACCGAGTACATTCAATGCGTGCGTACGCTCAATGCGGGAGATTTAATGCTGACCATCGTCCTACAGATTACCGATATTATTTTAAATAAATACCCTCCCACAGCGCACGTGCATTACGTGCTTTTCATGTTTAAATATCTACCAGTCGATCTACACGGTCAAAAATATATGTATATGAAGTTTGTGTGATCAGTCCACAGTGAAAAACATAAAAGTTTGCTGTTTCCACAAGTAGGCCCCTATGCGCCGGGTGACGTTAAATGAGAGAGGGTGCGCCGTCTGAATGGTCCAGAGTGGCATATCAAACTGAGAGGTACACGCTTACACGTTTTATATGAACAGGTCGGAGACTTCCCCTGGATTGAAAGACATTCTCTCGATCTAAACATTGTCTCTCGTTCGGAAGACAAAATGTCTTTTGATCGAAAGACTCAAATTAGCTTAAGCAATGAAAATCAATGAAAGAGTAATTAAAACTCTCTTTTGAGAATGCGCAAATTTATTTCAAATATAGAAAAATGTCTTTCTTTTATCAAACTTTCAAAATCAAAATTATTTGGGAATTTTGTTTAAGCATTATATAATGCTTAAGCAAACTTTTATGACAATGTGTTTTTTGTAAAGTTTACTTGAAATAACAAGTTGTTTCAATGAATAAATAATGCGACTGTAATGAACTGATTGTTTCAATAATGATTTCATGTTTTTTTCAACACTTAAGCTAAATACAGTCTTTCGATCGAAAGCATTTGTCTTTCAAACAAGAGACAGTGTTTAGATCTAGAGTCTGTCTCTCAATCCAGGGGAAGTCTCCGACCTGATGAAATGATATTCTGAAACTAGTTGAAACGAAAACAACATTCGTGTGCTACCGTGGTGTTCAAAGTGACAGTCTCTTAGATTGAACGCGATTTAACACCTACGGGATGAACTTGGGCGGAGAGTCAGGAGTCTGAGATATGTTCCTCGCAATATCCGCGAACTACACGGATATGCCGTTGTAAGAACATAGAATGCTATTTTACATGGGCGTATCCGACCGTTCATTCGTTCTATGCGTTCCAGGTTTACAGCCTTTATTAATGCTGTCGGAATGCACACGAGATACTAAAAACTCGGATTGATTTATGCGTTACATACTGTTCAAATTGTTCATGATTCATGAATTACTCTTATTAAATATTTGATCTATAAAATGTCCAAATTTTGTTGAAATATGTCCAAAGGTCAGCGAGATATATACAAAATTGTAGATATGGAGTTAGAAATTTTGCTGAGTATATGCACAGGCCAGGGACAGGGGTCCAGGCCCAGGGACTAGAGATTTTCGCTGAATAATCCGATTCGGTAATTAGAATTTCTTTTCGATTCAATATCCGATTCGAGAATTAGCTCCGGAAGTAATTTACGACGATCCGTGGAAAAATTTTGATGCTACAAGCTTTTAGGCTTAGTTCAAGGACAGCAGCCAGAGATTATCATACTTTGGCAACCTGTTTTTATAACGGTTAGAAGTGATTTGTGTTAAATTTGTTCGTCAATGTTAAAATTGCAAATTGAAAATTGAGCGAGTGACATAGTGTTCGGATATGTAAACTCTTGTTCCAACTGTATCAGTAATTCAATTTACTATTCAATTACTAATTGATCAGGTCTGATATCCGGGCACTTCAGCCTATCGCGTTCCGTAGCAACAAGCGGGTTGAAAGTAAACACCAGTTTGTTATTGGAAAGCGTTGCATAATTCGCTAGTGTTTGTCATTTTTCTTTGCTTAAAGCACAGGAGTCTGAAATTCTATCAATAAGACTCCAGAAGTCTATGTTTACAAAGATTAGGAAGGGTTATAATTTTTATAAAGATAGACTTCTGAAGTCTTATTGATAGAATTTCAGACTCCTGTAATAGCCTATAAACCGAGATGAACAGAGGAATTAGGGACAATACGGACCACCAGACAACCCGGACCATATTTGGGACAACCCGGACCATATTGGGGACAACCCGGACCATGTTCGAGGATGACCCGGACCACGTTTTAGGACGACCTGGACCATAATATTACATTTTACTTCAAAATATAATAATATATATGTGAGCAATATTCATTGTCAGTAAACTTCATTTACCGACAAACGTTTTGGATGATCTTATCGTGGACGACAAAGACCATCATTTAATGAAGTTTTGTAATCCTTTAATTGTCATCAAAATTGTCAAGTGTGTCTTTTAAACATGATTATTGAAATAATTGCAATTTTGTTTGCCTTTTCATGTAGGTGCAATACATACATATCTTTAATCATATGTTAATTGAGATACTTACCTTTTCATGTTTTAAATGTGTGACATACGTATCTTTAATCATACGTTAATTGAGATACTTACCTTTGCATGTTTTAAATGTGTGACATACGTGTCTTTAATCATACGTTAACTGAGATACATAAAATGTGATAATGCTTATTACCAAATAAAATGTGATAGATAATGCAACAATGTTAGTCTTTCATCATTTAAAACATGTAACATACATGTCTTATTCCTTTTTCGTGAGTAATATTTGGTAAATGAGAGGGAGATATATAAAATCGGCTGCAGTGTTACTTGACGTGTTTTCGTTTGCCCTGTGTTAAGGGAAAATGTGAATGGATTATTTATATTTGTTCATGTACAGTGCTCGCGCTGCCAGTCGACATTATCGCCAAATGGCGATTATTTTATTCAAATGTTGATTAAAACGCAATTTTTGGCGATAGAAAATGGCGATTAATTTATAACAATGCTCAAAAAAAAAATACATAGCAAAAAATTGTTGGAACATACGTAATTTTATCGACAAAAATGTGTGAAGTCGGTAGCATGAAGTGTGTTTGCCCAGAGGCATAATTACCCCCTAGACTAAATTACCCCCTATAAACGGTGACCTTTACACGCTTAATTGATTTGTTTATCGCCAACACGCGTACGCTGTATACTTCACTAATTGATCCACAGGTGGGCACTATTGATCGTATAGAAGTTTAAAGCAACAATTATCATCACTTTATCCTTGATCATTTAATCGCCATTAATTACCAAACAAATTAATTAAACATAATTCCTTCAGATATGGAAGTCCTATGTCTGACTCGAGACTTTTTGACGTGGACAAGTGTGTTTTTTGCATTCTGTTTGTCCGCGGACAAGCACAAATTAACAGTAGGGATATTACATTAGCTTACACATTCTTTTTTGACCTTTAGAAAGTATCTTACCTTGACTGGCTCAGTAATTTCCTTAAATCCACTTAATTTTACCCGTATTTTTCAAAACCCAGATTTTAGAAATATAATATTATCACTGACACTTTCTGTGACTAAAATAACCTAACTTAAATTTACGCAAATTTTTGACACCTGCCATCAGAAACTGGGTTTAACCTGTTTGACAATTTGTTTCTTTTAATGTGTGCCGACACTAGCAGAACAAAGAAGACACCGGCAGATCAAAGAAGTCAACGGCAGATCAAAGAAGACGTGCATGTATTCCATGTGATGTCATAGTGATGTCACTGCTATTGACAGGACCAGCATAACACACACTTGCTATTTAAAGTGACTGACTTTGAGTGAGCACTGGAAGCTTGATTTATTTTTTGCTGATATGGAATTAACTTTTTTAATTGTATTCATATTTAAAGGGTTTTCTTGGTTTGGGCAATCATTGCAGGAGTGAAAAAAAATCTTTACATGTAATTTGCAGTTTAATCACATTAGATTCACAAGATTTACAAGGATAAGAAAACAGAATCGCTGGCATTTTCAGTGAATTTGTTATTTACTTTAAATTAATAGACTTAAACAAAGACAGGAAATAAGAAAAATAGTAACATTATATTAAGCATATTTAGTTCCTTTTTCAACTTGCATGTCATGGTGCTAAATCTTTCCACGTTTTCCCTAAAATCTTGTGACTTCTCCCTAAAATCTCTCCACTTCTCCTTAATCTTAGCTGAGGGAGAAGTGGCTTCTCCCAAAAATCTTAGCCTACTTTCATCACAAAAAGTATTAATGATCATTCTAGACAAGAATTCACAATGGGTCATGTCACTTACTAAAATGGTATTTTCAGTGACATTTGAATACAAACAACTGAAGATATTCATAAATGTATGATTATTCAAAGTCTATGATAAATATGAATAATGATAACTGAAAAATAAAGTGTGTTTAAGTGTTTCATGAAATAAATATTAAATAGTTTTTGTGTTTTATGTTTTTCATCGAAATGCTAAAGCGCGCCCGAGGTACGCATCGCCAAGTTTGTCTATTAATTTTTCTTCCCTGAAAAAAAAGTGGCTATTAATTTATAATGGCCAGGGCTAGCACTGCATGTATTATATAATGTAATAGATTGTTATGTTGTATTGTGTGCTGCTTGAACTATTAATAAATCTTTAAATAAAAACTTTGCATCGTTTTCTTTTTCAGTCACATCGTAATATTTGCAATAGAACTGCCGGCAATCATTTTCTTACTTACAACTATTTTGATTAATGACAAACTGTAAACTAAATTGAACTGTAATCAGGCATTGACAATATCACAGCTTTTATGCAAAACACTGGGTCGTCCATAGTATATGGTCCGTGTCGTCCATGATATGGTCCGGGTCGTCTATAAAATGAGCCTGTAAGTTAACTTTAATAAAAATGAGCAATGTTCGTATTAGACATTATTAGTAATTCTGAAACTTCAAAAACATGTATTTGGTACAAAATAGTGGCCTAGAACACAGCTCAGTTTGTTCTGAAACGTGGTCCGGGTTGTCCCAAATATGGTCCAGGTTGTCTGGTCCGTATTGTCCTATGGTCCGTATTGTCCCAGTACCGAACAGAGTAACCGTCAATGTTGGGTGGTAAAAACCGCCCCGGTCAATACTTCCTGAAGTGGTCAGTACCGGTCAATACTGGCCGATTGGTCAATACTGGTCAATTAGACAATACTGACTGTTAAGATATTTTGCAAAGTTTAACAACAATTCTAATATGACCAACAATGCTTTAATCATCACAACGATGTTATGTTGACGTCACGTCAATGTGATATTTAGCGCCATGTACGCATCGAGAAATAGCGCTTTCAAATTTCATGAAATATTTTACTTAATAACATGTTTTAATTAAACGAAATGTCACATTGCACAAATGTTTTGATCAATTTATACACATACTGAATTAGTTATTCGCTTTGGCAGTTTGCTGAATAATTCGCAATAATTTTCGCTCGAAATGAATTCTGCCATAGAGACAAGGTCAAACTAATGACTTGGTCAGGAATTACATATAGCAAGGACACATCTGTGTTTGTTGTATCTGTAATTCTGAATGACAAGATTGGATCTAGTTAAATATGTATAATAGAACATGACCCTTTTTAAAACAGACCCTGTTGGCGTGATGCAGTGACCTAGTGTACTGATCTCTCAATGTGTCACAGCTTCTACCATGCATGCTTGTATTGTAAATCTTCAATATGTATTAACTATTATTCATGAGTCTCTAAATTTAATTTTTTGTCCTAGCATAAGTGACCTTTTCCTGTTGCAGAAATGTACAGGGATGACAGAAGAGGGAGAGGATATAGAGGTCAAGGTCACTGGGGTCGAGGAGGTCAAAGGAGATATAATGATAATGATAGAGGTCATCCAGAAATGGAAGAAGACAGATATGAAGCACATGATCCGGGACACGGTTACCGGGGAAATAGAGGAAGGGGAAGAGGAGGTAGACGTGGGGGATCAGGCCGAGGACATAGAGGTTATGCTGAAGACAGGAGAGATGAGAGACCAGGTGGATCTGGACGAGGTGGTAAGGAAAGGCCTCCGCCAGGGCTGAAGGGGAGGGAGATTGGCATGTGGTATGCTAGAAGAAGCAGAGCAAATGCTGAACAGAGGGAGAAAGATCAGGTTCGCCAAATACAGTACCAACTGGGTCATCTTTTTGCTTGTACATGTATTTCATACTGACTGTCATATTATACTCATAAGTTGAAAATGTGGTCATGGATTAAATATAACAGGATTTTAACTTGTTCATGAAGTCAGTGTATTTTAAGAGAAAAAGGTTTGAACATACATGTACTGTATATTACTATTCTTTACAGAATATATAGAAATAAATTACAGAAATAGATTGGAATATATTCTGATGTCAAGAATGTAATATTTTACAAATTTCTAGGAAAACTAACACTATCACTGAGTTAGAAATTGTAGATTTAAAGCTGTTTTGATAAATTAATTTTGGGTTTTTTGAATTTCAGCGCCCAGAAGTGAAGATGGTTCAACATCAGGAGCAAAATATTCGTCAGTTGCTACATGACATAAAGTCTAGTAGAGATTGTCACCTCAGCTAGCAGAATCTGGTGCTGAACTACCTCCCGAGAGGTAAATGTGTATCGGTAATTTTTTATATCTGTTTGACACATTATTGTTGAGGTAAAAAAAAAAACAGAAACGTAAATCTTGACGTGTCTTAAAGATGCACTGTGCTCATTTAACCCTTAGCCTGCTGGCGGCATATGGTTCTGCCTTTGCGACCAGTGCAGACCAAGATCAGCCTGCACATCCGTGCAGTCTGATCATGGTCTGCACTGTTCGCTATTCAGTCAGTATCTTTTTGGTAAGCACCCCTTTTAATAGTTAATGGTACTGTCCAAATTGAAAGAAGGACAAGTTCATTAAAGAAATTTAGGAGGGTAAGGGTTAAAAAAAATATTTATCATTAGATTTTGATTCAGATCTAGAAAATCCTCATCAGATATATTTAACTTGGGTAAATATATAAATTGACTGTGTGTTTGTAGAGCTGCAGTCAACATTTAATCGTACTTAATAATAAAGTCATTTGTTCCAGCTCGACTATTGGAAGAGTAGTCTGAGCTATTCTACTTACCCAGGTGTCTGCGTCACACCTTGGTTAAAGTTTTGTATGCAAGTACATATAGCTGTCATTTAAAGGCATATATATTATTATATTATACCAGACTTATATAGCGCCCTTTTCATGATAAACACGTTCAAAGGCGCTTTACATATAGCAAACGCAGCCACACAGGGAGCGAAATTCATTCTCTACTAGTACAGACACAGAGCGATCTGACCAGAGGGACAGAGTGAGATAAAGCCCGCAGAACAGACAGAGAAATCAGAGAGAGATACAGGCCTGTCCGGCTAACTTAGCCTAGCTCTTTGCGAATAGACAGTCTGGTTCTTTAACGTGCCCGGTGTATAGCACCGATACACGCAAAGCTGTCTTTCCTGGGAAGAACCAGTACAGACCTCTTAGTCAGTTGGGAGACACTCAAGAGCATCTTAGAAATTTCCAGTTCCTGGACCGGGATTTGAACCCCGGACCTCTGGATTGGCAGTCAAGCGTGTTACCACTAGACCACCGGCCCACCTATGGCTATGAAACTTATTTTTTCTTTTTCTAGTTCAACTACCATAACTCTGACATGTACTTTTGGCAAATTATGCCGCCTTTTGGACTTAGAAAATCCTGGTTAAAGTTTTGTTGGCAAGTTACTATCTCCAAAACTAATGCAAATATTGAATTGAAACTTCACATGTTTTTTCAAGGTTATGAAATTAGGTGATAGCATCAAGTCACTTTACTTTGACATGCATTTTAGCCAAACTATGCCCCCTTTTGGACTCCCAAAACTAATGCAGATTCTAGATTGAAATTCTATAGATATTTTAACATCTAGTGTAATATTCCTGCTTTTGGGACAACAATTCGACTTGTAGAGCCTTGGCTGTCTTACAGACAGCTCTTGTTTAGAAGTGCACTGTGTTTACTTACACCTCTATTACTGTGTAGCATCTTAAACTTAATAGAGGGGGCTCCGTGGCCAAGTGGTTAAGGTCACTGACTTCAAATCACTTGCCCCTCAACAATCTGGGTTCCTGGATTTGAGCCTTATATGGCATATTGAATTCTTTATGTGAGGAAGCTATGGAAGGGTGGTTGTTTTACCTAGGTGCCTGCCCATGATGAAATAATGCACAGAGGGGCACCTGGGGTCTTCTTCCACAATCAAAGCAGAAAAGTCGCCATATGATCTGTAATTTTGTCAGTACGATGTTGGACCTAACAAAAAAGAACCCCCCGCCAAACATGATACTAATTTTAATTTAATATGCACACAAACTTGTTTATTTTATGTTTTAGTACATAGATTCTGAATAGAAATTGTTCATATTTTCAGATATATGCAGAGTAATATCTTTAAAACTTACTGATAATTATAAAACTTTGATTATTTTCCTGAACTTATGCAGATTCCCTTTGGTTATACGCCCAAAGGGACATATTATGTTATACCCCCGATGTCCGTCTGTCTGTCCATCAGTCCGTTAGCAATTTTATGTCTGCTCTGTTCTGAATGGCTCACTTCAAGGTCAAGGTCACATTTAGGGGTCAAAAGTCATATGAGTGTGTTTTGTGTCTGCTCTGTAACTCTTGAACTGCTTGAAGGATTGTAAAGAAACTAGGCACAAATGTTCACCACATCGAGACAATGTGCATAGCGCATGTTCCTGATGTCTCCCTTTAAGGTCAAGGTCACACTTGGGGGGTCAGAGCTCATCGCTCTGTAACTCTTGAACCCCCTTAAGGATTTTGAAGAAACTTGACACAAATGTTCACCACATGGAGACAATGTGCAGAATGCATGTTCTGAATGGCTAGCTACAAGTTCAAGGTCACACTTGGGGGGTCAAAGGTCATACCTTGCCCGTATATTGCTCCGTATTGCGGGTGCTCTTGTTATAAATTATGTTGTTCAGCATTTTTAGCAGTCTAGCTATTCTACTCACCCTGGCGTCGGCATCACACCTTGGTTAAGTTTTTGCATGCAAGTACATACAGCTATCATTTAAAGGCATATAGCTTTGAAACTTATTTTTTCTTTTTCTAGGTCAATTACCAACCTCACTGGGTCAAGTCCCATAACTCTGACATGTATTTTGAGCAAATTATGCCCCCTTTTGGACTTAGAAAATTCTGGATAAAGTTTTGCGTGCAAGTACATACAGCTTATACTAAAAGGCGTATAGATTTGAAACTTATTTTTTTAGCTCACCTGTTACAAAGTGACAAGGTGAGCTTTTGTGATCGCGTGGCGTCCGTCGTCCGTGCGTGCGTCCGTCCGTGCGTGCATAAACTTTTGCTTGTGACCACTCTAGAGGTCACATTTTTCATGGGATCTTTATGAAAGTTGGTCAGAATGTTCATCTTGATGATATCTAGGTCAAGTTCGAAACTGGGTCACGTGCGGTCAAAAACTAGGTCAGTAGGTCTAAAAATAGAAAAACCTTGTGACCTCTCTAGAGGCCATATTTTTCTTGAGATCTTCATGAAAATTGGTCAGAATGTTCACCTTGATGATATCAAGGTCAAGTTCGAAACTGGGTCACGTGGGGTCAAAAACTAGGTCAGTAGGTCTAAAAATAGAAAAACCTTGTGACCTCTCTAGAGGCCATATTTCTTAATGGTTCTTCATGAAAATTGGTCAGAATGTTCAACTTGATGATATCTAGGTCAAGCTTGAAACTGGGTCACGTGGGGTCAAAAACTAGGTCAGTAGGTCTAAAAATAGAAAAAGCTTGTGACCTCTCTAGAGGCCATATTTCTCAATGGATCTTCATGAAAATTGGACAGAATGTTCACCTTGATGATATCTAGGTCAAGTTTGAAAGTGGGTCACGTGGGGTCAAAAACTAGGTCAGTAGGTCTGAAAATAGAAAAACTTTGTGACCTCTCTAGAGGCCATATTTTTCATGGGATCTTTATGAAAATTAGTCAGAATGTTCACCTTGATGATATCTAGGACAAGTTCGAAACTGGGTCACATGTGGTCAAAAACTAGGTCAGTAGGTCTAAAAATAGAAAAACCTTGTGATGTCTCTAGAGGCCATATTTCTCAATGGATCTTCATGAAAATTGGTGAGAATGTTCAGCTTGATGATATCTAGGTTAAGTTCAAAAGTGAGTCACGTGCCTTCAAAAACTAGGTCATTAGGTCAAATAATAGAAAAACCTTGTGACCTCTCTAGAGGTCATATTTTTCAATGGATCTTCATGAAAATTGGTCAGAATTTTTTATCTTGATGATATCTAGGTCACATGTGCTCAAAAACTAGGTCACTATGTCAAATAATAGAAATAACGACGTCATACTCAGTTCAACACTGGGTCATGTGGGGATAGGTGAGCGATTCAGGACCATCATGGTCCTCTTGTTTATTATTGGCCGTAGGGAAAAACCCGAGACCACTTTTCTGTGGTACAACATGGATGGTACCTCCAATTTTTAGGTGTATTTTGACATATCTATACCTTGTAAGAATTTTTTTTTCTTTTTGGTTAAATTTCTTCCCTTTGTTGTTCCTGCCCTTTGGACTTTGATATTTTACTGAGGACCTTCTTGTCCTCAAGTGCAATGATAACAGGTGAGCGATATAGGGCCATCATGGCCCTCTTGTCTTTTTCTAGATCAATTACCAACCTCACTGGGTCAAGTTCCATAACTCTGACATGTATTTTGAGCAAATTATGCCCCCTTTTGGACTTAGAAAATTCTGGTTAAAGTTTTACATGCAAGTTACTATCTCCAAAACTAATGCAGGTATTGAATTGAAACTTCAAATGTGTCTTCGGGGTTATAAAACTAGTTGATAGCAGCAAGTCCCATAACTCTGACCTTCATTTTGGGCAAATTATGCCCCCTTTTGGACTTAGAAAATCCTGGTTAAAGTTTTGCGTGCAAGTACATACAGCTATTACTAAAACGCATATAGATTTGAAACTTATTTTTTCTATTCTAGATCAATTACTAACCTCACTGGGTCAAGTCCCATAACTCTGACATGTATTTTGGGCAAATTATGCCCCCTTTTGGACTTAGAAAATTCTGGTTAATGTTTTACATGCAAGTTACTATCTCCAAAACTAATGCAGATATTGAATTGAAACTTCACATGTGCCTTCGGGGTTATTAAACTAGTTGATAGCACCAAGTCCCATAACTCTGACCTTCATTTTGGTCAAATTATGTCCCTTTTTGAACTTAAAACACTTTTGATATTTAACCTTTTTGGTTAATAATTTCCTGCTTCTGGGACAATATTTCGAATAGCTTGGCTGTCTTACGGACAGCTCTTGTTTTGTTTAAATTGTACTTTATTTACAGTGAAGAAATGGATTGGTTTGATGAAGACAAAAAGTTCAAAAAGGAATTTTGTAAGTTCAGCTTGTTGTTATGAGATAAGCCTTTGAAGTAAAATTTGACAGTATATTTTCCTTTTTATGCTGTCAGTGAGGAATAATCTTGATCCAGAATTATGACACTTTATAAACAATAGAAAATTTTAATTTCTTGGTTAGAATTTTTGTTTCTGTCCACTTCTATGGAATGTTATTAGAACAATATCTATGGAACTTTACAGACTTGTTTGTCATCACTAGGTGATGAGTACGATGGCCAAGAAGCTGAAGAAAGAACTTCAAATCGAAATGTCAGAAGAGAACCTGAAAGTACAGAGCTTCGTGTCAAAATAGAAACTGGAACAGCTGACCTAAATATTAAAACAGAAGCTGGAACTGCTGATCTAAATATTGAAACAGAAGCTGGTACATCTAATCTAAGTATTAAAACAGAAGGTAGAGCAGCTGATTCCGTACTGGAGCCAGTTATTGAAATACTGGATGATGAGGATGATGAATTACCAGCAATAACGGAGATGATGAAGTTCAATGAAGAGGAGGATTATATGATAAAAGATGATGAAGAAGGTAGGGGTTGATAGATGATGATGAAGGTTGGGGTTTGATAGATGATGATGAAGGTAGTGATTGATGGATGTTGATAATGATGAAGGTAGGGTTTGAAAGATGATGAAGGTAGGGTTTGATAGATGGTAATGGTTGGGTTGACATGATGATGAAGGAAGGTTTTTGAAAGATGATGAAGGTAGGGGCTGATAGATGATGATGGTTGGGTTGACAGGTGATGATGAAGGAAAGTTTTGAAAGATGATGATGGAGGTAGGAGTTAAAAGATGATAATGAGGGTAGGAGCTGATAGCTGTTGATGAAAGTAGGAGTTGAGAGATGATGAAGGTAGGTGATGATAGAAGATAATGAATATAGGAGTTGACAAAAGATGAAGTTAAGGGTTGACAGATGATGATGGTCAGGGTTCACAGATGATGTGGTAGGGGTAGATAGATGATTATGCAGAAGGAATTGACAAAGGTAGGCAGGCCTTTTTTCATCTGTTTGGGAAAGCCGCCATCACCAGTGGAATTGGAAAAATGTTCTTAGAAATTAATATGACATTGGGAAAAATTCAAAGTTACTATAATGTATATAAAGATGTTTTTTGTGTGTAATATTTACAAATGGGGATGGCGTTTTACTAATTGTTTGACAGTATATTATAACTGTTGTTTATATAACCAAAGTCAATGTACAAGATAGCAAAACAACAAAAACCTCTTGAAGATATAATGGTTATGTGAAAACTGTAATATCATGATAATAAATTTTATATTTATAAGAAGTTAAATTTGTTGGGTTTAACATCACACGGTCATAGGTCATATGGCAACTGGCCAGCTTTAATAGAGGAGGAAGACCCCGGGTGCCCCTCTGTGAATTATTTAATCATGGATGGGCACCTGGGTAAAACCTCCGACCTTCTGTAAGCCATCTGGATAGCTTCCTCACATGAAGAATTCAATGCCTCGAGTGAGGCTCAAACCCACATCAATGAAGGGCAAGTGATTTGAAGTCGGAGACCTTAACCACTCGGCCACGGAGACCACTACAGTTATAAGAATTCTTCATTCATCAATAACAGATTAACAAGGTTAAAACATAACCTGATAACTTTTACAATAATCACCAATTCATCAAATACAGATCAACAAGATTTGAATATAATTTGATTATTTTTCAGTTATAATAATCCCTGATTCACCAGAGAGAGATCAGCAGGATCTGGACAGGCAGTTATCAGAGAACTTCAATCAGAAACAGGAAAATCTCGCTTATCAGCGCATGCAGAAGTTCAGACAAAAACTGCCATCTTATAATGATAGACGAGTAGGGCTTTTTTTTAAGCTTGACTGTTTGAAAAAAAAATTAAAGAGTAGAGGTATTGTAACGGTATTCACCTTTTCGCCTGTGTTGGCATCAGAATCCATGTTGCACATTTTGCATGTAAGCAGGTTTCTCTAAAACTGCCAGCCCAATGAATTCAATAGTCGCACAAATATTTGGTATCATGAGGTTACCTCACAGGACAAGCTACATAACTCTTGCTTTTATTTTGTTAAAATATGCCCCTTTTTAACTTCAATAGATTTGAGCCGCGCCATGAGAAAATCAACATAGTGGCTTTGCGACCAGCATGGATCCAGACCAGCCTGCACATCCGCGCAGTCTGGTCAGGATCCATGCTGTTCGCTTTCATAGCCTATTGGAATTAGAGAAACTGTTAGTGAACAGCATGGGTCCTGACCAGACTGCGCGGATGCGCAGGCTGGTCTGGATCCATGCTGGTCGCAAACCCACTATGTTGGTTTTCTCACGGCGCGGCTCATTTAGTTAAAATTTCACGTGTAAGGAGGTTTTCCAAAGCTACTAGACCAAATGCTTTCAAATTTCTGAATGACTTTGGCATCATGTAATGACCTTATATAGCAAGACACATCTGTAGCCTTACTTTGGTAAAAAACTTTGTCCCTTGTCAAGTAGATTTTTTTTGACAATTTTGTATGTAAGCATGTTTCTCGGGAATAACCAGACCAAGTATTTTCAAAGTCTCCACACATCTTCAGTATTATAAGTTGACCTTATGTAGCAGGTTTCATAAATCTGGCTTACATTTTAGCAAAGTTATGCTCCCTTTTCAACTCCAACAATTTTACTATAGTTTCTATATGTAAGGTAGTATTAGGTTGAAGGGTTACAAATAGTTGAGCGTACCGTTAGTAGACAGCTCTTGTTTTCATTTGAACTGGAACCCCTAAGTAGCGAAAAACCCTTGCAGTTGAACTTTTTCTTTTGTCTGGAAGCTGCTTTGTTTAAACTAATTTCACTTAGCTTGATTACAGACCATTTGAGCCGTGCCATGAGAAAACCAACATAGTGGCTATGTGACCAGCATGGGTCCAGACCAGCCTGCGCATCCGCGCAGTCTGGTCAGGATCCATGCTGTTCGCTAACGGTTTCTCTAAATGCAATAGACTTCGAAAGCGAACAGCATGGATCCTGACCAGACTGCGCTGGTCGCAAACCCACTATGTTGGTTTTCTCATGGCGTGGCTCATTTGTTATGTTCTTAGTTCTGACACAACAAACTGTTGCTTTCTGTAATACTTTATAAACATATCTGGATAAATATGAAATCTTAACCTCTTTGATATTTCTGCATTTTCAGAAAATTGTAAATATGATACATGCAAATCAAGTTGTGGTACTGAGTGGAGAAACAGGCTGTGGAAAAACTACCCAAGTAAATGAGTTATTGTTAGTAGACTGATTTTAAAAAAGATAGTAATTGGTCATGATTTCTGCATTTAGCTTAAAAAGATAAACTTCTGCTAATTTTAGAGTGTATTTATTGGAATTGCTTAAGAAAATAGTAAAAAATATTATCCTTTTTATTGTTTCCTTTCATTAAGTAAAAGAAAGCAGGAAAAGACATAACTGGTTTTAGAAAATACTGTTAAAGGGAGAAAACTCAAATTGAAGATTTGTTTTGAGTAAGTAATAATGTACAGAAAATGTTTATTAATTTACTTTATGAGCTCCTCTTACTATTTTAAAGCAGATTGATGTGTGTTTTAGGTACCACAGTATATCCTGGATGATTTTATAGAGCAGGAAAGAGGGTCACAGTGTAGAATTATCTGTACACAGCCTAGACGTATAAGTGCAATATCGGTAAGTGAAGGGCTTGAAATTTCAAGTTTCCTTCCCATTTCATACCTTAATCTAGATATTGCTTCTCTTTCCAGTGCTTGTTATTGGCTGGGTCTTGTCCACACTATGAAGTGTTTTATAAAAGTTTATAATATATGACATTGTGTCTTTCATAGGTAGCCGAAAGAGTAGCTGCAGAAAGGGCAGAAGCATGTGGGAATGGGAACTCTGTTGGATATATGATTCGTCTTGACAAGTAAGTAAAAGCTGGTAGTACAAATTTTAGTCCAGCCTGCCTTGTTGATCTACAGATGTTGCACTGTTCTTCATAATATTGTCATGATAGTTTCAGAGGAATTGAAGTTATCTAGAACATTTGGATGTTCATTTCTTGTCTACCTAGCTTGTAAAGAGAAGGACATACGGGTTGTAGATCACCTTTTTTTTTCGCTAGGAAAAAGACAAGCTACATGTGTACAACTGTATAATTTACAGTCTTTTTGAAAATTTGTAAGTAGGCAAAAAATTTTTTATCATGTCTGTCTGTGTAGGACAGATGTTTTCCAGCCCTCGGGACAGCACTGTAAGAAACATTGCTTGTGCTTGGTATGGAAGCACCTTGGATATTAATAGCATGAGAACCACCTCTGTAGCCTAGTGGTAGATTGCCTGTTTTGAATACAGGGCATAGTGGGTTCACTTCATAGCAACGCCATACCAAAACATGAAAAATATTACTGGTACTAGTAGCTTCCGCAATGGTGCTACACATTAAGAGGATCATAGTTTAAGGTACCACAGTATATTTTATTAGCTCCTCTTTCTATTTTAAAGCATGTTGATCTGTGTTATATCCTGAATAATTTTGTATGCTGCCAGGATGTATAATTGTCATATCCTGCTCACTGCTACAAGTAGACACTGTCATTTATATGAATGAAAAAAAATGTTGAAAAAGCCCTAAACCTGAATGCACTTAAACACACACATTGACCAGCATGACAGAACTTTTTTTTTTTACTTTTAAAAAGTAGCATTAAACCCCCAATAAACTGTATCATTTTCTCCTGTTTCAGTAAGCTTCCCAGAAATGATGGGTCTATACTTTATTGTACAACTGGTATTTTGTTGAAAGTGCTTGAGAGTGATCCGTAAGTATATTGACCATTTTGATGTAATTATTTGCAAAGATTTATGTCCAAAATTATTCAGGGGCTTCCTGGCTGTGTGATTTTAGTCAGTGACTCCAAATCACTTGCCCCTCATTCACCTAGGATTACATGTACATGGTATCAAAAAAATTTTATGGGAGAGTTTGAAACCTTCATGAATATTACCCAATCTGCTGTATACAAGTTCTAAGAGTATTCTAAGATTGGACCAGAAGTACTTGTAAAATTATAGTTAGATACTGTTGTTCATCATTTCTCATTGCATATATGTATACTTACAACCTGAATTTGTATTACAGCAGTATGGGTGTGGAACCTGCCTTGGGGTGTAAAATTCTTTCGTGTGAAGAAGCCATCCAGCTGGTTTACAAAATGTTGGGTGGTTCTACCCATGTTCCTACTCGTATGGCAGTAATGCAATGAGGGGCATATGGGGTTTTCCTCCACCATCAGAAGCTGGAAAGTAGCCATAAAACGTACAATGTGTCAGTGTGATATTAAACCTAACAAAACATTCTATTCATTCAGGTTATTACATAAAGCCACACATATCATACTTGATGAGATACACGAGCGTGATCTGTTGTCCGATTTTCTCATCATCATTCTGAGGGATATCCTACAGAGACGTCCAGATCTCAAGCTGATACTCATGAGTGCTACACTCAATGCTGAGGCATTCTCAAAATACTTCTGTGAGTTTAACTTGTCTTTTTTCAGCAGTTAGAAGTTTATTATATTTGCCCATAACCAAAAGCAAAATAAGACTAGAGTGAGACCTAGTGAGATAATATTACAGTAAAACAGTGATTGCTGGTAGTTGCTACCAGATTAGCAAAATGCTGCAGTTATCCAGGGTTTTTGAGAAATTGGAACATAGAAATAAAAAAGAAACGGCTGGGGACCACATTAATTGTTTCAGCAAACTCAGGGGCCACAAGCTATCAGTGATCGAGCAGGCAGGGTTTTACTGTATTTCTAAATGCAGTTGTATATAGTGGAACCTCTAGAACACACACTGCTAGGAAGACTAAAATATGTATATTGTGGAGAAGTTGTGTCTCTCCTGAGGTTACGGTAATTTACCAATGGGAAATCAAATATATTCTCTTTCTAGGGTGGTATTAGCTCCAAAAATGTCGTTAATAGAGATAATAATGTATTATTATTAGGGCTGTCACCATTGATTGTTATATTGATATTTTCCATCAGAGTCACAGGTTGCATTTTTTTTTACTCGACAAATATGCATATGAGTGCATTAGTATAAAGAAAAGTGCTCATATTTCAGATGATTGCCCAATGATCAATGTGCCAGGATTTACCTACCCTGTGAAGGAGTATCTTCTGGAAGATGTCATTGAACTCCTCAGGTTTGTTTATACAGTAGAATACCGACTGCTCAAGGTCTCAAGGGGATGAGCAAAAGTTTTGGGTTATCTGGGGCTTTTAGCAATTCAAACATAGAAATATGTAAGGGAAAAGGTTTAGAATCAGATTTGCTTGAGTCAGCTCAGAAGCTTTAGGGATCGAAGCTTTAGCAAGTGGTGTTTCAATGTATAAGGTATATACAGTCCTAGACTGGGACAGGCAGAGATTGGTCTTTGTTTGCAGGTGGCTTTTATTTACAGGTTACAAGCAACTGTAAATGTTCTTTGATGAAAAACATTTAAAAAATATTTTGCTGAAACAACTAAATTTAGATTGTTTTTACCTATCCCAGCACTTAAAAGCTCAGTTAGCACTCGGTAATGAAAATATTTCTTTAATTTTAAAACAAAGGGAAGAACTGTTTTAATACAGTTTGGCCGTCAAATCGAAATATATGTAAAATTAATAAACCTACTTTTAATATCAGTTTGTGAACTGAATCGTTTCTGCTACCGCACTGGTTTTTAGCTCGACTATTCATAGAATAGTAGAGCTATTGGACTCGCCCATGCGTTGGCGTCCGCGTCGGCGTCCGCGTCCCGATTTGGTTAAGTTTTTGTATGTAAGCTGTTATCTCAGCAACCACTTGTGGGAATGGATTGAAACTTCACACACTTGTTCACTGTGATAAACTGACCTACATTGCACAGGTTCCACAACTCTATTATGCTTTTTTACAAAATTATGCCCCTTTTTCGACTTAGAAATTTTTGGTTAAGGTTTTGTATGTAAGCTGGTATCTCAGTAACCACTTGTGGGAATGGATTGAAACTTCACACACTTATTTACTGTGATAAACTGACTTACATTGCACAGGTTCCATAACTCTATTTTGCTTTTTTACAAAATTATGCCCCCTTTTCGACTTAGAATTTTTTGGTTAAGGTTTTGTATGTAAGCTGGTATCTCAGTACTCACTAATTGGAATGGATTGAAACTTCACACACTTGTTTACTGTCATAATCTGACATGCACAAAGCAGGTCTCATAACTTTATTTTGCTTTTTTTCAAAATTATGCCCCTTTTTCAACATAGAAATTTTTGGTTAAGTTTTTGTATGTAAGCTGGTACCTCAGTATCCACTAATGGGAAAGGATTGAAATTTCACACACTTGTTCACTGTCATGATATGACATGCAGTGCAAAGGGTTAATAACTCAACTTCACATTTACAAAATTATGCCCCTTTTTCAACTTCGGAGTTTTTGGTTAAATTCCTATATGTAAGCTGGTATCTCAGTACCCACTAATGGGAATGGATTGAAACTTCACATACTTGTCCACTGTCATGAGCTGATAAGCACTATGCAAGTTCCATAACCCTATTTTGCTTTTTAGCTCGACTATTCATAGAATAGTGAGCTATTGCACTCGCCCATGCGTCGGCGTTTGCGTCGGCGTCCGCGTCCCGATTTTGGTTAAGGTTTTGTATGTAAGCTGGTATCTCAGTAACCACTTGTGGGAATGGATTGAAACCTCACACACTTATTCACTGTGACAAACTGACTTACATTGCACAGGTTCCATAACTCTATTTTGCTTTTTTACAAAATTATGCCCCTTTTTCGACTTAGAAATTTTTGGTTAAGGTTTTGTATGTAAGCTGGTAACTCAGTAACCACTTGTGGGAATGGATTGAAACTTCACACACTTATTCACTGTGATGAACTGATCTACATTGCACAGGTTCCATAACTCTATTTGGTTTTTTACAAAATTATGCCCCTTTTTCGACTTAGAAATTTTTGGTTAAGGTTTTGTATGTAAGCTGGTATCTCAGTACTTACTAATGGGAATGGATTGAAACTTCACATACTTGTTCACTATCATGATCTGACATGCACTAAGCAAGTCCCATAACTCTACTCTCTTTTTTTTTCAAAATTATGCCCCTTTTTCGACTTAGCAGTTTTTGGTTATATTTTTGTATGTAATCTGATATCTCAGTATCTACTAATTGGAATGGATTGAAACTTCACACACTTGTTCACTGTCATGATCTAACATGCACTGTGAAGGTCCCATAACTCTACTTGGCATTTTTACAAAATTATGCCCCTTTGACTTAGCAGTTTTTTGTTAAGTTTTTGTATGTAAGCTGGTATCTCAGTATCCACAAATTGGAAAGGATTGAAACTTCACACACTTGTTCACTGTCATGATATGACATGCAGTACAGAGGTTCAATACCTCTACTTTGCATTTTACAAAATTATACCCCTTTTTCAACTTTTGTATTCATTCAATTGACAAGGCTGTTGAATAGTCGAGCGTTGCTGTCCTCCGACAGCTCTTGTTTACTAAATTATGTCCCGTTTTCGACTTTCGTATTCATTCAATCGACAAGGCTTTTGAATAGTCGAGCGTTGCTGTCCTCCGACAGCTCTTGTTAATATTCCAGTCCATGTTTTGAGGATCTACCCATAATTCCATCTTTTCTTGAAAGTACGAAAATGGCCCCACTCAAGGGAAAATGGAATGAAGTTTTTCACTGAAATGACCAAAATGTCTGTATATATTCAGGTTATTGCCCAATTTCATTTTAAGTTATGCTTTTAAGGTATGAAGTTCCAGACAAAATGTTGAAGAGAAGACCCAGAAAGCGCAGAGAGTTCAATAAGGCTGTGGAGGAGGAAGAAATGAGAGAGGCATGGCTACGTAACCTGGAAGGCGGAGTCAACACGAACATGAGGTATGTTTTAGTGTGATGTTGAAGTAAAGTACAAACAACAGTGACTAATACAGGAGGATAACAAAGTGAGGGAGATGTGGCTATGAAATCTGGAAGGTGAAGTTAATACTTAAACTGTTAAAAAGAAGACCCGAGAATTTAAAGTGATGAAGTTAACCCTTAGCCTGCTGGTGGCAAGTGATTCTGCCTTTGCGAGAAGTGCAGATGGTACTGTTCAAAGTGAAAGATGGACACGATAGGAAGTGGGGGAAGTGACTAGAGGTTTAGCTGTGAAATATTGAAGGTGGCAACAATGCTGATAAGGAGGTAAACAATGTTTTTACCAGATTTGGAAGGGCATTTAGTTGTGAATGCAACAGATGACATTTAAGGTATGTAGAAGATACAGGGAAAGTTTTTATGCCCCCGGTATCTACTGATGCGGGAGGCATATAGTGATTGTCCTGTCCATTCGTTCGTTCGTCCGTCCGTCCATCCGTGGAGGTTAACCAAATGGGACCGTTTCGTCTAGCCTCAGTACCCCTTACTAGAATGACTTGATACTAATGCAGATGTAACCTGTGACCATTCATCATCTTCAGACATCACCTGACCTCAGTTTTACCTTGACCTTGACCTCATTTTGAACTTAGGTTGCTTTATATGGGCCATCTCTTGGTTAACCAAATGAGACTGTTTCGTCTAGCATCAATACCGTTTACAAGAATGAATTGATACTAATACAGATGTAACCTGTGACCATTCCTCATCTTCAAACATCACCTGACCTCAGTTTGACAGTCAGAAGACTATTTTCACCAAAAATATTAGGGAGTCTAGAAATATTTGGCTAGAGCAGTTCTTTTACTTACGTGGAGTTATTTAACTATATTCTCACCATACTTTAGTATTAATATAATTTGAGGGCAGAATGAGAAACTATTGTGTCTTGTCCTGTATATACAGTTACAATAGTTTCATGCTCAGCCCTTATATTGTTTCACCATTTTAGACATTTATAGAAAAGGAAGATTGAAGTTTCAAACTTGAATATCTGTCTTGGTTATATTTGTCCTTGGAAGAAATTAGAAAAACTTTAAAAGCTTTGTATAAATATCATGGATAAATTAAAATGACAAGTTATTTTTTATACCCCCACAAACTTAGGAGTGAGCTTGCCGGTTGGTCTGTTGGTATATTGGTTTTCATGGTTTCTGGACAGTAACTCATGAAAGGCTTGCCAGATTTAAATAATTTTTGGTACACAGGTGTAACATCATAAAATACAGGTCAAGTTCGTCTTTGAGGTCAGTAGGTCAAGGGTCAAGGCCACAATGACCCGGAAGAGTTAAACGGTTTCCAGATGATAACTTGAGAACGCTTGGGCCTAGGATCATGAAAGTTGATAGGGAGGTTGGTCATGACTCTGACTTTGTTCTTGGTCTGCATTGGTCGCAAAGGCAGAATCACTTGCCGCCAGCAGGCGAAAGGTAACAGTAACAAAAAAGGACATACCGTAGCTCTTTGCAGGATTAAAAACATACTTGCGTGACAGATTTGTACAACATGATTGGCTGAAGAGGACATTTCTGATTCTAATGGGTATCACTTAGCTTAATGATCTGTGGATCCTGAGTTTGATCTCTGGGCAAGACTTGTGCTCTCAGTGACCATTGCAAGTCTACAGATCCTGTAGTTGTGAGTCCAATCGTTGGGTTATGTTCATCTGACAATTTGATAGAAGACATTGTCTCTGAAGTCATTTTGTCCTCCACCTCTGATTCAGAATGGAGAAGTTGGCAGTTACTTGCAGAGAACAGGTTTGTACTGGTACAGAATCCAGGAACACTGGTTAGGTTAACTGCCTGCCGTTACATAACTAAAATACTGTTGAAAAACAGCACTAAACCCAAAATGAAAAAAAAAAAATGAGATAGAGCTATGTGCAGGGCAAAAACTTCTTAATTATCTGTTATTACTTATGTGAAATAATAACAATATTATTTCCTTAAATGTAGTCCAACGAATTCCCGTATTTTTCTCACAAAAGAGTTTTTAGGGTTTTAGTGCACGGATTACAAATAACATTTATTCTTTCACCACTTGTACATAATTTTATCTTATCTTAATCTCTGTTCATTGTACTACATACTGTTTATGCCACTAAGAATTAATTTGTTCATAATACATCATTTTTATTCATGTCTTTCAATTCACTGTATATATTAGGATGATTTTTTACATTATTATGTTAGAGGACCATATGTTAGACTGGCTATAGCCAAATATGTTATCCTCTTTAAATAAAGTTATTATTATATATTATTATATTATTATTAATGGGGCTTACAGCCAAAATATACCAGGAGATAGCTCTCACTAAAGTAAACCAATCAGTATGTAATATATCCGAGTCTTTTCATTCAAAATGTCAGAGTTCTTTAACCCTTATCATTCTGGACACCATTGATTCTGCCTTTGCGACCAGTGTAGATCATAATCAGCCTGCACATTCGTGCAGTCTGATCATGATCTACACTGTTTGCCATTCAGTTGGTATCTTTTAGGTATGCACCCCTTTTAACAGTTACTGGTACTGTCCAAATTGAAAGATGGATAAGTTCATTATAGAAATTTAGCAGGGTAAGGGTTAAGAGTAAGGCAATAATTGTCTCAGACAGTCAATAAAAATCTTATATTTTCAGATGCTCAAGGGGTACTCTGGAGGCATTGAGATGTATGGACATGACAAAAATAGATCTGGAATTAATTAAACAGCTTATAAAATACATTGTTACCTCTAAAGATGTAAGTTTATAGTAGTACAGTATCACCTTAGGAAGTTTTGATAATATTTGAAGTGGGGATTGGAAAAAATGTGAAGAGTCTGGTTTGATAATTGTCTGAATAGGTGTTCTACTTTTCATTTAGCAAAGCAAGACAGTTAAATGGAATTTTTATGTCACAATGTCTTGTGTTAACTGTACTACTGTACATATGATAAGAACTGGTTCAACATTTACATTATTCAGTCTTAGTTCTGTGCTATTAGTCTCAAAAATTAACTGTGATTTTTAAGTCTTCTTAGTTCATATAAATTCTCATGATTATTATCATTTTAAAGTCAGAAATATTGCAGATTTCAAGGTTTTAAGCTTTTCCAGACATAGGTTACAAATGACTTTTTCTAAAAGATTTGTGTGTAACTAATATATAGCTTGGCCATTGTAACAGAACTATTTCAGACAATTCCTTTACAAGAAAACTTCAAAACAAATAACTGTAATGTGTAGATACTGATAAATTTAGAATACCATATCTACATTAAAGAATTTGTTCACCTATAGGGGCTAACATGAAATTAACTTATATTCTAGGATGGGGCAATTCTTGTGTTCCTACCAGGGTGGACAGATATCAGTGAACTGCATAAGATGTTGACAAGGGATACATTTTTCAGCCCCTGTAAGTATTCTATTCTAAGATTATAAATCTAAGTTGGAAACCAGTCTTAGGCTGCTGCCTTGTGATTGGTCAGTTTTAAGATGTGCTCAGAAATAACCAATCAGATGTTGGTGTTTGGGACTGGTCTTCAAGCTTGGTTAAATAACCTAGATGTTTATATAAAATAAATTTGTGTAATTTGAAGTTATTTTTATTAGCTCATCTGATTTTTTGAAAAAAAATGATGAGTTATTGTCATCACTTGAGCGGTTGTCGGCGTCGGCGTCGGCGTTGGCGTCGGCGTCTGCGTCGGCGTTGCCTGGTTAAGTTTTATGTTTAGGTCAGCTTTTCTCCTAAACTATCAAAGCTATTGCTTTGAAACTTGGAATACTTGTTCACCATCATAAGCTGACCCTGTATAGCAAGAAACATAACTCCATCTTGCTTTTTGCAAGATTTATGGCCCCTTTTGTACTTAGAAAATATCAGATTTCTTGGTTAAGTTTTATGTTTAGGTCAACTTTTCTCCTAAACTATCAAAGCTATTGCTTTGAAACTTGGAATACTTGTTCACCATCATAAGCTGACCCTGTACTTTAAGAAACATAACTCCATCTTGCTTTTTGCAGGATTTATTCCCCCTTTTGGACTTAGAAAATCAGTTTTCTTGGTTAAGTTTTATGTTTAGGTCAGCTTTTATCCTAAACTATCAAAGCTATTGCTTTAAAACTTGCAACACTTGTTCACCATCATAAGTTGACCCTGTACAGCAAGAAACATAACTCCGTCCTGCTTTTTGCAAGATTTATGGCTCCTTTTGGACTTAGAAAATATCAGATTTCTTGGTTAAGTTTTATGTTTAGGTCAACTTTTTCTCTTAAACTATCAAAGCTATTGCTTTGAAACTTGCAACACTTGTTCACCATCATAAGCTGACCCTGTACAGCAAGCAACATAACTCCATCTTGCTTTTTGCAATAATTATTGTCCCTTTTGGACTTAGAAAATCATTTTCTTTGTTGAGTATTATGTTTAAGTCAACTTTTCTCATAAACTATCAAAGCTATTGCTTTAAAACTTGCAACAGTTTTTCACCATCATAAGTGGACACTGTACATCAAGAAACATAACTCTATCCTGCTTTTTGCAAGAATGATGGCCCTTTTTAGACTTAGAAAATCATGGGTAGGACAATATTTCTATTACACCAAAAAAAATCAGATGAGCGTCAGCACCCGCAAGGCGGTGCTCTTGTTTTATTAATGTTTTAAGAACACATTATTTTTATAAAAGGAGGAATAGATGCGCTATATAGTACCAGTTCTGTAGTACATTATAGTTTGTTAACTGGGTTTATGTCTGGTTTCAATGGTGTTTCTGTTACATGTGTCACGTTCATTTTCAATGATTCTGCACTACAAGCCGATAATTACTTTCTTCCTCGAACAAGGGCCTCTGCAGCCAAGTAGTTCAAGTTTTTGAATTGGAAATCACTTGCTCCTCGTGGCCATTAGTGCTGGAAACTGTTTAGCATGTAGAATTTTTTTTATGTGAAGAAGCTATTCAGCTAGCTTGCAGAAGGGTAATGGCTCTAACAATTTGCCAGTTTTTGCATGAAATAATGTTGTGATGAGCACCATCGGTCTACCTCTAAAATTAAAGCTGGCAGGAAATAACGTCCTGATGGGCACCTTGGATCTACCTCAACCTTTAAAGCTGGAAAGTTTCTATATGACAGAAACTGTTTTGGTATGTATAAAACAGATCTAAGAAACATGGATTCAACTTATGATCACTTTTAGTCTTATCTTCTCCCTATGGAGCTGGTTGGGCATGCTTTGTCACGGCTAAATGATCCTATCTTTCAGCTGCTTTTCGATTGATACCGTTGCATTCAATGATGCCGACCATGAACCAGCGTGAAGTGTTTGACAGACCTCCAGAGGGAGTAAGAAAAATTGTCATAGCAACAAATATAGCTGAAACAAGGTATGTTCTTTATGGAATAACAAATATAATACTTAAAACTAGTAATACTGAAATTTTTGTGTTAGTTATACTGAAAACATAGAATTTTAGTCTTTTTCTTTAGAGAACGAATCATTTAAGGAACCATTTTATTATCAATATAACAAGTGTCTCCTTGCCCCTTTGGGAAGACTGTGCCTATGAAAGCAGAGTAGTGAAAGCACCAAGTAATTCTGTTGATCTTGAGAATACTGATTATAGTGCATTATCATGTAAAACATTAAATCATTAACATTCTCTGGATCTCAAGCATACTTTTAACAGCGCTCTATCCTCTAAAACCATAATTAACAAACATTTTCAGGAGGTATCATCTTTATGGGTAACCAGTGTTTACTATAAATAAACTTATATATACATGCACATACATATTGTTAGTCAATACAGTAATAAGAAATGACAGTTTTTATATAATATATATACAAATGTATTTTGTATGTATAATATTAGACTACTGTTGAACTTGACCTTGTGAAGAATTTTGATCCCTAGTATGACTGCATTTCAGCATAACAATAGATGATGTAGTGTATGTGATAGATTGTGGAAGGATCAAGGTGAAGGGTTTTACACCAGAGAATAACCTAGCCACGCTCGATGCTGAAATGGTTTCACGTGCCAATGCCCGACAGAGACGCGGTAGAGCAGGAAGGTTTGTTTGCTAGATTTGTCACTGTTTTGAGATGTTAATAAAACTAGTTTTGAGAGAAGTATTATTAATTTTGTTATCTGAATTCTAAATCAGGAGTGACACTTGGTTACCATAATTATTGTCATTTTAAAATTGTCTGACACATACATAAAGAAGTTTGGAAAATTTGTCTATATATATGGTTCTGTTTGAACATATTAAAAAATCTGTATATTATATTCTAAAATTTACTGTGATTAAAACTGCTGTAGTTTGAACTTAAAACTCTACATGGCCTCAGTGCTGATGTCATAAAAAAAGAAGAAAAAACATTTTTGGTCTGGAATATTTGATGTATATTTACAGAGTGCAACCAGGTCAATGCTACAGTCACAGGAATAGCTGATAATGAATTATTTCCTGTGTTTCCTGTATATTTAAAAAGTGCAACAGGATGAATGCATCTGTATACCAGTAGCCCGCCAAGGTAGTTCAATAGGGAGAGCACAGATCGCAGGGTCGTGAGGTCGAGCCCTGAGTGACAATTTGATAAAAGACATTGTGTCTGATATTATTCGTTCTCCACCTCTGATTCATGTGGAAAAGTTGGCTGTTATTTGCGAAGAACAGGTTTGTACTGGTACAGAATCCAGGAACACTGGTTAGGTTAACTGCCTGCCGTTACATGACTAAAATACTGTGGAAAAATGGCATTAAACCCAAAACAAACAAATCTATATACCATTCTACTGATTTTAGATTATCTCCCTTCTTTTTCTGGGATTCTGCTAGATAAATTTTCTAGAAGTCAGATACAGGTACATGTATTAAATTATCTCCCTTATATTTCCTATATATTTACAGAGTGCAACCAGGTGAATGCTACCATCTGTATACCAGTCTACAGGAATCTCTCATGTTAGATTATCTACCTCCAGAAATATTGAGAACCAGACTGGAAGAGTTGTGTCTACAAATCAAAGTTAGTGTCTTACATTTATATAGATTGAGTCAAGGTTATATCGTTGCAAATTTCAATTATTTTCTTTCATTTCATTTATTGTTTGATGAGTTTCAGGAGGGCATGCTTTCCTCAGAAAGCTGGCCATAGATTTACATGTTCTGTCAGTAAGTTTTCCAATTCCAAACTTGCTTTAATTGCTAATAATCAAATGAAGCTTAAAATGTGTTACCAGTATCATATAAATTGGTTGCAAAACTATAGCTTATTATGTCTCCCACCACACAGTGGTGTGGGAGACATATTGATTTACTCCAGTCTGTGTGTGTGTGTGTGTGTGTGTGTGTGTGTGTGTGTCTGTGTCTGTCACAAAGCTTGTCCGCACTCTAAGTCAAACATTTCTCATCCGATCTACACCAAACTTCAACAAAATGTGTCTGCCAATAAGTGCTTGACCAAGTTCGATAACTAGCCAAATCGGCCTAGGCACTTTGGAATTATGGCCCTTGAATTACCGAAAAATGCTCAGATTTTAGGCGCATTCCTGGAGCCAAAAGGACCCGTATACTACTCATGAGTAGTATAGGGGTCCTTTGGCTCCAGGAATGCGCATGCAGTCTGAGTAGTATAGGAGTCCTTTTGACTTGATAAATGTGCATGCACTCTAGTAGGGCAAGTTTGATAATGAGCCAAATCGGTCCAGGCATTTCGGAGTTATGGCCCTTGAATTACCGAAAATCGGCCTTTTTACTCTTGTCCCTGCTGTAAGTCGAACATTTCTCATCCGATCATCACCAAACTTTAACAAAATGTGTTTGACCATAGGTCCTTGGTCAAGTTCGATAACTAGCCAAATCGGCCCTGGCACTTTGGAATTATGGCCCTTGAATTACCGAAAATCGGCCTTTTTATTCTCGTCCGCGTTATAAGTCCAACATTTCTCACCCGATCTTCACCAAACTTAAACCAAATGTTTTTGACCATAACTCCTCGACCAGGTTCATTAATTAGCCAAATCGCCCGAGGCACTTCAGAATTATGGCCCTTGAATTAACCCAAAATCGGCCTTCTTACTCTTCAAAGGTATATTTGTAGTGAATAAACAGTATATAAAGACTGACTTGCTATTAAGATGATTAGGCAGTTGTGGGAGACATGCGCTTTTCTCAAAAGCAACTCTAGTTGTTTGTTGGTTTGTTTAAAATACATTGCATTCTTTTTTCAAACAGAATTTCAGTTATGAAACAACAGTCAGTTTTCCCATGTTCTCTATCAGCAATGACTTTGTGTAAATAGCTTACAACTTACCCACATGAATCAGAGATAAAGGACGTCTGACTTCGTACAACTTTTATAAAATTTTGTTAAAGAATAATCATGTACATTGTAGTCTGAGGATTTTTACTCTTGGCCAGTTGAATGTGTCGTTTGCCAACTTAATGAGCTGTTAAATGTAGGCCATCTGATTAATTTACAATTCTGAAATAAAAGGACCATTTTTCGTGTCTACTAAAATACTGTTGAACCGTGGTAGTTAAACCCAACAATATGAAATATAAGTAGTCGCATTTTCAGGTTTATTCTAAAAACCCTAGAATTCATATGTATTTTGTAGTATCTGAAATTGGGAGAGATTTTGCCATTTGTAAAGAAAGCCATGCAACCTCCATCCCTGGCAGCATTAAAGTCGGCCATTGTCAATCTTCAGAACCTTGTAAGTATAAATGTTGAGGTAAAAATATTCTCTCTAATATATAACCAAGAAGAGTATAGAAGTAAAATGTCCCTTGAACATTATGAAGACGGGCCACACAATTAAATGAATATGTATCAGCATTTTCCTAATCACATACCGAGTTTCAAAGTTCAATCATCAGAATCTATTGTAAACTTGGCGAAAAATGATTTTTTTTTAAGATAAATGAATTTTATTTTTTAAGATGTAAAATTATTTTGTTGGTATATTTCATTCTTTTTAAGCATAAACCTACTGTCAAATCTGTCTTAACAGTCAACTGTATTAATTAATAGTCACTTGCCTTAGGCATCCAGTCATCTAACTTCCCAAATTGTCTTTTTTGTTCTAATTTCAGCTTGTCTTAAGCAACAACCTGCCTTAAGCAGATAGATTGTATCTCTCTCTCTTTTGAGGGGTTGCTGTATCCATGTTTGATTTTATTTAAATAATGTTAACTAAAGCAGTAGGAGCCTGACTGTATGGCTGTGTGGTTTAATGCACTGGCTTTGAATCACTTTCTCTTTACTGGTTTGAGTTCGAACCTCGTATTGGCTGTTATGTCAGGAAGCTATCCAACTGGCTTGCAGGAGATCTGCAGTTCTTTCCATGTACCCAACTGTGCCTGAAATATACCTGAGTACCTAGGGTTGTCCTGCAGTGTTTTATGCTGAAAAGTTTTGATATTACAAAAATGTACTTGAATTGTGCCGGTGTGACTTATCTAAAGAAAAGCTGGGCCACTTTATCACATCATTATTTACGTACTTCATACAGAATGCCTTAGACAGTAGAGAAAATCTTCTGCCCCTTGGTAAACATTTGGCTCGAATGCCTTTAGATCCACATACTGGCAAGATGATCCTGTTTGGGGCGATGTTTGGTTGTTTGGATCCTATACTCACCATTGCAGCTAGTCTCAACTTCAAAGATCCTTTCTTTATTCCACTGGTAAGTACTTCAGTAATGTAGAAACATGCTCAGTTGAAAGGGATTTGAACATATGAACATAAAATTTAATATTTTTTAGAGACTATTTTATGTATATTTTGAGACTGTTTTATGGAACTAATCTTTGTGAACAAAGAAACTTTTAAAATATTAATCATGTTTTTCCCAAAAGAATCAGTACAAAGCGCAAATTCTTAACTTTGTTAATGTGATTGTTGTCTTTCAAATTGAAAAATAAAATTAGAACATTTCTTTATCAACAGTGTGCAGAATGTGAATGTATTTTACTTTGAACTATGCGTAAGATGAAAAACATATTAAGTTGATGAAATATTTATATAATTAAATGTAATGGTCTTAAATCGCTCTTTTAAATCAGTACAGCTGAACCTGCCGCAGCAGCCACCGGTATATATTAAGCAGACTCATGCCTTTAGCAGCCAATCAGCTTACTTTCCAAATTACCGGAGGGAGGGGGGGGGGGGTAATTTTTGTTCTAATTTCAACCTGACTTGAGCAGCCACCTGCCCTTAGGAGCCTCATTGTATATTTTCCTATGCTGATTGCTAAATATAGGTTTGACTGTGTATATAGAACAATGAATAATACAGCTCTGAAAAAAGTATAATATGATGTGGTTGACAGGGTAAAGAAGCATTGGCAGACAAGTCAAGAATAGAACTAGCTCAGGGATCGTGTAGTGATCATCTGTTATTGGTGAAGGCATTCCAGCGCTGGGAGAGAGCCAAACAACGTGGTACCAGTAGACAACTGTGCTATGACTATTTCATGTCAGAATCAACACTTTGGGTATGGGTTTATTTTGTTTTTTGTTGTACCAAAGCACATCTAGTTTTGTTATGCGACGGGTCATTAGACAGAGTCACTAAGGTTCATGACATAGAATCACATGCTTATGACCATTTTGTTCTTGAGTCTTGCAAGGGATTGAATTAGTTGAACCTGTCTAAACAGGCACCTGTGTTAAGCAACCACTTGTCATAAGCAGCCAGTCAGCTAACTTCCCAAATTGAGTTTTAGTCCTGATTTCAACTTGTCTTAAGCATCTACCTGGCAGTGCCTTAAGAAGCCCGATTATGTTTATCTCTTGGCTGTCTGCTTAATACAGGTTTGACTGTGTGATTTATAAAGACTTGTTTGAGGTGACTGAAAATAAATGCTCTAAGGGCTACCTCCTCCAAAGCTTGACAATCACCATAGATGTCAATAAATATAATGGATATACAGACCAGATTGGTAATTTCGTAGCGAGAAATATGAGGTAAATTTGTGACTAGTAGTTAACTGTGAAATAGGTAAAATTTGCTTAAAAGCATTGAAAACACATGAATTAGAAAGGAAAAAATGTTTTACATTTAACTTGTTAACACAAGGTTTAACATTTTCACTTGTGGCTACTTCACTTTTAAAAATACTGCATCTGGTGTTCAAGCAGAAGTGGTTTCTGGCTTTAAAATGGAATGATAAATCTAAATAATGAAACCAATCATTTATCCACAGATGTTACAAAAGATGAGAAATCAGCTGGCTGAAGTTCTGCATGAACTTGGTTTTATCAAGTCAAGAAATCCGGGCCAGGAGACAGCCAATAGAAATTCTGGTAAAGTTACAAATATAACAAAGTCATGCATATGTAAACATGAGTTTAGGGAACTGAACAGTGTTTTTTTTTATTTCAAACTTTAGGTAGCAAATGTTATATTTAGTAACTACAAGAGCTGTCACTCCACTCAAAGGGGCTGGGTCCAGAGCCAGTGGTTAGGGGAATTTCATGTCTTTTTGAAGGAAAAGGGGAATTTTAAAAATATTTGTTTTGTTCTGTTAATTAAAAGAAAATAATTTAAAAGGCACTTTGCTTTATGTCTTAAATGTAAAGATGCACACATATACTTGAGAATTGTAGCTGTAAAATGTTAACAAAAATAAATCAAGGGGTTTGTTTTTTAAAATCAGGGGTAAAACACTTGGTTTTGGGAGAGGGGAATGGGTCAAATTTTCGCACCACAAATATCTAACAGGGCCCTATCTACTTATGTTTTTTTCATAATCAGAAATTGCCACTTGCTTCAGTTTTTCCTTTGTCACAGATAGCCATTTTATTCTCTTTTTTTTTTATAGATAACCCTGCTCTTGTGAAAGCTGTTGTGTGTGCTGGACTGTACCCTAATGTTGCCAAAATAAAATCCCTTCCTTCCAAATACAGGTAAGAGTCTTGGGATATGTTTGTGACCTCGACCTTCTGTCTCGGTGACAAACAATCCTGCGGGCTTCTGCAGACGTTAATACACAAATAAACGTTTATTATGCCCCCCTTCGAAGAAGGAGGGGTATATTGTTTTGCAGATGTCGGTCGGTCGGTCGGTCGGAATGTAGACCAATCCGTTTCCGGATGATAACTCAAGAACGCTTGGGCCTAGGATCATGAAAGTTGATAGGGAGGTTGATCATCACAAGCAGATGACCCCTATTGATTTTGAGGTCAGTATTTAAAGGTCAAGGTCACAGTGACCCTGAATAGTAAAACGGTTTCCGGATGATAACTCAAGAACACTTGGGCCTAGGGTCATGAAAGTTGATAGGGAGGTTGGTAATGACCAGCAGATGACCCCTATTGATTTTGAGGTCAGTATGTTAAAGGTCAAGGTCACAGTGACCAGGAACAGTAAAATGGTTTCCAGGCAATAACTCAAGAATGCTTGGGTCTAGTGTCAGGAAAATTGATAGTTAGGTTGGCCATGACCAGCAGATGACCCCTATTGATTTTGAGGTCATTAGGTGAAAGGTCAAGGTCACATTGGCCAGGAACAGTTAAACGGTTTCTGAACTTCTTGTCCAAAACCATAGGGCCTAGGGCTTTGATATTTTGTATGTAGCAAAATCTAGTGGTCCTCTACTAAGATTGTTCAGACTATAACCCTGGTGTCAAATATGGCCCCACCCCGGGGGTCACATGGTTTATATAGACTTATATAGGAAAAAACTTTGAAAAACCTCTTGTCCAAAACCACAGGGCCTAGGGCTTTGATATTTTTTATATGACATCATCTAGTGGTCCTCCACTAAGATTGTTCAAATTATTTATCCCCCCGCCAAAGGCGAAGGGGATATTAGAAATGCTCTCCGTCCGTGCGTGCGTGCGTGCGTCCGTCCGTCCGCAACGATCTTTGTCCGGAGCATAACTCCAAAAGTACTGGAGGGATTTTCTTCAAACTTCATACACTGATAGAACACATTGGGAGGAAGTGCAGTGTGCAAGAACAATAACTCTGCCTTGCCTATTTTTTGAGTTATTCCCCTTTATCATATTTTCTTAAAAAAAATTGTCCGGAGCATAACTCCAAAAGTACTGGAGGGATTTTCTTCAAACTTCATACACTGATAGAACACATTGGGAGGAAGTGCAGTGTGCAAGAACAATAACTCTACCTTGCCTATTTTTTGAGTTATTCCCCTTTATCATATTTTCTTAAAAAAATTTGTCCGGAGCATAACTCCAAAAGTACTGGAGGGATTTTCTTCAAACTTCATACACTGATAGAACACATTGGGAGGAAGTGCAGTGTGCAAGAACAATAACCCTACCTTGCCTATTTTTTGAGTTATTCCCCTTTATCATATTTTCTTAAAACATTTTGTCCGGAGCGTAACTCCAAAAGTACTGGAGGGATTTTCTTCAAACTCCATACACTGATAGAACACATTGGGAGGAAGTGCAGTGTGCAAGAACAATAACTCTACCTTGCCTATTTTTTGAGTTATTCCCCTTTATCATATTTTCTTGAAACAATTTGTCCGGAGCATATCTTCTTCATGCATGGAGGGATTTTGGTATATCTTGGCACAAATGTTTACCACTACGAGGCGGAGTGTCACGCACAAGAACCAGGTCCTAGGTCTAAGGTCAAGGTCACACTTAGAGGTCAAAGGATACAAGAATGAAAACCTTGTCCGGAGTATTTCTTCTTCATGCATAGAGGGATTTTGATATAACTTGGCACAAATGTTCACCACCATGAGACGGAGTGTCACGCGCAAGATCCAGGTCCCTAGGTCTAAGGTCAAGGTCACACTTAGATGCCAAAGGTCAGATACAAGAATGACTTTGTCCGAAGCATTTTTTCTTCATGCATGGAGGGATTTTGATGTAACTTGGCACAATTAATTATACACCATCATGAGACAAAGTGTCATGCGCAGTTCCCTTCTTTAGAATTACTTCCCTTTGTTGTTACTATAAATAGCTTTTATTGTAACTTTTTCATTACTAGTCGTAGGGAAAAATCGAGACCACTTTTCTGTAGTACAACATGCATGCTATATCCAATTTTGAGGTGTATTTTGACCAGTTTCTACCTGATAAAGATTTTTGTGTGGACTTGCATTTTTTTTTTTTTTTTTTTAAGATTAACTTTAAAGCCCCTGATGCGGACCACAACTAAACGGTTCTTCAAAGCTTTCCCCAAAATTAATACTTTCCGACACTAACTTGCCAGGAACTTTAGCCTTCAATTATAATATGCCCGGCGGGGGGATTAGCCATGTGTAACATGGCTCTTGTTCCCCAAGGGTCAAATATGGCTCCGCCCTGGGGGTCACATGGTTTACATAGACTTATATAGGGAAAAACTTTGAAAATCTTCTTGTCCAAACCACAAAGACTATGGCTTTGATATTTTGTAATGTAGCATCATTTAGTGGTTCTCTACAAAGTTTATTCAAATTATCCCTCTAGGGTCAAATATGGCCCCGCCCCAGGGGTCATATGGTTCATATAGACTTATTTAGGGAAAAACTTAGAATCTTCATGTCCATAACTTACATCATTCAAATTTGGACCACCTGTATTCTTTTGAATGGCAAGATGAACCTTGACATGACTTGTTATTGACCTAGTGACCTACTTTTACATTTTTGAAGATACAGGCTTCAAATTTGGACCACATGCATAGTTTTTTGTTCAAAAATAAAATTTGACCTTGATTTTGACCTAGTGACCTACTTTCACATTTCTCAAGCTACAGCCTTCAAATTTGAACCACAAGCATAGTTTTATGTACTGAAATGAACTTTGATCTTGAGATTGACCTAGTGACCTACTTTCACATTTCTGAAGGTACAGGCTTCAAATTTGGACCACTTGCATAGTTTTGTGTTCCGAAATAAAATTTGACCTTGATTTTGACCTAGTGACCTACTTTCATATTTCTCAAGCTACATTGTACAGCCTTCAAATTTGAACCACATGCTTAGTTTTGTGTACCGAAATGAACTTTGACCTTGAGATTGACCTAGTGACCTACTTTCACATTTCTGAAGCTACAGGCTTCAAATTTGGACCGCATGCATATTTTTGTGTTCTGAATTGAAATTTGACATTGATTTTAACCTATTACCTACTTTTACATTTTTCAAGCTACAGCCTCCAAATTTGAAGCACATGCATAGTTCTGTCTACCGAAATGAACTTTGACCTTGAAATTGATCTAGTGACCTGCTTTCACATTTCTCAAGCCACAGCTTTCAAATTTGGACCACACACACATTGTTTTGTACCAAAATGAAATTTGACCTTGATTTTGACCTTGAGCTAGTCTTGAAATTTGGAGCATTCAAAAATGGCTCAGTGGATAGCGCCAAGATCACTCTGTAATCTCTTGTTAGGTTAATAGGTTAAAGGTCAAGGTCAGATTAAACCAGAATGGTAGAACTTTTGTTTACAGTGAGCATATAATTTCTGTTCCTTGTGCAATTACTGAATGCATCAAGGGGGGCATTTCGTGTTCGACTAGCTCTTGTTGTCGCTATTCTTACATAAAAAACATTACACGACAACTAAATGCATTGTTAGCTCGACTATTCGAAGAATAAGTAGAGCTATCCTACTCACCACGGCGTCAGCGTCAAACCTTGGTTAAGTTTTTCGTACCAGTCCACTTTTTGACAAAGTCTTTTGAGATAAAGCTTTGAAACTTTCAACACTTGTTTACCAACACCATGTCCAGTTTTAGGCAAGAGTACATAACTCCATCAAATATTTTGGCTGAGTTAAACTTAGAAATCTTAGTTAAGTTTTCTGTACCAGTTCACATTTTGTGTGAAATGTTGACATATGGCTTTGAACCTTTTATCACTTGTTTAATATAACAGTCTCTATCTGTAGACAAGAGTACATAACTCTGTCAACTATTTTGGCTGAATTATGGCACTTTTTGGACTTGGAAATTGGTACAATTTTTGTACAAGTCCATGTTTTGTCAAAACTTTTTGACATGTGGCTTTGAAAGTTTAAACAATTGTTTATCATCATGATTTATATTTGTAGGGAAGAGTACATAACTCTGTCAACTATTTTGGCTGAATTGTGGCCCTTTTTTGACTTGGAAATTGGTTCAGTTTCCGTACAAGTCCATGTTTTGTCAAAACTATTTGACATATGGCTTTGAATACTTGTTTATCATCATAATTTCCATCTGTAGGCAAGAGTACATAACTCTGTCAACTATTTTGGCTGAATTATTGACCTTTTTGGACTTGGAAATTGGTATAATTTTTGTACAAGTCCATGTTTTGTCAAAACTACTTGACATGTGGCTTTGAAAGTTTGAACAGCTGTTTATTATCATGATTTATATTTGTAGGCAAGAGTACATAACTCTTGTCAACTATTTTGGTTGAATTACGGCCCTTTTTTGACTTGGAAATTGGTTAAGTTTTCGTACAAATCCATGTTTTGTCAAAACTATTTGACTTACGGCTTTGAAACTTTGTACACTTGTTTATCATCATAATTTCCATCTGTAGACAAAAGTACGTAACTCTGCCAACTATTTTGGCTGAATTATGGCCCTTTTTGGACTTGGAAATTAGTTCAGTTTCATACAAGTCAACGTTTTGTCAAAGCTATTTGACCTGTGGCTTTGAAACTTTTAACACTTGTTTATCATCATGGTTCCAATCTGTAGGCAAGAGTACATAACTCTCTCAACTATTTTGGCTAAATTATGGCCCTTTTTGGACTTGGAAATCAGTTAAGATTTTGTACCAGTATATATTTTGCCTTACCTGTTTGTCATAAGGCTTTGAAACTTTGACCACTTGTTTACCTTTGTAGTCTACTTACCTAGGACAAGGACTTTAGCTCAGTTATGGCCCTTATTTGGACATAGAAATTAGTTAGGTTTCCCATACCATTCGATATTTTGTCTATTACCTGTTTGATATATGGCTTTGAAACTTTGAACACTTGCTTACCAACATGGTCACACATTGCCATATAGTGCAAGACTTACCCAGTTCCACAAATGCAGGTACATTGTTTGTCTTATCTGTTCCTTTTCTTATGTCTGAAAATCTCAGGTAATATTTTGACCCTATACTTCTGTCAATGCTTCGAATAGTCAAGCGTGCTGTCAACAGACAGCTCTTGATGAAACCATGTACAATGATAGGGATGAGAGGGTACCTGTGTTCTATGGACACATATCTAGTTAATGCTGATATTTCCAATTTTATTGGGCAATATCTTCTTTTATAGTCCATTTATATGATATTGATACAAGTACATGCATACGTAATAAAAAATGTGACATTTTCCAAAGGTCATTGAGATACTTGTTTTTTTTGCCTAATAGTATTGTGTGCTCCTAAATTTGTGCAAGATCTCACCTGCAAAACTTATGCATATTTCTCAATACAAAGATAATAACCTATAATTTCTCAACCCTTTATCAAAGTTTCTTTAATAGTGACTTGTTCCGTTTGTTGAAGTATTATATCAATGTGTTGCACCATTTTAACCTTTAGCCTGCTGGCGGCAAGTGATTCTGCCTGTGTGACCAGTGCAGACCAAGATCTGATAACTGATAGAGGTTTCATTGTGGTCAGTGCTTGTAACTATATATTTTGTGATATTTTTCTATTTTTAGATCTATGAAGTTCCTGACGAAAGATGATGGCAGGTGTGAGTTACATCCAAAGTCTGTTGCCAAGGATGTACACTCCCCAGGAACACAGTGGGTCGTGTTCCATAAGAAAATGAAAACTACAGCAGTAAGTACCATTGTGTTCTTGCATTGTAATTGCTGGGCTGAATGGTGTTTTCAACAGTATTTCAGTTTTTAACAGCAGTAAGTTTACTTAACCAGTTTTCCAGGATTCAGTATAAGTGTTAACTTTCTCTCTTAAGTTGACTGAAAATTTCTGCTTAAAGGACAGATGCACTTGGTTGTATTGTCATCAACAACTTTGTTTCATTTATAGGGTTTAAGTCATTTTAAAGCCTTTCAGTAATATTTTATAGGGTTTCAGTGATATTTTATAGGGTTTCTGTCATATTTAATAGGGTTAAAGTCACAATGACAAAGTGAATTTCCAGCTTTTAACTGTTGTGGGGGTCTCTTTAGCTGAGAGATTTAGGTAGTTGACTTCAAATCACTTGCCTCCATCACTGTGGGCTTGAAATCTTGCTTGGGGTTAATAAAATCTGTAAAAAGATCCTTTGAAAGCAAAAAATGCAACCAAGAAGAATAATAGCAGACTCGGTTTGATTGAGTCTGTTCATGAGAGGTCTGTCTAACTTGATTTTGGAAGGTCGTTGGTAGTAGTGGTCATTTAAGATGCAGAGATCAAGTTAGCACTTAGAAAAAGTCCAGTGTCACTATCAGGTTAGCTTACTGTTGTATAAAACTAAGATACCGGTGAAAAATAGCATTAAACCCCACCAGAATATGTAAGAGAAAAAATTAACATGCAGGACAGAAAAACGGTTCTATGAAGAGAGTACACTGCAACCTTTCTAAAGTGAACACCTCTGAAGAGACAACAATATGTTTGTTGTAAATGGGTTGTAGCCCTGAGGAGGTTATTCATTATTTTCATAAAGTAGGAAAGGAAGATAGGTGTTTGCTTTTCATGTTGCCATTACCACAGATTGTACTGTATTACAATGTAAAATTAAGGTATTGTTTAATACAACAAACCTATTCTAATGTTCTAAATAGGGATTTTACTAGTACAATGGCCTTGTTGTAGGGGTGGTTTTATTGCAGATATCTACTGTCAATTCTTCTCATTAGATTGACTACTTGTGTTTCAGGTATATGTTTACGATTGCAGTTTAGTGTCGCCATATTCTCTTCTGTTCTTTGGTGGAGATATAAAACAAATTAAGGTAAGATTCAATACTAGTACTTAATTCTAGTGAAAAATTATAGCAAATTTAACTTTCATGCATTTTATAAAGGCCACTAAAATCTAGAGCTTCACAACTTTAAAGGATAAGTTTATGTGATATCTTTGAATATGATTAATAAAAGTGCTGTCTGTAAAACACAGATGCCCCCCATATCAACCTGCCAGAGGCAAGTGGGTATGTAATTTTGTATGCTTTAACTTTGACCTTTTATTCAGTTACCTAAACAAACAAGAGGGGCCGCATACTGATCTCTATTAATTATCAAATGAAGTTTAAAGGTCATAAAACCAAGCATTCTTCAGTAATTTAGGAGAACATGTTTTCATTCTCATGGTAACGATGACATTGACCCTTAAGACACTGACCACAAATACGAAAGGGTTCAGTTACTAACCAAAGGCAATTATCCTGTGAAATTTGACAGTTGTTAGCCCAAAAGTGCTCCAGATTTTTTATCAAAAGCAATTTTCAGTTTTAAAGCCACTGACCTTGACCTTTGGCCAAAAACGTTAGAGGTCATCTGTTGACAAAAGGCAACAATTTTAAGAAGTTAAAAAGCAATAGGCACAAATATTCCATACTTATTAAGCAGAAACTGTTTCCAATCTCCAAGTCTGTGTGACCTTTGACCTGCAGTACCAATAAATAGTAAGGCTCATCAACTGACCATAGACAATCTTACTATGAAGTTTGAAGGGAGTAAGCAAAAGGGTATTTTGGTTATTGATCAAAACTTTTTTAGCTCGACTTTTCGAAGAAAAAGTAGAGCTATTGCATTGGTTAAAGTTTTGATAAAGTCAAATATCTCTTGTTACTATCAAAGCTATTGATTGAAACTTAAGATATTATTTACTATCAAAATCCCCATAACTCTGATTTGAATTTTGACAGTTATGCTCCTTTTTAACTGAGAAAATTGTGGTTAAATTTTTTGATATTAAAAATAAGATATCTCCCTGAGAAAAGTCGAGCGTGCTGTCTTACGTACAGCTCTTGTGATTCTAGATGCCACTGTGACCATGATCTTTGACCTACTGATCCCTAAAACAATAGGGATCATTTCTTAACCCACAGTCAATCATCCTAGCAAGTTTGATGACTGTAGGCCAAAACATTCTGTAGCTACCGAGTGGAAACCATTTGAAGTCTCAAGGTCATTGTGACATTGACCTTTGATCTTGCCCTGAAACAAAAGATGCCATCTACTGACCACCAGCAATGAACACATACATTTAGAACACTGCAGGCCAAAGACTTCTCTAGTTATCAACTGGAAAGCAAATGGTTTACTGACCAACTGATTGACAGACTGTGAGTAAAACAATACATTCCCTGTTCTTAGCAGTGGGTGTGAGGGTACATAATTATCATCAATGAGTATTAAGCACTGTTTCAGCAAAATAGTTCATCTCTGGTTATTGAATCCACAGATTTGAATTGTGGCAGTTATAAAGGCCAGTTTTACAGTTCTTGGTTTTCTTTCCCAATTTGGAGAATTTTGAAGCTTTTATAAAATATGGAAGAGAATTTTATTACTCCTCTCCATTTTTTGAAGCTTCCTAAAGTCAGTGTTTCATCCTTTACTCTGTAGATAAATTTCTGTTGTGTTTCTTAGCCATATCAGTGTACTAATTAATCAGCACAGTTAAAGTAGTTATATTGATGTAATTTTTCATCCACACTTGTTTTATGACAAAATTTAACCATTGTTTCAGGAAGACAACATTGATACTGTATGTGTTGATCAGTGGATCAAATTCAAAGCTTCCCGTGATACTGTACAGCTAGTCAAGGTACAGTTACATTACATTTGTCTTCAGTTATCTCCCTTTCATTCTGAAGAGTTTAAAGTGTCTGATTTAAAATGAGGCTGGTATATAAATAGCTTTGTCACAAGATTTCAAACCGTTTTTCTGTGCTTGGAAAGGGGGCTGTGTGAAAGTGTTTGAGTACCTCACACTGCTGTAGGTTAGAGCCCATAATGGCATATCTTAGAAAGGTGTAGGCAGTATTTATTTATGAAAAATGCTTGTATACAGAAAAGCAAATGAAAGAGTTAGTCATGCAAAAATAGAAGTGCTTTATATAACAGTAATGCTCATACTCAGTTAATTCAGGCTTCTGTTATTTTAAACATGTTGCCATTACATGTATGCAAAAATAATGATATTTTTAGCTTAAGAGGCATGTTCCTTTAACCCCAGTAAAACATTTATTTATTTTGCCTAGATAGTGTGTTTATTTACTAGGAGTAATGTGTCTGAAACAAATTGGGACACATTATTCGAAGAATAGGTGAGCGTTAGTGTTAGCGTGAGCGTCACACAAATGTTAAAGTTTGCGTACCACCCCAAATATTTTCAAAGTCCATTGAGATATTGCTTTGATATTTTGCATACTTGTTTACCATCATGACCCCAGTCTGTAAAAAGGAGGAGGCAACTCTATCAAGCATTTTGACTGAATTATGGCTCCTTTTCGACTTAGAATATGCTCATTGTAATGTTAAAGTTTGCGTACCACCCCAAATATTTTCAAAGTCCATTGAGATATTGCTTTGATATTTTGCATACTTGTTTACCATCATGACCCCAGTCTGTAAAAAGGAGGAGGCAACTCTATCAAGCATTTTGACTGAATTATGGCTCCTTTTCGACTTAGAATATGCTCATTGTAATGTTAAAAGTTTGCGTACCACCCCAAATATTTTCAATGTCCATTGAGATATTGCTTTCATATTTTGCATACTTGTTTACCATCATGACCCCAGTCTGTAAAAAGGAGGAGGCAACTCTATCAAACATTTTGACTGAATTATGGCCCCTTTTCAACTTAGAATATGCTTATTGTAATGTTTAAGTTTTACTTATAGCTTATATTATACTATCAGGCACTGAGGATAGTCGAGCGCGCTGTCAACTGACAGCTCTTGTTCCTTTGATAATTTTTCTAAAAGACACGTTTTCATCCCTTCCTATATAAGATGCATTGAAGTTGTTGGTGTCTTTATACTGTAGGTTAGTTTGTACAGTTTCAAAGCTCAACAACTCACCAAAGTTACGAGAGAACTCTTCATGTGTTCTTTTTTGTATGGGATATCCCAGCAACTTGATGAAATTGGCCGAGGACCCTAGGAGGAGAACATGCTATAAATTTAAAAAGAACCAACCAGAATTATCAAACTTACTTAGAACTGATACAGTAACTGTTCTTTTAAGATGTATTAATCTTACAGGCATAAAATTTATTTATTTTTTCAGTTTGAAAGATGATTTTTTTTAATCCTGTATTTTGCTTTTTATAGGATTTAAGACAAGAACTGGACTTGGTATTAGATGGCAAAATATCAAACAGTAGGAACTCTGACTGGGGCCCAAAGTCTAAAGAAGGGGCCATATTAAGGGCCATTATAGATCTGGTTACAACTGAAGATGCCTCAAGTAATTTTGAGTGTAAACAGAGGTGATGATTTGACAAGAGCCATGCTGACTATTTGATTACATTGACAGTTATCTGTGATAATGATGAACAAAGAGTTTGACTGATACCTGGCTAGACTGAGATCCTCTGTGAGCTAGTGGAACCAGTAGTCTGTGTAGGTTTGTGGAGAATTCAGTGGATGGAACTAAAACCTGTTTTGTTTGAGTTTTCTTTCTCTGATCATGTGATACTTAAAGACTGATGTAAAGTTTGTTAGGTGAGAAGAGGAGAAGAATAAAGAAGTTAAATATATATATTGTTGTTGTTTTGAATTTGGTGTCTTAATACTACATAATATTAAGTATAGTTGATATACATGAACCAATTAAAAGTATGTTTTTTTTCTAATTCATATTAGGGAGCTTGGTATTTTATATATATGTGTGGAATTTGAAATAATTATATTGACTGCAATCAATACTTCGATCCCCTTAAGGATGTACGAGCATTTTTTTCAGGATATCCGCCATTTTGAAAAATGTTTCTTCGAATATTGCTTTCTAACAAAAGTTTTGCCAAAAATTAATACTAAATAATTAAAATATGGCTAAAAATGTACCATCTAACCAAATATATTATGCTTTTTGCGAAGAAAAAATTTTCACCCTTATTTTTGGCTGGCATTTGCCTAAAATTGACGTATGATTTACAATGGGGTAGGGGTAATTTCAAATATCTATTAAAGTAGATCGGGTTTGGTTTTGATATTTTTCTGACTGATACATATAATGTTAAGCTATAAATAAAGTGAAAGTTATCAAGATGGCACTTTATATTATCTAGAAAATATAAATTAAAACAAAAAGAACAAAAAATACCAAAATTCACCACATTTTAACCGTTTTTCCTTAATAAATCTCTTAGATGCACGGTGACCCCAACTTTTTTTCTTTCTATTTTGAAGCATTTTTGTCATTAATGCTGCAAAATATTTTGAAAATCTTTACGTCAGAACTTTTTTTGTAGATCTAAATACGTTTTTTCCATTGAAAATAAAGTGGGTGGGGTAATTATGTCAACATGTATAAATTAATGAGATTAGTTTGTGACATTTATGCTTATATAATACTAACATCACCATATATATTAACCTGTAAGACCGGAAATCCCTATAGGATTAAGTAGGATATTATATGTTTTATAAAGTACCAACATTTTTTCAATTTTACAAAATTTCAGAAATGCGTAAACAGTGGGTGAAGAAAATACCCTATAAAATTAAAACGAGTTCGGTGACCTATGTTTTTTCTGCTGTTATCTGTCTTAGAAACTAATGTTCTTCAAGCTCACAGGGTATGAAAAAATTCTTAGCGTTAGAAAAAATTCGCTCGTACATCCTTAAATAAAAAAGTAACTGTATTTTGCAAGTGGCTTTAAGGAAAGGAAGGGACTTTAAAACTTGTTTGTTTTGGGTTTAACTCAGTTTTTTAAGGTAGCCTATTTCAGTTATGTAATGGCAGACAGTTACCTTACCATTGTTCCTGGATTCTTAGCCAGTAAAAATCTGTTACCCACAAGTAACTGCCAACTTCGCCCACATGAATCAGAGCCTCCGAGGTGGAGGACGAATTAGTAACGAATAACATACGCCTCATAGGGGATCAAACTTTAACCCTGCGATCCGTAGATCAGCGCTCTCCCTATTGAGCTAAGTGGAGGGCTTTAATTTGGATGAGTGTAAACTCCTACGCTGCATGCAAATAGTTACAATTAATCAAATGTAAGTAAGTTGCTGAGGGGTAATCTGCACTTTACAAGTGGTGCCGAGGAAAGGTAGGGAAGAAACTTTTGATTGCAGACTAGAGTAACCTCTACAGAAAGTTACTTGAGTCAGAGTACTTTGTCTTGAATTTTTCAAATGGTGTGAATGAAGTAAATAGAAGTAACTTGATATCAAAATTAGTAGTCTGTTCAGAGTAACTCTTCTTGAATTTTGCAAATGAAATTGAGGAAGGGAAGGGTTGTAACTTTTTGATGACTAAATATAAGTTGTTAAAGCAAAAGGAATTGTGGAAGGATAGGGAAGTAACTGTTGATGACATAATTAAGGGTAATCTATGTATTCTGCAAATAGTGTTAAGGAAAGCGGGAGATGTATTTTTGATGAAAAAGTATCAGTAGCTATAGGTAAATGTTAACTCCCCTTCATTTTACAAATGGCGTGTTTCAGTTTGTGTTATCTTTCCAGCATTTTGATAATTTTGCTTTCAATAGGAATTGAACGGATGTAGTTTTTGAAGCTAGTTAGATTTCCAGAATTGTAAGTGAAATTGTATGACCATTTATTTTTTAGCTCAGGTGAGTTATTGTGATCGCTCTATGTCCCGGGTCCGTCGTCTGTCGTCTGTCAACATTTGGCTTGTGTATGTGATAGAGGCTGTATTTTTTAATTGATCTTCATGATTTTTGGTAAGAATGATTGCCTTGATGAAATCTCAGTCGAGAGTTTGAAAATGGGTCATTTAGGGTCAAAAACTAGGTCATTAGGTCAGATCAAAGGAAAACCTTGTGTATGCGATAGAGGCTGTATTTTTCAACTGATCTTCATGAAAATTTGACAGAATGATTGCCTTGATAAAATCTAGGTGGTTTGAATATTGATCATCCGGGATCAAAAAGTAATTCACTAGATCAAATTAAAGATAAACTTTGTGTATGCGATAGAGGCTGTATTTTTCAATTGATCTTCATGAAATTTGGTCAGAATGATTGCCTTGATAAAATCTAGGTCCAGTTTGAATATGGGTCATCATGGGTCAAAAACTAGGTCACTAGGTCAAATGAAAGAAAAATCTTGTGTATGCAATAGAGGCTGTATTTTTCAACTGATCTTCATGAAATTTGGTCAGAATGATTGCCTTGATGAAATCTAGGTCGAGTTTGAATATGGGTCATCTGGGGTAAAAAAAAAGGTCACTAGGTCAAATCAAAGAAAAATCTTGTGTATGCGATAGAGGCTGTATTTTTCAATTGATCTTCATGAAATTAATTGATCTCCTTGATGAAATGTAGGTCGAGTTTGAAAATGGGTCATATGGGGTCAAGAAGTAGGTCACTAGATCAAATAAGAAAAACTATGCAATAGAAGCTCTATTTTTCAACTGATCTTCATAAAATTGGGACAGAATGATTGCCTTGATAAAATCTAGGTTGAGTTCGAATATGGGTCATCTGGGATAAAAAAGGTCACTAGGTCAAAACAAAGAAAAAACTTTTGTATGCAATAAAGGCGGTATTTTTCAGTTGATCTTCATGAAAACTTTTGTCAGAATGATTGCCTTGATGAAATCTAGGTCGAGTTCGAATATGGGTCATCTGGAGTTAAAAAGAAGGTCACTAAGTCATGTCAAAGAAAATATTAGACCACATTTTTGGTCCAATCGTAATGAAAATTGACCAAAATATTTGTTTCCATGAAATCACTAGGTCAAACATGTTTACACCGTTATGGTGTATTTCTCAGGTGAGCGACCTAGGACCATTTTGGCTCTCTTGGTTAAGAAATTTTGCACAGAGTGACAGACTTTTTATTTCTTCCATATGAAAAGTTCGCAAACACAGATTGTATCCCATTTACCGCACAGCTGGACACATAGATGCCGTTCACATTATATGAACAGTTGTTGTGTATAAGTTCTTTATAATCGTCACCAGAAACCCATATGAGCAGCTGCTTCCGAAGACTTGGGAGGATAGTGGAAGGCACAGGACACCTTTTTTTTTGTGTGACAGGTGTGAAACACCTGTACACGGGACACTTAATATTTTTGTTGGAAGAGGATGGGTTTGGACTCACGACGTCGGGTTTCTGAGTTTACCACTTGACCACTGCGTCCGCTCTTTTATTCATTGCCACTCTATAGTATATCGAAAAAAACTTGTAATTGATGCAGAATAACTTATTCAGATAAACACATTCTAATTGTTCGAAGTAGTTGCTGAATCAGGCCAAAGAAGTATAAAATACACAGATTGGCAACTGGCTGTAATCTCGCGTGAGCTCGTGTCAGAGCGTGATTCGGCGTTATCTTACTAAAAACAAACATCGGCGAGCATGGAGTTACAATTTGTACCTTTAAAACTACATTGAAAATACATGTTAGCTTCTAAAACAAAATAAGTTTAATTTGAAATGGTCTTAAGACACGGAAGTACACGTTTTTTTTTTTTTTGCCATCGAAAGAAGCGTGGTCATACGGTGTTAATTATTTTACCGATGAATAATTGCTTTCGCATACAAAATGGCGCGTAGAGAAAGCGCCACTTCCGGTAAACGAGATCTCGTTTTTCTGTCAATGGAGGTTGGCGAGATTTGCTCTATATGCCTTTCAAGCTGCCAATCTATTTATTTTTATAGCTCTTTGATCAGGCGGCTTCGAGCAGTTGATGGTCTAACTCAACACGCTTGATTTTACTTGACAGGCATACAGTGCTTGGAGACAGTGAAGGATACCTATTAACATTAAAGTCACACTGATTGTTGAAAAGCCATTGACCTACGATCCTCCAACAGTAGGCATATTGCTTATGTACCGTATGTAATTCATATTAAGATCATCAGGTCAAAGGTCAATGACACACTGATTCATATTGCAAAACCCGTTTGAGAACGACTTTGCCCTTGACCCTCAAACTTGATAAGACAGTACCATTGGACAATAAATGGTCCTTATTGACATTAAGGTCGGTTGGTCAAAAGTCAATGTTACATTGAATAACATTCACCACCGACCCTTTCTAGCTTAAGTATTCAAAGAGTAGTAGAGCTATTGGACTCACCCGTGCGTCGGCGTCGGCATGGGCGTCCCGATTTGGTAAAGTTTTTGTAAGTAAGCTGCTATCTCAGAAACCACTAATGGGAATGGATTGAAACTTCACACACTTGTTCAATGTGATAAACTGACTTACATTGCACAGGTTCCATTTTTAGCTCACCTGAACACGAAGTGCTCAAAGTTGAGCTTATGTGATCACCCTGTGTCCGTCCTCGTCCGTCCGTCCGTCATCGTCAACAATTTGACTGTTAACACTCTAGAGGTCACAATTTGGCCCAATCTTGATGAAACTTGGTCAGAATGTTATCCTCAATAAAATCTCGTATGAGTTCGATATTGGGTCATCTGGGTTAAAAAACTAGGTCATCAGGTCAAATCAAAGGAAAAGCTTGTTAACACTCTAGAGGTCACAATTTTGGCCCAATCTTAATGAAACTTGGTCAGAATGTTACCCTCAGTAAAATCTTGGACAAGTTTGATATTGGGTCATCTGGGTTAAAACCTAGGTCACCAGGTCAGATCAAAGGAAAAGCTTGTTAACACTATAGAGGTCACAATTTTGGCCCAATCTTAATGAAACTTGGTCAGAATGTTATCCTTAATAAACTCTTGGATAAATGCGATATTGGGTCATCTGAGATCGAAAACTAGGTCACCAGGTCAAATCAAAGGAAAAGCTTGTTAACACTGTAGAGGCCACATTTATGACTATATCTTCATGAAACCTGGTCAGAATGTTAACCTTGATGATCTCAAGGTCCAGTTTGAATCTGGGTCATGTAGGGTAAAAAACTAGGTCACCAGGTCAAATCAATGAAAAACTAGTTTACACTGCAGAGGCCACATTTATAACCATATCTTAATGAAACTTGGTCAGAATGTTAATCATGATGATCTATAGGTCACTTTCAAATCTGGGTCAGGTGGGGTAAAAATACTAGGTCACTAGGTCAAATCAGAGGAAAAGCTTGTTACCTAAAACTCTAGAGGCCACATTTATGACTGTATCTTCATGAAACTTGGTCAGAATGTTAATCTTGTTGATCTTTAGGTCAAGTTTGAATCTGGGTCATGTGGGGCCAAAACCTAGGTCACCTGGTCAAATCAAAGGAAAAGCTTCTTAACACTGTAGAGGCCACATTTATGACTGTATTTTCATGAAACCTGGTCAGAATGTTAATCTTGATCAACTTTAGGTCAAGTTCGAATCTGAATCGTGGTCATATGGAGTCAAAAACTAGGTCACCGGGTCAAATCAAAGGAAAAGCTAGTTAACACTTTAGATGCCACATTTATGACCATATCTTAATGAAACTTGGTCAGAATGTTAATCTTTAGGTCAATAGGTCAGGTGAGCGATACAGGGCCTTCATGGCCCTCTTGTTTACAAAATTATGCCCCTTTTTCGACTTAGAAATTTTTGGTTAAGGTTTTGTATGTAAGCTGGTATCTCAGTACCCGCTAATAGGAATTGATTGAAACCACACACTTGTTCACTGTCATGAGCTGACCTGCACTGTGCAGGTCTCTTAACTCCACCTTACATTTTTTTTCAAAATTATACCCCTTTTTCAACTTAGCAGGTTTTTGTTAAGTTTTTGTATGTAAACTGGTATCTCAGTATCCACTAATGGGAATGGATTGAAACTTCACACACTTGTTCACTGTCATGATATGACATGCAGTGTAATGGTTCAGTAACTCTACTTTGCATTTTTTTTTTTGTCAAAATTATTCCCCTTTTACAACTTCGCAGTTTTTTGTTAAATTCTTATATGTAAGCTGGTATCTCAGTACCCACTTATGGGAATGGATTAAAACTTCTCACACTTGTCCACTGTCATGAGCTGATACGCACTGTGCAGGTTCCATAAGCCTGTTTCCCATTTTTACAAAATTATGCCCCTTTTTCGACTTTTGTATTCATTCAGTTGATAATAACTTTTCTTTACCTTTACCTTGCCCGAGGATCGAACTCGCGACCCCGCGATTCGTAGAACTCTCCCTGGCGGACTGGAGCAATGGTTACACTTACAGTAAGGAAATGAAGGCATTATACATATGGAAAGCATATTGTAAGGACATATTTCTTTTTTTTTTTTTTGAACAGCAAAAAGCCAAAATGGATATCACAATACATGTAATATAGATTTTATCAGTAGTGTCTCTTAAATTAAGGTTCGTTGAAGTATTCGAGTAAAACACAGATAAGAAGTATGTGTCAACATTTCAACTTCAAGTACAGTCAACTGAATTTGAAAATCATAAATTACATTTTTTTTTGCTAACATGGATGTACAAATAGAGACTGTCTCATAAATATAAAGAGCCCTCCCGCTTATCTCAATAAGGAGAGTGCAGATCAACGGATCACACATCCATTGGCGAGGCGTATGTTCTCCGTGACGTTTTGATATTATACATTTTGCCAGAAGTCATTTCGTCCTCTGCCTCTGAATCATGAGGAGAAGTTGGCAGTTACGTACGGAGAACAGATTAATACTGGTACAGAACCTAGGATCACTGGTTAGGTTAACTGCCCGCCTTTACATAACTGAAATACGGTTGGAAAACAGCGTAAAATCAAAAGCAAACAAAACATATATATAAGGCCTCTGTGACTGACTGTTACGGTCGCTGAATTTGAATCATTTGCCCCTAACTGACCACGTTTGGATCGTAGAATTTTCATGTGAGGAAGCCATCCAGGTGGCTGTCGGAATGTCAGTGGTTCAGTTTAGGTGCCCGCACGTGATGTAGTAATGCCCGGACGCGCATCTAGGATCTTCCTCCACATTCAAAAGCTGTGCAAATCGCCATATGAACTACCTTGAAACGGTGGAGCCCTAAACTTAACTGAAACAAAATGTAAATATACAAAATCAACAAACATCGTTCTTTTTATTTCGAAGTAGCAGTATCTTTTTTTTGTAATGACTGGAAGATTTACTCTGAAATAGCTCTTTTGTTGTAGCATGGTGATAAGTAAGCATGAATAACAGAATTCATAAAGTATAATATTATATCGAAACAACGAAAAACTGACCTTAATTACATTGCAAATCATATATGAACAAAATTTAAATTTGATAGAAGTGTTAGATATTAAATATCAGTTTTGATACTGAGAAATCTACCCTTACCTATTATCTTTGAATAGATCTATTAATTTCAAAGCAAAAGCACAGAATTATTAATGAAAGACGCGTCAGGCAAGGACTGAACATTTTAGCATGAACGCGTCACTGATTGTCCAAATGGACCACACTCGTTTGCAAGATATTTTGAAACACCCCTTGATGTCTAAATGATAAAATACTCCCGCCTACTTCTTAAAATATTATTCAACACACAACGTTCTAGTGTCTGCTCAAGTTCATATCTATTTAGATATATTTGTAAATCATATTGAAGCCTGTGGTATTAAGTCAAAGAATAAATATGTTAATTATTTTTATTGTAATTTTTACTCCACACAGTGCGTCAGGATATTTGACCGAACTTTCCGACGGAAATAAATGTCAAAGATTCATGTGTGAATATGAGATACGAGAAACACTTACAAATCTTATAGATAGAATTTCTAAATTGGAAGCGCAACAGAGACCGGCAGTATCGGCCTACGTACGTTTATCTGAAACAACAACCCTCGGAACATCCGGAAGAGTCAAGTATAATATTGAAATTACCAACATTGGTGGAGCTTACAACTTTGAGGCTAGTCAGTTCACTGTTCCCGTGCCCGGTATCTACATAGTTGACGTGACCGCGTGTGTGACGAACTCTGAAGCCATGAACATAGATATCATGAAAGACGGTCTTAAAATTGGAGTTGTGAGGTCTGGATCCCCGGATTATGTTGACTGTTCATCAGGTGAGGCTTTTGAAATGCCACATTCATTAAAAGCATTTTCTTTTCGAACAGAAGCTTGAAACATTGCTTATGAATAAACAAACACCGTCTCGAATTTTTAGGCTTTTAGCATAACTAATTATGCGCTTGTGGTTGGAAAGATACCAAGTGGGTTCGATCCTTGCCATGGTTTGAATTGTCTCTTGTGAAGAAGCATTCTAGCTGTTTTGCCTTTTGCCTCAACTTAAGAAAATGGCTCTTCAGGTGCCCGTCGCCTGATAAACAAACGTCGAAAAGGACATCCAAGTACCATTTCACAATTACACATTAAAGTTTGAAAATTTAGATCGACAAAACATCAAACAGAATGAAAAGTGTAAAAATGCTTTCGTTATTGTAGAGGTCTCAACTTGGTTTAGAATTCATAAGCTTGAGACAATAAGCGAAAGTTTGCATATAATTATGTTGTGATTTGTCGTGTCTATGGCTAGAGGAATCTCTAGCATCTCAACCATTCTAAGGATCAAAACAAAAGTTATTAGGTGTAAGTGATTTAAACCTAAATTTAAAATATAAAACTGTCAATTGTAAGCCCTTACACACATGTATAAAGGTGAAAATTCTAGATTTTCTCCTGTTACTTAAAAAAGACAGGTAAAGAGGCGTAGCCAAAACAGTCGGGCGTCTGTGCCTACAAAAAGGTTTTCTTCACCATTTCATGAAAAATTACCAAATGGCCTTAGATGTCAGCAGGATTTGAAACCCATATAACATGGCAATGGGAATATCAAGAAATTGTGCTTTAGACATGCTTTAATAATAAATGACGTACATGATCCTTGATATATTGCAGCTTCCCTAAGCATCCATCTTGACGCTGGAGACAATATCTGGGCGCAGCGTGGTGTACCTTCTTATTCACACAGCTTGTTTGAGGGACGCGGATGGAACTCCTTCACAGCGACACTCATACATGCAGACTAGATTCATGTTTTATGCTCTGTGCATAAACAGACTGATACATAATGGATTTGTGTCCAATTTATATTAGGAAAATGTTGAATTGTTGCACGACTGGGTGAATCCCCAACCGAAGAAATGATAACATTAATGCAGGTTGGGGGTCACCAAATACACATTCTAATGCTTTAAAGATATTTAATGTGCGTCTTAGAAGTGTATTTTTGGCACTAACATTTTCATCAAATGAGACCAACTTGATTAAATACATGTATATAATTTAATGTTTGTAGAGCTACATAACAGTCATCTGTAAAAAAAAAAAGCCGTAGATGTATTAGGAGTGTACTACATGTTCTTTAAACCTAATTCACAAAACTGTTTATATAGGAGATATCGCCGTGACGTCACGCATTAACATCTGTTTATCTGGTGATGGGCAAAACAAATGTTTGACATCGTTTCTGTATGACATAGGAATTTTCAATTTTTAATAACTTTTTCGCTCATTATGGATTTTCAAAATTCAAAAAGTTTTGAAATACTTACAATTTTCAAATTTTCGTATTCAAATATCTTTTTTCAATGAATAACCGTTTTAAAGCAGCATGCCTCCAGATTTGGCTAAAAATAATCTTTCTTTCAAATTGAAGTTTTGGTCATTTTATGAACATTAGATTATGAATGTTTGTCTCTAAAATATTTTAAACATTCCAAATCAATAAAGAAAAGATGACCGCGTCGGGAATCGAACGCTGGACCGCCGCGGCAATAAAGAAATTTTCTCGTCGTCGTAACTAATAGCGCTATAGCTGAAGTAGTGAATAATGACTTCGAAATATCAGATATTTAAAATTGAGACAGTTTTCATCGTACAAAGTAGTAAAAACAGCAAATTCTCATGTAAAGAAATATAGCATTTATCTCAAGATATTAAAAAGATTTTTTTTTGTCGCACGGTCTGGAGGCAAATGACATAATTTTAAAAGCGGCGTAGTGATGTTCAAAACTGTTAGATGTTTTTTACACTGTAAGTTAAGCGTTCATAATTAATCCAATTTATTTCGAAATAACAATTAAAAGTAGTTAATAAATTGCTTGTTTTATAACCTTTCCATTGATACAAAAATATTGATATTATTTGTGTTTAAGAAAGTTTAGACCGTTAGAAAAACACCACTGTTAATACAAAAAAACTTTGACAGTCGGCTTCTGCCCACCCGATCACAGTCTTATAGGTTGTAAAAATAGAAAATACACCGGATTTGTATACAAACACGATCTCTCCTAAACAGTTCGTTTTTGTAAACACCATGTTTGTAAACATTAAAGACTGCGTTTTGTAACCTTAACTCCGGCTTCCATAATTTAGTGTTTCTAATATAAGAAAAACGTGAGCTCAAGCTAAAACAAAACATAATCAGAAAGTAGAAAGGTCATTTTGTAAGTAGAGAAATTTTGAAATTGAAAAACCTGTAAATACGTATGACCTAGTAATCAAACTGTACATAAACATTTTTAATTTTATATTTACATAGATATTATGAAGTTTTAGTACATTTTCTAATATATCTTAAATTCTTTGTGTTGAAATGAAAGGATCACCTTTAAACCATTTTGAGAAATAAAGAATAATTGTGTTCATCTTTTTGTCTGTTGTCTGTATAAACTTAAAACAATATTGACATTGCATGAAACTAGATAAACTTCAGATATTTGCAATAAAAACTGTTTTCATAAGAAAATGGAAGGCACAAAATAAATGTAACACAGTACAATGTTACTGTACCCTTCCTCCACCTCCCCATACTCACAATTATAAGTTAAAACAAGGGTATAGTTCCAGATGAGAATATCCAACTAGAGGGTAATGTAATTTTTATACGCTCGTTTTGAAAAAACGGAACGTGTTATGTAATGGCGTGTGCGTCTGTCCGTCCGTCACTTTGTTTCTGGAACATAACTTTAATAACCATTTAAGGTATTGACTTTAACTTGACCTTCAGGAAGGTGATAAGGAGACGTTGTGCAGAATGTATGAACCGAGTTGGTAGGTCAAAGGTCAAGATCACACACTGAGGTTAAAGGTCAAGATCACACACTGAGCTCAAATGTTAAACCTTTCCTTCACATTTAGTATCCGGAGCATAACTTAATAACTATTTAAAGTTTTGACTTAAAACTTGACATATAAGTAGGCAGCGATTAGACAATGTGCAAAGTACAAAACCTTGTCGACATGTCAAAGGTCCAGGTCACATATTGATGGTCACATACTCAATGGTCAAATCTTTCCTTCGTATTTTGTGTCCGTAGCATAACTCAAAATCATTCAAGGTATTGACTTGAAACTTGGTATATAATCTGTTGGCGATGGGTCAGTTTGAAGAACGAATGAACTCGTTTCCGGATCATAACTACCCATTCAATGTATTTACTTTAAACTTGGCATAAAAGTAGGTGGCGATGAGACGATGTAAGGAGTGCATGAACTGTTGTGGTAGGTAAATAATCAAGGTAACAGAAATGTCAAATCTGTCCATCATATTTCATGTCCTGAATATAACTTAATAACCATTCAATGTAATGATTTCAAACTTAGCTTCTATTAGTAATTAGATGACGATAAGATGATATGCAGAGCACATGGGCCAAGTCGATAGGTCTAATTCAAGGTTACAAATTGAGCAGGTCAAATTTGTCCCTAAAGTAATTCACTAGGTCAAATCAAAGAAAAACTTTGTGTATGCGATTGGCTGTATTTTGCAATTGATCTTCATAGAATTTGATTAGAATAATTGCCTTGATGAAATCTAGGTCCAGTTTGAATATGGGTCATCTGGGGTCAAAAACTAGGTCACTAGGTCAAATGAAAGAAAAATCTTGTGTATGCAATAGAGGCTGTATTTTTCAATTGATCGTCATGAAATTTGGTCAGAATGAGTGCCTTGATGAAATCTAGGTCGACATCGGATTTGGGTCATCTGGGGTGAAAAAAAGGTCACTAGGTCAAATCAAAGAAAAATCTTGTGTATGCGATAGAGGCTGTATTTTTCAATTGATCTTAATGAAATTAATTGATCTCCTTGATGAAATCTAGGTCGAGTTTGAAAATGAGTCATCTGGGGTAAAAAGGTAGGTCACTAGACCAAATAAAAAAAACTGTATACAATAGAAGCTCTATTTTTCAACTGATCTTCATAAAATTGGGACAGAATGATTGCCTTGATAAAATCTAAGTTGGGTTCGAATATGGGTCATCTGGGATAAAAAAGAAGGTCACTAGGTCAAAACAAATAAAAAACGTGTGTATGCAATAAAGGCGGTATTTGAACTTCATGAAAATTTGTCAGAATGATTGCTTTGATTAAATCTAGGTAATGTTAGAATATGGGTCATCTGGAGTCAAAAACTAGGTCACTAAGTCATATCAAAGAAAATATTAGACCGTATTTTTGGTCCAATCGTAATGAAAATTGGCCAGAATATTTGTTTCCATGAAATCTCTAGGTCAAACATGTTTACAATGTTATGGTGTATTTCTCAGGTGAGCGACCTAGGGCCATTTTGGCCCTTTTGTTTAAGTAATTTTGCACAGAGCGGCAGACTTTTATTTCTCCCATATGAAAAGTTCGCCAACACAGATTGAATCCCATTTACCGCACAGCTGGACACATAGATGCCGTTCACATTATATGAACAGTTGTTGTGTATAAGTTCTTTATAATCGTCACCAGCAACCCATATGAGCAGCTTCTTCCGAAGACTTGGGAGGATAGTGGAAGGTGCAGGACACATTCTAATTCAAGAAACTCGTTCTTTTGCGTGACAGGTGTGAAACACCTGTACACGGGACACTTAATATTTTAGTTGGAAGAGGATGGGCTTTAACTCACGACGTCGGGTTTCTGAGTTTACCACTTGACCACTGCGTCCGCTCTTTTATTCATTGCCACTCTATAGTATATCGAAAAACTTGTAATTGATGCAGAATAACTTATTCAAATAAACACATTCTACTTGTTCGAAGCAGTTGCTGAATCAGGCGACTTCGAGGAGTTGATGGTCTAACTCAACACGCTTGATTTTACTTGACAGGCATACAGCCCTTGGAGACAGTGAAGGATACCTATTAACATTGAAGTCACATTGATTGTTGAAAAGCTATTGACCTACGATCCTCCAACTGTACGCATATTGCTTATGTACCGTATATAAATCATATTAAGATGATAAGGTCAAAGGCCAATGACACACTGATTCATACTGCAAAACCCGTTTGAGAACGACTTTGCCCTTGACCCTCAAACTTGATTAGACAGTGCCATTGGACATTTAATGATCCTGATTGACTTTAAGGTCAGTTGGTCAAAAGTCAAGGTTACATTGAATAACATTCACCACCGACCCTTTTTAGCTCGACTATTGAAAGAATAGTAGAGGTTTTGGACTCATCCGTGCGTCTGCGTCGGCATGGGCGTCCCGATTTGGTAAAGTTTGTGTATGTTAGCTGGTATCTCAGAAACTACTAATGGGAATGGATTGAAACTTCACACACTTGTTCAATGTGATAAACTGAGTTACATTGCACAGGTTCCATTTTTAGCACACCTGAGCACGAAGTGCTCAAAGTTGAGCTTATGTGATCGCCCTGTGTCCGTCGTCGTCCGTCATCGTCAACAATTTGACTGTTAACACTCTAGAGGTCACAATTTGGCCCAATCTTAATGAAACTTGGTCAGAATTAGGACTGGGATCATTAATCGGATCCGATCCGATTACTAGGTGAAACCGGTTTCAATTTTGCAAAACCGCTAATCGCTCTCAAACAATAAACATCACAATTTGTACTTTATCGTTATACATTTCTTTGACTAGCACATAGTACCGCGGTATATTTCCGCTAAAACACATTGAACATAGTCAATAGTCCTTGATTTGCCTGTCGTGATATATGTATTATTTATCACATTCTTTGCAAAGGATAAAGTTTTTAAGTTCCAAATGTAATCAGCTGCTGGAAGTACCTTGATACCGTCGTCAGGAAAGAAAACAGCATTTTCAATATGGCGGCCGATTAACCGGTTCGATTCGATTTCATACAAAAGATTAACCGGTTTCAAAATTTTGAAATCGTCCAAGCCCTAGTCAGAATGTTACCCTCAATAAAATCTCGTATGAGTTCGATATTGGGTAATCTGGGTTAAAAAACTAGGTCATCAGGTCAAGTCGAAGGAAAAGCTTGTTAACACTCTAGGGGTCAAAATTTTGACCCAGTCTTTATGAAACTTGGTTAGAATGTTACCCTCAGTAAATCTTGGACAAGTTTGATATTGGGTTATCTGGGGTTAAAAACTAGGTCACCAGGTTTTTGTATGTAAGCTAGTATCTCAGTATCCACTAATGGGAATAGATTGAAACTTCACAAACTTGTCCACTGTCATGATAATGGTTCAGTAACTCTACTTTGCATTTTTTCAAAATTATTCCCCTTTTACAAGCAGTTTTTTGTTAAATTCTTATATGTAAGCTGGTATCTCAGTACCCACTAATGGGAAGGGATTGAAACTTCTCACACTTGTCCACTATCATGAGCTGATAAACTCTGTGCAGGTTCCATAAGCCTGTTTCCCATTTTTACAAAGCACATATCTCATTTTTCTTTTGAACAGCAAAAAGCCGAAATGAATATCACAATATATGTAATATAGATTGAATCAGTAGTGTCTCTTAAATTAAGGTTCGTTTAAGTATTCGAGTAAAACAGACAAGAAGTATGTGTCAACATTTCAACTTAAGTACAGTCAACTGAATTTGAAAATCATAAATTACATTTTTGCTAACATGGATGTATAAATAGAGACTGTCTCATCAAAATAAAAGAGCCCTCCCGCTTAGATAAATCAGGAGAGTGCAGATCTACGGATCGCACGTCCGTTGGCGAGGCGTATGTTCTCCGTGACGTTTTGATATTAAACATTTTGCCAGGAGTCATTTCGTCTTCCGCCTCTGAATTATGTGGAGAAGTTGGCAGTTACGTACGGAGAACAGATTAGTACTGGTACAAAATCAAGGACCACTGGTTAAGTTAACTGTCCGCCTTTACATAACTGAAATACGGTTGGAAAAACAGCGTAAAATCAAAAGCAAAAAAAACCATAAATATAAAAGGCCTCTGTGACTGACTGTTAAGCAATGGTCACATTTACGTTCACGCACGTAGTTGGTCGTAGTTCATTTTAAACGTAGTTTGTCGTACGTTGAAGTACTTGTAAGTATGAACAACTACGTTCAACTACGATTAAATCTGGTAGGGTTAACTAGGGTATCACTACGTCTTACCACGAGTTACTACGTTACACTACGTATATACTACGATCGAAGTACGAACAACTACGACAAATTACGATCAACTACGTTGAGCTACGGAAAAGCGTTTAGCCGTAGTGGAGCCCTAGTTTAGTTTATCCGTAGTGGAGCCCTAGTTGATCGTAGTTGAACCGTACTGTCGATGTGTTTTTCTTGTACTACGATCAAAAACGATACACACTGCTGTTAAGTACGATCAAGTACGTTTAACTAAGATCAACTACGTTCAAACTACGGTCACAGTAGGGTCAAAACTTCGTAGTTAATCGTAGTCAGATTTTGAACATGTCGAAAAATTATTTGCTTACTACGGACAAATCATAAGTTCGAACTACGATCATTACTACGTTTGACTACGATTATCTACGTGTAACTACGCTTAGTACGATCAATTACGATCAAGTACGATCATTCCTTACTACGATTAACTACGTGTAGTGTGACCACGCCATTACGGTCGCTGAATTCGAATCATTTGACCACGCTTGGATTGTAGAATTTTCATGTGAGGAAGCCATCCAGGTGGCTGTCGGAATGTCAGTGGTTCAGTTTAGGTGCCCGTCCGTGATGTAAGAATGCCTGGACGTGCACCTAGGATCTTCCTCCACAATCAACAGCTGTAGAAATCGTCATATGAACTACATTGAAACGGTGGAGCCCTAAACTTAACTAAAACAAAATGTAAATATACAAAATCAATAATCATCGTTCTTTTTATTTTATTTTGTAATGACAGAAAGATTTACTCTAAAGTTATAGCTCTTTTGTTGTAGCATGGTGATAAGTAAGCATGAATAACACAATTCATGCAGTATAATATTATATCGAAATAACGAAAAACTAACCTGTAACTACATGTTAATTACATTGCAAAACATATATGAACAAAATTTAAACTTGATAAAAGTGTTAGATATTAAATATCAGTTTTGATACTGAGAAATCTACCCTTACCTATTATCTTTGAATAGATCTATTAATTTCAAAGCAAAAGCACAGAATTATTGATGAAAGACGTGTCAGGCAAGGACTCAATATTTTTAGCATGAACGCGTCACTGATTGTCCAAATGGATCACACTCGTTTGCAAGAGATTTTGAAACACCCCTTGATGTATAAATGATAAAATACTCCCGCCTACTTTTTAAATTATTGTTTAACACACAACGTCCTAGTGTGTGCACAAGTTCATATCTATTTAGATATATTTGTAAGTCATATTCAAGCCTGTGGTATTAAGTCAAAGAATGAATATGTTAATTATTATTATTGTAATTTTTACTCCACACAGTGCGTCAGGATATTTGACCGAATTTTCCGACGGAAATAAATGTCAAAGATTCATGTGTGAATATGAGATACGAGAAACACTTACAAATCTTATAGATAGAATTTCTAAACTGGAAACGCAACAGAGACCGGCAGTATCGGCTTACGTACGTCTATCTGAAACAACATCCCACGGAACATCCGGAAGAATCAAGTATAATATTGAAATTACAAACATTGGCGGAGCTTACAACTTTGAGGCTAGTCAACTCACTGTTCCCGTGCCCGTATCTACATAGTTGACGTGACCGCGTGTGTGGCGAACTCTCAAGCCATGAACCTAAATATCATGAAAGACGGTCTTAAAATCGGAGTTGTGAGGTCTGGATCCCCGGATTATGTTGACTGTTCATCAGGTGAGGCTTTTGAAATACCATATTCATTAAAAGCATTTTCTTTTCGAACAGAAGCTTGAAACATTGCTTATGAATAAACATAAACCGTCTCGACTTTTTAGGCTTTTAGCATAACTAAATATGCACTTGTTGTTGGAAAGATATCAAGTGAGTTCGATCCTTGCCATGGTTTGAATTGTCTCTTGTGAGGAAGCATTCTAGCTGTTTTGCCTCAACTTAAGAAAATGGCTCTTCAGGTGCCCGTCGCCTGAAAAACAAACGTCGAAAAGGACATCCAAATAACATTTCACAATTACACATGAAAGTTTGAAAATTTTAATTGACGAAACATCAAACAAAACGAAAAGTGTAAAAATGCTTTCGTTATTGTAGAGGTCTCAACTTGGTTTAGAATGCATAAGCCTGAGACAATAAGCGAAAGTTTGCATATAATTATGTTGTGATTTGTCCTGTCTATGGCTAGAGGAATCTCTAGAATCTCAACCACTCTAAGGATCAAAACAAAAGTTATGAGGTGTAAGTGATTTAAACCTAGATTTAAAATATAATACTGTCAATTGTAAGCCCTTACACACATGTATAAAGGTGAAAAGTCCTTGTAAAATACTAGATTTTCTCCTGCTACTTCAAAAAAAGACAGGTACAGAGGCGTAGCCAAAAAATCGGGCGCCTGTGCCTACAAAAAAGTTTTTCTCCACCATTTCATGAAAAATTACCAAATGGCCTTAGATGTCAGCAGGATTTGAAACCCATATAACATGGCAATGAGAATATCTGGAAATTGTGCTTTAGACATGTTTTAATAATAAATGACGTACATGATCCTTAATATATTGCAGCTTCCCTAAGCATCCACCTTGACGCTGGAGACAATATCTGGACGGAGCATGGTGTTCCTTCTACTACAACAAGCTTGTTTGAGGGACGCGGATGGAACTCCTTCGCAGCGACACTCATACATGCAGACTAGATTCATGTTTTATGCTCTGTGTATAAACAGACTGATACATAATGGATTTGTGTCCAATTTATATTAGGAAAAGGATTAATTGTTGCACGATTGGGTGAATCCCCAACCGAAGAAATGATAAATTAATGCAGGTGCGGGGTCACCAAATACACATTCTAATGCTTTAAAGAAATCAATGTGCATCTTGCACTAAATAGTGTATTTTTGGCATTTTCATCAAATGAGACCAACTTGATTAAATATATATATTAGTGTTTATAGAGCTACATAATAGCCATCTGTAAAAAAGCCGTACATGTTTTAGGAGTGTACTAGTGTCTACGTGTTATTTAAATCTAACTCACAAAACTGTTTGTATACATAAACATATTAAATTTATGTTTACATAGATATTATGAAGGATTTCTGCATTGTCTAATCTATCTTAAATTATTTGTGTTGAAATGAAAGGATCACCTTTAAATCATTTTGAGAAATAAAGTATAATTATGTTACTGTATTGTTCATCCTTTCATCCGTTGTCTGTATAAACTTCAAAAATATTTATATTGCATGAAACAAGACAAACTTCAGATTTTTGTAATAAAGACTGTTTTCATAAGAAAATAGAGGACACAATAAATGTAACACAGTAAAAAGTTACTGTACCCCTCCTCCACCTCCCCATACTCACATTTGTTAGATCTTACAAGTTTAAACAAGGGTATAGTTCCAGATGAGAATATCCAAACAGAGGGTAATGTAATTTTTATACGCTCGTTTTGAAAAAATGAGCCGTGTTATGTGATGGCGTGTGCGTCTGTCCGTCCGTCACTTTGTTTCTGGAACATAACTTAATAACCATTTAAGGTATTGACTTTCACTAGACCTTCAGGAAGGTGATAAGGAGACGTTGTGCAGAATGTATGAACCAAGCTGGTAGGTCAAAGGTCAAGATCACACACTGAGGTCAAAGGTCAAGAGCACACACTGAGCTCAAAAGTTAAAATTTTCCTTCACATTTCATATCCGGAACATAACTTAATAACTATTCAAAGTTTTGACTTAAAACTTGACATATAAGTAGGTAACGATAAGATAATGTGCAAAGTACAAAAACCTTGTCGACAGGTCAAAAGTCCAGGCCACCTACTGAGCTCAATGGTCAAATCTTTCCTTCATATTTTGTGTCTGGAGCATAACTTAATACCCATTCAATGCATTACTTAAAACTTGGCACAAACATAGGTGGCGATGAGACGATGTAAGGAGTGCATGAACTGTTGTGGTAGGTAAATAATCAAGGTAACAGAGATGTCAAATCTGTTCATTATATTTCATGTCCGGAATATAACTTAATAACCATTCAATGTAATGATTTCAAACTTAGCTTATACTAGTAGTTAGATGACGATAAGACGATATGCAGAGTACATGGATCTGTCCCACAAAATTCGTGTCCAGTGCATAACCATTCAGGATATTGGCTTTAACCTCTGGTCTAATGCGTCGGGCGTATATTGCCCGAAGCTTCTTGTTAACATTTAAGGTAATAACAGTCTGTCTAGTAAAGGAAATTCAATGAAATGTACAGGTAGTAAAAAGTAACCATAAAATATGTAAGCACAGAACATTGTATCCAAGCAAAATAACAGCTGGCTCGATTTGATTGTCAGTTCGACAGGGCTCTGTATCGCATAATCATGAATTTTAATTTTTCATGTTTTTGTAGACAATATATTTGACAATTATCTCCCTTTGTACACTTATATATTACGTTTTTGCACTTTCTTAAACATCTTATACAATAAATTTGAATTTCATGATTGATTTTGATATATCTTAAGACATTCATTGATTGCAACGAAAATGAATCTTTGCACAAGTTCATCTAGAGACAAAAACTTTTCAGCCACAGAAGAGAAATGTATATATTTTTTTCTTGGTGACAAGTACTCACAGATTTCAAAAATCGAAAAATAAAATATACAAAGGAATCGCTTGCGCAAAATCTCAAAAATTAGACCAAGACGAACTATTTCACATTGTTTTTAAAATATTTTCCTTGTTTCAATATTTCGGTCGCGTGTAGATTGTTTATCTTCTGTTGACATGTTTTTGTGTCAACCATCTTGATAGTATTGAGTTACTCACAGGAATGATCTTGTTTTTGAGTCTTACGTACAGTGGACCGTAGTCGCTTAACTGAGGAAGACCTTGACAAGTTGATCTTGCTTCTGACCACGTTTGATAAGCATTTTTTACGCAGTTCACTATCAGTTATTTCAAGTTTTTATATAGTTTTTGCTGTGGTCGTCCAAATGTGTTACCATAAAACAAACTTGAGAGTTTGGTAACGATCTATCAAGCAATTTGTTACCGTTGAAGAAGTTGTTTAAAGAGTTTTTTTTCTATTTTTAGGTTTGGTGGCCCCTCAAAGGGACAAAGTGGAACCATTAAAATAACAATAATAATAATAATAATAATCATAATAATAATCATAATAATAATAATAATTAAAAAAAAAAAACAGGCCGAATTTGATGACGATCCGTCAAGCCGTTTATGAGTTTTTTTGTTTTTTTTAAGCTCACCTGAGCTTTTGTGATTGCCCTTCGTCCGTCGTCGTCCGTCCACAATTTCTTGTGAACACGATAGAGAAATCGATTTGCAATCGATTTTTATCAAACTTGCGTATAACTTGTATTTGTATAATATCTCGGTTCCTTTAGAAAACTGGCCAGATCCTATCATGGGTTCCAGAGTTATGGCCCCTTAAAGGGCCAAAATTTGTTATTTTGTCTTTTGCAGCCATGTAGAAACTCCATTTATGGTTTGATGTAATACAAAGTTGCAAAATGTTTTCAACAACAATAGATCTTGGATTCCATGATGTATCCGTCAGATCCAATCATAGGTTCCGATGTTATCTGATTGAGCCCTGAAAAGGCCAAAATTTGTTAATTTTTACCTTGTGAACACGATAGAAATGACATTTTACATTCGATTTTAACAACACTCACACATAACTTAAGTCAGAATAAGGTTCGTTTCGAAAACCGGCTAGATTTCATCATGGGTTCTAGAGTTATTGCCATATTAAAGATTCATTTATGCTTTGATTAGATACAAACTTGCACAGACTGTTTATCTTGATGATCTCTAGGCTAATTGCGTAACTGGGTCATGTAGATTTATAAATTAGGTCACCAGGTCAAATCAAAGGAAAAGCTTGTTCACACTCTAGAGGCCACATTTATAATCCTATCTTCATGAAACTTGGTCAGAATGTTTATCTTGATGATTCCTAGGTCATCAGGTCAAATCACAGGATAAGCTTTTTAATACCTTAAAGGCCACATTTATGACCCTATCTTGATGAAACTTGGTCAGAATGTTTATTTTGATGATTCCAAGGCCAAGTTTTACTCTGGGTGATGTGGATTTAAAATTTAAAACTAGGTCACTCGCTTAAATCAAAGGAAAAACTTGTTAACACTTATGAGGCCACATTTATGACCCTATCTTCATGAAACTTGGTCAGAATGTTTATATGATGATCCTAGGCCAAGTTCGAATCTGGGTCATGTGGGGTCAAAAACTAAAAACTAAAAGGGTAAAAGATAATAGGTTCGAAATAGGGCTTAGCTATTTGGCCAGTAGAATTCAAACCGTGACATATGTTGATCTTTCGAACTTCACCAAGCGATCCGCATCCTCCTATTAAACTATAACAATGAAACTTTATTTTCATATAAAAGTTTTCAATGCTCGTCTACCAAGTTCATTCAATCATGACCCCTGGGGTCACATAGGCATGCGTAGTAGTAAACTTAAAATCTTCCAGAACCACATGGCACAGACCTTACATATATTGCATGTAGCATATTTAACAGGTGAGCGATATATACAGTCATCATAACCCTCTTGTTTAATTTCCGTTCCCCTTTGTGAACAGACTTGGAAGAAGACCTTACAGTGATGATATAGGTCAAATTTTATGAAGATACATTAAGCTGTTCATGAGAAGGAGTCGTTTGAAATTATTTCCTAATTTTTGCTCTAGCGACCCGTGAAAGGGACCAAGTGCCCCCATATGAATATCGTTGGTAGAGGGTCTTATAATGATGCTACAGACCAAGTTTGATGTACATTCATCAATCAGTTCTTGAGAAGAAGCCGCGTTAAGGTATTTCTATTTTTAGCTCTAGCGACCGCTACAAGGGGTCAAGTGCCCCAATTTGCACATATTGAGAGAGGATCTTGTAATGATGACACACGTCAAGTTTGATGAATAATAAAATCTGTAAAAAGATTCTTTGGAAGCATTGAATGCATCTAAGCAAGATATGCAATTGTTCATGAAAAGAAGTCATTTAATTGGTATTTCTATTTTTAAATCTAGCGGTCCCTATAAAAGGCCAAGTGCCCCCTTTTGCGCAAATTTGGGGGAAAACGTTACAATTATGCTACAGACCAAGTTAAATGAAGATCCATCAAGCAGTTTATGAGAAGTTGTTTAAATATATTTCAATTTTTAGCTCTAGAGCACCTTTGAAAGGGCCAAGAGCTCACATCTGAAAGCAAATCTGGGTGAGAAACTTACAGTAAAGCTACAGACCAAGTTTGGACAGTATCGTGCAGTCTGATCATGATCTGCACTGTTCGCTATTCAGTCAGTATCTTTTTGGTAAGTATCCCTTTTAACATTTTATGGTACTGTCCAAATTGAAAGATGGACAAGTTCATTACAGAAATTTAGCAGGGTAATGTTTAAGGTATCCTAGCGTAAAACAGAAATATCTTTAAACGATTTTTCGGCATGAACCTCTGAATGGAGCATCATCAAACTTGGTCTGTAGCTTTACTGTAAGTTTCTCACCCAGATTTGCTTTCAGATGTGAGCTCTTGGCCCTTTCAAAGGTGCTCTAGAGCTAAAAATTGAAATATATTTAAACAACTTCTCATAAACTGCTTGATGGATCTTCATTTAACTTGGTCTGTAGCATAATTGTAACGTTTCCCCCCAAATTTGCGCAAAAGGGGGCACTTGGCCTTTTATAGGGACCGCTAGATTTAAAAATAGAAATACCAATTAAATGACTTCTTTTCATGAACAATTGCATATCTTGCTTAGATGCATTCAATGCTTCCAAAGAATCTTTTTACAGATTTTATTATTCATCAAACTTGACGTGTGTCATCATTACAAGATCCTCTCTCAATATGTGCAAATTGGGGCACTTGACCCCTTGTAGCGGTCGCTAGAGCTAAAAATAGAAATACCTTAACGCGACTTCTTCTCAAGAACTGATTGATGAATGTACATCAAACTTGGTCTGTATCATCATTATAAGACCCTCTACCAACGATATTCATATGGGGGCACTTGGTCCCTTTCACGGGTCGCTAGAGCAAAAAATAGGAAATAATTTCAAACGACTCCTTCTCATGAACAGCTTAATGTATCTTCATAAAATTTGACCTATATCATCACTGTAAGGTCTTCTTCCAAGTCTGTTCACAAAGGGGAACGGAAATTAAACAAGAGGGTTATGATGACTGTATATATCGCTCACCTGTTAAATATGCTACATGCAATATATGTAAGGTCTGTGCCATGTGGTTCTGGAAGATTTTAAGTTTACTACTACGCATGCCTATGTGACCCCAGGGGTCATGATTTGAATGAACTTGGTAGACGAGCATTGAAAACTTTTATATGAAAATAAAGTTTCATTGTTATAGTTTAATAGGAGGATGCGGATCGCTTGGTGAAGTTCGAAAGATCAACATATGTCACGGTTTGAATTCTACTGGCCAAATAGCTAAGCCCTATTTCGAACCTATTATCTTTTACCCTTTTAGTTTTTAGTTTTTGACCCCACATGACCCAGATTCGAACTTGGCCTAGGGATCATCAATATAAACATTCTGACCAAGTTTCATGAAGATAGGGTCATAAATGTGGCCTCATAAGTGTTAACAAGTTTTTCCTTTGATTTAAGCGAGTGACCTAGCTTTAAATTTTAAATCCACATCACCCAGATTAAAACTTGGCCTTGGAATCATCAAAATAAACATTCTGACCAAGTTTCATCAAGATAGGGTCATAAATGTGGCCTTTAAGGTATTAAAAAGCTTATCCTGTGATTTGACCTGATGACCTAGGAATCATCAAGATAAACATTCTGACCAAGTTTCATGAAGATAGGATTATAAATGTGGCCTCTAGAGTGTGAACAAGCTTTTCCTTTGATTTGACCTGGTGACCTAATTTATAAATCTACATGACCCAGTTACGCAATTAGCCTAGAGATCATCAAGATAAACAGTCTGTGCAAGTTTGTATCTAATCAAAGCATAAATGAATCTTTAATATGGCAATAACTCTAGAACCCATGATGAAATCTAGCCGGTTTTCGAAACGAACCTTATTCTGACTTAAGTTATGTGTGAGTGTTGTTAAAATCGAATGTCATTTCTATCGTGTTCACAAGGTAAAAATTAACAAATTTTGGCCTTTTCAGGGCTCAATCAGATAACATCGGAACCTATGATTGGATCTGACGGATACATCATGGAATCCAAGATCTATTGTTGTTGAAAACATTTTACAACTTTATATTACATCAAACCATAAATGGAGTTTCTACATGGCTGCAAAAGACAAAATAACAAATTTTGGCCCTTTAAGGGGCCATAACTCTGGAACCCATGATAGGATCTGGCCAGTTTTCTAAAGGAACCGAGATATTATACAAATACAAGTTATATGCAAGTTTGATTAAAATCGATTGCAAATCGATTTCTCTATCGTGTTCACAAGAAATTGTGGACGGACGACGACGGACGAAGGGCAATCACAAAAGCTCAGGTGAGCTTAAAAAAAACCAAAAAACTCATAAACGGCTTGACGGATCGTCATCAAATTCGGCCTGTTTTTTTTTTTAATTATTATTATTATGATGATGATTATTATTATTATTATTATTATTATTATTTTAATGGTTCCACTTTGTCCCTTTGAGGGGCCACCAAACCTAAAAATAGAAAAAAAAACTCTTTAAACAACTTCTTCAACGGTAACAAATTGCTTGATAGATCGTTACCAAACTCTCAAGTTTGTTTTATGGTAACACATTTGGACGACCACAGCAAAAACTATATAAAAAACTTGAAATAACTGATAGTGAACTGCGTAAAAAATGCTTATCAAACGTGGTCAGAAGCAAGATCAACTTGTCAAGGTCTTCCTCAGTTAAGCGACTACGGTCCACTGTACGTAAGACTCAAAAACAAGATCATTCCTGTGAGTAACTCAATACTATCAAGATGGTTGACACAAAAACATGTCAACAGAAGATAAACAATCTACACGCGACCGAAATATTGAAACAAGGAAAATATTTTAAAAACAATGTGAAATAGTTCGTCTTGGTCTAATTTTTGAGATTTTGCGCAATCGATTCCTTTGTATATTTTATTTTTCGATTTTTGAAATCTGTAAGTACTTGTCACCAAGAAAAAAATATATACATTTCTCTTCTGTGGCTGAAAAGTTTTTGTCTCTAGATGAACTTGTGCAAAGATTCATTTTCGTTGCAATCAATGAATGTCTTAAGATATATCAAAATCAATCATGAAATTCAAATTTATTGTATAAGATGTTTAAGAAAGTGCAAAAACGTAATATATAAGTGTACAAAGGGAGATAATTGTCAAATATATTGTCTACAAAAACATGAAAAATTAAAATTCATGATTATGCGATACAGAGCCCTGTCGAACTGACAATCAAATCGAGCCAGCTGTTATTTTGCTTGGATACAATGTTCTGTGCTTACATATTTTATGGTTACTTTTTACTACCTGTACATTTCATTGAATTTCCTTTACTAGACAGACTGTTATTACCTTAAATGTTAACAAGAAGCTTCGGGGCAATATACGCTCGACGCATTAGACCAGAGGTTAAAGCCAATATCCTGAATGGTTATGCACTGGACACGAATTTTGTGGGACAGATCCATGTACTCTGCATATCGTCTTATCGTCATCTAACTACTAGTATAAGCTAAGTTTGAAATCATTACATTGAATGGTTATTAAGTTATATTCCGGACATGAAATATAATGAACAGATTTGACATCTCTGTTACCTTGATTATTTACCTACCACAACAGTTCATGCACTCCTTACATCGTCTCATCGCCACCTATGTTTGTGCCAAGTTTTAAGTAATGCATTGAATGGGTATTAAGTTATGCTCCAGACACAAAATATGAAGGAAAGATTTGACCATTGAGCTCAGTAGGTGGCCTGGACTTTTGACCTGTCGGCAAGGTTTTTGTACTTTGCACATTATCTTATCGTTACCTACTTATATGTCAAGTTTTAAGTCAAAACTTTGAATAGTTATTAAGTTATGTTCCGGATATGAAATGTGAAGGAAAATTTTAACTTTTGAGCTCAGTGTGTGCTCTTGACCTTTGACCTCAGTGTGTGATCTTGACCTTTGACCTACCAGCTTGGTTCATACATTCTGCACAACGTCTCCTTATCACCTTCCTGAAGGTCTAGTGAAAGTCAATACCTTAAATGGTTATTAAGTTATGTTCCAGAAACAAAGTGACGGACGGACAGACGCACACGCCATCACATAACACGGCTCATTTTTTCAAAACGAGCGTATAAAAATTACATTACCCTCTTGTTGGATATTCTCATCTGGAACTATACCCTTGTTTAAACTTGTAAGATCTAACAAATGTGAGTATGGGGAGGTGGAGGAGGGGTACAGTAACTTTTTACTGTGTTACATTTATTGTGTCCTCTATTTTCTTATGAAAACAGTCTTTAGTACAAAAATCTGAAGTTTGTCTAGTTTCATGCAATATAAATATTTTTGAAGTTTATACAGACAACGGATGAAAGGATGAACAATACAGTAACATAATTATACTTTATTTCTCAAAATGATTTAAAGGTGATCCTTTCATTTCAACACAAATAATTTAAGATAGATTAGACAATGCAGAAATACTTCATAATATCTATGTAAACATAAATTTAATATTTTTATGTATACAAACAGTTTTGTGAGTTAGATTTAAATAACACGTAGACACTAGTACACTCCTAAAACATGTACGGCTTTTTTACAGATGGCTATTATGTAGCTCTACAAACACTAATATATATATTTAATCAAGTTGGTCTCATTTGATGAAAATGCCAAAAATACACTATTTAGTGCAAGATGCACATTGATTTCTTTAAAGCATTAGAATGTGTATTTGGTGACCCCGCAACCTGCATTAATGTTTTCATTTCTTCGGTTGGGGATTCACCCAATCGTGCAACAATTAATCCTTTTCCTAATATAAATTGGACACAAATCCATTATGTATCAGTCTGTTTATACACAGAGCATAAAACATGAATCTAGTCTGCATGTATGAGTGTCGCTGCGAAGGAGTTCCATCCGCGTCCCTCAAACAAGCTTGTTGTAGTAGAAGGAACACCATGCTCCGTCCAGATATTGTCTCCAGCGTCAAGGTGGATGCTTAGGGAAGCTGCAATATATTAAGGATCATGTACGTCATTTATTATTAAAACATGTCTAAAGCACAATTTCCAGATATTCTCATTGCCATGTTATATGGGTTTCAAATCCTGCTGACATCTAAGGCCATTTGGTAATTTTTCATGAAATGGTGGAGAAAAACTTTTTTGTAGGCACAGGCGCCCGATTTTTTGGCTACGCCTCTGTACCTGTCTTTTTTTGAAGTAGCAGGAGAAAATCTAGTATTTTACAAGGACTTTTCACCTTTATACATGTGTGTAAGGGCTTACAATTGACAGTATTATATTTTAAATCTAGGTTTAAATCACTTACACCTCATAACTTTTGTTTTGATCCTTAGAATGGTTGAGATTCTAGAGATTCCTCTAGCCATAGACAGGACAAATCACAACATAATTATATGCAAACTTTCGCTTATTGTCTCAGGCTTATGCATTCTAAACCAAGTTGAGACCTCTACAATAACGAAAGCATTTTTACACTTTTCATTTTGTTTGATGTTTCGTCAATTAAAATTTTCAAACTTTCATATGTAATTGTGAAAAGTTACTTGGATGTCCTTTTCGACGTTTGTTTTTCAGGCGACGGGCACCTGAAGAGCCATTTTCTTAAGTTGAGGCAAAACAGCTAGAATGCTTCCTCACAAGAGACAATTCAAACCATGGCAAGGATCGAACTCACTTGGTATCTTTCCAACAACAAGTGCATATTTAGTTATGCTAAAAGCCTAAAAAGTCGAGACGGTTTATGTTTATTCATAAGCAATGTTTCAAGCTTCTGTTCGAAAAGAAAATGCTTTTAATGAATATGGTATTTCAAAAGCCTCACCTGATGAACAGTCAACATAATCCGGGGATCCAGACCTCACAACTCCGATTTTAAGACCGTCTTTCATGATATTTAGGTTCATGGCTTGAGAGTTCGCCACACACGCGGTCACGTCAACTATATGTAGATACGGGCACGGGAACAGTGAGTTGACTAGCCTCAAAGTTGTAAGCTCCGCCAATGTTTGTAATTTCAATATTATACTTGATTCTTCCGGATGTTCCGTGGGATGTTGTTTCAGATAGACGTACGTAAGCCGATACTGCCGGTCTCTGTTGCGTTTCCAGTTTAGAAATTCTATCTATAAGATTTGTAAGTGTTTCTCGTATCTCATATTCACACATGAATCTTTGACATTTATTTCCGTCGGAAAGTTCGGTCAAATATCCTGACGCACTGTGTGGAGTAAAAATTACAATAATAATAATTAACATATTCATTCTATGACTTAATACCACAGGCTTGAATATGACTTACAAATATATCGAGGGGTTAAAGCCAGAACGGTATAAGTCCATTTTTCAAATAGTGGAGAAAAACGCAAAAGAAGGTTTTAGACACATAAAACTTTTTACTGAATCAGAATATTTAGGTAAGATTTGGTTATATTATAGACAATAGTGTTGTTACAATGTATGAAGAATGTAAAAGGACTACTCATAAATTAAATTGGTTTTATAGTTAAAATTGTACTTAACTCAATCTGGCATACAACAAAATGGAAAATAATTTAAGGGTTCAAATGTGTTAAGTGCACTCAGTTCTCTAAAATATTGCAATAATGCTGGTTTAATTCGATGCCATACTGTCACAAGTGCACTTATAACAAAAATATTAAATCTTATGACATGATTTACAAAGACTAAGGAAATATGTGCACTTAGTACAAATAGAAATGTTGAGTAAAATGTGTATAAAATTACAAAATATGTTTAAAATTGTATAACAATTACACTACACAAAATTTCAACAATCCATTCTAGATATTAGTAAAAGAACGTTTTCCCATCTTTTTCTATATAGTTCCTCTTAAAACAAAACAACTCTTGTACCTATAATAACTATTCAATATCAGACTCATCACTTACCAGTACTTTCAACATGTCTGGTTCTGATAGGCAGTCTCTGGCTGTTTTTTCAGAGTAAATATTCTTGAAATACTGATGGAATTCTGAAGATGTTGTTCCATCAGAACAAAGCTAAAGAAGTCCTTCCTTTTTTCGTATAATGGAAAGTTTTGCATTGTGGATCGGCAGTAAATCAGATTTTATAGAAATGTAGGTCATCGAAACTGTATTAAACATATTCATTTGCAGGTTTACCTTCTTTAAATTTTAACCTTTTAGTTTTTTTCCACTTTTCTGTCCCTTTTTATCCAAACTTTTTTTTTTTGGACTTCATACTTTGCAATGCTCATTATGGAAAAAAATTCTCATTGGTAAATGTGCTACAACACAAGGATTTTTTGTTTTTGCCATTCTCACAATTCTATCCGACTGACAGGGTATGAATACAGTAACAGTTTCTGAAATTGCTTTCTTTGCTCTTCTATTGCCTTGTTTATACTACTACTCCATTTACAATCATTATCCGTTTGCATAAGTCCGCTTACTTAAAACTTGCTCAATGGTTTCTATGTTATTGTATTTTTCTTTTGCATGCCAAGTGTATATAAAAAACTCCATGATCAAAATTCCCTTCTCTGAAAAAAGACAGTATGTTACAAAATCCCATTCATACTTTTGCAGGGGTATCATATTCCCCGCTTTAAAAATAGCAGAGGTATCATAATCCCCTTCTTGAAAATGTCGGGGCTATCAAAATCCCCTTGATTAGAATACCCTCTACTGAAGAAAATATCAACAAGGGTAACTTTTATTTTAATATTTGAAGAATTGTGTGGTTCCTATTTTGATAAAGTGAAAATAATCAATGAACTAACTTTAAGTATTATATTAAACTATTTTATATCCAAAATTTAACAAATAGTGCGATCAATTCGTAACAGAAAATGCCAAAATACTTCAGAAAATGGGAAAAGCACCAAAATTGGCACAGCTATTTATTAAAGCATTAAAAACATTTTTTTCATGGGACCCATTTGATATCTGTCAAGATGGCCGATATGGCGGCCATTTTCCAAAATGGCCGCCAAAACTCAATATTTACCTTAGAAGATTCTAATGAAAGGTCATTATATTTACATTCACCCCCAAAATGCACTAAATATAAATGTATTAAATAAAATAAATCCTAAATTTGCATCAAATGCAAAAATAACAATTCAAATGATGTTAGTTTCTTTCTGTTTCCATGGTAACGGGCAAAATCTAACCTTTAAAACTTAGTTTAATATTATCATTGTGTAGTTTTCATATTTTAAAGAATATTTTGTTTTAATATATGTAATTTATATTATTTCACTTGAATTCCCTCCACAGCAGCATATTGAAACATTGTTGTTATTCCCTTACCAGTATTTAGCCAGATGGGGCTTATGGGTTGCCCCTGTATGCATGTCAATACGTCAGCCATGCAGAGTGGGATACTGCAATAACTTTGAAACTACAGCAGAATTTTTCATAATACGTTGTACATGGATAGATGGCAATACAGAGAATGCCAATGTCATTTAAATTTGTTCCTATGGCAACAAATTTTGTTGCTATGGCAACAAATAGTGCACGAATATGACACAAAGTGTAATCCTGCATTTCTTCAAAACAAGGAGAGATTGTTTCTTGAGAAATTTTACATAGACAGAGGGACAAATTGAGAACATGCTTGCTATTTTATTTTCTCCTCTTGTACATCATTTTGTCCGTCTGTATGTCGGTCCATCATTTGCAAATGGCGGATTCTTCAATAACTTCAAAATTGCAAATTCTAAAGATTTCTTTATGAAACCTTGTTTATAGATGGTAAGTAATATGGAGAATGTGAAGGTCAATTAACTTAGTTGCTATATAAAATTGTAGTTTCTTTGACACAAAGTACGACAACTACCCCTTTCAGTTTGGGACTTCGAAATGCAAGAATAGATTATAGCGATGGGCTAGTAGGATCAAATGAAACAATGTTCCTTATTATGCACCCGCAGTCACAATGTCTGCGTTATAAATTGCTAACTGTGTAACAAAGAAGAGTAAGGCTGAAAATATAAAAGTTGCTTTCATGGACAACACTTAGTAACTATTCTGTGAAATATATTACTCTGAACAGTGAACTGAAATCTGAAATAAGGTACATGTCAGATACTCTTGTCAGTACACACAAGCACGAGATTGTCGACAACTTTAGTTAACTTGCATAAGGCAGTGCAGAGCATTTCAGCACGTTTGACAAATTACGTCTTCCTCGACAGACTTTATCGAGGTTGCAAATGCACTTGAGGAGCTATTGGTACGAGACTCGGGTACGACAAAAACTATTGGAAAGGTTCCAATATATCAACGATCTCTCTGGTCAGCCTTATTTATCTTGACTAGGAATTTTAGGAAAGTGATAGAACACCCGACACCCATATGTGCCCGACCTAATGGGCAACCTTTTTTAGTATGTTCAAGAGGTGTAGCAGACGATGCAGGAATGCACATTATAGTCCTAATCTATATGTGAACAGATGGTTGATCAAGCTACTTGACATGTTTTGCTGTAAAGAAGAGTATCGAAAGCCTCCATTTATACCCCAGAAATATAATACGAACAGTTTGCTTGTAGGAAGATGTAGAAAATGAATTTAAAAGCTTGATTCACAGGTAAGCGCGAGCTGTACTGGTTAGTTTTGTTTGACAATACAGTGTTATTCTTACATTTGACTGCTTAACTGGAAGTACAAATGGTAAATAGATAATATCTGTCGTCTTAAATCTAGTAATTTAAATTGGTATTAAAATTGTGTTCCGAATGTACCTGTGCTCATTAGAAAAATCCTCAAGTACTCACAATTAATTTAATCTTAATTTCAGTAAAATGTCCAGAAATAGATATTAGAGCACATTTTTCTTGTAGAAATGATAGATTCTGCTCTTATTTATACCCCCGTTACACTCAGCAACTTAAAAACTAGCAGGACGCAGTAAGAACTTGTACAATGTAGAAGAAATACAGTAGACTCCGATTAGAACATGATAATAAATAATAATGGTCTCCATGAGTGTAGAGAACGCGGTCGAATTTTGGACATGTTCAAAACAAATGTAGTGAGAACGCGGTCTAATCAGGAAGCAGGAAGGACGTAGTAATGATTAACTAAAACCTAGTAGGACATAGTACAAACGTGGTGCGGACGGGAAAGGCTGCATGGCGTGCTCACTGCGCTGTCATTGGGTTATCATTGCGTTCTTGCTACGTCAATGGAGTTCTTACTACAACTTATCAACGCTTGTGTGCTATGACCATGCTACGTGCATGCCACATTGTGTATACCGCATAAGGTTATTAATACGTTCTTTCGGTTCTTAACACATCTATGTCACGTTTGCAGCAGGTTCTCACCATGATTGGTTCAGATTCTGAAAATTTAGTATGAATACTGGATCCAATTCCCAATCACTTCGTTTTCAATCAGCAATGGATATCGAACATCATCAGGAATTGCCACATAATCATGGACTCAGCAGTACTGGCAGCTTGTAGTGGACTTTTGGACCTCCGTATATCCTTCACACTGCTTTTGCTTATTCCACCGCAGTCTCTCTATAAGACTGCTCTTTTTTCTTCATTGGGGCGTTAGGGTGGGGGGGGGGGGGGGGGCGGGTCGTCGTTTATTGTAATTTATGGTTGTTGAGTGTAGATGCGGACACAATTATGTCAATATAACTCGCAGAAGGAATGAAAAAAAAGAGGCGCATGGCGTAGTATTTATAAGTAGCCGACGAATGCAGTGAAAAGGTGATAAGCAAATGGTTAAAGCATGGTAAGCGAGAGGTGCAATCTGACTGGTCGTACCAAGAATGTAGTAAGAACACACTGGACGTGAAGAAGCGCGTGTTAAGAAAATTAGTGTGAACGTGTTAGACGCCGTGAGAACCTGGCAAGGATGTTAAAAGCGCGCAGTATGAACTTTAGAACTGCACATTTTTCGAGTTTGATCCCCGTCCCCACCGCGTCAAAATTTTCAGGAAGCAATATGATCTTCATGGTCTTTGCCTGAGAGTGATCAGGGCATTAGTGACTTTACATTATATGCTTATGACACTAAACTATAAAACCATTGTTATGGCACAATGTGCTACAATTTGACAAAAACAGAATAGTACAGGGACATGCAAATGTAAATTTGATTACGCTGATCAACCGGCAATGACTTTTTCCCAAAGAAATCATGATGATCTGACAGGCCAGGGATGTTCACATGGTCTATCACACTAACATAATAAATGAATTATATAGTTTTATTAAGTGTCATTAGTTCTCTTAGTGTAAATAAATTGAAATGAATACAGCACACTTACAAATTCTGAGTCACGAAAACTAATGACAAAGTGAAACACATGTCATTTATTCACTAATACACATTACAGACTAAAACTTCGTTTGCTCAAACTCTGATAATTCGAACACCATTCTTCAATTAATCTATCGTCAGGTCCCAAACAAATTCCTTTATAATATATTTTTCAATCACTCATACTACCGATAATTCGAATAAATTTAGTCGGTCCTGGTGGGTTCTAGTTACCGAAGTTCGAATGTATTTATAACTAATTAATTTACAATTGTTGTAAAGTTCTGCACAGGACAGTTGCCATTTTAAACATTCTTGATATGCCAGTTACCATTATATATACTTAATTTTGATTCATATAAATGCATTATGACTTTTCTTCTGCTTAATAGCACATTTTATCCAAGGGAGACAACTTTTTTCATTTTTGTTGGAAGAGCGGTATTTTTGTTAATATAATATGTTTGGATTTATTCAGGCAGGTGGTTTTAGCTTATTATACTGATGACTGTAAGTGTCAATAGAAATTTTATATATAATATTATGTTTTTTTGAAAATATATACATATATGGCGGCCATCTTGGTTTTTTCGGCCATATTGGATTTTTCGGAGTGGGTCTCATGCTCATTTTTAGTATTTTGCCCTAAAGTAGTTATGTGCCAAGTTTCATGCTTTTCCCATTTTCTGAAGTATTTTTACACCATTTTACTGTACTAAAAATAGAACTTTGAGTTTTAACAATTGATAAAGTGAAACGGTGGAAGTGAAATTTAAAATTAAACGAACTGAATAATATTTCTCTTATCGTTTTCATTATAATTATTATCAGTGTTATTAAATAAACAACAGTATTTTCTGACAAACAAGTATAGATCAACTTTATGCATTGAAGTGTGTCTGAACTTTTAGCTCATAACAATACTGGGGTAAAGACGGAGGATAGCGGATAAGCCATGATCACTAATTGACGTTGAATTATACCAACTAAATACTATTGTCACTAAATGGAAATTCTGTAAAAATAATTATCAATTTTGATTGTCCCCCACTTTAATGTTACAGCAACAATTTCCACCTTCACAACAATCACAATGAAAACACACATGATTTACTGTTCTAGTAAATTATTTTATGTACATGTATGCCAACTTCAAAGTTCACAAGAGTTTCTTTATTCTTTATTCTTCAGATATTTTCCACAATTTTCATGTTGAACTTAAATTGGGCAAAGAGAAGAAAAACAAATTGTAGCAAGCTAGTTTTCTCTTTATACATGTTATAAACTTGGTTGACTATGGAACATGGAATCAGTAAAACTGCTTTGACTGCAGATGGTTGGTTTTGTTTCGTGCTCAATTTGTTTGATTTTTTTCTCTATCTCTGGTTTTCATTTTACTATGTTCCTGATTAAACAGTCTCAACTGTTTTGTCATCTGTTCTGTCAACTCTTTGTTTTCTGTTCACAGCACAAGCTTGACAAAAAAAAACTGATTGTTTACCTCTTTTTATGTAATTCCCTCTCATAGTTTTAATACTTTTCTTTGCCAAACTATTTAATATATACGAATATGGCAGAATACTGTTAAATCTAGAGTTTTCACCATTTTAGCAGGGAACAGTATAAGTTTTCCTGTGAATATAACATAAACCTTAGTAAAATATTACTTTCCATTTACAATTAACAATTATATACCTTATGGATACAAGTTCTGAAAGTATTTTCTTTCCTAATTAACCAAAGGTGTTTATTCCAGAATGTATTAAGTGATCATATTTCATTTGCGCCTTGAATTATTAACATAATGTGTTACTTCTAGAATGGTTTAAGTGCACTTGTATCGTTTTGGCACATTTTTTACCTTACATAATGTAACAAAATGTATACCGCCAGAAGGAACTAAGTGCACTTAAATCCTTCTGGTTTTCATGTTAATGCACTTATAACGTTCTGGCATACAACAATACTGATGATAAGCACTTATTGCGATATAGTTCCCTTTGATATCTTAGGTTTCATACCTTATATGGTGCCAGAGATAAGGGCAAAAGAAGGAGCTTTAAAAATGGTATTAAAAAGTCTAAAAAAGTGATTTTCAGTAAAACGTGGACTTATACCGTTCTGGCTTTAACCCCTCGATATCTAAATAGATATGAACTTGTGCACACACTAGGACGTTGTGTGTTAAACAATAATTTAAAAAGTAGGCGGGAGTATTTTATCATTTATACATCAAGGGGTGTTTCAAAATCTCTTGCAAACGAGTGTGATCCATTTGGACAATCAGTGACGCGTTCATGCTAAAAATATTGAGTCCTTGCCTGACACGTCTTTCATCAATAATTCTGTGCTTTTGCTTTGAAATTGATAGATCTATTCAAAGATAATAGGTAAGGGTATATTTCTCAGTATCAAAACTGATATTTAATATCTAACACTTTTATCAAGTTTAAATTTTGTTCATATATGATTTGCAATGTAATTAACATGTAATTACAGGTTAGTTTTTCGTTATTTCGATATAATATTATACTGCATGAATTGTGTTATTCATGCCTACTTATCACCATGCTACAACAAAAGAGCTATAACTTTAGAGTAAATCTTTCTGTCATTACAAAATAAAATAAAAAGAACGATGATTATTGATTTTGTATATTTACATTTTGTTTTAGTTAAGTTTAGGGCTCCACCGTTTCAATGTAGTTCATATGACGATTTCTACAGCTGTTGATTGTGGAGGAAGATCCTAGGTGCACGTCCAGGCATTCTTACATCACGGACGGGCACCTAAACTGAACCACTGACATTCCGACAGCCACCTGGATGGCTTCCTCACATGAAAATTCGTCTGTTCTTTTAAGTTCAAATATAATAAAATTAAAGTTTGCTTCTTAGTAACATCATTAACTTTTTGCCGGATATATTTCTTTGCCATTCCTCAACACAAAAAATCTATTCAGCGGGGGATACCAATTCATCGAATTTGCTTGTTTCACTTATTTTCATGAGTTACTATAATTGCTTTATTAGGGGATAACCCTACTGTTAAGTATGGACAAAGTAATAGAAAAGACTGCCTCAGTCCCATCTTATGGCTTAATGCTCGAGTTTCCCCTTTAACAACGCTCAATTTGGTACACATGCCAGCAATTTCTTGTACATCCACATCAACATCCTGACTTAAACTCCTCCGCAGTTTCTGTTTGTTCACTCCAGACTACTTTCTGTCGCGACTGTATGGGTTGCCCCAGTGCTGATAGCAATAAAAAAAAGATAACTGATCTAGCCTGCATAGCCGCTGATAAATACATGTAGCTTTCTGTAGTTGCTTCGTTTAATTCAGTTATTCAGTTGAAAATATGGAATAATATGAACTTTTTGAAACTAAAGCCATAAGAAGTCTATATAAACTAGGTTAAAGTTATTTGTGAATTCTTCTCAATATGTCAGACTACAGCATTATACTGGGTACTTTTTTCTTTGAAAATTGAACTTCTTCAGGCCTCAAGTTTGAAACGTTTATAAATTGCTGAAAAAGGAACTTTGTAAACCATTAATATTATCCTTCAACCTTTTGTTTTTCTCAGTAAGTATAAGGGATTACTTTTTTTGGCAACTGGACGAGGGTTGAATTGATTAGTTAACATTTCAATAACTGAACTGGAGGAGTAACGAAAATGTAATATTTTTTCAGTCTTGAGTTTTAAGCTTGACTGTACGAAGTATAAGGAGAGGTATCCTACTCGCCTCGGCATCCGTATCCACAACTCGGTTCAAGTTTTGATACACTTTCACTTTATCTCTGTTATTACTTGATGGGATTTGATTCAACATAAAATAGAACATATGGGCCATAATTCTTGCACCAACATTTAATGAACTGTTTCCCCTTCTTACTTAGAATTTTGTTGCACTTTCAGTCTTTTTCTGTTATTACCTAATGGATTTGATTCAGACTTGAAACAGTTGTTCCACATCATCACACATATCATACGAAGCAATGTCCGTAAAAAAACAATTGTCATATTGTCCTCCTTTTCTTAGAATTTAGGTTAATATTGATGCATTTCCACTATATCTCTGTTATTGCAAAAGGAATTTGATTCAGATTTAAACTAGTAAATCCACATTATCACCCGCATCAAATGATACATGGTTCGTAACTCTGGCAACAATTTTTGCATTAGTTATGCCCCCGTATTACTTCAGAATTTTAGGTTAATTTTGCTGCATTTTCACTATATTTCTGTTATATAAAGATGGGATGAATTTCATTCGAACTTAAAATAATTCTTCTACATTATTACCCGCATCATATGACACAAGGCATACCAATATTCATGAATATTTTTATGCTTTTTTTTATCTATCTCGGCTATTACTATTAGCCGCATGATATGACACATTATGCATTATTTTTGTAGAAATATTCCATACATTATGTCCCTTTTGTACTTATTTAGTTTTTTGGAAACACTTTCACACTATCTCATTTATTACAAAAGACATTTGGGTCGAACAATTTTCACTACTGTCTCATTCACATGATTCGTAACACCATTTTTGTGGATTTATTTCAATTACTCCCTTATTTTTTATCGTCCCAGGTGTGAAGCTCGACATATACAGGACATTTAATATTATGTTAGTGTTCTTAGTTGGAGTAACAGCAAAAAGCTGCAGCCGCACTAAACAAGAAGAGAAATGCTTGATGTGAAACAAAAGTTAAAAATGTATAATTATATCTGAATATGTCCGAGTGACAGATTAAAAAAAAAAGGGTTTTATCCATTCATAACGGTTTGAATTGGGTATAGGCTAAATTTAAACAGGTATTATAAAAAGAGTCACCACAATAATTTATACATATTCGGCGTTTCCTGCATTCACTAACGGTTTGAACTTGGCATAGGCTAAATTAAATCTGGTATTCTAAAAAAATACTTTAGTTTTCTGTCGCAGCTTGTAAAATGTTATAGGATTTCAACATGGATAAATAAAGAAACAATAAAACAAAGGATAGTGTCCCTTTACTTTGAGCTGTTTTATTTACATGATCACAGGGATAAAATAGATATGATAATGGTTTAATAAAATCTATCAACTTTGTAGATATCTGCTGCATTATTCGACTAAAAAATGTCAAGCGTGAGCTGTATAATGCCACATGTTTCTTTTGTGTTTTAACAGTAATGTACCAATTATGCAAAGTACGTATTCTTCAGGCTCCTTTTTCACGTACGAAGAATGCCGTACGAAATCATAGAGAAATTACCCAATGTTATTGTGGGTCCGCTGCCTTAACTGAAAAACATCTTTTTTTATTTCTCTTGGGACTCAGTTGGTCATATGATGACTTTCCAGCTTTTGATGGCGGATGAAGACCCCATGTGTCCTTTCGTTTTCATCACGGGAGGGCACCTAAGTAGAACCACCGACCTTCCGTGAGCCAGCTTGATGGCTTCCTCATATGAAGAATTATAAGCACCGAGTGAGGCTCGAACCAAAATCACTGACTGGCAAGTGATTCGAAGTCAGTGCCTTTAACAACTCGGGCACAGAGGTCCCTCCCTAAACTGCAAAATATCAATGTTAAAGGATATGCGTATGCTTTTGTTAAAACTGCATTGAATGGACTGCATGTAGGATTTAGTTAAGCGTACATAATACTGAAAATACTGGACTTGTAATGACTATATATATGCGTGTGATTAAATGTTCTCATTACGCAACTAGTAATCGCGCAGCTAACTTTCCGTAAAACAGAATTTCGAAATCGTGTACGGTATATGTACGGAATATGTAATTTGCCGATTGGCATTAAGGTAAATTACCTTGATATACAAAATACTTGTCAAATACTGGATCGGCCAGCTGCTTGAACACGTTTTAATCTTAATTAAAGCGTTTCATACCATTAAAATGTTCGTTTAAACATTATATACAGTTGAAACTTGGTATCTCGAATGCCAAGGGATCGAACGTTTTACACGTACTTCCAGATAACCGAAATTCAACTTAAAATGATATTTTTTGTCCGTGTATTATTCGAGGTAGCCGGAATTTTTTAGATAAGCGAGTTTGAGATACAGAATTTCGATTGTAATTGAATAAAATTTGTTCTTATTTCCTCCAATTTCGATGCTAATAACATTCAAATAACGGCGAAGAGACATGAACATCAAATGTCAATTTGAAAGATATGTGCAACCATTGACAGGATACGCCCCCAAAAGAGTGACTGGAGATGCATGACTTATAATACAGCAACAGTTGGTTCCAATTA